>NC_056677.1:45297815-46514916 GCF_018350195.1 Panthera tigris
CTGGAGGTGGGGTGTCCTTCTCAGAGAGTTTATGGGTGCACAGGTGGGGCTTTGAAGAGTGGAGGTGGAAGTGGAGGGTTTGGAATCATGCCGTGGAACCTCAGGCTGCTCACCAGCAAAAGAAGCTGAAGATGCTACCCAGGTCAGTGGGATCACTGGCTTCTCTTAGTCTGTCCTTTAGTCAGTCTTCCTGCAACTTTTTTTTTAACAGTGCTTCCAGGATCCCACTATAGTGAAATGAGCCCAATAACAAATCACTAAATCTTTCTCCAGTGTCCTGTTATGTGTCCACCAGACTATAAGTCTTGGATGGGCAGAGATATTTCAAAGAGGGGCTCATGACCTACTCCAAGCCAGTTTCTTGAGGGAAACAAGGTGCCCTACTCAACCCAGAGAAGTGAACACTTAGAGGATAGGATTTTAAGCATGAGACAGGAGAGATGTTTGAGTGAGGGCAGGCAAGTAAGAGATAGGTGGGTTCTCATGTCCATGAACTTCTCCCCAGTCGTTCCTTAAGCCCTGACTGTATTCACACCTGTGCCTGAAAGGCTGCAGATGCAAGACTGTGTTCCTGGGGGAGGGAAATTCACAATGGCATGAGAGATGGGCCAGTGTGTGTGTCCCCTGAGGAGGACAAGGTGCACGCACCAGGCAGGCCCAAGTCACCCTCGCCGTGGATTCTGCCACGTGAGCAAATAGGCCTGCTCTGGTGTTGGCTTCATGGTGGGAGATCGGGGGGTGGGGGGGGGGGGGAACGTATGCGCCTCACAGTTTGCACAAAGCCCCACAGGAACTGTGGTCACCCTCATGCCACCTTCCCCTTTAAAGCAGAATTAGGCATTGAGAGAAGGGGACAGGTTTCCTTTGGGTGGATGGGGAGATGATAAGGTAGAGAAGCGGGTGGAACAGGGGCACCCTCAGTGGTCAGGTAAGTGGTCTGTGGCAGGTCATCCTGGCACGGCAATGTGAACCCCTTCACCATCTCCTTCCCCCACTGGTGTTCACTGGCTTGCAACAGACCTGCTGACTGAAGGTGTCCTTGTGTTTGGGGTTCACATGGACACTGGGAAAATTGGGTGGCTGCAGTGCCTCCAAGGGTTAGGAGCTGAGAAGGCTGAAGAGAGCAGTGTGTTCAGGGTGAATGGGATGAGGGCCAGGCCTTCCACAAGACTGAGAGGGCGTGGATCTACCCTGAGCAGCGTGGGACTGTCCTGTTCTGCCTTCCCCACAGGTTCCGATCCCCACGATGGGGCAATGGCTCCTCAGCAGGAAGGCTCTGGGGCCTTAAGGACAGTGGGAGTCTCCTGAAGATGGCATGAACCCTTCCAACCTAGAAGGTCTCCCCATTTTGATGGGTGGAGGGCTCTACTGTCTGTCAGACATGTGAGCGGGGGCTTCCCTCCTAGTTGTGGCCTGGGACCAGTGCAGCTGAGTCATTGTCCAGAAACAGCCAATGATGGCAAAACCTGGGGTCATTTATCCCTGGGAAAAGAGGTTCCTCACGTGCCTGGATGGGTGCACTGGGATGGGGGCTAATACTGTGGAGACAGCGGTTTCCAAGAAAGGCTGTCTGTAATTCTGTATTTCAGTCTCTCTGTGCTATTCACTCATGGGGCTGGGTGAGACCTCATTGTGTCTCTAATTGACATGTGTCCTGTATGGAGTGACTTTTTGTGTTCAAAAACAAGATGTCGTTTTACGAGCCATTTTGGGGTCCAGGATTTGAGATGTATGAGCTGTGAGAGGGTCTGTGTCCAGTATGGGAGATCACTGAGCTGTGGAGGGTTGTGTGTCCAAGTGAGAGTTGTCTGGGCTGTTAGGGGTCTCTCCTGGTGAGTGAGGTATGTGATCTGTTTTAGGTGCAGCGTGCAGAATGTAAGTTGTCTGGGGCTGTTCCCATTATGTATTTCAGGAATTAGGGTTTGAGCTCTCCTGAGGGTCTCTGTTGAGGTTGGCATATTTGAGCTCCTGGGGGCCCATATTCTAGGTTGTGAGATTGCAAAGGTTATTTGTCATGGGACAGGAGGTATCTGAGCAAGCTTGTGTTCACGGTACAGGTGTTTTGTGCTGTTTGTGTGTCTACATGCAAGGTTGTCAGCTCTGTGATTGTATGGCATCTGTGTGCAAGGTGTAAGGTCTGTGAGCTATTAAGTTTCTATGTTGCAGGTTGTCAGGTTGCTAAAATGCACGTGGATCTGTATTATAGAATTTATCGCCTCTGAGCTGTTTTGTGTCTCTCCTCATATCTCGAGTTCCATAGGAGTTTGAATTCTGTGGGTGGTTTGATATTGTATGTCCAATGCATTGAGGTCTCCTAGCTGCCTTCTCTTGGGTCTGTATCTCATCCACTCCAGCTTCGAACAACCTGGCTTCCTAGTCTAGGCCATTGAGTCAATGTGGTTGGCTTCCCTCAGTGTGTCAATGGGATATTTTGGGTTTTGAGAGCCATAGTGGGAGGCCCATGAAGTATCTGGGAGTCTGTGTCTAGGGTATGATGCTTCAGAGATCTGGGTCCCAGGGTGAGGAAACTCGCCTCTGTCTTCAGTGCTTTCTTCCAGGGATTGACACTTCTGAGCCACATGAGTGTTTATACCCTGATTAGAGAGCCTTTGTCACACACTGAAGTTCATACTTGAGGTATTTGTGGCCTCTTCCTGATGTTTCAGTCTGACAACTGTCCAGAAAGACAGAGCTTGATCTGAGTTGACTGACTGAACTCGTCTGTTCCAGCTCCTAACAGCCTGTCTTCCTTGTCTAGACCATTGACTCTGTGTGGTTAGCTTCCCTGAGACCCTTCCCTAGGGTTGGGTTCTCCCAATCTCGAGCTTTAGCTTACCTATTTCATACAATCTCAAGTACAGTTTTAAATGTAGTCCATATTCAACTAAAAACAGTAGAACCAGTGCTTCCCTAAAAAAAACTATTCATAAAACATTTTGCTGAATCCCAGGAGGTTCCAGGTAAGACACTCCAATAGGAAGTTGTTCACAATCTGCTCCTTCCAATATGGAATTTTAAAAAATCTTTTCTCTCTGTTACTGGTACCTTGAGAGGCTCGGGCAAGACAGGCCATTCACTTTTAGGTTTTTGACAAAACACCCTAACACTCACACGCGTGTGCACGTAGACACACACACACACACACACACACACACACACATGACCCACCCAATACACACATTAGTAGTCAATATAAGGAAATTGTATTGGAAATTTAAATGGAATTCTGTGATTAATTATAAAGCCAAGTTTCTCATCACACTTATATGTCTGCTGCCCAGGATTGGCTGTTTTTCAGCAAACTGGACAACCAAACATGCCTTCTTTTTGTAAATATTATATATTGGAGCTTGTAATCTGATTACAACACTCTAAATAATTGTATACCAGTGTAGGAATGACAGAGCCTATTTTTTGTATGTCACCTCCTAGACAGAATTCCTCAGATGGTTTAATACAGGAGGTGATGCCAAGGAAACAGACTGTTTCTGAACCCGTGGAACACGGACTGGAGCCCAGTTATGGCCTGGGGGCGGGGGGAGGGGGGGGGGGTCTAGCAATGCCCATGGGAAGTGTCAAACTCGTCTCCACTAAATATGGCATCCTCAATTAGAGAAAGAGAAATATGCCACACACAGGTTGTCAAACCTCAGTTCTGACACTGCAGAGGCAGGCTTCTGAGAAAAACAGCTGTTCTTTCAGAGAGCACTGCTCTTGTGTGGCGCAGAAAGAACGGTGGTCCTGTGACACGAATGCACGCCCGGCTTGTTCTAGGGAGATTCTCCCTCTTTTATTCTTAGGTTCCCGCTTTTGCTCTCATGCATGTTCTTTCCCAGGATCCTGTTCCTTCCATCCCTGCGCCAGCGCACCCCCTCCTATCCTCAGCCCCAGGTCTGAACCCCCACCTCCCCAGAAGAGAAGGGCTAAGACCACCGAGAGGGGAAGTCCTCCCGACTTCCTAGAGAGACCAGCCACAGGAGGAGGGGCTGCGGGACTACGTGTGACATCACAGACATGGGACACTATGGAGAAGCCGGGTGCTCCTTAACCTTCCTCGGGCTGCACGGGGCAGGGAGGGACAACGGGGTGCCCCGGGGCGAAGTGGCTTCCTCTCCGTGGGCCGTGGCATGGGTACTTGGAATCCGGGACTTGTAACCACGCAGGGAGTAGAGAAGGTTGAACCCACCCCAGAGTGACTGTGGCGCACCTGAGTGACTGCACAGGATACATATTTCCCGAGGTGGTAGGGAGAGTTTCCAGGCGCTGCGAGTGACGAGTGACGTTGGGTTACTTCCTTTGTAGGGCGCACGTGTGGCAGGAAGTACCACTTTCAGATCTTTGTGTTCTTACCGGTCGTTTTTGCATGCGTGCATACTAGGAAAGAAAAACCAAACTAGTACAGCACCTCACTATTCAGGCTGTTGCAATGCTGAGAGCAGCCCAGATCTGAACATCACACGGTCTGCGCAGGGTGGTTTTGCCTCTTTTCCCCTAAGGATTGAGTAGACCCATTATAGTGGGGGAGATTTAAGGTAGGATGTTTCTGCATTCAGGATTAGTCTCCACGAACAAGAAATGTTTCTCTCTGTGTCTAGCTAGTTTCAGGAGGGCTGACTTCCGATCTCAGTTACATCAGGGAGCTGGAGGGATTGTGTGTCTGGCCCAGTCAGCAAAAGGAGAAAGGTCTGTGTTTGGCCTTGTCGCATGTAAACCCAGGAGCCACCCGACAGACATATGGTAGGGCGTGACAAAGCGTGAGGAGCAAGCCTTTTCTAGGTTAAAGGGGGAAGAGTGGTCTTTTGTGATAAGCCATTTCTGAAACACGAAAGCCTGTCGAGATTTCTTGACTGTGGCTCTCTTCAGGGCTCGAGTGAAGTTCAACATTGTCTGCAGGGTAAAAATGAGCATGGCATGTTTCGTGCCTGTCCAAGCAGATAGCTAGATAAGCAGAGATTCTCTTTTTAACCCTGGAAGTAATCTACACTTGAAGAGCACTTTATAGTTTTAAAAGGTAGTATTTTCTTGATCTAAAAGAAGGAGGCAACCATGAGTCATTATCCTAGAATAGGATCATCATCCTCATCTTACAAATGAGGAAACTGACCACAGGGAGGTGAAGTAACCTGCCCAAAGTCACACAAGGAGTAAGTGATGGGGCCCTGATTCAAATCTTGGTACATATGGCTTCACCACCTGCCTGCAATACAGGCACACACTGTTGGTTTCCAGATCTACACATCCGGCTCTCTCCTGTCCCCTAACTTCACACCTGAGACAACTGACAGGCTCACAGACAGATTGCACTCAACAGGTGCTAGGCACTCTCTGGGACTCTGTAAAGATGACTTTACAGAGAAGAGAACTGTTGGAGAAAGTAGGTCCCAAAGGCTCACCCGCCGCCCTCTGAGGGAGTGAGGCTACAAGAAGAAGACTGGAGGGTCTGAAGGGGGGCTGTGTCTTTGAGGGACAAACTGACAGGCTAACTATCACACGTGATAAACACATTTCTTTTGATTGTTTGTTTTAATGTTTATTTATTTTTGAGAGACAGAGCACTAGCAGGGGAAGGGCAGAGAGTCGGGGAGACACAGAATCCCAAGCAGGCTCCAGGCTCTGAGCTGTCAGCACAGAGTCCAACGTGGGCCCCGAACCCACAAGCCACAAGATCATCACCTGAGCCGAAGTCAGACGCTTAACCTTAACTGACCCACCCAGGTGCCCCTAAACACATTTCTTTGAATTAATTGTTTTTCTTTTAGCACTGCCAAAACACACTGCATGTTGAAAATACACACGGCAGATAAGTAAAGCCAACCAATACATGGATAAGCAGAGAGACTCCCGTTTTGCCTAGGGACTGCCTAACTTGAAAACAGCATTCTGCTGTACAAGTAGAGAACATTATCCTGGACTAAATGAATCAGAAATTAGCTGTGTTTTCTAATTATTAGCATCATTCTCCTATTACAGAGGATGCATCTTAGGCACAGAGAGGCTAGGTCAGCTCCCCCAAGTCACTGAGGTACTAAGTGGTTGAGCCCCACAGGCAACGATACACAACATGTCCAAAAGTGAACGCACCTGCACCCACCCCCACTCCCCATGCATCGGCATCTCCTCCAGTGTTGCCTAACCCAGTGAAAAGCAGCCTTCTACCCAGCTGCTTCGGCCAGCGACTCTTAGAGCCGTCCTTCCTTGCTGCCTCTCTCACCACCCCCTCAAACACCAAGTCCGTCCAGTCCAACCTCCTACGTCCTTCAAAATAAGATCTTGACACTTACTTCCATCACTACAGTTAGTTCCCTAGGCCACATGACCCTCCTCTCTGCTTGATAACTGCCACCAATATTAACCCTTGGCCACAAATTTCTTCATCCCGCTACCTGAGGGACCATTCTTAAATCCTAATCTGGTCTTGTGTACCCTGCTCAAAACTCTGCAGGGTCTTCCTGCTGTTCTTGGGATAACGTCCAGCCTCCTGGACCAGGCACAGCAGGCCTTGCCTACCCTCAAATGCCTCATCTTCAGCGGATGGCCTCCTCCACCCCCACTTCATATTCCAGCCAACTTAAACCTCTTTCTGTTCAGTAGATGGCCACTGGGCTCGGGCACTCTCTCTCCTCCCTGCGTCTCCTGTCCCCAGCCTTCATTTGCCTGATTCCTACTGATGTTCAAGCAAGCTATCAGGTTAAGTAGAGAGCGATTTCCATTTAACCCTAGGAATCCCTGGATGAAACGGCACTGTTAATAAAACTTTTTACTGAAAAGTGATGGAGATTTCATTATAAATTCTCCCAAATAGATGTTTTACCCTGGTTCACAGTGAGTTAATTGGAGATCCAATCTGACAGCACAGTTGTTCTGGAAAAGGCTTCCTTGCTAGGAATAGGATGACACACAGCAAAGATCTCATCTCCTTTCATATGGATCCTTTGATGCACTTGGACACGGAGTTTGGAATGTGTCACAAACTTTCCCATTGTGAAGGGGCCCTGCCTTCCAGTGAGGAGGGATAAGCAGAAACGTGGAAAGAATATGTCACTTTATGGCACCTTTGACCCAAGAAATTAAATGCCTTCCACTACTTCCCTTGGACTTTGTTTTGATAATGTTTCACTCTGAGTTGCAGCCTGAGTTTCTGTTGGGACAAGAGAAAGTGTACTAACTAATCTTCCCTTTACAAGGGGTTTGGTCTGTTAGTCCCTGTGGCCATCAAGGAGGCAAAGATCAGCTGCTGCTCACTATTGGAGCCCTCTAAGGGATCCTGACAGTGCCTTCATAGAACTCCTTAGGGGTCCCTACCAGGTGCCAGAAACCCCTGGAGGAAAGTTTGTCAGTTCCTGTGGGGTCCAGGGGGCAGCAGCACCCCCTGCTGGTTCTGTCTTGTCATAGACTCAACTGTGAGCATTAACCTCATTCACTATAACTCCTCTGCCTAGGCATGAAATGAAGTGTGTCCCTTGGACAAGAGAAAAGATGGAACCACCAGTCCAGCCACCACCACAACCCCCAAACCCGAACCTCAGCCAGAGGCGTGGACTAGAGTCCCAAGGTCCTGGCATACTTGCTCCATGCTGACATGTCCCTAACACAGGGCACCGTGTGACTGTCTCTTCTGCAGCCTGGCTGTTGAGGAGCTCAGCTGTGCTGGTATATACAGTTTTATTACCCAAACACTCAGGTAAGTGTCAAAGCCCACTGTCTGTAGACAAGGAAACAAACGGAAAGGTTTAGGTCGCTGGTGCAGGAAAGGGTGGATCTGGGCATCACACCTCCGTTTCGCCTGACTCCAAAGCCCGACTTTGCACTCACAGTGATCTTCCTGGATTGTGTTTCAGCTGCTGAAATGCATATATTGTTCCAGTATTGTATAGTCATCATGGTCCCAACACCTGTCCACCTTGAAATGGAGGTACTCAGCAACCTTGGAGGGTTCTAAGATTTTGTGCCTGTCCTCCGATGAGCTGCCCTGAAGCCAACAGACCTGGAGTCCCTTGGCATGGAAGGCTTGCCTCAGAACCAACAGCCAAGCAGGACTTCAATGTCCAGGGCTCCCCCCGTGGAGCGGTACTTTGCCATGTTAGAGAGCCTTTGCAAGCAACCCCACCACCCAAATTAGGTCTCTACCTGTCTCACTGGTGACCAGGTGTTACAAATTGAGAGGCAAGCAGAGGAAGTGCTTTTAGTAGCTGCATCACAGCCGTAGCACTGACCAGACCCCACTGGTGATTTGAAGCCCAGTAGCCCAAGGACTGCAGTCCGACTCTAACTAGGTGTCTCTCTGTTCTTCGGCGTGCGTGTCTGTACACTGTGGGTGAGCAAAGTGCCTGTGTCATCAGCCTCCCCAGCCTTGAGAGGTGTGTCCTGACCAAACACACACACATACACTTAAGTAGGGGTAAGAGGCCCTCCTCTGTGTCCCTAAGGTACTGTGATTTCAATTCTGCCACCGCTCTTCTCACACAATGTGCAGTGGTCATCTGCTTGCAGACTACACCCTGTGTGATCCCTGTGTCCCCACTGAGTCCAGTGAACTGACACATGAATTCGGGTGGTGCTTAGAACATGTTTCTTCAGCGAAGGAGGGACCTTCACCCAGGGTCCTTCATCCCAAAGGGCAGCTCGTGTACCGGTTATGACACAGGAGGATGGAGTAAACGGGACATCTCTGTACTCAGATTCTCTGTGAGGAGGAGGAAGATTGGATCTTTTGTACCATCTCTAATTCCAGAAACTTAAAGAGGCTATAGAGGGATTTTCAATGTGTGGGTCACTGTTGCCCCATCGGCCACAGTTCTGGTCTCACAGTGGAACTTGGGTCAAGATCCTTGGAGCTCCAGGCAACTCAGAGAATGTTTTCCAAGTCCCGAGCGACTGGTGCACAGAGTAGGTGCCCACAGTGATCTGTCCAGTAGGTGGATTGTTGAGTGAATTAAGGCTGCTAGTTAAATATGGGATGCTCTGGCAAGAGCACAAATCGCCTTGGGGGACGGGACATGAACACACGGGTGAAGGCTGTGTCAATCCAGGTGACTGCTGTCAGCCTCACAAGAAGGCGCTCCTCCTCACTGTCCTTCCAGCTCTTTGTCCAAACCTGCCTCTTCTCTAAGTGGTCCTCTCCATGTCCCTTCTCTGCCTAACTTACAGCCCGATACAGGCTGTCATTCGGCATCTGTGATCCTTGGGTGTCCTTTGCAGTCCAGCTGACTGAACAGAAGCTGACTCAGCACAGCGGGATCTAGTGCCTGTCACCCGTTGTTCTCCCCTGCTTTCTGTTAGACTCTCACTCCCTTCCCCTACCCCCCAGCTGCTCCAGCCTTCTGGCAGTATCTGCACTGTTTCTGGAAGCCTCTGCCTCAGACACTTCTTCCCAACTGTTCCCTCTTGACAGGAAAGTCCTGACCCCAGAAATGTGCTTGTCAGATTCCTCTCCCTGTTCACAATGTTTGTTGAAAGGTCACCTCTTCGTGAACCCTGAATTCACACCCTTGGGGATACTTTCTAGGTTCTGCTTTTGGGGCTGACAGATCATCTGGAGAGGCATTGCCAGCAAACGTGCGGGGGCCTGGGTCTAAGAGCCAAAGAGTTTGTCTAGAACCAAAGAGAAGAACCTGGAGAATGTCCTAGTATTCTGACTAAAAGGCAGAGGGGCACCCAAGAAAACGGGAGGTCAAATTATCACCGAAGGCAGGCCAGCCCCTGAGCAGCTCCTCAAATGAGTGGAATTGTGTTCATGCATCACTTGTAGCCTGAACCATGGGCCCTGAATGCTGAGGGAAGATCCCTGCTCTCCAGTAGCCATAGTCTGACCAGAAACTCAGAGGATAAGGCCCTGCCTGCAATAGCTGAGTGCCTGTTGTCTTTGGGGCCACTATGTCCAGACCTGGCCATGCAGCTTCTGTTGTTCTAAGATGGGGATGGCAGTACCTGCCTTCCTTGCTTCCAGGGCTCTTCTGACAAACACAAGATGGAAAGCGCGCGCGCACACACACACACACACACACACACACACACACACACAAAGATCAGAGAACTGGAAAGAACCTAGGTCCTTGATGGCGTCACCAGACCCCAGAATATGCCCCGCCTGCACCCACCCTTACTTCTGATTTCATTCTGTGTGATTGTGAATTGCCTTTGTGATTAGACCTGTTTGAGGAGGGGTTTCCTCTTTACTCACAGCACAAAGCAGACTTCTGGATATGGGGAGCATCGTGGGGTTTGGTTTTCTTTTCTGTGGGAGCCATGTCGTGTCGTGGGTAAGGGCACAAGCTCTGTTCCTAAACAACCTTCCTTCCAACTCAGTTCTGCCACTTGCAGTCCTGCCATTTTGAGAAGTGTACCTGGCCCTGTGCCTTACTATCCTCACCTGTGAAATGGGCTTATTATTCTTAATAGTGACAATACCAAGCAGAGAGGGTTGCATTTGTGAATACATAATGAGGTAATGCAAGGATGGTTCACAGAATTGCATCTGCCACATTCCCTATCTTTACACCTACTGATGCTGCCATGGGAGAGGTGGCAGGTCAGGCTTTACACCACGTGAGCTAGAGCAAAGAACATAAAGATCACATTACACGTCTGTGTTCAGCCCTAGAAACTCTCCTCCTCTGCCACACATTCTCATCCTTTGCGTCATGCACGGACGATCCGTCACCAGAGGGCTGACTCTCCCACCTGCGGACCACAAATACACACCGTCTTACACTGTGTGCATCAATCCAGTACACTCCAGTTATGTCCTCAGATAGCCTGCCCTGGTCCTGGTGCCGGGGTGGGGGTGGGGGGTACCCCAGGGCAGGTAACGGAGCACATGATGTTCCCTTACACCCACACGGCATCGGAAGCTGTCTGCATCCTAGTGCCTGCCTTTCTTTCCAGACTCACCTCCCTCCGCCCTAAAATTCGGATTACACTCACACTGGATTCCAGGGCAGACCCTGCCACTTCAGTCTCTCTCCTTCAGCCTCAAATTCCTCCTGGTTAAAGGCAATAATCCTGCCTACTCAAGGTTTGTTGGGAGACCTCCAGGAGACAACAAATGTAAAACACCTAGCTGACGTTAGCTGGCACATGGAAGGCACTGGATAAGAAACAGCATTATCTATTTCGCTTCTTTAATCCACAGCACCTGGAATGCAAAGGGTAAGATTTCCTCCTTTTATACGGCTGAATAATATCCCATTGTATAGATGTGTCACACTTCCTTTATCCATTCCACTGTTGATTGACAGGATTGTTGTTTCCATTATCCTGGCTACTGCGATTAATGCTGCAGTAAATATGGGAATGCAGACATCTCTGAGAGGCTGGCTTGAGTTCTTTTGGATATATGCCCAGGAGTGGGATGCTGGACCAGATGATGGGTTTTTTGGCGGTTTGTTTGTTTGTTTGTTTTTAGTTGTTTTGGAGGGGACATCTGGATACGAACAAGATCATATGATAGTTTTAATTTTTTGAGGAACCTCCATACTGTTGTCCATTGTGGCTGCACCAGTTGCGTTCCCACCGACAGTGTACGAGGGTTCCAGTTTTCTGTATACTCTCCAACACTTGTGATCTGCTCTTTGTTAGTTTGTTTGACAATAACCATCCTCACGTGTCACATGTGTGACATGACATCTCATTGTGGTTTTGATTTGCCTTTCCCTAATGCTTAGTGAAGGGGAGCATCATTTCATATACCTTTTGGCCATTTGTATGTCTTCTTTGGAGAAATGTCTATTCAAATCCTTTGCATATTTTTAAATTGGTTTGTTTGTTTTCTTACTATTGAGTTAGAAAAGTTTATTATAAATATTGAAAATTAACCCTTATCAGATACATGGTTTGCACATCTCTGCCCATTTTGTAGGTTGCTTTTTCAGTTTGTTGATGTTTTCCTTTGCTGTGCAGAAGCTTTTAAGTTTGATGTAGTCCCACTTGGCCGTTTTTGCTTTTTCATGACTGTGCTTTTGGTGTCGTTTCCATGAAATCACTTGCCAAGACCTGTGTCACACAGATGTTCCTTTATGTTTTCTTCCAGGAAGTTTTACAGTGTCACGTCTTATACTTAATCTTCAATCCCTTTGGGGTTGATTTTTGTGTGTGGTGTAACGTAGGGTCCAATATCGTCCTTTTTGCACGTGGGTGTCCAGGTTTCCCGGCACCATTTGTCCAAGAGACTGTCCTTTCCCCATTGCGTATTATTGGCACCCTTGTCAAGATCAGCTGACTGTACATGCGTGGGTCTATTTCTGGGTTCTCTTCTGTCCCATTGGCCAGTGTCTGTCTTTCTGTCACTACCATACTGATTTACTTACTGTAGCCTTGAAATATGTTTTGAAATGAGGAGGGTGGGTACCTCCAACTTTGTTCTTCCTGCAGGTTGCCTTGGCTGTTCTGGGTCTTCTGTTGTTTCATATGCATTTTAGGATTGTTTTTCTAAACTTGTTTTTCTAAAATTGTTTACTGAGAAATGCCATTTGGTTTTGAGAGGAATAGCATTGAGGCTATCATTTTTCTTTTTAATCTTTCATCTTCAACTATAGATTACATTGATTGATTAATCAGTTATATTCTAAATCTGAGGATTGCATTAGTTGGTTTTCAATTATTGAACCACCTTTGCTTTCCTGAGCTAACCCACTTGATCATGCTGTTTTTCCTTTGAATATGTTGCTGGATTCCATCTGCTAGTATTTTGTTGAGGAATTTTGTTCTTGTGCTAAGGAAGAATATTGGTCAGTACTTTTCTTGGTATCAGTGAAATGCTAGCCTCATAAAATCACTTGCAAGTATTTCCCCCACTTCTGTTTCCTGGAGGACATTGTGTAGAATTTGTGTGTGAGTGTTTTTATTCCTGTCGATATTTGGTAGAATTCACTGGTGATACCATGTGGGATTTTCATCATAGGCTTTTAACAACTGATTCAGTTTCTGTAAATGGCACTGAAATATGCATGTTCTTTCACCTTGGGTAAGTTTTGGTGGTTTATGGTTTTTGAGTAATCAATCCATTTGCACATTGTTGCATTTATGTATGGAGATTTTCATGTAATATTAATAATATCGTTTCTCTCATATTTCCTGGGTCTCTAGTGAAATCTCCTCTTTCATTCCTCTTGTTAGTAACTAATTTCTTCTCTTTCTCTCTCTTTTATTTAGTTTTATTGAGATATAATTGACAGCACTGGATAAGGTATAAAGGATAATAATCAGACTCACATATATCATGAAATGGTTACCATAGTAAGTTTAGTTGACATCCACCATCTCAGAGACACAAAAAGAAGAAAAAGAAACCAATGTTTTCCTTGTGAAGAGAACTCTTAGGATTTACTCTCTTAACAGTTTCATTTATATCACATAGCAGTGTTAACTATAGTCATCATGTTGTACATTATATTTCGTTATTTATCTTATTTTTCTTATACCTGGAAGTTTGTTTCTTTTGGCCATCATCCTCCAATTTTCTTCTCCCTCCCCAAATCACCACCTCTGACAACCACAAATCTGATAGCTTTTTCTGTATATTTGGAAGTTTCCTTTTCAATTCCATACATAAGTGAGATAATGCCCTCAAGGTCCAACTATGTTGTCACAAATAGCAGGATTTCCTCCTTTTTATGGCCAGATAGTGTGTGTGTGTGTGTGTGTGTGTGTGTGTGTGTGTGTGTGTGTGTCTGTCTGCCTGCCTGCGTGTCTGTGTATTTACTTGATCCATTTATCCATCAAAGATGCTTAGGCTGTGTCGATATCTTGGCTATTGTAAATAATACTGCTATGGACATAGGGGTAAAGATACATCTTTGACATTGTGGTTTCATTTCCTTCAGATATACTATCAGAAGTGGAATGTCTGTATCATATGGTAGTTCTATTTTTAATTTTTTGAGAAACCTCCATACTGTTTTCCATAGTGGCTGCACCAATTTACATTCCCACCAAAAGTACACAAGTATTCTTTATTCTGCACATGGAAGCTGGCATTTTTATCTCTTGTATTTTTGATGCTAGCCATTCTAACAGGTGTGAGGTGATACCTCATTGTGCTTTTTATTTGCATTTCCCTGATGATTGGTGGTTTGCAGCAGCTTTTCCTGTACCCATTGGCCATTTGTACGTCATCTTTAGAAAAATGTCTGTTCATAGCCTTTACCCATTTTTACTTTATTTTATTTTATTTTATTTTATTTTATTTTATTTTATTTTATTTTATTTTTTTAATGTTTATTTATTTTTGACACACAGAGAGAGACAGAGCATGAGCAGGGGCGAGGACAGAGAGGGAGAGGGAGACAGAATCAGAAGCAGGCCCCAGGCTCTGCGCTGTCAGCACAGAGCCCGACGCGGGGCTCGAACTCACCGCGAGATCATGACCTGAGCTGAAGTTGGATGCTCAACCGACTGAGCCACCCAGGCGCCCCACCTTTACCCATTTTTAAATTCGATGATTAGTTGTTGTTGTTGTTGTTGTTGTTTTCAGTTTATTTTGTTTTGTTTTTGCTGTGGAGATGTATGAGTTCTTTATATTTTGGATATTAAATCCTTGTCAGATATACGGTTTGCAAATATTTTGTCCCATTCCATATGTTGTCTTTTCACCTTGGTGGTTTCCTTAGTGTGTAGCTTTTTAGTTAGATATAGCCCCACTTGTTTTTGATTTTGTTGTTTGTGCCTTGGGTGGTATATCCAAAAATCCATTGCCAAGACCCGTGTCAGGGAGCTTTGTCGTTATGTATTCTTCTAGCAGTTTTAGTTTCCAGTCTTACATTTAAGCCTTTAATCCATTTCAAGCTAACTTTTGTGAGTGTAAGATAGGAATCCAGCTTTATTCTTTTACATGTGAATAGTCCATTCTCCCAGCAGCATTTATTGAAGAGACTGTCTCTTTATCCATTGAGTATTCTTGACTCTGTTGTCAAATATTAGTTGGCCATACATGCATGGGGTTACTTCTAGGCTCTCGATTCTGTTCTGTTAGCCCACGTGTCAGTTCTTATGCCAGTAACACACTGTTCTTATTACTCTAGCTGTGTAGTATGGCTAGAAGTCAGAAGTGTGATGTGTCTTCTTTGCTCTTCTCTTTTTTTTTCTTCTTCAGTCCTGTAGAGGTTTATCAATTTTATTGATTATTTCAAAGAAGCAACTCTTTAAAAAAACGTTTACTTATTTATTTTGGGAGATAAAGAGCATGTGAGCGGGGAAGGGGCAGAGAGAGAGGGAGAGAGAGAATCCTAAGCAGGCTGTACAATGTCAGCCCAGAGCCTGACATGTGGCTCAATCCCACGAACCTCGAGATCATGACCTGAGCTGAAATCAAGTGTCAGACGCCTGACTGAGCCCGCCAGGCACCCCATCAAAGAAGCAACTTTTTTTTTAACGTTTATTTATTTCTGAGACAGAGAGAGACAGAGCATGAATGGGGGAGGGTCAGAGAGAGAGGGAGACACAGAATCTGAAACAGGCTCCAGGCTCCGAGCTGTCAGCACAGAGCCCGACGGGGGGCTCGAACTCACGGACCGCGAGATCATGACCTGAGCCGAAGTCGGACGCCTAACCGACTGAACCACCCAGGCGCCCCAAAGAAGCAACTTTTAATTTGAGTTTCTCTAATCTGTCTTGTTAGAAATTTCATTGATCTCTGTTCTTGTATTTTAGTAAAATTCTTACTGCTGCTTACTGAGGATTACGAAATGACTTCCCTAGGTTTGAACATCCTTTTTACCTAGATAAAAGCCAGTGAAAATTCAAAAGAATGTGTCACCATGGTGGAAATTTTAGCCATTGTCTCCTTTTGGAAAGTACATGGACACTTACGAGTATAGCAGATGCTGGTCACACATGGAGTGTTCTTAAAATTATGCTTGAATGGTTATAAAAAGTCGGCAGGGTTGACTGAGCTTGCGCCACGCTTCAGGCTCCCTATTCATTCATTCTCTGTCGTCTCTCTCTGTCTCTCTGTCTCTCTCTGTCTCTCTCTCTCCCCCCCCCCCCCATTGCTCACTCGCGCCCTCTGTCTCTCTCTTTCAACAACAACAACAACAACAACAACAACAACAACAAAAAGTGGGCAGGGGATTCACATGGTTGACTGCAGGGCACCATTTTTCATTACCTGTGATGTGGTTTTGATGATTAATCTCATGCCTGAGATCCTGATTATATGCCATCCGAATTCTGAGCTTGGAAATGTATACTCTTATTTAAAGCCCAGAACCATCGTAGGGAGTAGGGCTCATTATTATCCCCATTTAACAGATAGGAAGCTGAGGCTCAGAAACGTTAAGTCAGATGAATAATAACGGAGTTTTCTTTCTTCTTTTATCACCATTTGATGTAGTCTGGGTCCTTCTGGCCACACACCTCCCTTGCTAGCTTCCAGCTCTTTGATAACCTTTGTCTTCAGCTTCCTGTCTAGACCAAGGGCCAGGTGGAGCTGTGAGCATGGACCACACCTCCATGGATCCACTCCGGAAATGCAGCTCAACACTGATTTCTGAGTCTTCCCCGATGATCTCTGAAGAGACCTCCCGGGAAGTCACGGCCGCCTCCTCTCCTTCCTTCTCGGAACTGCTTATGATGGGCCTGGGTGACCTCAAAACCAGTCCTGGCACCAAATACCCTGCCCCTCTTCCAGAGGGGCTGCTCCAGCAGCGCTACAGAGATGAGAAAACCCTACAAGAGAGGCGGTGGGAAAGGTCAGCGTCCCCTCAGAGGAAGAAAACCCTTCTGGGGCACATGAGACGGCGGCACCTCGATCAGGTGGCACCTTATCGGGTGGAGAGGAAAGCCAGGATCTCCTCCTCAGGTGATAGAGATCAGAACAGATTCAGATGCGAATGTCGATACTGCCAGAGCCATAGGCCAAATGTCTCTGGGATGTCTGCAGAGAGGAAAGGGGCCCCCCATGCTTCCTCCTGGGAGACACTGGTACAGGGCCTCAGCGGCTTGACCCTCAGCCTGAGCACCAGCCGACCTGGCCTGCTGCCCGAAGGGGTGCTCCAACAGCAGGAAAGAGACGAGAAGCTCCAACTGGAGATGCAGCAGGAAAGCAAAAGGATGTTTCAGAGGCTCCTAAAGCAGTGGTTGAAAGAAAACTGAGGCTCTCATCCTCACGTGACACAGGTCTGAATGGCTCCAGACATGATCCTGAGCGTGGATTTCTTTTGGGGACCAACCAGTAAGCAGTCGTCAGAGAAGTGACAAGAGCAGCGTTGATGACTGAAAATTTGATCGGCGTGAGCCCTCATCCAATCCCAGGAAGGTCCTGTCTTTCCTACCTTGAATTTGTGGATCCCTGTGGGGCTTTCTATGGGACACCGCATACCCCAGGGGTCCGCAACTTCCTTATTATGGCTCCCGTGATGCATGTTGTCACTTTCCCACCCCGAACTCTGCCTCTCCTCCCTGCCTTGTTGTCAGTACAGTAGAGAGCTTCTCTGTAGCATGAATGCCCCATTGTCGATGGCCATGTGCTTTTGTGCCATTTCACGGACTGCCTCCCAGCAGCAGCACTGGTCTGCTGGAATGGACGTGTGCTGAACGGAGATCCACTTTCAAGAGACTGACGCTAAAGGAGGTGCAGAAAGGGACCTGGAACTGGAACTTGGTGGTTCACTATTGTGTTGTCTGTGTAAGCCGTTATGAGTATGCTGAGCTAAATGTAGAACATTGTTTCCCTGCTTTATAACACGGATGGTATTCCCCTCGAAGGAATTTCTGACCCGTTACCTCATCATCCTTGCCAAATAAATATACATATAAAAAAAACCTAACTTTTGCATTCAGGTTCTTTATCCATATTGGGTTGTTCTTTGTCAGGTGTGAGGTCACCGCATTTAAATTCTAGAGCAGCAGATCACAGTTTATCAGGAGGTTTGGAGCCAGGCCTAGAGGGCACCAGGGAACACCATCGAGTCACCGTTTGCAGCCCTGCAGCACGAGCAGCCTTCGGATCATCCGGGCAGAGCAAGTTGAAGAGTCTTCCTGCCCACAGAGAGCTGGAAGCACAGCCCACCGCCCACGGTATGAGGTCCTGGGGGATGGTGCCGGCCCCCCTGGCGTAGCATCTCCAGGGGCTGTGCCTTGTTGCCCGGTGTCCCTGGGTTGGGGAATGCGAACAGCAGTTTCATGCCTGCATCACGGAGTCATTTCAGAGTCGTTTTGGGACTTACATGTGTGCCTTTTCATTTCAGGAGGCATTAATGAGGCATCATCCTTCTTCCTCCCCACAGATCCAGTGCTGTGTAACCCAGGAAGTGCCCGTGCAGTCCCTCTGAACTACAGAGAAAGTCTGCTTGCGCTCAGTCTCCGTAATTAGGTAATGTCCAGAGCTGTGTTGCTGCAAACATCTGTGAGTCTTCTGCAGACAGAAGTGGCTTCAGAGCAGGTGTGTTTATTATGTTCTGAACGTGTGATCTCTCCAGAGAGCTTGGTGCTCAGGTGACCCTGCCAGGCTCGTGTCCCACTTGACAGGAGAAGGTAAACAAAGCAGGGATGTTCTTCCTTGAAACTCTGAGGCCTAAATTTACACTGGTGGTTTGGGGTGTGGTTAGCAGGATAACATGCGCATTTCACTTTATTGATCTTCTCCTAGGTATCAGACAGTATTCTACATGTCTCCATATATCAGCTTATGGAATCCACTCCCAGAACCCATCATTGAGCAAGACTTCGATCTCACTTTGTGTGTGAAAAGCAGAGTACAGAGAGGTCAGGTGAGTTGCTCAGTGTCGCAGAGGCACTGAAGGAGAGGGTGACAGGCAAACCTAGGCGGACTGAATTCAGAACATGACTCCTAACCAGCTCACCAACGTTAACCTCTATAGAGGCCGGGGGTGAAGTGCGGAGAACCAGTGACTTTGGTGGACGTTTCCCAGCTGGAAGCCTCAGGTCTGGTAAGATACCTCCTTGAATCCTCCCCATAATGCACTAGGGCAGGGGCACTCCTACCCACCTGGCAGAGTTCAAGGAAGTCATAAAGAGATGGCTTTACTGCAGCAGCCACACCAACCACAGACAGATGTTTAGCCACTCGTTAAGGTTTCATCGTCTCACCCTTGCCTCCCCCACTCCATGCAAGGCTGGCTGCTGGGGTGGGGAAGTTTGGAGTAATCACAAGACAATCCTGGCCCTCGGGATTGAGCCTTTAATCAGGGAGACCTGTAACGCCCATACATGTGGCAAAGAGCCGTCATGGAGCCCCTCTGTGGCTCTGTGGCCAGGAGACGAGAGGGGTGGGAAGGAACGGGGTGGGGCAGTGTGGATGTGGGGCTTGCTGAAGGTGCTTCTGACCACACTTACTCATGGCCTGCACTGGGGCACATGGGGAATGAATGGGTGGGCAGGTGTGACTGACAGACCCAGTGGTATCATCCCACCCCTGCCTCAAAGTCATTGTCCCCTTGCCCACATACCAAGTGTATGTGGGTATCTGGGGGTCCCATCTGAGTCAGCACACGGTCCCAAGTTATAGACTAGGAGATGGAATCCACTAATGTCCAGAGATGTTCAGCATGTCAAATTCTGCATTTTTTAAATGTTTATTTTTGAGAGAGAGAGAGGGAGAGGGAGAGAGAGGATACAAAGTGGGAGTGGGGGAGGGGCAGAGAGAGAGGGAGACACAGAATCTGAAGCATCAGCATGTCAAATTCTAGGCAAGAGGCAGAGGGAGAACCACCAGGAGGCAAGAAATACAGGGAGAGCATGGGGGTAGAGTGGAATGCTCAAATCAGAAATCTCAATGTACCTATCACAAGTAAAGAAATTGAATTTGTTATTTAACAACCTTCCCACTGGGGCACCTGGGTGGCTCAGTCAGCTGAGTGTCTGACTCATGGGATCGAGCCCTACTGTCAGTGCAGAGCCTGCTTGGGATTCTCTCTTTCCCTCTCTCTGACCCTGCTCCACATTCTCTCTCTGTCTCTGTCTCTGTCTCTCTCTCTCAAAATGAATAAATTTTAAAAATTGATTTAAAAACCTTCCCACAGAGAAAAGCCCTGGGCCTGCTGGCCTCATTGCTAAGTTCTGTTAAACTATAGGAAGAGATAATATCCATCCCTCATAGGCTGTTCCAGATAGAGAGGAGGAAGGAACATTTCCTAACTCATCCATGAGGACAATATTACCCTGCACCAAAGCCACACATGACAACACAAGAAACTATACACCAATATCTATCATTAACATCCATACATAAATCCTCAACAGAATAGCATATCAAATCCAACAACATTTGCAAGGGGAAAACCAACTAACCAAGTGAGATTTATCCCAGGGTTGCAATATCGCTTTAACATTCAAAATACAGTTCGGGTCAACCAGCATAGTAATATAATGAGGACAGAAACCATGTGATCATGTTGATAGACAAAGACATTTGACAAAATTCGAGGCCCATTCGTGATAAAAATGCTCGTCCAACTAGGGACAGAAGGGGACGTCCTCATTCTGATAGGGCTATCTACAAGAAAAATATGTCTCCTGTCACATATTTATTAGTGAATGAATGCTTTCCCGCTGAGATCCAGACCAAGGCAAGGATGGCGGTTCCCACCATTTCTGCCCAACATTGACTGAAAGTTTCAGCCAGTGCAATCATGCAAGGCAAAGGAACGAAAACATGGAGAAACTGGACACGAAAACTATGTCCAAGCAAAAACTTGTACTCAGATGTTCACAGCAGCATTATTCATAATCGCCAGAGAGCAAAACAGTGTAAAAAAGTCTGTCAGCTGGTCAATAGATAATCGAAATGTGGCAACCCATGCAGTAAGATGCCACTGATCTATGAAAAGGGATGAACTTCTGATTTCTGCTACAACATGGATGAGCCCCCAGAGTGTTCAGCTACATGAAAGACACAGACACGAGAGTCCACTTAAAGCAGGAGTCAGTTTCTAGGAAATGCCCAGAAAGTGCAAACCTACAGAGATAGAAATTACATTAGACTCTGCCTCGGCCTGGAGGTAGTAGTGGGAAGTGAGCGCTGACGGGTACACAGGGTCTTTCTGGAGAGAAGGAAATGTTCTAAAACTGAACTGTGGCAATGGCTGCACGACTCTGTACATTTACTACAAGTCACTGCATTGGACTCTCTAACTGGGTGACACTGGTGTGTAATTAGAGCCCAATAAAGCCCTTTGGAAAATGTAATGCAAATGTCTAAGTAAGTCATGGTGGAAAAGGTATGCCATTGATTTTATAACACTAAGGAACTGTCCCGTCTCCCTTTCCATGTTCTGGGTCCTGCCTGCACGACCCATCATCACCTGCCTCCTCCCTGTGGGTGAGGTGCTCCCACCAGAATGAGTCACTGTGCACATCACAAAGGAATGCTGCTGCGTGCACACGTCTGTGTGAGTGTGTGTGTCTGTGTCTGTGTGTGTGTGCGCTCATGCGCAGGCACCCGCTGGGTGAACTTAATGGTTGGCTCAGAAATCCGTGGCTGGGGTCAGGCTCCTAGGGTCCATCCTGCATCTGAAAACCCACTTAGGAGTTTTCCTTTCTTCAGGAATCCCATGGACCTGGCTGCAGTTTCCCTGGTAACCAGCCTCATCCTTAGCTTTAACTTCCGGCCACAGGAAGATGTGTAGAGTGGGGAGGGGTGTTGTCCGCCCCCCACTGGGCCCCCTGCCGCACTCAGCAACCCAGTGTGGAGACAACAGCAGAGAGGTAACCAAGACAATGGAAATCCCACTGCCTCAAGGCCCTTCCCTCTCCCCTCTGCCTGCCTGTCATGTAAAGAAGGGGACGCAGATGCATAAACACACTCCTCCGTCCTGTAATTGTTCTAAGTGTGGCTGTAAAATAAATATGTCACAAACAGCTCCTGACTAATAAATACAGAAAGCAAACTGATGGCTGCTGCAGGGAAGGGGGTGGGTGGATGGGACAAATGGGTGAAGGGGAGTGGGAGATACAGGCCTTCAGAGAAGGAAGAATGAATAAGTCATTGCATCAGAGGCATAGCACAGGGAATGTCGTCAATTGCTGTCGTAGCATTGTATGGTGACAGATAGTGGCTACACTTGTGGTGAGCAGAGCATAACACTAGACATGTTAAGTCCCTGTGATATACACCTGTGACTAATGTAACATTGTGTGTCAACTTTACTCATGTAAAAAAAAAATAGCTCTTGAAAGAAGACACATAAGGAATTTTTGTTTTTAAATTTCAGTAGTAACACACATGGCTCTAAAGTTCAAGATTCTATTTAAACCAGGACAGGTGAAGCTCAGAGATGCTTCTCAACATCATCTGTGCATCAGATCTTTCCTGGAGCAGTTTAGAATGACTCAACACCTAAAAAACAGACAATCCAATAAATATGGGCAGAAGTCATGAACACACATTTCTGCAAAGAAGACATACTGACGGTTAATGGGCATATGAATAGATAATAGGTACCGATCATCATAGGGGAATGCAAATCAAAACCACAATGAGCTATCACCTCACACCTGTCAGAATGGCTAAATTCAAACACACAAGAGACAACAGGTGTCAGCGAGTATCTGGAGAAAGGACCCCTCCTGCACTGTTGCTGGGAATGCAAACTGGTGCGTCTACTGTGGAAAAGTATGGAGGTTCCTGAAAAAGTTAAAAATAGAACTACCCTAAGATCCAGCTATCGCCTACTGGGCATTTACCCCCCAAAATATAAAAGCATTGAGGCGCCTGGGTGGCTCAGTTGGTTAGGTGTCCAACTTCGGCTCAGGTCATGATCTCGCAGTTTGTGAGTTCGAGCCCAGTGTGGGGCTCTGTGCTGACAGCTCAAAACCTGGAGCCTGCTTCGGATTCTGTCTCCCTCTCTGCCCCTCCCCTGTTCGTGCTCTCTCTCTCTTTCCCTCCCACTTCCCTCCCTCTCTCTCAAAAATAAACATTTAAAAAATTGTTAGCAGCACCTGGGTGGCTCAGTCGGTTAACTGTCCAACTCTTGGTTTTGGCTCAGGTCATGAACTTGCAGTTTGTTAGTTCAAGCCCCACATCAGGCTCTGTGCTGACAGTGTGGAGCCTGCTTGGGATTCTCTCTCTGCCCCCAAACCGCTCGCTATCTCTCTCTCAGAATAAATAAATAACCTTAAAAATAAAAAAAGAAATGCAAAACACTACTTCAAATGGGATGCATTAACTCCTATGTTTTAGCAGCATCATTTGTTATAACCAAATTACAGAGGCAACCCAAATGTCCATCGAAGGATGAATGGATAAAGAAGATGTATATATATATATATACAATAGAATATTATTCAGCTATAAAGAGAATGAACTCTTTCCATTTGCAACGACATGCAAGGAGCTGGAGAGTATTAGAAATAAGTCAGTCAGAAAAAGACAAATAGCATATGATTTCACTCATAAGCAGAATTTAACAACCACAAAGCATGAGCAAAGGAAAAAAGAGACAAACCAGGAAACACTCTTAACTATAGAAAACAAAGGGATGAAGGGGATCCTGAGTGGCTCAGTCGGTTAAGCATCGGACTTTGTCTCAGGTCATGATCTCAAGGTTCAGGAGTTCAAGCCCCACGTGGTGCTGTGTGCTGACAGCATGGAGCCTGCTTCAAGATCCTCTGTCTGTCTCTCTCTCTCTCTCTCTCTCTCTCTCAAAAATAAAAATAAAAAAAAAGTTTTAATTAAACAAGAAAACAAAGGGATGGTTACCAGAGGGGGCATGAAGTGGGGGGGGGGGGCGGTGCGGGATGGGTAAAATAGGGGATGGGGATTAAGGAGTGCACTTGTCCTGATGAGCACTGGGTGTTGTATGGAAGTGTTGAATCACTGTATTGTACACCTGAAACTAACATTGTATGTTAACTATACTGGATTTAAAATAAACTTTGTACTAAAAAAAAAAACAAACCCCAGGGTCAGATGCTAGTGCTCCATCCCTGGAGAGCCTGATTTAGCGAGTCTGGAATGTGGCCCCCACATAAGCAGTATTTGGAAATGTCTCCTATGAAAACTTAGATTGCAGCTGTGCAAATAGAACCATCCTTAAGGAGAAAACCTAAAATCAGAAATATGAGACTCCTTTGCAAGGAAAGCAGGTTTCCATCGTTACCTGCTGTGGTTGGCAGATCTCACAGGCTTGAGGAGAGGAAAAACATGCCATGTAAATGCGGGTTTTAAAACTGACATTGTATCTGCTGTTCTCAATGTTGGCGAAAACCAAAGTTTGAAGTTAAAACCCTGGATTTGCTGTTGAAGCGTGTGACTTGTTACTGCTCGTCAAGATCCCTTGTGCTTACTTACTTTAAACTTTGCATCGCATAGATAACTTCTCCAGACAGATCACAATCATTCTTTGAAGATGGATTGGCTGAGATTTGTATCAGTTGATGTAGATGGATCAGCGGTCAGGCTTATCTGCCAAGTTATGGAGTTTCGTTTTTTAACTTTTTATTATAATTTATGTTTAAATGAATTCACATGCTCAGATAAGAGACCAACTAGGTCCAGGTATTTACGATGAAAAATAAAATTGAGCAGTCCCTTGTTTCATGCTCATGCATGGACACGTGCCTCCCCAAACTTTCTCTTTTAGCGATTCCTTCTGGATATTCAAGTCCATATTCCAAATCATGGGCTTACTGCTATGCCTAATCCATTGAGGTTAGACATTGTGAGTTCTTACAGAAGATGAGGAGTGCAGTCTCCCAGATATATTACAGGGCCCAGGTCTTCTGCTCGGAATTCCTGTGTGGAACCACCCAAACCAGGGGAAATCTCTGCTCAGGATGCGATCAGAGTGCATCTGCCGAGGAGGATCCCTCCTGGGGGACTTTACACACATCTGTGGCAAGGTGAAGATCATGGCTTAGCCTTTTCCAGAGCAGGTCCCAGAGAGTCATTGGACAATGGAGAACACACCTAGCAGTATCTCTAGGATTTTGCCTTCGGGAATTGGGTGGATGGCAGTGTCCAGCCATGAGACAGGGAATAGAGGTCTGGGGTCCTGTGCAGATTTGTAGGGCTTGTGGGATTTGCACCTGAGTAGAGGTGTCCTATAGGTTCAGCCCATGGGGTCCTGGGGCCCAGCAGACATTTCTTAGGTAGACTTGTTGATGGGAAAAGCCATCAGCATACAAGGGGAAATAGATGAAATCAAGTTAGATGCGTGGAGCTCTGGATGGCCATGTGGTCACCCACGGATCATGTATTAGGATGAGGAGAGCACAGGGAAGAAGTTGGAACCCTGGGAGAAAAAAGAAAAAGATTTAGGAGGGGATCAAACAAGGAGACTTACAATTAACGACTGAGAAGTAGGAAGAAAGCTTGGGTGGGCTGCTGTCACAGATGCTGAGGAAAGACAGCATTTTGAAAAAAGAATGTTCAGGCTGCCAAGACAGCATCGGGTACTTTGGTTTTGCAACATGGAGCTCTTTGGAGAATTTAGCAAAGGAATGTTCCACGGGTGGGGGACACGGTAGAGGGAAATCCAGAGGTAAAAAGTACTCTCCTCAGTCTACACTTTGAAGAAGCCTGGCTTGAAGAGAATCAAGGCCAGGGTGGTAGAGACAATTGGCTGTGTGCTTTCAGGGGATGTTCTTTTCTGTCCCCAAAAGCAAGACAGAAAACAAGATGCAGGTTCTGGAACCTCCTCTGGATGGTGAGCACTGTTGAACAGATGACCGAGTTGAGAGTTGGATGAGTCTCACAGGTGTTTCTTTCAGGGCAGAGCAGTGGGATTGGGCAGCAGTGGGGTTACAGGAAGTCTTCCATCATCTCCCACGCCATCCTTACCCCTGTGACCCATGCAGATGTGGCTACAGAGACTCAACATCTTCCAGGTAAAAGCCTCAGTGGATGGTGTCCGGGGAGAGTCCAACATTGAGTTGTCAGACTAGAGAGGAACGGAGGGGGAGAGATTGGGAAGTTCTGGCAGAGGTGACATCAGAGGACAGGAGTCCTGTTGGGGGTGCTCAGAGCAGTGATGCCATTGAGAGCAATGGATGTAAGGGGCTTGGGTTTGGGGTGATGGCAGGGCTGGGGATGTGGGCATTAGGCCACCACATTCAGACCCAGTATCTGCGAAAAAGATGTTTCTTGGTTTGGTGCAACCTTGTCTGTGGCCTGTGCCTGGATAGACTTGAGTCTTCTGTAAAACTAAGGCCTCTTCAAGAGATTGGCCTCAACATGTCCTATCTGATGGTGAGGGTGCTTTGGGGGTCCTTCCGATGAGGAACAGAGAGGCTGGGCCGTAGAGCAGCAGAACAGAACTCCCGTGTGATTCCCGCCACCACAAAGTGTATCCTCGGATCCCCATGAAGGGGGTGCAGGGTGCAGGTTGCAGTGGGTTTTTGGAAGTACAGGGAGTGGCCCAGCTCTAAGATCACACACCAGGGCCACCTGGCAAGCCACCGTGAAGTAACTCAGGCGAATGCTCTCAGGCGAAGGACCAAGGTCCAATCCCAAAGCAAATTCTGCCATTGCTACATGGCCACAGCCCAGGCACTGTCAGAGCTCAAGGTCTTTGGGATGGGAACCCCATCTTTCCAAAGCTCCTTCTCACTGCTTGATGGGGGAGGGAGGGACAGGCCATTATCTGAGAGGAGCCCCAATGAGGAATGGAGGCCAGGTGGACCATGGCTGGAAGAAGAGACCAAGGCCTTGCTCCAGGTCTTTCCATCCCCAGAGTGACACAATAGGGTGTAGGCTTCTTCAGGACTAGTCCCTGGCTTCCATTTGAGAGACTCTAGGACCTCAGGGCACCACTGTCCCATGAAGATGAAGGGTGGGAGAAAGCACGACTTTTTGAATTCCAAGAACCAAGTGGGACAATGGGTATATCAATGTGTTCCAAGTCCTACAGCCTCCTGTAAAGAAAGCCTGTTGAATGGAGTACTGTTCCTGCTGCATAATTGTGTTATTGTTACCTAATGGGCTCTCCTTCATGGAAAGCACACTCAGGGGGCCAATGACAGCAACTGTAGACGTGAGACATGTCCTTTAGGGGAAGTTTGATTGTTGGTCTCTCAGAACAAAAGCCAGTGTCCTACCTGAGGCCATGTCAGGTATAGTGGACATGGGGAGGATCTACCTTGGAGATTAGATATGCTGAGGACCCAACAGAGGGGGAAAAGAACTTGGGAGATATTGCCAGGTCTGACAGCAACCACTGGGATTGTCACCCCTGCCTCTCAACTCTCAGGAGGAAACTCACACGATTTACCGTCCAAGGACACAGGAAAGGAAAACCTCTACCTCTTCTAATAAAAACTGGTGGCCTTGTACACGGTCCTCCAGGCTTTCTCCTCTGGTTCTGGGAACATTTATGAAACCCAACAACACAACACTGGCACTGAAGTGAGTGTCTGTGTAGCAAAGGAGAAATTGCCCGTGGAGGGCAAGGAGGCCATCAGGAGGCCCTGCTAACCTCGGTGACAGCCCTTGTCACTGAGTCCACTCTGCGTGTCTGGGGCGGGGGGCGGGGGGGTGGGGCTCCCTTCCCTCATCTGTTCTGGGGGTCTGTTTGTGGATGTTTGAAGCTTCCTGAGTTAAAGGACAGGACAAGACAAGGACCGCTGATCTCTCACATGGACGGCTTGGCCAGTGGGCAGAGGAAGAGCAGGTGGGGATGGTGAGCTGAGATCACAGAGCCACTCATGCTCCTCAGACCCCATGGGCACGTTGGCTTATTTAGTCCCTGACTGATCTGATCTACACCATGAGAGCTGACCCTCTGGACTATGGAATGCAAGGGGAGGGGGGAGGAAGAGCCATTAATTTACATCCACTATGATAGCTACGTGTGGTCAGATGTAATCAGTGAATTGTCCAAATATACAAATGCTCAGTCTCTTTAAGTGAAAGTGTTCTCACATTTCCACCCCCTGCATCCTCCTCCCAAGATGAGGAAGAGGTATGTGTGGCTACAAATCTGTGCGATGATGTGGGTAGCAGGTCTATGACACACTTATGTGGCTCACAGTGCCCTCGTGGTCTCTGAGGGAAGGACAACACTTGTCTCCCAGGTCCAGCTGGTGATGCCATGCATGGGGCTGGTGTAACTTGCACTTTTGTCCCTCTCTTCTTGGTCGGGTCCTGGTAGTCCCTGACTGACTCAGATTTACCTCACTCTGCTGGCATCTGCCAGTGCCTCTGAATCTGGGTTGCATCCTCCACCCCACCCCTGGGCAAGAGCTTCCAGTCCACAGGCTCAGCTGCAGAGGCATCTAAGTCTCCAGCCAGGTTAAAGCCTCCTTCGTGAACCTCTGGCTAGGAGCTCAGCCACATTCTACATCCCCCAGGGTGGAGTACAGCTTCCCTCACCCACCCACCCCACCCCCACCCCCAGGTCTCACCTACACCACAGCAAGAACTAATTTCAGCTCCAGAAAGCTACATACCCACACTCCAGCTGCCCTTCTACCCAAAGAGAGAGGAAGGCCATTGGGCAGAGGGTACCTGTGCATCCCAAGTGTGAATGAGGTGAAACCCTCCTTTCCTTGGTGTTCCTCCTCGCTTCTTGACACCCATCCCTTGTCTGAGCTGTGTTGCCTCTGCCACCACTTGCTCTGTGGGCCTTGCTGCCCTGGACTGAAACGGACACTCTTTCTTTGGCTCTTCTTTCTTATTGACCCAACCTCCCATGCTATATCCAGGTGAAAAGGAGCATAAGGAGAAATTGGCACATTGTCAAAAACAATGGAAATTGTGGTGACCTATCCCTCCCACTCAAAAAATATGTATAAAGAAAGAGATGGAGTCAAAATGTCAATACTACCCAAAGCTATCTACACATTCAATGCAATCCCAATCAAAATTGCACCAGCATTCTTCTTGAAACTAGAACAAGCCATCCTAAAATTCATATGGAACCACAAAAGGCCCCGAATAGCCAAAGTAATTTTGAAGAAGAAGACCAAAGCAGGAGGCATCAGAATCCCAGACTTTAGCCTCTACTACAAGGCTGTAATCATCAAGACAGCATGGTATTGGCACAAAAACAGACACATAGACCAATGGAATAGAATAGAAACCCCAGAACTAGACCCACAAACGTATGGCCAACTAATCTTTGACAAAGCAGGAAAGAACATCCAATGGAAAAAAGACAGTCTCTTTAACAAATGGTGCTGGGAGAACTGGACAGCAACATGCAGAAGGTTGAAACTAGACCACTTTCTCACACCATTCACAAAAATAAACTCAAAATGGATGCAGGACCTGAATGTGAGACAGGAAACCATCAAAACCCTAGAGGAGAAAGCAGGAAAAGACCTCTCTGACCTCAGCCGTAGCAATCTCTTACTCGACACATCCCCAAAGGCAAGGGAATTAAAAGCAAAAATGAATTACTGGGACCTTATGAAGATAAAAAGCTTCTGCACAGCAAAGGAAACAACCAACAAAACTAAAAGGCAACCAACGGAATGGGAAAAGATATTTGCAAATGACATATCGGACAAAGGGCTAGTATCCAAAATCTATAAAGAGCTCACCAAACTCCACACCCGAAAAACAAAGAACCCAGTGAAGAAATGGGCAGAAAACGTGAATAGACACTTCTCTAAAGAAGACATCCGGATGGCCAACAGGCACATGAAAAGATGTTCAACGTCGCTCCTTATCAGGGAAATACAAATCAAAACCACACTCCGATATCACCTCACGCCAGTCAGAGTGGCCAAAATGAACAAATCAGGAGACTATAGATGCTGGAGAGGATGTGGAGAAATGGGAACCCTCTTGCACTGTTGGTGGGAATGCAAATTGGTGCAGCCGCTTTGGAAAGCAGTGTGGAGGTTCCTCAGAAAATTAAAAATAGACCTACCCTATGACCCAGCAATAGCACTGCTAGGAATTTACCCAAGGGATACAGGAGTACTGATGCATAGGGGCACTTGTACCCCAATGTTTATAGCAGCACTCTCAACAATAGCCAAATTGTGGAAAGAGCCTAAATGTCCATCAACTGATGAATGGATAAAGAGATTGTGGTTTATATACACAATGGAATACTACGTGGCAATGAGAAAGAATGAAATATGGCCTTTCGTAGCAACGTGGATGGAACTGGAGAGTGTGATGCTAAGTGAAATAAGCCATACAGAGAAAGACAGATACCATATGGTTTCACTCTTATGTGGATCCTGAGAAACTTAAGAGAAACCCATGGGGGAGGGGAAGAAAAAAAAAAAAAGAGGTTAGAGTGGGAGAGAGCCAAAGCATAAGAGACTGTTAAAAACTGAGAACAAACTGAGGGTTGATGGGGGGTGGGAGGGAGGGCAGGGTGGGTGATGGGTATTGAGGAGGGCACCTTTTGGGATGAGCGCTGGGTGTTGTATGGAAACCAATTTGACAATAAATTTCATATATTGAAAAAAAAAAAAAGATGGAGAAATGAATGGGCACAATGCCAAAGGCTCCTCCGAGGTGGCCTACGATGTGCTTAGGGTGTGAGTGGGGTCAGGCAACATGGATATCAATGGTGGCCTTGACAAGAACACTTGCAGTGGAGTGACAGGGACAGAATCTCTGTTGAAGGGGGTCGAGGAGCTAATGGTCTCAGGAGAAGTTGAAGCAGTTTTGCTTTGAAAGGCACAGATGATGTGCCAGTAGCTGCAAGATGACATGTGGGAAGAAGATGGGTTTCCCCCCCTTGGGTGTGGAATGCTCCAATGTAGAGAGAGCAGGTGATGGTTCAGGATAGAGGAGAGACAATTGCAGGAGCAGAGTCTCTGAGAAGGTGGGAGGCCTGGGATCCCGAGCAGCAGTGAGGGGCTGGTATGCAGAGGGGCAGCAGAGAATGCCAGGACAGAATCAGGTAGGTTGGGTTTGGGAAGCTCTGAGAAGCCCCACCTGATTGCTACTGTCTTCTCCGTGAATTATTAGGGAGGTGCACTGGAATGGAAGAGGATTGCAAGTGAGTGATGTAGTTAGTAGTGTGGGCAGGATGAGTGGGAGTGAGAAGCCATTCTCTCCTGACCATGGGATTAAGATGAAAGAATTCAGTAGGATTTTAAATTTTGTCATGAATGCTCTGGTGCTCAGATACAAGCAGGGAGTGTTTGGTATTGGGCGTGAACCAGTGAGCCACGAGGTGGCCCAGGGGTCCATGGACTGGAAGCCCCCAAGAGGCTGAATACTGTGGATGTAGAGTCATTGGAGGGAGGGAGCTGGAGAAGGAGGGCATCCTGTTGGGGGTGAGGAGAAAGGGGAGTGCTTGGCAGCGACAGCAAGGAGGGGAGCGGGGTTCCTGATGCCCACACCCCAGGGCAGGTCCCCGGGCAGTGGGATGTTCGGTTCGGGAGAAGAACAACCCTGAGGGTGGAGAGGACCGGGGGTGGCCAGGTGCTCTACTCGAACCCTGAGGAGGCCAGGAGGTAGTAGAGGAAGGAGGGTTGAGAGGACAGCCAGTGTGCCAAGGGAGGAGCGTTTTCACAAGCTGGGGTGAACAGGAGGACAATGACCAGGGGATCCATACACGCATCGCCAGAGGGATGGTCGGGGCTCCCGGGAATAGCACAGGACTGGGATATCAGCGATTCAGGCCTTTGGACGCGTCGGGAAACCTCATCAGACTCAGGCAAGCACACAGTCCACGACCTCACTCAGCCACCGTAGGCACTCACAGAACCCACCAATCGGAGCGCAGCCCCAAGCCCGGGCATTCTACCTCCTGGGTGAAGGGACTTCCTGCCTCTGCAGGCATAGTTCCGGGGAGGGATGATGGAAGGCTTTTGTGCCAAAGGAGGTGTGGCCGGGCCAGTTATGCCTGGCTCCAGCTTTCTCTCCCCCTCAGTGGCCTTCCTCTTTTTTCCCTCAGCTATGGTCTCCAGGGCTCTTCCTATGACACTAACGAAAAAGACAGATTTTACTTCGCGATATGCGGTATTCAGTTTCTCTAGCCAGTAGGTGACAGTGTTGCCCCGATCAGTGGGCTTCCACCCTGCCCTTTGTGCTTGAAAAAAGAGTAGCTGCCTTCTATTCAAAAACCAGGACTTGTTTTTGTTTTGTTTTGTTTTGTTTTGTTTTGCGCCTGGGCGGTTAGGCAGTCTAGCCTGGTTCTGTCACCTCTCAGTAGGTGAGCACACCAGTGAAGATGCACAGCTGTAGAACATCTTTTTTAAAATGTTTATATTTGAGAGAGAGAGAGAATAAGAGTGCGAGCGGGGGAGAAGCAGAGAAAAGGAGGCAATCCGAAGAGGCAATCCGAAGCAGGCTCCAAGCCTGGAGCTGTCAGCACGGAGCCAGACAGGGGGCTCGAACTAACTCATGACCTGAGCCAAAGTGGAGGCTTAACCAACTGGGCCACTCAGGCGCCCTGGGACAAAACTCTAATGCTTTGTAAAATAGTTGCCAGGTTCCTCTGCAAATAGTATTTGCGCGTCTCTGAGTGGTCTAATTGACTTTCTGCCACACCTAGTGGTTACCAGGCATTGAGGGGAAGAGGTACTGGGGGGGGGGGGTTCTTAATTAAAGCATACAAAGAAAGATACAGTTAGGGGTGATGAAACTTTTGGAGTTGGATGATTGTGGTGCTGATTGTACAACAGTGTGAACTTCATGGTTCTGATGAGGGGGTATGGGGCGGTCTGAGAACGAAGTGCAAGCTAGTGCACCCCTGCCATCCCCCGCCCCCCAGGTGGGATGTGTGTGATATTCCTCAGGCACTTGTGGCTGCCCAAGGACATAGGAAAGGAAAGAAAACAAATGGCCAACTGATAAGAGATCATAGTCCTACTGGACTTGGATCTCCATCAGTTTACAAGTATTTAGTAAATTACAAGAAAAAGGCAATCTTATCAACAGCCTAATCTCTAGAAGCCTGTAGACTGTTTCCTGGAGCCCCCACATCACCCCTCCATAGTGATATGGGAAACAAAGGCAAGAAGGAAATGGCAGGTAAAATTAAATTTCCTTATAACCTGCAGCCCATTGACAAATACTTAAGGCAAATACAGAGTATAACATTTCTCCCCGTCATAATGTTAGTAACTTACTAGAGGGAAAACAACCATAGCTTGATAATACCAAGGCCTCAGGTAAGGTAGGAGTCCTCTTTAGTATATCAAAGTCCCTGTGGAGGCCTCCCATTTGACTTCACCTCCCCAACACCAAAGTATAAAACCAGTCATTCTTCACAACCCCAGAGCAGCTCTTAGGGCCCACAGGTCCTGTCCCCATGCATTAATATAATCACCTTTTTGCACCAAATACGTCTTCAAGAATTCTTTGTTGGTCGTCAGCTCTGGACCCGCTACCATCACCCCAGAAATCTCATCAGTGCTACAGAGTGTTCATTTTAAACATGCTTAACATGGTAAATTTTATGTGATGGATATTTTAGCACCACCAAAACGAGAAAAAACATGTTTCAGGTGAAGGTGACTTGGCATAGAGTTTTTTCTAAATAAGTAGTTGTACAAATGGATCCAAATAAATTACAGATGTCAAATAATGCATGAAAAAAAAACGAATACTAGCAATATTGAAAAGGTAAATTGTCCCTCTTCCCTTGCTTGATCTGGGTTAGCCTGCATTCCCTCCTCTTTGTCTCATCCCCTGTCTCCCCCTCCCATACCTTATTCAGCAGTCACTGTGCTGTTCTGGGCTGGAAGGAGTGCGCAGCAGTATCCACATGTGCATGTGTCTGTGCGTGCACAGGACCCTTGATACAAGCTTATTTATTGACAGGACCCCGTGTCTGTGGGTGGCCTCACACAATACATCCTGTAGTTTAGTTTCTTCTCCTTCGTGTGGTTTCTGTTTTTTTCCTGAGTAAAAAGGATGAAGCTTCAGTTACACTAGTAACCATTTTTTTTTAATCATCTCAAAGTGTGATCACAGAAAGAAAGAGACATGGAGACAAGTGCTTTCTTATCTGCCCCGACCTTCAGTTAGCCTGATGCCAGGACTCAGTGAGGTCAAGCAGAGCTCATGTTGCCATGACAACAGAATAGCTCACCCCTTTCCAGCACACAGGCCCCTTTCCCTCCCTCTCCCTGCCTGCTAGATCTCTTCGGAGAATGGGAATGTGCTTTACCTAGGAGGGAAGGGATAGATGTATAGCAGAGGATGCAAAGAGAGATGTGTAATCTTGGGATTCCCTCAGAAGGACCTGGGGGAGGGACCACAGCCCCCCAAAAAGCATCCTGTACAGCACTGAGGTCCCAGGAGGCTACGAAGGGTATGAAAGCACAGTAGATCGAATGTGGTTCTGTAATTTTCTCCAGCAGTACAGGATGCTACACCATTTTTGTTAATGTTTGTTTATTTATTTTTGAGAGAGACAGTGCGAGAGGGGCAGGGTGGGGTGGTGCAGAGAAAGAGGGAAACACAGAATCAGAAGCAGGCTACAGGCTCTGAGCTGTCAGCACAGAGCCTGAGGGGGGGAGGGCAGGGGAGGAAGCTGGGGGGTGGGGTTCCGACTCAGGGAAAATAGATAGGCCTCCAGTATCCTGTGAGTCTTCTTTAGCATATGAAAATCCCACTGGAAACTTCCACTTGACTTTACCTCCCCCAACTCCCAAATATATAAACAGTCTCTCCAAAGGGTCCCAGGCAGCTCTTCCTGCCCATGGGTCCTGTCCCCATACCTTAATGAAATCACTGTTTTGCACCAAAGATGTCTTCAGTAATTCTTTCTTGGCTGTCAGCTCCAGACCACCCCACCATCACCCGAAAACTTCATCACTGGGAGATGCTTGTCAGCAGTTGTAATGTCGGTACCCAGAGAGCTTCAGTCCTAAATCCTCTGCTCCCACCTGCACCTCATAACTATTAAGGATACTCTGGCAGCAGAGATGAACTTACCCAAAGCTTGTGATGTCTTCCAGGAGTTACGAGGAAACCCTGGGTGCATCTTCATATCTGACTAGTCCAGAAATATCCTTGAGGTTTGGCAACCCTTTTTCCAGTCTCCTATTTACCACATAATAAATTAAAAGATCAGCACAGAGACTGGCTCCATAGTTTAATGTTTCAAAGTAAATACTTTTCTCATTACCGTGGGGGGGGGGGGCGGGGAGCACAGTCTACATGACTGGAAAACAGAATGAAAGCACAACTGTCTAAAAGATAATATCCCTGAAATGAAAATGTTTGCTTGAGAACTTCCAATTATGAGCACAATGCCTTCAGTGGCCTTCCTGCTGAAGTTACAGTACAGGTTCCTTGCTCAGTCCTAACCAGGGCAGTTTCTCCCTAGCTAGTTCATGGCTGTGGGTTCCATCAAGACAAGACAGGTGGGAGCACTCTGGCCTCCAGCAACTCTTCTCAGGCTCCTGATTCTCCCACAGACAGTCGCTCACACATGCAAAGCAATGATCTATCAAACTCATTTTGAGAATTCCTGGTGCCAGCCCTGTTCTGAGAATGGACAATCTCAAGTCACGCTGTGGGCACGTGTCCTGACTGTTCTAAGTGCAGATGGAGAAACCAAGGCACAGGGAGACATGGCCTGCCACCGTGCAGCCAGAGAGCTTACTGGATGAAGTTGAGACAGCACTGCTGCCCACCCTAGGTGACCTTATGATGGGCCCACCTCTTCTCTTTCTCCCTCTCATTTTTCGTGCTTATGTCAGTTTAAGTAGCAGTGAACTAATTTAATCATTTAGAAGTAAACAAGACAGGGCAAAGTATTCATTTTGTCTTTAACACAAACACCTCAAAACCTTCTGAGAAGGCAAAAATGGAGTTGAAACCAGATGGTTAGAAGGAACCAACCATGTAAGGATTCAGGGTGAGACTTCCAGGCAGAGACAACTGTGATCACCAATGTCCTAAGGAGGGAAGAAGCCTGGTGTGTTTGAGGAATAGGAGTAGGCCAGAGTTACCGCTGTGAAGTCATGAGATGAGCAGATTGTTTGGATATGAAAACAGTAGCAGTAGATGAGCACAGAACGGGATGGATACAGGATGTTTTCAGAAGATCGAATCCAGAGGACGTGGTGCTGGGTTGCAGTGGAGACCAAAGGAACACGTCACATGAAGAGGCATGCTTGGGACATAAGCGTCTGCTCCCTTCTGGTCATCCAGCAAAGACACAGACAAATGTGGATCTCAGGGGACAGGTTGATGCATGAAGTACGAATGTGGGAGGTCCCATTGTGTCCATGCTCTGTGCTGGCACCAAGGATGAAACAACCCACAGAGAGAGTGTAGATGGGAAGGGCCCTGTTAAAAGCCCTGTGGAATAGGAGGAGTGAGCAATAAACACTGACAAGGAGCACAGTGGCCACTGGGGTTGGGAGAACATCACCCAAAGAGTAAATTTTCAAATAGGCCAAAATACAAACTAGAAGAAAGGGAGGGAGGGACATTTTCAAGAACCAGGCAATTGTGACATGTATCAGGGGCATCTGAGAGGTACAGTAAGTTGAGGAGAGGACATCATCAAAGGGGTTGGCGATATAAAGGTCACTGGTGCCCTTGACAAATCAGTTTTCCTTTGGGGGAGGCAGGCTGATAGAAGCAGGAGTGAAGTGGGCAGCAAGGGAAATGGTTACAGAACAAGGGGGGACTTGCTGCTTACAGCATCAGGGAAATATGGCAGCATCTCAGAAAGATATGGGATAAGGGATGGCTTTAGGTTTACTTCACCTTGTATCAGGGGTGAGAAATAGCATACTCACAGATAACAGAATGATCCAGAAATAAATGGACAGGTGACAATTGGGGATCATTGCAAAGGCCTACTCCCCCTCCAGAAGATGGTCATAGGTTCCAGGTGAAGGGCCTGGCCTCAAGTGGGTCCTTTTTCCCAAAGGGATAGCAGAGACACAGGTGCAGATCAGGTGTTGCTGGGAAGTGGCGACAGTTCCTATCTGACTCTCTCTCTCTCTCTCTCTCTCTCTCTCTCTCCCTTTTCTTTTAATGTATTAGCATTGAACATCTTGAGAAGCATGGGTGCTGGAGCTCTGGAAGGCTACTGCAGGTAGTGGGGAGAGAAGATACAGGGGTGGAGGGTGCAGAGTTTGTTCTTTATTGGGATGTACCAGGAGAGGAGGGAAGAAGGAGCAAGGAGCAAAAGATGTGTGTTTGCGGGGTGGGGGGAAGTTTATAGCCCTGGGTAAGCTAGGGAAGGAGTGGCCTGGTGGAACGTGAAGTGGCCCTGGATCCCCGGGAACTGGTGGTCCCCAAAAGGCCGAATGCTGTGGGTGTAGAGGCATTAAAAGGAGGGAGCTGGAGCACCAGGGCAACAAATTCAGGGTGATGAGAGTAAGGAATGCTGGGCAGCAATGATGGGGTTTTGGGGGTGCTGGTCAGGGTTTTGGAGCTAACCTCCAAGAAAGAATTTTTGAAGACGTCTTTGGTGCAAAAAGGTGATTTTATGAAAGTATGGGGACAGGACCCGTGGGAAGAAAGAGGTGCACGGAGGTTGTGAAGGGTAACTGATTATATACTCTCAGGCTGGGAAGGAGTTAGGGACAGTGTATGTCTCTAAGGAATTTTGGAAGCAAGGTTTCCAGGACCTTGAGGGACTAGCTGTTATTAGAAAAAAAACGCCATTTATTACCGTTTTTTAAAACCTCAGTCATGAGACCCTTAGATGTGTATCGGGACACCATAAGCTTGGAGTATAATCTCCAGCATATATCTTGAGGCCGTTGAGATAAAGGAAGTTTCCAAAGGAATTTTTACATGTTAAAGTAGACTTACAGGATCCTCGAGGTTGGGATAATGTTAAGCCAAGATTCCCTTTTGCCCCTAGCAAATCATCATCATCAAGGCAGCTGAGCTCCTAGAGGGAGGTCACTCTGCTTGTTTCAAGGATTTGTCAATGGGTTGTAGGCAGTAAGGAAATGTAATTTTTCATTTGCCATAGTTTCTCACATTACTATGCCAAGCATTTAAATCCTTTTCCGTTGTATTTGGATAGCCAAGAGTGTCCGAGGAATATGACACATATCCCATCTGTTGTGGGGCGGAGGGCGGTGCTGTTAGCCTGTACTTTGCCCTCAGTTTGACCCACGCTACCTCATCAGCAACACAAGGGAGGGAAGCGGGATTTCCTGATGCCCAGGGAAGCTCCTCGGGCAGCAGAATGTTCGGGTTGGGGAAAAGGAGACATTCCCTGGAGACGGAGAGGATCAGGGATGGCTGAGTCACCTTCCTGAGCAATGAGGTGTCCCAAGACTAGAGAGAGAGTGCTAAGAGGAGGACAGCCAATGTGCCACGGGATTTGCGTGTTCACAGGCTGCTCTTGGCAGGACAATGACCAGTTGTTCCGTATACATGTCACACGAAGGACAGTCGGGGCGCCCAGATCGGGAACAGAACCCAAATAGCAGCGGTTTGGGACCAAGGACGATCTGGAAACCTTCCACAGATGGCCACGCACGCTGGCAACGGCCTCACTCAGCCCCCATGCGCAGGCTCAGAGCCCGCCAATAGGAACGCCACTCCCCCCCCCCCCCAGGCTTTTCCCCTCCCAGAAGAGGGACTTCCTCCCTCTGATGGCGGAGTTCGGCGGGGGGGGGGCGGATAGCGGAAGGCTTTAGTGCCTAAGATGATTCGATTGTACTTCTGCTTTCTCTGCCCCTCAGGGGCATTCCTCTTCACTCCCACAGTTACTATCTAGAAGGCTCTTCACAGGAGAGCAGTGCAAAAGATGGATTTTCCTTCGCGATGTGTGTCACTCCGTTTCTCTGGCCAGTAGGTGGCAGTGTTGTACCGATCTGACCTCCTCCACCCCCGCCCTCCGAGTTTGAAAAAACGCAGAGCCGCCTTCCCTTCAAAAATCAGGACCTTCGTTTTACGCATGCGTGCTAGGCTGCCCTGGCTAGATTAGCCTTTTTTCTGCGTGTTAGGGACCCACAGAAAACGCTCAGCACTGGAATGAAACCATTCTACTTTTCAAGTTGCCTTTCTTAAATTGTTGCCTAGGTTCCTCGGCAATTTGGATTTCTGCGTCTCTCAGTCGTCCGCTTTTTTGCTTCTCCCCGCCATTAGCAGGTAGTTATTACCATGCATGGAGGGGAAGCGGTACTGATGGGTTCCTAATTAAAGGGTACAAAGATACAGTCCGGGTGATGAAAATTCTGGAGATAGATGATACTGGTGATGGTTAAACAACAGTATGAACTTCCTGATGGAACCGATGTTCAATTAAGCATGCTTAAATGGTAAATTTTATGTGATGGATATTTTACCACCACAAAAGCGAGAAAAAACGTCTTTTAGGTGAAAGTGACTTACCATAGAGTTTGTCCTAAATAAATTACACAAATGGGTCGAAATGAAATGCATATTTCAAATTAGCCTTTAAAGAACCTGTAGGTAACTACTGAAAACGTACATTGCCCCTCTTGCCTTGTTTGATCTGAATCGTCCTGCATTCCCTCCTCATTGTCTCATCCCCTCTCTCCCCCTCAGTACTTTTCCCTCAGTGACTGTGCTGCTGGGGCTGTGGTCCCTCCACCAGGCCTTTCTGAGGGCATCCCAAGATTACACCTCTTTCCTTGCATCCTCTACTATACATCTATCCCTTCCCTCCTAGCCAGAGCACATTCCCATTCTCAAGTGAGATCTAGCAGGCAGGGAGAGGGAGAGAGGCAGGTTGGAAAGAATGCACTGCATTATCCACGTGTGCACTTTCTGTGCACGCACAGGATCCTTGGGACAGGCACACTTATTAACAGGACACTGTGTCTGTGGGTGGCCTCCCACAAAACATCCTGTAGTTTAGTTTCTACTCCGTGTATGGTTAGGGGTTTTTTTCCTCTTGAGTCGGATGAAGCTTCAGTTACCCTGGTAACCGTGTGTGTGTGTGTGTGTGTGTGTGTGTGTGTGTAATCATCTCAGTGTGTGATCACAGAGAGGGAGATGGAGATAAGTACTTTCTCCTCTGCCCTGGACCTTCAGCCAGGTTGATGCCTTAGGACGAGTGGCCCAGTGAAGGTGAGCAGAAGAATGTTGCTGTGACTCCTTTATCATATGTATGTCAGTTTAAGTAGCAATGAACTAATTTAAACACTGAGAAGGAAGTTTTTCCTTGTGTCTTAAACACAAACACCTCAAAACCTGCAGGAGTTACCATGGGGCACACACATGCTCCTGTGGGTTTAAAGGGGATTTTCCAGGAACCCTCTTCCACCTCCTTACTGCCCCTTCAGTAACTGGCAAGAAAGCAACATCAGGTGTCAGGTGACCTTTTATCCAACATAACATTAATGAAAGCCTCTCTTAAGAGGTGCGTGGTGCTCTTGTACAAGCTGGTCACGTAGCACTTATCTGGGGAGTGAGAGAACATCAACCAAACAACCAACAAATAAAGAAGTTAGTGGGTTGAGTGTTATGAAGAAAATAACCCAGGTCCTAGGCCAGGAACAACCTACTTTACACAGGGTGGTCAGGGAGAGCCTCTCTGAGGAGGCAATAATGGAGCAGAAACCAGAAGGTTAGAAGGAACCCACCATGTAAGGATCCAGGGAGACTCTTCCAGGCAGAGACAACTGTGATCATCAATGTCCTAAGGAGGGAAGAAGCGTGTTCGAGGAACAGGAGTAGGCCAGAGTTACTGCCATGAAGACAAGAGATGAGCAGATTATTTGGATACGAAAACAGTAGCAGTAGATGAGCACAGAACGGGATGGATACAGGATGTTTTCAGAAGATCGAATCCAGAGGACGTGGTGCTGGGTTGCAGTGGAGACCAAAGGAACATGTCACATGAAGAGGCATGCTTGGGACATGTTAAGTGTCTGCTCCCTTCTGGTCATCCAGCAAAGACACAGACAAATGTGGATCTCAGGGGACAGGTTGATGCATGAGGTACGAACGTGGGAGGTCCCATTGTGTCCATGCTCTGTGCTGGCACCAAGGATGAAACAACCCACAGAGAGAGTGTAGATGGGAAGGGCCCTGTTAAAAGCCCTGTGGAATAGGGAGTGAGCAATAAACACTGACAAGGAGCACAGTGGCCACTGGGTTTGGGAGAACATCACCCAAAGAGTAAATTGTCAAATAGGCCAAAATACAAACTAGAAGAAAGGGAGGGAGGGACATTTTCAAAAATGAGGCAATTGTTCAGTGTACCAGAGACATCTGAGAAGTACAGTGAATGAGAAGACATCATCAAAGGTGTTGGTTATCTAAAGGTCACTGGTGCCCTTGACAAATCAAGTTTACTCTTGGGGGGCAGGCTGATAGAAGCACAATTACACTGGGGAGCAAGGGAGCAAGCGAGGGGGGCCTTGCTGTTTGCAGCATCAGGGAAATATGGCAGCATCTCAGAAAGATATGGGATAATGGATGGCTTTACGTTTACTTCATCTTGTATCAGGGATGAGAAATAAAAGCGTGCTCATAGATAACAGAATGATGGAGAAATAAATGTACAGGTGGTAATTCGGGATCATTGCAAAGGCCTACTCTTTGCAGATGGGCATGGGATCCAGGTAAAGGGCCTGGCCTCAAGTGGGTCATTTTTCCCACAGGGATAGCAGAGATACAGGTGCAGATCATGTGTTGCTTGAAAGTGGTGAGAGTTCCTGACAGCTTCTCTTTTTTTCTTTTTTCTTTTCCTCTTAATGTATTACCATTGAACTTCTTGAGAAGCTTGGGTCCTGGAGCTCTGGAAGACTACTGCAGGTAGTGGGGGGAGAAGATACAGGTGTGGAGGGTGCAGAGTTTGTTCTTTATTGGGGTGTACCAGGCGAGGAGGGAGGAAGGAGCAAAAGACCTGTGTTTGCTGGGGGAAAAGTATATCCCTGGGTAAGCGTCCTGGTGGAACATGAAGTGGCTGTGAGTTGCGGGAACTGGAGGTTCCCAAGAGGCTGAATACTGTGTATATAGAGGCATTAGAGAGGTAGCTTCCCTGTTGGAGATGATGAAAGAGGGGAAAGCTAGAATGCGACACCAGGGATGGGAACAGGGTTTTCTGATGACCAGGGCAGGTCCGCTGGCAGCGGGATGCTCGGGTTGGGGAGAACAAACCCGAGGACAGAGAGGACCAGAGTGGCCTGGTGGTCTACTGGAGTCACGAGGAGGCCCAGAGAGAGCGGAGTCAGGGCTGAGAAGACAGCGCGCGTGCCAAGGAAAGAGCGTGTTCACAGGCTGGACTAGGCAGAAGGACAATGACCAGGGAATACATTCACGCGTCGCCAGAGAGGTGGTCGGAATGCCCGGGAATTGGGGGACAGGACCCCGATATCAGGGGTTACGTCCCTTCGGAGCAGTCTAAAAACCCTGGGCTGATCCAGGAACACAGACTACCAGACACCTCAATCCCCGACTGCAGGCCTAGAACCCGCCAATCGGAACGCAGGGCCGAGTCCCGGCTTTACCCCTCCGCGGTGCCGGAACTTCTGGGAGCGGAACTTCCTGCTTCTGCCGGCACAGTTCCAGGGCGGGGCAGAGGAAGACTTCTGTACCAAGGGAGGCGGTTCATAATTGACCACTTCGGTGGTACTACAGCTTTTTCTGCCACTCAGCGGCATTCCTCTTTGCTCCCTCAGCTATAATCTGCAGGGATGTTAACTGGAGAACAGCAGAAAAGATGGATTTTCCATCACAGTGTGTGACACGCAGTTTCTCTGGCCAGTAGGTGGCAGTGCTGCGCCATGTTGGCATTTGGCCGGCCTCCTACCCCGCCTTTCGCACTTAAAAAAACTCGCAGCCGACTTCTCAAAAAACAGGGCCTTCTTTTTGTGCCTGTGTGGTTTAGGCTGCCTGGCCTAAATATTCCTCTAGGTTCTGTGAGGGCTCCAATAGCAATGGGCACCCTGGTACAAAAAGTTCTGCCTTTCATGTTGCTTTTCTTAAATTGCTGACTGGGTTCCTCAGCTACTTTATTCCTGCATCTTTGTTTATTGGCTTTAAGTCCTCTGTTTATTGGCTTTCCCCGCACACCTAGTGGTTACCAGGTGCGGATGGGAACCGCTGGTGGGGAGTTCTTAACTAAAAGGTATAAAGATACAGTTGGGGTGATGAAAATTCTGGACATAGATGATTAGGCGATGGTTGTGGTGTGGGAAACAAAGGAAGAAGGAAATAGCAGATAAAATTAAATTTTATAACCTGCAGCCCATTGACAAATACTGGAAGCCGGAAGAGTAAAGTATTTCTCCTGGGAACTCACTACAGTCTTAATGCTAATACTTTGCTAGAGGGAAAAACTACCATAGCTTGACCACACCTGGGCCTCCAGTATTCTGAGTTTTCCTTAGCATATGAAAATCTCACTGGAAACTTCCCTTTGACTTTACCTCCCCCAAATCTCAAATATACAACCAGTCTCTACCCTAGGTGCTGGGCGGTGCTTCTGGTCATGGGCCCTGTCCCCTTGATTTAACAAAATCATTTTTGCACCAAAGACGTCTCCAGAATTGTTTTTTGGCCTTGGGCTCCGAACCCCACGAACCCTTCCCATCACCCAAAAAACCTCATCAGTTGCACAACAGTGTGAATTTCCTGATGCTACTGTTCATTTAAAAATAATTAACATGGTAAATTTTATGTGATGGGAATTTTACCACCACAAAAGCGAGGAAAAACATGTTTCAGGTGCAGGTGACTTATCATAGAGTTTGCTCTAAATAAGCAGTTGCACAGATGGGTCGAAATGAAATAAATATTTCAAATAAGCCTTTGGAGAACCCGTAGATAACAATGTTGAAAGGGTAAATTGCCCCTCTAACCTTGCTTGATCTGGGTCAGCCTGCATTCTTTCCTCCTTGTCTCATCCCCTGTCTCCCCGTACCTTATGTAGCAGTCACTGTGCTGCTCTGGGCTGGAAGGTGTGCGCTGCAGAATCCACGTGACTGCATGCACAGGACCCTTGACACAAGCACATTGACAGGCCCCGGTCTCTGTGGGTGGCCTCCCACAATACATCCTGTGGTTTAGTTTCTACTCCTGTGTGTGTGTGTGTGTGTGTGTGTGTGTGTGTGTGTGTTGTGTTGTGTTTTGTTTTGGTTTTTTGTTTTTTTGTTTTTACCTCTTGAGTCAGAAGGATGAAGCTTCAGTTACCCTGGTAACCTTTTTTTTTTTTTTTTTTAAATCATCTCAAAGTGATGAGGGCACTTGGGGCAGGCTGAGGACAGAGTACAAGGTAACAGCACCCCCCACCCACCGCCAGGGGGGATGTGTGTGATATTCCTCAAGCACTAGTGGCTGTCCAAGGACAAAGGGAAGGAAAGAAAACAAATGGCCAACTGAGAGAGATCACAGTCCTACAGGACCTGGGTCTCCATCAGTTTACAAATATCTTAGTAAATTACAAGAAAATGGCAATCTTATGGATAGCCTAATCTCCAGAAACCAATAGACTTAGTTCCCTGGAGCCCCAACATCACCCTCCCCTCCACAGTGATATGGTAAACAAAGGCAAGAAGGAAATGGCAGGTAAAATTAAATTTCGTTATAAAATGCAGCCCATTGACAGATAGTTGAGGCAGTCAGAGTAAAACATTTCTCCAGGAACTCCCTGCAGTCTTAATGCTAATGCTTTGCTAAACAGAAAAGCAACCTTCCCTAGACAATAGCAAGGCCTCAGGTATCTTAGGAGTCCTCTTTAAGTATCAAAATCTCTCTGGAGGCCTCTCATTTGACTTTACCTCCCCAACTTCAAGGTATATAAGGAGGCACTCTTAACTCATTCTGCCCAAGGGTCCTGTCCCCTGCTTTAATAAAATCACCTTTTTGCACAAAAGACTTCCTGGTGGGTGCTCCAGACCCCAGGAAGCCCAACATCACTCCAAAACCTCATCAAACAGCTGAACACAGAAAGGGAGGGAGATGGAGACAAGTGCTTTCTCATCTGTCCTGGACCTTTAGCCCCGCTGATGCCTTTGAGTGAGTGACCCAGTGAGGTTGAGCAGAAGAATGTTGCCATGACAACAGATTAGCTCACCCCCATCCAGCACACAGGCCCTTCTACCTCCCTCTCAAGGCCTGATCTCACCTGAGAATAGCAATGTGCTTTGGCTAGGAGGGAAGGGATAGATGTATAGCAGAGGATGCAAGGAGAGAGGTGTAATCTTGGGATGCCCTCAGAAGGACCTGGGGGAGGGACCACAGCCCCAAAGAAAGCATCAGGTACAGCACTGAAGTCCCAGGAGGCTACAAAGGCTATGAAAGCACAGTAGATCTAATGTGTTTCTGTGATTTTCTCCAGCTTTACAGGATGCTACAGCATTTTCTGAAGCCAAGCACCACAGCTCAGGCCATGGAAAATGGGGTCTGTGTTGTTAAAGGAGAATGGAGCCTGGCGTCACTTGGAGAGGACAATGACAGACTTGAGAAGGACCTGCTCACCTCAGTCACAGTTCTCATGAGTTACTCCAGTCTGTGTGTCTGTCTGGTCTTCTCTTCTTTCTGTGCTCTGCTTTGGGGGTCCATTTATGGGACATGAAACGTTGTCCTAGTTAAAGGAGAGGACAAGGCAAGGATAACCCATCCTCCTCTAACATGGATGGACTGGAGGGTGGACAGAGCAGGACCTGTGGGGATGGTGAGCTGGGATCACAGATTCACCAGTGCTCCTCAGACAACAAGGGCACGGTGGTTAAGTGATTCTCTCTGGCTGATGTGATTTTCATGATTGTCCACTCTCAGGACTGGATAGAAGGGGAGCAAAAAAACCCGCACTGAATTCATTGCTGAGCTGGTAAGCGTGTTCGATATCTATAATGTTGTTGGAGAAATGGATAAAGTACACCAAAGATGGCTGATTGGACTAAAACAAACTCTGGTCTCTAGCTTAGAGACCCCTCCTCCTGGTTCTTCTTCCTTTGCTGCGCGCGCGAAACCCTCTCCCCCCACAAATATGGAGGCTTACAACTATAAATTACCCTTCCCGCTCGCATTCAGGGCTCAGATCTTCGGAGAAATGGTCTCCTCTGAGCCTGCCGGTGTTAAATAAATCTCTGATCCACCAAGATCTCCGAGTGCTGCTTGGTTTTTCCGCCAGTGTACCAGCTGGTTCCTTAACATATTTGGTTCGCTGACCAGGAAACCCAACCGCGCTGGCCCATTGTTGCCACGGGTTTGGGAGACGGTGACAGAATAAAGGATCGCAAGGGAGAAGGCGCGCCCTGCCTGAATTTCGGCAGTCTCCTGCTCAGTTGCCACAGGCCGGCACCCGCTCCGCAGTTCCGGCTGGACTCGAGGAGACTTGGCAGGTGAGGGCCTGGACCTGACGTCGGAACCGGTAAGGCTGGGGCCCAAACTAGTCAGGCCCATTCGCAAGAGTGGAAGGGGGACCTGATCACTTCCCAGAGACCTCAGAGGTCTCACAGGTAGGAATTCTGTGGGAGGGAATGTAATAACCTCTGGTGTGTATGTGAGTGTGAATGTGCGACTCGGTCTAGCTTGCCTGCCGAGTTCGATTCTGTGGCTCCACGGGCGGGCACACTTGGGGTCCCCAGGGGCCCACGGAGTCTGAGTGGGCCCATCTGCGATTGCATGATGGATGGCACTTGGTCTGTGGTGATATCAGAGTGGTTTCTGATCATGGGTAGCAGGGCTGGGACCTGTGGGGCTGAGCGTTGCCTGGGTTCCTTTGGGACATGGCCAGGCAGGCATCTGGCTGGTCTCCTCATTGGAGGGGGTTCCCCTGTCCCTCTGTCTGTCTTTGCAACTCCGCCTCATGGGAGCATTGTGGGGTTGTGGCATTGTGGGGTTGGGATGGAGCAAGGAGAGCCAGGCAAAGGTTTTAGCTGCTTTATCCGGAGACTCACCCAGGGATCCAAAGAAGAGACCCACTGCTCCCCAGTGTTCAGCCTTTTCATGACTCATTAGGCTCCCTCCCCCTCCCCTAAGCTTGAAACTCCTCCCTTGTCTTGCTGCTGTCTCTGCTGGCACCATTTCTCCTCCCCTTCCTGGCCAGAGAACCCTCCCCCACAAAGACCAGTGGCCAGATTGCGCCCTTGCCCTCAGCCAGGCACAGGCTCTCTCCGGATGCCCATTTACATCCTCCAGTATCAAGAGGCTCTACTCCGGAGGATCAGAGCTGGGGGCTGAGAAGGCCATTAATATGCCCAGCAGCAAGGGGATTCTCACGGGGATTATTATGAGAGGTGATGCAAAGCTTATACCCTGTTTGCTCCAGAGGCACAAGAGAGCCACAACAAACGGACGGGGAAAGGTCTAGCCTCCAAAAGCAGGGAGGCCCAGAACCTCCTTAGCAATGGGTCAATGAAACTACTGCAAGGGGAAAGGACATTAAAAAGAATAAGTGTCTCAACCAGGGAAAGTCCCAAAAACCCAGCCAATATCAGGAGGAACCTCGAGAAGGGGACCTTACCGGTCTAGCCAAGATAGAATCAGACTAAAAGGGGACACTGACTCTCTCTCCCTGTTCCTCTGCCTAATAGATGTGAGGGATTCTTCTTCATTTCCCAGGTTAACAGCTATAATTGGAGCCAACTGCGATTTGTCTACCTCAGGACAGGGACTTTAAGGAATATTCCCAAGCAGTTGCTGCTTCTGCCTCCCCTCCCCCTCATGTTTCTGCACCAACTTGGGTGTGGCCCTATATCATCCCCAGTGTCTCAGGCACCATTGGTTCCTCTTCCCACCCTCCAAGTCAAGGAGCAAAGTGCACCCCCCTTGGACCGCCCATTTCAGATATCTCCACTGGAGCGCCAAATGAAAATTGACAATGGAGAAAAATTGATTGACTTTTAGGTGGACTCAGGTGAAACGTTTTCAATGTTTAAACTAATTTAAGTTTATTGGACCTGTCTTTAAAGTTATCGGCAAAGGTCAAATAAGCTCATGTTATCTCTGTTGCAATTTTTTAATGATAGTTAATTTTGTATGTCTCAAAGTTTTCATGGATAATTGTTAAGATAACTTTCAAGGTCCTTGGTAACCTGAAACTTTCCAAATATGGTGTAATGCTAAAGCTTTAATTATTGAACATAGGTTTGTGTTTTTAACTTCTTATTGCTGAGAAATTAAGGCTATTAAGACCTACTGGAAAACATGCTTTGTACTTAATTGGTTCATGAATTTACCATCTTAATTGGTTCATGAATTTACAAAACTTCTGATGTAAACACCTCTCGATTGGTTACTAAGTCCTCAATTGGAGACCAAATATCCTAAGAGTTAAAATTCTGCTAAATTTACTTAAGACTGATGAAAATAAAGAAAGCAACCCTGTATATAGGAAAATAAGAGGTATATAAAAAAGATATAAGAAATAAAAATACAGTTTTGGTAAGGGTAAAAAAAAAGTAATTTTGTCCTAAATGAGACTGGTTATTTGGAAAGAAATGGCTTTGAAACAAAATTTAAAAGCAAAAAAAATGTTGTAGAAGGTTGAGATAAATAAAAATTTTTAAAGTACGCTGGTATAAGGTTAAAATTCTGCTTTTCTCTCTACTCAAATGACAAAGTTTTCTTGAACTGTTGATCTGCTCTTATAAGACAATGTAAACAAAGGTTTATCCTCCAGGAAAATCAAAGTTTTAGGTTTCATCTTTATCAGGTCTTTGAATACTTAGTTAAAACTTCTCAATGTTAAAGGAGCTAGGTTTTGATAACAACTGTATAATGCTATAGTTTCACCTTTGGAATCTTTTATTGCCACTTTGGTTAAATTAATAAAATTTAAAAATTTGTAATGATCTGTAATCCTATTTAGAATGCACTTATGACTTCCTGGGGTTTTAACAAACTTCCCAGGATTTGAATAGTAAATGAACTCTTTTTGACCAATTAGGCCCTTTTATTTAGGATGCTAAGTTACTTAGAAAAGCACTGTCATACAATGGTAAACCTTAGGTTCTATTGCACAGGTAAATACTGTAAGTGCCCAAATATATACAATTCCTAAAGTTTTAATGTTTTGATATAAGGTCATCACTTAATATTCTGATTATTTGAAATGTTATGTGTTACAGAAATAACCGAATTTCTTTGTCAATTACATCATAATGAACTCCCACCAGATCTTTAACGATGTCTATTTCTGAGATTTTGTCATTTATAATTGTTCTTATCTCTCACAAAACGTGTTTCTTCTTCAAGGAGATTTCTAAAAAGGACTTTGGGGACAAATGCAGGTATTTGGCATCTTTAAGATTAATACTAAAATGGGTAAGAATTTCCAGAACTAAAAGCTGCATTCAAATTAAACAACAATTAGGAGCAAGGGATTAAATGAACTGAGGAAGATTATAGTTTTCTGATTCTTGTTAAAAATATTGCTGGTTCCCTAATGTTTCCTCTTCCAGATTAAGGAAACTTTCTCTTAAGATATATATGATATACAAAAATTTCATAAAGTATGCATTTGTAAACTAAAGCATTTATCTTTTCTCTCTACATAAGTCCCCTGAAATTCAAAACTCTCAACAAGTATTCTTTCTTTCATGGCAATTGCAATTGTTTGCATAAGTTCAATAAGAATCTGTTCATCTTGTAACAGGTCACCATTTGGAAATACTGGTTATTTTACCAAGGCTTTGACTGGAATGTCATAGTTGAGAGTGACATTCATAGAAACAGATATGACCAGACAGCTTTAAGGAATTAGGGTTGGCTTTATAAAACATAGAGCCATAAAGCCCCTTGAAAATGTTGGCCTGGTGCCTTGCTTACAGAGTTCCCAACAGCCTCACCAGGTAAGTAAAAAAGGTCACTTCCTGGAAGGTACAGGAACCTCAGGATATCTTGGGGACCTCATGAAGAGGAATTCGCCCAATTCTACAGGTATTGCAGGCCTGTCTGATGGCAAGTATTTGGCTTGGCTTCTGGCCTGGAGAGGTTACTAAAAGTTCAACTCAGAGCTTCCTTATAAAAGGTTCCAACAAAGCAAACTTTAAAAGATCCTCGTGATCAATCGCTATTCTTGGTGAGCTTATGTAAATAATTAGGCCAGATTTGTTAAGACTGGATTTATCCTACAAATGCATTGGTCTCAATTTGGCTATCTCTGGAAAGGGGGGGGGGAGTTAGAGAGAACAACTATGTTTCAACAGTGCACCGTTATGGATGTTAAATTCTAGTTATAATTGCCTTTAAATGTATGTTGTTTGCCTAAACTAGACAACTTGAGATAACCTTCAGAAAATTGTCACAGTATTTCATATATAGGCAATCTTCTGTGCTTGTTATAGTATGGGGATAATAATAAGACCCCATGGGTATATGATTATTTAAACTGGAAAACAGGATGTATCTCTAAATATGCAAACCATATCTTCCCTAAACCTGATCTGACAGTTATCAGAAACACACCCCTTTCAAAGACTTGGAGGTGGACTTACAAGACATACAACCAAATAGAGGATTCAGTTTCAGGTATCATCCCATGGAGTCCATGGGGATGGAGGATTCAGTTTCAGGTATCATCCCATGGAGTCCATGGGGAGTCCCATGGAGTGATGGGTCCATCACTCCAGAGCTAAGAAGGCCAACTCAAAGGAACCCTCAACCTGGTGAAGTGATCCAGATCCAGTCAACCCACTTAAACTGACCCTCAAAAAGACATTGGCCCCTGAGATCTCCAGCCCTGCTCCAGCCACACCCCGGAAGCTGGCTGGCCTGCGCATGGCAGAAGCTTGAGGAATCAACGTGTGGACTGAAACCAGGGGTTTAGATGCAACTCTGCCAGCCCTTGCCCCTTACTGGTGTCATAGCCCTGATCTTCTTACTGTTGGGCCCATAGAGACTGCACCAAGAAGCTGGACATGGGACAAAAGGTGCATGCCAGGTCTCACATACCTCCTCTGGATGGGAGGATTATTAAGTATTGCCTGTATATTATGATAACCTGTCTCACCCTCACAACTGCCACTTACCAACTTTGCCCGCAGGATTGTTATATGACCATAAGGGGGTCAAGGGCGTTCAGCGCCTTCACCTCCCCCCACAAAGATTGCTACAAGGGAAAAACACCCGCTCTCTGTCAGTCACCCCATGCCCGAAGAACTAAGTGTTGGATCATAGAGATAACCCAAAATGTCAGGAACCCATGTCACAACAAGGCCTCCAGAGAGGGAAGTGAGCTTACTACACTTACCTTTCTCAATGGGAGATCTTGGACAGGGGAGGGGTACAAGACAGGGCCCTTCAAAAGGTTATAAAGAATACCCAGGACAGGGTAATATAAGCCATAAAGGCGACCACTCTCCCAGCAGCCTACCAGGGTTTGAGCCTTTCAGCCCTCGATCAGATGCTTACCAATTCTCCACTCCAGTGTTGGGCCAACACTACTCTACAACTCCCCCATAAAATAGGTAATCACACCCAAACCTGCTGGATGTGTTTGCCCCTCAGCTGAAGGGCTTATTTAGCCACTCCTATCCCTTTGACCTGGGAAGCTCCTTAAAATCTCAAAACCAACACCTCTGTCTTAATTGGACCCTTGGCCACTGGGATCCATTTCACAAATGCTGACAATCTAATCTGTACAGTCCCTGAAGGTATGAATGGTACCTCTCTATGCAGAAGAAATACAATGTTAAAGAGAAATACAACCCTATGTTCAACCCCTGGGGTGTTCTATCTGTGTTCTAATTTGGCCTACCAATGCTTAGAGGCCAACTGGACCTAGATATGTTATTCCATCTTCCTAATCCCAGAGATATCCGTGTACACTGAAGATCAGCTCCTAACAGCCTTTAGCCCCAAGTCCCGGGCTAAACGGGTAATCCTGCTACCCGTTCTGATAGGAGCAGGAATTGCGACAGGAATAGGAACTGGAATGGGGGCATAGGTTCATCCATGGTGCTATACCATAGACTAACCCAAGAGCTAAATAAAGAAATGGAAGAGGTGGCAGATTCTCTGGTAACTTTACAAAGCCAAATAAACACTCTGGTGGCAGTGACCCTCCAAAATAAGCGAGCCCTCGACCTCCTCATTGCAGAAAAAGGAGGAACTTGCATCTTTCTGGGAGAGTAATGTTGCTATTTCGTAAACCAGTCAGGAATAGTTACAACTAAGGTTAAGGAACTCAAGGAAAGAATTCCACACAGACAACAGGAAAATATTTTAAAAAAATGGAAAGGATGGGATCTCTCGGATTGGGCATTCTGGCTTCCTGCCCTGGCGGGGCCCCTCATCTCCATAATTTTACTTATATCCATCCGCCCCCATATACTGAATGCTGTGGTAGGTTTTATTGAAAACACTGTTGCTTGCAAAACTGCTGCACCTATCTTAGCCTTCCTAGAGTACCAACCTGTAAAACTGAAAGGTGATGCCTACTAAAAGTTTTTTAAAAGACATCAAGGGGGGGAATGTTGGAGAAGTGAATAGAGTACACCAAAGATGGCTGATGGGACTAAAACAAACTCTGGTCTCTAGCTTAGAGACCCCTCCCCCGGGTTGTTCTTTGCTGCACTTGCGAAACCTCCCACACACACACAAATATGGACGCTTACAACTATAAATTACCCTTCCCGCTCACATTAGGGACTCAGATCTTTGGACAAATCATCTCCTCTGGGCCTGCAACTGTTAAATCTCTGATCCACCAAGATCTCCGAGTACCTCTTGGTTTTTCGACCAGCATTCCAGCCTGGTTCCATAACACTGTGACTGGTCCAGTTGAGGAAGTGCCCACTCAGATTTCCACCAAACCTCCCTACTTGCCTCCAAGGTGGGGAAGGTGTATTGTGGTTTACAAGTCTCCTGGGTGATGTTGGAAGGGGGGGTTTTGAAATTCTTAAGTTGCTCACAGTGTTCTGGGTGGTTTCTAGGGAAGGAGGATTCTTGTCTCCCTGGTCCACCTGGTGAAGTTACCTGCACCATCTGTGCATTTCACTAGTGAAACTTACATGTCCCTGTCTTCCTTTTGATGGGCACAGGATGCCCCCTGGCTCACCTAGCCTCAGCTCACCTGTACTGGCATCTGTAGACCTCTCGGATTCTTGGTCTCAACCTCCATCATCACCCTTGACAGGGCCTTTGCTCCACAGCCTCAGCTGCAGGGTCTAGTCCTTTGCCTATTTAGACCTCCTTCATGGACCCTTTCATGTGGTCTCAGTCACTTTCCACATTTCCTCTACTGGGAATGCAGCCCCTGAGGTGAGACAGCACAGCGGGAGCCAGGATCAGCTCCAGTAAGCTAAGTTCCTAAACTTCAACCATCCCTCTGCCCAAAGAGACTGCTGGGTCAGCCTGCAAAGTGAACTCCTCTGAGTCCCAAATGCAAATAGGTGCAAAATCCTTTCCTCCACTTGTCTGATACATCTCGCTTGTCCCCTCCCATTCAGGGGAGTCTGACCTGAGAGCCTTACCTCCATCTGCCACCTCTTTGTGTCACGTACTCCTCCAGTACTGGGAGACAACATTCATCTTTGCTTGACCTTCATGCTGACAAGACTCCCATAGTATATCCAGATCCCAAAGGGAAAGCTTTAGGATTTGCTTTTATTATTATTATTATTAAGCAAAAAGAGATTGGCTAGTGAGAAAGAAACATAAAAGAGAGAGGATTACCAGTCAGTCATGAACCCTTGTGCCATTGTCAGTAGGGACGATCTATAAAAGTAAACTCAGAGTTCAAAGACAGACACCATGTTTTAAAAGGGTCCTAGGAGATGCTTGTCAGCAATTGTAACATCAGTACCCAGAGAGCTTCAATCCTAAGTCCTCTGCTCCCACCAGCACCTGGATACTCGGCAGCAGAGATGAACTTACCCAAAGCTTGTGATGTCTTCCAGGAGTTCTGGGGCAAATCTGGGTGTGTCTTCCTAGGTGACTAGTCCAGGAGTATTTGGAGGTTTGGCAACCTTTTTTCCAGTCTCCTATTTACCACATAATGAATTAAAACAGCAGCACGGAGACTGGCTCCATAGTTTAATCGTTCAAAGTAACTACTTTTCTCATTACCGGGGGAAGCACAGTCTACATGACTGGAAAACAGAATTAAAGAACAACTGCCCTAAAGGTAACATCCCCAAAATGAAAGTGTTTGCTTGAGAACTTCCCATTCTGGGCACAATGCCTTTAGTGGCCTTCCTGCTGGAGTTACAATACAGGTTCCTGGCTCGGTCCTAACCAGGACAGTTTCTCCCTAGCTAGTTCCATGGGTGTGGGTCCCATACAGACAATACACGTGGGAACACTCTGGCTGCTCTTCTCAGGCTCCTGATTCTCCCACAGGCAGTCACTCACAATGCGAAGCAATGATTTATGAAACATCTTGAGAACTCCTGGTGCCAGCTTTGTTCTGAAAATAGTTTCATTCACCTTACGGGCACATGCCCTGACTGTCCTAAGTGCAGATGGAGAAACCAAGTCACAGGGACACTAAGGAACACGCCTGCTGCTATGCAGCCTGAGAGTTCACTAGATGAAGTCTTGAGAGCACTGCTGCCCACCCTAGGTGTCCTTATGATGGGCCAACCTCTTCTCTTTCTTTCTCTCATTCATCATGGGTATCTCATTTTAAGCAGCAAGTGAAGTAATTTAACGACTGAGAAGAAAGGTTTTTTTGTGTGTCATTAGTACAAACACCTCAAAACCTGCAGGAGTTACCATGGGGCACACGTGTTCCTGTGGGTTTAAAGGGAGATTATCCAGGAACCCTCCCCCACCCCAGTGATACCCTTTCAGTAACCCACAACAAAGCAACAACAGGTGTCAGGTGACCTTTTATTCGGCATTCCATAACATTAATGAGAGCCTCTCTTAATAGGTGTGTGGTGCTCTTGTACAAGCCGGTCACGTAGCACTTATCTGGGGAGTGAGAGAATACCAACCAACCAACCAACCAACCAAGGAATAAGCAAATTAGTGGGCTAAGTGTTAGGAAGAAAATAACCCAGGTCCTAGGCCAGGAACAACCTACTTTACACAAGGGGGTCAGGGAGAGCCTCTCTGAGGAGGCAATAATGGAGCAGAAACCAGAAGGCTAGAAGGAACCCACCATGTAAGGATCCAGGGAGAGACTCTCCCAGGCAGAGACAACTGTGATCACCAATGTCCTAAGGAGGGAAGAAGCGTGTGCAAGGAACAGGAGTAGGCCAGAGTTACTGCCATGAAGACAAGAGATGAGCAGATTATTTGGATACGAAAACAGTAGCAGTAGATGAGCACAGAACGGGATGGATACAGGATGTTTTCAGAAGATCGAATCCAGAGGACGTGGTGCTGGGTTGCAGTGGAGACCAAAGGAACATGTCACATGAAGAGGCATGCTTGGGACATGTTAAGTGTCTGCTCCCTTCTGGTCATCCAGCAAAGACACAGACAAATGTGGATCTCAGGGGACAGGTTGATGCATGAGGTACGAACGTGGGAGGTCCCATTGTGTCCATGCTCTGTGCTGGCACCAAGGATGAAACAACCCACAGAGAGAGTGTAGATGGGAAGGGCCCTGTTAAAAGCCCTGTGGAATAGGGAGTGAGCAATAAACACTGACAAGGAGCACAGTGGCCACTGGGTTTGGGAGAACATCACCCAAAGAGTAAATTTTCAAATAGACCAAAATACAAATTAGAAGAAAGGGAGGGAGGGAGGGAGGGACACTTTCAAGAACCAGGCAATTGTTAAGTGTACCAGAGCTATCTGAGAGGTACAGTAGGTTGAGGAGAGGACATCATCAAAGGGATTCACTGGTGCCCTTGATAGCTGTTTTCATCTGGGGGGGGGGCAGGTTGATAGAAGCTGGACTGGAGAAGTTAGCAAAAAAAAAAAAAATGGTTACAGAACAAGGGAAGACTTGCTGTTTACAGCAAGCGAAATGTGGCAGTGTCTCAGAAAGATATGGGATAAGGGATGGCTTTACGTTTTACTGCTTCTTGTTATCATAGATAACAGAATGATGGAGAAATAAATAAATGGATAGATGATAATTGGAATCATTGCAAAGTCCTACTCCTCCTCCAGAAGATGGGCATGGGATCCAGGTGAAGGGCCTGGCCTCAGGTAGGATAAGGTCCCTTATTCCACAGGGATAGCAGAGATACAGGTGCAGATCAGGTGTTGCTGTGAAGCGGTGAGAGTTCCTGTCTGATAACTGCTCTTTTTTCTTTTCTTCTTCTTCTTCTTCTTCTTCTTCTTCTTCTTCTTCTTCTTCTTCTTCTTTTTAATGTATTACCATTGAACTTCTTGAGAAGCGTGGGTCATGGAGCACTAGAAGGTTACTGCAGATAGAGAAAAGATACAGGTCAGGAGGTTGCAGGATTTCGTCTTTATTAGGGTGTACCAGGAGAGGAGAGAGGAAGGAGCAAAGACCTGTTTTGCGCGGGACAATTTATAGCCCCTTAAGCTGGCCTAGTAGGATGTGACATGACCTAAGTGGCCACAGAACCGGGGGGCTCCCTAAAGGGCTTAATGCCTAGGCTGTAGACGCAGTAGAGGGAGGGGGCTGGAGAACAGGCCTTTTGGGGGTGATGAGAGAGAGGAATGCTAGACAGCGACTCCAGGGAGGGGAGCGGGGTTCCTGATGTCCGGGGTCCAAGGCAGGTCCATGGGCAGCTGGATATTCGTGTTGGGGAGAACAACCCTGAGGACGGAGAGGACCGGGGGTGGCCGGTTTGTCTTCTAGGGCCTTGATAGACCTGGAGGCAGCAGGGGAGGGAGGGCTGAGAGGAGGATAGCAACTGTGCCTTGGGACCAGCGTTCACAGGCTAGAGTGGGCAGAACAATGACCAGGGGATTCGGACACGCGTCGCCCAAAGGACGGTCTGAGAGTCCGGGGATCGAGGAATAGCAGCCGGATAACAGGGGTTTGGGGCCTTGGACGAGTATGGAAACCGTCTTCAGAACTGGGCACACAGACTGGCAAGGACCTCACTCAGTCGCCGGAACCAGGCTCAGAACCTCACAACTGGAACGCATCCCGAAGCCCTGACTTTTCCTCTACCGGGCGCCGGAACTTCCGGGCGCGGGCCTTCCTGCTTCTGTTGGCTTAGTTCCGGGGCAGGACCATAGAAGGCTATTGTGCCAAAGACCGTTCGGCCGGGCCAGTTCGATTGTACCACAGCCTTCGCTCCCCCTCAGCAGCATTCCTCTTTGCCACCTCAGCTATGATCTGCAGGGCTCTTTACAGGCGAACAGAGGAAACGATGGATTTTCCTTTGTGATGTGTGTCGTTCCGTTTCTCTGGCCAGTAGGTGGCAGTGTTGCGCACTGTACCAGCTCGGACCACCTCTTCCCCCGCCTTCCGAGTTTGAAAAAACTCAGAGCTGCTTTCTTTTAAAACAACAACAACAACAACAACAACAACAACAACAGGACCTTCTTTTTACGCATGCGCGCTTTTGGCTGCCCTGGCTGGAAATAGGTTTTTTCTACGTGTTAGGGACCCAATAAAACACGCAGCCCTGGGATAAAATCTTTCTACCTTTCAACCTGCCTTTCTTAAACTGCTGCCTAGGTTCTTCACCAACTTGGATGTCTGCGTCTCTAAGTCGTCTGCTTTTTGGCTTTTCCCCACACGTAGTGATTACCAGGCGCGGAGGGGAAGCGGTACTGGGGGGTTCTTAATTAAAGAGTACAAAGATACAGGTCGGATGATGAAAATTTTGGAAATGGATGATACTGGCGATAGTTGCACAACAGTGTGAACTTCCTGATGGAACCAATCGATGTTCATTTAAACATGCTTAACATGGTACATTTTATGTGATCGGTTTTAGTACCAAAAAAGGGAGAAAACACAGGTGACATAGGATAGAGTTTGTCCTAAATAAGTAGTTACACAAATAGGTGGAAATGAAATGCAGATTTCAAATAAGCCGTGAAAGAACCGGTAGATAACTACTGAAAAGGTACATTGCCCCTCTTGCCTTGCTTGATCTGGGTTGGCCTGCATTCCCTCCTCATTGTCTCATCAGGTCTCCCCCTTGGTACCTATTGCCTCAGTCAGTGTGCTGCTCTGGGCTGGAAGCAGTGCTCCTCTGTATCTACGTGTGCGTGTGTAACAAGCACATTTATTGACAGTCAGGACCCTTTCTCTATGGGTGGCCTCCCATAATACATCCTGTGGTTTAGTTTCTACTCCCTTTTGTGGCTTGGGTTTTTTTCCTCTTGAGTCAGATGGGTGAAGCTTCAGGTACCCTGGTAACCATTTTTCTCTTTTTACATCATCTCAACGTCTCATCACAAAAAGACAAGGAGAGGGAGACAAGTGCTTTCCCATCTATCCTGGACCTTCAGGCAAGCTGACGCCTGAGACTGAGTGACCCAGTGAGGAGCTGCAGAAGAATGTTGCCATGACAACAGAATGGCTCACCCCCTTCCAGCACACAGCCCTTTCTCCCTCCCTCTCACTGCCTGATAGATCTCACTTCAGAATGGGAATTGCTTTGGCTAGGACTGAAGGGATAGGTGTATCGTAGAGGATGGAAGGAGAGAGGTATAATCCTGAGATGCCTTCAGAAGGAACTGGGGGAGGAACCACAGCCCCCCAAAAAACCATCCTGCACAACAATGAGGTCGCAGAAGGCTACGGAGGCAATGAAAGCAGAGTAGCTCTAATGTGTTTGTGATTTTCTCCAGTCCTAAAGGATGCTACAGCATTTTATGCATGGCTCAGGCCCTGGAAAAAGGGGCCTGTGTTGTTAAAGGAGAATGGAGCCTGGCATCACTCGTGGAGGGCATGACAGACTTGAGAAGGACCTGCTCACCTCAGTGACAGCTCTCATGAGTTACTCCGCTGTGTCTGTCTGGTCTGCTCTTCCTTCTGTGCTCTGCTTTGGGGGTCCATTTATGGGACATGAAACGTTGTCCTAGTTAAAGGAGAGGACAAGGCAAGGATGCCCCATCCTCCTCTAACATGGACTGATTGGAGGGTGGACAGAGCAGGGGCCTGTGGGGATGGTGAGCTGGGATCACAGATTCACCGGTGCTCCTCAGACCACAAGGGCACGGTGGGTAATTGATTCTCTCTGGCTGATGTGATCTTCATGATTATTCACTCTCAGGACTACACAGAAAAGGAGCAAAAACCCCACTGAATTCATTGATGATCTGCCAAGCATCGTTGATATCAATCATGTGACTGGTCTAGCTGAGGAAGTGCTCAGTCGCTCAGATTTCCACCACACCTTCCTTCTTGCCTCCAAGTGGGGAAGGTGTATGTGTGCTTTACAAGTCTCCCCGGGTGGTGCTGGAATGGGGTGTATGAAATCCTTATGTTGCTCACAGTCTCCTGGGTGGTTTCTGAGGGAAGGAGGACTCTTGTGTCCCTGGTCCACCTGGTGAAGTGACCTGCACCACCTTGCATGTGGCTGGTGAAACCAGCTTTTTCCTCTCTCTCCTCTTGGCCAGTACCTGCTGCTTCCTGGCTGACCCAGCCTCAGCTCACCTGTGTTGGCATGTGGAGACCTCTTGGATTCTTGGTCTCAACGTCCATCACTTCTGCGGGAAGGGCTGTTGCTCCACAGCCTCAGCTGCAGGGTCACCTAGTCTGCTGCATGCTGCTGATGCTCCCCATCATTAACCCCTGATGGGGAGTCACTCACTTTCCACATTTCCTTATCCTGGGATGCAGCCTCTGGGGTGTCACAGCACAGCAAGAGCCAAGATCAGCTCCAGTAAGCTAAGTTCCTAAACTTCAGCCATCCCTCTGCCCAAAGAGACTGCTGGGTCAGCCTGCAAAGTGAACTCCTCTGAGTCCCAAACGCAAATAGGTGCAAAATCCTTTCCTCCACTTGTCTGATACATCTCACTTGTCCCCTCCCATTCAGGGGAGTCTGACCTGAGAGCCTTACCTCCATCTGCCACCTCTTTGTGTCACATACTCCTCCAGTACTGGGAGACAACATTCATCTTTGCTTGACCTTCATGCTGACAAGACTCCTATATAGTATATCCAGATCCCAAAGGGAAAGCTTTAGGATTTGCTTTTTTTTTTTTATTAAGCAAAAAGAGATTGGCTAGCAGAGAAAGAAACATAAAAGAGAAGATTACCAATCATGAACCCTTGTGCCATCGTCAGCAGGGACGATCCATAAAAATAAACTCAGAGTTCGAAGACAGACACTATGTGTTAAAAGGGTCCTAGGAGATGCTTGTCAGCAATTGTAACGTCAGTACCCAGAAAGCTTCAGTCCTAAGTCTTCTGCTCCCACCAGCGCCTGGTAACTATTAAGGATACTCGGGCAGCAGAGATGAACTTACCTAAAGCTTGTGATGTCTTCCAGGAGTTCTGGGGCAAATCTGGGTGTGTCTTCCTAGGTGACCAGTCCTGGAGTATCTTGGAGGTTTGGCAACCTTTTTTCCAGTCTCCTATTTACCACATAATCAATTAAAAGAGCAGCACTTGGGGCGCCTAGGTGGCTCAGTTAGTTAAGCTTCTGACTTTGGCTGAGGTCATGATCTCAGGTTTGTGTGTTTGAGTCCTGCATGGGGCTTTAGGGCTCTGTGCTGACGGCTCAGAGCCTGGAGACTGCTTCGGAATCCTTTTCTCCCTCTCTCTGCTCCTCCCCTGCTGGCGCTCTATCTGTGTCTCCCCAAAATAAATAAACATTTTTTTAAAAGCACTTGAGATTGGCTCAATACTTTAATCTTTCAAAACCAAAATTTTTCTCATTACGTGGGGATGAGGGGAGGACAATCTACACTGAAGTAACCCTGTGGCCCTCAAACTGGTGGCTCTCAAAAGGGCTGACAGCTGTGGATGTACAGGCATTCCAGGGAGGGAGCTGGAGAACAGGGCATCCTGTTTGTGGTGATGAGAGAGGAGAATGCTAGACAGTCACACCAGCAAGGGGAGCAGGGTCTCCAGAAGTCCAGGGCACAGGGGAGGTCCGAGGACAGCGGGATGCCCGGGTTGGGAAGAACTACACTAAAGACGGAGATGACCGGGGTGGCCGGTTTGTCTCCTGGAGGCTGACAGGACTACAGCAACTGTGCCACGGGAAGAACGTGTACGCAGGCCGGAGTGGACAGAACAATGACCAGGGAATCCGGACTCGGTCGCCCAAGGGACAGTCGGAGCTCCCGGGAATCGACGAATAGCACCCGCATAACAGGTGTTCGGGGCTTTGGACCAGTATGGAAGGAGTCCTCAGTACTCAACACACAGACTGCTGGACACCTCACTCAGCCACCACAAGCCTGCTCAAACCCTACAAATGGAAGGAACCCCTGAGACCGGCCTTTCCCTTACCGGACTCCGGAATTTCCGGAGGCGGGACTTCCTGCTTCTGTTGCCTTAATTCCGGGGCGGAACCACGGAAAGCTATTGTGCCAAAGACGCTTAGGCCTAGCCACATCGGCCGTGCTACCGCTTTCTCTGCCCCTCAGCTGCATTCCTCCTCGTTCCCTAGGCTCCGATCTGCAGGGCTCGTTACAGTCGAACAGCGGAAAAGATCGATTTTCCTTCGCCATGTGTGTCACTCTGTTTCTCTAACCAGTAGGTGGCAGTGTTGCACATTGTACCCGTTAGTACTGCCTCCACCCCCGCCCTTCGAGTTTGAAAACACTCGGAATGATTTTCTTTGGGGGGGGGGGGGGAGGCCTTTCCTTTACGCATGCGCGCGTTTGGCTACCCTTGCTAAAATTGCTTCCTTCTAGGTGTTAGGGACCCACAGAAAATGCGCAGCACTGGGATATCTTTCTACCTTTCAAGTTGCCTTTCTTAAATTGCTGCCTAGGTTCCTCGCCAACTTGGATCTGCGACTCTAAGTCGTCTGGCTTTTGCCTCACCACCCCCACCCCCCCCCCGCCCCCTCCTCCCACGTAGTGATTACAGGGACCCAGGGGAAGCGGTACTGGGGGGTTTTATTTAAAGGGTACAAAAATATAGGTCGGGTGATGAAAACTCTGAAGATGGATGATACTGGCGATATCAAAGTTACACAACAGCGTGAACTTCCTGGTGGAAACGATCGATGTTCATTTAAACATGCTTAACATGGTAAATTTTGTGACGGATATTTTGCCACCACAAAAGCGAGGAAAAACATCTTTCAGGTGAAGGTGATAATCATAGACTTTGGTCTAACTAAGTAGTTGCACAAATGGGTGGAAATGAAATGCAGATTTCAAATAAGCCGTGAAAGAACCTATAGATAACGACTGAAAAGGTACATTACCCCTCTTGTCTTGCTTGATCTGGGTCGGCCTGCATTCCCTCCTCATTGTCTCATCCCCTGTAGGTACCTTTTGTCCCAGTCACTGTGCTGCACTGGGCTGGAAGCAGTGCTCCTCTGTATCCACATGTGCACATGTCTGTCGGTGCACAGGACACTTGGAACAAGCACATTTATTGGAGTCAGGACCCGGTGTCTGGGGGCGGCCTCAGACAATACATCCTATGGTTTCGTTTCTACTTCTTTTTCTGGTTTGGGTTTTTTTCCTTCAGATTGATGAAGCTTCGGTTACCCTGGTTTTGTTTTTGGTTTTGGTTTTTGTTAATCATCTCAATGTCTGATCACAGAAAGAGAGGGGGATGGAGACAAGTGCTTTCTCATCTGACCGGACCTTCAGAGGGTCTGATGCCTGAGGTTGAGCAGAAGAATGTTGCCAAGACAAAAGAATCCTTCACTCCCTTCCAGCACACAGGCCCTTCTCCCTCCCTCTCCCAGCCTGCTAGATCTCCTGCGAGAATGGAAATGTGCTTGGGCTAGATGGGAAGGGATAGATGTACAGTAGAGGATTCAAAGAGAGAGGTGTAAACTTGGGATGCCCTCAGAAGGGACTGGGGGAGGAACCACAGCCCCAAAGAAACCATCCTAGAAAGCACTGAGGTCTCAGGAGGCTATGAAAGCTATGAAAGCAGAGTGGCTCCAATGTGTTTTTATGATTTTCTCCAGCTCTACAGGAGGCTACACCATTTTCTGAGGACAAGCTCTACCGCTCAGGCCCTGGACAACAGGGCCTGTGTTGTTAAAGGAAAATGGAACCTGGCATTGCTCGTGGAGAGAACAATGCCAGAGTCGAGTCGGACCTGCTCAGCTCAGTGACAGCTCTCATGAGTTACTCCGCTCTGTGTGTCTGTCTGGTCTGCTCTTCCTTCTGTGCCCCACTGTTGGGATCCATTTATGGACGTGAAACGTTGTCCTAGTTAAGTGAGAGGAAAAGGCAAGGATGCCCCATTCTCCCCTAACATGGACTGATTGGAGGGTGGACAGACAGGACCTGTTGGGATGGTGAGCTGGGATCACATATTCACTAGTGCTTCCTGGACCACAAGGGCACTGTGGTTAATTTATTCTCTCTGGCTGATGTGATCTTTATCGTGACTGTCCTCTCTTAGGACTGCATAGAAAAGGAACAAAAAGCGCACAGATTTCATTGCTCAGCTGGTAAGCTTGTTCGATATCAATCATGTGACTGGTCTAGTTGAGGATGCTCACTCTCTCAGATTTCCACCAAACCTCCCTACTTGCCTCCAAGGTGGGGAAGGTGTATTGTGGTTTACAAGTCTCCTGGGTGATGTTGGAAGGGGGGGTTTTGAAATTCTTAAGTTGCTCACAGTGTTCTGGGTGGTTTCTAGGGAAGGAGGATTCTTGTCTCCCTGGTCCACCTGGTGAAGTTACCTGCACCATCTGTGCATTTCACTAGTGAAACTTACATGTCCCTGTCTTCCTTTTGATGGGCACAGGATGCCCCCTGGCTCACCTAGCCTCAGCTCACCTGTACTGGCATCTGTAGACCTCTCGGATTCTTGGTCTCAACCTCCATCATCACCCTTGACAGGGCCTTTGCTTCACAGCCTCAGCTGCAGGGTCTAGTCCTTTGCCTATTTAGACCTCCTTCATGGACCCTTTCATGTGGTCTCAGTCACTTTCCACATTTCCTCTACTGGGAATGCAGCCCCTGAGGTGAGACAGCACAGCGGGAGCCAGGATCAGCTCCAGTAAGCTAAGTTCCTAAACTTCAACCATCCCTCTGCCCAAAGAGACTGCTGGGTCAGCCTGCAAAGTGAACTCCTCTGAGTCCCAAATGCAAATAGGTGCAAAATCCTTTCCTCCACTTGTCTGATACATCTCGCTTGTCCCCTCCCATTCAGGGGAGTCTGACCTGAGAGCCTTACCTCCATCTGCCACCTCTTTGTGTCACGTACTCCTCCAGTACTGGGAGACAACATTCATCTTTGCTTGACCTTCATGCTGACAAGACTCCCATAGTATATCCAGATCCCAAAGGGAAAGCTTTAGGATTTGCTTTTATTATTATTATTATTATTATTATTATTAAGCAAAAAGAGATTGGCTAGTGAGAAAGAAACATAAAAGAGAGAGGATTACCAGTCAGTCATGAACCCTTGTGCCATTGTCAGTAGGGACGATCTATAAAAGTAAACTCAGAGTTCAAAGACAGACACCATGTTTTAAAAGGGTCCTAGGAGATGCTTGTCAGCAATTGTAACATCAGTACCCAGAGAGCTTCAATCCTAAGTCCTCTGCTCCCACCAGCACCTGGATACTCGGCAGCAGAGATGAACTTACCCAAAGCTTGTGATGTCTTCCAGGAGTTCTGGGGCAAATCTGGGTGTGTCTTCCTAGGTGACTAGTCCAGGAGTATTTGGAGGTTTGGCAACCTTTTTTCCAGTCTCCTATTTACCACATAATGAATTAAAACAGCAGCACGGAGACTGGCTCCATAGTTTAATCGTTCAAAGTAACTACTTTTCTCATTACCGGGGGAAGCACAGTCTACATGACTGGAAAACAGAATTAAAGAACAACTGCCCTAAAGGTAACATCCCCAAAATGAAAGTGTTTGCTTGAGAACTTCCCATTCTGGGCACAATGCCTTTAGTGGCCTTCCTGCTGGAGTTACAATACAGGTTCCTGGCTCGGTCCTAACCAGGACAGTTTCTCCCTAGCTAGTTCCATGGGTGTGGGTCCCATACAGACAATACACGTGGGAACACTCTGGCTGCTCTTCTCAGGCTCCTGATTCTCCCACAGGCAGTCACTCACAATGCGAAGCAATGATTTATGAAACATCTTGAGAACTCCTGGTGCCAGCTTTGTTCTGAAAATAGTTTCATTCACCTTACGGGCACATGCCCTGACTGTCCTAAGTGCAGATGGAGAAACCAAGTCACAGGGACACTAAGGAACACGCCTGCTGCTATGCAGCCTGAGAGTTCACTAGATGAAGTCTTGAGAGCACTGCTGCCCACCCTAGGTGTCCTTATGATGGGCCAACCTCTTCTCTTTCTTTCTCTCATTCATCATGGGTATCTCATTTTAAGCAGCAAGTGAAGTAATTTAACGACTGAGAAGAAAGGTTTTTTTGTGTGTCATTAGTACAAACACCTCAAAACCTGCAGGAGTTACCATGGGGCACACGTGTTCCTGTGGGTTTAAAGGGAGATTATCCAGGAACCCTCCCCCACCCCAGTGATACCCTTTCAGTAACCCACAACAAAGCAACAACAGGTGTCAGGTGACCTTTTATTCGGCATTCCATAACATTAATGAGAGCCTCTCTTAATAGGTGTGTGGTGCTCTTGTACAAGCCGGTCACGTAGCACTTATCTGGGGAGTGAGAGAATACCAACCAACCAACCAACCAACCAAGGAATAAGCAAATTAGTGGGCTAAGTGTTAGGAAGAAAATAACCCAGGTCCTAGGCCAGGAACAACCTACTTTACACAAGGGGGTCAGGGAGAGCCTCTCTGAGGAGGCAATAATGGAGCAGAAACCAGAAGGCTAGAAGGAACCCACCATGTAAGGATCCAGGGAGAGACTCTCCCAGGCAGAGACAACTGTGATCACCAATGTCCTAAGGAGGGAAGAAGCGTGTGCAAGGAACAGGAGTAGGCCAGAGTTACTGCCGTGAAGACAAGAGATGAGCAGATTATTTGGATACGAAAACAGTAGCAGTAGATGAGCACAGAACGGGATGGATACAGGATGTTTTCAGAAGATCGAATCCAGAGGACGTGGTGCTGGGTTGCAGTGGAGACCAAAGGAACATGTCACATGAAGAGGCATGCTTGGGACATGTTAAGTGTCTGCTCCCTTCTGGTCATCCAGCAAAGACACAGACAAATGTGGATCTCAGGGGACAGGTTGATGCATGAGGTACGAACGTGGGAGGTCCCATTGTGTCCATGCTCTGTGCTGGCACCAAGGATGAAACAACCCACAGAGAGAGTGTAGATGGGAAGGGCCCTGTTAAAAGCCCTGTGGAATAGGGAGTGAGCAATAAACACTGACAAGGAGCACAGTGGCCACTGGGTTTGGGAGAACATCACCCAAAGAGTAAATTTTCAAATAGACCAAAATACAAATTAGAAGAAAGGGAGGGAGGGAGGGAGGGACACTTTCAAGAACCAGGCAATTGTTAAGTGTACCAGAGCTATCTGAGAGGTACAGTAGGTTGAGGAGAGGACATCATCAAAGGGATTCACTGGTGCCCTTGATAGCTGTTTTCATCTGGGGGGGGGGCAGGTTGATAGAAGCTGGACTGGAGAAGTTAGCAAAAAAAAAAAAAATGGTTACAGAACAAGGGAAGACTTGCTGTTTACAGCAAGCGAAATGTGGCAGTGTCTCAGAAAGATATGGGATAAGGGATGGCTTTACGTTTTACTGCTTCTTGTTATCATAGATAACAGAATGATGGAGAAATAAATAAATGGATAGATGATAATTGGAATCATTGCAAAGTCCTACTCCTCCTCCAGAAGATGGGCATGGGATCCAGGTGAAGGGCCTGGCCTCAGGTAGGATAAGGTCCCTTATTCCACAGGGATAGCAGAGATACAGGTGCAGATCAGGTGTTGCTGTGAAGCGGTGAGAGTTCCTGTCTGATAACTGCTCTTTTTTCTTTTCTTCTTCTTCTTCTTCTTCTTCTTCTTCTTCTTCTTCTTCTTCTTTTTAATGTATTACCATTGAACTTCTTGAGAAGCGTGGGTCATGGAGCACTAGAAGGTTACTGCAGATAGAGAAAAGATACAGGTCAGGAGGTTGCAGGATTTCGTCTTTATTAGGGTGTACCAGGAGAGGAGAGAGGAAGGAGCAAAGACCTGTTTTGCGCAGGACAATTTATAGCCCCTTAAGCTGGCCTAGTAGGATGTGACATGACCTAAGTGGCCACAGAACCGGGGGGCTCCCTAAAGGGCTTAATGCCTAGGCTGTAGACGCAGTAGAGGGAGGGGGCTGGAGAACAGGCCTTTTGGGGGTGATGAGAGAGAGGAATGCTAGACAGCGACTCCAGGGAGGGGAGCGGGGTTCCTGATGTCCGGGGTCCAAGGCAGGTCCATGGGCAGCTGGATATTCGTGTTGGGGAGAACAACCCTGAGGACGGAGAGGACCGGGGGTGGCCGGTTTGTCTTCTAGGGCCTTGATAGACCTGGAGGCAGCAGGGGAGGGAGGGCTGAGAGGAGGATAGCAACTGTGCCTTGGGACCAGCGTTCACAGGCTAGAGTGGGCAGAACAATGACCAGGGGATTCGGACACGCGTCGCCCAAAGGACGGTCTGAGAGTCCGGGGATCGAGGAATAGCAGCCGGATAACAGGGGTTTGGGGCCTTGGACGAGTATGGAAACCGTCTTCAGAACTGGGCACACAGACTGGCAAGGACCTCACTCAGTCGCCGGAACCAGGCTCAGAACCTCACAACTGGAACGCATCCCGAAGCCCTGACTTTTCCTCTACCGGGCGCCGGAACTTCCGGGCGCGGGCCTTCCTGCTTCTGTTGGCTTAGTTCCGGGGCAGGACCATAGAAGGCTATTGTGCCAAAGACCGTTCGGCCGGGCCAGTTCGATTGTACCACAGCCTTCGCTCCCCCTCAGCAGCATTCCTCTTTGCCACCTCAGCTATGATCTGCAGGGCTCTTTACAGGCGAACAGAGGAAACGATGGATTTTCCTTTGTGATGTGTGTCGTTCCGTTTCTCTGGCCAGTAGGTGGCAGTGTTGCGCACTGTACCAGCTCGGACCACCTCTTCCCCCGCCTTCCGAGTTTGAAAAAACTCAGAGCTGCTTTCTTTTAAAACAACAACAACAACAACAACAACAACAACAACAGGACCTTCTTTTTACGCATGCGCGCTTTTGGCTGCCCTGGCTGGAAATAGGTTTTTTCTACGTGTTAGGGACCCAATAAAACACGCAGCCCTGGGATAAAATCTTTCTACCTTTCAACCTGCCTTTCTTAAACTGCTGCCTAGGTTCTTCACCAACTTGGATGTCTGCGTCTCTAAGTCGTCTGCTTTTTGGCTTTTCCCCACACGTAGTGATTACCAGGCGCGGAGGGGAAGCGGTACTGGGGGGTTCTTAATTAAAGAGTACAAAGATACAGGTCGGATGATGAAAATTTTGGAAATGGATGATACTGGCGATAGTTGCACAACAGTGTGAACTTCCTGATGGAACCAATCGATGTTCATTTAAACATGCTTAACATGGTACATTTTATGTGATCGGTTTTAGTACCAAAAAAGGGAGAAAACACAGGTGACATAGGATAGAGTTTGTCCTAAATAAGTAGTTACACAAATAGGTGGAAATGAAATGCAGATTTCAAATAAGCCGTGAAAGAACCGGTAGATAACTACTGAAAAGGTACATTGCCCCTCTTGCCTTGCTTGATCTGGGTTGGCCTGCATTCCCTCCTCATTGTCTCATCAGGTCTCCCCCTTGGTACCTACTGCCTCAGTCAGTGTGCTGCTCTGGGCTGGAAGCAGTGCTCCTCTGTATCTACGTGTGCGTGTGTAACAAGCACATTTATTGACAGTCAGGACCCTTTCTCTATGGGTGGCCTCCCATAATACATCCTGTGGTTTAGTTTCTACTCCCTTTTGTGGCTTGGGTTTTTTTCCTCTTGAGTCAGATGGGTGAAGCTTCAGGTACCCTGGTAACCATTTTTCTCTTTTTACATCATCTCAACGTCTCATCACAAAAAGACAAGGAGAGGGAGACAAGTGCTTTCCCATCTATCCTGGACCTTCAGGCAAGCTGACGCCTGAGACTGAGTGACCCAGTGAGGAGCTGCAGAAGAATGTTGCCATGACAACAGAATGGCTCACCCCCTTCCAGCACACAGCCCTTTCTCCCTCCCTCTCACTGCCTGATAGATCTCACTTCAGAATGGGAATGTGCTTTGGCTAGGACTGAAGGGATAGGTGTATCGTAGAGGATGGAAGGAGAGAGGTATAATCCTGAGATGCCTTCAGAAGGAACTGGGGGAGGAACCACAGCCCCCCAAAAAACCATCCTGCACAACAATGAGGTCGCAGAAGGCTACGGAGGCAATGAAAGCAGAGTAGCTCTAATGTGTTTGTGATTTTCTCCAGTCCTAAAGGATGCTACAGCATTTTATGCATGGCTCAGGCCCTGGAAAAAGGGGCCTGTGTTGTTAAAGGAGAATGGAGCCTGGCATCACTCGTGGAGGGCATGACAGACTTGAGAAGGACCTGCTCACCTCAGTGACAGCTCTCATGAGTTACTCCGCTGTGTCTGTCTGGTCTGCTCTTCCTTCTGTGCTCTGCTTTGGGGGTCCATTTATGGGACATGAAACGTTGTCCTAGTTAAAGGAGAGGACAAGGCAAGGATGCCCCATCCTCCTCTAACATGGACTGATTGGAGGGTGGACAGAGCAGGGGCCTGTGGGGATGGTGAGCTGGGATCACAGATTCACCGGTGCTCCTCAGACCACAAGGGCACGGTGGGTAATTGATTCTCTCTGGCTGATGTGATCTTCATGATTATTCACTCTCAGGACTACACAGAAAAGGAGCAAAAACCCCACTGAATTCATTGATGATCTGCCAAGCATCGTTGATATCAATCATGTGACTGGTCTAGCTGAGGAAGTGCTCAGTCGCTCAGATTTCCACCACACCTTCCTTCTTGCCTCCAAGTGGGGAAGGTGTATGTGTGCTTTACAAGTCTCCCCGGGTGGTGCTGGAATGGGGTGTATGAAATCCTTATGTTGCTCACAGTCTCCTGGGTGGTTTCTGAGGGAAGGAGGACTCTTGTGTCCCTGGTCCACCTGGTGAAGTGACCTGCACCACCTTGCATGTGGCTGGTGAAACCAGCTTTTTCCTCTCTCTCCTCTTGGCCAGTACCTGCTGCTTCCTGGCTGACCCAGCCTCAGCTCACCTGTGTTGGCATGTGGAGACCTCTTGGATTCTTGGTCTCAACGTCCATCACTTCTGCGGGAAGGGCTGTTGCTCCACAGCCTCAGCTGCAGGGTCACCTAGTCTGCTGCATGCTGCTGATGCTCCCCATCATTAACCCCTGATGGGGAGTCACTCACTTTCCACATTTCCTTATCCTGGGATGCAGCCTCTGGGGTGTCACAGCACAGCAAGAGCCAAGATCAGCTCCAGTAAGCTAAGTTCCTAAACTTCAGCCATCCCTCTGCCCAAAGAGACTGCTGGGTCAGCCTGCAAAGTGAACTCCTCTGAGTCCCAAACGCAAATAGGTGCAAAATCCTTTCCTCCACTTGTCTGATACATCTCACTTGTCCCCTCCCATTCAGGGGAGTCTGACCTGAGAGCCTTACCTCCATCTGCCACCTCTTTGTGTCACATACTCCTCCAGTACTGGGAGACAACATTCATCTTTGCTTGACCTTCATGCTGACAAGACTCCTATATAGTATATCCAGATCCCAAAGGGAAAGCTTTAGGATTTGCTTTTTTTTTTTTTATTAAGCAAAAAGAGATTGGCTAGCAGAGAAAGAAACATAAAAGAGAAGATTACCAATCATGAACCCTTGTGCCATCGTCAGCAGGGACGATCCATAAAAATAAACTCAGAGTTCGAAGACAGACACTATGTGTTAAAAGGGTCCTAGGAGATGCTTGTCAGCAATTGTAACGTCAGTACCCAGAAAGCTTCAGTCCTAAGTCTTCTGCTCCCACCAGCGCCTGGTAACTATTAAGGATACTCGGGCAGCAGAGATGAACTTACCTAAAGCTTGTGATGTCTTCCAGGAGTTCTGGGGCAAATCTGGGTGTGTCTTCCTAGGTGACCAGTCCTGGAGTATCTTGGAGGTTTGGCAACCTTTTTTCCAGTCTCCTATTTACCACATAATCAATTAAAAGAGCAGCACTTGGGGCGCCTGGGTGGCTCAGTCGGTTAAGTGGCCGACTTCAGCTCAGGTCATGATCTCGCAGTCCGCGAGTTCGAGCCCGCGTCGGGCTCTGTGCTGACAGCTCAGAGCCTGGAGCCTGTTTCAGATTCTGTGTCTCCCTCTCTCTGACCCTCCCCCGTTCATGCTCTGTCTCTCTGAGCAGCACTTGGGGCGCCTAGGTGGCTCAGTTAGTTAAGCTTCTGACTTTGGCTGAGGTCATGATCTCAGGTTTGTGTGTTTGAGTCCTGCATGGGGCTTTAGGGCTCTGTGCTGACGGCTCAGAGCCTGGAGACTGCTTCGGAATCCTTTTCTCCCTCTCTCTGCTCCTCCCCTGCTGGCGCTCTATCTGTGTCTCCCCAAAATAAATAAACATTTTTTTAAAAGCACTTGAGATTGGCTCAATACTTTAATCTTTCAAAACCAAAATTTTTCTCATTACGTGGGGATGAGGGGAGGACAATCTACACTGAAGTAACCCTGTGGCCCTCAAACTGGTGGCTCTCAAAAGGGCTGACAGCTGTGGATGTACAGGCATTCCAGGGAGGGAGCTGGAGAACAGGGCATCCTGTTTGTGGTGATGAGAGAGGAGAATGCTAGACAGTCACACCAGCAAGGGGAGCAGGGTCTCCAGAAGTCCAGGGCACAGGGGAGGTCCGAGGACAGCGGGATGCCCGGGTTGGGAAGAACTACACTAAAGACGGAGATGACCGGGGTGGCCGGTTTGTCTCCTGGAGGCTGACAGGACTACAGCAACTGTGCCACGGGAAGAACGTGTACGCAGGCCGGAGTGGACAGAACAATGACCAGGGAATCCGGACTCGGTCGCCCAAGGGACAGTCGGAGCTCCCGGGAATCGACGAATAGCACCCGCATAACAGGTGTTCGGGGCTTTGGACCAGTATGGAAGGAGTCCTCAGTACTCAACACACAGACTGCTGGACACCTCACTCAGCCACCACAAGCCTGCTCAAACCCTACAAATGGAAGGAACCCCTGAGACCGGCCTTTCCCTTACCGGACTCCGGAATTTCCGGAGGCGGGACTTCCTGCTTCTGTTGCCTTAATTCCGGGGCGGAACCACGGAAAGCTATTGTGCCAAAGACGCTTAGGCCTAGCCACATCGGCCGTGCTACCGCTTTCTCTGCCCCTCAGCTGCATTCCTCCTCGTTCCCTAGGCTCCGATCTGCAGGGCTCGTTACAGTCGAACAGCGGAAAAGATCGATTTTCCTTCGCCATGTGTGTCACTCTGTTTCTCTAACCAGTAGGTGGCAGTGTTGCACATTGTACCCGTTAGTACTGCCTCCACCCCCGCCCTTCGAGTTTGAAAACACTCGGAATGATTTTCTTTGGGGGGGGGGGGGGGAGGCCTTTCCTTTACGCATGCGCGCGTTTGGCTACCCTTGCTAAAATTGCTTCCTTCTAGGTGTTAGGGACCCACAGAAAATGCGCAGCACTGGGATATCTTTCTACCTTTCAAGTTGCCTTTCTTAAATTGCTGCCTAGGTTCCTCGCCAACTTGGATCTGCGACTCTAAGTCGTCTGGCTTTTGCCTCACCACCCCCCCCCCCCCCCCGCCCCCTCCTCCCACGTAGTGATTACAGGGACCCAGGGGAAGCGGTACTGGGGGGTTTTATTTAAAGGGTACAAAAATATAGGTCGGGTGATGAAAACTCTGAAGATGGATGATACTGGCGATATCAAAGTTACACAACAGCGTGAACTTCCTGGTGGAAACGATCGATGTTCATTTAAACATGCTTAACATGGTAAATTTTGTGACGGATATTTTGCCACCACAAAAGCGAGGAAAAACATCTTTCAGGTGAAGGTGATAATCATAGACTTTGGTCTAACTAAGTAGTTGCACAAATGGGTGGAAATGAAATGCAGATTTCAAATAAGCCGTGAAAGAACCTATAGATAACGACTGAAAAGGTACATTACCCCTCTTGTCTTGCTTGATCTGGGTCGGCCTGCATTCCCTCCTCATTGTCTCATCCCCTGTAGGTACCTTTTGTCCCAGTCACTGTGCTGCACTGGGCTGGAAGCAGTGCTCCTCTGTATCCACATGTGCACATGTCTGTCGGTGCACAGGACACTTGGAACAAGCACATTTATTGGAGTCAGGACCCGGTGTCTGGGGGCGGCCTCAGACAATACATCCTATGGTTTCGTTTCTACTTCTTTTTCTGGTTTGGGTTTTTTTCCTTCAGATTGATGAAGCTTCGGTTACCCTGGTTTTGTTTTTGGTTTTGGTTTTTGTTAATCATCTCAATGTCTGATCACAGAAAGAGAGGGGGATGGAGACAAGTGCTTTCTCATCTGACCGGACCTTCAGAGGGTCTGATGCCTGAGGTTGAGCAGAAGAATGTTGCCAAGACAAAAGAATCCTTCACTCCCTTCCAGCACACAGGCCCTTCTCCCTCCCTCTCCCAGCCTGCTAGATCTCCTGCGAGAATGGAAATGTGCTTGGGCTAGATGGGAAGGGATAGATGTACAGTAGAGGATTCAAAGAGAGAGGTGTAAACTTGGGATGCCCTCAGAAGGGACTGGGGGAGGAACCACAGCCCCAAAGAAACCATCCTAGAAAGCACTGAGGTCTCAGGAGGCTATGAAAGCTATGAAAGCAGAGTGGCTCCAATGTGTTTTTATGATTTTCTCCAGCTCTACAGGAGGCTACACCATTTTCTGAGGACAAGCTCTACCGCTCAGGCCCTGGACAACAGGGCCTGTGTTGTTAAAGGAAAATGGAACCTGGCATTGCTCGTGGAGAGAACAATGCCAGAGTCGAGTCGGACCTGCTCAGCTCAGTGACAGCTCTCATGAGTTACTCCGCTCTGTGTGTCTGTCTGGTCTGCTCTTCCTTCTGTGCCCCACTGTTGGGATCCATTTATGGACGTGAAACGTTGTCCTAGTTAAGTGAGAGGAAAAGGCAAGGATGCCCCATTCTCCCCTAACATGGACTGATTGGAGGGTGGACAGACAGGACCTGTTGGGATGGTGAGCTGGGATCACATATTCACTAGTGCTTCCTGGACCACAAGGGCACTGTGGTTAATTTATTCTCTCTGGCTGATGTGATCTTTATCGTGACTGTCCTCTCTTAGGACTGCATAGAAAAGGAACAAAAAGCGCACAGATTTCATTGCTCAGCTGGTAAGCTTGTTCGATATCAATCATGTGACTGGTCTAGTTGAGGATGCTCACTCTCTCAGATTTCCACCAAACCTCCCTACTTGCCTCCAAGGTGGGGAAGGTGTATTGTGGTTTACAAGTCTCCTGGGTGATGTTGGAAGGGGGGGTTTTGAAATTCTTAAGTTGCTCACAGTGTTCTGGGTGGTTTCTAGGGAAGGAGGATTCTTGTCTCCCTGGTCCACCTGGTGAAGTTACCTGCACCATCTGTGCATTTCACTAGTGAAACTTACATGTCCCTGTCTTCCTTTTGATGGGCACAGGATGCCCCCTGGCTCACCTAGCCTCAGCTCACCTGTACTGGCATCTGTAGACCTCTCGGATTCTTGGTCTCAACCTCCATCATCACCCTTGACAGGGCCTTTGCTTCACAGCCTCAGCTGCAGGGTCTAGTCCTTTGCCTATTTAGACCTCCTTCATGGACCCTTTCATGTGGTCTCAGTCACTTTCCACATTTCCTCTACTGGGAATGCAGCCCCTGAGGTGAGACAGCACAGCGGGAGCCAGGATCAGCTCCAGTAAGCTAAGTTCCTAAACTTCAACCATCCCTCTGCCCAAAGAGACTGCTGGGTCAGCCTGCAAAGTGAACTCCTCTGAGTCCCAAATGCAAATAGGTGCAAAATCCTTTCCTCCACTTGTCTGATACATCTCGCTTGTCCCCTCCCATTCAGGGGAGTCTGACCTGAGAGCCTTACCTCCATCTGCCACCTCTTTGTGTCACGTACTCCTCCAGTACTGGGAGACAACATTCATCTTTGCTTGACCTTCATGCTGACAAGACTCCCATAGTATATCCAGATCCCAAAGGGAAAGCTTTAGGATTTGCTTTTATTATTATTATTATTATTATTAAGCAAAAAGAGATTGGCTAGTGAGAAAGAAACATAAAAGAGAGAGGATTACCAGTCAGTCATGAACCCTTGTGCCATTGTCAGTAGGGACGATCTATAAAAGTAAACTCAGAGTTCAAAGACAGACACCATGTTTTAAAAGGGTCCTAGGAGATGCTTGTCAGCAATTGTAACATCAGTACCCAGAGAGCTTCAATCCTAAGTCCTCTGCTCCCACCAGCACCTGGATACTCGGCAGCAGAGATGAACTTACCCAAAGCTTGTGATGTCTTCCAGGAGTTCTGGGGCAAATCTGGGTGTGTCTTCCTAGGTGACTAGTCCAGGAGTATTTGGAGGTTTGGCAACCTTTTTTCCAGTCTCCTATTTACCACATAATGAATTAAAACAGCAGCACGGAGACTGGCTCCATAGTTTAATCGTTCAAAGTAACTACTTTTCTCATTACCGGGGGAAGCACAGTCTACATGACTGGAAAACAGAATTAAAGAACAACTGCCCTAAAGGTAACATCCCCAAAATGAAAGTGTTTGCTTGAGAACTTCCCATTCTGGGCACAATGCCTTTAGTGGCCTTCCTGCTGGAGTTACAATACAGGTTCCTGGCTCGGTCCTAACCAGGACAGTTTCTCCCTAGCTAGTTCCATGGGTGTGGGTCCCATACAGACAATACACGTGGGAACACTCTGGCTGCTCTTCTCAGGCTCCTGATTCTCCCACAGGCAGTCACTCACAATGCGAAGCAATGATTTATGAAACATCTTGAGAACTCCTGGTGCCAGCTTTGTTCTGAAAATAGTTTCATTCACCTTACGGGCACATGCCCTGACTGTCCTAAGTGCAGATGGAGAAACCAAGTCACAGGGACACTAAGGAACACGCCTGCTGCTATGCAGCCTGAGAGTTCACTAGATGAAATCTTGAGAGCACTGCTGCCCACCCTAGGTGTCCTTATGATGGGCCAACCTCTTCTCTTTCTTTCTCTCATTCATCATGGGTATCTCATTTTAAGCAGCAAGTGAAGTAATTTAACGACTGAGAAGAAAGGTTTTTTTGTGTGTCATTAGTACAAACACCTCAAAACCTGCAGGAGTTACCATGGGGCACACGTGTTCCTGTGGGTTTAAAGGGAGATTATCCAGGAACCCTCCCCCACCCCAGTGATACCCTTTCAGTAACCCACAACAAAGCAACAACAGGTGTCAGGTGACCTTTTATTCGGCATTCCATAACATTAATGAGAGCCTCTCTTAATAGGTGTGTGGTGCTCTTGTACAAGCCGGTCACGTAGCACTTATCTGGGGAGTGAGAGAATACCAACCAACCAACCAACCAACCAAGGAATAAGCAAATTAGTGGGCTAAGTGTTAGGAAGAAAATAACCCAGGTCCTAGGCCAGGAACAACCTACTTTACACAAGGGGGTCAGGGAGAGCCTCTCTGAGGAGGCAATAATGGAGCAGAAACCAGAAGGCTAGAAGGAACCCACCATGTAAGGATCCAGGGAGAGACTCTCCCAGGCAGAGACAACTGTGATCACCAATGTCCTAAGGAGGGAAGAAGCGTGTGCAAGGAACAGGAGTAGGCCAGAGTTACTGCCGTGAAGACAAGAGATGAGCAGATTATTTGGATACGAAAACAGTAGCAGTAGATGAGCACAGAACGGGATGGATACAGGATGTTTTCAGAAGATCGAATCCAGAGGACGTGGTGCTGGGTTGCAGTGGAGACCAAAGGAACATGTCACATGAAGAGGCATGCTTGGGACATGTTAAGTGTCTGCTCCCTTCTGGTCATCCAGCAAAGACACAGACAAATGTGGATCTCAGGGGACAGGTTGATGCATGAGGTACGAACGTGGGAGGTCCCATTGTGTCCATGCTCTGTGCTGGCACCAAGGATGAAACAACCCACAGAGAGAGTGTAGATGGGAAGGGCCCTGTTAAAAGCCCTGTGGAATAGGGAGTGAGCAATAAACACTGACAAGGAGCACAGTGGCCACTGGGTTTGGGAGAACATCACCCAAAGAGTAAATTTTCAAATAGACCAAAATACAAATTAGAAGAAAGGGAGGGAGGGAGGGAGGGACACTTTCAAGAACCAGGCAATTGTTAAGTGTACCAGAGCTATCTGAGAGGTACAGTAGGTTGAGGAGAGGACATCATCAAAGGGATTCACTGGTGCCCTTGATAGCTGTTTTCATCTGGGGGGGGGGGGCAGGTTGATAGAAGCTGGACTGGAGAAGTTAGCAAAAAAAAAAAAAATGGTTACAGAACAAGGGAAGACTTGCTGTTTACAGCAAGCGAAATGTGGCAGTGTCTCAGAAAGATATGGGATAAGGGATGGCTTTACGTTTTACTGCTTCTTGTTATCATAGATAACAGAATGATGGAGAAATAAATAAATGGATAGATGATAATTGGAATCATTGCAAAGTCCTACTCCTCCTCCAGAAGATGGGCATGGGATCCAGGTGAAGGGCCTGGCCTCAGGTAGGATAAGGTCCCTTATTCCACAGGGATAGCAGAGATACAGGTGCAGATCAGGTGTTGCTGTGAAGCGGTGAGAGTTCCTGTCTGATAACTGCTCTTTTTTCTTTTCTTCTTCTTCTTCTTCTTCTTCTTCTTCTTCTTCTTCTTCTTTTTAATGTATTACCATTGAACTTCTTGAGAAGCGTGGGTCATGGAGCACTAGAAGGTTACTGCAGATAGAGAAAAGATACAGGTCAGGAGGTTGCAGGATTTCGTCTTTATTAGGGTGTACCAGGAGAGGAGAGAGGAAGGAGCAAAGACCTGTTTTGCGCGGGACAATTTATAGCCCCTTAAGCTGGCCTAGTAGGATGTGACATGACCTAAGTGGCCACAGAACCGGGGGGCTCCCTAAAGGGCTTAATGCCTAGGCTGTAGACGCAGTAGAGGGAGGGGGCTGGAGAACAGGCCTTTTGGGGGTGATGAGAGAGAGGAATGCTAGACAGCGACTCCAGGGAGGGGAGCGGGGTTCCTGATGTCCGGGGTCCAAGGCAGGTCCATGGGCAGCTGGATATTCGTGTTGGGGAGAACAACCCTGAGGACGGAGAGGACCGGGGGTGGCCGGTTTGTCTTCTAGGGCCTTGATAGACCTGGAGGCAGCAGGGGAGGGAGGGCTGAGAGGAGGATAGCAACTGTGCCTTGGGACCAGCGTTCACAGGCTAGAGTGGGCAGAACAATGACCAGGGGATTCGGACACGCGTCGCCCAAAGGACGGTCTGAGAGTCCGGGGATCGAGGAATAGCAGCCGGATAACAGGGGTTTGGGGCCTTGGACGAGTATGGAAACCGTCTTCAGAACTGGGCACACAGACTGGCAAGGACCTCACTCAGTCGCCGGAACCAGGCTCAGAACCTCACAACTGGAACGCATCCCGAAGCCCTGACTTTTCCTCTACCGGGCGCCGGAACTTCCGGGCGCGGGCCTTCCTGCTTCTGTTGGCTTAGTTCCGGGGCAGGACCATAGAAGGCTATTGTGCCAAAGACCGTTCGGCCGGGCCAGTTCGATTGTACCACAGCCTTCGCTCCCCCTCAGCAGCATTCCTCTTTGCCACCTCAGCTATGATCTGCAGGGCTCTTTACAGGCGAACAGAGGAAACGATGGATTTTCCTTTGTGATGTGTGTCGTTCCGTTTCTCTGGCCAGTAGGTGGCAGTGTTGCGCACTGTACCAGCTCGGACCACCTCTTCCCCCGCCTTCCGAGTTTGAAAAAACTCAGAGCTGCTTTCTTTTAAAACAACAACAACAACAACAACAACAACAACAACAGGACCTTCTTTTTACGCATGCGCGCTTTTGGCTGCCCTGGCTGGAAATAGGTTTTTTCTACGTGTTAGGGACCCAATAAAACACGCAGCCCTGGGATAAAATCTTTCTACCTTTCAACCTGCCTTTCTTAAACTGCTGCCTAGGTTCTTCACCAACTTGGATGTCTGCGTCTCTAAGTCGTCTGCTTTTTGGCTTTTCCCCACACGTAGTGATTACCAGGCGCGGAGGGGAAGCGGTACTGGGGGGTTCTTAATTAAAGAGTACAAAGATACAGGTCGGATGATGAAAATTTTGGAAATGGATGATACTGGCGATAGTTGCACAACAGTGTGAACTTCCTGATGGAACCAATCGATGTTCATTTAAACATGCTTAACATGGTACATTTTATGTGATCGGTTTTAGTACCAAAAAAGGGAGAAAACACAGGTGACATAGGATAGAGTTTGTCCTAAATAAGTAGTTACACAAATAGGTGGAAATGAAATGCAGATTTCAAATAAGCCGTGAAAGAACCGGTAGATAACTACTGAAAAGGTACATTGCCCCTCTTGCCTTGCTTGATCTGGGTTGGCCTGCATTCCCTCCTCATTGTCTCATCAGGTCTCCCCCTTGGTACCTACTGCCTCAGTCAGTGTGCTGCTCTGGGCTGGAAGCAGTGCTCCTCTGTATCTACGTGTGCGTGTGTAACAAGCACATTTATTGACAGTCAGGACCCTTTCTCTATGGGTGGCCTCCCATAATACATCCTGTGGTTTAGTTTCTACTCCCTTTTGTGGCTTGGGTTTTTTTCCTCTTGAGTCAGATGGGTGAAGCTTCAGGTACCCTGGTAACCATTTTTCTCTTTTTACATCATCTCAACGTCTCATCACAAAAAGACAAGGAGAGGGAGACAAGTGCTTTCCCATCTATCCTGGACCTTCAGGCAAGCTGACGCCTGAGACTGAGTGACCCAGTGAGGAGCTGCAGAAGAATGTTGCCATGACAACAGAATGGCTCACCCCCTTCCAGCACACAGCCCTTTCTCCCTCCCTCTCACTGCCTGATAGATCTCACTTCAGAATGGGAATGTGCTTTGGCTAGGACTGAAGGGATAGGTGTATCGTAGAGGATGGAAGGAGAGAGGTATAATCCTGAGATGCCTTCAGAAGGAACTGGGGGAGGAACCACAGCCCCCCAAAAAACCATCCTGCACAACAATGAGGTCGCAGAAGGCTACGGAGGCAATGAAAGCAGAGTAGCTCTAATGTGTTTGTGATTTTCTCCAGTCCTAAAGGATGCTACAGCATTTTATGCATGGCTCAGGCCCTGGAAAAAGGGGCCTGTGTTGTTAAAGGAGAATGGAGCCTGGCATCACTCGTGGAGGGCATGACAGACTTGAGAAGGACCTGCTCACCTCAGTGACAGCTCTCATGAGTTACTCCGCTGTGTCTGTCTGGTCTGCTCTTCCTTCTGTGCTCTGCTTTGGGGGTCCATTTATGGGACATGAAACGTTGTCCTAGTTAAAGGAGAGGACAAGGCAAGGATGCCCCATCCTCCTCTAACATGGACTGATTGGAGGGTGGACAGAGCAGGGGCCTGTGGGGATGGTGAGCTGGGATCACAGATTCACCGGTGCTCCTCAGACCACAAGGGCACGGTGGGTAATTGATTCTCTCTGGCTGATGTGATCTTCATGATTATTCACTCTCAGGACTACACAGAAAAGGAGCAAAAACCCCACTGAATTCATTGATGATCTGCCAAGCATCGTTGATATCAATCATGTGACTGGTCTAGCTGAGGAAGTGCTCAGTCGCTCAGATTTCCACCACACCTTCCTTCTTGCCTCCAAGTGGGGAAGGTGTATGTGTGCTTTACAAGTCTCCCCGGGTGGTGCTGGAATGGGGTGTATGAAATCCTTATGTTGCTCACAGTCTCCTGGGTGGTTTCTGAGGGAAGGAGGACTCTTGTGTCCCTGGTCCACCTGGTGAAGTGACCTGCACCACCTTGCATGTGGCTGGTGAAACCAGCTTTTTCCTCTCTCTCCTCTTGGCCAGTACCTGCTGCTTCCTGGCTGACCCAGCCTCAGCTCACCTGTGTTGGCATGTGGAGACCTCTTGGATTCTTGGTCTCAACGTCCATCACTTCTGCGGGAAGGGCTGTTGCTCCACAGCCTCAGCTGCAGGGTCACCTAGTCTGCTGCATGCTGCTGATGCTCCCCATCATTAACCCCTGATGGGGAGTCACTCACTTTCCACATTTCCTTATCCTGGGATGCAGCCTCTGGGGTGTCACAGCACAGCAAGAGCCAAGATCAGCTCCAGTAAGCTAAGTTCCTAAACTTCAGCCATCCCTCTGCCCAAAGAGACTGCTGGGTCAGCCTGCAAAGTGAACTCCTCTGAGTCCCAAACGCAAATAGGTGCAAAATCCTTTCCTCCACTTGTCTGATACATCTCACTTGTCCCCTCCCATTCAGGGGAGTCTGACCTGAGAGCCTTACCTCCATCTGCCACCTCTTTGTGTCACATACTCCTCCAGTACTGGGAGACAACATTCATCTTTGCTTGACCTTCATGCTGACAAGACTCCTATATAGTATATCCAGATCCCAAAGGGAAAGCTTTAGGATTTGCTTTTTTTTTTTTTATTAAGCAAAAAGAGATTGGCTAGCAGAGAAAGAAACATAAAAGAGAAGATTACCAATCATGAACCCTTGTGCCATCGTCAGCAGGGACGATCCATAAAAATAAACTCAGAGTTCGAAGACAGACACTATGTGTTAAAAGGGTCCTAGGAGATGCTTGTCAGCAATTGTAACGTCAGTACCCAGAAAGCTTCAGTCCTAAGTCTTCTGCTCCCACCAGCGCCTGGTAACTATTAAGGATACTCGGGCAGCAGAGATGAACTTACCTAAAGCTTGTGATGTCTTCCAGGAGTTCTGGGGCAAATCTGGGTGTGTCTTCCTAGGTGACCAGTCCTGGAGTATCTTGGAGGTTTGGCAACCTTTTTTCCAGTCTCCTATTTACCACATAATCAATTAAAAGAGCAGCACTTGGGGCGCCTAGGTGGCTCAGTTAGTTAAGCTTCTGACTTTGGCTGAGGTCATGATCTCAGGTTTGTGTGTTTGAGTCCTGCATGGGGCTTTAGGGCTCTGTGCTGACGGCTCAGAGCCTGGAGACTGCTTCGGAATCCTTTTCTCCCTCTCTCTGCTCCTCCCCTGCTGGCGCTCTATCTGTGTCTCCCCAAAATAAATAAACATTTTTTTAAAAGCACTTGAGATTGGCTCAATACTTTAATCTTTCAAAACCAAAATTTTTCTCATTACGTGGGGATGAGGGGAGGACAATCTACACTGAAGTAACCCTGTGGCCCTCAAACTGGTGGCTCTCAAAAGGGCTGACAGCTGTGGATGTACAGGCATTCCAGGGAGGGAGCTGGAGAACAGGGCATCCTGTTTGTGGTGATGAGAGAGGAGAATGCTAGACAGTCACACCAGCAAGGGGAGCAGGGTCTCCAGAAGTCCAGGGCACAGGGGAGGTCCGAGGACAGCGGGATGCCCGGGTTGGGAAGAACTACACTAAAGACGGAGATGACCGGGGTGGCCGGTTTGTCTCCTGGAGGCTGACAGGACTACAGCAACTGTGCCACGGGAAGAACGTGTACGCAGGCCGGAGTGGACAGAACAATGACCAGGGAATCCGGACTCGGTCGCCCAAGGGACAGTCGGAGCTCCCGGGAATCGACGAATAGCACCCGCATAACAGGTGTTCGGGGCTTTGGACCAGTATGGAAGGAGTCCTCAGTACTCAACACACAGACTGCTGGACACCTCACTCAGCCACCACAAGCCTGCTCAAACCCTACAAATGGAAGGAACCCCTGAGACCGGCCTTTCCCTTACCGGACTCCGGAATTTCCGGAGGCGGGACTTCCTGCTTCTGTTGCCTTAATTCCGGGGCGGAACCACGGAAAGCTATTGTGCCAAAGACGCTTAGGCCTAGCCACATCGGCCGTGCTACCGCTTTCTCTGCCCCTCAGCTGCATTCCTCCTCGTTCCCTAGGCTCCGATCTGCAGGGCTCGTTACAGTCGAACAGCGGAAAAGATCGATTTTCCTTCGCCATGTGTGTCACTCTGTTTCTCTAACCAGTAGGTGGCAGTGTTGCACATTGTACCCGTTAGTACTGCCTCCACCCCCGCCCTTCGAGTTTGAAAACACTCGGAATGATTTTCTTTGGGGGGGGGGGGGGGAGGCCTTTCCTTTACGCATGCGCGCGTTTGGCTACCCTTGCTAAAATTGCTTCCTTCTAGGTGTTAGGGACCCACAGAAAATGCGCAGCACTGGGATATCTTTCTACCTTTCAAGTTGCCTTTCTTAAATTGCTGCCTAGGTTCCTCGCCAACTTGGATCTGCGACTCTAAGTCGTCTGGCTTTTGCCTCACCACCCCCACCCCCCCCCCGCCCCCTCCTCCCACGTAGTGATTACAGGGACCCAGGGGAAGCGGTACTGGGGGGTTTTATTTAAAGGGTACAAAAATATAGGTCGGGTGATGAAAACTCTGAAGATGGATGATACTGGCGATATCAAAGTTACACAACAGCGTGAACTTCCTGGTGGAAACGATCGATGTTCATTTAAACATGCTTAACATGGTAAATTTTGTGACGGATATTTTGCCACCACAAAAGCGAGGAAAAACATCTTTCAGGTGAAGGTGATAATCATAGACTTTGGTCTAACTAAGTAGTTGCACAAATGGGTGGAAATGAAATGCAGATTTCAAATAAGCCGTGAAAGAACCTATAGATAACGACTGAAAAGGTACATTACCCCTCTTGTCTTGCTTGATCTGGGTCGGCCTGCATTCCCTCCTCATTGTCTCATCCCCTGTAGGTACCTTTTGTCCCAGTCACTGTGCTGCACTGGGCTGGAAGCAGTGCTCCTCTGTATCCACATGTGCACATGTCTGTCGGTGCACAGGACACTTGGAACAAGCACATTTATTGGAGTCAGGACCCGGTGTCTGGGGGCGGCCTCAGACAATACATCCTATGGTTTCGTTTCTACTTCTTTTTCTGGTTTGGGTTTTTTTCCTTCAGATTGATGAAGCTTCGGTTACCCTGGTTTTGTTTTTGGTTTTGGTTTTTGTTAATCATCTCAATGTCTGATCACAGAAAGAGAGGGGGATGGAGACAAGTGCTTTCTCATCTGACCGGACCTTCAGAGGGTCTGATGCCTGAGGTTGAGCAGAAGAATGTTGCCAAGACAAAAGAATCCTTCACTCCCTTCCAGCACACAGGCCCTTCTCCCTCCCTCTCCCAGCCTGCTAGATCTCCTGCGAGAATGGAAATGTGCTTGGGCTAGATGGGAAGGGATAGATGTACAGTAGAGGATTCAAAGAGAGAGGTGTAAACTTGGGATGCCCTCAGAAGGGACTGGGGGAGGAACCACAGCCCCAAAGAAACCATCCTAGAAAGCACTGAGGTCTCAGGAGGCTATGAAAGCTATGAAAGCAGAGTGGCTCCAATGTGTTTTTATGATTTTCTCCAGCTCTACAGGAGGCTACACCATTTTCTGAGGACAAGCTCTACCGCTCAGGCCCTGGACAACAGGGCCTGTGTTGTTAAAGGAAAATGGAACCTGGCATTGCTCGTGGAGAGAACAATGCCAGAGTCGAGTCGGACCTGCTCAGCTCAGTGACAGCTCTCATGAGTTACTCCGCTCTGTGTGTCTGTCTGGTCTGCTCTTCCTTCTGTGCCCCACTGTTGGGATCCATTTATGGACGTGAAACGTTGTCCTAGTTAAGTGAGAGGAAAAGGCAAGGATGCCCCATTCTCCCCTAACATGGACTGATTGGAGGGTGGACAGACAGGACCTGTTGGGATGGTGAGCTGGGATCACATATTCACTAGTGCTTCCTGGACCACAAGGGCACTGTGGTTAATTTATTCTCTCTGGCTGATGTGATCTTTATCGTGACTGTCCTCTCTTAGGACTGCATAGAAAAGGAACAAAAAGCGCACAGATTTCATTGCTCAGCTGGTAAGCTTGTTCGATATCAATCATGTGACTGGTCTAGTTGAGGATGCTCACTCTCTCAGATTTCCACCAAACCTCCCTACTTGCCTCCAAGGTGGGGAAGGTGTATTGTGGTTTACAAGTCTCCTGGGTGATGTTGGAAGGGGGGGTTTTGAAATTCTTAAGTTGCTCACAGTGTTCTGGGTGGTTTCTAGGGAAGGAGGATTCTTGTCTCCCTGGTCCACCTGGTGAAGTTACCTGCACCATCTGTGCATTTCACTAGTGAAACTTACATGTCCCTGTCTTCCTTTTGATGGGCACAGGATGCCCCCTGGCTCACCTAGCCTCAGCTCACCTGTACTGGCATCTGTAGACCTCTCGGATTCTTGGTCTCAACCTCCATCATCACCCTTGACAGGGCCTTTGCTTCACAGCCTCAGCTGCAGGGTCTAGTCCTTTGCCTATTTAGACCTCCTTCATGGACCCTTTCATGTGGTCTCAGTCACTTTCCACATTTCCTCTACTGGGAATGCAGCCCCTGAGGTGAGACAGCACAGCGGGAGCCAGGATCAGCTCCAGTAAGCTAAGTTCCTAAACTTCAACCATCCCTCTGCCCAAAGAGACTGCTGGGTCAGCCTGCAAAGTGAACTCCTCTGAGTCCCAAATGCAAATAGGTGCAAAATCCTTTCCTCCACTTGTCTGATACATCTCGCTTGTCCCCTCCCATTCAGGGGAGTCTGACCTGAGAGCCTTACCTCCATCTGCCACCTCTTTGTGTCACGTACTCCTCCAGTACTGGGAGACAACATTCATCTTTGCTTGACCTTCATGCTGACAAGACTCCCATAGTATATCCAGATCCCAAAGGGAAAGCTTTAGGATTTGCTTTTATTATTATTATTATTATTATTAAGCAAAAAGAGATTGGCTAGTGAGAAAGAAACATAAAAGAGAGAGGATTACCAGTCAGTCATGAACCCTTGTGCCATTGTCAGTAGGGACGATCTATAAAAGTAAACTCAGAGTTCAAAGACAGACACCATGTTTTAAAAGGGTCCTAGGAGATGCTTGTCAGCAATTGTAACATCAGTACCCAGAGAGCTTCAATCCTAAGTCCTCTGCTCCCACCAGCACCTGGATACTCGGCAGCAGAGATGAACTTACCCAAAGCTTGTGATGTCTTCCAGGAGTTCTGGGGCAAATCTGGGTGTGTCTTCCTAGGTGACTAGTCCAGGAGTATTTGGAGGTTTGGCAACCTTTTTTCCAGTCTCCTATTTACCACATAATGAATTAAAACAGCAGCACGGAGACTGGCTCCATAGTTTAATCGTTCAAAGTAACTACTTTTCTCATTACCGGGGGAAGCACAGTCTACATGACTGGAAAACAGAATTAAAGAACAACTGCCCTAAAGGTAACATCCCCAAAATGAAAGTGTTTGCTTGAGAACTTCCCATTCTGGGCACAATGCCTTTAGTGGCCTTCCTGCTGGAGTTACAATACAGGTTCCTGGCTCGGTCCTAACCAGGACAGTTTCTCCCTAGCTAGTTCCATGGGTGTGGGTCCCATACAGACAATACACGTGGGAACACTCTGGCTGCTCTTCTCAGGCTCCTGATTCTCCCACAGGCAGTCACTCACAATGCGAAGCAATGATTTATGAAACATCTTGAGAACTCCTGGTGCCAGCTTTGTTCTGAAAATAGTTTCATTCACCTTACGGGCACATGCCCTGACTGTCCTAAGTGCAGATGGAGAAACCAAGTCACAGGGACACTAAGGAACACGCCTGCTGCTATGCAGCCTGAGAGTTCACTAGATGAAATCTTGAGAGCACTGCTGCCCACCCTAGGTGTCCTTATGATGGGCCAACCTCTTCTCTTTCTTTCTCTCATTCATCATGGGTATCTCATTTTAAGCAGCAAGTGAAGTAATTTAACGACTGAGAAGAAAGGTTTTTTTGTGTGTCATTAGTACAAACACCTCAAAACCTGCAGGAGTTACCATGGGGCACACGTGTTCCTGTGGGTTTAAAGGGAGATTATCCAGGAACCCTCCCCCACCCCAGTGATACCCTTTCAGTAACCCACAACAAAGCAACAACAGGTGTCAGGTGACCTTTTATTCGGCATTCCATAACATTAATGAGAGCCTCTCTTAATAGGTGTGTGGTGCTCTTGTACAAGCCGGTCACGTAGCACTTATCTGGGGAGTGAGAGAATACCAACCAACCAACCAACCAACCAAGGAATAAGCAAATTAGTGGGCTAAGTGTTAGGAAGAAAATAACCCAGGTCCTAGGCCAGGAACAACCTACTTTACACAAGGGGGTCAGGGAGAGCCTCTCTGAGGAGGCAATAATGGAGCAGAAACCAGAAGGCTAGAAGGAACCCACCATGTAAGGATCCAGGGAGAGACTCTCCCAGGCAGAGACAACTGTGATCACCAATGTCCTAAGGAGGGAAGAAGCGTGTGCAAGGAACAGGAGTAGGCCAGAGTTACTGCCGTGAAGACAAGAGATGAGCAGATTATTTGGATACGAAAACAGTAGCAGTAGATGAGCACAGAACGGGATGGATACAGGATGTTTTCAGAAGATCGAATCCAGAGGACGTGGTGCTGGGTTGCAGTGGAGACCAAAGGAACATGTCACATGAAGAGGCATGCTTGGGACATGTTAAGTGTCTGCTCCCTTCTGGTCATCCAGCAAAGACACAGACAAATGTGGATCTCAGGGGACAGGTTGATGCATGAGGTACGAACGTGGGAGGTCCCATTGTGTCCATGCTCTGTGCTGGCACCAAGGATGAAACAACCCACAGAGAGAGTGTAGATGGGAAGGGCCCTGTTAAAAGCCCTGTGGAATAGGGAGTGAGCAATAAACACTGACAAGGAGCACAGTGGCCACTGGGTTTGGGAGAACATCACCCAAAGAGTAAATTTTCAAATAGACCAAAATACAAATTAGAAGAAAGGGAGGGAGGGAGGGAGGGACACTTTCAAGAACCAGGCAATTGTTAAGTGTACCAGAGCTATCTGAGAGGTACAGTAGGTTGAGGAGAGGACATCATCAAAGGGATTCACTGGTGCCCTTGATAGCTGTTTTCATCTGGGGGGGGGGGGGCAGGTTGATAGAAGCTGGACTGGAGAAGTTAGCAAAAAAAAAAAAAATGGTTACAGAACAAGGGAAGACTTGCTGTTTACAGCAAGCGAAATGTGGCAGTGTCTCAGAAAGATATGGGATAAGGGATGGCTTTACGTTTTACTGCTTCTTGTTATCATAGATAACAGAATGATGGAGAAATAAATAAATGGATAGATGATAATTGGAATCATTGCAAAGTCCTACTCCTCCTCCAGAAGATGGGCATGGGATCCAGGTGAAGGGCCTGGCCTCAGGTAGGATAAGGTCCCTTATTCCACAGGGATAGCAGAGATACAGGTGCAGATCAGGTGTTGCTGTGAAGCGGTGAGAGTTCCTGTCTGATAACTGCTCTTTTTTCTTTTCTTCTTCTTCTTCTTCTTCTTCTTCTTCTTCTTCTTCTTCTTCTTCTTCTTCTTCTTTTTAATGTATTACCATTGAACTTCTTGAGAAGCGTGGGTCATGGAGCACTAGAAGGTTACTGCAGATAGAGAAAAGATACAGGTCAGGAGGTTGCAGGATTTCGTCTTTATTAGGGTGTACCAGGAGAGGAGAGAGGAAGGAGCAAAGACCTGTTTTGCGCGGGACAATTTATAGCCCCTTAAGCTGGCCTAGTAGGATGTGACATGACCTAAGTGGCCACAGAACCGGGGGGCTCCCTAAAGGGCTTAATGCCTAGGCTGTAGACGCAGTAGAGGGAGGGGGCTGGAGAACAGGCCTTTTGGGGGTGATGAGAGAGAGGAATGCTAGACAGCGACTCCAGGGAGGGGAGCGGGGTTCCTGATGTCCGGGGTCCAAGGCAGGTCCATGGGCAGCTGGATATTCGTGTTGGGGAGAACAACCCTGAGGACGGAGAGGACCGGGGGTGGCCGGTTTGTCTTCTAGGGCCTTGATAGACCTGGAGGCAGCAGGGGAGGGAGGGCTGAGAGGAGGATAGCAACTGTGCCTTGGGACCAGCGTTCACAGGCTAGAGTGGGCAGAACAATGACCAGGGGATTCGGACACGCGTCGCCCAAAGGACGGTCTGAGAGTCCGGGGATCGAGGAATAGCAGCCGGATAACAGGGGTTTGGGGCCTTGGACGAGTATGGAAACCGTCTTCAGAACTGGGCACACAGACTGGCAAGGACCTCACTCAGTCGCCGGAACCAGGCTCAGAACCTCACAACTGGAACGCATCCCGAAGCCCTGACTTTTCCTCTACCGGGCGCCGGAACTTCCGGGCGCGGGCCTTCCTGCTTCTGTTGGCTTAGTTCCGGGGCAGGACCATAGAAGGCTATTGTGCCAAAGACCGTTCGGCCGGGCCAGTTCGATTGTACCACAGCCTTCGCTCCCCCTCAGCAGCATTCCTCTTTGCCACCTCAGCTATGATCTGCAGGGCTCTTTACAGGCGAACAGAGGAAACGATGGATTTTCCTTTGTGATGTGTGTCGTTCCGTTTCTCTGGCCAGTAGGTGGCAGTGTTGCGCACTGTACCAGCTCGGACCACCTCTTCCCCCGCCTTCCGAGTTTGAAAAAACTCAGAGCTGCTTTCTTTTAAAACAACAACAACAACAACAACAACAACAACAACAGGACCTTCTTTTTACGCATGCGCGCTTTTGGCTGCCCTGGCTGGAAATAGGTTTTTTCTACGTGTTAGGGACCCAATAAAACACGCAGCCCTGGGATAAAATCTTTCTACCTTTCAACCTGCCTTTCTTAAACTGCTGCCTAGGTTCTTCACCAACTTGGATGTCTGCGTCTCTAAGTCGTCTGCTTTTTGGCTTTTCCCCACACGTAGTGATTACCAGGCGCGGAGGGGAAGCGGTACTGGGGGGTTCTTAATTAAAGAGTACAAAGATACAGGTCGGATGATGAAAATTTTGGAAATGGATGATACTGGCGATAGTTGCACAACAGTGTGAACTTCCTGATGGAACCAATCGATGTTCATTTAAACATGCTTAACATGGTACATTTTATGTGATCGGTTTTAGTACCAAAAAAGGGAGAAAACACAGGTGACATAGGATAGAGTTTGTCCTAAATAAGTAGTTACACAAATAGGTGGAAATGAAATGCAGATTTCAAATAAGCCGTGAAAGAACCGGTAGATAACTACTGAAAAGGTACATTGCCCCTCTTGCCTTGCTTGATCTGGGTTGGCCTGCATTCCCTCCTCATTGTCTCATCAGGTCTCCCCCTTGGTACCTACTGCCTCAGTCAGTGTGCTGCTCTGGGCTGGAAGCAGTGCTCCTCTGTATCTACGTGTGCGTGTGTAACAAGCACATTTATTGACAGTCAGGACCCTTTCTCTATGGGTGGCCTCCCATAATACATCCTGTGGTTTAGTTTCTACTCCCTTTTGTGGCTTGGGTTTTTTTCCTCTTGAGTCAGATGGGTGAAGCTTCAGGTACCCTGGTAACCATTTTTCTCTTTTTACATCATCTCAACGTCTCATCACAAAAAGACAAGGAGAGGGAGACAAGTGCTTTCCCATCTATCCTGGACCTTCAGGCAAGCTGACGCCTGAGACTGAGTGACCCAGTGAGGAGCTGCAGAAGAATGTTGCCATGACAACAGAATGGCTCACCCCCTTCCAGCACACAGCCCTTTCTCCCTCCCTCTCACTGCCTGATAGATCTCACTTCAGAATGGGAATGTGCTTTGGCTAGGACTGAAGGGATAGGTGTATCGTAGAGGATGGAAGGAGAGAGGTATAATCCTGAGATGCCTTCAGAAGGAACTGGGGGAGGAACCACAGCCCCCCAAAAAACCATCCTGCACAACAATGAGGTCGCAGAAGGCTACGGAGGCAATGAAAGCAGAGTAGCTCTAATGTGTTTGTGATTTTCTCCAGTCCTAAAGGATGCTACAGCATTTTATGCATGGCTCAGGCCCTGGAAAAAGGGGCCTGTGTTGTTAAAGGAGAATGGAGCCTGGCATCACTCGTGGAGGGCATGACAGACTTGAGAAGGACCTGCTCACCTCAGTGACAGCTCTCATGAGTTACTCCGCTGTGTCTGTCTGGTCTGCTCTTCCTTCTGTGCTCTGCTTTGGGGGTCCATTTATGGGACATGAAACGTTGTCCTAGTTAAAGGAGAGGACAAGGCAAGGATGCCCCATCCTCCTCTAACATGGACTGATTGGAGGGTGGACAGAGCAGGGGCCTGTGGGGATGGTGAGCTGGGATCACAGATTCACCGGTGCTCCTCAGACCACAAGGGCACGGTGGGTAATTGATTCTCTCTGGCTGATGTGATCTTCATGATTATTCACTCTCAGGACTACACAGAAAAGGAGCAAAAACCCCACTGAATTCATTGATGATCTGCCAAGCATCGTTGATATCAATCATGTGACTGGTCTAGCTGAGGAAGTGCTCAGTCGCTCAGATTTCCACCACACCTTCCTTCTTGCCTCCAAGTGGGGAAGGTGTATGTGTGCTTTACAAGTCTCCCCGGGTGGTGCTGGAATGGGGTGTATGAAATCCTTATGTTGCTCACAGTCTCCTGGGTGGTTTCTGAGGGAAGGAGGACTCTTGTGTCCCTGGTCCACCTGGTGAAGTGACCTGCACCACCTTGCATGTGGCTGGTGAAACCAGCTTTTTCCTCTCTCTCCTCTTGGCCAGTACCTGCTGCTTCCTGGCTGACCCAGCCTCAGCTCACCTGTGTTGGCATGTGGAGACCTCTTGGATTCTTGGTCTCAACGTCCATCACTTCTGCGGGAAGGGCTGTTGCTCCACAGCCTCAGCTGCAGGGTCACCTAGTCTGCTGCATGCTGCTGATGCTCCCCATCATTAACCCCTGATGGGGAGTCACTCACTTTCCACATTTCCTTATCCTGGGATGCAGCCTCTGGGGTGTCACAGCACAGCAAGAGCCAAGATCAGCTCCAGTAAGCTAAGTTCCTAAACTTCAGCCATCCCTCTGCCCAAAGAGACTGCTGGGTCAGCCTGCAAAGTGAACTCCTCTGAGTCCCAAACGCAAATAGGTGCAAAATCCTTTCCTCCACTTGTCTGATACATCTCACTTGTCCCCTCCCATTCAGGGGAGTCTGACCTGAGAGCCTTACCTCCATCTGCCACCTCTTTGTGTCACATACTCCTCCAGTACTGGGAGACAACATTCATCTTTGCTTGACCTTCATGCTGACAAGACTCCTATATAGTATATCCAGATCCCAAAGGGAAAGCTTTAGGATTTGCTTTTTTTTTTTTTATTAAGCAAAAAGAGATTGGCTAGCAGAGAAAGAAACATAAAAGAGAAGATTACCAATCATGAACCCTTGTGCCATCGTCAGCAGGGACGATCCATAAAAATAAACTCAGAGTTCGAAGACAGACACTATGTGTTAAAAGGGTCCTAGGAGATGCTTGTCAGCAATTGTAACGTCAGTACCCAGAAAGCTTCAGTCCTAAGTCTTCTGCTCCCACCAGCGCCTGGTAACTATTAAGGATACTCGGGCAGCAGAGATGAACTTACCTAAAGCTTGTGATGTCTTCCAGGAGTTCTGGGGCAAATCTGGGTGTGTCTTCCTAGGTGACCAGTCCTGGAGTATCTTGGAGGTTTGGCAACCTTTTTTCCAGTCTCCTATTTACCACATAATCAATTAAAAGAGCAGCACTTGGGGCGCCTAGGTGGCTCAGTTAGTTAAGCTTCTGACTTTGGCTGAGGTCATGATCTCAGGTTTGTGTGTTTGAGTCCTGCATGGGGCTTTAGGGCTCTGTGCTGACGGCTCAGAGCCTGGAGACTGCTTCGGAATCCTTTTCTCCCTCTCTCTGCTCCTCCCCTGCTGGCGCTCTATCTGTGTCTCCCCAAAATAAATAAACATTTTTTTAAAAGCACTTGAGATTGGCTCAATACTTTAATCTTTCAAAACCAAAATTTTTCTCATTACGTGGGGATGAGGGGAGGACAATCTACACTGAAGTAACCCTGTGGCCCTCAAACTGGTGGCTCTCAAAAGGGCTGACAGCTGTGGATGTACAGGCATTCCAGGGAGGGAGCTGGAGAACAGGGCATCCTGTTTGTGGTGATGAGAGAGGAGAATGCTAGACAGTCACACCAGCAAGGGGAGCAGGGTCTCCAGAAGTCCAGGGCACAGGGGAGGTCCGAGGACAGCGGGATGCCCGGGTTGGGAAGAACTACACTAAAGACGGAGATGACCGGGGTGGCCGGTTTGTCTCCTGGAGGCTGACAGGACTACAGCAACTGTGCCACGGGAAGAACGTGTACGCAGGCCGGAGTGGACAGAACAATGACCAGGGAATCCGGACTCGGTCGCCCAAGGGACAGTCGGAGCTCCCGGGAATCGACGAATAGCACCCGCATAACAGGTGTTCGGGGCTTTGGACCAGTATGGAAGGAGTCCTCAGTACTCAACACACAGACTGCTGGACACCTCACTCAGCCACCACAAGCCTGCTCAAACCCTACAAATGGAAGGAACCCCTGAGACCGGCCTTTCCCTTACCGGACTCCGGAATTTCCGGAGGCGGGACTTCCTGCTTCTGTTGCCTTAATTCCGGGGCGGAACCACGGAAAGCTATTGTGCCAAAGACGCTTAGGCCTAGCCACATCGGCCGTGCTACCGCTTTCTCTGCCCCTCAGCTGCATTCCTCCTCGTTCCCTAGGCTCCGATCTGCAGGGCTCGTTACAGTCGAACAGCGGAAAAGATCGATTTTCCTTCGCCATGTGTGTCACTCTGTTTCTCTAACCAGTAGGTGGCAGTGTTGCACATTGTACCCGTTAGTACTGCCTCCACCCCCGCCCTTCGAGTTTGAAAACACTCGGAATGATTTTCTTTGGGGGGGGGGGGGGAGGCCTTTCCTTTACGCATGCGCGCGTTTGGCTACCCTTGCTAAAATTGCTTCCTTCTAGGTGTTAGGGACCCACAGAAAATGCGCAGCACTGGGATATCTTTCTACCTTTCAAGTTGCCTTTCTTAAATTGCTGCCTAGGTTCCTCGCCAACTTGGATCTGCGACTCTAAGTCGTCTGGCTTTTGCCTCACCACCCCCACCCCCCCCCCGCCCCCTCCTCCCACGTAGTGATTACAGGGACCCAGGGGAAGCGGTACTGGGGGGTTTTATTTAAAGGGTACAAAAATATAGGTCGGGTGATGAAAACTCTGAAGATGGATGATACTGGCGATATCAAAGTTACACAACAGCGTGAACTTCCTGGTGGAAACGATCGATGTTCATTTAAACATGCTTAACATGGTAAATTTTGTGACGGATATTTTGCCACCACAAAAGCGAGGAAAAACATCTTTCAGGTGAAGGTGATAATCATAGACTTTGGTCTAACTAAGTAGTTGCACAAATGGGTGGAAATGAAATGCAGATTTCAAATAAGCCGTGAAAGAACCTATAGATAACGACTGAAAAGGTACATTACCCCTCTTGTCTTGCTTGATCTGGGTCGGCCTGCATTCCCTCCTCATTGTCTCATCCCCTGTAGGTACCTTTTGTCCCAGTCACTGTGCTGCACTGGGCTGGAAGCAGTGCTCCTCTGTATCCACATGTGCACATGTCTGTCGGTGCACAGGACACTTGGAACAAGCACATTTATTGGAGTCAGGACCCGGTGTCTGGGGGCGGCCTCAGACAATACATCCTATGGTTTCGTTTCTACTTCTTTTTCTGGTTTGGGTTTTTTTCCTTCAGATTGATGAAGCTTCGGTTACCCTGGTTTTGTTTTTGGTTTTGGTTTTTGTTAATCATCTCAATGTCTGATCACAGAAAGAGAGGGGGATGGAGACAAGTGCTTTCTCATCTGACCGGACCTTCAGAGGGTCTGATGCCTGAGGTTGAGCAGAAGAATGTTGCCAAGACAAAAGAATCCTTCACTCCCTTCCAGCACACAGGCCCTTCTCCCTCCCTCTCCCAGCCTGCTAGATCTCCTGCGAGAATGGAAATGTGCTTGGGCTAGATGGGAAGGGATAGATGTACAGTAGAGGATTCAAAGAGAGAGGTGTAAACTTGGGATGCCCTCAGAAGGGACTGGGGGAGGAACCACAGCCCCAAAGAAACCATCCTAGAAAGCACTGAGGTCTCAGGAGGCTATGAAAGCTATGAAAGCAGAGTGGCTCCAATGTGTTTTTATGATTTTCTCCAGCTCTACAGGAGGCTACACCATTTTCTGAGGACAAGCTCTACCGCTCAGGCCCTGGACAACAGGGCCTGTGTTGTTAAAGGAAAATGGAACCTGGCATTGCTCGTGGAGAGAACAATGCCAGAGTCGAGTCGGACCTGCTCAGCTCAGTGACAGCTCTCATGAGTTACTCCGCTCTGTGTGTCTGTCTGGTCTGCTCTTCCTTCTGTGCCCCACTGTTGGGATCCATTTATGGACGTGAAACGTTGTCCTAGTTAAGTGAGAGGAAAAGGCAAGGATGCCCCATTCTCCCCTAACATGGACTGATTGGAGGGTGGACAGACAGGACCTGTTGGGATGGTGAGCTGGGATCACATATTCACTAGTGCTTCCTGGACCACAAGGGCACTGTGGTTAATTTATTCTCTCTGGCTGATGTGATCTTTATCGTGACTGTCCTCTCTTAGGACTGCATAGAAAAGGAACAAAAAGCGCACAGATTTCATTGCTCAGCTGGTAAGCTTGTTCGATATCAATCATGTGACTGGTCTAGTTGAGGATGCTCACTCTCTCAGATTTCCACCAAACCTCCCTACTTGCCTCCAAGGTGGGGAAGGTGTATTGTGGTTTACAAGTCTCCTGGGTGATGTTGGAAGGGGGGGTTTTGAAATTCTTAAGTTGCTCACAGTGTTCTGGGTGGTTTCTAGGGAAGGAGGATTCTTGTCTCCCTGGTCCACCTGGTGAAGTTACCTGCACCATCTGTGCATTTCACTAGTGAAACTTACATGTCCCTGTCTTCCTTTTGATGGGCACAGGATGCCCCCTGGCTCACCTAGCCTCAGCTCACCTGTACTGGCATCTGTAGACCTCTCGGATTCTTGGTCTCAACCTCCATCATCACCCTTGACAGGGCCTTTGCTTCACAGCCTCAGCTGCAGGGTCTAGTCCTTTGCCTATTTAGACCTCCTTCATGGACCCTTTCATGTGGTCTCAGTCACTTTCCACATTTCCTCTACTGGGAATGCAGCCCCTGAGGTGAGACAGCACAGCGGGAGCCAGGATCAGCTCCAGTAAGCTAAGTTCCTAAACTTCAACCATCCCTCTGCCCAAAGAGACTGCTGGGTCAGCCTGCAAAGTGAACTCCTCTGAGTCCCAAATGCAAATAGGTGCAAAATCCTTTCCTCCACTTGTCTGATACATCTCGCTTGTCCCCTCCCATTCAGGGGAGTCTGACCTGAGAGCCTTACCTCCATCTGCCACCTCTTTGTGTCACGTACTCCTCCAGTACTGGGAGACAACATTCATCTTTGCTTGACCTTCATGCTGACAAGACTCCCATAGTATATCCAGATCCCAAAGGGAAAGCTTTAGGATTTGCTTTTATTATTATTATTATTATTATTATTAAGCAAAAAGAGATTGGCTAGTGAGAAAGAAACATAAAAGAGAGAGGATTACCAGTCAGTCATGAACCCTTGTGCCATTGTCAGTAGGGACGATCTATAAAAGTAAACTCAGAGTTCAAAGACAGACACCATGTTTTAAAAGGGTCCTAGGAGATGCTTGTCAGCAATTGTAACATCAGTACCCAGAGAGCTTCAATCCTAAGTCCTCTGCTCCCACCAGCACCTGGATACTCGGCAGCAGAGATGAACTTACCCAAAGCTTGTGATGTCTTCCAGGAGTTCTGGGGCAAATCTGGGTGTGTCTTCCTAGGTGACTAGTCCAGGAGTATTTGGAGGTTTGGCAACCTTTTTTCCAGTCTCCTATTTACCACATAATGAATTAAAACAGCAGCACGGAGACTGGCTCCATAGTTTAATCGTTCAAAGTAACTACTTTTCTCATTACCGGGGGAAGCACAGTCTACATGACTGGAAAACAGAATTAAAGAACAACTGCCCTAAAGGTAACATCCCCAAAATGAAAGTGTTTGCTTGAGAACTTCCCATTCTGGGCACAATGCCTTTAGTGGCCTTCCTGCTGGAGTTACAATACAGGTTCCTGGCTCGGTCCTAACCAGGACAGTTTCTCCCTAGCTAGTTCCATGGGTGTGGGTCCCATACAGACAATACACGTGGGAACACTCTGGCTGCTCTTCTCAGGCTCCTGATTCTCCCACAGGCAGTCACTCACAATGCGAAGCAATGATTTATGAAACATCTTGAGAACTCCTGGTGCCAGCTTTGTTCTGAAAATAGTTTCATTCACCTTACGGGCACATGCCCTGACTGTCCTAAGTGCAGATGGAGAAACCAAGTCACAGGGACACTAAGGAACACGCCTGCTGCTATGCAGCCTGAGAGTTCACTAGATGAAATCTTGAGAGCACTGCTGCCCACCCTAGGTGTCCTTATGATGGGCCAACCTCTTCTCTTTCTTTCTCTCATTCATCATGGGTATCTCATTTTAAGCAGCAAGTGAAGTAATTTAACGACTGAGAAGAAAGGTTTTTTTGTGTGTCATTAGTACAAACACCTCAAAACCTGCAGGAGTTACCATGGGGCACACGTGTTCCTGTGGGTTTAAAGGGAGATTATCCAGGAACCCTCCCCCACCCCAGTGATACCCTTTCAGTAACCCACAACAAAGCAACAACAGGTGTCAGGTGACCTTTTATTCGGCATTCCATAACATTAATGAGAGCCTCTCTTAATAGGTGTGTGGTGCTCTTGTACAAGCCGGTCACGTAGCACTTATCTGGGGAGTGAGAGAATACCAACCAACCAACCAACCAACCAAGGAATAAGCAAATTAGTGGGCTAAGTGTTAGGAAGAAAATAACCCAGGTCCTAGGCCAGGAACAACCTACTTTACACAAGGGGGTCAGGGAGAGCCTCTCTGAGGAGGCAATAATGGAGCAGAAACCAGAAGGCTAGAAGGAACCCACCATGTAAGGATCCAGGGAGAGACTCTCCCAGGCAGAGACAACTGTGATCACCAATGTCCTAAGGAGGGAAGAAGCGTGTGCAAGGAACAGGAGTAGGCCAGAGTTACTGCCGTGAAGACAAGAGATGAGCAGATTATTTGGATACGAAAACAGTAGCAGTAGATGAGCACAGAACGGGATGGATACAGGATGTTTTCAGAAGATCGAATCCAGAGGACGTGGTGCTGGGTTGCAGTGGAGACCAAAGGAACATGTCACATGAAGAGGCATGCTTGGGACATGTTAAGTGTCTGCTCCCTTCTGGTCATCCAGCAAAGACACAGACAAATGTGGATCTCAGGGGACAGGTTGATGCATGAGGTACGAACGTGGGAGGTCCCATTGTGTCCATGCTCTGTGCTGGCACCAAGGATGAAACAACCCACAGAGAGAGTGTAGATGGGAAGGGCCCTGTTAAAAGCCCTGTGGAATAGGGAGTGAGCAATAAACACTGACAAGGAGCACAGTGGCCACTGGGTTTGGGAGAACATCACCCAAAGAGTAAATTTTCAAATAGACCAAAATACAAATTAGAAGAAAGGGAGGGAGGGAGGGAGGGACACTTTCAAGAACCAGGCAATTGTTAAGTGTACCAGAGCTATCTGAGAGGTACAGTAGGTTGAGGAGAGGACATCATCAAAGGGATTCACTGGTGCCCTTGATAGCTGTTTTCATCTGGGGGGGGGGGCAGGTTGATAGAAGCTGGACTGGAGAAGTTAGCAAAAAAAAAAAAATGGTTACAGAACAAGGGAAGACTTGCTGTTTACAGCAAGCGAAATGTGGCAGTGTCTCAGAAAGATATGGGATAAGGGATGGCTTTACGTTTTACTGCTTCTTGTTATCATAGATAACAGAATGATGGAGAAATAAATAAATGGATAGATGATAATTGGAATCATTGCAAAGTCCTACTCCTCCTCCAGAAGATGGGCATGGGATCCAGGTGAAGGGCCTGGCCTCAGGTAGGATAAGGTCCCTTATTCCACAGGGATAGCAGAGATACAGGTGCAGATCAGGTGTTGCTGTGAAGCGGTGAGAGTTCCTGTCTGATAACTGCTCTTTTTTCTTTTCTTCTTCTTCTTCTTCTTCTTCTTCTTCTTCTTCTTCTTCTTTTTAATGTATTACCATTGAACTTCTTGAGAAGCGTGGGTCATGGAGCACTAGAAGGTTACTGCAGATAGAGAAAAGATACAGGTCAGGAGGTTGCAGGATTTCGTCTTTATTAGGGTGTACCAGGAGAGGAGAGAGGAAGGAGCAAAGACCTGTTTTGCGCAGGACAATTTATAGCCCCTTAAGCTGGCCTAGTAGGATGTGACATGACCTAAGTGGCCACAGAACCGGGGGGCTCCCTAAAGGGCTTAATGCCTAGGCTGTAGACGCAGTAGAGGGAGGGGGCTGGAGAACAGGCCTTTTGGGGGTGATGAGAGAGAGGAATGCTAGACAGCGACTCCAGGGAGGGGAGCGGGGTTCCTGATGTCCGGGGTCCAAGGCAGGTCCATGGGCAGCTGGATATTCGTGTTGGGGAGAACAACCCTGAGGACGGAGAGGACCGGGGGTGGCCGGTTTGTCTTCTAGGGCCTTGATAGACCTGGAGGCAGCAGGGGAGGGAGGGCTGAGAGGAGGATAGCAACTGTGCCTTGGGACCAGCGTTCACAGGCTAGAGTGGGCAGAACAATGACCAGGGGATTCGGACACGCGTCGCCCAAAGGACGGTCTGAGAGTCCGGGGATCGAGGAATAGCAGCCGGATAACAGGGGTTTGGGGCCTTGGACGAGTATGGAAACCGTCTTCAGAACTGGGCACACAGACTGGCAAGGACCTCACTCAGTCGCCGGAACCAGGCTCAGAACCTCACAACTGGAACGCATCCCGAAGCCCTGACTTTTCCTCTACCGGGCGCCGGAACTTCCGGGCGCGGGCCTTCCTGCTTCTGTTGGCTTAGTTCCGGGGCAGGACCATAGAAGGCTATTGTGCCAAAGACCGTTCGGCCGGGCCAGTTCGATTGTACCACAGCCTTCGCTCCCCCTCAGCAGCATTCCTCTTTGCCACCTCAGCTATGATCTGCAGGGCTCTTTACAGGCGAACAGAGGAAACGATGGATTTTCCTTTGTGATGTGTGTCGTTCCGTTTCTCTGGCCAGTAGGTGGCAGTGTTGCGCACTGTACCAGCTCGGACCACCTCTTCCCCCGCCTTCCGAGTTTGAAAAAACTCAGAGCTGCTTTCTTTTAAAACAACAACAACAACAACAACAACAACAGGACCTTCTTTTTACGCATGCGCGCTTTTGGCTGCCCTGGCTGGAAATAGGTTTTTTCTACGTGTTAGGGACCCAATAAAACACGCAGCCCTGGGATAAAATCTTTCTACCTTTCAACCTGCCTTTCTTAAACTGCTGCCTAGGTTCTTCACCAACTTGGATGTCTGCGTCTCTAAGTCGTCTGCTTTTTGGCTTTTCCCCACACGTAGTGATTACCAGGCGCGGAGGGGAAGCGGTACTGGGGGGTTCTTAATTAAAGAGTACAAAGATACAGGTCGGATGATGAAAATTTTGGAAATGGATGATACTGGCGATAGTTGCACAACAGTGTGAACTTCCTGATGGAACCAATCGATGTTCATTTAAACATGCTTAACATGGTACATTTTATGTGATCGGTTTTAGTACCAAAAAAGGGAGAAAACACAGGTGACATAGGATAGAGTTTGTCCTAAATAAGTAGTTACACAAATAGGTGGAAATGAAATGCAGATTTCAAATAAGCCGTGAAAGAACCGGTAGATAACTACTGAAAAGGTACATTGCCCCTCTTGCCTTGCTTGATCTGGGTTGGCCTGCATTCCCTCCTCATTGTCTCATCAGGTCTCCCCCTTGGTACCTACTGCCTCAGTCAGTGTGCTGCTCTGGGCTGGAAGCAGTGCTCCTCTGTATCTACGTGTGCGTGTGTAACAAGCACATTTATTGACAGTCAGGACCCTTTCTCTATGGGTGGCCTCCCATAATACATCCTGTGGTTTAGTTTCTACTCCCTTTTGTGGCTTGGGTTTTTTTCCTCTTGAGTCAGATGGGTGAAGCTTCAGGTACCCTGGTAACCATTTTTCTCTTTTTACATCATCTCAACGTCTCATCACAAAAAGACAAGGAGAGGGAGACAAGTGCTTTCCCATCTATCCTGGACCTTCAGGCAAGCTGACGCCTGAGACTGAGTGACCCAGTGAGGAGCTGCAGAAGAATGTTGCCATGACAACAGAATGGCTCACCCCCTTCCAGCACACAGCCCTTTCTCCCTCCCTCTCACTGCCTGATAGATCTCACTTCAGAATGGGAATGTGCTTTGGCTAGGACTGAAGGGATAGGTGTATCGTAGAGGATGGAAGGAGAGAGGTATAATCCTGAGATGCCTTCAGAAGGAACTGGGGGAGGAACCACAGCCCCCCAAAAAACCATCCTGCACAACAATGAGGTCGCAGAAGGCTACGGAGGCAATGAAAGCAGAGTAGCTCTAATGTGTTTGTGATTTTCTCCAGTCCTAAAGGATGCTACAGCATTTTATGCATGGCTCAGGCCCTGGAAAAAGGGGCCTGTGTTGTTAAAGGAGAATGGAGCCTGGCATCACTCGTGGAGGGCATGACAGACTTGAGAAGGACCTGCTCACCTCAGTGACAGCTCTCATGAGTTACTCCGCTGTGTCTGTCTGGTCTGCTCTTCCTTCTGTGCTCTGCTTTGGGGGTCCATTTATGGGACATGAAACGTTGTCCTAGTTAAAGGAGAGGACAAGGCAAGGATGCCCCATCCTCCTCTAACATGGACTGATTGGAGGGTGGACAGAGCAGGGGCCTGTGGGGATGGTGAGCTGGGATCACAGATTCACCGGTGCTCCTCAGACCACAAGGGCACGGTGGGTAATTGATTCTCTCTGGCTGATGTGATCTTCATGATTATTCACTCTCAGGACTACACAGAAAAGGAGCAAAAACCCCACTGAATTCATTGATGATCTGCCAAGCATCGTTGATATCAATCATGTGACTGGTCTAGCTGAGGAAGTGCTCAGTCGCTCAGATTTCCACCACACCTTCCTTCTTGCCTCCAAGAGGGGAAGGTGTATGTGTGCTTTACAAGTCTCCCCGGGTGGTGCTGGAATGGGGTGTATGAAATCCTTATGTTGCTCACAGTCTCCTGGGTGGTTTCTGAGGGAAGGAGGACTCTTGTGTCCCTGGTCCACCTGGTGAAGTGACCTGCACCACCTTGCATGTGGCTGGTGAAACCAGCTTTTTCCTCTCTCTCCTCTTGGCCAGTACCTGCTGCTTCCTGGCTGACCCAGCCTCAGCTCACCTGTGTTGGCATGTGGAGACCTCTTGGATTCTTGGTCTCAACGTCCATCACTTCTGCGGGAAGGGCTGTTGCTCCACAGCCTCAGCTGCAGGGTCACCTAGTCTGCTGCATGCTGCTGATGCTCCCCATCATTAACCCCTGATGGGGAGTCACTCACTTTCCACATTTCCTTATCCGGGGATGCAGCCTCTGGGGTGTCACAGCACAGCAAGAGCCAAGATCAGCTCCAGTAAGCTAAGTTCCTAAACTTCAGCCATCCCTCTGCCCAAAGAGACTGCTGGGTCAGCCTGCAAAGTGAACTCCTCTGAGTCCCAAACGCAAATAGGTGCAAAATCCTTTCCTCCACTTGTCTGATACATCTCACTTGTCCCCTCCCATTCAGGGGAGTCTGACCTGAGAGCCTTACCTCCATCTGCCACCTCTTTGTGTCACGTACTCCTCCAGTACTGGGAGACAACATTCATCTTTGCTTGACCTTCATGCTGACAAGACTCCTATATAGTATATCCAGATCCCAAAGGGAAAGCTTTAGGATTTTTTTTTTTTTAAAGAGACTGGCTTACCAATCATGAACCCTTGTGCCATCATCAGCACAGAAAATCTATAAAAGTAAACTCGTAGTTCAAAGACAGACACCATGTTTTATTTATTTATTTATAGTTTTTTAGTATAATATATTGTCAAATCGGTTTCCTAAAACACCCAGTGTTCTACCCAACAAGTGCCACAGACAACATGTTTTAAGGTTCCTAGGAGATGTTTGTCAGCAATTGTAATGTCGGAGCCCAGAGAGCTTCTCTTCCAAGTCCTCTGCACCCACCAGCGCCTGGTAACTGTGAAGGATACTCAGGAAGCAGAGATGAACTTACTCAAAGCTTGTGATGTCTTCCAGGAGTTCGGGGGCAAGCTGAGTTGCCTGTTTCTCTCTGACTAGTGCTGGAATATCTTGGGATAGGCAACCTTTTGTCTAGTCTCATATTTACCACATAATCAATGAAAAGGTCAGCCCTGTGATTGGCTCAATACTTTAATCCTTCAAAGGAAATACCTTCTGTCATTACGGGGGGAGCACAGTCTACATGACTGGAAAACAGAATGAAACCACACTAGTCCTCATCATAAAATCCCCGAAATGAAAATGTTTCCTTGAGAATTTCCCATTCTGGGCACAATGCCTTCAGGAGCCTTCCTGCTGAAGTTACAGTACAGGTTCCTGACTCAGTCCTAACCAGGGCAGTTTCTCCCTAGCTAGTTCATGGCTGTGGGTTCCATCAAGACAAGACAGGTGGGAGCACTCTGGCCTCCAGCAGCTCTTCTCAGGCTCCTGATTCTCCCACAGGCAGTCGCTCACACAGGCACAGCAATGATGCATCAAACTCCTTTTGAGAGCTCCTGGTGCCAGCCCTGTTCTGAGAATAGACAGTCTCAGTCACAGTATGGGCACATGCCTTCACTGCCCTTAGTGCAGATGGAGAAACCAAGTCACACAGAGACTAAGGAACATTTCTGTCGCCATGCAGCCAGAGAACTTACTAGATGAAGTCCAGACAGCACTGCTGCCCACCCTACGTGACCTTACCATGAGCTAACATCTTCTCGTTCTCCCTCTCATTTATCATGCACATGTCATTTTACCTAGCAGTGAACTAATTTAGCCACTTTAAAGGAAGGTATACCTTGTCTTTAACACAAACACCTCAAAACCTGCAGGAGCTACCATGGGGGCACACACGTGTTCCTGTGGGTTTAAAGGGAGATTATCCAGGAACCCTCCCCCACTCCAGTGATACCCTTTCAGTAACCCACAACAAAGCAACAACAGGTGTCAGGTGACCTTTTATTCGGCATTCCATAACATTAATGAGAGCCTCTCTTAATAGGTGTGTGGTGCTCTTGTACAAGCCGGTCACGTAGCACTTATCTGGGGAGTGAGAGAATACCAACCAACCAACCAACCAACCAAGGAATAAGCAAATTAGTGGGCTAAGTGTTAGGAAGAAAATAACCCAGGTCCTAGGCCAGGAACAACCTACTTTACACAAGGGGGTCAGGGAGAGCCTCTCTGAGGAGGCAATAATGGAGCAGAAACCAGAAGGCTAGAAGGAACCCACCATGTAAGGATCCAGGGAGAGACTCTCCCAGGCAGAGACAACTGTGATCACCAATGTCCTAAGGAGGGAAGAAGCGTGTGCAAGGAACAGGAGTAGGCCAGAGTTACTGCCGTGAAGACAAGAGATGAGCAGATTATTTGGATACAAAAACAGTAGCAGTAGATGAGCACAGAACGGGATGGATACAGGATGTTTTCAGAAGATCGAATCCAGAGGACGTGGTGCTGGGTTGCAGTGGAGACCAAAGGAACATGTCACATGAAGAGGCATGCTTGGGACATGTTAAGTGTCTGCTCCCTTCTGGTCATCCAGCAAAGACACAGACAAATGTGGATCTCAGGGGACAGGTTGATGCATGAGGTACGAACGTGGGAGGTCCCATTGTGTCCATGCTCTGTGCTGGCACCAAGGATGAAACAACCCACAGAGAGAGTGTAGATGGGAAGGGCCCTGTTAAAAGCCCTGTGGAATAGGGAGTGAGCAATAAACACTGATAAGGAGCACAGTGGCCAATGGGGTTGGAGAAGCAACGCCCAGATAGTAAATTGTCAAATACACAAAAATAAAAAATTGAAGGGAGGGAGGGATAGATAAAAAACGAGGCAATTTTGACATGTACCAAAGGTATGCGAGAGATACACTTATTTGAGGAGAGGACATTATCATAGAGCTTAGCGATATGAAGATCACTGGCCTTGACCAATATTTTCTTTTGGGAGGCAGGCTGACAAAATAGGATTGAGGTGGGTGGCAAGGAAAATGGTTACAGAACAAGGGGGACTTGCTGTTTGCAGCAAGGGAAATGTGGCAGGCAGTGTCTCAGAAAGATATGGGATAAGGGATGGCTTTATGCTTTAGTTCATCGTATAATAGGGTTGACAAATAGGAGGATGCTCGCAGATAACAGATGATCGAGATACAAATGGACAGGTGACAATTGGGGATCATTGCAAAGGCTTACCTCTCCTCCAGAAGATGGGCACAGGATCCAGGTGATGGGCCTGGCCTCAAGTGAGATCAGGTCCCTTATTCCACAGAGGCAGAAGAGATACAAGTGCAGATCCCATGTTGCTGGAAGTGGTGAGAGTTCCTGTTTGATAGCTGCTCTCTCTTTTTTTCTCTTAATGTATTAGCAATGAACATCTTGAGAAGCATGGGTGCTGGAGTTCTGGAAAGCTAGTGCAGGTACAGAAGATACAGTTGTGGAACGTGCAGAGTTAGTTTTTTTTTGTTTTTGAAAGAGCGAGAGAGCACAAGTGGGTGAACAAAGGAGGGGCAGAAAGAGGGATAGAATCCTTGCAGGCTCTATGCTGACAGGCAGAGGTGGAGTTCAATCTTAGGACTATGGCACCAAGACCTGAGAGAAATCAAGAGTAGGACGCTCCACCTACTGAGACACCCAGGCGCCCAAAGCTTGTTCCTTATTTGGGTGTACCAAGAAAGGAGGGAGGAGGAAGGAAGGCGAAAAAGACCAGTGTTGTGGGGGAGAATTTATAGTCCCGGGTAAACTGGGGAAGGAGGGTCCTGATGGAACGAAGGGAGTGTGGGGCCCCTGGATGGAGGCCCCCAAAGGGCTGAATGTTGCGGATGTAGAGGCATTAGAGGGAAGGGGAGAACAAGGGCATTGTGTCTGGGGTGATGAGAGAGAGGAATGCTCCACAGCAACCCTAGGGAGTGGAGCAGGGTTTCCTGATGCCCAGGGCATTGGGTAGGAGGACATCCATGAGAGATATGTGAAAGAAAGGCAGGAAATGGGGCATAGGATTAAATTTCCTCATAACCTGCGGCCTGTTGACAATTACTTGAGGCTGGCATAGCCAAACATTTCTCCAGCAACTCCCTACTGTCTTAATGCTAATGCTTTGCTAGAGGGAAAAACAACCTTAGCTTGACAACAGCTAGGCCTCCCAAATCCTGTGATCTTCTTCAGTATATGAAAATCTCACTGGAACCTTCCCCTGGACTTTACCTCTTCCAACTCCCTAATATATAATCTGTCTTTCCTCACGGCCCCATCCTGTCCCCGTGAATTAATAAAATCATCTATTTGCACCAAAAGCGTCTTCGAAAATTCTTTTCTTGGTCATTGGTCTCCGGACCCAACGAACCCCCCACCATCACCCGAAAAACCTCGTCACTGAGGACGGATAAGCCCGGGGCGGCAGGGTCCCTTCCTGAACCTTGAGATGACTGGGAGGCAGCAGAGGACGGAGGGCTGAGGACAGCGAGGGAAAAGCGGACAAGCATGTTCACAGGTTGGGGTGGGCAGAAGGACAATGACCAGGGGATTCTTACACGCGACGCCTGCAGGACACCGAGGACGCCCGGGAATCCGGAGACAGGACCCAGATATCACCCTAGAACGGATCCGGAAGCCTACCAAGACCGGGGCACACAGACTGGCACCGACTTCACTCAGGCCCTCGCGCCGGCCCAGAACCCTCCAATCGCAGTGCAGTCCCGACTCCGGCGCGTTCTCCCTTCTGGGTTTTGGACTTCCGGGGGCGGAACTTCATACCGCGGTGGCACAGTTCCGGGGCGGGGCGGCATAAGTTTTTGTGCCAAGGATGGTTCGGCAGGGTGATTTCGGGCGTTCTTCTTTTTCTGCCTCCCCTCAGCGGCATTACACTTGACTCCCTTAGCCATAATCTCCATAGCTCTTCAAGGTAGGGCAGCGAAAAAGATGTATTTTCTTTTGGGATGTGTGGCGTTCAGTTTCTTTGGCCAGTAGGTGGCGGTGTTGCGCCGTGTCGCCATTCTCCCCTCTTCCTTTCCCCCACCGTTTGTGCTTGAAAAAATTCTGTTTCCTTTTTTTTTTTTTTTTTTTTTTGTAAAGTGGTGGCTTTTTGCAGTCCAGGGTGGGTATGGCTGGTTGGAACTGGATTTTCTTTGTTCGAGGAAATCGTTTCTGAAACACCTGGCTGAAGAGCACACCTTTTTGCCTTTTCCGTTGGGTTATCTCGGGCTGCTTAGGTTTCTCAGCAACGTGTTTTCTCGGTTTTTGAGGTTTCTTTTTGTGGTCTGTACCCACCGTGTCCTGAGTTTTCTGGACCTTGGTCTTCCATATGGTAAAATAAATTCTTTCACTATCGAAGCCACTCAACCTCAGTATAAAAAATTTGGAAGGCGAAGTTATTAGGAAGCTAATTGTATCCACAGTCACATCACCCAGCATCTGAGATGGAAAGCAGAAATAACTTGTGACTCCCATCTCAAAGGCGATTATCATAATGGAACGAACCTTTGTAAGGTAGGGGTTGTTTGTTTTGCTATTTTTGCCAACCAGTGTATTTTCAGCACACCAACAAAATGGTGCCTAGCAGTGTGTTTTCAGTATATATTTGTTGAAAAATTGGAACACATGCCTCATTTCCTTTTGAGGCTTTTTTTTTTTTTTTGGTAAATATATTTTTTTATGATACTGAAACGGTACTGTATGAACAGTTTCAAAATTGCTTCCCCTCCCCCCTTTCATTAAGCACTTTATTGTGGGCAATAACTATGTTATTACATTTTTTTTTAAGTTTTACTGGCTGTTTTACCCTCTTCCCCAGTGAGTCTTTTGTTTCATTCTTGTAATGGGGGCAGGAACACATCCTGCAAACCAATGTGCAATGTAATTCTGACAGACCTCAGGCCTGATTGTTGGGGCCCTGTTTGAGGAGGCTTGAGACTCTTGAAAATTGACTTCTTCTCTGTATGCCACAATTTCTGTAGGTATAAAATGAGGGAAGTAATAGCATCTGGTTTATGGAGTGGTGGCCTGCATAAATAATCCAACAGGTTCTTAATGTTTATTTATTTTTGAGACAGAGCATGAACAGGGGGAGGGTCAGAGAGAGATGAAGACACAGAATCCGAAGCAGGCTCCATGCTCCAAGCTGTCAGCAAAGAGCCCGACGTGAGGCTCAAGATCATGACCTAAGTCGAAGTCGGAAGCTCAACAGACTGAGCCATCCAGGTGCCCCAATAACCCAACAGGTTCTTAGCTTGAGCCTGGCACTTATAGAGATCACGTTATTATTGTTGTATTATCTCTAATATTCTCTATAATGTGTAGTAGGTACATATCTTCAAGCCACAAGAGTGTGATAAAATGTCCTCTAAATTTATTTACAGCACACTCATAATTTTGGGGGGAAATTCAGTCAAGTAAATACAAAGAAGGAACACAGTGATACATTCCTCAAAGATTACACTTACATAAGACGAAAAGAATATTCTTGTGCATGCATACTTGCACCATCTCTGATTTTTAAAATCATTTTCCAAGAGTAGGTTTATTGAAATGAAAAGACGTCAATGTTTTTAACACACTCAGTGTACCTTGCACGAAAAGAATCCCCATTTGTGTTGCCACCAACATTCTGTGAGAATTCTTGGTTTTTCATGCTCTCACTGGTATGTATTCATGTTTTTTTTTTAATTAACTTTTTGATTTTAACAATTATATGAGAAGATCTTGGCCCACATTTTGACACATCCAGTGCAAATACTTTTCTTGGATTTTGCTTTTTAATTGTTTGTGGTTTTCAGATGCACAGATAATTTTATTTTTATGTAGCTAATTCCATCCATCTTTCATGCATAGCTGTACCCTTTGGTACAAGGCTGGAAAAAGTCCTTCCTAATCCACCTGTCCTGTTAATTATTCATCCCCACTCCTCGTTATGAGTCCAGTCCCCTGACTAGTAAACTCCCCACTAAAATGCCTTGAAGATGCAAAACAAATGAACATTCAGAGTAACTACAGAGAGTTAGGATTTAACCCCTAACTATGTGGCACCATCTGAGATTTCCCACTTACTAGAAGGCTGACTGAAATGACTCTCTGATCCATCTCAGCACAACTTTTATTTTTTTTGAAGTTTTTATAAAGGTTTATTTATTTTTGAGAGAGAGAGTGCATACAAGTGGGGGACGGGCGTTGCGGGGGGGGGGGCGGACAGAGGATCGGAAGCAGACTCTGAGCTGACAGCAGCAAGCCCAATGCAGGGCTCGAATGGTGAGATCATGACCTGAACTGAAGTTGGTTCCTCAACCAACTGAACCACCCAGACACCCCCAGTACAACTTTTAGTAGGACCAGGAGGTGCCAGAGCCTTCTTTGACAAAGTCACTTGGGTAACCATAAAGGAGAACTGAACTAATCCTGATAGAAATTACACCCCCTCTGCACTTGCTATAGCCCTAGAGAAAAGAGAATGTCTTCTAAATGGGATCCTTGAAGCTCCCTCCCCATCCCCCAGTATTTCCTGGGGAACAATCCAATCCTGTTGACAGGGGTGGGATGAATCCATCTAAACTATAGAGATTGATTAGAGATCACTTTCAGGAATGCTGGGGGTTGGGCATTAATGCTAGTACCATCACAAGAGGTCACTCCCTTTTTTTGCTAATGGCCTTACTCCTGAAATAACAGCTGCTGCTCAGTAGCAGAAAATAGGCTGGCAAACCTTGCCATCCATGAGTTATAATAAGCGCAGCATTTTGTGAATAGTTTGATAAAAAGAAAACTACAGACACACACTTAAGAAACCACAACTTCAACGACTGGAAGGAAACAAAAGGCCCTCCACAAAGACAACACAGATAGACAACGTATGTACCTTTGGTGTGCTTTATGATTTCAGAATGCTGTGGATACAATGGGGTTCCCTAAGTGCTATTGGTATTCACATTAAGCATGGTGAGCAAGGTCAAGCTTTGCTAGAAGCCTCCCTCCGCCCATAGGAATTGGCTGTAATCCTAGTTGAAGCTCATACTAGGGAATAAACCCATGAGACAAAAGGAAATTCCTTGGCTGACCAGTATGCTAAACAGTTGGCTCTCATCCAGGTTCATCAAATTAAACATGGTCTGGGGGCACCTGGGTGGCTCAGTTGGTTAAGCATCTGACTCTTGATGTCAGCTCAGGTCATAATCTCATGATTCGTGAGTTCGAGCCCTGCATCAGGCTCTGTGCTGACAGCATGGCGCCTGCTTGGGATTCTCTCTCTCTCTCCCTCTCTCTGCCCCACCACAGCTCATGCGCAGGTTCATGCTCTCTCTCCCTCAAAATAAATAAACATTTAAAAAAATGGTCTGGTTACTCCAGATCGTTTCTATCAAACCTTCAGACAACCACAGTCATAAGCATGAGATTCTGTTAAAAAGATATTAGGGCTATGGCGATTCTTCAAAAAATGATTAAACATCAAATTACTATATGATCCAGCCATTCCACTTCTAGGTACATATCCAGAAGAATTGACAGCAGGGAGTTGAATAGGTATTGTGCTCCTATATTCAGAGTAGCACGATTCATAATAGCTAGGTGAAGATGGAAGGAACCCAGGTGTCCATAGATGGATGAACGGATAAAATGTAGTATATATAGACAATGGAATATTATTCAGCCTTAAGAAGAAAGGAAATTCTGACACATGCTACGGCATGGATGAATTTTACAGATGTTATGCTAAGTGAAATAAGCCAGTCACAAATGGACAAATACAGTATGATCCTACTTAACATGAGATAACTAAAGTAGTCCAGTTCATAGAGACAGAAAGTAGGATGGTGGGTGCCAGGGGCTGGAGGGAGGGAGAAATGGGGGAGTTTTTATTTAGCTGGTAGAGTTTTAGTTTTGCAAGATAAGAAGAGTTTTGGAGGTGCCTGGCTGGTTCAGTTGGTGGACTATTGATCTCGGGTTATGAGTTTGAGACCTACGTTGGATGTAGAGATTACTTAAAAGTTACAAACAGAGAGGGAGGCAAACCATAAGAGACTCTTAAATACAGAGAACTGAGGGTTGATGGGGGTGGGGGGTTGGGGGGGGCCAGGAAAATGGGTGATAGGCATTAAGGAGGGCACTTGTTGGGATGAGCACTGTGTGTTGTATGTAAGCAATGAATCACGGGAATCTGCTCCTGAAGCCAAGACTACACCGTATACACTGTATGTTAGCTAACTTGACAATAAATTATTAAAAAATAATAAAAAATAAAATCTGAAAAAAAAAGTTCTGGAGATGGATGGTCATAATGGTTGTACAATAATGTGAATGTACTTAATACCCACAAACTCTATACTTTAAAATGGTTAAAATGCTAAATGTGTCATGTATGTTTGGCCACAATAAAAAAAAATGGAAGAAATATGAGTGTCCCCTTCAATCAGATGGGTTGTAGAGACACCAAGACTGCTTGCTGTTGGTCTCTCCAGTCTCTGAAATGGAGTTTGATGAAAAATTTGCAGGCTGTGACTCATCACGGTAAAAAAAAAAACTTGAAAACTATTCTCAGACAACATTGGTGAGAATTGGGGAGAGTGGGGGCAGAGAATCGCTGGGATCAGCACATGCAGACTACAATGGGTAATAAGCCTCCTCCTGGAAAACTTTCATGATTATGGTATCTCCTCTGCTAGGTAAGTACTGGTGGGAAAATTTTTTTTAAGTTTATTTATTTTGTGAAAGAGAGAGAGTACAAGCAGGGGACAGGCAGAGAGAGAGGAAGAGGGAGAGGATCCCAAGCAGGTTCCATGCTGCCAGTGCAGAGCCCAACATGGGTCTCTAACACAGGAACTGTGAGATCCTGACTTGAGCCAAAATCAAGAGTCCACGCTTAACCAACTGAACCACTCAGGTGCCCCTAGTGGGGCATTTTTAATTGAATAGCAGAGGATGTCACTGGGTTATGTTCCACTTGCAACACTTTATAACCCTAAAAACACTGTAAAGGTGGGACATGGATAGGAACCACAGCTTCAAGAGACCTTTGAAGATTTACAGATGGACTTTATACAACCTCTTGCATAACAATGAATAAATATATATATACCATTTCTGCTCTCTTCATTGCATGCTTAGAAGCTTTTCCTTGCTCAAAAGCAACAGCTTTTACTGTGACTTCAAAAAGAAAAAGAAAGAGAGAAAAAGAGAAAGAAACAAAGAAAAGAAAGAAAGAAAGAAAAAAGAAAGAAAGAAAGAAAAAGAGAAAGGAAGAAGGGAAGGAAGGAAGAAAGGAAAGAAAGGAAAGTTGGAATCTGTCTTTCCTACCCAAGGAATCCCTACTTACCTTCATAGTGATAGAAGTGCTCATTTCACTGGGTCTGTAGTTAAGAAACTTTGTTACCCTATCCTCACCATCTTCTATCCTCCCTCTATTGTTTCTAGTCCTTCTTCCCTTTCTTGCCCCCTTTCTCCTGTGCCCTTTCACAATGCCCTAAATATCCATCATTTTCTTGCTCAGCCTTATGAAGCTAATGTCACCTATTGGCTATGCTCACTTTTCCTGTCGGTCCCAATGACTTTTTACCAACCCCCTATTCCCTACCACAACAGAAACCTCTGCCCCATTACTGCTGCCACCTGAGACACATTGCCTGCCACACAAGCTGCATCTCTGACAAATCTCCAAATTTAAACATCCTGCCCAGTATAGGCCCCCAAAGAAGAACCGGTTTTTATCAAAAGGAAACATTTGTTTCTAATCCTAAATTAATGGCCCAAGCTTCTGCAAGTGAAGCCCACTAGGTTATTGGCCCAGCTGAAAGGGGTGGATATCCTTGGGACAGCCCCAACACCAGCTTCCCCCAGGAAAGCAACATGGTAAAAGTACAAGTGATTTTTTGCCCTGGAGAACACCTGAGCAATTCATATTTCACTGTGGGTCCACTGTCATAAACTGTCATGTCTCTCACCCGTCTCTTTTCCTCTTTGTGACTATACATTTGGACAGTCACCTTTTCAGATGTGGGGTCAATCCCTCGCTCCTGAATCAGAAGAACAATCCATGGTGAGGAGTGAGAACATCCCTCTGCAAAACACCCACTCTTACCAGGAGATGAAAAGGAATTATGTGAAAAAGATAAACAACTTGCAATCATTTAGATGTGCTTACCACCACTGGGTACAGGTCTTTTTTTGTTTTTAAAACATTTTTAATGTTTATTTATTTATTTTGAAAGCGAGAGAGAGAGAGCGCATAGGGAGGGGCAGAGAGAGAGAGGGAGACAGAATCCCAAGCAGGCTTCAGGCTCTGAGCTGTCAGCACAGAGTCCGACAGGGGTCTCGAACTCACAAACCATGAGATCATGACCTGAGCTGAAATCCAGTTAGACCTGGGCCAAAGTCGAGTCCCACGCTTAACTGACTGAGCCACCCGGGTGCCCCCAGGTCTTATGTTGCACTCTTTTTCTGGAGGACAGACTCCTGAAGAAGTTCAACTCCGTGTCTGAGTTTGTGAAGTTGCCTGAACCACCAATGATGCCACCCAAAATATCGGCACAGTGGAGAAATGCCAGATGCCAAAGGCTGTTGTCTATCATCAACTGGCATTAGACATCATGCTGGCACCTAGGGGATGCACTTTGCACAGCCGTCAATGGCAACTGCTACAAATATATGCATGCAAGCCTTTCTGATGTCTTTTTGGTGAATCGCCACATCTGTGAATCCTACCAATACATTTGTTGAGTGAATGACCTAGTCATGACCTCTGGAACCTGTGGTCATCATGGGGTGGCTAAGACTGGGACTGCTTTCCCTGAATATTCCAGACAGGAATGCAGGCTTAGGAGTGCATTTCTCACCTAGAGCAAGTGGTCATTTTTATTTTTATTCTGATACCCCTTATCAAGTGCCTCCAATCACATCTAATAAAGACCAGCAGCACTGTCCTATCCAAACTGCTGATCCAAGCTAATGACTAAGGACCAGAACAGCAAGGAACAAACTTCTCCTCCAACCCACTATAGGGGCCTTGTTGACTCATGCCCAATCAAATGACATCTTCATGGTAAAGAAGTTGTTAGTATAAATGAGTTCAGATTGTTAGTGTATGGTACTGTCTAAAATGAAACTTTTTTGGTAAGAAATATGTGACTCTTTTCAGTTACATGAGGCATGCCAAAGCCGCATCAGAAGTATTAGCTAGACTTGGGGAAAGACCAGTGCAGTCAGATCAGGTTCGCTTCATACATACTGCTTACAGTCAAATGACTGTGTTCCTAATTCCAATAGCATGTGGGTAACTGGGCCCCTATGTTCATATATATTCTTTTTCATAACCCCTATCCCACACTACACGACTGAAATCAATAATCCAATGCAGCAAGCTAGGTTGACTGTGGCTTTCAACCACTAAAACAAACTTTAGGTTGTATTCCAGAATCTAAGTTCTATGAATCAACTATGCTGCAGGCCAGGTGCTTCTGGAAAGACACCCAATATATTGACAGGATTTGAAAACATGGAGCAATAATAAAAGATGCACCACCTCAGGGCGCCTGGGTGGCTCAGTCAGTTAAGCATCCAACTCTTGGGTTCGGCTCAGGTCATGATCTTATGGCTCGTGGGTTTGAGTCGCACACTGGGCTCCAAGCTGACAGTGCAGAGCCTGCTTGGGATTCTCTCTCCCGCCCCCCTTCTCTCTACCCCTACCCCGTTGGCCTGCTCTCTCTTTCTCTCCCAAAATAAGTTTTAAAAAACCTTTTAAAAAATGCACCATATCTACCCAGGCAATTCTGTGCTACATCTTAATCTCTTAAACTACATTGAGATTATAATGGAAGAAAGGAAAAAAACCTTGAAACTGTAAAGACTAGGGCTCTGTCCTGACTCTGTCAACAGGAAGCTAAATGGCCTTCAATAAGTCAACTGACCTACGCTGAGGTCAGAAAAACTGATTTTTGACAAATGTTGATTATATAGACAAATGGTGAGAGCAAAGGACCAAATGATAAAAATCATGTAGAAAACTGTTGCTATATTATAATCCAAGGCTGGGAAAACACTGATTTTCTATATGTAAAGAAAAATAAGCAGAAAATAACTTCTACAATTTCACAGTATTTATTGAGCACACACTAAGTGCAAGGTACACCTACCTCGCAGTGCTAAGGATGACAAAGCACAAAAGCCCGCACCACAGCTACTGTCGTCATCAGGGTGAGATGTGGTGGTTGGACGTGGATAATAGGTAATTATATTTGGAACTCTATATTTACAAAAAATTTCAACATGTTGCACTATGTCCGCAGTCCACGTTATTTTTCCGTGAAATGACTAAAAATATGAAAACGATTTTTGAAAATGTACAACTGAATTTAAAAAGGAGGCTGAAATTATGCTGTAAAAATGAAACTTCATATATTTAAAAGGCACCTTTTGTGTTTTTTTTTAATTTTTTTTAACGTTTATTTATTTTTGAGACAGAGAGAGACAGAGCATGAACGGGGGAGGGTAAGAGAGAGAGGGAGACACAGAATCTGAAACAGGCTCCAGGCTCCGAGCGGTCAGCACAGAGCCCAACGCGGGGCTCGAACTCACTGACCGTGAGATCATGACCTGAGCCAAAGTCGGCCGCTTAACCGACTGAGCCACCCAGGCGCCCCTAAAAGGCACCTTTTTAATGAAAACCCTCGAGGGAGTCTTTCACAAAATACTATTCATTCTTACTGCATGATGGTACTGCGGTATAGGTTGTTTTATTATATAATGACTTCATTATATATTATAAATACATTTATATTTTCTCTGTGCTCCAATTTCTCTCAAAGGGATTAACTAGTTTAACAACAATATATTAATAAAGGCTCGTAAAACTCAAAAAAATTGGGCAAACACAAGCCCCTTTAAGGACGCGGAAACAACAGTTACTAAGCAACGTAGGAAGCCCAACTAAAAAAGCAGTCAACTTAAATAGCAAAACGATTTTGTTAAAGGGGGTGTGTTTTTAAGAAGGCCCTTACAGAAAAGGGCAAAAAAAAAAAAAGCCCAGCAACCCTAACTCCCTGAATCGCAAAGAACAGTTAGCTGCCTTGTTCTAGCAAAGGGATGATGCCGGTTTTTTCAAACAAGAAGGGCGGGGGGGGGAGGGAAGGAAGGCGAGTAAGAGAGCATAACGGAGCAACATTGCCACCTGCAGGCCAGAGAAACCAAAGGAAAAAACCCTCAAAAAGTCGATCTTCCCAACATATTTTGCGCGAAAATCCTTAAATGTAGTACTTGAGGAAACCAACGGGGATGACATTGAGGACCCAAGAAAGGAAGAGAACCTACCAACGTGGCCCTACCAAACCGTCTCCCCACCACGAAAACCTTGCCTAGTTCCACATTCGGAACCAAAACAACAGCTACAGGAAGTTCCGTCCTCCGGAAGGGTCACGGGGGCGGTGTCGCGGGATGTGATTTCGGTTGGTGGGCTCTAGGCCGGCGCATGCAGTTCAGTGACGTCGGTTCCAACCTTCGTCACGCGTCCGCTAAAATTTCCCGAACCGGTCTAAACGCTTGGACCGGTGATGTCGGGATCTTGGCGCCTGACTTTCGAAGCCTCCCCACCGCCTCGCGTGCGGCACCTGTACGAATCCTCCGGTCATTGTCCTACTGCCCACCCCGACCTGTAAACACGCTTGTTCCGCGGCACACGTACTGTCCTCATCTCAACCCTCACTCCTCTGCCGCCTCCCGGGCTCCTAACCGCTCTGAAAGGTGACCCAGCCACTCCCGGATCTTTCCATCTTCAGGGATGTTCTTCTCCCCAACCCTAGCATACCGCTGCCCACGGACCTGCCCTGGGCAACAGGAAACTCCACTCCCCTCCCTGGTGTGGCTGTCTACCATTACCCTCTCTTACCACACCGAACACGTTGCCCGGCTTCTCCAGCTCCCTCCTTCTAAGGCCACTACATTCACAAAATTCAGCCCTTTGGGGGACTCCAATCCACGGACCCACGGCTACTTCACGTTCCACCAGACCGCACCTTCCCCAGCTTATCCAGGGCTATAAATTCTCCCCTTCAGACACTGGTCTTTTTGCTCCTTGCACCTTCCTCTCTCCTCTCCTGGTACACCCCAATAAAGAACAAACTCTGCTTACTCCACACCTGTATCTTCTCTCTCCACTACCTGTAGTAGCCTTCAGAGCTGGAGAACCCACGCTTCTCAAGATGTTCCATGCTAATACATTAAGAGAAAAAAAGAAGAAAAGCTACCAGGTAGGAACTCTCACCATTCACAGCAACATGGGATCTGTACCTGTATCTGCTACCCCTGTGGAATATGGTACCTGATCCCACTTGAAGCCAGGCCCTTCACCTGGATCCTCTGCCCATCTTTTGGAGGAGGGGTAGGCCTTAGCAATGATCCTGAATTGTCACTTGTTTATTTCTTGATCATTCTGTTATCTATGAGCACGCTCCTATTTCTCACCCGGATACAAGGGTAAGTAAAACGTAAAGCCATCCCTTATCCAATTACTTTCTGAGACACTGCCACATTTCCCTGATGCTGCAAACAGCAATCTTCCCTTGTTCTGTAACCATTTTCTTTGCTAGCCTCTTCAATCCAGCTTCTATCAGCCTGTCCCCCAAAATGAAAACTGATTTGTCAAGGCCACCAGTGAACCCTTATGATGATGTCCTCTCTGCAACTTACTGTACCTCTCAGATGCCTCTGTTACATGTGACAATTGCCTTATTTTTGAAAATGTCCCTCCCTCCCTTTCTTCTAATTTGTATTTTGGCCTATTTGAAAATTTACTCTTTGGGTGATGTTCTCGCAACCCCAGTGGCCACTGTGTTCCTTGTCAGTGTTTATTGCTCACTCGCTATTCCACAGGGCTTTTAACAGGGCCCTTCCCATCTACACTCTCTCTGTGGGTTGTTTCATCCTTGGTGCCAGAACAAGGCACTTTGAGAACCAAGAGTTCTCAAAATGAGTTTGGTAGATCATTGCTTTGCATGTGTGAGTGACTGCCTGTGGGAGAATCAGGAGCCCGAGAAGAGCTGCTGGACGCCAGAGTGTTCCCACCTGTCTTGTCTTGATGGGAGCACACCTATAGGAACTAGGTAGGGAGAAATTGCCCTGATTAGGACTGAGCCAGGAACCTGTATTGTAACTCCAGCAGGAAGGTCACTGAAGGCATTGTTCCCAGAATGAAAAGTTCTCAAGGAAACATTTTCATTTCAGGGGTTTTATAATGAGGACTGACATGCTTTCATTTTGTTTTCCAGTCATGTAATGAGAGAAATATTTCCTTTGAAGGATTAAACTATGGAGCCATTCTCTGTGCTGATCTTTCAATTGATTATGTGGTAAATAGGAGACTGGAAAAAACGTTGCCAAACCTCCAAGATACTCCTGGACTAGTCACCTAGGAAGACTCACCCAGATTTGCCCCAGAACTCCTTGAAGACATCACAAGCTTTGGGTAAGTTCATCTCTGCTGTCGAGTATCCAGGTGCTGGTGGGAGCAGAGGACTTAGGATTGAAGCTCTCTGGGTACTGATGTTACAATTGCTGACAAGCATCTCCTAGGACCCTTTTAAAACATGGTGTCTGTCTTTGAACTCTGAGTTTACTTTTATAGATTTTCTGTGCTGACGATGCAACAAGGATGTTTGGTTTTCCACTCTCCTTTATGTTTCTTTAACAGTTAACTAAAAGTCTTAAAGCTTTCAATTTGGGATCTGGATATACTATGGGGAGTTTTGTCAGCATGAAAGTCATGCTACAGAAGATTGTTCTGTCCCAGCCTTAGAGGGGTAGAAGACACACAGAGGAGGTGGCAGGTGGAGGTAAGGCTGTTAGTTCTGACTCTCCTCTATGAAAGAGGACAAGTGAGATATATCAGAGAAGCAGAGGGGAGGATTTTGCACCCATTCATGTTTGGGATTCAGAGGAATTCACTTTGCAGGATGATCCAGCAGCCTCTTTGGGCAGAGGGATGGCTGAAGTTGAGGAACTTAGCTTTCTGGAGCTGAACTTGGGCTCCTGCTGTGCTGTCACAACCCAGGGGCTGCATTCCTAGGGTGGCAAATGTGGAAAGTAAGTGAGTCACACACGGAGGGGTTCATGAAAGAGACCTAAGGAAGAGTAAGTAGGCAAGTGACTAGGTGACCCTGAAGCTGAGGCTGTGGCGCAGCAGCCCTGCCCAGGGTGTGGATTGAGGCTGAGACCAAAAATCAGAGGTGTCTACAGATGCCAGCACAGGTGAGCTGAGGTTGGGTCAGCCAGGGAACACCAGGTCCAGGCCAAGAGGAGAGGGAGGAAAAAGCAAATTTCACCAGCCATATGCACAGTTGGTGCATGTCACTTCATCAGGTAGACCAGGGAGAGAAGAGTCCTCCTTCCCTCAGAAATGCTCGAGGACACTGTGAGCAACATAAGTATTTCACAAAACCCCCCTTCCAGCATCACCCAGGAGACTTGTAAACCACACATACACCTTCCCCACCTTGGAGGCAAGTAGGCAGGTACAGTGGAAATCTGGGAATCTAAGCATTTCCTCAACTAGACCAGTCACATATAAGATCAGACCACCCTTACCAGATCAACAATGCATTTAGTGGGGATTTTGCTCCTTTTCTATGCAGTCCTGAGAGTGAACAATCATGAAGATCACATCAGTCAGAGAGAATAAATTTTCCACTGTGCCCTTGTGGTCTGAGGAGCACTGGTGAATCTGTGATCCCAGCTCACAATCCCCACAGGCTCCTCCTCTGTCCACCTTCCAATCAGTCCATGTTAGAGGAGGAGGGGGCATCCTTCCCTTGTCTTCTCCTTTAACTAGGACAACATTTTACGTCCCATAAATGGACCCCAAAGCGGAGCACAGAAGGAAGAGCAGACCAGACAGACACACAGAGCAGAGTAACTCATGAGAGCTGTCACTGAGGTGAACAGGTCCTTCTCAAGTCTGTCATTGTCCTCTCCAACTGATGCCAGGCTCCATTCTCCTTTAATAACACAGACCCCATTTTCCAGGGCCTGAGCTGTGCAGCTTGGCTTCCGAAAATGCTGTAGCATCCTGTAGAGCTGGAGAAAATCACAGAAACACATTAGAGCCACTGTGCTTTCATAGCATTCATAGCCTCCTAGAATCTCAGTGTTTTGCAGGATGCTTGGGGGGGGGCTGTGTTCCCTCCCCCAGGTCCTTCTGAGGGCATCCCAACATTACATCTCTCTCCTTGCATCTTCTGCTATACATCTATCCCTTCTCTCCTAGCCAAAGCACATTCCCATTCTCAGAAGAGATCTAGCAGACAGGGAGAGGCAAGGAGAGGGGCCTGTGTGCTGGAAGGGGGTGAGCCATTCTGTTGTCATGGCAACATTCCTCCACTCAACCTCACTGAGTGACTCAGCCTCAGGCGCCAGCCCAGCCTAAGTTCCAAACGGAAGAGAAAGCTTGTGTCTCCATCACCCCCTCTTTCTGTGATCAGACGTTGAGATGTTTAAATTAAAAAAAAAAAAACAAAAAAAAAAACTGGTTACCAGGATAACTGAAGCTTCATCTGTCTGACTCAAGAAGGAAAAAACCCAAACCACAAAAAGGAGTGGGAAGAAAACCACAGGATGTATGTGTGAGGCCATCCACAGAGATGGAATCATGACTGTCAATAAATGTGCTTGTCCCAAGAGTCCTGTGCAGGCACAGACACGTGCACACATGTATATCCAGGAGCACTATTTCAGCCCAGAGCAGCACAGTGGCTGTGGCAAAAGGTACCTGACAGGGAGAAAGGAAATGAAACAATGAGGGAATGTGAGCAGAAACCTGATCAAGCAAGGCAACAGGGACAACATACCTTTTTGATATTTTTACCCACCGGTTCCTTCAAGTCTTATTTGACATCTGTATTTCATTGCCACCTGTTTGTGCAACTACTTATTTAGAACAAACTCTGTGCTAAGTCACCTTTACCTGGAAGACGTTTTTTCTCGCTTTTGTGGTGGTAAAATATCCATCACATAAAATTTACCATGTTAAGCATGTTTAAATGAACATCGATTGGTTCCATCAGGAAGTTCACATTGTTGTACAGCCATCACCAGTATCATCCATCCCCAGAATTTTCATCACCCGGACTGTATGTATCATTGAACCCTTTAATTAAGAACCCCCAGTACCATGCTTCCCCTCCTCAACTGGTAACCACTAGGTGTCTGGGAAAGTGAATAGGTAGAGGACTTAAGAGACTAAGAAACTCAGAAATTCAGGTTGCCGAGGAACCTGGGCAACAATATAAGAAAGGCAACTTGAAAGGTAGAAGAGTTTTGTCACAGGGCTGCACATTTTCACTGGGGCCCTCAAACTTTGTATACAGGCTGATTCTGTCCTTGGCTAAACTGCACAGGTACAAAAACAAGGCCCTGTTGTTTTTTAAAAAGACTTTCCAAGTTTTTTCAAAGTAAAAGGGCGGGGGGGCAGAGGCCTGAAAAATGACCACATGGTACAACACTGCCCCCTAGGGGCGAGAGAAACTGAGCAATACATATCGCAAAGTGAAATCATTCTTTTTTTTTTTTTTTTTTTTTCCGCTCTCCTGTGAAAAGCCCTAAAGATCATAGCTGAAGGAGCAAAGAGGAAGGCCACTGAAGGGCAGAGAAAGCTGGAGCAAGGCATAACTGGCCCTGCCAAACGGTCTTTAGCACCACAGCATTTGTGGTCCCTCCCCGGAAATACGCCCACAGAGGCAGGAAATCCCACCCTCAGAAGTCTGAGCAGCAAGTGAGAAGACCAGGGCTTGGGGCTGCGATCAGATTGGTGGGTCTGGGCCTGCACACGGTGGCTGATTGAGGTTGGTGCCAGTGTGCCCGAGAATGACGAAACTTTCCAAACCTGTCAAGAGGCCAGAACGTGTGATATCCGTATCCTGTCCCCCAATTCTTGGGTGCACGGATCGCATCTTTGACGATGCCTATACGAATCCCCTGGTTATTGTCCTTCTGCCCACCCCAGCCTGTGCATATAAATGGTCGTGACGTGGCACACTGGCTGTCCTCTCAACCCTCCTTCCTCTACTACCTCCTGGCCTCCTCAGGGTTCGAGTAGAGCACCTGGCCACCCCCGGTCCTCTCCACCCTCAGGGTTGTTCTCCCGAACCGAACATCCCGCTGCCCGGGGACCTGCCCTGGGGTGTGGACATCAGGAACCCCGCTCCCCTCCTTGCTGTCGCTGCCAAGCACTCCCCTTTCTCCTCACCCCCAACAGGATGCCCTCCTTCTCCAGCTCCCTCCCTCCAATGACTCTACATCCACAGTATTCAGCCTCTTGGGGGCTTCCAGTCCATGGACCCCTGGGCCACCTCGTGGCTCACTGGTTCACGCCCAATACCAAACACTCCCTGCTTGTATCTGAGCACCAGAGCATTCATGACAAAATTTAAAATCCTACTGAATTCTTTCATCTTAATCCCATGGTCAGGAGAGAATGGCTTCTCACTCCCACTCATCCTGCCCACACTACTAACTACATCACTCACTTGCAATCCTCTTCCATTCCAGTGCACCTCCCTAATAATTCACGGAGAAGACAGTAGCAATCAGGTGGGGCTTCTCAGAGCTTCCCAAACCCAACCTACCTGATTCTGTCCTGGCATTCTCTGCTGCCCCTCTGCATACCAGCCCCTCACTGCTGCTCGGGATCCCAGGCCTCCCACCTTCTCAGAGACTCTGCTCCTGCAATTGTCTCTCCTCTATCCTGAACCATCACCTGCTCTCTCTACATTGGAGCATTCCACACCCAAGGGGGGGAAACCCATCTTCTTCCCACATGTCATCTTGCAGCTACTGGCACATCATCTGTGCCTTTCAAAGCAAAACTGCTTCAACTTCTCCTGAGACCATTAGCTCCTCGACCCCCTTCAACAGAGATTCTGTCCCTGTCACTCCACTGCAAGTGTTCTTGTCAAGGCCACCATTGATATCCATGTTGCCTGACCCCACTCACACCCTAAGCACATCGTAGGCCACCTCGGAGGAGCCTTTGGCATTGTGCCCATTCATTTCTCCATCTTTTTTTTTTTTTTCAATATATGAAATTTATTGTCAAATTGGTTTCCATACAACACCCAGCGCTCATCCCAAAAGGTGCCCTCCTCAATACCCATCACCCACCCTGCCCTCCCTCCCACCCCCCATCAACCCTCAGTTTGTTCTCAGTTTTTAACAGTCTCTTATGCTTTGGCTCTCTCCCACTCTAACCTCTTTTTTTTTTTTTCTTCCCCTCCCCCATGGGTTTCTCTTAAGTTTCTCAGGATCCACATAAGAGTGAAACCATATGGTATCTGTCTTTCTCTGTATGGCTTATTTCACTTAGCATCACACTCTCCAGTTCCATCCACGTTGCTACGAAAGGCCATATTTCATTCTTTCTCATTGCCACGTAGTATTCCATTGTGTATATAAACCACAATCTCTTTATCCATTCATCAGTTGATGGACATTTAGGCTCTTTCCACAATTTGGCTATTGTTGAGAGTGCTGCTATAAACATTGGGGTACAAGTGCCCCTATGCATCAGTACTCCTGTATCCCTTGGGTAAATTCCTAGCAGTGCTATTGCTGGGTCATAGGGTAGGTCTATTTTTAATTTTCTGAGGAACCTCCACACTGCTTTCCAAAGCGGCTGCACCAATTTGCATTCCCACCAACAGTGCAAGAGGGTTCCCATTTCTCCACATCCTCTCCAGCATCTATAGTCTCCTGATTTGTTCATTTTGGCCACTCTGACTGGCGTGAGGTGATATCGGAGTGTGGTTTTGATTTGTATTTCCCTGATAAGGAGCGACGTTGAACATCTTTTCATGTGCCTGTTGGCCATCCGGATGTCTTCTTTAGAGAAGTGTCTATTCACGTTTTCTGCCCATTTCTTCACTGGGTTCTTTGTTTTTCGGGTGTGGAGTTTGGTGAGCTCTTTATAGATTTTGGATACTAGCCCTTTGTCCGATATGTCATTTGCAAATATCTTTTCCCATTCCGTTGGTTGCCTTTTAGTTTTGTTGGTTGTTTCCTTTGCTGTGCAGAAGCTTTTTATCTTCATAAGGTCCCAGTAATTCATTTTTGCTTTTAATTCCCTTGCCTTTGGGGATGTGTCGAGTAAGAGATTGCTACGGCTGAGGTCAGAGAGGTCTTTTCCTGCTTTCTCCTCTAGGGTTTTGATGGTTTCCTGTCTCACATTCAGGTCCTGCATCCATTTTGAGTTTATTTTTGTGAATGGTGTGAGAAAGTGGTCTAGTTTCAACCTTCTGCATGTTGCTGTCCAGTTCTCCCAGCACCATTTGTTAAAGAGACTGTCTTTTTTCCATTGGATGTTCTTTCCTGCTTTGTCAAAGATTAGTTGGCCATACGTTTGTGGGTCTAGTTCTGGGGTTTCTATTCTATTCCATTGGTCTATGTGTCTGTTTTTGTGCCAATACCATGCTGTCTTGATGATTACAGCCTTGTAGTAGAGGCTAAAGTCTGGGATTCTGATGCCTCCTGCTTTGGTCTTCTTCTTCAAAATTACTTTGGCTATTCGGGGCCTTTTGTGGTTCCATATGAATTTTAGGATGGCTTGTTCTAGTTTCAAGAAGAATGCTGGTGCAATTTTGATTGGGATTGCATTGAATGTGTAGATAGCTTTGGGTAGTATTGACATTTTGACTCCATCTCTTTCTTTATACATATTTTTTGAGTGGGAGGGATAGGTCACCACAATTTCCATTGTTTTTGACAATGTGCCAATTTCTCCTTATGCTCCTTTTCACCTGGATATAGCATGGGAGGTTGGGTCAATAAGAAAGAAGAGCCAAAGAAAGAGTGTCCGTTTCAGTCCAGGGCAGCAAGGCCCACAGAGCAAGTGGTGGCAGAGGCAACACAGCTCAGACAAGGGATGGGTGTCAAGAAGCGAGGAGGAACACCAAGGAAAGGAGGGTTTCACCTCATTCACACTTGGGATGCACAGGTACCCTCTGCCCAATGGCCTTCCTCTCTCTTTGGGTAGAAGGGCAGCTGGAGTGTGGGTATGTAGCTTTCTGGAGCTGAAATTAGTTCTTGCTGTGGTGTAGGTGAGACCTGGGGGTGGGGGTGGGGTGGGTGGGTGAGGGAAGCTGTACTCCACCCTGGGGGATGTAGAATGTGGCTGAGCTCCTAGCCAGAGGTTCACGAAGGAGGCTTTAACCTGGCTGGAGACTTAGATGCCTCTGCAGCTGAGCCTGTGGACTGGAAGCTCTTGCCCAGGGGTGGGGTGGAGGATGCAACCCAGATTCAGAGGCACTGGCAGATGCCAGCAGAGTGAGGTAAATCTGAGTCAGTCAGGGACTACCAGGACCCGACCAAGAAGAGAGGGACAAAAGTGCAAGTTACACCAGCCCCATGCATGGCATCACCAGCTGGACCTGGGAGACAAGTGTTGTCCTTCCCTCAGAGACCACGAGGGCACTGTGAGCCACATAAGTGTGTCATAGACCTGCTACCCACATCATCGCACAGATTTGTAGCCACACATACCTCTTCCTCATCTTGGGAGGAGGATGCAGGGGGTGGAAATGTGAGAACACTTTCACTTAAAGAGACTGAGCATTTGTATATTTGGACAATTCACTGATTACATCTGACCACACGTAGCTATCATAGTGGATGTAAATTAATGGCTCTTCCTCCCCCCTCCCCTTGCATTCCATAGTCCAGAGGGTCAGCTCTCATGGTGTAGATCAGATCAGTCAGGGACTAAATAAGCCAACGTGCCCATGGGGTCTGAGGAGCATGAGTGGCTCTGTGATCTCAGCTCACCATCCCCACCTGCTCTTCCTCTGCCCACTGGCCAAGCCGTCCATGTGAGAGATCAGCGGTCCTTGTCTTGTCCTGTCCTTTAACTCAGGAAGCTTCAAACATCCACAAACAGACCCCCAGAACAGATGAGGGAAGGGAGCCCCACCCCCCCGCCCCCCGCCCCAGACACGCAGAGTGGACTCAGTGACAAGGGCTGTCACCGAGGTTAGCAGGGCCTCCTGATGGCCTCCTTGCCCTCCACGGGCAATTTCTCCTTTGCTACACAGACACTCACTTCAGTGCCAGTGTTGTGTTGTTGGGTTCATAAATGTTCCCAGAACCAGAGGAGAAAGCCTGGAGGACCGTGTACAAGGCCACCAGTTTTTATTAGAAGAGGTAGAGGTTTTCCTTTCCTGTGTCCTTGGACGGTAAATCGTGTGAGTTTCCTCCTGAGAGTTGAGAGGCAGGGGTGACAATCCCAGTGGTTGCTGTCAGACCTGGCAATATCTCCCAAGTTCTTTTCCCCCTCTGTTGGGTCCTCAGCATATCTAATCTCCAAGGTAGATCCTCCCCATGTCCACTATACCTGACATGGCCTCAGGTAGGACACTGGCTTTTGTTCTGAGAGACCAACAATCAAACTTCCCCTAAAGGACATGTCTCACGTCTACAGTTGCTGTCATTGGCCCCCTGAGTGTGCTTTCCATGAAGGAGAGCCCATTAGGTAACAATAACACAATTATGCAGCAGGAACAGTACTCCATTCAACAGGCTTTCTTTACAGGAGGCTGTAGGACTTGGAACACATTGATATACCCATTGTCCCACTTGGTTCTTGGAATTCAAAAAGTCGTGCTTTCTCCCACCCTTCATCTTCATGGGACAGTGGTGCCCTGAGGTCCTAGAGTCTCTCAAATGGAAGCCAGGGACTAGTCCTGAAGAAGCCTACACCCTATTGTGTCACTCTGGGGATGGAAAGACCTGGAGCAAGGCCTTGGTCTCTTCTTCCAGCCATGGTCCACCTGGCCTCCATTCCTCATTGGGGCTCCTCTCAGATAATGGCCTGTCCCTCCCTCCCCCATCAAGCAGTGAGAAGGAGCTTTGGAAAGATGGGGTTCCCATCCCAAAGACCTTGAGCTCTGACAGTGCCTGGGCTGTGGCCATGTAGCAATGGCAGAATTTGCTTTGGGATTGGACCTTGGTCCTTCGCCTGAGAGCATTCGCCTGAGTTACTTCACGGTGGCTTGCCAGGTGGCCCTGGTGTGTGATCTTAGAGCTGGGCCACTCCCTGTACTTCCAAAAACCCACTGCAACCTGCACCCTGCACCCCCTTCATGGGGATCCGAGGATACACTTTGTGGTGGCGGGAATCACACGGGAGTTCTGTTCTGCTGCTCTACGGCCCAGCCTCTCTGTTCCTCATCGGAAGGACCCCCAAAGCACCCTCACCATCAGATAGGACATGTTGAGGCCAATCTCTTGAAGAGGCCTTAGTTTTACAGAAGACTCAAGTCTATCCAGGCACAGGCCACAGACAAGGTTGCACCAAACCAAGAAACATCTTTTTCGCAGATACTGGGTCTGAATGTGGTGGCCTAATGCCCACATCCCCAGCCCTGCCATCACCCCAAACCCAAGCCCCTTACATCCATTGCTCTCAATGGCATCACTGCTCTGAGCACCCCCAACAGGACTCCTGTCCTCTGATGTCACCTCTGCCAGAACTTCCCAATCTCTCCCCCTCCGTTCCTCTCTAGTCTGACAACTCAATGTTGGACTCTCCCCGGACACCATCCACTGAGGCTTTTACCTGGAAGATGTTGAGTCTCTGTAGCCACATCTGCATGGGTCACAGGGGTAAGGATGGCGTGGGAGATGATGGAAGACTTCCTGTAACCCCACTGCTGCCCAATCCCACTGCTCTGCCCTGAAAGAAACACCTGTGAGACTCATCCAACTCTCAACTCGGTCATCTGTTCAACAGTGCTCACCATCCAGAGGAGGTTCCAGAACCTGCATCTTGTTTTCTGTCTTGCTTTTGGGGACAGAAAAGAACATCCCCTGAAAGCACACAGCCAATTGTCTCTACCACCCTGGCCTTGATTCTCTTCAAGCCAGGCTTCTTCAAAGTGTAGACTGAGGAGAGTACTTTTTACCTCTGGATTTCCCTCTACCGTGTCCCCCACCCGTGGAACATTCCTTTGCTAAATTCTCCAAAGAGCTCCATGTTGCAAAACCAAAGTACCCGATGCTGTCTTGGCAGCCTGAACATTCTTTTTTCAAAATGCTGTCTTTCCTCAGCATCTGTGACAGCAGCCCACCCAAGCTTTCTTCCTACTTCTCAGTCGTTAATTGTAAGTCTCCTTGTTTGATCCCCTCCTAAATCTTTTTCTTTTTTCTCCCAGGGTTCCAACTTCTTCCCTGTGCTCTCCTCATCCTAATACATGATCCGTGGGTGACCACATGGCCATCCAGAGCTCCACGCATCTAACTTGATTTCATCTATTTCCCCTTGTATGCTGATGGCTTTTCCCATCAACAAGTCTACCTAAGAAATGTCTGCTGGGCCCCAGGACCCCATGGGCTGAACCTATAGGACACCTCTACTCAGGTGCAAATCCCACAAGCCCTACAAATCTGCACAGGACCCCAGACCTCTATTCCCTGTCTCATGGCTGGACACTGCCATCCACCCAATTCCCGAAGGCAAAATCCTAGAGATACTGCTAGGTGTGTTCTCCATTGTCCAATGACTCTCTGGGACCTGCTCTGGAAAAGGCTAAGCCATGATCTTCACCTTGCCACAGATGTGTGTAAAGTCCCCCAGGAGGGATCCTCCTCGGCAGATGCACTCTGATCGCATCCTGAGCAGAGATTTCCCCTGGTTTGGGTGGTTCCACACAGGAATTCCGAGCAGAAGACCTGGGCCCTGTAATATATCTGGGAGACTGCACTCCTCATCTTCTGTAAGAACTCACAATGTCTAACCTCAATGGATTAGGCATAGCAGTAAGCCCATGATTTGGAATATGGACTTGAATATCCAGAAGGAATCGCTAAAAGAGAAAGTTTGGGGAGGCACGTGTCCATGCATGAGCATGAAACAAGGGACTGCTCAATTTTATTTTTCATCGTAAATACCTGGACCTAGTTGGTCTCTTATCTGAGCATGTGAATTCATTTAAACATAAATTATAATAAAAAGTTAAAAAACGAAACTCCATAACTTGGCAGATAAGCCTGACCGCTGATCCATCTACATCAACTGATACAAATCTCAGCCAATCCATCTTCAAAGAATGATTGTGATCTGTCTGGAGAAGTTATCTATGCGATGCAAAGTTTAAAGTAAGTAAGCACAAGGGATCTTGACGAGCAGTAACAAGTCACACGCTTCAACAGCAAATCCAGGGTTTTAACTTCAAACTTTGGTTTTCGCCAACATTGAGAACAGCAGATACAATGTCAGTTTTAAAACCCGCATTTACATGGCATGTTTTTCCTCTCCTCAAGCCTGTGAGATCTGCCAACCACAGCAGGTAACGATGGAAACCTGCTTTCCTTGCAAAGGAGTCTCATATTTCTGATTTTAGGTTTTCTCCTTAAGGATGGTTCTATTTGCACAGCTGCAATCTAAGTTTTCATAGGAGACATTTCCAAATACTGCTTATGTGGGGGCCACATTCCAGACTCGCTAAATCAGGCTCTCCAGGGATGGAGCACTAGCATCTGACCCTGGGGTTTGTTTTTTTTTTTAGTACAAAGTTTATTTTAAATCCAGTATAGTTAACATACAATGTTAGTTTCAGGTGTACAATACAGTGATTCAACACTTCCATACAACACCCAGTGCTCATCAGGACAAGTGCACTCCTTAATCCCCATCCCCTATTTTACCCATCCCGCACCGCCCCCCCCCCCCCCACTTCATGCCCCCTCTGGTAACCATCCCTTTGTTTTCTTGTTTAATTAAAAATTTTTTTTTTTTTATTTTTGAGAGAGAGAGAGAGAGAGAGAGAGAGACAGACAGAGGATCTTGAAGCAGGCTCCATGCTGTCAGCACACAGCACCACGTGGGGCTTGAACTCCTGAACCTTGAGATCATGACCTGAGACAAAGTCCGATGCTTAACCGACTGAGCCACTCAGGATCCCCTTCATCCCTTTGTTTTCTATAGTTAAGAGTGTTTCCTGGTTTGTCTCTTTTTTCCTTTGCTCATGCTTTGTGGTTGTTAAATTCTGCTTATGAGTGAAATCATATGCTATTTGTCTTTTTCTGACTGACTTATTTCTAATACTCTCCAGCTCCTTGCATGTCGTTGCAAATGGAAAGAGTTCATTCTCTTTATAGCTGAATAATATTCTATTGTATATATATATATATACATCTTCTTTATCCATTCATCCTTCGATGGACATTTGGGTTGCCTCTGTAATTTGGTTATAACAAATGATGCTGCTAAAACATAGGAGTTAATGCATCCCATTTGAAGTAGTGTTTTGCATTTCTTTTTTTATTTTTAAGGTTATTTATTTATTCTGAGAGAGAGATAGCGAGCGGTTTGGGGGCAGAGAGAGAATCCCAAGCAGGCTCCACACTGTCAGCACAGAGCCTGATGTGGGGCTTGAACTAACAAACTGCAAGTTCATGACCTGAGCCAAAACCAAGAGTTGGACAGTTAACCGACTGAGCCACCCAGGTGCTGCTAACAATTTTTTAAATGTTTATTTTTGAGAGAGAGGGAGGGAAGTGGGAGGGAAAGAGAGAGAGAGCACGAACAGGGGAGGGGCAGAGAGGGAGACAGAATCCGAAGCAGGCTCCAGGTTTTGAGCTGTCAGCACAGAGCCCCACACTGGGCTCGAACTCACAAACTGCGAGATCATGACCTGAGCCGAAGTTGGACACCTAACCAACTGAGCCACCCAGGCGCCTCAATGCTTTTATATTTTGGGGGGTAAATGCCCAGTAGGCGATAGCTGGATCTTAGGGTAGTTCTATTTTTAACTTTTTCAGGAACCTCCATACTTTTCCACAGTAGACGCACCAGTTTGCATTCCCAGCAACAGTGCAGGAGGGGTCCTTTCTCCAGATACTCGCTGACACCTGTTGTCTCTTGTGTGTTTGAATTTAGCCATTCTGACAGGTGTGAGGTGATAGCTCATTGTGGTTTTGATTTGCATTCCCCTATGATGATCGGTACCTATTATCTATTCATATGCCCATTAACCGTCAGTATGTCTTCTTTGCAGAAATGTGTGTTCATGACTTCTGCCCATATTTATTGGATTGTCTGTTTTTTAGGTGTTGAGTCATTCTAAACTGCTCCAGGAAAGATCTGATGCACAGATGATGTTGAGAAGCATCTCTGAGCTTCACCTGTCCTGGTTTAAATAGAATCTTGAACTTTAGAGCCATGTGTGTTACTACTGAAATTTAAAAACAAAAATTCCTTATGTGTCTTCTTTCAAGAGCTATTTTTTTTTTTACATGAGTAAAGTTGACACACAATGTTACATTAGTCACAGGTGTATATCACAGGGACTTAACATGTCTAGTGTTATGCTCTGCTCACCACAAGTGTAGCCACTATCTGTCACCATACAATGCTACGACAGCAATTGACGACATTCCCTGTGCTATGCCTCTGATGCAATGACTTATTCATTCTTCCTTCTCTGAAGGCCTGTATCTCCCACTCCCCTTCACCCATTTGTCCCATCCACCCACCCCCTTCCCTGCAGCAGCCATCAGTTTGCTTTCTGTATTTATTAGTCAGGAGCTGTTTGTGACATATTTATTTTACAGCCACACTTAGAACAATTACAGGACGGAGGAGTGTGTTTATGCATCTGCGTCCCCTTCTTTACATGACAGGCAGGCAGAGGGGAGAGGGAAGGGCCTTGAGGCAGTGGGATTTCCATTGTCTTGGTTACCTCTCTGCTGTTGTCTCCACACTGGGTTGCTGAGTGCGGCAGGGGGCCCAGTGGGGGGCGGACAACACCCCTCCCCACTCTACACATCTTCCTGTGGCCGGAAGTTAAAGCTAAGGATGAGGCTGGTTACCAGGGAAACTGCAGCCAGGTCCATGGGATTCCTGAAGAAAGGAAAACTCCTAAGTGGGTTTTCAGATGCAGGATGGACCCTAGGAGCCTGACCCCAGCCACGGATTTCTGAGCCAACCATTAAGTTCACCCAGCGGGTGCCTGCGCATGAGCGCACACACACACAGACACAGACACACACACTCACACAGACGTGTGCACGCAGCAGCATTCCTTTGTGATGTGCACAGTGACTCATTCTGGTGGGAGCACCTCACCCACAGGGAGGAGGCAGGTGATGATGGGTCGTGCAGGCAGGACCCAGAACATGGAAAGGGAGACGGGACAGTTCCTTAGTGTTATAAAATCAATGGCATACCTTTTCCACCATGACTTACTTAGACATTTGCATTACATTTTCCAAAGGGCTTTATTGGGCTCTAATTACACACCAGTGTCACCCAGTTAGAGAGTCCAATGCAGTGACTTGTAGTAAATGTACAGAGTCGTGCAGCCATTGCCACAGTTCAGTTTTAGAACATTTCCTTCTCTCCAGAAAGACCCTGTGTACCCGTCAGCGCTCACTTCCCACTACTACCTCCAGGCCGAGGCAGAGTCTAATGTAATTTCTATCTCTGTAGGTTTGCACTTTCTGGGCATTTCCTAGAAACTGACTCCTGCTTTAAGTGGACTCTCGTGTCTGTGTCTTTCATGTAGCTGAACACTCTGGGGGCTCATCCATGTTGTAGCAGAAATCAGAAGTTCATCCCTTTTCATAGATCAGTGGCATCTTACTGCATGGGTTGCCACATTTCGATTATCTATTGACCAGCTGACAGACTTTTTTACACTGTTTTGCTCTCTGGCGATTATGAATAATGCTGCTGTGAACATCTGAGTACAAGTTTTTGCTTGGACATAGTTTTCGTGTCCAGTTTCTCCATGTTTTCGTTCCTTTGCCTTGCATGATTGCACTGGCTGAAACTTTCAGTCAATGTTGGGCAGAAATGGTGGGAACCGCCATCCTTGCCTTGGTCTGGATCTCAGCGGGAAAGCATTCATTCACTAATAAATATGTGACAGGAGACATATTTTTCTTGTAGATAGCCCTATCAGAATGAGGACGTCCCCTTCTGTCCCTAGTTGGACGAGCATTTTTATCACGAATGGGCCTCGAATTTTGTCAAATGTCTTTGTCTATCAACATGATCACATGGTTTCTGTCCTCATTATATTACTATGCTGGTTGACCCGAACTGTATTTTGAATGTTAAAGCGATATTGCAACCCTGGGATAAATCTCACTTGGTTAGTTGGTTTTCCCCTTGCAAATGTTGTTGGATTTGATATGCTATTCTGTTGAGGATTTATGTATGGATGTTAATGATAGATATTGGTGTATAGTTTCTTGTGTTGTCATGTGTGGCTTTGGTGCAGGGTAATATTGTCCTCATGGATGAGTTAGGAAATGTTCCTTCCTCCTCTCTATCTGGAACAGCCTATGAGGGATGGATATTATCTCTTCCTATAGTTTAACAGAACTTAGCAATGAGGCCAGCAGGCCCAGGGCTTTTCTCTGTGGGAAGGTTTTTAAATCAATTTTTAAAATTTATTCATTTTGAGAGAGAGAGACAGAGACAGAGACAGAGAGAGAATGTGGAGCAGGGTCAGAGAGAGGGAAAGAGAGAATCCCAAGCAGGCTCTGCACTGACAGTAGGGCTCGATCCCATGAGTCAGACACTCAGCTGACTGAGCCACCCAGGTGCCCCAGTGGGAAGGTTGTTAAATAACAAATTCAATTTCTTTACTTGTGATAGGTACATTGAGATTTCTGATTTGAGCATTCCACTCTACCCCCATGCTCTCCCTGTATTTCTTGCCTCCTGGTGGTTCTCCCTCTGCCTCTTGCCTAGAATTTGACATGCTGATGCTTCAGATTCTGTGTCTCCCTCTCTCTCTGCCCCTCCCCCACTCCCACTTTGTATCCTCTCTCTCCCTCTCCCTCTCTCTCTCTCAAAAATAAACATTTAAAAAATGCAGAATTTGACATGCTGAACATCTCTGGACATTAGTGGATTCCATCTCCTAGTCTATAACTTGGGACCGTGTGCTGACTCAGATGGGACCCCCAGATACCCACATACACTTGGTATGTGGGCAAGGGGACAATGACTTTGAGGCAGGGGTGGGATGATACCACTGGGTCTGTCAGTCACACCTGCCCACCCATTCATTCCCCATGTGCCCCAGTGCAGGCCATGAGTAAGTGTGGTCAGAAGCACCTTCAGCAAGCCCCACATCCACACTGCCCCACCCCGTTCCTTCCCACCCCTCTCGTCTCCTGGCCACAGAGCCACAGAGGGGCTCCATGACGGCTCTTTGCCACATGTATGGGCGTTACAGGTCTCCCTGATTAAAGGCTCAATCCCGAGGGCCAGGATTGTCTTGTGATTACTCCAAACTTCCCCACCCCAGCAGCCAGCCTTGCATGGAGTGGGGGAGGCAAGGGTGAGACGATGAAACCTTAACGAGTGGCTAAACATCTGTCTGTGGTTGGTGTGGCTGCTGCAGTAAAGCCATCTCTTTATGACTTCCTTGAACTCTGCCAGGTGGGTAGGAGTGCCCCTGCCCTAGTGCATTATGGGGAGGATTCAAGGAGGTATCTTACCAGACCTGAGGCTTCCAGCTGGGAAACGTCCACCAAAGTCACTGGTTCTCCGCACTTCACCCCCGGCCTCTATAGAGGTTAACGTTGGTGAGCTGGTTAGGAGTCATGTTCTGAATTCAGTCCGCCTAGGTTTGCCTGTCACCCTCTCCTTCAGTGCCTCTGCGACACTGAGCAACTCACCTGACCTCTCTGTACTCTGCTTTTCACACACAAAGTGAGATCGAAGTCTTGCTCAATGATGGGTTCTGGGAGTGGATTCCATAAGCTGATATATGGAGACATGTAGAATACTGTCTGATACCTAGGAGAAGATCAATAAAGTGAAATGCGCATGTTATCCTGCTAACCACACCCCAAACCACCAGTGTAAATTTAGGCCTCAGAGTTTCAAGGAAGAACATCCCTGCTTTGTTTACCTTCTCCTGTCAAGTGGGACACGAGCCTGGCAGGGTCACCTGAGCACCAAGCTCTCTGGAGAGATCACACGTTCAGAACATAATAAACACACCTGCTCTGAAGCCACTTCTGTCTGCAGAAGACTCACAGATGTTTGCAGCAACACAGCTCTGGACATTACCTAATTACGGAGACTGAGCGCAAGCAGACTTTCTCTGTAGTTCAGAGGGACTGCACGGGCACTTCCTGGGTTACACAGCACTGGATCTGTGGGGAGGAAGAAGGATGATGCCTCATTAATGCCTCCTGAAATGAAAAGGCACACATGTAAGTCCCAAAACGACTCTGAAATGACTCCGTGATGCAGGCATGAAACTGCTGTTCGCATTCCCCAACCCAGGGACACCGGGCAACAAGGCACAGCCCCTGGAGATGCTACGCCAGGGGGGCCGGCACCATCCCCCAGGACCTCATACCGTGGGCGGTGGGCTGTGCTTCCAGCTCTCTGTGGGCAGGAAGACTCTTCAACTTGCTCTGCCCGGATGATCCGAAGGCTGCTCGTGCTGCAGGGCTGCAAACGGTGACTCGATGGTGTTCCCTGGTGCCCTCTAGGCCTGGCTCCAAACCTCCTGATAAACTGTGATCTGCTGCTCTAGAATTTAAATGCGGTGACCTCACACCTGACAAAGAACAACCCAATATGGATAAAGAACCTGAATGCAAAAGTTAGGTTTTTTTTATATGTATATTTATTTGGCAAGGATGATGAGGTAACGGGTCAGAAATTCCTTCGAGGGGAATACCATCCGTGTTATAAAGCAGGGAAACAATGTTCTACATTTAGCTCAGCATACTCATAACGGCTTACACAGACAACACAATAGTGAACCACCAAGTTCCAGTTCCAGGTCCCTTTCTGCACCTCCTTTAGCGTCAGTCTCTTGAAAGTGGATCTCCGTTCAGCACACGTCCATTCCAGCAGACCAGTGCTGCTGCTGGGAGGCAGTCCGTGAAATGGCACAAAAGCACATGGCCATCGACAATGGGGCATTCATGCTACAGAGAAGCTCTCTACTGTACTGACAACAAGGCAGGGAGGAGAGGCAGAGTTCGGGGTGGGAAAGTGACAACATGCATCACGGGAGCCATAATAAGGAAGTTGCGGACCCCTGGGGTATGCGGTGTCCCATAGAAAGCCCCACAGGGATCCACAAATTCAAGGTAGGAAAGACAGGACCTTCCTGGGATTGGATGAGGGCTCACGCCGATCAAATTTTCAGTCATCAACGCTGCTCTTGTCACTTCTCTGACGACTGCTTACTGGTTGGTCCCCAAAAGAAATCCACGCTCAGGATCATGTCTGGAGCCATTCAGACCTGTGTCACGTGAGGATGAGAGCCTCAGTTTTCTTTCAACCACTGCTTTAGGAGCCTCTGAAACATCCTTTTGCTTTCCTGCTGCATCTCCAGTTGGAGCTTCTCGTCTCTTTCCTGCTGTTGGAGCACCCCTTCGGGCAGCAGGCCAGGTCGGCTGGTGCTCAGGCTGAGGGTCAAGCCGCTGAGGCCCTGTACCAGTGTCTCCCAGGAGGAAGCATGGGGGGCCCCTTTCCTCTCTGCAGACATCCCAGAGACATTTGGCCTATGGCTCTGGCAGTATCGACATTCGCATCTGAATCTGTTCTGATCTCTATCACCTGAGGAGGAGATCCTGGCTTTCCTCTCCACCCGATAAGGTGCCACCTGATCGAGGTGCCGCCGTCTCATGTGCCCCAGAAGGGTTTTCTTCCTCTGAGGGGACGCTGACCTTTCCCACCGCCTCTCTTGTAGGGTTTTCTCATCTCTGTAGCGCTGCTGGAGCAGCCCCTCTGGAAGAGGGGCAGGGTATTTGGTGCCAGGACTGGTTTTGAGGTCACCCAGGCCCATCATAAGCAGTTCCGAGAAGGAAGGAGAGGAGGCGGCCGTGACTTCCCGGGAGGTCTCTTCAGAGATCATCGGGGAAGACTCAGAAATCAGTGTTGAGCTGCATTTCCGGAGTGGATCCATGGAGGTGTGGTCCATGCTCACAGCTCCACCTGGCCCTTGGTCTAGACAGGAAGCTGAAGACAAAGGTTATCAAAGAGCTGGAAGCTAGCAAGGGAGGTGTGTGGCCAGAAGGACCCAGACTACATCAAATGGTGATAAAAGAAGAAAGAAAACTCCGTTATTATTCATCTGACTTAACGTTTCTGAGCCTCAGCTTCCTATCTGTTAAATGGGGATAATAATGAGCCCTACTCCCTACGATGGTTCTGGGCTTTAAATAAGAGTATACATTTCCAAGCTCAGAATTCGGATGGCATATAATCAGGATCTCAGGCATGAGATTAATCATCAAAACCACATCACAGGTAATGAAAAATGGTGCCCTGCAGTCAACCATGTGAATCCCCTGCCCACTTTTTGTTGTTGTTGTTGTTGTTGTTGTTGTTGTTGTTGAAAGAGAGAGACAGAGGGCGCGAGTGAGCAATGGGGGGGGGGGGGAGAGAGAGAGAGACAGAGAGAGACAGAGAGACAGAGAGAGACGACAGAGAATGAATGAATAGGGAGCCTGAAGCGTGGCGCAAGCTCAGTCAACCCTGCCGACTTTTTATAACCATTCAAGCATAATTTTAAGAACACTCCATGTGTGACCAGCATCTGCTATACTCGTAAGTGTCCATGTACTTTCCAAAAGGAGACAATGGCTAAAATTTCCACCATGGTGACACATTCTTTTGAATTTTCACTGGCTTTTATCTAGGTAAAAAGGATGTTCAAACCTAGGGAAGTCATTTCGTAATCCTCAGTAAGCAGCAGTAAGAATTTTACTAAAATACAAGAACAGAGATCAATGAAATTTCTAACAAGACAGATTAGAGAAACTCAAATTAAAAGTTGCTTCTTTGGGGCGCCTGGGTGGTTCAGTCGGTTAGGCGTCCGACTTCGGCTCAGGTCATGATCTCGCGGTCCGTGAGTTCGAGCCCCCCGTCGGGCTCTGTGCTGACAGCTCGGAGCCTGGAGCCTGTTTCAGATTCTGTGTCTCCCTCTCTCTCTGACCCTCCCCCATTCATGCTCTGTCTCTCTCTGTCTCAGAAATAAATAAACGTTAAAAAAAAAGTTGCTTCTTTGATGGGGTGCCTGGCGGGCTCAGTCAGGCGTCTGACACTTGATTTCAGCTCAGGTCATGATCTCGAGGTTCGTGGGATTGAGCCACATGTCAGGCTCTGGGCTGACATTGTACAGCCTGCTTAGGATTCTCTCTCTCCCTCTCTCTCTGCCCCTTCCCCGCTCACATGCTCTTTATCTCCCAAAATAAATAAGTAAACGTTTTTTTAAAGAGTTGCTTCTTTGAAATAATCAATAAAATTGATAAACCTCTACAGGACTGAAGAAGAAAAAAAAAGAGAAGAGCAAAGAAGACACATCACACTTCTGACTTCTAGCCATACTACACAGCTAGAGTAATAAGAACAGTGTGTTACTGGCATAAGAACTGACACGTGGGCTAACAGAACAGAATCGAGAGCCTAGAAGTAACCCCATGCATGTATGGCCAACTAATATTTGACAACAGAGTCAAGAATACTCAATGGATAAAGAGACAGTCTCTTCAATAAATGCTGCTGGGAGAATGGACTATTCACATGTAAAAGAATAAAGCTGGATTCCTATCTTACACTCACAAAAGTTAGCTTGAAATGGATTAAAGGCTTAAATGTAAGACTGGAAACTAAAACTGCTAGAAGAATACATAACGACAAAGCTCCCTGACACGGGTCTTGGCAATGGATTTTTGGATATACCACCCAAGGCACAAACAACAAAATCAAAAACAAGTGGGGCTATATCTAACTAAAAAGCTACACACTAAGGAAACCACCAAGGTGAAAAGACAACATATGGAATGGGACAAAATATTTGCAAACCGTATATCTGACAAGGATTTAATATCCAAAATATAAAGAACTCATACATCTCCACAGCAAAAACAAAACAAAATAAACTGAAAACAACAACAACAACAACAACAACTAATCATCGAATTTAAAAATGGGTAAAGGTGGGGCGCCTGGGTGGCTCAGTCGGTTGAGCATCCAACTTCAGCTCAGGTCATGATCTCGCGGTGAGTTCGAGCCCCGCGTCGGGCTCTGTGCTGACAGCGCAGAGCCTGGGGCCTGCTTCTGATTCTGTCTCCCTCTCCCTCTCTGTCCTCGCCCCTGCTCATGCTCTGTCTCTCTCTGTGTGTCAAAAATAAATAAACATTAAAAAAATAAAATAAAATAAAATAAAATAAAATAAAATAAAATAAAATAAAATAAAGTAAAAATGGGTAAAGGCTATGAACAGACATTTTTCTAAAGATGACGTACAAATGGCCAATGGGTACAGGAAAAGCTGCTGCAAACCACCAATCATCAGGGAAATGCAAATAAAAAGCACAATGAGGTATCACCTCACACCTGTTAGAATGGCTAGCATCAAAAATACAAGAGATAAAAATGCCAGCTTCCATGTGCAGAATAAAGAATACTTGTGTACTTTTGGTGGGAATGTAAATTGGTGCAGCCACTATGGAAAACAGTATGGAGGTTTCTCAAAAAATTAAAAATAGAACTACCATATGATACAGACATTCCACTTCTGATAGTATATCTGAAGGAAATGAAACCACAATGTCAAAGATGTATCTTTACCCCTATGTCCATAGCAGTATTATTTACAATAGCCAAGATATCGACACAGCCTAAGCATCTTTGATGGATAAATGGATCAAGTAAATACACAGACACGCAGGCAGGCAGACAGACACACACACACACACACACACACACACACACACACACACACACACTATCTGGCCATAAAAAGGAGGAAATCCTGCTATTTGTGACAACATAGTTGGACCTTGAGGGCATTATCTCACTTATGTATGGAATTGAAAAGGAAACTTCCAAATATACAGAAAAAGCTATCAGATTTGTGGTTGTCAGAGGTGGTGATTTGGGGAGGGAGAAGAAAATTGGAGGATGATGGCCAAAAGAAACAAACTTCCAGGTATAAGAAAAATAAGATAAATAACGAAATATAATGTACAACATGATGACTATAGTTAACACTGCTATGTGATATAAATGAAACTGTTAAGAGAGTAAATCCTAAGAGTTCTCTTCACAAGGAAAACATTGGTTTCTTTTTCTTCTTTTTGTGTCTCTGAGATGGTGGATGTCAACTAAACTTACTATGGTAACCATTTCATGATATATGTGAGTCTGATTATTATCCTTTATACCTTATCCAGTGCTGTCAATTATATCTCAATAAAACTAAATAAAAGAGAGAGAAAGAGAAGAAATTAGTTACTAACAAGAGGAATGAAAGAGGAGATTTCACTAGAGACCCAGGAAATATGAGAGAAACGATATTATTAATATTACATGAAAATCTCCATACATAAATGCAACAATGTGCAAATGGATTGATTACTCAAAAACCATAAACCACCAAAACTTACCCAAGGTGAAAGAACATGCATATTTCAGTGCCATTTACAGAAACTGAATCAGTTGTTAAAAGCCTATGATGAAAATCCCACATGGTATCACCAGTGAATTCTACCAAATATCGACAGGAATAAAAACACTCACACACAAATTCTACACAATGTCCTCCAGGAAACAGAAGTGGGGGAAATACTTGCAAGTGATTTTATGAGGCTAGCATTTCACTGATACCAAGAAAAGTACTGACCAATATTCTTCCTTAGCACAAGAACAAAATTCCTCAACAAAATACTAGCAGATGGAATCCAGCAACATATTCAAAGGAAAAACAGCATGATCAAGTGGGTTAGCTCAGGAAAGCAAAGGTGGTTCAATAATTGAAAACCAACTAATGCAATCCTCAGATTTAGAATATAACTGATTAATCAATCAATGTAATCTATAGTTGAAGATGAAAGATTAAAAAGAAAAATGATAGCCTCAATGCTATTCCTCTCAAAACCAAATGGCATTTCTCAGTAAACAATTTTAGAAAAACAAGTTTAGAAAAACAATCCTAAAATGCATATGAAACAACAGAAGACCCAGAACAGCCAAGGCAACCTGCAGGAAGAACAAAGTTGGAGGTACCCACCCTCCTCATTTCAAAACATATTTCAAGGCTACAGTAAGTAAATCAGTATGGTAGTGACAGAAAGACAGACACTGGCCAATGGGACAGAAGAGAACCCAGAAATAGACCCACGCATGTACAGTCAGCTGATCTTGACAAGGGTGCCAATAATACGCAATGGGGAAAGGACAGTCTCTTGGACAAATGGTGCCGGGAAACCTGGACACCCACGTGCAAAAAGGACGATATTGGACCCTACGTTACACCACACACAAAAATCAACCCCAAAGGGATTGAAGATTAAGTATAAGACGTGACACTGTAAAACTTCCTGGAAGAAAACATAAAGGAACATCTGTGTGACACAGGTCTTGGCAAGTGATTTCATGGAAACGACACCAAAAGCACAGTCATGAAAAAGCAAAAACGGCCAAGTGGGACTACATCAAACTTAAAAGCTTCTGCACAGCAAAGGAAAACATCAACAAACTGAAAAAGCAACCTACAAAATGGGCAGAGATGTGCAAACCATGTATCTGATAAGGGTTAATTTTCAATATTTATAATAAACTTTTCTAACTCAATAGTAAGAAAACAAACAAACCAATTTAAAAATATGCAAAGGATTTGAATAGACATTTCTCCAAAGAAGACATACAAATGGCCAAAAGGTATATGAAATGATGCTCCCCTTCACTAAGCATTAGGGAAAGGCAAATCAAAACCACAATGAGATGTCATGTCACACATGTGACACGTGAGGATGGTTATTGTCAAACAAACTAACAAAGAGCAGATCACAAGTGTTGGAGAGTATACAGAAAACTGGAACCCTCGTACACTGTCGGTGGGAACGCAACTGGTGCAGCCACAATGGACAACAGTATGGAGGTTCCTCAAAAAATTAAAACTATCATATGATCTTGTTCGTATCCAGATGTCCCCTCCAAAACAACTAAAAACAAACAAACAAACAAACCGCCAAAAAACCCATCATCTGGTCCAGCATCCCACTCCTGGGCATATATCCAAAAGAACTCAAGCCAGCCTCTCAGAGATGTCTGCATTCCCATATTTACTGCAGCATTAATCGCAGTAGCCAGGATAATGGAAACAACAATCCTGTCAATCAACAGTGGAATGGATAAAGGAAGTGTGACACATCTATACAATGGGATATTATTCAGCCGTATAAAAGGAGGAAATCTTACCCTTTGCATTCCAGGTGCTGTGGATTAAAGAAGCGAAATAGATAATGCTGTTTCTTATCCAGTGCCTTCCATGTGCCAGCTAACGTCAGCTAGGTGTTTTACATTTGTTGTCTCCTGGAGGTCTCCCAACAAACCTTGAGTAGGCAGGATTATTGCCTTTAACCAGGAGGAATTTGAGGCTGAAGGAGAGAGACTGAAGTGGCAGGGTCTGCCCTGGAATCCAGTGTGAGTGTAATCCGAATTTTAGGGCGGAGGGAGGTGAGTCTGGAAAGAAAGGCAGGCACTAGGATGCAGACAGCTTCCGATGCCGTGTGGGTGTAAGGGAACATCATGTGCTCCGTTACCTGCCCTGGGGTACCCCCCACCCCCACCCCGGCACCAGGACCAGGGCAGGCTATCTGAGGACATAACTGGAGTGTACTGGATTGATGCACACAGTGTAAGACGGTGTGTATTTGTGGTCCGCAGGTGGGAGAGTCAGCCCTCTGGTGACGGATCGTCCGTGCATGACGCAAAGGATGAGAATGTGTGGCAGAGGAGGAGAGTTTCTAGGGCTGAACACAGACGTGTAATGTGATCTTTATGTTCTTTGCTCTAGCTCACGTGGTGTAAAGCCTGACCTGCCACCTCTCCCATGGCAGCATCAGTAGGTGTAAAGATAGGGAATGTGGCAGATGCAATTCTGTGAACCATCCTTGCATTACCTCATTATGTATTCACAAATGCAACCCTCTCTGCTTGGTATTGTCACTATTAAGAATAATAAGCCCATTTCACAGGTGAGGATAGTAAGGCACAGGGCCAGGTACACTTCTCAAAATGGCAGGACTGCAAGTGGCAGAACTGAGTTGGAAGGAAGGTTGTTTAGGAACAGAGCTTGTGCCCTTACCCACGACACGACATGGCTCCCACAGAAAAGAAAACCAAACCCCACGATGCTCCCCATATCCAGAAGTCTGCTTTGTGCTGTGAGTAAAGAGGAAACCCCTCCTCAAACAGGTCTAATCACAAAGGCAATTCACAATCACACAGAATGAAATCAGAAGTAAGGGTGGGTGCAGGCGGGGCATATTCTGGGGTCTGGTGACGCCATCAAGGACCTAGGTTCTTTCCAGTTCTCTGATCTTTGTGTGTGTGTGTGTGTGTGTGTGTGTGTGTGTGTGTGCGCGCGCGCTTTCCATCTTGTGTTTGTCAGAAGAGCCCTGGAAGCAAGGAAGGCAGGTACTGCCATCCCCATCTTAGAACAACAGAAGCTGCATGGCCAGGTCTGGACATAGTGGCCCCAAAGACAACAGGCACTCAGCTATTGCAGGCAGGGCCTTATCCTCTGAGTTTCTGGTCAGACTATGGCTACTGGAGAGCAGGGATCTTCCCTCAGCATTCAGGGCCCATGGTTCAGGCTACAAGTGATGCATGAACACAATTCCACTCATTTGAGGAGCTGCTCAGGGGCTGGCCTGCCTTCGGTGATAATTTGACCTCCCGTTTTCTTGGGTGCCCCTCTGCCTTTTAGTCAGAATACTAGGACATTCTCCAGGTTCTTCTCTTTGGTTCTAGACAAACTCTTTGGCTCTTAGACCCAGGCCCCCGCACGTTTGCTGGCAATGCCTCTCCAGATGATCTGTCAGCCCCAAAAGCAGAACCTAGAAAGTATCCCCAAGGGTGTGAATTCAGGGTTCACGAAGAGGTGACCTTTCAACAAACATTGTGAACAGGGAGAGGAATCTGACAAGCACATTTCTGGGGTCAGGACTTTCCTGTCAAGAGGGAACAGTTGGGAAGAAGTGTCTGAGGCAGAGGCTTCCAGAAACAGTGCAGATACTGCCAGAAGGCTGGAGCAGCTGGGGGGTAGGGGAAGGGAGTGAGAGTCTAACAGAAAGCAGGGGAGAACAACGGGTGACAGGCACTAGATCCCGCTGTGCTGAGTCAGCTTCTGTTCAGTCAGCTGGACTGCAAAGGACACCCAAGGATCACAGATGCCGAATGACAGCCTGTATCGGGCTGTAAGTTAGGCAGAGAAGGGACATGGAGAGGACCACTTAGAGAAGAGGCAGGTTTGGACAAAGAGCTGGAAGGACAGTGAGGAGGAGCGCCTTCTTGTGAGGCTGACAGCAGTCACCTGGATTGACACAGCCTTCACCCGTGTGTTCATGTCCCGTCCCCCAAGGCGATTTGTGCTCTTGCCAGAGCATCCCATATTTAACTAGCAGCCTTAATTCACTCAACAATCCACCTACTGGACAGATCACTGTGGGCACCTACTCTGTGCACCAGTCGCTCGGGACTTGGAAAACATTCTCTGAGTTGCCTGGAGCTCCAAGGATCTTGACCCAAGTTCCACTGTGAGACCAGAACTGTGGCCGATGGGGCAACAGTGACCCACACATTGAAAATCCCTCTATAGCCTCTTTAAGTTTCTGGAATTAGAGATGGTACAAAAGATCCAATCTTCCTCCTCCTCACAGAGAATCTGAGTACAGAGATGTCCCGTTTACTCCATCCTCCTGTGTCATAACCGGTACACGAGCTGCCCTTTGGGATGAAGGACCCTGGGTGAAGGTCCCTCCTTCGCTGAAGAAACATGTTCTAAGCACCACCCGAATTCATGTGTCAGTTCACTGGACTCAGTGGGGACACAGGGATCACACAGGGTGTAGTCTGCAAGCAGATGACCACTGCACATTGTGTGAGAAGAGCGGTGGCAGAATTGAAATCACAGTACCTTAGGGACACAGAGGAGGGCCTCTTACCCCTACTTAAGTGTATGTGTGTGTGTTTGGTCAGGACACACCTCTCAAGGCTGGGGAGGCTGATGACACAGGCACTTTGCTCACCCACAGTGTACAGACACGCACGCCGAAGAACAGAGAGACACCTAGTTAGAGTCGGACTGCAGTCCTTGGGCTACTGGGCTTCAAATCACCAGTGGGGTCTGGTCAGTGCTACGGCTGTGATGCAGCTACTAAAAGCACTTCCTCTGCTTGCCTCTCAATTTGTAACACCTGGTCACCAGTGAGACAGGTAGAGACCTAATTTGGGTGGTGGGGTTGCTTGCAAAGGCTCTCTAACATGGCAAAGTACCGCTCCACGGGGGGAGCCCTGGACATTGAAGTCCTGCTTGGCTGTTGGTTCTGAGGCAAGCCTTCCATGCCAAGGGACTCCAGGTCTGTTGGCTTCAGGGCAGCTCATCGGAGGACAGGCACAAAATCTTAGAACCCTCCAAGGTTGCTGAGTACCTCCATTTCAAGGTGGACAGGTGTTGGGACCATGATGACTATACAATACTGGAACAATATATGCATTTCAGCAGCTGAAACACAATCCAGGAAGATCACTGTGAGTGCAAAGTCGGGCTTTGGAGTCAGGCGAAACGGAGGTGTGATGCCCAGATCCACCCTTTCCTGCACCAGCGACCTAAACCTTTCCGTTTGTTTCCTTGTCTACAGACAGTGGGCTTTGACACTTACCTGAGTGTTTGGGTAATAAAACTGTATATACCAGCACAGCTGAGCTCCTCAACAGCCAGGCTGCAGAAGAGACAGTCACACGGTGCCCTGTGTTAGGGACATGTCAGCATGGAGCAAGTATGCCAGGACCTTGGGACTCTAGTCCACGCCTCTGGCTGAGGTTCGGGTTTGGGGGTTGTGGTGGTGGCTGGACTGGTGGTTCCATCTTTTCTCTTGTCCAAGGGACACACTTCATTTCATGCCTAGGCAGAGGAGTTATAGTGAATGAGGTTAATGCTCACAGTTGAGTCTATGACAAGACAGAACCAGCAGGGGGTGCTGCTGCCCCCTGGACCCCACAGGAACTGACAAACTTTCCTCCAGGGGTTTCTGGCACCTGGTAGGGACCCCTAAGGAGTTCTATGAAGGCACTGTCAGGATCCCTTAGAGGGCTCCAATAGTGAGCAGCAGCTGATCTTTGCCTCCTTGATGGCCACAGGGACTAACAGACCAAACCCCTTGTAAAGGGAAGATTAGTTAGTACACTTTCTCTTGTCCCAACAGAAACTCAGGCTGCAACTCAGAGTGAAACATTATCAAAACAAAGTCCAAGGGAAGTAGTGGAAGGCATTTAATTTCTTGGGTCAAAGGTGCCATAAAGTGACATATTCTTTCCACGTTTCTGCTTATCCCTCCTCACTGGAAGGCAGGGCCCCTTCACAATGGGAAAGTTTGTGACACATTCCAAACTCCGTGTCCAAGTGCATCAAAGGATCCATATGAAAGGAGATGAGATCTTTGCTGTGTGTCATCCTATTCCTAGCAAGGAAGCCTTTTCCAGAACAACTGTGCTGTCAGATTGGATCTCCAATTAACTCACTGTGAACCAGGGTAAAACATCTATTTGGGAGAATTTATAATGAAATCTCCATCACTTTTCAGTAAAAAGTTTTATTAACAGTGCCGTTTCATCCAGGGATTCCTAGGGTTAAATGGAAATCGCTCTCTACTTAACCTGATAGCTTGCTTGAACATCAGTAGGAATCAGGCAAATGAAGGCTGGGGACAGGAGACGCAGGGAGGAGAGAGAGTGCCCGAGCCCAGTGGCCATCTACTGAACAGAAAGAGGTTTAAGTTGGCTGGAATATGAAGTGGGGGTGGAGGAGGCCATCCGCTGAAGATGAGGCATTTGAGGGTAGGCAAGGCCTGCTGTGCCTGGTCCAGGAGGCTGGACGTTATCCCAAGAACAGCAGGAAGACCCTGCAGAGTTTTGAGCAGGGTACACAAGACCAGATTAGGATTTAAGAATGGTCCCTCAGGTAGCGGGATGAAGAAATTTGTGGCCAAGGGTTAATATTGGTGGCAGTTATCAAGCAGAGAGGAGGGTCATGTGGCCTAGGGAACTAACTGTAGTGATGGAAGTAAGTGTCAAGATCTTATTTTGAAGGACGTAGGAGGTTGGACTGGACGGACTTGGTGTTTGAGGGGGTGGTGAGAGAGGCAGCAAGGAAGGACGGCTCTAAGAGTCGCTGGCCGAAGCAGCTGGGTAGAAGGCTGCTTTTCACTGGGTTAGGCAACACTGGAGGAGATGCCGATGCATGGGGAGTGGGGGTGGGTGCAGGTGCGTTCACTTTTGGACATGTTGTGTATCGTTGCCTGTGGGGCTCAACCACTTAGTACCTCAGTGACTTGGGGGAGCTGACCTAGCCTCTCTGTGCCTAAGATGCATCCTCTGTAATAGGAGAATGATGCTAATAATTAGAAAACACAGCTAATTTCTGATTCATTTAGTCCAGGATAATGTTCTCTACTTGTACAGCAGAATGCTGTTTTCAAGTTAGGCAGTCCCTAGGCAAAACGGGAGTCTCTCTGCTTATCCATGTATTGGTTGGCTTTACTTATCTGCCGTGTGTATTTTCAACATGCAGTGTGTTTTGGCAGTGCTAAAAGAAAAACAATTAATTCAAAGAAATGTGTTTAGGGGCACCTGGGTGGGTCAGTTAAGGTTAAGCGTCTGACTTCGGCTCAGGTGATGATCTTGTGGCTTGTGGGTTCGGGGCCCACGTTGGACTCTGTGCTGACAGCTCAGAGCCTGGAGCCTGCTTGGGATTCTGTGTCTCCCCGACTCTCTGCCCTTCCCCTGCTAGTGCTCTGTCTCTCAAAAATAAATAAACATTAAAACAAACAATCAAAAGAAATGTGTTTATCACGTGTGATAGTTAGCCTGTCAGTTTGTCCCTCAAAGACACAGCCCCCCTTCAGACCCTCCAGTCTTCTTCTTGTAGCCTCACTCCCTCAGAGGGCGGCGGGTGAGCCTTTGGGACCTACTTTCTCCAACAGTTCTCTTCTCTGTAAAGTCATCTTTACAGAGTCCCAGAGAGTGCCTAGCACCTGTTGAGTGCAATCTGTCTGTGAGCCTGTCAGTTGTCTCAGGTGTGAAGTTAGGGGACAGGAGAGAGCCGGATGTGTAGATCTGGAAACCAACAGTGTGTGCCTGTATTGCAGGCAGGTGGTGAAGCCATATGTACCAAGATTTGAATCAGGGCCCCATCACTTACTCCTTGTGTGACTTTGGGCAGGTTACTTCACCTCCCTGTGGTCAGTTTCCTCATTTGTAAGATGAGGATGATGATCCTATTCTAGGATAATGACTCATGGTTGCCTCCTTCTTTTAGATCAAGAAAATACTACCTTTTAAAACTATAAAGTGCTCTTCAAGTGTAGATTACTTCCAGGGTTAAAAAGAGAATCTCTGCTTATCTAGCTATCTGCTTGGACAGGCACGAAACATGCCATGCTCATTTTTACCCTGCAGACAATGTTGAACTTCACTCGAGCCCTGAAGAGAGCCACAGTCAAGAAATCTCGACAGGCTTTCGTGTTTCAGAAATGGCTTATCACAAAAGACCACTCTTCCCCCTTTAACCTAGAAAAGGCTTGCTCCTCACGCTTTGTCACGCCCTACCATATGTCTGTCGGGTGGCTCCTGGGTTTACATGCGACAAGGCCAAACACAGACCTTTCTCCTTTTGCTGACTGGGCCAGACACACAATCCCTCCAGCTCCCTGATGTAACTGAGATCGGAAGTCAGCCCTCCTGAAACTAGCTAGACACAGAGAGAAACATTTCTTGTTCGTGGAGACTAATCCTGAATGCAGAAACATCCTACCTTAAATCTCCCCCACTATAATGGGTCTACTCAATCCTTAGGGGAAAAGAGGCAAAACCACCCTGCGCAGACCGTGTGATGTTCAGATCTGGGCTGCTCTCAGCATTGCAACAGCCTGAATAGTGAGGTGCTGTACTAGTTTGGTTTTTCTTTCCTAGTATGCACGCATGCAAAAACGACCGGTAAGAACACAAAGATCTGAAAGTGGTACTTCCTGCCACACGTGCGCCCTACAAAGGAAGTAACCCAACGTCACTCGTCACTCGCAGCGCCTGGAAACTCTCCCTACCACCTCGGGAAATATGTATCCTGTGCAGTCACTCAGGTGCGCCACAGTCACTCTGGGGTGGGTTCAACCTTCTCTACTCCCTGCGTGGTTACAAGTCCCGGATTCCAAGTACCCATGCCACGGCCCACGGAGAGGAAGCCACTTCGCCCCGGGGCACCCCGTTGTCCCTCCCTGCCCCGTGCAGCCCGAGGAAGGTTAAGGAGCACCCGGCTTCTCCATAGTGTCCCATGTCTGTGATGTCACACGTAGTCCCGCAGCCCCTCCTCCTGTGGCTGGTCTCTCTAGGAAGTCGGGAGGACTTCCCCTCTCGGTGGTCTTAGCCCTTCTCTTCTGGGGAGGTGGGGGTTCAGACCTGGGGCTGAGGATAGGAGGGGGTGCGCTGGCGCAGGGATGGAAGGAACAGGATCCTGGGAAAGAACATGCATGAGAGCAAAAGCGGGAACCTAAGAATAAAAGAGGGAGAATCTCCCTAGAACAAGCCGGGCGTGCATTCGTGTCACAGGACCACCGTTCTTTCTGCGCCACACAAGAGCAGTGCTCTCTGAAAGAACAGCTGTTTTTCTCAGAAGCCTGCCTCTGCAGTGTCAGAACTGAGGTTTGACAACCTGTGTGTGGCATATTTCTCTTTCTCTAATTGAGGATGCCATATTTAGTGGAGACGAGTTTGACACTTCCCATGGGCATTGCTAGACCCCCCCCCCCTCCCCCCGCCCCCAGGCCATAACTGGGCTCCAGTCCGTGTTCCACGGGTTCAGAAACAGTCTGTTTCCTTGGCATCACCTCCTGTATTAAACCATCTGAGGAATTCTGTCTAGGAGGTGACATACAAAAAATAGGCTCTGTCATTCCTACACTGGTATACAATTATTTAGAGTGTTGTAATCAGATTACAAGCTCCAATATATAATATTTACAAAAAGAAGGCATGTTTGGTTGTCCAGTTTGCTGAAAAACAGCCAATCCTGGGCAGCAGACATATAAGTGTGATGAGAAACTTGGCTTTATAATTAATCACAGAATTCCATTTAAATTTCCAATACAATTTCCTTATATTGACTACTAATGTGTGTATTGGGTGGGTCGTGTGTGTGTGTGTGTGTGTGTGTGTGTCTACGTGCACACGCGTGTGAGTGTTAGGGTGTTTTGTCAAAAACCTAAAAGTGAATGGCCTGTCTTGCCCGAGCCTCTCAAGGTACCAGTAACAGAGAGAAAAGATTTTTTAAAATTCCATATTGGAAGGAGCAGATTGTGAACAACTTCCTATTGGAGTGTCTTACCTGGAACCTCCTGGGATTCAGCAAAATGTTTTATGAATAGTTTTTTTTAGGGAAGCACTGGTTCTACTGTTTTTAGTTGAATATGGACTACATTTAAAACTGTACTTGAGATTGTATGAAATAGGTAAGCTAAAGCTCGAGATTGGGAGAACCCAACCCTAGGGAAGGGTCTCAGGGAAGCTAACCACACAGAGTCAATGGTCTAGACAAGGAAGACAGGCTGTTAGGAGCTGGAACAGACGAGTTCAGTCAGTCAACTCAGATCAAGCTCTGTCTTTCTGGACAGTTGTCAGACTGAAACATCAGGAAGAGGCCACAAATACCTCAAGTATGAACTTCAGTGTGTGACAAAGGCTCTCTAATCAGGGTATAAACACTCATGTGGCTCAGAAGTGTCAATCCCTGGAAGAAAGCACTGAAGACAGAGGCGAGTTTCCTCACCCTGGGACCCAGATCTCTGAAGCATCATACCCTAGACACAGACTCCCAGATACTTCATGGGCCTCCCACTATGGCTCTCAAAACCCAAAATATCCCATTGACACACTGAGGGAAGCCAACCACATTGACTCAATGGCCTAGACTAGGAAGCCAGGTTGTTCGAAGCTGGAGTGGATGAGATACAGACCCAAGAGAAGGCAGCTAGGAGACCTCAATGCATTGGACATACAATATCAAACCACCCACAGAATTCAAACTCCTATGGAACTCGAGATATGAGGAGAGACACAAAACAGCTCAGAGGCGATAAATTCTATAATACAGATCCACGTGCATTTTAGCAACCTGACAACCTGCAACATAGAAACTTAATAGCTCACAGACCTTACACCTTGCACACAGATGCCATACAATCACAGAGCTGACAACCTTGCATGTAGACACACAAACAGCACAAAACACCTGTACCGTGAACACAAGCTTGCTCAGATACCTCCTGTCCCATGACAAATAACCTTTGCAATCTCACAACCTAGAATATGGGCCCCCAGGAGCTCAAATATGCCAACCTCAACAGAGACCCTCAGGAGAGCTCAAACCCTAATTCCTGAAATACATAATGGGAACAGCCCCAGACAACTTACATTCTGCACGCTGCACCTAAAACAGATCACATACCTCACTCACCAGGAGAGACCCCTAACAGCCCAGACAACTCTCACTTGGACACACAACCCTCCACAGCTCAGTGATCTCCCATACTGGACACAGACCCTCTCACAGCTCATACATCTCAAATCCTGGACCCCAAAATGGCTCGTAAAACGACATCTTGTTTTTGAACACAAAAAGTCACTCCATACAGGACACATGTCAATTAGAGACACAATGAGGTCTCACCCAGCCCCATGAGTGAATAGCACAGAGAGACTGAAATACAGAATTACAGACAGCCTTTCTTGGAAACCGCTGTCTCCACAGTATTAGCCCCCATCCCAGTGCACCCATCCAGGCACGTGAGGAACCTCTTTTCCCAGGGATAAATGACCCCAGGTTTTGCCATCATTGGCTGTTTCTGGACAATGACTCAGCTGCACTGGTCCCAGGCCACAACTAGGAGGGAAGCCCCCGCTCACATGTCTGACAGACAGTAGAGCCCTCCACCCATCAAAATGGGGAGACCTTCTAGGTTGGAAGGGTTCATGCCATCTTCAGGAGACTCCCACTGTCCTTAAGGCCCCAGAGCCTTCCTGCTGAGGAGCCATTGCCCCATCGTGGGGATCGGAACCTGTGGGGAAGGCAGAACAGGACAGTCCCACGCTGCTCAGGGTAGATCCACGCCCTCTCAGTCTTGTGGAAGGCCTGGCCCTCATCCCATTCACCCTGAACACACTGCTCTCTTCAGCCTTCTCAGCTCCTAACCCTTGGAGGCACTGCAGCCACCCAATTTTCCCAGTGTCCATGTGAACCCCAAACACAAGGACACCTTCAGTCAGCAGGTCTGTTGCAAGCCAGTGAACACCAGTGGGGGAAGGAGATGGTGAAGGGGTTCACATTGCCGTGCCAGGATGACCTGCCACAGACCACTTACCTGACCACTGAGGGTGCCCCTGTTCCACCCGCTTCTCTACCTTATCATCTCCCCATCCACCCAAAGGAAACCTGTCCCCTTCTCTCAATGCCTAATTCTGCTTTAAAGGGGAAGGTGGCATGAGGGTGACCACAGTTCCTGTGGGGCTTTGTGCAAACTGTGAGGCGCATACGTTCCCCCCCCCCCCACCCCCCGATCTCCCACCATGAAGCCAACACCAGAGCAGGCCTATTTGCTCACGTGGCAGAATCCACGGCGAGGGTGACTTGGGCCTGCCTGGTGCGTGCACCTTGTCCTCCTCAGGGGACACACACACTGGCCCATCTCTCATGCCATTGTGAATTTCCCTCCCCCAGGAACACAGTCTTGCATCTGCAGCCTTTCAGGCACAGGTGTGAATACAGTCAGGGCTTAAGGAACGACTGGGGAGAAGTTCATGGACATGAGAACCCACCTATCTCTTACTTGCCTGCCCTCACTCAAACATCTCTCCTGTCTCATGCTTAAAATCCTATCCTCTAAGTGTTCACTTCTCTGGGTTGAGTAGGGCACCTTGTTTCCCTCAAGAAACTGGCTTGGAGTAGGTCATGAGCCCCTCTTTGAAATATCTCTGCCCATCCAAGACTTATAGTCTGGTGGACACATAACAGGACACTGGAGAAAGATTTAGTGATTTGTTATTGGGCTCATTTCACTATAGTGGGATCCTGGAAGCACTGTTAAAAAAAAAGTTGCAGGAAGACTGACTAAAGGACAGACTAAGAGAAGCCAGTGATCCCACTGACCTGGGTAGCATCTTCAGCTTCTTTTGCTGGTGAGCAGCCTGAGGTTCCACGGCATGATTCCAAACCCTCCACTTCCACCTCCACTCTTCAAAGCCCCACCTGTGCACCCATAAACTCTCTGAGAAGGACACCCCACCTCCAGCCAATGGGATTCTTTTCCTTGGAAGATCCTGGCAGGCAATCCCATCTAGACTAACCAGTCTAGTGTGGTCCTTAATCTCTGCTCTGCTCACCCATGAGGAAACCATTCATGTGCTCCTCTTCCATGTTCCCTGGTCCCTACTTGGTTAGAATCTGTACAGCTGACGGGCTGGGGCCAGAAGTGAGACGATGGTGACCTCCGGAGAGGTGGAGGTCCTTGCATGGTGGTGAGCTCCCCTGCACCCTGCCCGCAATGGTTTCTTTGGGAACACAAGACTCCCTCACTCCAGCTGTACCTCCCAGAGGAGACTGCTTCATCTGGGACTTCAGTGGTACATCCTATTACAGGAAAGTACAACCTGCTGCTCCTCTAGCAACCTTTCACCCTTTCCTGCCACCCCACACCCTGGTAATTTGCCCAGATGGGGTCACATCACCTCCAGCTCCACTCCTCCCCAGGAATAAAACTAATGGGCGCTGCATCCTTCCATCATAGTCTCACTACTCTTAAACTCCCCACAGGGATCATTCCACTTGCATACGCCAAGATCTTGCAGAGAGCCTGAGATAAAGTGTCCAGCCTCCTGTCTACATCTCCCACGTCATGAATGGGGTGCTTAGGGTGCCAGCAAAGGGGCATTTGTTACTCCAGTCACACCGAGGGTAGTGTGACTTGGCAAAAGAACTTTGCAGGGCTCTCTGACGGCGTCTATCAAAATTTGATTCTACTGTGTCCCTACCCTCAGCAGAATTTCAGCTTCATGAAAAGAGGAACATATGTGGGTCTTCTCTAATGTCTCCCTAGCACATACAGTGGTATCAGGCACACAAGAAGGTACTTCAGAGATGTTTCCTTAGCAAAAGGTTTCCTTGATCCAGCAATTTCCATTGCTATTAACTTGTCTTAAAGAAATATTTACACAGCCACAGAAGTATGTGTACAATGAGAATAGCAAATTTCGGGGAGTGGGGGTGGGCTCTAAATGGCCATTGGTAGTCAATGACCTTTGGGAGGGTAAATGAAAGATGAAGTGTTCCTATCCTACAATGGAGCACCCACTGGCCTTGAAACAGAATAAGAGGAGCAAATTTGTACTGACCAGAGATTTTTATTTTATTATTATTATTATTATTATTATTTTCAAATGGGGAGTAGCAGATCAGTGGTAATCCTAACTCAACCAGTGTCTGTAAGTGTATATGTATGTGCAGGTGCAATTTGTAAATACTGATAACAGGGACAAGACGGAAACACCTATCAGACTACAGTGGTCACCTCTGATGATCAAACTGGTGAAGGCAAGACCTGGACAGCATATTACATCTTTTGGGGTAGGCAACTGTACTTCTAAAATGGCCAAAATCATATTCAAAAGCAAATGCTTTCCTTTACAATTTTTTTTCATTTTGTTAAGCTGTAAGTCACATTCCATAAAATTCACCCTTTTTCGTTGGCTTTTACTATGTACATATGGTTGTGCCAACCATCACCAACATCTAATTCCAGAAGAAACCCTACGCCATTAGCAGTCCCTGCCCAATCCCCCCTCCCAGGAGCCCTGGACATTTACTAGCAGCTTTATGTCTCTACAGATTTGTCCATTCTGGACATATCCACTAAATAGGATCCTACATTATGTGGCCTTTGAGTCTGGCTTCTTTCACTTAGCATAACGTGTTCAGTTTTCGTCCATGTTGCAGCAAGTATCACTACTCCATTCTTCTTATGGCTGGATAATATTCTACTATATGGATACATCACCACAGGTGATATATTCATTATTTGGTTGGCACTGGGTTGTTGGCACTCTGTTGTGATTAATGCTGCTAGGAACACTCGTATACAAGTTTTTGTGGGGGCTTATTCTTTATTTGTCTTGGATATATATACCTATGATGGCATAACTGTGTCATACAGCAGCTCTGTTTAACTTTTTGAGGAGCTGCCAAACTGTTTTCCACAGCAGCTGTGCCATTTTGAATTCTCACCAGCAATGTATGAGGATTTCAATTATTCCACACCTTCCCCAACACTTGTTATTTTCACTTTTTAAATTATATCCATATTAGAGGGTGGAAAGTTATAATTCATAGTGCTTTCAATTTTTGTTTTCCTAACGACTAATATTTTTGAGCATCTTTTCATGTGCTTATTTGGCATCTGCAGATCTTTTTTAATAGAAATGTCTATTCAAATGCTTAGCCCATTTTTTTAATTGAGAGAGACAGACAGAGAGAGAGAGAGCGAGAGAGCGAGAGAGCGAGAGAGCGAGAGAGAGAGAGCGCACACGCACATGCTCAAACGGGGAGGGGTCGAGAAAGAGAATCCCAAGCAGGCTCCATGCTGTTGGCCCAGAGACTGATTTGGGGCTTACTCTCATGAACCGTGAGATCATGACCTAAGCCAGAATCAAGAGTCGGTCACTTCACTGACTGAGCCCCCAGGTGCCTCCCTTATCCCATTATTAATTGGGTTGTCTTTTTACTCTTAGCTTGCAAGAGTTCTTTTTACATTCTGACTACTGGGCCCTTATCAGATATACAAATACTTTTTCCCATTCTTTTGTTTTTTTCACTTTCTTATGGTGTCCTTTAAAGCAAAAACTTTTTCTCATTTTGATGAAGCCATTTTTACCTAACTTTTCATTTATTATCTGTGCTTTTGATGTCCTAGCTAAGAATCCATCACCTAACCCAATGTCACAAAGATTTACTCCTACACGCTCTTACAGAAGAAGTTTTATAGTGTTAGTTCTTACATATGGACTTGGATCCATTTTGACTTAATTTTTATCTGTGGTACGAGGTTTGGATTCAAATTGATTCTTTTAAATGTTGACTATCCAGTTGTCCCAGCACCATTTACTAAAACGACTGCTCCTTCCCCATTTAATTGTCTTGGCACTGTTGTCAACAATTAACTCACCATAGACAGACGGGTTATTTCCAGACTCTCAATGCCATTCTGTTTATCTCTGGGTGTATCCTTAAATCAGTACCACGTTGTATTCATTACTGGAGTTTTGAAATAATGTTTGAAATGGGAATGCACGAGTCTTCCACTTTTGGCCGTCTTCTGCAAGATTGTTTAAATTAATTCTGGGTCCATGAAATTTCCACATAAATTTCAGGAGCAGTCTCTCAATTTCTAAAAAGCTGCAGTTAGAATATCAATAAGGATTACACTGAATGCTTGGATCAATTTGGGGAATGTTGCCATCTTAACAATATCAAGTCTCCCAATCGATGAACACACAGTCTTTCCATTTTTTAAAATTTGCTTTAATCTCTTTCAACTGTGTTTTGTAATTTTCAGTGTGTAACTCTCACACCTGCTTGGTTAAATTAATTCCTAAATATGTTATTCTTTTTACTCTGTCGTAACTGAAGTTGTTTTCTTACTTACTTATTTGGATTATTCACTGCTAATGTACAGAAATACAATTGACTTTTGTATACTGATCTATCTTGCACCCGGAACCTGAAGTCTATTTTATATTTATTTTTATTTATTTTTAAATGTTTATTTAATTTTTGAGGGAGAGAGAGAGAGAGAGAGAGAGCGCGCGCGAGAGCGAGCACAAGCAGGGGAGTGGCAGAGAGAGAAGGGTACAAAGGATCTGAAGTGGGTTCTGTGCTGACAGCAGGGAGCCCAATGCAGGACTCAAACTCACGAACCAGGAGATCATGACCTGAGCAGAAGTCAGACGCTCAACTGACTGAGCCACCCAGGTTCCCAAGTCTATTTTATATTTAAAGTGATTATAGCAACACAGGACTCAAGCCCAATCAACTAATGGAAAGACTGATTCAAACACCAACACTGACATCCTGTGACAGAAAAGGAAAAGAAGAGACACATTACATACAAGGGAACAAACAGGACAGAATGGGCAGATGACTGATCAGAATCCATGCAAGCCAGAATTTTCTGATTAATGCAAATGTTTCTTGAAAATGAAGGTGAAACAAAAACTTTCAAAGAAATAAAAAAGCTGAGAAAATTCATTGCCAGAAGATCTTCCCTACACAACACGTTAAAGGAAGTTCCTCAGGAAGAAGGCAAATGAAATCCAAAGAAAATCTGGATCTATACAAAGAACTGAATAGTGCTGGATGTGGTAAAGTTGCGGGCGTATATGAATTTTTTCCTTATATTTAATCTCAGTAAAAGAGAACCATCTAAATAATAGTAACAATGTGTTGTGGGGTTTACGACCTTGGTAGAAATAAAATGCAAGAAAGCAATAGCACTAAGGCTGGGAGAAAGGACATGGAGGTACATAGTCCTACGATTCTGACAGTGTACAGGAAGTGGTATAATATCATTTGAAGGCACAGTGTGAAAAGCAACAATATATATTAGAACCCTAGAGCAACCGTTTCGAAAAAATGTTTAAAGATATATAACTAGTAAGCCAATTGTGGAGATAAAATGGAATAACACCAAATGTTCAACTGATCCAAAATTATAGAGGGAATAGGAAAGGAAAATGTGAATAAAATATCCATAGGATAAAATATACAGCCAGATGGAAGACTTAAACGTAAACTGTTAACACACTGATTGTACACTGCCTACACATCAATTAAAAGACCTCATTTGTCACTTTAGGTAAAAATAGAAAGACCCAACTATGTACTGTCAAAAGGAATCTCACTTTAAATATGAATACGTAAATTGAGTTAAAAGTAACTGAAAGGAAAATTTATCGATAATGCTATGGTTTGAAGATGTCTCCTCCAAAATTCCTATGTTAAATCCTAACCCCCATACCTCCTAACCTAGGAGGTGTGGCCTTTGGAAGGTGACGAGGCCCTCGGGCAGAGCCCTCATGAACAGGATTAGGGCCCTTATGAAAGAGGTTCCAGAGATCCTTTGTCCTTCCACTATGTGAGGACACAACCACAAATCTGTGACTTTGAAGAGGGTCCTCACTAGAACCCAACTATGCCGGCACCCTGATCTTGGACTTCCAGCCTCCAAAACTGTGAGATACCAAGTTTGTTTATAAGCCTCCCAGTCTGTGGTATTTTGTTCCTGCATCCCCAACACACTAAGACACATACACCCAGCAAACGTGAATCACAGGAAAAGCTGGAAGGGCTAAATTAATATTACAGAGAATATACTTCAGAATGAGGATTATCACAAGGGGAAAAGACAGATGTTACTTAATAAAAGAGGTCCAGTCATCGAGAAGATCCAAAAATCATGAATGTGCATGCATTAGTAAAAACTGATGCAAGAGCTAAAAACTGATAAAACTAAAAGGAAAAACAGAGAAATCAGTTAGCTGAAGCCTTCAACATTCCCCCATCCACAACTGACAGTACAAGTGGACAACACAATCAGAAACTATATGGAGCAGTGGAGCAACACTATCAACAGCCATGACCTAACGGGTGCTTACAGAAGGACAGCACAAGACACCATCTTCTGAAGTGCACACACAAGGTTCACAAGACAGGCCATATTCTGTGCCATAAAGTAAATCTCAACAACTTCTAAAGGACTGAAATCATACAAACTGGGTTCTCTGACCGCAAAGAATTAAACAGAAATTAATTGCAGCAAGGTATCTGGAAAACCACAGAATATTTTGAAATTAAATGGCATTTCTCAATAATGCAGGGATCAAAGAAGAACCTGCAAGAAGTAGAAAACCAAAACACAGTATGTCAAAATCTGTAAGGTGAATCTACAACAATGCATTGAGGGGAATTTTTATCATTAAATATTTACATTAGAAAAGAAGAACTGTCTGAAATCAACTGTCTAAACTGTCACCTTAAGAAATTAGAAAAGCAAAATCAATTTAAACCTAAGGGAAGCAGAAAAAGTATAATGAAGGTTTGAGCAGAAATCGACCTACTAGAAATCATAAAATCAATACAAAGGAATCAGTGAAACTAAGAGCTGGTTCTGTGACAGGACCAGTAAATCTAATAGGTTTAGCCAGACTGATAATAAGGAATGAGGGCAGAGTGACATGGATTACTAATATCACTACTGCCAGCAGAGACATCAATACAGATCTTTCAGACATGAAGTGGATGAGAAAATATTATTGAAAATATTATCCAAAAAAAAGATGAAATGGGAAAACTCCTTGAAAGGCCCTAGCTCGCAGGCCCCAGTCAAGAAAATAACACCACTAGCCTTATATCTGTCAGAGACTGAATTCACTAAATCAAACAGAAAACAAAAACCCTTCCCTCACATAAAACTCAAGGCTTGAATGGTTTCACTGTTTAAATTCTATCAAACACATATGAAAGAAATAATGCAGGTTTGAACAAAGTCTTCCAGGCAACTGAAGATGAGGTCACACTTCCTAACACATGTTATAGAGCCAGCAATATCCTGATATGAAAGCAAGACAAAAAATTAAGAAAATAAATTACAGACTCTGGGAAAAAAAAAAAAAAAAAAAGAGAAACCTCACTAGAGTCCAGAGCCTAGAAAGGAGAACCATACCACTTCAACATCAATTACAGGAAGAACTGTCAGTTATAGACCCAACAGAAGAATAATCAACATGAAACAATCATGTAGGCCCCAACAGGAAAAGATGTACATTGCATGTCCTGTAAGATATTGACTACGCCTCCAACTCAGCCAATGAGAAACTGTCATTACCCTGAACTCTTGCTTTTCTTCAATGGGCTTTCATTCAAAACAACCCTTCCAACTTCCTCCTTCTTCTCCATAAAATAACGTTCCTCTACTTTGCTTATTGGACTTGCCTAGGATTTTGCCTTAGGTTGCTTGTTCCAAACTGTAATTCACTGCTATTCCTGAACAAACTCATTTTGCTGGTAAAATAACTGGCTGTTCTACTTTTGAGGCTAACAAGAGCAATAGCACTCATGACCACAGATGCAATAATCCAAAATAAAATATCGGCTGTTTGAAACCAGCAACATAGAAAAAAGACAAAATACCATAGTGAAATGGTTCCACAGCTTTGAGAGTGGTTCAATGTTTCAGAATCACTCACACTAACTGACCATAATAACAGACTAAAAATATATAAGCATCTCAATAGATGCATAAAGAGTATTTATTTGATAAATTTACTTGATAAAAACTCCTAGCAAACTAGGAATAAAGAAGGATTTCTAGCTTAGTCTCCTAGGGCTGCTGCAACAAAACTACCACAGACTGGATGACTTCTAAAAACAAGAGAAATCTATCTCTCATATTTCCAGATGCCAGGAAGCCCAAGATCAAGGTGCCAGCAGATTTGGGATGTGAGGCCCTGCTTCCTGCTTCACGGACTGCTGACTTCTTGTCCTCACATGGCGGGAGGGCTGAGGGAGCTCTCAGGGGTGGGTCTCTTTTATAAGGGCACTAATGCCATTCATGTGGGCTTCATCTGAATGACCTGATCACCTCCCAAAGGCCCTACCTCCAATCACCATCATACTGGAGAAAGGTTTCAACATGAATGTTGGGGAGATGGCAAGATTCATTCAGTTTATTGGCAACATCCTTAAACCGATAACTGGCATCTACAAAAATATCTAAAGCTACTGTAATCGTTAATCCTGAAGGTCTGAATGTTTCCCTCCTGAGACAGGGAACAAGGTAAGTATGCATACTTTCACCACTTCTAGTCAATATTTTCCTGGCTGTTCTAGCCAATAAAAAAGTCAAGCAGAAATAAAGAAGTAAAACAGTCATTATTCACTGGCAACACCTGAATCTGTAAGAAAAACCCATAAAACATTACTTGAATTAAGAAGCGAGTTTAGCAACGTGAAGAGACACATAGTCAGTATGTAAAAGTAAATTCTGCTTCCATATACCAGCCATAAACAATTAAAAATGGAAATTTTCAAAAGCAACGCTACATAGTGTAATGCTGAAAAACAGGAGAAAGAATGTGCTGCCATTGTCCCCACTCCCCAGCTACAGAGTTGTGGCTCAGAGGTTTTGAAGCAGATAGCTCCTCTCAGAGGAACAAAGTTCATTTGCAAAGGGGTGTTGAGGAGAAGGTCAAGCAAGTCTAAGGGCACTTGCAAAACAGTGGAGGTTGTGGTACAAGGCAAACGGTAGGAGACTGGTAGAAGTCTTGGACATAGAGGATCAACTGTAGGCTGGCCGGATTACCTGAGACAATCAGGGAGAAGAGACAGCTGCAAGGAGCCTGCCTAGGGTCAGAAAAACTCTGAAACAGTAACTTCAGCAGCTAGCCCTTCAAAGGAGCACGGATTTCACTGGTTTATATTATGAAGCAATATATCCAGGGTATCGCTGAAAACGGTTGAACAAGTAGCCCACAGTCAGTGAACCGGAACAGCTGGGTGTGGTCAGGCAAAGAGACAATCAGAGAGAACCTGACGCAACCAGTCATCCCAAGGGGACAGTAGGCATCCCCAAGTCGTCTCTCCCTGAGGACTAAAATCTGAAGCCTAACACAAGGGTGGGGGTGGGGGAGAGTAAGGAGAGAAAACAGACTCCACTAAAATAAACCAGCTAGACACTAAACAACTAGACAAGGAAATAGAAGTAACAAACCCAGGAAGGGGTGGGATGGATCAGTACCCAGTACTGCTCCAATATTTTAGATAGCTAGACACGAAAAAAATTATGATAATTCAAAAAACAGGAAAGCATGAATAAGCAACAGAAACTGCCGGTGCTTGCAACCAGATGTCAGATTTGATAAAGAATTCAAAGTAGCTGCTATAATCAGGTCCAAAGAACAAAGAAAACCACAATCAAAAAAGTAAAGGAAGGTATGATGAAAATGTCACATCAAAGACAGAATAACAATAAAGTGAGAAAAATTATTTAAAAAAGAACCAAATACAAGTTCTGCAGTTGAAAAGTGCAGTAACTAAAGTGAAAAATTCACTCGAGGAGATCGACACTAGTTGAACTACCAGAGAAAGATTTAGCAATCTTGAAGACAGATGGACAGCGATTATACAGTCTGAAGAAAGTGAGGAAAACAAATGAGGGCAATAAACTGAGCTGCACAAACATATGGAACACTCTTAACACCAACACGGATGCAGGAGAGTACCAGAACAGAGACAGAAAGGAGCAGAAAAAAATATTCAAAGAAACAGTGCCTGAAAGCAACTCAATGAACTCCAAGTAGGATAAATGAGAGATTCATAGACACATCACAGTAAACATGCCGAAAGCCAAAGGCAAGGAGAAAATCCTGAAAACAACAAGAGAAAATGACCAGTCACTTATGAGGGAAATACAATTAATAGCAGTTTACTCAGAAGAAAATATGGAGGCCAGAAGGAACTGGGTAATTAAAAAATTAAAAAATGCTCAACAACCAAGAATCTCATATCCAGTAAGCTATTTTTAAAAATGAAAGTAATGTTACTGAATTGGTTCCTTAGGTATAAGAATTTCTTTTTGTCAGAATCTTCAGGGTTTTACACAGATAAGATCATGTCATCTGGACGTGGAGGACTTGATGGCTACTAAAATAAACCAGACACAGAAAGACAAATACTGGGCCATCTCCCTTCTACATGCAATCTAAAATACTCAGACTCCTAGAAGCTGAGGGTAGAACAATGGCTGCCAGGGGTAAGGGGAGGGGTAAATGGTGAGGTGATGGTCAAAGGTACAAAGTTACAACTATGAAAGAGAAGTATGTTCTGGAGACCTACAGAGCGTAGTGCCTTTACCTAACAATACTGCGTTATATACTTAAAATTGCTAAGAGATTATCTTATGTTAAAAGTGCTCTTACCGCTAATGACAATCACATAATAACAACCACACCAACAAGAAGAAAGGGTTGTACATGTGAATACCTTTACCTATAGCTTTACCTATCAATCAGACCTCAATAAAACACACCTCTTTGGTACCACTAGTCATGGTAGTAATTTTTACATTGACTTATATGATTGTTAGATTAACTATTCTCGAATGATTTGGCTTAAACTCACTCCACGAAGGCAGTGATGTGTCTTTGTTTACTGTATCGCCCAGGCACCCAACACAGTGTCTACAGTGTCTAGGTAAGAGCTGAAACTTATTTAGTGAATCATACTTAAATGAATAGAGTCTCTCACCCTATATTTGCCACACACACACACACACACACACACACACACACACACACGGTTACCATCATACTTATGCAACTCAGGGAGCAGTGCCTGGGCAGCCACCCCCAGCTGGATCAGGAGATGGAGGAGCACCAGTGGTGTTGCCAGATGGCGGCTTCGAGCTTCTGTAAGGTGAGGCAGTGTTACTCTCAGCAAGGCTAAGAAACTTGATGAATGTGTCTATGGTAAAGGCTGAGACCTTCGTGCCTTCACACACTCAGTGTCCCCTCGTTACTGTTCATGGCGGGTCATCAGAATGCTCATCACTAAGTGCAGCGATTCCCTCCCGGACCTCGGACCAGGGTAACCTCTCCCCACAATACTAGAGCACTCTATTTTCATAGCAGAAAAGCAAGGCCACAAAACGGGATTTTCGCTGTTTGTCCCCTCTTAATGTGTTTTCTCACCTTGTACTCACTTCCATGCTTCTTCTTTGAGTCACCCACCCAACCCTGCTACTTCCCAACCAATGACTACAACACCTGTGCCTGCATCTCACTTGCTATGTAGGGCTCTACTGGAGGTGGCTGGATCTAACTATTGTACTATGCATTTGCTTTCTGTTTTCTCTTATGAATCCGCAGGCCTCCAGACTTCAAGTAACGTGCTCCAGGTGGCCCACAAACGGAGAATGCTTCAGGTGAGGCTGCCACTCTCACCCACAGCGTGACCAAAGCAGTGCTACCTTATAAGAACCACACACTGCACCCCGGGGGCCAAAAGAGAGCAAAAGTCTAAGAAATTTTAATAGAGATGCTTATCTCAATAGCACAACTGTCTCTTCTTAGGGACAAGCAAGTTGCTGTCTGATTTGGTTTGGTTTTGGCCTGCATCGTCTGTGGCATTTTCATAGCCCTTGCAGACTTAGCTAACCTTCCATCCAAACCTCTCTGCTTCCCTCACTGCTCCGCTCTACTGTCCCACATAGCTCTCCTCCGCTTTAAATGCACTGATCGGGTTTTCAGCTGGCAAGGATATCAAAGCAATTCATTATCTTGAAATGTCAAGATACCAAAGAGATCGAGTCTTTAGAAAAACGACTTTAAAATCTATAGGATTTTATCTGTTGTTTTGTTTCCAAACATTATATATACCATAAACTACTGTCCATAATGATCATGATGAGGATACCAACGCTGAAATCTGCCGCAGCAAACGCGTCTATAGACCTTGATATGAACCAGATCCCGACTTAGTGATGTGCCTGTATTGACTCGTCACCTCACAGTCTCTCGTGCACCTGAGACATCATGTTCTATCCAAGCACTGATCCAGTGTAATCAGGATAAGCTGTCTTACATGTTCACCTGTCTTTTGAACCAAAGGACACTGGACACTGAGGTGCACTGCAGTTTATGGCCAAATTCCATGTCTCTGTTATGTTTTTCTCTGACCTGGATTTAACCCTGACCTTGCCCTTGCTGAGTAGGTGGCTCTGGGTAAGTTACTTCACCCCTTAACCTCTACGGGTCTCAGTTTCCTCATCTGGATGGAACAAGGGACGATACCCTTAAAAACACTTACCTCACAGTGCTGCAGTGGATACTCCATGAATTTTAAAATCATTGCTGTAGGGAAAGAGCTAAAAACAAATCCAGGCCTGTAGTAAGCCTCCTGAAGTGTGAGCTTGTATTCCTGTCTCTTTCCTTCTGCTTGTATCCATTATCCTTCCCTCCTGTTTGCTACTCCTTCTCTCTGCCTGCCCCCTGCACACTTTCACCTCATCCTCCACTCCCATTCTCTCCTCACTGCACCTTTCCTAAGACTCTCCAAACACACTGTTTACCACCTCCTCATGACTCAGTTCAGAAAATACTAATACACCAGCCTTTTGTTAAATGAATAATGAATATGAGTGGAAGAAAAACAAATGTTACTGATGAAAACTGGACTGTTAACAGTTTCGTATCTTTACCAGATTCACATCTTCCCAACAGACTGAACTCCCAATAGGAGTTCAATACAACTAACGGCTGTAGAAGCCACCACATGATGAGGCCCTTGGCCTTTACATTTCACTCTTTGAAATGTTTACACAAATTTATACACTCGTGTTCTATCATCATCCAGTGACCACTTCATTTTCCAAACACTGTACAAAATGTGCAAACAGGTCATTCGTTCTAATTTCCTAGAGAAGTTTCCATTCAAGTTTTCCATAGGAACCCACGATGATGCAACCAAGCATTGCATTTAGGCTTCCCAATGGCCCATAAGGAGAGCTGAATACTCGTTATGCTAATAAAAGCACGCCCTCCACCGTGCCCCACAGACTCAATTCCTGAGTCCCCAAGGAGCCGAAGTGATAGTGCTAAGTCCTTCCAGTGAGTCAAAGGTAGTCTTGACACCATCTTTCCAGAACATGCTTCCCGGAAATGTGGGAACAACAACAGTAACAACAACGGCTAGAATTGATCGGCAATTTGCCACATGCCGGGCACTGTCCTGATGACTTTTCTTGTCTTAACACAGTCAGTACTCTAAACTGCCCCCAAGAAGTAGCTACACTTACTACTAACTAGTGTTTCCACGTTGCTAATGGAAACGAGGCACACAGATGTTAAGTAACTTGCTCAGTGGCATCGGGCCGTAAGTGGTGCAGGCACAGGTTGCAGAAAATTCACTGTACTGTGCACTTGTTCAGTCAATATTAGGATCCAAGGGCCACTGCAAAATATTTAGAGTTACACCTAACATATAACACAAACTGATTTTATAGCACGGAACTGCATGGTATACAGAAATTTGATTTCAACAGCAATCACTTAGATGGAAGCTTGACAGGGACTGGATTCAGGATACTCTGTGGAAACAATAACTCTCCGAGCCTTGTTAGTACAGCAGACAGCACATCAGTCTCCTAGCTGAAGTTCTTGGGTTTGTGCATCAGAGAAGGCACCAAACTGTTGTCACTTCTGCACCCTCACAACAATGGAGAGAGAAGCCAGGCAGCAGAAAAACGGGACCACTGCCCTGCTCCAGTAGTTCCCAGACAAGGAGTCCTCCTAAGTCAGAACCCAAGAACTTTTTAAAAATGCACATGCTATGATCCACACCCAGTGAATCTCATTTAGCGTGGTCACAATGTTAAGAATCTGTGATTTTTAAAAAAATGTTTATTTATCGAGAGAGAGAGAGAGAGAGAGAGAGAGAGCGCGCGCGCAAGAGAGCGAACATGCACGTGAGTCGGGTAGCAGCAGAGACAGAGGAAGAGAGAGAATCCCAAGTAGGCTCTGCACTGTTAGCAAGGAGCCCAATGCGGAGCTCATTCTCACGAACTGTGAGATCATGTCCTGAGCCGAAATCAAGAGTCGGATACTTAACCAACTGAGCTACCCACGTGCCCTAGAATCTGTGATTTTTAACTCTGCCTAGGAGACTCTCAAGAACTTTATTAAATCCCTGTGGTAGCAAGCCTGACTTCAATGTACTGACTCTTTCCAGACAAACACACACATGAGAGACCAATCTGAAAGCACACAGAAAGCAGAACATAATGAGCACAGCCTGAGACTCAAACCAAGGGCAGGGCAGATTTTCTGAGAGGACATCACGACCCCACTGGACTTTCTCCATGAAAGCTTCGGTCTATCTCAAATCCATTCTCTTCATGGCCAGTGGGTAGGGTTGGTGACAGAAGATGACATTAAGTTCTCATGATGGCATGGGCTTTTTTTGAGGACCACGTAAACCATATGATGTGAGGTTATGCAGTCTATTCTCCCCATGTCCTCTCAGCCTTTGGTTCACTCTTACACCCACACTCCACTCCACGTCAGCCTGGAGCAACCAGAACTTGGGCGCATGTCTTCCCTTCACCTATCAAAAACCTGCCTTTGACCTTAGGAGATCATCTCCCTCTTGTCCTTTCAGCTGTCCTGTGATATCATCTGCTGTCCCGAACAGGACAGAAGCTTAAAGCCCTTGCCCAGGCCCTTACTATGGTGTCCATACCTAGAAAGGCTTGTCATCAATGAGGAGGAGAACCCCAGTCCCAGGAGCTAAGAGCCAAGACGAGCACAAAACCATCCGGGCGTGGACATTCCACAGCAGTGGTGACCTCTGAAATGAAGCTTTACCTCACATCTCAGCTGTCCCTGAAACACGTTCTTATCACAGAAAGCAGGCAGAGGATGAGGGTGCCCGGAATCCTTCCTAGGGAGTACTTCCTGGGAGTACCATGCTGCCATGGTATTTCCTCTCACCAAATCCAGGCAAGGACCAGCATATTATGTGGGTTATAACCACAATGGCACATTTTGAAAATTTCAGAGGGAGACTGTGATTGTTGAAATGATTAAAGGGAAGTATCAGTATTTAAAAAGGGAAAGTTTCAGGGAGGCAAATCTTTTTGACAGAGACTTACATAAGGTGGATTTTCCATAAATGTTAACTTCCATGTAAATTGAGGGATACTTGCATGTTGTTTTACCTGGGAAGGTACCAATAATCCTTGACTGTTTTGGAAAATACATCAATGAAAGCAATTCTGTTCGTGGCTTTGCGTCTCATACAACATGCCAGTATCACCTGATATCTGTGGCTGTGCGTGCAGGAAATAGAATGAGGGGAACCCAAGTGTACTGACCGGATGGGTCTTCTCCAGGTTATGCTGTGAAAGGACCGGAGGAATTAAGTGGGAGATGTTCACAATGTGATCTGCCAGCGGTCACTGAACATTGCCACTTTGTTTCCATATCTGTCTCCCTCGTGTCTGCCTCGTGGAAGGCTGGAAACACACCTCTTGGTGTCTTCAGGCCAGAGGACCTGACACTCGGCAGAAGGCCAGTCCACACTTGTGGAATTGAAGTCAAATGGGAATGAATGGACCTAGTGTCATGATGATGAACCACACAGATGCCGGTCTGCAGAGGGCAGGAGGGACGTGCCACAGGTCTCAGTCTTAGGACCAATGCGGTAGGGTAAGACCAGCCTGCAGGACTGATCTCCATCACATCCCTCAGGGGTCCTAGATTTAACCAGTTAAAACAATTTGCACTAACCACAAAGGTCTAATGTAGAAAAACAGGTAACTTACTGATTAGTTTTTTTGTACAAACCTTTTTAGCTGGCCTGATGCACAAATTCAGGCACAGCACACACCGGTCGAGAAGCAGAACCTGACCTGAAAGTCTTCCAGGCTGAGGCAGTGTCGGGCTGGTCAGGGCACACACACAGGAAGGGTAATCCTAGCGGGCACACGTGATTCTCCTGAAACAGAGTTTACAATCGTTAGGGAGCCCAGAGCTGGACATACACCGAATCCGGCAACACGGCTCACCGGGGCCTCAATGTGGCCTCCCGCCACGGGCCTTCCCCTCTAGGACTCCCTGTCCACTTGGAATATTCATTTGAGCCCTTGGTTTTAGAGGGGTGCCTGGAGGCAGTTATTTCCCAAAGTTGTGTCTGTCCACGACACCAGTTCATCCTCTCTCTGAGGGTGGAGGTCACGTGGAGGTGCCATGCGTGCAACGCCCAGGAGCTGGGGCCACCCCTGCTGTCCCACAGTCAGAGCTCTGGCAGGTATGGCTCGAGGCTCAGGAGTCAATTTGCATTCGCAGTGCTCACAAAGGCTTGCAAAGGCTGCACTGAGAGTGTTTCCTTAACAAAAAATAGAAAATTTCCAAGAATAGTCTGGACAGACACAGGCCATTAATGTCCTCGCCTCTTCCCTCTGCTTCTCCCCAGGTGCCAGGTTTGTTTTCTCCACTGTTACAAAATCAGTGCATACAATTCTGAAACTGAACCTTTCCCTGACTTTATTTATCTCCTGCTCTCCTCCAAACCTTTTGTAAGGAGGGCCTGTTAGCAAAAGGGACCAAAATATTCTCATAGAAAACTCTATTACATAATGAGAAAGACTCATGATCATTAGGAATTGTTCAGGATGAAATTCTGAATTTTCAAAATTTTCAAAATGGGTTTACATCACCTCCTGTCCCTTTTGTCTCTCTCCTTTATCCAGCAACCAGGCTAGAACAGGTCATACCCTTGCTGGGGGCAGCTGCTTTGAACAGTGGCCCTGCCTAACATCTTACATCAGTTTTCTCAGACATCCAGGCACCAACAGCCACAACGTACAAAGCCACTTTTAAATCCTCCCTTTTCGCTCTCACTGCAAGTTTACTGAAACTCCTAGCAGTAAGTGGACACTTACCGGGTGACCATATAGGGGACATCCTGGTTGGAATGCCGGGAGGCGCAGCCACAGCAGCAGTAAGCCAGCTGAAGAAAAGGCTGGAATGCCTTCCCCTCCGTCTTTGCCTCTAGTTTATGTAAAGCTTTTTCTAGCCCAGGCAACAAATTAAATTTGTCTTCTCCCACGTGCAGGAGACAGCAAGTTAAACTTTCAACATTTTTGTTCACCTTTGGGAAGGTCTGGATCCTTTTCCCTGGCCTCCAGAGAATAAAGACCCAAGTCATAAGTTGGCTACACTTGTTCACCTCATGTCATCCAGCATGGCTAAAGCAGCCAAGGCATGCAGTGAGCCAACGCTCTTGGACTTGGACCTTTTATTTTTGCATTCCGTGTGTAACATTTACCTTTCAGAACAGCTCAGCTGCTCTTTCATATCGTGGGCACATCCATAGTCACTGAGGCACAAGCAGCTTATCATCTCTACCGTGCCATCCTTTCTTTACGCAAAGTCTTCCACCATATTTTAGTGAGTCAGGGTTTTCCTGCTAGTGAGTCCCATGGCTGCCACCATGGTTTCGGAGGTCCCAAGACCACCCTTGCTTTTGCTGCATCCCCAGGAGGACGTGAAGGTCATCCTCAGGGCTAAGATTTATTACAGCAAAAGGATAGAAAGCAAAATTGCCCAGGGGAAATGGTGCCCTGGGTAACATCTGGAGGAAACCAGTGCAAGCTTCCAAGAGTCCTTTCCCAGGAGAGTCACACAATTTGTCCCTTCAGCAACAAATCATGATAACTCATGTGAAATGCTGTCTACCAAGGGCACCTCGTGAGTAACACAGCGTCAGAGGTTTGGGATGGAGGCTGGTCACGTAGGTACTGTCTGCCCAGCACAGACCAAGATTTCAGATTCCCAGAAGGAAAGGTATTTTCATAGATGTCTATGTGTTGAGATGTTTCATAGATGTTTAACATGAAACATATTGTTTGGACAGTTTAGGAAGAATAAAGCACCCTGCTCAGGTAGGGAATGGTGGGAAACCTTCTGAAATTCAAGTTCCTGGATGCAAGATAAGGGCCAACATGCTGATGTCTGTAAGCACAGCAGTTTCAGGCCTACTACGTTAACTCTTCTCTGCACAACACCCAATAACAAAGCTTCGAAATATATAACCAAGTCAGACAGAACTGAAGGATAAATGAACAAATCTACAAGTAACAGTTATAGAGGTCAACACTCTCTCAGTCATATGCAGAAGGAATAGAAGGAAAATTAGCAATATGCGGATGAACTGAACAACACCGTGAACTACCTGGATGTAACTGACAAGTATAGAACCCTTCACATATGGAAGTTTCACCAAGGTGGACTGCATCCTGGGTCACGAAACACATATCAGAAGTTATAAAATAGTTGAAATCATACAGAGAATGTTGCCTGAGCAAAAGAAAAAAAAAAAACCCAATATGTAAGAAAATGTGAAGAGGAAAATCTCCAAACACAAGGAAATTACACGATACAGGTCTAAATAATCCCATGGTGCAAATGGCAAGGCTCAAGGGAAATTAGAAAATATTTTGGATACTAACCGTTTATCAGATGAACTGAATGCAAATGAAAATACAACATATCCAAATTTGCAGGATGCAGCTACAGCAGTACTTAGTGTTAAATGTACCGCATCAAATGTTTGTATTAGAAAGAAGAAAGGACCCACGTTAATAATGAAAGCTTCCACCTTAAGAAACTAGAAACAGGAAATAAAAATAAACTTAAAGCAAGCAAATAAGAAAAACAGGGTTTAGAGCAAATATCAGGAAAAGAATAGAGATAGTCAATGAAACCAAAAGCTGGTTCTTCGAAAAGGTCAATAAAATTCATAAATTTCTATCCAGACTGACACAAAAAGAAAGATAAGTAAAATAAAGACACAACTTACCAATATCCAGAATGAAATAGGTTACAGAATCCAGAGAATTTGAATGGATTCTAACAAATAATCTATGCACTTACATTTGGTAATTGAGATGGAACAGAACAATTGCTTGAAAGACACAAACTATTAAGGCTCAACCCAAACAAAACAAAACCCAACAAAACCAACAAAAACAAAAAACCACCACCCAGGTAATCTGAAAAACATACATATATTTCTAAAATATCATTGTTAAAAACTTTCAGGAAAGAAATCTCCAGGCCCAGACGGTTTCTCTGGAAAACTGTACCACACACTTAAGAACAAGTAACAGTGTGCTATCAACAACAGCCAAATTATGGGAAAAGCCCATATGTCCATTGACTGATGAATGGATAAAGAAGAAGTGGTACATATATATACAATGGAATACTACTCGGGGATTAAAAAGAATGAAATCTTGCCATTTGCAACACTGTGGATGGAAGTAGATCGTATTATGCTAAGCAAAATAAGTCAGTCAGAGAAAGACAAATACCATACGATTTCACCCATATGTCAAATTTAAAAAACATAACAGATGAACACAGAGGAAGGGAAGCAAAGATAAGATAAAAACAGAGAGGGAGGCAAACCATAAGAGATTCTTAAATACAGAGAACAAACGGAAGATTGCTGGAGAGGTGTTGTGTGTGTTGGTGGGGGGGGGGAGTGAGCTTAAATGCATCATGGGCATTAAGGAGGTCACTTGTTGGGATGAGCACTGGGTGTTATATGTAAGTGATGAATCACTAAATTCTACTCCTGAAACCATTACTACACTATACGCTAACTTGAATCTAAATTTTAAAAAATTCTACAAAAGTAGTAGAAATATAATAAGAAATAACAGCAATTCTACAACCTCTTCAAAGAAATAGAAGAGAGGGACCACTTCTTGAATCATTTCATCAGACTGGCATTACCCTGATAACAAAATCAGACAAAGACACCACTAGCAAATCATTCAATAATATATAAAAAGAATAATACAACATGAGCAAGTTGGGTTTATCCTGGAAATACAAAGCTGGTGTAGAATTCAAAAATCAGTTAAGAAATTATATTAGTGTATCAAAAAAAAAAAAAAGACCCACATGATCATATCAATTGATGCAGAGAAAGCATCTGACCAAATTCAACAGCCATTCATGATAAAAACATTCAGCAAACTATAACCAGAAGGGAACTTTCCTAACCTGGATATAGTGTGGCCACGCACTGAAGAAGTTCTCAGACACTAGACCGAGCGGGTGTGCAGGGCTGCCTCTGTGAGAGAGCAGCAGACTGCATATAGCCCTTATTTCATATTTCATTAGATAGAGGATCAAAGAATATCAAAGCATGGATAGAGAGCACAATGGACCTTTAGACATTAACCAGACATACATTTGGTGGCTACGTGAAGGCATGCAGGGAGTACGTGAAGTTTTAAGGAGTGTCAGGGAATTACAGCAGGTTTTGTATCTTAACTGTCCTCTGGGGGATCGTGGGGCTCTGTAGCTCATAATGCTACCACGTTCGACAGCCTTGAGACCAGAACATTGCTGACGTTTCAGCTATTGCCCCGTTCACCCTCCAGGACTTACAATACTTTCTCTAGAAACAACTCCACAATACAGAGCATCTTACAAAGATACCTACACCCTCTATCCTGCTTAATGAGGAAAGACTACATGCTTTCTCCCTAAGACCAGGAATGAGGCTACGATATCCACTCTCCCCTCTGTTTACTCAGTATTTTGCTAGAAGTCCTAGTCACTCCAGTAAGGAAAGAAAAAAGAAAGGTCAGGAAGGAGGAAATAAACTTCCAATTCACAATGACATGATTATGTATGTAGAAAATCCCATGAAATTACAGAAAAAAACCTCCTAGAACCAATACGTGAATTCAATGCTGTCACAGCATAGAAGCTGAACACAAAAAAAATCAAGCAACTTTCTGCATGCTAGCAATGAACAATTACATAACAAGACAAAATACAGAAACCACCTGCAGGTACCATTTACAATCGCTTCCCCCGTTCCAGTCTATCGAAACATACACAGGATGTATATGCTCAAAACCACAAAAAGCTGAGGAAAGAAATATAAGACCTAAATGAATGGAGACACATACTGTGTTCTTGGGTTGATCAAATCAAAATAATGTAGGCGTCAATAGGCCTCAAAGGAATGCAACATTTTAATACAATTCCAATAAAAAATCCCAGTAGGACTTTTTGGACATATAGACTGATTATGAAGTTTATGTGGAAAGGTAAAGGAACTAGAATAGTCAAATAATTTTGAAAATGAAAAACAAAATTGGAGGAGTAACTCCAATTTTATGATTTACTGTGTAGCAACAGCCAAGATATGGAAACAATGTAAGTGTCCATGGAGGGATGAACGGATCAAGAAAATGTGCTATAAATACACATTTTTTATATATGCTATAAATACACAATATTAATTGGCCATAAAAAGAAAATCCTGACTTTTGCAACTAAATGGATGGACCCTGAATGCTTTACACTGAAAGAAGACAAAGAAAGACAAATACTGTATGTTCTCACATATGTGGAAATTTAAAAAGCCAAACTCATAGAAATAGAGATTAGAATGGTGTTTGCCAGCGGTTGGGGAAAATGGTGGTGTTGGGTACAAATTTCCGGCCATAAGAAGAGTAAGTTATGGGGATCATACACACACACACACACATTTATATATATATAAACACACACATATATATATGTATATATATATAAATATCATCACCGTGTATATCTTAAGCTTACTTATGTTATATATCAATAGTATCTCATTAAAACTGAAAAAATAAAATCATCCCCAGAATGTCCAGTGGGAGCCCCTTCAGGCTATTTTCTGTGTCCTTCTGACATCACCAAATCAGTCTTTGAACTGTCCCTTATTGTTGGTACCACAAGTTTCCTTGAACTGTCCCTTATGATTGGTACCACAAGTTGAGCCAGGCTCATTTGTCCTTTCGCTCTCCCAGCCTGGGAACCCATCACTGAATGCAGAATAATATTTAGAAGCCAGGACGGTCGGGGCTAGGTGTACTTATTACTATTGGGATGTTGCTGTTTCCAGAAAGTTTGGAATACATGTATGTACACATTCAAACACACACACATACATATGTACATCTGTATCTATCAACATATGCACATACGCACGCATACATATCATAAAGCATGAGTTCACATGGAGACCTCCAATCCCAATAGAACACCTCAGAATTTGTTTTCTTCCTTTCTGTATTTGAAATTTCCTCTTCCAAAAGTGAGAGTCAAGTCTTCCACATTTAGTGAGTTGACGAATCCTAAAGTATATAAGGCACCCCAGTTGTACACAGAGGCCCACCCTCACATGCTCTGCTGAACCAATCCCTGACCTTGACCTCCACACTCCACTGAAGTTTGAACCCTTGAGCCAGTTAGCCTTCTCCCCATCCAACCCCCAGGGACATCCTCCTTACTACCTTGGGCTCTGTCCCCAGTGCAGTCTGCCCCTATGTATGGATGCCCTTCTCACTGTGCCTGGGCTCTGACTCCAAGTGTGGGATGCCCCTACATGCACACACTTGCCTTGCTCTGTAGCACCTAATGGCTTTAGAGCTGAACTGCTCAGGCACAGGAGGGAAGGGAAGGGAAAGAAAAGGGAGGGGGAGAGGTGAATATATCTCAATACAATCAATTAACTAAAGTGAATTGGGGCAAATCCAGGCAATATCATGAAGCCAGTGTGTTGGGGTTTTTTTTTTTTTTCCTCATTGCTCTCCAGCTTCCCCTTCCTGCCTCTCTTCTCTGCCCCATTTCTTTCTCAGTCCGGACCTCCATCAAGTGTAGAAATGTAACGAGGGGCATGATTCCCATATTATCGCTTATATCTGCTGGCTGGCTGACATCCAAACTGGATGGTGTGGGCCCTGCAGCTCTGACACTCAAGCCTCTCATGTCTCAAGTCTTTCATGATGGAGCACAAGGTTTCACCCCTCTTAGCAATTTCAGGTGTAAACAGGAGATCAGATTCTGGGCACTTCTTGGAGTGCCCTTCTTCCGGTCCTTTATAAAATGGGGATGAAGACCACCTCCCTCACAGGTTGTGGGAAAAATAGAGACAGCAACACCAGACACCTTTCACTGCACTCTATGTGTCAAACCAGTTTTGAGGGCTTTTGCCAGCATTACAGGACTCCTTGATATCAGGAACATACTCAGTGGATTTCCCCTCAGTACTGTTGCACCTGCTGTACCTTCTGCCTGTAATGTTCTAACAACTGCAGGTAGTTCCACGGCCTGTTCCTTCACTTCCTCAGGAATCTGCTCAGTCATTACCTTCTGAGGGAGTCATTCCCTCATCACCCTGCATAAATACCAACATGATCCCCACATACTCCTTCCTCCAACCCACCTTCTCTTTCTATGTAGCACTTGACATCCTCTGACAGTCAATACATTTACTGGCTAACTCTAGGGAATAAGACACTTTGTCAGTTTTATCCTGTGTTGTACTTCCGACTTCCAAGGAAAGTACTCAGGCACACAGCCGGTGATCAGAAAATTCTTGTGGAAGGATGGCTGGGAGTCAGGACCTTTACACACACTTCTAAGTTGCACAGGTACCCTCCAAGACACGCACTGCCCCCATTTTATTGATGCTGACACATATTTAATCCTCAGGAAACAAGTGACTTTCCCGATGACACACAACCAGGATTTGGGGGTCCGGGCTTTGGAATCATATCTGCCAGCTTCCAAACCCCTCAGTTCCTGGAAAGAGACCTCACAACCACAAAGATAAAAGATTTTACTTCTCAGACACAGACGCCAAACAGCTCAGATACCCAGGGACACCAAAAACAGATCCCTGAACACACCCTAAAAAAGATTCAAAAAATCTCTGCACAAAGAGCTTGCAACTTGAGTCACAGAATACAAAAAAACAACAGAGATCATACACACTGAAACGACTCCTGCCCCCCCCCCGCCCCCGCAACAGATCAACGTGTTCACTCCAGGAAACAAATTAAATCTGCTCAGAGACCTCACATCCTAGAGAAGACTCCCAAACCCTGCAGACACCTCCCAAGCTATTACAAGGACCTCAAAATAAAAAGGGAAAGACAGAAGCTCAAATAACTCAGAAACATCACATAACCTTTATCTTTAAAGTCCCCAGACATTTCAGAGAACCCACACCTTGGACTCGCAAACAGCACAGATCCTTTACACCTTAAGATAATGCCCCCCACCCCACGCAGCTCAGAGATATCACAACTTGAAACAGAATCACAAACAGCTCAGAGACCTCATACCCTGGGGTGCAGACGCCCACACAGATCTCAACCCCACGGACATAAATGCGCAAAAAGCTCAGAAAATGCACCCCCAGATATACAGACACGCATGGCCTAAAGTCCTTATCCCGTGGCGTACAAAATCCACTCAGATAAAATATCCCATTCACTCACAATCTCCTAAAAGGCTCAGAGAGATCAAATACACTCAAACTGTGCCTGTGATGTCCTCTCTAGCCATACACATCCCCAAACTGCTTGACACACTCTACTTCCCAGGCAGGGACGCCAAACAAGCGCACAGACCTCGCCCTGGACTTAATTGATTGCATCGGTAGGATGGATGGCGCCGTGCCAAATGCGCCCGACTAGGCTTGTGACCGAGTTAGGGCTGAACAAGACTGAAAGAGCTCACGTGAAGACAGTTGCACAGTCACGGCGCGCGTCCAGCGCCAGACTCTGGCTACAAACGAGCTGTTGCGCCGAACCTCGCCACCGACTGGGACAGCATCTTCAGCCCCTCGGGGCAGTCAGTCGGAGAGTAGTTCAACTCGGAGAAAAACTGCGCCCTCTGAAAAGCCCCACACACACAAACACACCCACACCCACACCCACACCCACACAAACACACACACACCCCTCGCCCAGAGCTCCTGCCCTCGTTGTGCCTGACCCCGCTAGATAGCCAATGGGAACGGGGTAGACGAAGACAGGGGCGGGGAGTAGGGAGTTTTTCCGGAGCCATTTTGCGCCCCGGAAGGGCTTACTCTGGCACACTCTCTCCCGGACCAATCATCACCTAGAAAGTCTCTGACCTCGCCCCCTATATATATAGGAGAGCCAATCTCTCACCTCGTTGCTGCCCAGCTGGACGTAACCATGTAGAAACGGAGGGGTGGAGTCGGCGAAGTGCAAATGAATAAAGCGGCCTGAGACCCGGTGTTCACATAGGTTCACATGGGCAGGAAGAATGGAGTGGAGCGAGTGGGGAAGGACCTGGCGGCGCCATTAGCGCCTCCGCTGCGACCTGTGGCTGATGCCACACGCTGTATAAGCAGACCCTCAGTACTGTCACATACACAATGGATTATTCCAAAATCGGAGTCCCCTCTCTAGTGGTACCTCCCGGAGTGGACGGTCCTGCCTCTGTGGCCCTGAGAGGTGTGTCCAGTGACGCTTACCGTTCCAGCTCGCGCGCCCCTTAGTGGCGCGTACCTGGAATGGCTGGTCGATGCAGATGCCCACGGACCGTTCCAGGCTGGTCCCAAAGGGAGGGAGGGCAAAGCCAGGGTGTAAACCCCAGCTCGCTGCAGTGGTGGACTCGGGAGAAAGTCTTCCTGCGCTGAAATTTACCTGTCTCCGGTGGCCGCCAGTGTAATAGGGAGCGTTAAAAGTGATTTTTTTTTTTTTTTTAATGCGGTAGGCGTTGTGCTGGCTTGTGCCTCCGTGGGCAATGCAAACTAGGTCTAGTGGGGGAACAGGGGCAGGAGGGGTAGAGCACGGGGATGGTGTTAGAGGTCTGCTGTGTGTCAGGCCTTTGTGATTGACTGTCAGTAATAAGTCATTTGTTTCTGTTAGGGAAAGGGCCATCTTCCAGGGGCCCCAAGGACACTGAGAAAGTGATATAAAGACTGCGGACTTTGTCAGCATCCTGCCACCCGTGAACATGTTCCCTAGGAGAATCCTTTGGCCTGTGTAGCTATGCGTCTCACCACAGCCTTGTACTTATTCATTCTCTCATTCATTCATTAATTCCCTCCAAATTATGTGTCAGGCACTATTATGGGTGTTAGGAATACGACCGCGTGGAAACAACAACAACCCCCCCCCCTTGCTCTCATGGAGCTTGCATTCTATTGGGATCATACAGCACAAAAATGTAAGTAATATGTCAAGTAATTTGGCAATTGCGATTAAAATTAAATCGGAATAATGAAATAGAGGGGGACAATTTTTAGAATCAGGTCAAGGAAGGTCTTTCAAAGAATGTGACCCTTGAGCAGACACCTGGAGATGAATATCTGCTAGAAAACAATCCCAGACAGAGGTAGGAGCCAGTAGAAAAACGCAGGAGTGGAACTCAGTGCAGGGTGTATGAGGTACAGTGAGGAGGCCACTGTGGCTGGCCAAGTATGGTTGAGGGAGAGAGGTAGGAGACAAGGTGAGAGAGGTAATGGGGGCCAGATAGTGAAGCACCTTCAGGGCCATGGTGAGGAGTTTGACTATCGTGTTTGAGCCATGGAGACTTTTTGTTGGTTGGTTGGTTGGTTGGTCGGTTGGTTGGTCGGTCGGTTGGTTTTTTAGCAGAGAAGCCCCTATTTCAGAAGCCCCCTTTCAGAGGCCAGAGGCCCAGGCCACCCAATACATGGGGATCAGCTCCTTGCTTGCCCTAAGGGAGAACCTTTTTTCTACCCATCTGCAGCTGAACATGCCTTCTTGGACAGCTCCATAGACTCGTGAGCAACCCCCTAACAGTTCCCCATGAGTATCCATGTCAAAGGATGATAGCCTCAGGAGAGGCCAAGCAAGGGTCCTCTTGGGTGAGTGAGGTCCCACCCACGTGGGTGGGCAACAGAGACAAAGTTTCAGGCACAGAGAAGACAGAAAGGAAGATAGCATTAGAGAGACTGAGACAGAGAGACCATCTGGCAGCACCACTGTCCCCACTGAATTAGTACCCACCTATGGGCTCCCAGCTCTGCTACTGGATGATGTGCCTGTCTCTCCAGAGGAAAAGACGCCCCTCCCCAGGGGTATCTAGGAAATACCTCAGCAGCCTGTGGTCTTGGTCTCAGTCCCACTGCTTTGACATACATCAGGACCCTCTGCCTATAAGGACAAGGACACATTTCAGGTATGGGGAGGCTTATGCTGTACACAGGGTTGCCCACACCCCCTCATGACCTTGACTGCCCTCCTTCCGATCTCAGTGCCCAAAAGTGCTGCAAGGAGGGAAGTGGGGGCAGGAATCTCTAGGTTTGCTTGAGGCTTTGTGAAAATTGGTGCATTTGAGGTGCTTCCCTCACCTGTCTACCTTCTACCACCACCTCTACGTTTGTGCATCAAGTATTGTGCCCGGTAACGGGGCATGTGAGTGAGTGCCAGAGAGGGACAGACATCCTGAAAGTGAGTCAGTTAGAGGGTCCTTGTGGCCATGCACTAACCTCAGCTTTCCCCCTTCCTGGTCACCTCCTACCTGGCCTTGCTGTGCTGACGTCTCCCTGCCTGCTTCAAAAAGCTTAAGTTACATCCAGTTCCTCCCTCCTCAGGAGCTTAGATTGGCCTCCCTTGCTGGGCCTCAGGCTCCTCACCTGCAAATAGCGACCTTCTCCGTGAGGATTGGGCAGATCAGCTGAGTTAGTACATGTCCATAGGTTTGTCACAGTGGTTGGCCCCTAGCAAGGATGGGAGTAATGCTAACAGATATTCCTTTGACCTGTATTGTTACCATGGGCTCCTAGGGGCTGTGTATGGCTGAGGAAAGGCCCTCCCTGAGGATGGGGGCCCTAAGCCCTCATCCCTAGCAGGGCAGGCATGGGGGAAAGCACAGCAAATGTGAAATCCCAGGCCTAGTGCTAAGCCCTGTGAGAGTAAGGTGCATCCTGCCTTCCTCTCAAAATCATTCTCAGATGCAGATACATGAACATTTCAGAGACCCACCCCTCTGGACAAAGACTCCCCCAAATAGTTCAGAGACCTCATACCCTGGGATAGAGGCTCACAAATCATTCAGAGGCCTCTCATCCTAGACCCCAACCACAAACAGCTCAAAGATGTCACATGTGACAACTAGACTCCAACCAGCTGAGAGGATTCCTAGTTGAGGTAATAGCTCCTTTTCAGCTCAGCGGCCTCACACACCCACTCACAGAGACTACAGGCTGCACCCTGTGACACAGAGCCACAAATCTTCAGCTCAGGGCTGCTGTGTGGGCCGTGACAGTGAGTCTCTGTTCAGTCCACCCTATGGGGGAGAGGCCTGGGCTCTTGCAGCCCTCGCTGTCTGCAGTCACCACCACGTCATCAGGAAGGCAGGTTCACTCCAGGGATGCGGAGGTCTCTTAGACTGAAGGATTCTGAGAGACATCTCAGGTCTGGATCCTGGGAATGACCATCGTCTGACCCACCCTGGTCACCTCTGATCATAGAGACTTCTGCATCCTGCCCCACGGGGTGTTAAGGTGAATCCCAGATCCACAAATGGAGGTCATGGATCCTGTCGTCTCTGCCATCTCTCCGCGCCCACTGTGGGATACTGTATCCCGGAGAGAGGGATACTGTATCACTGCCTCTGGCAACCCCTTTAAATCCCTCTGATCATCCCTGTCCTTTCCCTAAACCCCCTCTCCTGGTGGCAGCTTCTTCACCTCTTCCCTCTGCTGAAATCTCCCTGCTCCCCTTGCCAGCCACCAGGTGTCCCCTTCTCCCCCAGGAGCCTCTTTAGCCCCCTCCTCCAGCCCTAGTCTTGGGCCTCAGTTACACCCTGTCCCTCCTGTTTTTGTCCTGTCAACCAGCACCCCAGTTCTACCTCAGAGGACCCACCCAGAGCCTTTCCTGCTCCCTGCAAACGCACAACATTGTGCAGGACAGAGGTCTTCCTGCCACCATGTAGGGGTCTGTAATAATGTCCCTGTTAGGGAGGAACGGAAAATTCTCCAGGATTCAGGTCAAACTCCAGCCCTGGACTGGGGATCCAGGGCAGTCCCCCAGGGCTGGAGGTAAAGGGAAGGTTTTCTGAGAAGAGGAGCTGGGATGAGTGTCCCATCAGGAGGTGGGATGACACTGTGCAGGTCTGGGTCTGTGAGCACAGAGAAGGGACCCTCGGGGGGACTGGGGGAGCATGATCACAGGAGTGCTCCAGTGGCTGTCCTCATGGGCTTTGGCCTCTGGCCAGCTGTGCCCCAAGGCTGCTGGACAGCCCAAGCAGAGGCCAAAGCCCATGAGGGCAGCCACTGGAGCACTTCTTAGGAGTTTTTGATTCCAACCATCTGGAGGGCATCATCACTTGCCTTCCTTCTGACCCCTTTGCCCTCTTCGTGTGTGTTCCCAGTATTCACTGCCCACAGCAGCCCTCTCTGATTCCTTCTCTGAGTTTTCAGCCCCAGCCGAGGCCCCTCTGGAATGGACCACTCCATGCCATACCCCATCCCCAGCAGTGGTCAGGAATTTGGGTTCTGGTGTTTTCCTGAGTGCCAATCTCAGCTTGTTCTCTTCATATCAGCTGTGTGACTGGGGATTTTCCCTTACTGTCTCTGTGCCTCAGTCTTCTCCACCGTGAAATAGTGTCAATCCTCATAGGTTGTAGTGAAAAGCAAATGAGATGACCCTAGCAGGAGTTTTCATAGCGCCTGATGCAGAATAAATTTGTGATAAACATTAACCAGGATCATTATTGTTTTTGTCAGTATTGTTTCCACAGATGCCCTGTTTTAACCATCAGTTAACTCCGTTAATAGCCATAACATCTTTGGGAGGTGGTTATTATTATTAATCACTGTTTTACAGATGAGTAACTTATACTATGTATGAGCTAACTATCTTACTGAAGCTCACCAGAGCCAGGAGGGGAGATACCAGCACCCACTCCCAGGTATGTCTGGCCCCAGAGCTCCTGCCCATAACCCCTGGCTGTGCCTTATTCCACAGCAGTGTCAGTGACAGCAGTAGCTGCTGGCATTATAAAAGTAGCCAAAGCTGAGCAAAGACCCTGAAACAAATATGGTCCCCACAGCATGAAGTGGAAAGACTAGATATCCAGAGTACTCTCAATCTCAGTGAGTCACTCCTCCCTATACATGTCCCGTGGGCTTGTTTTCCAGGGACTTCTTAGCCACTTGCAGGATATGTCCAGGGATGATGCAAGCAACATGCACCTCTCCCTGCACTGCTGAGTGGGACATGCTGAGGCCCTGTGTTCTATGGACTCTCTGCCTCTGGACCCAGCTGAACATTCACAGCCTCCTTCCTGGCACTCTCCCCTTTGAGTGGGTGCAGTAGCCCACATTCACCCCGATTCTGTTAGTAGACCAGTTGATGAGGAAACTTAAGTACCAAGGGGTTAGATCCCCTTGCTATACCAACGGGTTAGATCCCCTTGCTAGTCCACAGCAAAGCCTGCACCTTGTGACTCTAGGTGTATTGACCTAAAACAGTATTCCTTTCTGCCTCTAGTAGCAGATGTTCTTTAATGGTGCCCACATGCCACATGCTTTACACACAATTCTGTAACATCCTCATTATCATAAATAGTGGTAATTGTTAGGGTAGCAACAACTGTTACACCCTTACACTGACAGAACTCTGGGAGTTTCCTTGAACCTCTTCATCACAGGACACACACATGTCACATGAGAAAGACAGCCAATCCTATTAACACAGCATTCAAGGATTAGTTCAAGACTGACAGGATTTGGGGGCACCTGGGTGGCTCAGTCGGTTAGGCGTCTGACTCTTAATTTTGGCTCAGGTCATGATCTCAGCGTTTGTGCATTTGAGCCCCATGTTGGGCTCTGTGCTGATAGCACAAAGCCTGCTTGGCATTCTCTGTCTCCCTCTCTCTCTGCCCCCCCCCACCTCTGTCTCAAGAATAAGTAAGTAAATTTTTTTTTTAATTTGATTTTTTTTAACGTTTATTTATTTTTGAGACAGAGAGAGACAGAGCATGAACGGGGGAGGGTCAGAGAGAGGGAGATACAGAATCCGAAACAGGCTCCAGGCTCTGAGCTGTCAGCACAGAGCCCGACGCGGGGCTCGAACTCACAGACCGTGAGATCATGACCTGAGCCGAATTCGGCCGCCCAACCGACTGAGCCACCCAGGCGCCCCATAAATAAGTAAATTTTTTTAAAAAAGACTGACTTAGGATTTGGATCTGGCCATGATGGAGAAACAGGCCTGGATTTATCCTCCCACTTAAAATAACTAAAAAAACTGGAACAGACAATTCTTGGATCTGGTACAACAGGCAGTTCAGGTCACTGATACCTGACAGAAGGGGGGAAATGAGGTGAGTAGTATAATTTTCCCCATCTTACTGCCTGGAGAGGGTTTTCGGGCATCAGTGCAAGGAGAGGAAACCCAAAACAGAGGCCCATGGTCTCCCCAGAGTTGAGGAAGCAGTTGAGAATTCAGGGAGGCCAAGACAAGGAAAATTCCGAGATTAGAGGACCAGAGAAAAGAGAGCTGCATGGAGGGGGAGAGAACTGCAGAGAGAGAGAGAGTGCAGAGAGAGAGAGAGAGAGAGAGAGAGAGAGAGAGCACGCTCTGGAGATCTGCATAGGGCTCCCCTAGAGTCTCCAGCTGAATTCTGATCAGTGCATATGTGTGAGGAAATTACCCAAGCAAGGGAAAAGTACCACCAAAAAAGAATGTGTGGAGCAACCCCAGAGTTCACAGAGGGACGGAAATAGTTCATCTTCTCACCTGCCAGAAGTGAGAAAACCTCAAAATATGCAGGGGGTTGGGTAGATCTCACAGCTAGTTATTACCTCAGTAGTTGGGAAAATTTACCGTGGACTAAAGGCTGTTCTGGTCACATATAATAATGCTTAAAAGCAAGCCTTAAAAGGATAAAACGGTTTCCAGGTAACTTATCTGCATCCCAGCACAAAGCTCAAAATCACTTAAAGGAATTATTACTGTTATTATAAAAACCAGAACCCCACAGGTAAAATTCACAATGTCTGGCATCCAATAAAAAACTATTGGGGGGGGGCGCCTGGGCAGCTCAGTCGGTTAAGCCTTCTACTTCAGCTCAGATCATGGTATCACTGTCCGTGAGTTTGAGTCTCGTGTTGGGCTGTGTGCTGACAGCTCACAGCCTGGAGCCTGCTTGAGATTCTGTGGCTCCATCTCTCTCTGACCCTCCCCGGCTCAAACTCTGTCTCTGTCTCTGTCTCTGTCTCTGTCTCTCTCAATCTCTCAAAAAATAAATAAACTTTAAATTTTTTAAAAAAAACTATTAGGCATGCACAGAATTAGAAAATGCAACCAATAATGAGGATAAAAATCTATCAATAGAAAGAGATCCAGAAATAACACAGGTGATAAAGTTAACAGATGTAGACATTAAAACAGCTATTATAGATGTATTCCATGGGTTGAAGAAGATAGAAGAAAGAGTGAGCATGTTAATAGGAGACATAGAGTTATTTTTAAAAGACTCAAATGGAACTGCTAGAGATCAAAAGTACATGGTCTGAGATGAAAATTACTTCTCATAAGATTAAAAGCAGATTTCAGAAGAAAAGATTAGTAAACTTGAAGACATAATGAGATTTTTTTTTTAACCTTCAGGGACACCTGGGTGGCTCAGTCGGTTAAGTATCTGATTCTTGACTTCGGCTCAGGTCATGACCTCATGGTTCATGAGATAGAGCCCCCCATCAGGCTCTGTGCTGACAGTGTAGAGCCTGATTTGGATTCTGTCTCTCCCCCTCCCTCTATCCCTCCCCCATTCTCTCTCTCTCAAAATAAATAAATAAATATTTTAAAATAATTTTTAAAAACTTTCAAAATGCACACGTGGGGGGAATAAAGCTTTGTTAAAAATGAAGTGGAATCAACAATAGCCAAACTACGGAGAGAGCCCAAATGGCCATCGACTGATGAATGGATAAAGAAAAAATGTCATATATAGAAAATGGAATATTAGTCAGCCATCAAAAAGAATCAAATCTTGCCATTTGCAATAACATGGATGGAGCTAGAGTGTATTTTGATAAGTGAAATAAGTCAAGAAAGACAAATACAATATGATTTCACTCACGTGGAATTTTAGGAACAAACAGATGAACATATGGGAGAAGGAGAAAAAAGAGAGGGAAACAAACCACACGAGACCCTTAACAAGAGAACAAACTGATGGTTGATTGGGGGAGGTTGGTGGGATATGGGCTAGATGGGTGATGGGTATTAAGGAGGGCACTTGTGATGAGTACTTGCTGTTGTATATAAGTGATGAATTACTGAATTAATTCCTGAAACCAATTAATCCTGAAACCAATATTGTACTGTATGTTAACAACTAACATTTACATTTTAAAAAACCTACTACACTAATATAAAACAAAGCATAAAAAGAGGATACTGGGGATGGAGAACAGATGGGCCAAATAGAAAACAAATAACAATATGGAATATGTAAACATAGACACATCAATAATCATATTAAATATAAAGGGTCTAAATGACTCCATTAAAAGACAATGATTGTATGGTTAAATAAAAGCGCAAGACCCAATTACATACTGCATGAAAGAAACCCAATTTGAATTTGAATGTAATGATACAAACAGGTTAAAGGAAAAAGGGTGGGCCACTCAGGGGATTCCACTTCCAGAATGGCAACACAAAGAACTCTGTGGACCTGTTCACCAGCAAAGAAACTAATAAAAATTATTGTTTTACAACCAAAACATTTAAAGTCCCCAGAAATTGTCCTAAAAGAATACAACAAATAAGGAAACGTTTAGTCAAGAAAATCTATTAAACCTCACAGTGAGAGTCTGTGGCACTTGAGCCATGACCCACTCCATCCTCCACCCCAACTCAGCTATAGGGAGGGTCCACTTTGGGAGGATGTGGCCAAAAAAATTGGAGATCCCTCTCCATTCAGCTCCCAATCAAGGGATACAGGATCTCACTGGAAGGGGCAGGACGCCAGGATTTCTCATCCACTCCCTCTCCAAGTTGCAGAGGCCAAATTCCTGGTAAAAGCATCTGAAAGTTCTGGTGTTCCCGTCCTCCATCTAGCCCCCACTCATAGAGTGGAAAACTTATCTCAGGCACAACAGGTCCCAAATACTAGAGCCTCTATAACCTTTGCCCCAGCCCACACGTGAGAAGAAGTTTCAGTTGGGAAAGGCAGAAGTTACAACCCTTACCCAGTGCCTGGAGCAGTGGCTCAGAGATTTTGTCCAGGGAGAGAGGCAGTTCCTATGGGAGAACTCCAAGTTATCCTCAAAGGAAGTAACTTTATTTGAAACAGAATTTGGAGAAGTTCAAACTCAAGTATACTCTGAGACTATGGAGATCCTGCTGGTAAGCGGTTAAGAGGAGGCTGGTAGCTCCATGAGAGCAACAAGCTAAACTGACTAGAGGCTCTAGCCAGGGCAGTTAGGTTGGGCCCTAAATCCAATGACAGGTGTCCTTATAAAAGAAAGGCAAAGGGAGATTTGAGACACAGAGAGGAAGGCAATGTGAAGACAGAGGCAGAGATTGGAGTGATGCATCTATAAGCCAAGGAATGTCAAGGATTGCTGGAAGCCACCAGAAGCTGGTGAAAAGAGGCATGGAACAGATTATCCCTCAGAGTCTCTACAAAGAGCCAACCCTGCCTACATCTTGATTTCAGACTTCTGCTCTCCAGAATGTGAGAGAATAAATTTCTATTGTTTAAAGCTATCAAGTTTGTGGTAATTTGTTATGGCAGCCTTAAGAAACTAATACAACCATATGGTGGACCATAAAACAAATCTCTGTAAACTTAAAAGATTGAAATCATACAAAGTCTTCTCTCTCAACGCAATGGAATTAAATTGGAGATAAATTTTTATTTTTTATTTTTAAAAAAAATTTTTTTTAACATTTATTTATTTTTGAGACAGAGAGAGACAGAGCATGAATAGGGGAGGGGCAGAGAGAGAGGGAGACACAGAATCTGAAACAGGCTCCAGGCTCTGAGCGGTCAGCACAGAGCCTGATGCGGGGCTCGAACCCACGGACCGTGAGATCATGACCTGAGCCGAAGTCGGACACTTAACCGACCGAGCCACCCAGGCGCCCCTGGAGATAAATTTTTAAAAGGTATTTGGGAAATACACAAATATTTTTTTAAATGTTTTTTTTAACATTTATTTATTTTTGAGACAGAGAGAGACAGAGCATGAACGGGGGAGGGTCAGAGAGAGAGGGAGACACAGAATCTGAAACAGGCTCCAGGCTCTGAGCAGTCAGCACAGAGCCCGACGCGGGGCTCGAACTCACATACCGCGAGATCGTGACCTGAGCCGAAGTCGGACGCTTAACCGACTGAACCACCCAGGCGCCCCGAAATACACAAATATTTTGAAGCAAAATAACACTTCTCAATATTGTGTCGAGGAATAAATAAAAAGGGGCAACAGAAAAAATTCTTTCACTTTATTGAGGTATTATTGACAAATGAAATTGTGGGAAGATGGGTGGGGGGATGGGTGAAATAGGCGAAAGGGATTAAGAGCACACTTATTGTGATGAGCACTGAGTAATGTATAGAATTGTTGAATCGTTACATTGTATACTTGAAACTAATATAACACTGTATGTTCATTATACTTGAATTAAAAATAAGTAATAATTTAAAAAATAAAAATAGCAGGAAAAAATAAAATGTACAGCATCATGATTTGATATGTTTGCATTCCCACCACCATTTCCATTGCCTCACTTACTAACCTGTTTGGTGTTTTGTTTTTGTTTTTGTTTTTTTGGGTTTTTTGGTGAGAACATTTAAGTTTCACTCTCTTAGCACATTTCAATTACATAATGCTGTATTATCAAGTATAGTAGTCACCATGTAACACATTACATCCTCAGACCTTATTCATCTTATAACTGAAAGTTTGTACCCTTTTACCAGCCTCTTCCTTTTTTCTCCATTCCTTAGCCCCTGGCAACCACCATTCTACTGTTTCTGTAAGGTCAATTTTTTTTCCACATATAAGTGATAAGATTCCACATATAAGTGATATCATGCATAATGCCCTTCAAGTTCACCCATGCTGTTACAAATGGCAACATTTCCTTCTTTTTAAAGGCTGAATAATATTCCTTTGTGTGTGTATGTATGTGATATATGCATATATATACACATATGTAAATATATAACATTTGTGTGTACTTGTATACATACATACGTATATGTGTATATATGTTTATGCATAACATATATACATATAACACACACACACACCACATTTTCTTTATCCATTCATCTGCTGGACACAGGTTGTTTCCATGCTTTGGCTATTGTGAATAATACTGCAATGAACATGGGAGGACAGATATCTTTTTGAGATAGTAGTTTCATTTCCTTTGGCTATATACCCAGAAGTGTGGTTGTTGGATCATATGGTATTTCTATTTTTCATTTCTTGAGAGACCTCCATAGTCGTTGCATTCCACCAGTTTACATTCCCACCAACAGTGCACAAGGGTTCCTTTTTCTCCCCATCCTCTCCAGCATGTGTTATCCCTTGTCTTTTCTAATAACAGAAATCCTAACAGATGTGGGATGATATTGTGATGTTGATTTGCATCTCCCTGATAATTAGTGATGCGAACATCTTCAAAAAATCTACAGCTAATATCATACTCTATGGTGGAAAGACTGAATGCTTTCTCTTTGAGATCAACAACAAGGCAAAAATGTCTGACTCCACTTCTGTTCAACATTGTACTGGAGGCTCTAGCCCTTGAAGTACGGGAAGAAAAAGAAATGCATCCAGATTGTAAAGAAAGAAGTAAAGCTGTCCTTTTGTCATATAACAGTTCTGTCTATAGAAAATCCTAAGAAATCTACACACACACACACACACACACACACACACACACACACCTCTTCCAAATGAATTAAACAACTTTGCAGGATAAAACCTCAATATTGAAAATCAACTACATGTCTATATACTAGCAATTAACAATTGGAATTTGAAATAAAAATACCATTTAAAATAGCATTACAATATATACAGTACTTAGAGATAAATTTGACCACAAATGTGCAAGGCGTATACACCAAAAATTACAAAACATTACTAAGAGTAATTAAAGAAGATTTAAATAAATGGAAAGATATCCTATGTTCACAGACTGGAAGACTCAATATTGCTAAGATACATAAATTGACAAACCAATTCTAAAATTCATATGAAAATGCAAAGGATCTAGGATAGCCAAAAAAATGTTTTTAAAGAACAAAGTTAGAGGACTTACACTACCTGATTTCAAACTACAGTAATCAAGACAATGTGGTATTGGTGTAAAGATCAGTGAAAAAGAGAGTCAAGAAACAGGCCCATATATATGTTTAATTAATTTTCCACAAAAGTATAAATGCAATTCAATGAGGGGAAGAATAACATTTTCAACAAATGGTGCTGGAACCATTGGAGAGCCATATGCAAAAAAAAAAAAAAAAAAAAAAAAAAAAAGAACTTTGAGAGTTACCTCACAACATTATACAAAAATGGATCATATAAATGTAAAACAAAAAACTAAGAATTTATTAAAGAAAACATAGAAGGAAATTTTAGTCACCTTTGGTTTAGTAAATATTTCCTAACCAGGACTCAAAATGTATGGTTATAAAATAAGTATTGATAAGTTGGACTTCATCAAAACTAGAAATTTTTCTTCAAAAAGAAACTGTTATGAAATTCGAAGGCAAGCCACAGAGTGGGAGAAAAATTTTTGCAAAATATATACGTAATAAAGAACTTGTACCCAGAGTATATAAAAACAACTCTGAAAAACTCAATAATAAGAAATCAAACAGCACATTTTTTTAAATGGGCAAAAGATCTGAATAGACACTTCATTAAAGAAAATGTACAGATGACAAATACACACATGAAAAAATGCTAAACATCATTGGTCATTAGGGAAATGCAAATCAAAACCATGATAACGTACTACTATGCACTTATTGAAATGGTTAAAATTTTAAGACTGACCATAGCAAGTTTTGGCAAGGATATGAAGAAACTGGAAGTCTCATACACAGCTGATGGGAATGAAATGGTACAACCTTTGGAAAACAGTTTAACTATTTCTCACAAAATTAAACATCTACTATACGCTCATTCCTATGTATTTACCCAGGAGAAATGAAAGCGTATGTCCATACAAAGACATGTGCACAAATCTTCATAGCAGCTTTATTTGCAATAGACAAAAACTGGAAATGACCTAAATGCCTATCAATGGGTGAATGGATAAAGAAATTGTTGTATATAAATACAATGCAATACTACTCAGCACTAAAAGGAATGAACTGTTGACACACGCAACCTCAAGGATGAATCTCAAACTAATTATGCTGAGTGAAAGAAGCCAGACAATAAAAAAGAAGCAAACATATTGTATGATTCCATTTATATGAAATCTAGGAAATGCAAATGAATAGGTTAGTAGACTTCAGGATGGATTGGATGTGGGGTGCGGAAGAGAAAGGAGTAAAGAATAACTCTAAGAATGTGGCCTGAGCAACCAAAAGGATGAAATTGCCAATGTGATAAGAACAAGACTGCAAGAGGAGCTGGTTTTAGGGGTAAGGTCAAGAGTTCATTGTTGCTTGTGTTGAGTTTCAGAATACCGAGCAGACATTCAAGTGGACATGTTGAGTGGTAAGTTGGATATGAGAGTCTGGAGATCAGGAGAGAGAACTGGGCTGGACAAAATTTGGAAACCTGACTCCAGAACTTTCACTCTTAACCACCAATATGTCTCCTTGCCTCCTGCTCTTCCCCTTCCAATCCATCATTCCTGCCATGGCCAGAGGGACCCTTCTAAACTGCAAAATAGGCCATATGATGCCCCTGCTATAAAAATAAAGAGAAAAAATGAATGAGGAGGAGAGAAAACAATCTTTCAGTAGCATTCCAATCCCCTAAGGGATAAAGTCTCATCTTTTTAACCTAGCACCCTAGGACTTTTGTGACATATCCTTTGCCTTACCAATCTACTCTGCTACCTTGGTTCTCCCTTCCACCTCTAAATGCAGCCCCCTCTGACTTAGCCTTCCCCAGATGTTACTCGTTCCCAGATCCTCACCATGCTCTCCCTCTGCCCGGAAGCTCCCTGTCTCTTTCCGTCTCTTCTGTCTCTATATATCTTCTTAGAGAGATCCTATCTTCTCATCCTTCAAAACTTACCTCCAACATCTCAAAGTCCATCTATCCATAACTCCACATGTATAGTTCTCATAAAGAGCTTGTTCTGGAACTCCGCCTCATTTGTCTGTCTCACCTATGGGGCCGTGATCTTCAGTTTGGTTTTTTCTTTCTTTTACAAGCTATGTATACGCAACTCAAGTTTCCAACAATGCCAGTGAAACAGATTTTTTTAAATTGTGGTGTATTCATACAATGAGATGCTATTCAGCAATAAGAATGAACTATCTTCATACAACGGACTGGATAAATCTCACAAACATAATTAAGTAAAAAAAGCTACCCTCTATTAGCTTTCCACTTATGTAAAGAGCAAAAGTAAACCATGTTCTTAGAAGTCAGAGTAGTTGCCCACCTTGAGGTAGAAAGTGACTGGGAGGAGACACAGTTGGGGATTCTGGGGGCATGATCTGTTTCTTGACTTGGGTATATTCACTTCGTGAAAACTCATCAAGTTGTCCATAATTTTTGTGCGCTTTTGTGTGTGTGTGTGTGTGTGTGTGTGTGTTATCTTCGAATAAAGGCAAAATGAAACTAAGGTGGTTAACTGTAAAGAAAAGGAAAGAAATTGTATGCCGATTATGTGTCAACAAATAAAGAAAGAAAAAAGAAAAGCAAGGAAGTAAATACCATAACATTCAGGATGAGAGAGAAGGAGCCATGATTGGCAAAAGTCACCCAGAGGACTTCGAGGATGCTGACAATGCCTGTTTCTTTTTTTTTAATGTTTATTTATTTTTCTTGAGAGAGAGAGAGCAAACAGGGGACAGGCAGAGAGAGAGGGAGACACAGAATTCAAAGCAGGCTCCAGGCTCTGAGCTGTCAGCGCAGAGCCCAATGCAGGGCTCAAACTCGGGCCGTGAGATCATGACCTGAGCCGAAATCAAGAGTGTGATGTTTAACCAACTGAGCCACCCAGATGCCCCTGACAATGTCTATTTCTGAAGCTGTGTGGTGCTTATATAATTATTCTTAAAAAATAAATGTATGTTTTATGTATTTCCTGTATTATATTTTACCACTAAAAGGTTTTTATAAGTATATACATTTTACTTTTATAAGTATATACATTTTCAGGATGTATTGTAAAGCAAATAGTGCAAAGAAAAGCAAAGTGCAAGAGTGTATCTATAGTATGCTATACTTTGTGTAAAAAAGAAGTAGGAATGAAAAATACAGTGTTGTTTATTTGTGCAAAAAGAAACACAATCAGGGTAAACCAGAAACTAGTGGGATTTACTATCCACAGGAGATGAGTGGGAATGGGATGAAAAGGATGGAGGATGGGAACAGGGTACAGGGATGGGAATTATACCCACTTCTTTGGCTATTTTTTTCGTATAATTTTGATTTTTAAAATCATTTTATTGTTTTACATAATCAGTCAATCAACAATGATGGGAAAACAAAATGGAATACAAACAGAAACAAACAAGCCTATTTCAAATGAATAACATAACTACACTGAAGGGGAAAACGGAAAAGAACTGTAAACAAATATTGAGCCTTAGTTAGTAGCTTTATTTTTCACAGTGGTGTGGGCTGGCAGTTCTGAAACTACTGAACGTGTGTCCTAGAATTGAACAAGTAAGCAAATACAATGTAGATAATGAGAACCAGGTTTCTCACTGTTAGAGAAGGGAGTTAGAAAATGAGGAGGCTAGAATGAACCTTGTGGTTTGAGATTGGAATTGGAGTACTAGGACGAACTCATGATTTTTAAGATGATAACAGAGATTGCATAGATAGATAGATAATGTGTATCTATATATTTCTGTATTTATATGTATATATTTCTATATATACACACATACATATACATGTATATATATGTGTGTGTGTGTGTGTGTGTGTGTGTGTGTATTTCTATACTAGCTCTGTGCCCTGAAATGGCCTAGAAGCAGTGAGTACACTTAGTACCCTTATCTTGGTATCTCTACAAAAAGGAACCAAGGCTGAATTCTTGGAGAAATGGCTGATTCCAGAGCTGGGACAGGAAAGGTACAAGATGAACCTGGAACATCTTGCTGTTCCAGAAAATAAGGAAGTGTTCAAAGAATGATGGGCATATCAAAAGGACACAAAAGCAAGCTTAAAAAGACTCCCCCATCCTTGTCAAATTCTGGGTTAATTTGAGCATCAAAATAAATAATTAATGCTGCAATGTATAACCTATTCAATAAAATTAGAATCCACAAATCCATATGACAAAACTAAATAAATGAATAAACAAATAAATGGAGGAGAAGAGGAAGCTCTTCCTTATTGTAGGATGTGAATTAATAAAGGTAGAAGGAATACTGGAATTAGAAAATCACCATTTGGCAACTGCCATCGGAATAATTATTTCAGTCAAGTGTAGTGGGACTGGGTGAGAGTCAGGGCAAACAATGGCTTGTTATTCCATACACTTCTGTGTTGCTCAAGCGTCTCACAATGTGCGTGTTCTCATGCATAACTTGTGTAATTAAAAATTTGTTTATTCTTTTGACATGCTGAGGGACAAGTGTTTGTCACTGTCAGTGCTTACTGCAAGATAGTAAAAGATAAATAAGTCACACTGAGGTGGCATCCAGGAGCACTGTCTCCTGAGAGACAGAGATAACAGCCGCAGCCCTAATTAACTGTAGTACCAAAAAATGCACAAAAACATGGTGATAAGTGGGATTGCTCTTGCCTGAGTTCCTCAGCCCAGTGCTGGGAGTATAATAACCACTCAATAGGTGCTTGCAGAAGATGTAAAACAGTATATCCAGGCTGTGCCCTTTGCGTAAAGAAAGTGGGAAATGCAAAGTGTATTATATATATATATATATATATATATATATATACACACACACACACAATATGTATATATATTATATATAATATGTAATATATATATTCCAGGTCTGGAGCAGGAAATATTCAATATGAGCCTGAGACATCTTTTAATATAGAAGCCAGGAAAACAATAAAAAACTACTAGTGTCATGTCAAAAAAGCACAGGAACCAACTTGAAGGGGTTCCCACTGGCCAAATGAGGGGTAATTTGAACATCAAACAGAATAATGATTAAAATGGATTGAAACACGCCTAATATATTTATTTTTAAAAATCCATGAGTTCACAGTGGCACTAAAAACAAGAAGAAGCAAAAAAACAAAGAAACAGTCTAAACAAAAACCTCATTTGAACCATTGGAACCATAGGGCATCAATTACTCTCAAATTGACATCGGTAATGACAGAATTACATCTTTATCTTGTCTTAACTGTATTTTAGATAACACAATAGCCCAAGTTGATGAAAGAAATTTTTTACTTATATAAGAATGTAGAAAATCGATAGAATTTTAGAAAAGTTTTAGAAAAATTACTGATTCGGACAACAATCAACAGATGAGATCATTAGATAAATGGTTGATGGAGAAATTTTCCATGGAGAGATCAGACTGTTACCACCTTAACTCACTGATGAATCTTAACATCATTAAAAGTAGGACCACCAGATATTATATGCCTCCTGGTGTGATGAAATATGAATCTCACAGCACCACCTATGAAGTGTTCTTGCAATAATAATAATAATAATAATAAATAACCTGAATGCAATAGAGTCCTCAGAGCTAACTTCCATATCTAGGAAGTATGTGTGGTTTATTCTGCTCAGCATAATGTTTGTAGAATCCATCCATATTGTGTGTAGATGTGGGGTATTTCTTATTGGTGTGTAGTATTCCATTGTGTGAATATGACACAATTCATTTCTCCGTTTTCTGTTGTTAGCATTTGAATTGTTTCCAGTTTGGACTATGACAAATAGTGCTTTTAGGAACATTATTTTATGTGTCTTTTGGTAAACATATAGAAACATTTCTGTTGGGCATATACCTAGAAGGATTGCTGAGTTATGGGGTGTGGATATGGTCACCTTCAGTGGATATTGCTAAGCAGTTTCCAAAGTGACTATATTAATTTATACTCTCATCAACATTGAATGAGAATTCCGGTCACTCCACATTCTTAGCAACATTCAGTATTGTCTTTTTTAGTCATTTTAGTGAGCTGATTTATTTCATACTTTCTTGACTAATGAAGCTGCATGTTCATATTTTCCTTTCTAACCCTTATGTATTTTTATTTATTTATTTATTTATTTATTTATTTATTTATTTTACTTTAGTGCACTAGCCAGGACTTCAGTACAATTTGAATAAAAGTAGTTATGATGGGCATCCTTATCTCATTCCCAATCTTAGATGGAAAGCATTCAACATCTCCCATTAGGTATGATATTTGCTATAGGTTTTTTGTAGATTACATATATTAAATTAGAGAATTTCCCTTATATTCTTGGTAAACTTTGTCATGATGCTTTTTTTGTATATATTGAAATGATCATACAATTTGTCTCCAATTTCCTGAAGGAATTTGTGTAAAATTAGAAAATTGGTGCATTTTGTCTTTAAATATTTTGTAGAATTCACCGTTGACAGTCTCTGGGTCTGGAAGATTGTGAAAAGCTTTTTAATTATAAATTCAATTATTTAATAGTTACAGGATATTTTACATTTAAGCTGTTTTCTTGTGTGAGTTTTAGTGAATTGTATTTTTCCAGGAATTTTCCCATTTATCAAAATTTTCAAATTTTTTGGTATAAAGTTCTTCATAATACTATCTTATATTTTAATGTATCTGTGACCCAAATTGTGCTTCCTCCTTTTACTCCTGATACTAGTTATGTGCCTTCTATATATTTTTTCCAGATCAGTGTTAGCGCTTTATCATTTTTTCTAGTTTTTTCAAAGAACCAACTTTGATAAAATACAGATTTTGGAGCCTCATCTCAAACCTCCTGGATTAGTATTTCTGGGAAGTAAATCTGGAGATCCACATTTCACAAGCTCTCCTGGGGATTCATATGCAAGTGGGTTGCAGGACCATAGTCTGGTAGCACAGCAAGGGGTTCCTAAGGACAGGGAGCAAGTCTGATCCACCTGTATCTCCAGTGCCCACCAGGGGCTTAGCACAAAGCCATGTTTAAGAAATGAGTGAGCCAATGGATGAGAGAAGGAAACAAATAAAAGAAAATTGCTTTATCAAGAGAATCGGAGTTTTGGAATGCTATGAATTAGCGAACCACTATGGTATCATTTTGCCCCAATTGAATCCATTCAGGACAGAAATATTTTTTTCTTGTCTTAAAATCTCTGCCTACTAGGGTTCCTCACCTGTCCCCTTCAGCTGTCCTGGAACACGGCCTTAAGTATGAGTGTGTGCCTGTCTACTGGCACAGAGAAAGTAGGAGTGACAAGGGAGGTGTCCTGAGAGGGGCTGTTCAGAGCTGAGCAGGGCTCCCTGCCCCTCTCCCCACACCAGCCCACAGGCCTTGCTGGGAAAATCCTCACACAACCCATTCCGAATGAGGTTATGAGCTCTACCTCGCAGAGCTCTAAGCATTCCCCGCCCCTCCCCTCCATCCCAAAGCTTTTGAGAAACTTCCATATGACCTCTCAGCCCAGATCCGACCCCGGACCCCTACCCTTCCTTGCCTCCTCTGCACTTGTAGCCCAGGTGAGTTGCTCTCTCAGCAGCCCCTTGGCCGCCTCTCCCCACGTCCACGTCTGCCTCCCTCAAGCATCTCAGAAAAGCAGGAGTCTGACTTCCCCAGCCAGCTACTGTCCGGGCAGCACAGCTGCCACGCCAGCGTCCCCACCTAGTCGGCCAGCCAGCAGCCTGCAGCTCCCCAGCCTCTCCAGCCCCCACCGCGCCCCGCCCCGCCCCAGGGAGGACCAGGCTGGCGGCTGGGAGTCTCCCTGTCTGCTCAGCCTCCCTCCTTCCCTCCCGCTCCCTCCCTGCCTGCCTTCCTCCCCCGCCCGCCCCTGAGGCAGGGACCGTGCAAATCGAGGAGAGGGGGGGACAGACAGGCCGGATGGGGTCCAGCTTAAAGCCCCGGGCTCCCCACTAATGTCCCATCCAGGCCGGGTGTCCCCAACATCTTGGGACCCGGATCTGTGTGAGCTGGGGTGGTTGCCAGGTCAGGAGCATCCCTCCGGCAGGCCCGTGGTGCTCCCGTTTTGCATCAGGACCCCCCCCCCTTGGATGCTCTGAGCCACCCTCCTCAACCCGGATCTAAAACCCGGGACACAGCTATCTGGCCAGCCTCTCTCTCCACCCCACCCCCTCTTTCTGGCGTCCATCCCCTCCCCAACACCACCTCTGCTGCTGCCTCTGGCTGTGGACCTGCACCTCTTCCCCATCCCCGCCAGGCCTGTGGAGCGGGGTGAGCCTGGACGAGAGCCCCCCAACCTGGGGCTCTCCCAGGCCATGGCCAGAGTACTCCCAGAGAGGAGCCCCGGCCCCTGAGCATCTGCTAGAAGCTTGGCAGAGGCCCCGCGGAGACCGTGTCTTCTGAGGACAAAAGGCGGCGGCCAACAGGCAGACGGGGCGGGGGGAGGGGGGTACCGGCAGCCAGGCGGGCAGACGGGTAGCAGGGGCCAGCGCTGGTCCCCCTCCCAGCTTGGAGGTGGCATGAAGATGGGGGTGGGAGTGTGTAGTGGGGGAAGCACCTGCCTGGACCTTCACCTGCCAGCTGGCTGGGCACCCCAAGGCTGTGTGCTGCCCACTTGGTGTTCCCTAATGCCCCCAGCCCTGCTCAGTGCACCCCTTCGGTGCCTGCTTCCCCTGATGTCTGCGTTTTAGACCAGCCCGGCCGCTGTATCCACGGCAACAGAAGCAGGAGTGTCACTGGCCGCCACATCACTGAGGACACATCTGAGGGTCCCACAATGTGGCCTGGGCTGTGATTTATCCTCGGTGAGACAGCTTGAGCCCCCTCCCTGGATTCCAAGACAGCCCTGCTGAGAGAGCCCAGGTAAGTAGTCAGCATCCCTCCAGCAAGGATGAGGGGCTGAGACTTCTCTTCTGTCTCCCCACACATATTTCAGAGTCTCCATCACTGCCATGCTCTCTGTCTCTCTCTCTGACTCTGTTAGTGTGTCTCCCCCGCCCCCATCCCCATTCCATCACAAGGACTACTTGGACACCCAAGCCTGGAGAGTCCTCTAGCCATCTCCATCTTCCCCAATCCCAAATGTCCCATGAGAAAGGGAACTACCACCTGTTTCCCCACTCCCCACATGGGGTCTGTTTTTATCATGATGATCGCTTTGGGGCTAGAGGCTGTGTTAATGTCCCCTTGTGTGCTAGCTGTGGAAGGCATGCCTGGGAGCCTGGCAGTGCTCTCCTCAATGCCTGCACCCTGGGCAGGCTCAGCCTCCTGCGGCTGCCTCCTCTCCCTCTCCATCTCCCTCTCCTTCCTCCTCCACTCTCCTCCAGGTTCCTTGGCCTGCATGCAGGGTGTGTGCATTTCTGTCTGTGTGTGTGAACAGGCAGGTGGGTAGACATGACAGAGAAGCTGATCCCAGCCCAGACCACCCCCCCCCCCACTCCTCCTTTCCTTCTTTCCTCTCTCCCGGCTTTCCTTCCTTTCTACTTTCCCCAGTCTCTCCCCACAGGTAGCACAGACTTTTGCTCACTCACCACTGAAGATATTGCTGTGATTCCTAGCTGGTAGGGAAAGTGAGGTGGGGGTGGGAAGCACGTCCAGGCCCTAGGCTGCCTGGTGGCTCTGTGGGGGCAAGGACCATGCCACACAACCTACAGGGGCCACAGTGTAGGCCCCAGCCTTCACCCAAGGCTATCTCTGCTTCAGATGCCCGTGTTGTATCTGGGACCCCCAGATCTTATGATCTTGTGCACAGTGTGGCCAGTGGTCCTTATGTCTGAAGGAGCAGGGAAGCCTAGTGCATGAAGAACATGGATTCTCCAGGGACATTTCCCCCAACTACTAGCTCTGCAACTGTAGTGAAAGTGTGCCACTTATTGAACCTCGGTTTTCTCATCCGCCAAAGAGACTGGTGACCCTCCCATCATGGGTGTGTGTAGTGACTAGATGAGTTGGTGCATGCAAATAAAGGATGTGCATAGAAGTGGCCCTGAAGCAGTATCAGCAAAGCTCATGGTCAATATCGCTGATTATTCATGATTAATATTGTTAATGATTATTTGGAGGAGGGACCGGCCCCTCTTCTCCAGGGTCTTGGCAGAGATCTAGGGAGGACAGCAGGTAGGCAAATGGGGGTTGGGAAGTGGAGGGGAGGCAGGAGCAGCTCAGTGTTGTCACTCTTTCTTTGTAGGGAGTGATGAGTGGTGGCTATGGGCAGAGCCTTCCACCCCTACTCCACTCCAGTCTCCTTTCCCTGCACTTGCCCCCTTGCACGCGCGTGCGTGTGTGCGCGCACACGCACACAGACAGACAGACAGACACACACACGCACACACACACACAGGCTTGAGCCCCCATGAGCTAGCAGAGGCCTGGCTTGCAGCCTGCAGCATTCCTGGCCCTGGTGATGTAGGCGTCTCCCTGTTGAGGGGAGACTTGGCAAGAGTTTGGCCTGTGGTCAGTGGTTGGCAGGGCCTGGAGACAAGGCTGAAGCTTCTGAGATGGCAGGGCTTCAGGTAGAACTGGGGTGTGGCCCATGCGGCAGCTAGACCTGTGGGGGACGGGTCCCAGGGACCCTAGTCTAGAGCCTAGACTGGGTTGGAGGGGGACAGTGGGGTCTCCTGGCTGGTTTCTGGGCATAGAGATGTGGTGGGACATTGCGTGAGGGGTGGGTGGCTGGAGGAAGGTCTTTAAGGCCAGGGGAGGAGTAGGAGGGGAGGAAAGTCTGAGACCCAGAAGACCCCATGGTGAGGGTAGGGAGGGGTGGGGCTTTGGGGTATGGAGTAGACTTTTCTGAAGAAGAATTTGGAAGAGAGTACCCAGACTGTGGTTTAGAGGCATCTGGATCTGAGAGTGGGTATATATGTGTAACTGTGTGCAGTCTGTGTGTCTGTGTATCTGTTCATGGGCATTGTGGATATATGTGAGCCTGTATGTGAGCAGGGCACATGATGGTGTGTGCAAGTGTGTGAATGTCTGGGTAAGCTTGTGTGTATACAGGGGAGTGGGTATGACTTTGCAGGTCTGGGTGAGCAAATGGGCATGTTTGATTATGAGGCTGAGTGAGACTGTTTCTGTGAGCCAACAGGTCTGTTGAATGTCTAGTTGTGTATGTTTGTGGTATCAATTTGTCTTTGAATGTACATGTCTAATTATATGCATATGAGTATGAGGGTTTCAGAATGCCTGGGTATGCATACCGAATTAGGTGAATGTCTAGCTGTATCTGTGTATATTGGTGTGTGTGCCTATGTGTGCATATGAGTGTAGGTATATCTAAACGGTGTGTTCATGAGTATACGGGCATGTGTGTGTGTGTGTCCATGCATGTATGGGAGAGTATTTATGTGTGAACATGCCTCTGTGTGGGTGTATCTGTCATGTATATATATGAGTTGGTCTGTGTGTTAATGCCCATGTGGATTCTCCAGCATTTTGGATTATGTGTATGTCTGTGTGAGTGTTTTGAGTACATATCATCTGTAGACAGACCTGTGGGTCCACATCTGATTAGGGGAATGTTAGTGTAGATGATCACATGAGTAAAAGAACTAATTGTGTGGATAGAGGGGAGTGTGTGAATACATGTTTTGTGCATGAAAATATATTTTGTGGGTATCCCCATGTGTACACATTTGATCATGTATATGGGTATGGCTGTGGTGGGGGGAGGTCTGTGCCTGTGTGTATATGCACAAAAGGCTATGTGCATAAGTGAATGAATGTATTTGTGTACATGTCTATGTGTGTTTGTGGGTACACTGTTATGTGTGAATGCGAGTCTGATTGTGGGATGCATGAGTAACTACATTTCATAATACTTGGTGCACATATCTCAATATGTGTTTTGTTTGAATTTCTGAGTGCAAGTGTGAATGCGTGAGTATGGATGTGCCTGTGAGTGACTGTGAGTGTATATGTGTGAGTATATGCTACTACCTGTGAACATATGGCTGTGTGTGCATTTGAGTGAACATGTCTGTATATTTGCCACCTCTAAGTGTGTTTGTGTGAATATGCCTGTGTGTGCCAGTCTGTACAGGTATATGGATGTACCATTTTGTGTAGTTCTAATTATTTGTGTATGTGTATTTGTGTTTATTCTGGAACATATGTTCTAGAACAGTGTAAGTGAATGTATGTGCATGCCCTCTTGGTCTATAAATATGTTTGAGCTTGTGTGTGAAAAGTGTTATCAGTTCTTCTTGTGCAGATATACAAGCATGTAAGAATATCTGACTGTTCTTCCATGTGCACATGTGTGTGAACAGACCTTTGTGTCCAAGTCTGTCTAAGGATATAAGTATAAATGGATCTTCTTTTGTTTGCATAGCTTCTCATATGGGTGTATAAACATGTGGGAATGTACATGGTGTGCATATCTTATTGTGATTGTGTGAGTGTATTTTGTAAGTACATTTGTGTCTCTGTGTCTGGTTATGTGCATATAGGAATGAATGATGTACATGCCTATGTATATGTGAATATGCTCACAGGCATACATGCCCAGTTGTGTGTATATGTCTATGTGTGTTAGAATGTCTGTATATGAATACATCATCTCACTGACAAGCATGTGCACATCTGGGTGTTTATGTGTGAGTACACCCTCATGTGAATGCATGTGAAAATGCTTATGTGGTCATGTCTGGGTGTGTGTGTGTATATATATTTGGGAGCTTACTTCTGTGTGTCATGTTTCTTCATTGTCTCACTGGGTATGATGTAGAGTGTGTCCATCTGTGGACATGTGAAAGTATGCCTGTGTGTACACCTGTGTTTGTGAGTGAATGTATGTCCTTCATGGGTGTTATGTCATGGAAATATATGCCATGCATGTATGCCTATGTTTGAGAGTAAATGGAAATGCACATATGGGACCAAGAGCAATGCGAGTGTGCCTATGTGTAGGGATAAGTGTAGGTATTTGTGCATGTGCCTGTCTGATGGTGTGTGTGTGTGAGAGAGATTTGGCCTTGGGCTTACCCAGATAGGCCTAATCACTGAAAGAGTGATAAAGGACGGTACTTAAGAGTCTGTGTGATGCTGTGTGTACACCCCAGCATGTGTTTATGCGCATGTCTAAGAGTCAGTGTCACCCTGCTAGACCATAGCTGGCTCTGTGTAGACATCCTACAGGATGGCAAGCTATAACACCTAAGCAATCCATGACCCTCTTCTGGGGCCTCTTTGGCCTTGACCATGTGCTGGGTTTTTGTGGGGGGAGGTGTCTCAGGATAATTCCTGTCATCATTCACACTCAAGAAGTGGGAACCAATCATGGCTGATGTCCTCCTAGGGACTGAAGTCCTCTTAGGAAAGGGGATCTTGTGACCTTTTAGAAAAGGATTTCTTGAAACATAAAGACCTCCCTTCCCATCCCCCCACCATTGAAGGCCCAGAACAAAATGGCATTGTTTAGTGTTTAAGGTTGGTTTTCACAGAGAGCACCCAAATTATGCCGTCAAGGCAGAAATCTAGATGTCAATGTGTATGTATAAGTAAAGGTATATCTAGGTAGAGTGGTGTGTGTGTGTGTGTGTGTGTGTGTGTGTGTGTAGAAGGTAGTATATTTGGTAAGAGAATGAAAAAGAAAGAGAGAGAGAGAAGGGATCTGGGTTCTGTGTATGTAAGAGACTCTGGGTGTTTCTGGGAAAAATACATATGTGAGAAATTTGGCTGTATTTGGGAGGGGTGAGTGTGAGTGTGGGTGTATGTAAATGGTGTGTTTGTGAGGTGTTATGAGAACATCAGCCTGTTTGGGTGGAGGATGGTATGGGTGAGAGTTTGGGTGTGGGGGTGGTATGATATGTATTGGGTATGGTATGAGTGGGAGTGGGAATATGTGTGAGGATGTGTGTTTTTGAGGAGTATGTGTGTACGGGTGTATCTGGCTGGTGCAAGAGAGTGAGGGGGTGTTTGGATGATGTATGTGTTTTATAGTGTAGATGTATCTGTGAAAGTGTGGGTGCTTCTGGGTAGACTGTGTGCATGAAGGAGTATGGGTGTATTGGGGTAGGAGCATTTAAATATGGGTATATCTGGATAGTGTGTAGGTGGGTGAGCATACAAGTCTATTAGGCAATGGAAGTGTGCGATGGAATATATCTAGATGGTGTGTATGTGTGTGGGGGGAGAATTTGGGCACATCTGGGTGATGATGGGGGTGTATGTGAGTATACATATAATTGGGAAGTATCTATGGTTGGTGTGTGGGAGTGTATGTGGATGAGATGTGTGTATAGTGTGTGAGAGAGAGTATGGGTATATCTGCATTGTATGTGTGGAGTGTGGGTATTCTGGATGATGGTGATGAAGAGAGGGGAATCTGGATTGTGTGTATGTGTAAAAGAGTATGCAGGTGTTTCTGAGTATGGTAGGGATATGACAGTATGGAAGTATCTGGTGGGAAAAATGTGTAGGTGTATCTGGATGGGTTGTAAGTGTTTGGGTTTACCTGGGTTGGGGAGTGTGAGTGGGTGTGTCTGGATGTCGTGTGTGTGAGATGTGGGTATATCTGGATGGTGTGTGAGAGAGAGCATAGTGGTACATTTGGGCTCTGTGTTAGATAGTGTGTGGGTATAGTTTGGGTGGAGTGTGTTTGAATATGAGTGTACCTAATGGTGGGTGGGTGAAAGCACAGGTGTGTTTGGGTGGTGGAGTGCGTAGTATCTCTAGGTGGTGTGTTGTAAGAGCTTTGGTTGTGTATCTGGGTATGGATGTACTTGGACGTGTGTGAGTGTGGGTATAACTGGATGGGGTGTGTAAGAGAGTTTGGGGGGCATATCTGGGTGGAAAGTGCGTTTGGAGTGTTAGTGTATCTGACTGGTGTGGAGGGGATGAAAGTATGGATGTATCTGGGTAGTGGAGTGTCTGAGATGGCATACCTGGATGGCATGTGTAAGACTTGAATATATCTGGGTGGGATGTGTGTGTGTGTGTTTGTGTGTGTGTGTGTGCGTGTGTGAATGCAGACGTGTCTAGATTGTAGTGGAATGTATCTAGTTGATGTGTGTGTGTGTGTGTGTGTGAGAGAGAGAGAGAGAGAGAGAGAGAGAGAGAGAGAGAATCTCAATGGTCCACTTGTGATGAATCTGGATGGTGTATACATATGTATCGGGGTGGATGTATCTGGGTGGGGCTTTGTGAGTGGGTCTGTTTGGTGTGTGTGAGAGAGAGAGAAAGAGGGAGAGAACATGAGAAAATAATGGGTGTATACGTATAAGATTTGTGTGTGAGCAGGTGTCTCTGGATAATGTGTAGGTGCTGTGTGTGTGAACGTACTTAGGCTGGGAATTTGTGAGTGTGAGTATCTGGGTTGGCTGTATGTAAGTGTAGTGTCTGTGAATGGTGTGTGTGTCATTGTGGGTGTGTGCCTTGATACCATGTGTGAAGAAGATAGTAGGTGTGCCTGGGTCAAATATGACGGTTCTAGGTTGGGAGTGTCTACGGATTTGAGTATATTTGAATGTTGCACATGAGAGTGTGGGTGTACTGAGTTGGGAGTTTGCAGAAGTGTGGCTGTTGTTGGGTGGAATGCCTGTGGAATGTAGGTGTGTTTGAAGTGGGTGTGTATGAGGATGGGTGTGTTTAGATGGGATGTGTGTGAGAGAATGTGGCTGTATCAGTATTGGGTATGTGTGTGAAAGTGGGTGTGTCTGAATGGTGTGTATAAGAAAGAGAGTGTGCACGTATCTGTGTTGGGGTGTGGTTGTGTGTGTATCTAAGTAAAGGAGTGTGGGCTTCTCTCTGGCTGGTATATGAGAGATGGATAGGGTATATCTGGGTGGTATGTGAATGAGAGGATATAGGTGAATCTGGGTGGGGTGTGTGAGTGTATCTGGGTGGGGGTGTGGGCATGTGGGTATATCTGGATAGTGTGTGTAAGAGTGTTTGTGGGTATTTGGGCGGGGAACGTATCTGAGAATGTTGGTGTGTCTGCATGTGAGTGTGGACTTGTCCAGATGGTGTGTAGGTGGTATAACAGGGTGTTTTGTGTGTTTGATAGTGTCTGGGTGGGGTGTGTGATTGTGGGTATGTGTGGGAATGTATATATATTTCCTAGGGCATATATGCCTCTGGTAGAGTGTAAATGTGAGTATGTATGTGCTTACATGTGTGTGGCTATTGGTACCCATGTATGTTGGTACGTGGCTTGTGTGTGCATGTGTTTGTGCTAGAGTGGTGTGTATCTGTATGTGTGTGTGAGGTGAGTGTGTTTCTCCCTGTGAGTAAGTTAGATCCGCAAGGTCTCTGGAGGTAAGCTCTAGATTTGCATCCTCGTTCTGTCATTTATTAGCTGTGGGGCTTTGGGCAAGTCACCTAATCTCAACTAAGCCCCAGTTTCGTATTTTTAAAGTAGGGGTAATAATAGTATCTATCTCATAGGGTGAGGATCAGATGAGTTAATATTTGAAAAGTGCTTAGGACAGTGCCTGGCACATAATGAGTCCTCTGTGCTGTATCAGGTGTTACATAGTACTATAATTATTGTATGTGCCTGGTGTGTAAGTAACGGTATGTGCCCATCAGCAAGTGCAATGGAGTAGTTTCTATGTGCATATTTCCTACATTATTTGTGTTCATGTGTATGTGTAAGAGAGTGAGTGGATCCTGTGTGTATGTGAGAATGTGTACATAAAACTGGCTTTATATTTATATGTGTCCCATTGTGTATATAAAACCATAAGCATATGAGAAAGGAAGTGTGTGTCTAGGAGGTCAATGGAAGGGGTTTGGCCATGCATGTGTATTTCCCAGTGTACATCTGGGTGAATGAATGCATATATCTGTATCTGTGATGATGTGTGTCCATGTGAGTTCAGGTGTTACCTGCAATGCTGGTAGGCTGCATATATGAGCATGTGTATGTGTATTTTAAAGTTTATTTATTTTAAGAGAGAGAGAGCGCACAAGTGGAGGAGGGGCAGAGAGAGAGAGAGGGAGAGAGAGAGAATCCCAAGTAGTCTCCACACTGTCAATGCAGAGCCTGATGTGGGGCTTGAACTCACAAACTGAGATCATGAGCTGAGCCGAAGTGGGATGCTTAACTGACTGAACCACCCAGGTGCCCTGTGTGTGTTTTTATCTGAATATGTAAACAGGTTTGTACTAGTCAGGATGTAAATGTGTGTGTGTGAATCTCTGTTGTGCTTATACATGTAGGAAGGTTAGTATCCAGGTTTATATATGATGATATGTGTGTATAAAGGATTTGTGCCCATATGGCCATGTAATAGGATGTATTTGTGTTGTATAAGTGAATGCATAGGTGTGAATGGGTGTGTGCATCTGAGGGTTTGTGTCTGGCTGTGTTTATAAGCATCGGTGGCTACATGGCTGTGTGTGTGTGTGAGTCTGCATTGCTCAGTATATGCCTGCCTCTGTGTGTGTAGCAGTGAATCTGAGCAATGTGCCTGTATGTGTGAGAGTGTCAGTACTGTGTGTATAATGTATGTGTACCAGGGCAAGGTTTGTATAAAACAGTGGATTTTAATCTCTTAATGTTAGATCCTGGGGGTAGGGGAAGGCCTGGATCTATAGGATGTGAATAGGACTTAACCTGTGTCTGAATGCCAGTTCTTATGTCTATGCATATGCACGATTGTATCTGAAAGCATGTAGGCCCGTATGATTTGGTTTGTATGTGTATGTGTCTGCATGTGCCCATGTGTATGGTGAATTTTTCTCTGCCTAGGCCTCCATTTCTGTTGAAGGGTAGTTATCTGTGTGTATGTATGTACGTGTATGTTTGTGTGTGTTTTTATATCTTTGCATGATTTGCTGTTAGATGGGTACCTACACACATACCTAACTTTCTGTGTAGAAGAGGAGGTGTGTGTGTGTGTGTGTGTGTGTGTGTGTGTGTACATATACAAATGCACCTGATTGTGCTTATCAGCTGATGTAAGTCTGGATGTGAGTGCAAATTTGAATCTCCATGTACACAAGTGCCTGTGTGCACATATCTGTCCATGTGTGCTAGTGGGTCTGTGCATTGTGACTAGATGTGAATGTCTTAGGGCATGCCCAACCTGGCACATGGAGAAGGGGACTATCCATATGACACATTGGAGTAAACTGAAGAGGATATAGGGATACTGGGGTTTGGTGAAAAGAAATTCCATAGATTTTATTTATGTTACACAAATTGTGATAAGGATAACAAAAATGCAAAGTTTTGAGGGAGTTATTAAATATTGAATTCAAATGACATCTTTTCAGGAATTTTTCACAGCACACGAGCTCACTTCTAGAAATATAACTTTTATTCACTCATGCATATTTGCGGTGGTCAACATTCATGCCCACCTCTGAGCCTTTGATCATGACTGCTTTTATTTATTTTATGGTAATATGACTTATTTATGGACATTTTCATCATGATTTGGTAAATCAGTTTGTGCTGAGCATAGATCTTCGACATCAAGTAATCATGTTTCTTGATAAAAACACAAACAAAACAAACGAAACAAGTAACCATTAGTAGTTCTGACATGGATGTAAACTTATATCATGACCTGCCACTTCGTGGTCTTGGAAAGCCTATTGTTGAAGGTAAGATCTATTCCATGGAGGTTGTGCAGGCACAGTTTGCCCTGATGTCTTCAGTAATTAGCTTGAATGTGTGAAACATAGCTGCATGATTCTGTGGGTCATCAAAGCTCACCTTAAAGGCATCAGCTTTGGGGTCATCAGGTACCATTTTGGTTTCTCTGAAGCTTTCACACCTTACCAACCTTTCTTAAGAAATGCAACAACTAACTGCTTGTTTGTGCCTCTCTGTTTCACCTCCCTTTCTAACTCACTTGTTTTTGCCATGGCCAGGCAGAGAGACCCAGGTTACCCAGGTTCTCTGCTGAAATAGCTAATAATCTCTTCTGTCTCTTGGTAGTCACCATCAACAGGAAATTGCTTGCATGTGTAGGTGGCAGCAAATGATCATTGTTTTTTGTTTTTTACTGGTTAAAGCCTCTTTCTCCTCAATAATCAGAACTTGGATAATTATAGTCTTTGAATTTTGTACTTCAAAGGTAGGAACCTTCTTTAAATCTAACACCTCTTTCTTTTCTTTCAATCAAATGTGATGTTGAAACTCTTGTAATGAATGCACATTAGGGGCTCCTGAGTGGCTCAGTTGGTTGAGCATCTGACTCTTTTTTTTAAGTTTATTTATTTTGAGAGAGAGAGCACGCACAAGTGCAAATGTGCATTGTGGGGGAGGGGCAGAGAGAGAGGGAGAGAGAGAATCCCAAGCAGGCTCTGCCCTGATGTGGGGTTCAATCCCAGGAACCGTGAAATCACCACCTGAGCCGAAATCAAGAGTGGGTCGCTCAACCAACTGAGCTACCCAGGGGCCCCTGAGCATCCAATTCTTGATTTCAGCTTAGGTCATGATCCCAGGGTCGTGGGATGGAGCCCTGTATGGGGCTCCATGTTGAGCATGGAGCCTGCTTAAGATTCTATCTCTCTCCCTCTGCCCCTCTCCCCCACTTGTGTGCGCTCTCTCTCTAAAATAAAAAAAATGCACATGGATTTTGAATCCAAAAAAAATTTTCATTTTGAGCATTTAAAAATAATTGAAGAAGCTTTTACCCTAAGGAGACACAGACATTGCTCTACTCATCTTAATAAGTCTTTAATATTCAACTTAATAACACCAACTAAATATCACCCAGGGAAGCACACATGACCTCACTTCTTCTAAGTTGAAGTTTGGCTTTGAATCCATAAACCTTAACAGTATACTTTCATATATATATATATTTTTTTAAATATGAAATTTATTTTCAAATTGGTTTCAAATTGGTTTCCCAGTGTTCCTCCCAACAGGTGCCCTCCTCAATGCCCATCACCCACCCTCCCCTCCCTACCACTCCCCATCAACCCTCAGTTTATTCTGTTTTTAAGTCTCTTATGGTTTGGCTCTCTCCCTCTCTAACTCTTTTTTCCTTCCCCTCCCCCATGGTCTTCTGTTAACTTTCTCAGGATCCACATAGGAGTGAAAACATATGGTATCTGTCTTTCTTTGTATGACTTATTTCACTTAGCATAACACTCTCCAGTTCCATCCACATTGCTACAAAAGGCCAGATTTCATTCTTTCTCATTGCCACGTAGTATTCCATTGTGTATATAAACCACAATTTCTTTATCCATTTATCAGTTGATGGACATTTAGGCTCTTTCCATAATTTGGCTATTGTTGAAAGTGCTGCTATAAACATTGGGGTACAAGTGCCCCTATGCATCAGCACTCCTGTAGCCCTTGGGTAAATTCCTAGCAGTGCTATTGCTGGGTCATAGGGTAGGTCTCTTTTTAATTTTTTGAGGAACCTCCACACTGTTTTCCAGAGCAGCTGTACCAGTTTGCATTCCCACCAACAGTGCAAGAGGGTTCCCATCTCTCCACATCCTCGCCAGCATCTAGAGTCTCCTGATTTGTTCATTTTGGCCACTCTGACGGGCGTGAGGTGATACCTGAGTGTGGTTTTGATTTGTATTTCCGTGATGAGGAGCGACGTTGAGCATCTTTTCATGTGCCTGTTGGCCATCTGGATGCCTTCTTTAGAGAAGTGTCTATTCATGTTTTCTGCCCATTTCCTCACTGGATTATTTGTTTTTTGGGTGTGGAGTTTGGTGAGCTCTTTATAGATTTTGGATACTAGCCCTTTGTCCGATATGTCATTTGCAAATATCTTTTCCCATTTCGTTGGTTGCCTTTTAGTTTTGTTGATTGTTTCCTTTGCAGTGCAGAAGCTTTTTATCTTGATGAGGTCCCAATAGTTCATTTTTGCTTTTAATTCCCTTGCCTTTGGGGATGTGTCAAGTAAGAAATTGCTGCGGCTGAGGTCAGAGGGTATTTTTTCCTGCTTTCTCCTCTAGGGTTTTGATGGTTTCCTGTCTCACATTCAGGTCCTTTATCCATTTTGAGTTTATTTTTGTGAATGGTGTAAGAAAGTGGTCTAGTTTCAACCTTCTGCATGTTGCTGTCCAGCTCTCCCCGCACCATTTGTTAAAGAGACTGTCTTTTTTCCATTGGATGTTCTTTCCTGCTTTGTCAAAGATTAGTTGGCCATACGTTTGTGGGTCTAGTTCTGGGGTTTCTACTCTATTCCATTGGTCTATGTGTCTGTTTTTGTGCCAATACCATGCTGTCTTGGAACAAGTAAGCATCAAATCGGCAAATGAGAATCATTCACAAAAAAATGCTGAAAATTTTCTTTTAGCTCATAAATCTTTTACAAAATCCTTATACACTTAGGTTTAGAACAATAGAGAAAAATGTACTGATATCAAAGCTTCACAGAAACCCAACACACAGGTGAGTAGTGGTTTGGATTTAATCAAACCCACCTAGCATCATATACTGTGGAGATCAGACCTACAGGCAAACTTTGATAGGTGGGTGCTCCTTGGTGCATGAATCTCGGCATTTTCAGAACAAATTCCCAATGCAAATTTCATGCCATCTCAGCAGCATCAGTTTATGGACTAATGTAGAGTTTCCACAGTATTTCAAAATACTCATGTATCACTTTGAATATTTCAACCTTAGTTTATTTTGGTGCTTCTTGCATTTCTGTTCAGGTTTTCTGACTAGTACTATGAACTGAGCACAATTAATCAACATCTAGAGACTCCTCAATGTAAAATGAAAAACACTTTTGATTCAACAATCTTCTGGGTTAGTGTCATTTCAATGTCCTTTGACCCACCATCACTATATCTCCTAATAGCAATAATTGAAAATGACCCCTTTCTTATTCTTTTTACCTCATTGGTCCCAAATGTGGTGTGGACAATTTTCTGGCAGATTGCTAACATGTGAGATTCTACTGAGAGGAGCACCTTAGCTTTACTTGTTAATCCTGCAACCCTGTCACTAGCTGGTTGAGCTCTGTCTAAGGATGTTATAACCCATCCCATAAAAGAGCCAGGTTTCTTAATTTGCACTTTGAGATGCTTTAAAAACTCCAAATATTTCTCTGTGTGATAGTGTTTTGTGGCCAGTTGACTGACATACCCTACTGGGAAATGAAGTTTCTTTTGATAACTTTCCCACACAAATCGGACATTTAGGTTGAGGAAGAGAGGGCTTATTTGTTTTGTTTTGTTTTTTAATATGAAATTTATTGTCAAATTGGTTTCCATACAACACCCAGTGCTCATCCCAACAGGTGCCCTTCTCAATGCCCATCACCCACTTTCCCCTCCCTCCCACCCCCCATCAACTCTCAGTTTATTCTCAGTTTTTTAAGAGTCTCTTATGGTTTGCCTCCCTAGAGAGGGCTTATTTGGCAGCTGAATCCAAATTTGAAACAATCCTCATTAAACTGCTCAAATTAGGGACAGCCTAGATTTTTTTGAGGGAAGACTGTGTTTGTCTTGTGAGTCTCCTGATTTTCCAGCTTTAATCAAAAAGTCCATTTTGATGGGAAAAGAAGTGTCTTAAAAATTAAATCTACTTGAATATAAAGTATTGAAGGGGCCATCAGATCTTTGTGACTTCTGAAAACCTATTTTTTAAATCTTTTTTAAATTTTTTAATGTTTATTTTTTGAGAGAGAGAGACACATACGCAGAGTATGAGCGGGGGAAGGTCAGAGAGAGAGAGGGAGACACAGAATCTGAAGCAGGTTCTGGGCTCTGTGCAGACAGCTCAGAGCCCAACACGGGGCTCAAACCCACAATCCATGAGATGATGACCTCAGCCGAAGTCAGACGCTCAGCCTGAACCACTCAGGCGCCCCTGAAAACCTATTTTTTTTTTTAAAGAGAAACTTGAGGTCTTTTGCGCTGTTAAAAGAGCAGCACTCTGGAAACAAAGCCTTGAATAAAGGCCTTGCTTTCCCTTTAATGAATCAATTCAACTCAACTACAGTTGGTCTTTATTTACTTATTGACAAATATTTTTACCTAAAAGCAAAAGGTAATAATTAATTAATTATGAAATCCCACCAAGAATCAGATTTGGCTAACTTTTAATATTAAAAACCAGTCACAAGTAAGTCAGTAAATGAACCAAGAGATAATAAAAATTATATTGTTGTAATGTCTTTAAAAGAGTCCTTTTAGAAATACTTATGGATGAATGGTATGATAGATATGCTTCAGAGTACTCTGGAAATGGATGAGTTTATAGACAAAACAAGACCCTGAGAGTTGATCATTGGTGAATCTGGGTGATGGGTGCACTGAAGTTCATTACAGAATTCTTTGTACGTTTTTATATCTGAAATGTTCTAGAAGGGAAAAAAAGTTTATGAAGAAGCAGCAATCAAGGCAATTAACAAAAAACAATTATATTCCCTTAAGAATACCTTATACTATATAATAATAATAACAGCAACAATCATACAACTATTTTTGTAGAAAAAAAGTTGTGGAAAAATAAATGAGGCCAAATTAAAAAGAAAAACAAACGCTGTACGTGTATAGGCCAAACCAAAAAACCTCACCGATGAACCAGGGTGGCAATCAAAGTAATAATCAGATTATCTGGGATGTTTCAATAGGAAGCGATCCAAACATTTACAATTTCCCTTTGAACCTCTAGAGGGCTTCTTGCTCTGGATCCCTGCTGTGGCAGGTACCCACCAGCCAAGTAGCTCTGCTAATGTTTCCACCTGTGTCTGAAGGACACATGTGTGGGTTTTCTCTGGGTGTACATCTGTTGCAGGGTATATATATCAAGTAATGTGAGCATGCTTCTGTGTGTACACATCCCTGTGTGTGCAAGAGTGTGTTTGTATACACGGGTGGTTTTTCTCTTTGTGGTTGGTTGTGGTTGCATATTGCAAAGAGGGGTGTGTGTGTGTGTGTGTGTGTGTGTGTGTGTGTGTTGGAGCTGGTATACTTCTCTGCATAAGTGAGTGTGTACATGAATGGGTATCTGTGTGTACATGTGCCAAGATGTACATGTCTGTTTTGTTGACTATGCCTAATCTGTGTGAAAGGGTTTGGATCAATCGGCCTCTGTGTGTTAGAGTGTGTTAGAGTATGTACATGTGTGTATATATGAGCAGTTTTTTGCTTGTCTATTTTTTTCTCTATGCAAATATTTCTGTGGATATTTAAGGGGGATTCTGTCTGTGTGTACATGCCTGTGTGTGTTTATATGTGTGTATGCATGTGGGAGGGTTCAAGTGCATGTGAGTATGGTGGCATATGTAAATGACTTTGAATGTTAACATGTGTAACAGTGTTTGTATGTGATGATATAGGAATGCCACTGTATACATGCCTGTGTCACAAAAGTTTGAGTGTGTGAGAGGATTTGAACAATGTGTGAATGGGTTTGCATATGTGTATCTATCTGTCGGGATTTGAGTGTTCATCTCTGTGTGTGTGTGTGTGTGTGTGTGTGTGTGTGTTAGGGGAGTTATAATTGTGGGTTTATGGGCCATTGCACATGTGTGTGTGTGTGTGGGTGTGTGTGTATCGGTGTATATGAGCAATTCTCAGCCCTCTCATACCTAACACTCTCTTGTATGTAACACGTATTTTGTAACACCCCTTTACTATATGGACATGAAGTTCTTAGATAATATAGTCTCTGCACATATAATTTCAAAAGAAAATCCATATAGTATTTTATGCAATATGCATATTGTATTAACTAATACAATAAGTAAAAGGGAAGTAATTTATAAGAAAATAATTTGTATTTCAATATGTAAATGTTTGGGCATGGCACTCCCCAGGAAATTCAATAAGGTAGTTAGAGGCTTGTAACGTCTTGTGAGTAAACATGGGTTTGGGAGGGGAAAACTCAAGAGGCTGCCCCATGCCCAAAGTGCAGGAAAATGACAGGCAAAGGCCTAGGGGTGAGATTTTCTGAAATAGTGAACAACTCAAAGAAAGTGCTCCCCAAAACAAAGTGCAGTCACCTCTGGATTTACTTGACAGCTATATTCCTGGAGAATTTAGGGTATATTAAATTAGGGGGATTTTGTATTTATATGTGAAATACAGTTAGATTCAAGGTTCAGCTCATTACAAGTATAAAGTCTAGGGGATTCAGGATGTATGCTGGCTGTGTGTGACTGCCCCATAGATCACTGGATGGCCAGCATCCTTGTCTGGACCCCTAAATGTTGGAAGGACATCCTACACGTCAGCATTGTGGCCACCAAAAATGCTCTTACAAATTTCCAAAATGTCCCCTAGGGGGAGTAATGCCTTTGTTGAAGACGGAGCACTGGTGTTTAGACAGGGGTATTCAGTGCCTGTGGGAAGGAGGCAGCATACAGATGTACTGTGTGCGAGTATGGGAGGGGCAAGGTCCGTATGTGTAAGCTGGTTGCTGTCCGTAGGTCTCCATAGCAGTAGGCTATGTGTCCGTGTGAGCGTGTGTGTAGGTGTCTGCGTAACTTTCTGAGGGTGTCTGGGCACGAGCAGGTGCGAATGTGTTTGTGTGCATGCCCTGTTTTTAGCCCAGGATGGGTCCAGGCTGTGGCTGCCAGTCTGCTCAGAAGAAACCTCTCCTCACCTGTAGAATCGCCCCAGCTTTCTAGGCAACACTAGAGTTTTGTTTGTTTGCTGCTATTGTTTTGTGTTGTTTCATTTTAGCGTTTGTTTTTGTTTTCACTGAGACTCTGGACTACAAAGTATCCACCTTCTCGATCTTAGTGTGTTTCTCTGTGTCTCCCTCTCTCTATCTCCATCTTTGTTTCTGCTTCTATCTCTGTCTCTGCCTCTGTCTCAACCCCTGTCTCTATGTCTCTATATTGTTCTCTCTCTTTCCTGGCATCTCTCTCTTATCTCTCTCTCTTTCTCTCTCTCTTTCTCCCTCCCTCTTTCCCTATCTCCTTTTGTCTCTCTCATTTTTCTTTCTCTCCCTCCTTCTCACTCTCTCTTTCATTCTCTATTTTCCTGCCTCTTTTTCTCTTCCTTTTCTGTCTCTTGTACTGTCTCTGTTTCTGTGTGTGTCTTTGTGTCTTTTTTCTCACTCTTCTTCCCCTTTCTGTCTCTATTTCTATCTCTTCCTCTTTGTGTGTAAGGCTCGCTCCCCTTTCTCTATTTCTCCCCTTCTCCCTCATATGTCTCTGTCCCTCTCTCACACACACAAACCTCTCTCCTCTGTCACTTTCTGTGTGTCTCTCTTCTACATTCAATCTCTTTCTGTCTTTAATGCTTTCCCCCGGCTTCCCCTCAAAGCTAAGGAGTGTGTGTGTGTGTGTGTGTGTGTGTGTGTGTGTGTGTGTGTGTTTGTGCACATTTACACACACTCAGTTGTCAGCTAGTCCACAGTTTTGTGGGAGCTATCAGGCCTTGAGGGGCTGAGAGGGGGTCCACCAAATCCATTTCTCCCAAGCCCCTTCCCTGGCACCTTCTCATGGCCTATTGGCACCATGTCTGAGACTTTGGGGTGTAATCAAAAAAGCTTGGCCTAAGGTGGCTGTGGCAAGCCAGGTTGGAGCGAGCTGGGAAACAGTACAGAGGGGTGACTTTTTTCCCGGGAGGGGAGTGTAGAGAGGCTCCATTCAGCCCCGTAGCCCCCAACCTCCAGCCCATCCCAGCCCCAACAGTAGTTCTGAGCTTCCTCAGCTTCTTCCCAGGTTGCCTTGCTACCTTCCCTCTGGCACCTACCATATTACCTTATAACACTCCCTCTCCCCCTGCCCCCAGCTCGCACACACCAGGAGTCCCCCTGTTCCCCCCTGCCCCCCACCCCCGCGCAAGCTTTGCCCATGCCCTCCCACCCCTGTATTGGCCAAGCTGCTCTTTCAGCTTATCCTACCTGGGTGCCTTCAGGCAGCTGTCCTTGAGCCACCAGCCCATTTAGTCCCTCAGCCAATTAACTGATTTGAAAGCCTTTAACTGAGGGTCTACCATGTGCTATGTACTGCTCTTCTGGAGAAGAGCATGTGAATCTCTAATCCCTGCCCTTGTGGAGCTTTTCTTCTAACAGGGAGAGGTGGATAATAAACTGAATTTTGAAAGTTAAGTTATATAGTGCGCTAGAAGAGATAAATTCTAGAAAGAAAAATAAAGCAGGGCAAGGGGCATGGAGTGCTATCATTTCTCACCTGAATTACTGCAGGAGCCTCCTGTGTACTCTCTCCAGTTCCACCTTTGCCCCACATGGTGTGTGCTCCTCCCAGCAGCACGGGGGATGCTGTGCAATCCTGAGTCATCACATCTTGCTTCTGTTCCCATGGCTCCCATATCACTCAAAGTCAAGGTCCTCACGATGGCCTACGTGATCTGGCCTCACCACTTTTCTGACTTCACCTCCTACTACTTTCTGATCGCTCACTCTGTTCCAAGCACAGTGGCCTCCTTACTCTTCCCCAAATATACCACATGTAATCCCACCTCAGGGCCTTTGCACTGGCTGTTCCCTCTGCCTGGACTTCTCTTCCATCCAATACCCACATGGCTCACTCTCTTGCCTCTTTTAAGTCTTTGCTTAGATGACACCTCCGTGAAGCCTTTGCTCTCCATTCCATCCAAAAGCATACCTCCCCCACCCCTAGCACTTCCTATCCCCTTTACCTCCTTTACTTTTCTTTTAAGGAACTTACCATCATCTGACCTACTATACTTCACTTATGTATCTTCTTTATTATCTAGAATATCAGCTTCATAAGGGCAGGGATGCTTGTCCATCTGACTCACAGCTGTACTCCCAGTGCCTGTCATACAATAGATGCTCAATAAATCGTTTTTCAATGAATGAAAGCACACAAGCATACCCACATCTTTAGATTCACAATACTCCCCACCTGACTTAAAATAAAAACCTAAGTCCTTGTCATGGCCCACAGCCCTATATAATCCAGCCCCAAACACCTCAGACACCTCTGTGATCTCACTTTCTACCACTGTCTCCCTTGCCTGCCCTGTTCCAACCACACTGGTCTTCCCACTCTTCCTCGATCATGATAACCACATTCCTGATCATGAATATATATTAAAAAAAGCCTATTTAATGAGTGGCTACCAACATCCACAAAAAGTCATGAAATAGAGTAGAACTAATGGGGTATGTGACACATAGGATCAGTACCGTTTTCTGAAACTTTTGGTTCAGCTCTGTGTGCACACGTGTGTGTACCGGGTTGTGATGTAAAATGTATGTCTTACTATGGGTAGAGGTCAAAATAGTTTGAGGAACATAACCTTAGGGCCTTGCAAAGGGGGAGGAGAGCTGCACCAACACCCCCGCCCCACAGAACCACCAATGGAGGAAACAGGTAACCGAGGACAAGCCAGAGAGGTGAAGCACCCCCTGCCCAGCAAGGAGGGGGTAGGAGCAGCAGTGGGCCAGGGGCAGGACCTGACACCAGCCAGGGAGTAAGTGTGGGGGCCATGTAGACCCACTAACACTGCCCTTTCTGTTTCTTCCTCACCTCTCCTTTCCACCTGTTTCTCACTGTCTCTTTTTCTTGTGTTTCTCTCTCTCTCTCTCTCTCTCTCTCTCTCTCTCTCTCTCTCCTCTCTCCATTTCTATCTCTATCTCTCCTTTCCCTCTTTCCCTGTCTCTCTGGTTCTGTTTCTTCTTATGTCTTCTCACTCTCACCCTCCCATTGCTGTCTCAATTTGTATCTATTTATGTCTTTGTCACCATTTTCTCTTTGTTCTATCCTTTCTTGCTCTGTCTCTGTGCCTCTGTGTTTTTCTGTCTCTCTCCCGCCCTCATCTCTCTATCTCTGTCTGTCTGTCTCTTCCCCATTATCCCTATTTGCAGGTGCAGCCCAGCAGGACAACTGATGGAGTCCCCCAGGGCCCATCGAATACTGGACTGGCTGATCCTGTAAGGCTGGGAGCAGCCCCTGCCCCCTCAGTATGGCCAACGCTACTGGAGAACCCCAAGAGGTGAGCGGCGCACTATCCCCGCCATCAGCATCAGCTTATGTGAAGCTGGTGCTGTTGGGACTGATCATGTGTGTAAGCCTGGCGGGCAATGCCATCTTGTCCCTGCTGGTGCTCAAGGAGCGTGCCCTGCACAAGGCTCCTTATTACTTTCTGCTGGACCTGTGCCTGGCCGACGGCATACGCTCTGCCGTCTGCTTCCCCTTTGTGCTGGCTTCTGTGCGCCACGGCTCCTCATGGACCTTCAGTGCTCTCAGCTGCAAGATTGTGGCCTTTATGGCTGTGCTCTTTTGCTTCCATGCGGCCTTCATGCTGTTCTGCATCAGCGTCACCCGCTACATGGCCATCGCCCACCACCGCTTCTACGCCAAGCGCATGACACTCTGGACATGCGCAGCTGTCATCTGCATGGCCTGGACCCTGTCTGTGGCCATGGCCTTCCCACCTGTCTTTGATGTGGGCACCTACAAGTTTATCCGTGAGGAGGACCAGTGCATCTTTGAGCATCGCTACTTCAAGGCCAATGACACGCTGGGCTTCATGCTTATGTTGGCTGTGCTCATGGCAGCCACACATGCTGTCTATGGCAAGCTGCTCCTCTTCGAGTATCGTCACCGCAAGATGAAGCCAGTGCAGATGGTGCCAGCCATTAGCCAGAACTGGACATTCCATGGTCCTGGGGCCACCGGCCAGGCTGCTGCCAACTGGATCGCTGGGTTTGGCCGTGGGCCCATGCCACCAACCCTGCTGGGTATCAGGCAGAATGGGCACGCAGCCAGCCGGCGGCTGCTGGGCATGGACGAGGTCAAGGGTGAAAAGCAGCTGGGCCGTATGTTCTACGCGATCACACTGCTCTTCTTGCTCCTCTGGTCACCCTACATTGTGGCCTGCTACTGGCGAGTGTTTGTGAAAGCCTGTGCCGTGCCCCACCGTTACCTGGCCACCGCTGTTTGGATGAGCTTCGCCCAGGCTGCCGTCAACCCGATCGTCTGCTTCTTGCTCAACAAGGACCTCAAGAAGTGCCTGAGGACTCACGCCCCCTGCTGGAGCACAGGAGGTGCCCCGGCTCCCAGAGAACCCTACTGTGTCATGTGAAGCAGGCCGGGAGGCAGACAGGCAGGGAGGTCATGGCTACCTTGCTGGGGCAAACAATAAGGGAAGGGTGGGCCCCCTACAGGAGCCTTTCTTTCTGAGCTCCAGCCCCAGCCCCTGGAACCACCCAGAATCTAGGCACCTTTGCCAACACCTCCCCAGGGTTGGAGACCGGGGTGGGGGACTGGGAAAGAGGTGTTTCTAGTTCTGTGGGGCCTGTCTCTGCCACCTCATTCTCCACTTCTACAATCTCTGTCATTTCCTCTTTCTTTCTCTCTCTCTCTCTCCTCTCTCTTTTCCTCTCTCTCTCAGAAGTGACAATTCAGAAAAAGAAAGTAAGACTGAAAATGCAGATTTTTCTACTAACAGCTGAGGAGATAGGCTTTCTTGCTTTAATGTCTCTCCTTCTGACATTGTCCAGAAGGGGGAAATTTGTCCTGTAAAATAGACTTCCAGAGCTCTTATTGCCCCCTCTGCTCCCATGCACCCTCTCCTTCCAAGTCCTTTAGCAAGACCTGGATTTTAGGGAGAAATTCATCTGCTGACAACAGGGATCAAAGGGGGTGCTGGGTCCCCAGGGAGCGGGAATGTTTAATTGCCACGTTGTGTGCAATTGTTGTTTTAAGCTAACCCTGGTCCCAAGCCTGGTTTCCTCTCCCTTCCCACCATGTCCAGACCTCCTGAGTGTTTCTTGAGCATCTGTTCAAGAAGCCAGGAGGGGAGGGAGAAGGACCCTTGGAATGGGCTCAGGCTAGGTGAAGAATGGGATGTGAGCTGCACGCCTCAAGTTGAAGAGACCTGAGCTTGGCTGCATTCTTTCGAGCTGCCTCCTGGATCCCCAGCCCCCAACTCTTCTTCCTGAGGATGGAAATCCACTCCAGCTCCACTAGGGCTGATGTGGGTGCCATACAGGCAGGAGCATTCCCCCAGGGAAGTGTAGGGAGAAAGCCAAACTCCCCAGAGTAACTGGAAACCAGCACCTGGGGTCAGAGCCGAACTCAACCCCAGATTTGTCTCCTTGGTTCATACTATTATCCTGAAGATGAAAAGTTGGGGGGTGGCCTTGGTATAATGCATAATGGTATAAGCTCCAAGGCATTGTGGACTTGAGTCCATTCCTATCTGACCTCTTTTTGTCCCCTTGAAGCCTCAGGGGCCTTGCCCCTCTTGGTAGCCCTTGGCCTTCTGGGCCCTCAGCCCCCAGATTCCTTCCCCTGAACAGCCCTTCTCCCCTTTTTACCCTCCAACCAAAGTGGAGCAGACTACAGCCAGATTCTTCAGGTGGGAGAGCCCAAGCCTCCCTCCCAGGGCCGAGTCCACCCTGGACTCACATCATGGCCAGTTCTTATGGAACTGGTGAGCCAAGCTGGCATTCCTTTGCCTGGTCTTGCCCAGATTCTTTGTCCCCCTCTCATTTCCTGGGGGAGGGAGAGATCTGTATTTATCCACACCCCTTTCCCTTTCTGATAGAAACCCTTGTCCTAAGCTCCCTCCCTACCCCCAAGACAGTCCCAGCACTGGGGAAGCCTTGATCCAAGAGGAATGGGGAGGGCACTCTAGGCAGGAGAGACATTAATGAGCCTGGTTGTGGAGTGGCCCTGGAAAGGCAGGCCAGAGTGGCTGAGTGGGTGTGGGGGTGGGTACCTGTTCTCTCAGTGATAGTGATGGGGGTGCCTTTCCCAGGGAGTGGGGTGGGGGGACCACAGGGGTGGGAGTAGATAGGATATATTCTGGAAGGTTTTCCTCCATTTCTTTTTTCTAACTGCCTGGATTCACCATTGGATTTTGTAAATGGAAAACTGAAAAGAACAATGCTATATTGGATGTTTTCTCTTTCTGACTCTGTGTGTGTGTGTGTGTGTGTGTGTGTGTGTGTGTCTCCTGTCTGCATGACCACATGTGGGGAGGTATGGTCGAGTGAGACTGTGTGTGACTCTGTGTGGGGAGGCAGCACTGCCTGGTGCACACATGTGAGCAAATGCCTGTATGTGGAGACATATGGCACAAACACACACACGTACACATATGCACCTAACTGAAAGGAGACAAACTAGAGTATGTCCCTGCAGCAGGAGGTTGAGTGGTCAGAGAATAGAATTTTAAAACTGTACATATGTATGCAGCAAGAGGGTAGACTCCCATTTCGTAGATCTTCCTCCTTTGGCCCAGGCTGTGAACATGGAGCAGGGGCAAGATACTTGAGAACTCCATCTCTTCCCAAAGCCTGGAACCCCCAGGTACCATTCCAATTCCATGGTCCGTCTCCTCTCAAAAACACAAATGAAGTGTTCCTGAAAGTGGACCACAATGGAAAATAGGGACTGGGAATTGGGGATTAAACTTGAGGGTGAACTAATGGGGTTAGAAAATGCTCCCTACAAAGTAATGGCTTCTAGAGGGACTGCTCAGACTGGGATGGGAGCCCTTCTGAAGAGTCCACTGTATACAGCTGGGACTTTGGTAACCTTTGATTAAACTCAGGAGGGATGTTAGGGGTGAATAAAGCCAAGCCTGGGAGTCTAACCAGCTATCCTGCTACCTGGGCACTCAAATACTTTATTTACTTATTCTCTCAGGTGCACAGAATTGAGTTGACCATACTCCTCAGTTCTTGGCACACTATATCATCGTTGGTCCATGTGAGTCCCTCTTATTCTTTTGTTTTGTTTTGTCCCTTTCATCACTCATCCCTGATCCAATCCCCCCTCCCACATAGACACCCACTCTTGTGTATTTAATGTATGTCCTTCCAATTCACCGTTCATGTATTTGTTTACATATATGTGTATCTGTGAAAAATATATGGTATTGTTATGTGTTTTAATTTACATAAACAGTATTGTACTTTAAATCTTGTTCTGTTTCTCTTTTCACTCAACATTCTGTTTTATAAAGATCCAGCCTTGTTGCTGTATGTAGATCTAATTCATTCTAGTGGTCCATCTTCTACATGTATCACATTTTTCTTATCCATTCCCCTGGTGATGGGTCTCCAGGTTGCCTCCAATTTTCCGCTACCACAGAAAGGCTGCAATGGGCAGTTTCCTACAATTCTTAAGGATCTCTAATTTAGAGGAGAGGAAACTGAAGCTCAGAGAAAGGCAGTGATTTGGTTAGTGTTACAAAATGAAGAGCAGGCCCCTGATGCCAATCCCAGACCAAAGCCAGAGCCCACCACCCTACCTCACTAAAGACCATCCATCTGGTCCCCAAAAATCTAAAATACAATTTTAAAAAAGCATACACTGGGTAAAGGGAGAGGAAAGGATTGGGAGGAGGGCAAGTATTGAGCAGACGAAAAGATAGAAAATCCTAGAAAAATCTAGCAGATGAACGGAATCACAATCATGTTAATGACGCAGAGAAAGTTACTTCTTGTGTGTGATTATTTCTAGAGTCATTTTGCAGAGATAGAAAACGCCACGTCAAAATCTAGCTCGAAACCAAAGGTCCTAGGTTTCGAAAGTCCAGAGCCCTTTAGGGCAACCCTAGCCCCCCGGAGGGGCCACATCAGAGTTCGCCACAGGGGCAAACGCTGGGCACGGGGGAAGGAGCAGATTTAAGAAGTGCGTAGTTGCTGAGGGGAGGGCTGCTAAGAGGGAAAACGATAGCGAGGCTCTTCCAATTTTATCTGAGCATATCCTGCTCGGTGCCTGCGTTTGTTTTTTGTTTTGTTTTTTGGTCTTCAGAACCACTGGTACTTTTCCCATTGGATAAAATGCTGGAGGGGTGAGGAAGAGGGGCTTCTTCCCCCTTAGCTTCCCTTGCAGCCAATCGCCCTGCAGTTTCCCTCTCGTCGCTGGCGGAGTCAGCCCGGTGATTGGAGGGCCCGGAGGGGAGCCAATCGGAAAGAGATGAGGTGTGGTGTTGGCAAGCGGATTGCGTGAGAGTGGGCAGAGGTCGAGGGAGAGCGAGCACCGCGGCCGCGGCTGGCAGCCACTGGCGAGGACGAATGGGCCTCTGACGTCACGGAGAGGGCGGGGCCTGGACGCTTGGCGCGGAGGGAGTAGGGTTGGCGCTGTGGGAGGGAACGCCAGAGCGAGGCTGTGGGGAGAGCTGGTCGTGTGAGGTGCAGTGGCTCCGCTTCAGGTGTGACAGGCAGCGGCGGTTTGGCCGAGAGCGAAGGGGCGAGTGCGATCCCCTAAGCTGTGAGCGCGGTCGCCATGGACCGCCAGGATGAGGGGCCTCCGGCCAAGGCCCGCCGCCTGAGCAGCTCCGAGCCCGCTCAGCACGACCAGCTGCCACCGCCTCCGCCGCCTCCGCCTCCCCCGCCACTCCTGCCTCCCCCGCCGCTCCTGCGACTGCCCCTGCCTCCACCCGAGCAGCGCCCGAGGCTCCAGGAGGAAACCGAGGCGGCACAGGTGCTGGCTGACATGAGGGGGGTGGGGCTGGGCCCCGCTCTGCCTCCGCCGCCGCCCTATGTCATTCTGGAGGAGGGGGGGATCCGCGCGTACTTCACCCTGGGTTCTGGGGGTCCCAGCTGGGAGCCTGAGATGGAGTCAGGGTATGGGGAGGCGCCCCCTCCCACGGAGAGCCTAGGAACATACTCTCCTTCGGAGGCTGCTGGGGGAAGTGTGGAGATTGACTTTCAGGTTGTGGAGCCCAGCGGTTTTGCTGAAGAGAATGTCCTAGAAACCTGTAGCGCAGGGCACTGGGCGTACCAGAGGTTAACCGGTCCAGGGGGGAAGGAAGAGGCTATCATCCTAGTGGAAGATGACGATGAGGATGAAAAGGAAAGCGTGAGGAAGCGGAGGAGGAGGAGGAAGAGGAAGCAGAGGAAGGTGAAGAAGGAAAGCAAGAAGAACGCCGAGAAGATAGAATGCATTCTGCAGGCACTGGAAAACATTCAACTGGACCTGGAGGCGGTGAACATCAAGGCAGGCAAGGCCTTCCTCCGTCTGAAGCGCAAGTTCATCCAGATGCGAAGACCCTTCCTGGAGCGCAGGGACCTCATCATCCAGCATATCCCAGGCTTCTGGGTCAAAGCAGTATCCTTGTCATCTAAATTCATGGGCCAGGAGCTCATGATAAAAAAGGGGGGGGGGAAGGGGGAGGAACAGAAAGGGAGAATTTGTGTGTGGGTGGATCCCTATTGGAAAAACGCCTAGGTTTGGTGGAGGAGGAATGGAAGGAGAGGGGCAAAACATCAGAGAAGCTGGACTACAGATGATGAAGGGGGGAGAGAGGCACACAGCATAAAAACTGGACCACAGATGGGAAAGAGAAAAGGGGAGGAGCATAATAAAAATCAATAGTGAAATGGGGAGGATGGTAGAGGGGCACACAGAAAAATTTGACCAGAGATGGTGAAAGGAGGAGGGGAGGGACACACAGAAGATAAAGTGGCTCAGAGATGGTGAAGAGGGAGAGGAAAGGCACACAGCAGAGAAATTGCCCAGAAAGGATGCCTAAGTCACAGGTGGCTCTTCAAGTGTAGGTCTCTGCTGAGATACTAGGGAGACCCCAATCCTTGCTAGAGAGAAGGGGGCTAGAAAGGAGCTGGAACCCCTAAAAGATCAGAAGAAGGAGTACCTAGAAGTGGAGATCAAGGAGTTAAGTGAAGGAAAGAAGAGTAAGAAGAATCTTCTTCACTATTGGTGAAAATCTTATCTCTGGGGTACATATATACAACATGTTAGGAACACATGGGTTTAACTTCATAATGGAATTACATGGATAGAGACCCTTGACACTCATACAAAGTATCACATGATCCCAGGCTGTCAGCACTCAGGCACACAGTATTATGTGGCCGCAGGTCCTCAGCATGCAGACATGTAGCATCATGTGACTTACTGGTTTTCAGCATCCAGACACATTATCACATGGATACAAACCTTCAGACTCAGATACCCAATATCATGTGGACATAGACCTGTAACACTCAAATAAGCAACATCATGACTACAAGCCCTCAACAACCAGATATAACATCACTTGGGCCTGGGGCTTCAGCCCCCAGACACACAATGTCTTGTGAATACAAATTCACAGCACCCCAGGATACAACATCACACAGACATAGGACCCTTAGCACCCAGACACACAGCAAATATGGACCATGGCAAGGCAACCTAATAACAGATGTTTGACATTGCGTAAACATAGGTTCTCACCACATAGTATCATAGGAAGAAAACTATGGGTCATGTCCCATGACCCACTTGCTCCCCACACATCACATGAACACAGAAGGAATTCTGCTCCAGCTTCTCTTTTGCTCTGCCCTGCCTGGCCTTCCCTCCCTCCTTCTCTCATTGAACAGTCACTCCTTGACCTAAACTGCTCCCTCCATCAGTTCCTCAACCACCCCAAAATTTCAATCTTGATCAACCGACGTGATGAAGACATTTTCCGCTACTTGACCAATCTGCAGGTCAGACCAAAGACATGTTTTTTACTAGGATCGGGCAAGGAATCTGGTCCTTGGAGGTGAGGGGGTTTGGGTGGGAAGGGCCTTGGTGTGGTGGGGATTTCAACATTACCTCTAACCTGAGCAGGTACAGGATCTCAGACATATCTCCATGGGCTACAAGATGAAGCTGTATTTCCAGACAAACCCCTATTTCACAAACATGGTGATTGTCAAGGAGTTCCAGCGCAGCCGCTCTGGTAAGAGGCAGTCCTAGGGAAAACCGTCACTCCCCACTGCCATCTGTCTTTGTCCAGTGCCCTCTCTACAGCCTCCTTTCCTCTCAGGCCGGCTGGTGTCTCACTCAACTCCAATCCGCTGGCACCGGGGCCAGGAGCCCCAGGCCCGCAGGCACAGGAACCAGGACACCAGCCACAGCTTCTTCAGCTGGTTCTCAAACCACAGCCTCCCAGAGGCTGACAGGATTGCTGAGGTGGGGCCCCTTCTGGCATTACCAGAGAAAGCCTTGCTAGGCTTGCTTCTGGATGCTTGGGGAATTGGGAGTAGGCTCTGGGGCTTATACTCATAACTCTGTTCCCCTTTCCCCCTCATTTCTTTCAACAGATTATCAAAAATGACCTGTGGGTCAACCCTCTGCGCTACTACATGATGGGAGAAGGAGGCTACAGGGCAAACAGAAAGAAGCAAGAAAAGGAAGAAAGGTGATGGGGGGGGGGGGAATTGGTGGCTGAGAGGTGGTTTGTTAGGGACAAAGATTAGGCAAGTCTTACCCAGAATTTATAGGGCCAAAGGGACCTTTGAGAGAATTCAGTATGTTTTACAAGTGGAGAATGATACGCATAAGTGGGGTGTGATTGGCCTGAGGTCGTGCAGGCAGGAGCAGAAATGGGACTCTCCCCACCCTAACCTCATCCCTTGAATTTCTTGTATCCTACTGCCTCCTCAGTTACTTAGCACCTTTTAGTGTCTGCCCTGCCTCCCACCAATCCTATACTCAACTCCAGGCTTCCCCACAGTAAAAACAGGGACAAGTGTGAGGTGGTGATTATGGAAGACTCTGACGACTATCACATAATGGAAGACATTATCAGCGAGACTTCAGACAGTGATGACATCACCGACAATGAGACTATTCATGACATCAAGATCTCTGACTTCATGGAGACCACCGACTGCTTTGAGACCACTGACAATGAGATAACCAACATTAGTGAGAGCCTCTGTGACAGTGAGAGCCCTGACCACAATGAGAGCCCTGACAATGAGACCACTGACAACAATGAGAGCCCCGATGACCACGAGACCACTGATAATAATGAGAGCTCTGATGACAACGAGACCACTGACAACAACGAAAGTGCCGATGACAACAGTGAGAACCCTGACGATGAGAACCCTGACGACAACAGTGAGAACCCTGAAGACAACACTGATGACAACGAAGAGAACCCTGATGACAATGAAGAAAATACTGATGACAACAATAAGAATCCTGATGGTGATGAGAACCCTAATAGTGCCGAGAATCCCAAAGGTGGCAACCATGGCAGCAGCAGTGATAACCAGGACAGCAGTGACAGTGACAATGAAGGAGACAATGAGGGCAGTGATGATGAAGATAATGATGGCAATGAAGGTGACAATGAAGGCAGCGATGATGATGGCAATGAAGGTGACAATGAAGGCAGTGATGATGACGACAGAGACATCGAAGATTACAGGAATGATAGTGATGACCCTGACAAGGATCAGGATAACAGCAACAACCAGGATGACTATGAGGCCGAAGTGGAGAACATCTCTGAAGAAGGATCCTCAGTGGAGGAAGAAGAAGATGAGGGCAGTGAGGAAGGTGAGCCTAGAGCCCCCTCTTTTCTCTTTCTCTTCCCAGAAAAAAGCTGGCCAGGGTCAGGATATCAAGGCATGAGTACAGTCTGTTCTTGTGGAGAAAAGAAAAAAGCATTTTATGCAACTTTTTAAACAAAGCAAGGCCAGGGAACCTTTAACCTAACAATTGTAAGAGAACCAAAGAAGCAAATTTCAGTTCTAAGCTGGTGGGTAGATAAGTTCTAAGCTGGTGGGTAGACAAATAAGGAATGAAGAGATAGAAGGTGGATAGAAAATTGAGAAGGACAAGTTCACACACAGAAAGAGGGAAACTGGCAAACATATTACAATTCAGCACACTCTTTACCCAGCCCTGGCTTTCAGGGAACTCCCAGGCTTGTTTGTCTTCTGAGGATCCTTCACCAGCCCTGAAAGCTGTTTCTCACAAAAGGGTCCAGTAGTCAGGTATGTTGGGGACAATACTGCATACATTAATATTTGCAGGTAGAGTGACAGGTACATTAGCCCCTTAAAGGCTCTGAAAAGTCCTGCTGTTAGAAACCTATTTAAACATTGTGGAACCCAGCATTTCCCAAACTTCTTAACCGCAGAAGCCACTGTTTACTGCTCACCAAAACATGTATTTTGGGAAATGCTGAGAAAGGTTTGCACATGAGGGGTTGAGGGAGAAGGCAGTATTTACGGTGACTCCCAGGTTCGGTCTGGCCTGGATGACTGGCAAACGGAGGTGCCATTTCTTAGGATTGGGAACGACATGGTGGCAGGATTGATGAAATGCAGAGGGGAACATGGAGTTGGAAAGGCCTGTTGGACATAAGGTATAGGTAGCCCAGGCAGGTGGTTGCTTATGTGTCTGGGAAGTCAGAAGTTATAAATAAAAGGGGGTAACAAGCCAGAACAGAATCCTAGCCCTGATTCTGGCCAGTTAACATTAATGAAGTGTTTAGCATGTGCCAGGCACTATTGTAAGTGATTTACTTACTAACTCATTTAATCCTCACAGCAGCTCTTATGAGCTAGGTACTGTTATCACCGTTTTATAGATTAGGAAACTGAGGCTCTGAGAGGGTAGAATTAGGAAGAGAACTGGGCATGGAGGGGATTGTGGGCAGTGTCCAGGTCAGGTATAATGAGGACTGGATTTGGCACTGAATAGGTCATCTGTGACCTTGCCAAGAGTAGTTTCAGTGGATTGGTGTGAGCAGAGCCACATCAGTGGGGTAGGAGGAGGGAATGAGCAAGGGGCAAGGCAATAGAATCAAACCTTGGCTAAGAAGGGGATGGCAGAGGACAGGCAAGGGAGATGTTTGAGCCTGGCTGTGGGCAGGCAGACCTTGGAGAGGCAGGCCCCTGGGGGAGGTAGAAGGAGCTGGAAGACCAACCACTCCTGGGGGTTTTGGCCATGGGGTCTCTGGCAAATTTCCATTGAGGGCAGGGGCAAGGAAAGAGGCATTGAATGTAGATTCAATCTAGACATATATTCAGTTAGAATAGGGAAACTGAGGGAGTTGCCACTGGATGGCATCTTCTTTCAGAGAAGGGGAGGAAGAGCTATCTGCCCAGCCCTAGGGTGGGAGTGGGGGTAGGGAATTGGACTAAAGAAGACAGAGTGTGGCCTGTTTGGATCAGACTGGGGAAAAGAAGAGGGGGAGCTGCCTGGGAAGAACAGAAGGTTTATTCAGCCAAGGTTAGAGCTCATAAGACACATACATTGACACATTACATGGGGAGAAAAAGCTACTTTCAGACATAGTATCAATTTTGATAAGCCAGAGGCAGGGCTCCCACCCCTCCTTCCCTCTGGGCTTGCTTAACACACACACACACACACACACACACACACACACACACACACACGCTTTTTCCAAGCAGAGGCGCTTGGGGAGTGGTTCCAGGCCCCCAAAGCCCTGGCTATAGGCTCTGTTCACTGTTAAGTGCTATCCTCCTGCTTCCAAAACTGAGAAGATAAATTTCTATTGTTTAAACAAAAAAGAGTGACATCTACCTGCTCATCTAACCACCCTCTTTTTTCCCCTCCTTGCCCCTTGTCTCTCTTCCCCTGTACAGACAGTGAGCAAGAAGGTGAGGAGAGTGACGATGAGGAAGTAAGCGAGGAGGAGGAGGAAGAGGAGGAAGAAGGGATCGAAGACGACTTCGAAGGAGGGGAAGACTCTGAAGACTCCGACATGGAGGAGGTGCTTCAGGTCCAAAATGTTTGGGCCAACCCGGGGAAGAGGGGCAAAACTGGATAAACATTTTACCCTTGCAGGGGTTGCCTCTCTGTATCCCTCTCCCCCTGCCCCATTTGCCCTCCCCCTCAGCTAGGGCCGCGCGGCCCCATATTGCACTTCTGGGGGGTGACCGACTTCGTACACGGGTTTAAAGTTTATTTTTATGGTTTAGTAATTGCAGAGTTCTTATTTTGGGGGGGGGAGGGAAGGGGGTATTTCCCCCTTCCTTTTGGCCCTCCTCCCCTGCAAGCTTCTGTGTGCTGCTAAACGTATTTATTGTGATGCCTTGGTCAGGGCCCCTCTATCCTCCTCCTCGTGCTGTGTGGAGTGGACACCCTTGATCCCGAAGCGGGGAGGGCCGCTGTGGCCTTGGGGGGGCTCTATTGCCACCCTGTTCTCCCAAGCCTCTCTTTGCCTCCGTCCCTCGCCCCCTCCCCACGCTGTGCCTGCTAGCTCGCCTTGGTGTCTATGCAAGGCCGCTTGTCATTGCGGTATTCCTGTTCCCCTCCCCCCCAGAAGCCCCTCCTTGTTCCTTGTGAACCTTGGTAATCCTAATAAAACTCTGAGCAAATTCAAAGTGCAGCTTCCAGTCTTTTGTCCTGCTTGGCGAGCCATCCCCAGGAGCCAGTCTCCATTCCCACAGGCCCTCAAAACGCCATCCGTTTCTCCGCACTGGCCTGCAAGATGGTGGTGGCGGTGGGAGGGGGGGGTGTTTGGTTTTCTGGGGGCGAGCTCTGCGGGACTGCAGAGGTGTTGCGTCAGCCAATGCGGACCATCTTGGCCAATGGCAGGGTGAGGCTGAAAAAGCCCCACCCCCTCCCCCTCCCCCATCGGAGGCTGCAGTGGACCAGCCAGGTAGCAAATAACTTCCCACGCCGTCCGGTGTCACGCAGGCGCAAAGAAACGCCTTGCGCCCTGGAATATCCGTTTGTTAGTGATTCATCTTTTTATTTATCATGCGTCAAACCTTTCCTCAGGCCTAGTGTGAGCTGGGCGTGGGGAGCCACTGGAATCCATTTTTTTCTCATTGGCATGTAGTTTTAAAAAAATAATCTGTCGAGACATTACATCCTAATAATGCAGGGATGCTCTCTCATTTTAGGGAGAGGGAGCAGGGTCCCTGGAACTGGGCCTGGAAGAGAAGGCAAGAAAAGATGGCTCGAGCCCAAGAGTGCATAGGGATAAGGGGAAAGCAAAGGGAGATTACTATGTAGCTGTGTGATTGAGGGGGGAAGTGTCGGGAGTTGGGCGTCTGAAAGGCAGACTATCTGGGAGACTTTGGAAAGGCTGAGTTTCAGATTTTGGATAACGATAACTTTATTAAAACGGACACCGTAAATACCTCCAGATTCTTTGTGCCTCATAATAATAACTTATACAAATATCCAGGTTGGTCTTCGGCAATATACCTCCCGAATTTTCCATGCAATGCCCATGTTTTAATGAATGGAAGGCTTCGGATACAGATTTGAGTTTTAGCGGATGCCCTCTGCTGGCTGCCAGGAGAATGGATTGGAAGGAGGGAGAGCAGTGAGGAAGTTAATGCTATTTTTCAGGTGAGAGTGGCGTAATGGGCAGAAATGGGAGGATTTTTAAATAAATTTTTTATTTTAGAAGTTTTAGAGTTCGGGGCACCTGGCTGGTTCAGTCAGTAGAGCATGCAACTCTTGATCTCAGGGTTGTGAGTTCGAGCCCCACGTTTAGTGTAGAGATTACTTAGAAAAATAGAATCTTAAAACAGTTTTAGATTTATAGAATTATTACAAAGATAATACAGAGAGTACCCATATACCCCGCATCCAGTTTCTCCCATTGTTAACATCTTACATTAGTCTGGTACGTCTGTCATAATTAATGAACCAATACCAATACATTAAAGTCAATACTTTATTCAGATTTCCTTAGTTGTTTTAAATATTTATTTTTGAGAGACAGAGCATGAGCAGGGGAGGAGCAGAGAGAGAGAGAGAGAGAGAGAGAGAGAGAATCTGAAGCAGGCTCCAGGCTCTGAACTGTTAGCACGGAGCCTGATGTGGGTCTTGAACCCACAAATTGAGATCATGACCTGAGCTGAAGTCAGACAACCAACTGAGCCACCCAGGTGCCCCAGATTTCCTTAGTTTTTAATTAAGTTTTCTGTTACAGGATGCCATCCAAAAAACATATTACATTTATTTTTAATGTCTCCCTAGACTCCTCTTGGCTGTGACTGTTTCTCAGACTTTACTTGTTTTTGATGACCTGAAGTCATCAACATTTGAGGAATACTGGTCAGGTATTTTGTAGAATGTCCCTCAATTGGGATTTTGTCTGAGGTTTTTTCTCCTGATTAGATTGGGGTTATGGGTTTGGGGAAGGAAGACCACAGAAGGAAAATGACAGCCTCATCATATCAAGGGTATATGTTATCAATATGTCTTACATTGTTGATGTTAATTCTGATCGCCTGGCTGAGGTATGTCAGGTTTTTCCACTGTAAAGCTACTCGTCCCCTCCCCCCAGCCCCCTTTCTGTACCCTACATACTTTTTGGAAGGAAGCCACTAAGTGTAGTTTATGCTTAGGGAGTAGGGAGTTAAGCTCCATCTCCTTGAGGGGGAAATATCTACATAAATTAATTGAAATTCTTTGACACGAAAGACCTATCTATTCTATGAGAGCTTTTAAGATGATGGAATCAATGGACTTTGGATATGGGAAAAGAGGGGACTGAGAGGAGTCAGGGATGACTGCCAGGTTGTTGTGGGACCTTGGGCAAGGCCCCTTCCCTCCCTTGTCCCATCTCTGTGAAATAGTTGGAACACCAGATCTTAGACATACTCCATGATTCTGATAAATGTTTTGGGGAGAGCATGAAGGCTTTGTTGGCTCTGGTTCTGACCTGGGACTGCACTGTCAGAGGTGGGTAGAGGAGACTCTGGCCCAGAAAGGGTAACATCTTGCCTCAGGGCCAGAGCTGAGAGTGCAGGATCCCAAGTCAAAGGCATCTTGTGCAGAGGAAAAAGATACCACTGTGTAGTATCAGGGGCCAGTCCCAATTATCAGGTGGTGAATTAGGGGAGAAACATCAGGGGCAAAGGGCCTGGAGTAGGCCAGGAAGAGGCCAGTCTGAGAGACAGACAGCCTGGCCTGGGTATCCTTCCCTCAGTGTGCTCTGCCTCACAATGTGATTCCATCACCCTCACTAGAGGGTCTTTTTCCTTTCTGCAAACTTAGATCAAGCATGCTGGGACATCAACACTTGGAGAAACAATCTGCCCAGGATCCCAAGATGGAGACCAGCCCTGAAGCAGACCTCTGAAGCCTGGCCCTCATCATGCTCTTCCCTGATTCCTTTCTGCTCTCCTAATCAAATCCCCAGCCCCTCATCCTGGCATCCTGGCTCCTCTTCACCCACACTGTCATAGAAGGCCTCTCGCTTCAAGGACACTGTTAGAAGCCAATTCTGGGATTCTAATATAGTTGGCTAGGGTTCTCATGTTTTGGGTTAAGACATGGAAGGAGAGGATGTTCTTTGCCTAGAGTGACATCTTTTCCATGTCCTCACTCCTCAGTATGGTGTGGATTCAGGTCCTGCCCCGTTTGGGCCTCCAAAAGGGAAGGCTGTTCTTGAAGGTCTTTAAGGTCACATCCAACTCCAAAATATAGTCTTTGCTGAAGACCAGAGAAGACAGGAGCCATTTTCTGGGAGCCTAAACAGAAACCAGGAGGAGGACCAGATGGAAGATGAGGAGTCATGGACCCAGTGTGCCCCAGGGCCTGTTCCCATGCTAAAGCTATTTGTCTTTGTATCCTTCATAGCTTACCCCACTCCTCTGCAGCAGAAGGCCCTGTTCCTGGGGGTGAGGTTCCCAGGATCTCCTGGGACCAGACCTTTAAAGTTCCACCCACTTCTGTGAACAAAAGCAGATGGACAGGGACAAAAGTAGACTCAGGAATATCCCTCCTTCTCAGGTGACCAAGAGTGCCAGCACTGGTTCCCTTGGTTGGTGGTATGGAGGATGGTTGGGGATGAATCCTATTCAGTTAGTAAACATTGACTGAATACCTACTGTGTGTCTAATACTAAACTTAGTGATAGGGATAAAATAAGGAAACATGATAAACTAAGTCTTCCTGAATCCCAGAGTTTAAGACAAGTTTGTGCCATGGACCTGTTTGGTGATCTGGTGAAGGCTATGGACCTTTTCTTTTCTTTAAAAAAATTTTTTTTAATGTTTATTTATTTTTGAGAGAGACAGAGTGCAAGCAGGGAAGAGGCAGAGAGAGAGGGAGACACAGAATCTGAAGCAGGCTCCAGCCTCTGAGCTGTCAGCACAAAGCCCAACGCGGGGCTCAAACTCACGAACCACGAGATCATGACCTGAGCTGAAGTTGGATGCCCAACTGACTGAGCCACCCAGGTGCCCCAGGCCTTTTCTAAAGCAAAACAAAAGAAAACAAAACAGCATCTTTTAGATGCATAAAATTAGATACCTAGACTTACAAAAGAAACTGATTATATTGAACTGTAGTTATTAAAATATGGAAAAGGCAAATATGTGCTATGGTAATATATGTGCTCCTCACTAATCCCTTAAATCATAAGATCTAGTGGAGGGTCTCATGAGAATCATGATTTTATTTTTTTAATGTTTGTTTGTTTTTTTGTTTGTTTGTTTATTGAGAGAGACAGAGGGAGGGAGAGGGAGAGAATCCCAACCAGGCTCCACAGTCAGTGCCAAGCCCAGTGCGGGGCTCAGTTTCACATAGCATGAGATCATGACCTAAGCTGAAATCAAGAGTCGGAGGCTTAACCCACTGAGCCACTCAGGCGCCCCTATCATAAATTTAGATTAGAGATGAGATTACATATTTCAAGAGATCTGCAACATCTGTGCTGCGATATGAAAAGCTCTGTGATTTCTCTTGGTGACAGAATCACAGGTACTACTACTATTTTACATTCTCTGCTGAAAAAAATTCTAAATTTCAATTAGAGTGAAAATAAAGATGTATAATTTTTCTCATCTGAATTCATGGGCCCCTCCAAACCCTGTCCTGGGACTGGATTGGAGGTCCATCAACCCCAGTTAAGAACTCCTGATAACAGAAATGTCCTTCCTGTCTCTCCTTCCTTCTTAAATAGCTTTCCTTTGGAGAACAGAACCTGGGTTTTATTCAGGGTCTTGTTGCTGTGTGACCTCAAGACAATCAGTTTGCCTCTCTGGGGCCATAGTTCCTTCAGTCTGAAACAATGGGAAAGGCAAGAATTAGGAGGGGAGAACTTAACTATATATGCGCCAGGCAATTAATGTGTGTCCTCTAAATCCGCACAACAGCATCGTTAGGAAAGATTTCAAAATTATCTTTCCCTTTCACAGATGGTTAAACTGAGGCTCCTAGTGAGGTTGTCACTTGACCAATGTCTTAGTAAGCAGCAGGACCTGATGGGTGAATGGCCAGAGCCCCATAACCACCTCATCGTCCATGGTTGAAATGAAGCAGTACGTTCATTTTGAGCAAAAGAAACCTGGTTCAGAAATCCCTGCAGGTGGAGGTAAGGTCGTGTCTCTTAGCAGAGCGTTGGCTTAGGTAAAATGGCTCACGGAGAGTAAGACGTCAAGAAGCCGGGAATCTACTTGACTGACGCCCAGCCTCGCTTTGGGCTTCGCGTCTGCGTGTTCCCAACTAATTCCCGAAGTCCTCAAACAGACTGGCAAAGGGCAACGACAAGTCCTCTTCTCCTGGCCAATCCTATTAAAGGGTGGGCTTGGCTCATAAACCAATCAAAGACCCCTAAGAGGGCGGTGTTTTCTTCGGCTTGGATCCCGGCCTGGGGGAATAAAACTAAAGTGTTTCCAACTCCAGCCAATCCCAGGGAAGGCAGGAGGGCACTCCTCCAATGGGAACCCGAGAGCGGTCAGTAGCTGTGGAGGCCTGCTAACCCGCTCGTTCTCCAGCCGACTGGAGGGACGCGTTCAGTGTTCACTAGATCCAGCCGTCGGTCCTTCGAATCTGCTCGCGCTCGGCAGCGGCGACGCGGATGGCAGGAGGTGTCTGGTGAGACGCTGTAAAGACGGGGTTGGGGGGTGTAAAGGAAAGAGGCCGGGCTGGAGCTCAAGAGGGGTGGGGCCTGGGCGAGCTTTTACCTGGGCGGCCTCTTAACCCTAGGTCAGCAGGTTGCTGAGGATCCTGCGGGTAGCAAAGGGAGGGCGAGTGCCCCTGCAGCCCCAGACAGCAACCAGGTGAGTACCCTGCGGAGCCCATCGCCCATGCCCAGTCTCCATCCCCCACCCCTGTCTCTTGGGAAACGGTTCGGTGCAGGTCTGCAGCTCACGTGATCGTCTGCATGCGTGTCTGAAGTCTCCATCTCTCTGCCGCTCCTCTCCCTCTCCGTCTCTACCTCCATCTTACTGTGTATCTCTATATTTCTGCCTCTTTCTCTGAGACATGCTAGACAGCCCAGACCTAGAAGGCTGAACCCTGACCTTACCAGTTAAAACTAGCCATGAGACCTTGAGCCATCTACATCACCCATATAGGCCTCAGTTTCCTCATCTGTCAAATGGGAGTCTAATAATCTCTACCTGAGACCATACATGTGCATCACTTTGCTCAGTGCCTGGCCCCTAGAGAATTCCCAATAAATTATGACTGTCGTGATTGAAAAAAAAAAAAAAAAAGATCTCTCTTGGTCTTTGACTTTATTTTCTCCCTGTCTCTGACCCAACCCCCGTTGATTCTTCTTTCTAAATGCTTCTTTCTGTTACTGTTTTTCATCTTTGTATCTGTCTCTTTCTCATCTCTAAGCAGGTTAAAGGTGCATTGCTTATAGCAATGAGTTTGGCCTGAGAGCCCTTATGAGCTTCACCTGGGGTTCTGGACTGTTCTGTGGGTAATAAATAAATAAATAAATACATAATAAAAATAAATTAAAAAATGGAGCCGGGCCTTGACTGGCTTCTGGCTTCACTGAGGAGAGACTCCTCTTTATTTCCTCACTCTACTGTGTTAAACAGGCGGAGACCTACAGGGTCAGAAGCAGCTTAGATGAAAAAATGAACCAGGCCCTTTAACCTTTATCATGTTGGTCACCACAAGAAGACCAGGATTCTTCTAGTTAGATCTCCCACACAGCCCCAGATGCCCTCTTTTCTGTCCCCATCCTGAAATCCTTTAATCAAGCCTTCTGGAACTTGCTGTCAGTCAACAGCAAAATCTCCATTCTCATGCTGGCTTCTGAATAGTCCCTTCGTTTTCTTGCTATGCCTTAGTGATTCTCATACCTATTGGACTCAACACTCCATTTTTTATAATTTATATTTTGAAATGCCCCTTTCACTATTATGAAATGAAGTTCATAGATAATAGAATCTGTCTACACACATAATTCCCCCCAAACCAATGTAATGTCCTAATTGTAATATAAGGGAGAAGTAAAGTAAGAGTAATTTATGATAAAATGATATGCATTTCAGTATTTAAAGGCTGGGATATAATTTCACTGGAAGATATAATGAATGGTCTTGCATGTAATGATACTTGCACCTGGGAATGTGACACATGTGTATTGATTGCTCAGAAACCATGGGTAGGGTGATATGCTTTTCCAAACCATTGTTCATGAATATCAAGAATTGTTATTCTTCATAAAGTTTTAAACAAAACAAAGTGCAATCCTCCCTCAATTTGTATGGTTCATTGAATTTCTGGAAAAGTCAGTACATATTCCATAATCTGGCCCCCATAACCTTTCAGACCTTCTCTCCTACCATTCTCCCCACTTGTTCCCTCTCTCCCACCCATACTGGCCTCCTTTATGCTACTTGAACATAGTAGGCACACTTCCACCTCAGGGGTTTGTACTGGGCCATCCCCTAGACCTAGAATGCTTTCCCCCCAAATATGTACAAGGCTCATGCCCTCACTTCCTTCAGGCCTCTTCTCAGATGTCACTTTCTCAATGAGGCTTACCTTGACCATCCTCTTTAAAGTTACAGCTCTTCCTTAGAATATACCCCATCTATATTTTTCCCATAGTGCTCCTCACCCTCTTATATAATATATAATCTACACCTTTATTGTGTTTGTCATTTATTGTTTAAGTCTCCTACTGGATTGTAAGCTCTAGAAGGGCAGAGATTTTTGTCTTTTTCATGCCTTGATGTATCCCTATTACCTAAACAGTGCTTAGCACATAATAGGCTCTCTTTTTTAAATTTTTAATGTTTTATTTATTTTTGAAGGAGAGAGAAACAGAGCATTAGCAGGGGAGGGGCAGAGAGAGAGGGAGACACAGAATCTGAAATGGGCTCCAGGCTCTGAGCTGTCAGCACAGAGCCCAACGTGGGGCTCAAACCAACGAACTGTGAGATCATGACCTGGGCCGAAGTCTGACACTTAACCAACTGAGCCACCCAGGTGCCCCAATAGGCTCTCTTAATAAATGTTTGTTGAATGAATAAATGAATGCAATGAATGGGTTTTTCACCTACGTGATCGTCTGGTGGGACATTCTAAAGTTGCATGGGATATGGTATAATTCTTTGCTGTTTGGAGCTGTCTCGAGCACTGGGCACCCCTGGTCCATGCCTACTAAATGTTACTAGTGATCTCCAGTTACGGTGGTGATCAAAAATGTCCCCAAACGTCCCTTGACTGTCTACCCCCTGCTTGAATAGAAATTGGCTTTCCCCTGAGCACTCTGCTCCCCAGCAGCCCCCTCATACCCCTCTTGCCAGGAGGCCTGGAGGTGAAGGTAGGTGTCCTCACTCTGATTGACCATCCCAGACACTTTCTTTCCCTCCTCCTCAAACAACTTTTTTTTAGCATTAAAAAATTTTTTATTTTTACCTAACTTCAGACTTAAAAAGTTATAAAAATAGTACAAAGAATTCTCGCCTATCCTTCACTCAGGTTCCTTAAGTATTAATAAATTATGCAACTATAGTTCAACTATCAAAATTAGGGAATTAACATTGGTAAAATAGTATTAATGAAAGTACAGAACTTATTCAGATTGGATCAGTTTTTCCACTAATGTAATTTTTCTCTTCCAGGATCTAATTCAGGATCTTACATTTCATTTAGTTGTCATGTCCTCCTTAGGCTGAATACCTAAGAAGATATGTGTCTTCAGTGTTTTATGTCAGAAAGCATATGATGTCAGTTTTTCCCAATACTGGTTTTGTACACTTTGACTATTTGTTTAAGGTGGTGTCTGCCAGGTTTCTCCATTATAGTTGCTCTTTTTTCCTTTGTAATTAATAAGTGATTTGTGGGGAGATACTTTAAGATTATGTAAATATCAACCACCTTGTTTTAAATCTCAAATCATCAGACTAAACCATTACCCACCCGTCTGTGTTATAGTCAGGTATAGGCATACACTAATACCTGCTCCCATCATACCTCATTCCTAGAATTTAGCTACTATCTCACTGTCACTTTTTAGCACTACACCAGTCCTACTTCTTGGTGATTTTAATATCCTCATTGATGATCCTTCCAATATTCTTGTCTCTCACTTCCTTGATCCGTTTTCCTATAATGCTCTTGCCTTTCAATCCCACCTCAGCTACCCTCTCTGATAGTCTCACCCTTCTTATCTGTACCTATGACTATATCACCTCCGTACTCTGTTTCACGCATTTTGCCATCCAGCCAGTGATTCTTATCCTTCTAGTTTACTCCCTCTAGCTCTCCAGCTCCAACAACCCCTCCACACCACCAAGACCGAACGCTTTCACTACCCTTTACTTCCTCTGTGTTCCCATGCCCTTCCTTTAATCAGCTCAGATTCCATGGTGCATCATGATAACCATAGCCTTGCATATATCGTCACTTCCTTTGCCCTCTGTGTACTTCAGCATGTCTATGGGGCAAAACTCCTGCCCCGGTTAAGTCCTACTCTCTGCTTGCTCCGCTGCGCTACCCTGTGCCATTCACTCTCCTACCTTCCTCATTGACTCAGATTCCTTAAATATTAATAAATTATGCAACTATAGTTCAGTTATCAAAATTAGGGAATTAACATTGGTATAATTGGTATAAATACAAAATAGCATCTTCTTTCTCCTTAAATCTCCTGATACCTCCTCTTCCATCCTGTTCTCAAGCTTCCCACTTGCCTGAAGAATTAAAACCATCAGAAGAAAACCTGCACAGATTCCCATAACCACATCTAACCACCAAACAGCACCTGTAGTCACATACTCTGCCTTCTTCTCTGTTATTATGGATAAACTGGCCCTGTTGTCATCAGGGCCATCAGTTGGTCCCTCCACTCAAATACATTGTTCCAGCAATTTCCACTTCTCTACAGATCATTAGCACACAGACATTGTTTTACTGCTCCCACCTTTATGTAGAGCGTTATTGAGATATATTTAATACAATAAAATTCACTCTTTTAAAGGGTGCTATTTTTTTTAGTATATTCAGAGTTGTGCAACCATCACCACAATCAATTTTAGAACATTTTTATCTGCCCCCAAAAGAACTTCATACCCATTAGCAGACCCTCCCCATTACTCCCCTCCCCTCAGTCATAGGTAACCACTAATCTACTTCCTGTCTCTGTTGATTTGTCTAGTCTAGACATTTTATATAAATGTGATCATACAGTACATTGGTCTTTCTGACCAGCTTCTTTCATTTAGCATAATGGTTTGGAGGTTCATCCATGTTGTTGATGTAGCATTCCTTTTCACTGCCAAGTAATATTCCATTTGATGGAATAGACCACATTTTGTTTGTCCTATCTGTTTGTAAATTTTTGGACATTTAAATCGTGTTTGTGTTTGGTATTATGAATAATACTGCTCTGATCATTTGTGCACAAGTTTTTGTGTGGGTGTGTGTTTGCTTTTCCTTTGGGTAGATACCTAGGAAGTGTACTTACTTGGTCATATGGCAAATCTACGTTAACTTTTTGAGAAGCTGTTTGCAAAAGGGGCTGCTCCATTTTACATTCCAATTTCTCCATATCTTCACTGACACGTTTTACTGTCTGTCTTTTTTATTATAACAATCTTAGTCAGTATGAAGGGGTGCTTCATTGTGGTTTTGGTTTGCATTTCCGTAATAACTAATTATGTTGAACATCTTTTCATGTGTTTATTGGCTATTTGTGTATCTCCTTTGGAGAAATGTCTGTTCAAATTCTTAGCCCATTTAAAGTTTGATTGTCTTACTGTTGAGCTGTAAGTGTTCTTTATATGTTCTGGATACAAGTCACTTATCAGATATGTGAATTGCAAATATTTTCTCCTATTCTGTAGGTTGTCTTTTTACTTTCTTGATGGTGTCCTTTGATGCACAAAAGTTTTTAATTTGGGGAAAGTCCAATTGATCAATTTTTTGACACTTCAGCATTTTGTGTCATATCCAAGAAAACGTTCCCTAACCTGAGGTCACAAAGATTTCTTCTGGCTTTTTCTTCCAGGAATTGTATGATTTTAGCTCTTACATTTAGGTCAATGATTCATTTTTGAGTTCATTTCTGTGTATGGTGTGAGGCAGGAGTCCAAATTTCATTCTTCTGCATGTGGATGTTTAGTTGTTCTAGCACCTTTTGTTAAAAAGAGTATTTTCCCCCCTTTGAATTATCTTGGAAACCTTGTCAAAGGTCAACTGACTGTAAATCCTAAATGTAAAGGTTACTTTTCTGGATTCTTAATTCTACCTCATTGATCTGTATGTCTGTCACTATGCCAGACCACACTGTCTTGATTACTATGTCATAAGTTTTGAAATCAGGAAATGGGAGTTCTCCAACTTTGTTTTTCTTTTGCAAGACTGTTTTGACTATTCTAAGTCTCTTGCATTTCCATATGAATTTTTGGATCATCTTGTCAGTTTCTGCAGAAAAACAGCTGGGATTTTTATTGGGATTATATTGAATCTATATATCCATTTAGGAAGTATTGCCATCTAATAATATCAAGCCTTCTAATCCATGAACATAAGGTGTCTTCCCATTGAGATGTTTAGTTTTTTTCAGAAGTGTTTTGTAGTTTTCAGTGCTTGTACTTTTTTGGTTAAATTTATTCCTAGGTATTTTATTCTTTATGCTGCTATTATAAATGAGATTATTTTCCTGATTTCACTTCCGGAGTGTTCGTTACTAGTACATAGAAATACATCTGATTTTTTGTTTCTTGATCTTCTTCTATCCTGTCACATTGTTGAACGTATTAGTTCAAATGGTTTTTTAATGGATTCCCTAGGGTTTTCTATGTATAAGATCATGTCATCTGCAAATACAGTTTTACTTTTTTTTTTTTCTAATCTGGATGCCTTTTATTTCTTTTTCTTGACTAATTGCCCCGGCTAGATCTTCTAGTACAGTGTTGACTAGAAGTGATGAGAACAGATGTTCTTGTCTTGTTCCTGATCTTAGGGGGAAGGTATTGAGTCTTTCTCCATTGAGTGTGATGTTAACTGTGGGGTTTATATAGATGCCCTTTATCAATTGAGGAAGTTTCCTTCTCTTCCTAGTTCTCGGAGTCTTTTGCCATGAATGGGTATTGGATTTTGTCAGATGCCTTTTCTGCATCTTTTGATATGATCATCTGGAGTTTTTGCTTTATTCTATTTATATAGTGTATTACATTGATTAATTTTCAAATGATAAACGAACTTTGTATTTCAGAAATAAATCCTTCTTGGTCATGTTATATAATACTTTGTATACATTGCTGAAATTGGTTTCCTAGTGTTTTGTTGAGGATTTTTACGTCTGTATTCATATGGTATATTGGTCTGTAATTTTCTTGTGATGTCATTGTCTGGTTTTGGTATCAGGGTAATACTGGCTGCACAGTGTTTCCTCCCCTATTTTTGGAAGAGTTTGTGAAGGATTAATATATGCTTTTTGTATGTCATTTGTCTTTTCTGTTCCTTTGTTTTTCAGTTCCTCTTTTCTTTTGTGTTAAGTAGATATTTTCTACTTTAACGTTTTAATTTCCTTGTTAACCATATATTTTTAGTTAGATTGTTAATAGTTAATAGATAGTTAATAGTTGCCCTGGGGATTACAATTAACATCTTAACTGGAAACAATCTACTTTGAATTAATTCTGATTTAATTTCAATAGTAACTTTGTTCCAATATGCCTCTGTTCCCTCTTTCCTTCTTTGTAGTGTTATTATCATACAAATTACTTCTTACATTATAAGCCCATCAACACAGTTTTATTATTATTGCTTTATAACAGTTGTCTTTTAAAACAGATAGGAGAATATGAGTTACAAACAAAAATACTTTCTTTCATAATACCTATTTCAGGTTACCATTCAGTGTCCCTTAATTTAAGGCTGAAAGTAGGGTTTTTTGTAGGATAAGTAGGCTAGCAACAAATTCTTTCAGGTTTTGTTTATCTTAACTTCTGTTTTATGTTTGAAGAGCAATTTAGCTAGATAGAGAATTCTCAGTTGACAGTCTTTTTATGTAAATATTTTGAAGATGCCATCTTACTATATTCTGGCCTCCATGGTTTCTGATGAGAAGACAGCTGTTAATCATATTGAGAGTCCCTGATACACAGTAAGTTATTTTTCTCTTGCTGTATTCACGATTTTCTTTTAGTCTTTGCTTTCCTCAGTTACACTATGATGTGTCTAGGTATGGATCTCTTTGAGTTTATTCTACTTGCATTTATTTATGTACAGATTAATGTTTTTCATCAAGTTTGCTATGTTTGGCCCCTTTCTCTTCCTCTTGCCCTTTTGGTACTCCTGTTATGCATATGTTGATACTTTTGGTGGCGTCCTGAAGGTTTGTGCAAGCTCTTTTTCTTTTTCTTCGTTCCTTTTTCTGCTTTTCAGAATGGATCATTTCTATTGACCTATCATCAGCTTCACCCTTTCTCTCTTCTGTCAACTCAGATCTGTTGTTGAACACTTCTAAGTCAATTTTTCATTTTAGTTACTATGTTTTTCAACTCCAGGTTTTCTATATGATTTTTTAAATGATTTCCATGTCTTTATTGGTATGCTCTATTTTGTGAGACATTGTTCTCATACTTTTCCTTAATTCTGTGGATATGCTTTCTTTTATTTCTTTGAAAATATTTATAGTAATAATTTAAAGTCTTTGTCTGTTAAGTTTCAAACATGAGCTCCCTCAGGGACAAATCTGTTGGCTGCTTTTTTTTTTTTTTGTACATGTAACATACTTTGCTGCTTCTTTGCGTATCTCATAATTTTTTTGTCAAAAACTGGGCATTTTTATTTTTTATTTTTTAAAGTTTATTTATTTATTTTTGAGAGAGGGAGAAAGAGCACACAAGCAGGGGAGGGGCAGAGAGAGAGGGAGACACAGAATCCCAAGCAGACTCCAGGCTCAGAGCTGTCAGCACAGAGCCTGACGTGAGGCTTAAACTCACCAACTGTGAGATCATGACCTGAGCTGAAGTCAGATGCTTAACCAACTGAGCTACCCAGGTGCCCCCAAAACTGGTCATTTTAAAAAAGTTTTTATTTATTTAATTGATCTCTATACCCAACATGGGGCTTGAACTCACAACTCCCAATCAAGAGTCACATGCTCTTCTGACTGAGCCAGCCAGATGCCCCCAAAACTGGGCATTTTAGATATTCTATTCTAATAACTCTGGTATCAACCTCTTCTACCCTCAAGGTTTGTTTTTCTGGGATGTGTGTGTGTGTGTGTGTGTGTGTGCGTGTGTGTGTTTGCGTATGTTTGGTGGTTGTTATTTTTCACATTGCTGTTTATTTGTTTAGTTACTTTTCTCGACTAATTCCTTGGATTTTATATTCCTTGTACTATGTGGCCCCTGAGTTCTCTGTTAGCTTATTTTTAAAAGGTTCTTGTTTAGTTTTAAGCCTGGATTCCTTGGACATCACACCTGGATAAATATACTTTGGTGGTCAGCCAGTGATTGGTTGGGTTTCCTTAAATGCCTTGTCTGTTTGTCTTCCACCCTTTGACAAGGGGATCTGTGTGAGAAGGCATGCCTTCAAACTAGCCAACTTACTAGCAGCCTTAGCTTTCCCATTCTGCTTGTATAGGGCCTTACAGTCAGCCAGAAGTGAGTGACTTGGGGCCTCTCCTTTTCCAGCTCTTTTTTGGGCATTTGCACAGCCTTGAATATGTGCACAGCCCTTTTTATATACCTGGGAATATGTCAGAGCTTTTCCAAGTTTCCTATGGTTGCTCCATTCTCTGAGATTTCCTTTTAAATTTCTGACCAAAGCAATGAGGCCTCTCTGTTGTCTGCAATTTAGTCAACCTTTGGCTGCTATACTACTGAGCTTGAGAGGGAAGGAGGACGGGAATTAACTACAAGTTAAAATGTCACAGAACCCTTTGTCTCACCGAGATTCAGTAGTTTTTCTTGGATAGATGATTTTTACTTCATTCTGTGTCTTTGGTTCATTGCAAGTTTTGAAATGGTTGATTTTAGTTGGTTTGCCCATATTTTTGTTGTTTCAAAGGGAAAGCTGGTTCACTAAAGCTGTTATTCTGTCATTCCATTTCTCTCCTATTGCTCCCGTCTTTAAAAAACATCTAAAACCCTATTCATCGTACATCCCTACGCAACTATGACTTTCTCTATTCCCCTGAAAGCAAAACTCTTCAAAAGAGCTTTCATTCCTCACTTTATCCTATTTTTCTATTCTCTGTTCATATAAAAATATTGGATATATAATAAAAATTATATACATGAGTTATAAAGAAATAATATAATCAAAACTGAAGAAATCACAGCTCCATGCGAGAGCAACATTAAGATAGCATCTATCTCTGTGTCCTTTTCTGTTCTATTTCCCACCACCACCACCACCCCACCAGAAATTACCATTTCTTAAGTCTTGTGTTTAACATTCCCTTGCTTTTTTTGATATATTTTTGGGGGCGCCTGGGTGGCTCAGTTAAGCGTCCAACTCTTGATCTTGGCTTAGGTCACCATCTCATAGCTTTGTGAATTTGAGCCCCACATCTGGGTCTGTGCTGGCAGCACAGAGCCTGCTTGGGATTCTCTCTCTCTCTCTCTCTGTCTCTGCCCCCCCAACTCACACTGTCTCTCTCAAAATAAATAAACATTAAAATTTTTTTGATATATTTTTTCACATTTGTGGAAATGCTTAACCAATACATTATTTATTTGCTTGTTTTTGAGCTTTGTAAAAATAGCCTCATACTATATGTAGTCGTCTGTGACTTACTTTTTTCACTCATTATTATGTTTCAAAGATTCACCTATGTTTTGCATGTAACTATCACTTGTTCATTCTCAGTGCTGCATAATATTTCATTGGGTAACCATAAAACAAATCATTCATCCATTCATCTGTTGATAGACATCTGGATTGGTCCAGCTCTTTGCTCTTATGAACAGTGCTACTATGAACATTCTTGTGTGTGTCTCCTAGTACGCATGTACACCCATCTTTCTAAGGTGTATACTTAGAAATAGAATTGCGAGTTAATGGGATATATAAACATTCAGCTTGACAGTATTATGCCAAAATGTATTCCTATCTGAAGGTTAACAATTTATATACCTTTCAGCAATTTATAAGATATCCCATTGATCCACACCCTAATTAGTACTTGATATTGTCCCACTTTTTACTTTTTGTCATTATAGTAGATATAAAATGATATTTCGATGTGGACTTAATTAGCATTTTTCTAGTCACTAATGTGGTTGAGCATTTTTTCATGTTTATTGGCCATTCATGTTTCTTCTTTTATGAAATGACTGTTAACATTTTTTGCCCATTTTTAAAATTGGGATTTTTATCAGTTTTACTGATTTGTAGGAGTTATTCAACTATTTGGATACTCATCATTTGCCAATTATACGTGTTGAATATCTTTTCTCAGTTTGTGGCTTTTTTTTTTAATGGTGTCTTTGCATGAGCAGGAATTCCTAATTTTAGTTGAACAATTCAATCTTTTGTCTCCAACCAGCACACTTTTTGTGTATCTCTCCTAACCTGTGGTCATAAAGATATTCTTTGTTTTCTTCAAATAAAAGTTTAAAAGTTTATTTTTCCTGGGGTGCCTGGGTGGCTCCGTCGGTTAAGCATCTGACTCTTGGTTTCGGCCTAGGTTATGATCTCATGGTTTCGTGAGTTTAAGCACCGCATTGGGCTCTGTGCTGACAATGCAGAGCCTGCTCGAGATTCTATTCTCTCTCTCTCCCTCTCGCTCTCTGCCCCTCCCCCATTCACACTGTCTCTGTCTCTCTCAAAATAAGTAAACAAACTTTTTTAAAAAGTTTATTTTTCCTATTTAAGTCTTTAGTCTAAATGGAATTGGTTTTTGTGTGGTAGAAGGTGATGGGGTAGGGAGTCGGTTTCATTATTTTCCACATGGATAGCCTAATGATCTGAAGTGCCACCCCTGTCATACACCAAAGTTCCATATCTGTATTGGTCTGTTTCTGGAATCTCTGTTATTGGCCAACTTTTTGTCCCTGAATTAATATGACACCACCTTAATCACGTTACACTACCTTAATAACTTTAGTTTCATGAAGAATCTTGATAATGGATACAGCAAAATCTTCCCCATCTTATTCAGGAATATCACATATTCTTGGCCCATTGTTATTTCAAACACATTTCAGAATCATCTTTTCATGTTCTACAAGAATATTAGAATTGCAATGACTCTATAGATCAGTTTGAAGGGAATTGGGTATATTTATGATGTCGAGTCTTCCTAGCTATGAACATGATATATACCCTTTCATTTTAAATAAATTTTTGAATGTCTTTTGGTATAGTTCTCTAATTTCTGCATAAGGTCTTGCATATCTTGTGTCAGACTTATTCCTTGATATTAATGGTTTTGCTTTCAAGGAGATCTTGTTATTTAACATGTTTTATCTCATTTGCAGGTGTATAGAAATGAAGTTGGCTTTTATATTAATATTATAGCCATTCACCTTTCTGAACTTATATTTTTTAAGCAAACTTTTTATTTTCGAATAATTTTACAGTTACAGAAGAGTAAAAAAAGAGATAGTATGGAGAGTTCCTGTGTACTCCTCACCATGGTATATTTGTCAAAACTAAGAAAGCCATATTGGTATATTACTATTAACTGAACTTTAGACTTTATATGGATTTATCAGTTTTCCCACTAATGTCTTTCTTCTGTTCTAGGATCCAGTTCAAAATACCATATTGAGTTTAGTTCTCTCTCTTTATTGTCCTCTGCTCTGTGATAGTTTCTCAGTCTTTCCATGTTTTTTATGCCCTTAACAGTTTTGAGGCATACTATAGAATGTCCCTCAGTTTGGATTTGTCTGAAGTTTTCCTCATAATTAGCCTGGGGTTGTTTTTGGAAGGAATACCGTAGAGTTGAAGTGCCTTTTTCATCACATTATATCAGAGGTATGTGATACCCTATGACATCACTGATGTTGACCTTAATCACTTGGTTAAGGTAGTGTTTGTCCAGCTTCTCCACTGCAAAGTTGTTATTTTTCCCCTTTTATTTTCTGTTCTTTAGAAGAATCTAGCCCACCCTTAAGGAGAGGAAGAGGATTTAAGCTCCACCTCTGGAAGGGGGTGGTAAATGATACATGTATACATGTATTTACATGTATCATTTGGAATTCTTCTGTAAAAACTATTTTTTCTTCTTTCTTTATTTACCTATCCATTCCCTCATTTATCCAGTCACCTGTTTGTATCAGTAAGAACTCATGCCTATTTATTTAATAGTTTGGTCACTGGGAGCTCCTTCAGGTTGGCTCCTGTGTCCCTTTGACATGCCTCCATCTTTTTTTGTTTGTTTGTTTTTTAGCACTGCCTTACTGGCTTTGGCACTTCAAGATGTTCCCTACTCATCTGAAGATTTTCCTGCCTCATCCCTAGCATTGACCATTTCTCAAGGATCCCTTGTTTCTTTTAAGCTGTCTGTATGTTCTTTTGTGTTTTCTATGTTGACAACAATATCAGCTACCAACAATGACATTTTTGTTTTTGCCTTTCCAATCTTTATGCCTTTAATTTATTCTTCTTGTGTTACTGAGATGGACAGGACCTCCAGTACGGTGTTCAAGAGAAAAAAAACCAGTAGTGGGCATCCTTGTCTTGTTGGGTATTTTAAAGGAAACCCCACTAACTTTTTTCCCTTTTAAGAATGCTATTTGCTGTAGATTTCTCCAGGTTTTATCAGATTAAAGCAAGTGCCCACCTGTTTCACTATGCCAAGTTTTTATTATTGTTTTTAAATCATGAAAGGGTGTTGAATTTTTTTTATCAGATACGTTTTCTAGTTTGGGGGATGATTATGGGGTTTTTTTTTGTCAGTAATGTGATAGTGTGGTAAATGATGTTTATAGATTTTACCTTTGCATTTCTGGTATAAACACAACTTGGTCATGATCTTTTCCCTTTTATACAGTACTAGATTTAGTTAGTTAATATTTGTTTAGGATTTTTGTATCTGTGTCCATGAGTAAAATTGGTCTTTAATTTTCCTTTCTCATGCTGTCATAATCTGCTGGTATCATAGAATGAGTTAGCAGTCCCCCTTTGACAATATTCTGGAAGATGCTATATGACTTGGGAATGATCTGTTTGGTAGAATCCTCTGGTAAAACCATTTTGGCCTGGTATTTTGCTTTCTACCATTGAATTAATATTAAATTTCTAAATAAAATCTTTTCAGAAATGTAAATGAGAAGCCTGAAATCTGCTTCCATGCCATGTTTATTTTATATCCGGTTTTATGCTTGAAATGGCTAAACACAAATCCTGATCAAGACTCTTTAATGATACATTCTTCAAATTCTTAACAGTCCCCATCATCAAAAATCTTTCCTTGTACAACTAAGTGATAAAGCATTTAAAACCAATTTTTAACTTGTTAAAAAATGTTTAACAACTGAAATGATACATAACAGCTTTTTTGGTTGTTGTTGTTGTTCTCCTGACAAATCTGTTGTTCAAATTTCTTGAGATAATGTGATTAGATTTCAAATCCAATTGACTTCTTTCATATTAATTATTTCAAAATAATGATGAAGCTCTTATTTTCAGAACACGCATCACTGTTAGAACCATCACCCTGCAGCTAGCTTGGACACCATTAAAAGGGCTCATCAGCTGCAAACGGATAGAAGTTTCTGTTATTCACGAAGACACAGTTTCAGGGCTTCTACCTGGAGCTACCCACCCTCCAGAAGCCCCTGCTTGGCCTCCCTGCACCCAACCCCACACCAATCAGTCACAACTTGGGCTGTGTGTGGTGTTTCTTGGCAACTGGAACGCAGACTCCTCCAGCAGCTCCACAGGTTCCCTGTCCTCAGTGAGCAGAAGACTACAGAAGCTGGCTGCTGAAGAGGCTGTCCAAGTGAGAGAGCTCCTCCTTGGCCTTGCTTATTAGCACACTGACCACAGAGCATTAACTGAGTGCTGGATGTTATTCACTCGTGCTCCCTACCTCCAGGGACTGTAGAGGGATTTTCCAGGCCCCACTTCACAGGAGGCTGCCCTGTAAGGATCTCCCTAGGAGGCTGTCCATAGAGAGAAGTGGCCTGCCTAGGGTCTCCACTGCCTTAAGTCCTACGTGGACACCTCCAGGGCTGAGGGGCTCAATAGCTTTTCACCTACCTGTAATCAGCTGGAAAATTCTGCCTCCTATTTTGTTGTTGTTGTTGTTCTTCTGTTTGTTTTTTGGTAGGAAGAGTTTTAATTGCTTCTTCAGTTCCTCCAGCCACTAGAGGGCTATTCAGGATTTTGTTTTCCTTCTTGAGTCCATTTTGATAAGTTATCAATTTCTAGGAATCGGTCCATTTTATCTGCATTCTCAAATTTATTGGCAAAAAGTTCTCTTTTGAAAGATTCCCTGCTGTATATAATCTGTAATCATGTCTCCTTTTTCATTGCTGATATTGGTTATTTGTGCCTTCTCCCTGTTTTTCTTAATCAATCTCACCAGAGGTTTGTCTATTTTATTAGTCTTTTCGAAGAACCAGCTTTTGGCTCTGTTGCTCCTCTCTATCGTGTCTTTGTTTTCTATTTCTTTAATTTCTGCTCTCATCTTTTTTGATCTCCTTCCCTCCACATTTTTTGGGTTTATTCTGTTGTTCTTTTTCTGATTTCTTATGTTGGACATGGAGCGCATTCATTTTCAGCCTTTCTTGTTTCATAACGTGTGCATTTAAGGATAGAAATTTCCTTCCAAATACTACTTTTCTATACATTCAGACATGTCGTATTTCATTATTGTTCGATTCCCAGTACTTCAGCATTTCCATCATGGTTACTTATTTGGTGAGTTATATAGAAGTGTGTTTATAAATTTCTAAAAGTATGGGGAATTTTTAATGTATCTTTTTGTTATTGAAATCTGTCTTAATTGCATTATGGTCTGAGTATGTGGTCTGTGTCATGACAATTCTTTGAAATTTATTGAGACTTGTTTTATGGTTTAGTACATGATCAATATTTTTTAATGTTTCCTATGTGCTTTATAAGATATATGTTCTCTAATTGTTGAACACAGAGTTCTACATATGTCTATTATCAAGTTTGTTAATTGTATTATTCAAATTTTCTATATCTACACTGAGTTTTTGGTCATGCTATGCCAGTAATTGTAAGAAGTGTGTTAATTTTCAACTATGGTGGTGGATTTGTCATCTGCTTCTCCTTATAGTTCTTTTTTAAAATTTTATATTTTTTGAGGATATTTTATTAGGAATATTCAAATGAAGAATTATTATATATTCCTGGTAAATATGTAATGACCCTCTCTATTCTCGATAATGTATTTTTTGAAGTCTATCTTATCTTACATTAACACACGCTTTTCTTCTTGTTCGGATTTGTGTGGTATACAGTTTTCTATCCTGTTATTTTTCAACATTGTCATGCCCTTATACTTTAATTATATCTCTCGAAAATAGCATATAGCTGGACCCTTTAAAAAATCGAATCTGATGTTCTCTTTTAATGGACAAGTTTACTCTGTGTTTTCTATGATATGTTTGGACTTGTTTGTACTTTTTTATTTCTGTTTCCTACCACTGCCTTTTCTATGCTTCATTTATCTCTTTCCTGTTTTCTTTAGTTTTGAGATTTACTTATTTGCTTTCTTACTCAATTTTGTCTTCTACTTTTTGGGATTTACACATTCTTTTTTTACCCACTTCTTTCTGTGGTTATTCCTGAACTTTTATCATGTGTGTGTAACTTATAAGGCCTAAAGTTAAATCGCATTTTCACCTCCCTCTTGAAGAATGCAGGAACCTCACACCTGGTCCATCCTTTCTTTGCCACATGCTATTGTCTTCAGTATGTTAGTTTTTTCCTTTTTTTTTTTTTTTTTGCTAACCTCACAAATTGCACATTGTCCTGAGTATTATTTTATATAGACAGTATTTGTTTGGATTTACATGCATACATTCTTGCATCTCAGACCATGATTCTGGGATCCTTTTCTTTTCTAAGCACAATGTTTAGATGCTCTCTTAGTACAGGTTTCGTGGTATTAAATTCTCCCAGGTGTTGTTATATGCAAATGTCTGTAATTTATCCCCATGCTTAAAAGATGATTTGTTACAGGTATTTAGAAGTCTGCTGTCAGTCTAATTGCTATTTTTGGTAGGTGTTACTGTTTTCTTCTACTCTGGCCACTTTTAAGAAATTCTCTGTCTCTGTCTCTGTCTCAGAGGGGGATGTACAGGGGGCTATGCAGTTTCAGTGTAACATGTTTAGGCATGTATTTCTTTTTTATTCTACTTTGGAAATGTGATTCATGCTTTTGGATTCATGTTTTTTCATAATTTTAGAAAATTCTCAGCCATTATCTTTTAAAATATTGCCTTTCTTCCATTCTTTCTGTATTTTCTTTCTCCGAATCCAGTCAGTCATATTTTGGGCCTCATTATATCTTCCATATCTCATAATGTCTCATTGATATTTCCTATTTCCTTATCTTCCTGCACTTCATTCTGGGCAGTTTCTTCAGATTTATCTTTAAGTTTACTGATTCTCTCTTCAGCTATATCTGATCTACTGTTTAATCCATCTGCTGAGTTTTTTATTTCAATAGGTGCATTTTTCATTTGTACAAACTGCATATATTTCACTTTCTAATCTGCCTAGTCATCCCTCATAGTCTCTTTTTGCTTGCTTATCTTTGTGGCTGCATCTGTTATTTTGAAAAACATCTTATATACATTTTTTGTTCAACCAACAATCACTGTTGGCATAAGTATGACATTGTAATTACTGTCCACATCCAAACCACATAGTGCACTCTGATTATACATCCTTTGTTGTTTTCCTAGTAATTGTCTGTTTTTTTCTTTTGCCTAATGTTAGAATACCTATTACTAATTCTTTGAAATTCCTTTTAAATCCATATCAGATCATGTCTCTCTGTTCAAAGTTCTCCTGTGGCTCCCAGCTCCCTCAGAATAAAACTTGAAGCCCTCACCATGGCCCAAAAGTCTACGAAATCTGGTCCCCATCCTCTTTCTGACCTCATATCCTATTAATCTTACAATTACTCACTCTTTTCCAGCACCCTGGTCTCCATGTTCCTCAAACATGTCAAGTACCCGCTCCTTTCAGAGCCTTTGTATCTGCTGTTCTCACTGCCTGGAACACTCTTCTTTCCAGATAATCTTGTGAGTTTCCCACCCACTTCCAGTGTGCTTAAATGTCACCTCCCTAGAGAAGCATTCCCTGACTAGCACGTACAAACTAGTCCTGTTCACCAGTGTTTTCTAACTCTACTTGATGTGTTATGTTTTTGTACAAAACACTGACCACCACCTGATATATTTTATATTTATTTATTGTGATTAATGTTTCCCTCTTCTCAGTAGACTGTAAGCTCCATAAAGCAGGGCTTTGTTTTGTTCACTGTTGTATCCCCAGTGCCAAGAATAACAGTGCATAGTAATATTTAGTAGATACTCAATAAATATTTATGGAATAAACTGTATTAATTAATGTGGATGATAGAGAAATGCATTGAGAACTAGGCTAGGCATGAAGGCCTTTCATGGCATGCCAAGGAGCATGGATGTGATTGTTCAGAAGGGTGAGGGCTGTGAAGAATCAGTGAAGATAGCTCCTGGGTTCTTTCAAGAAGCAAGTTCACAGTTGGTAGGGTGGTGACAAAGACCCATGTTCTCTGTGACTGGCTCTGGGTCCTGGGGCTCCTAAAGGTGGCCTGCCTCTTTTTTTATGTTTACTTATTTATTTATTTTTATTTATTAAAAAAAATTTTTAACGTTTATTCAGTTTTGACAGACAGAGTGTGAGCAGGGGAGAGGGGGCAGAGAGTGGGAGACACAGAATCTGAAGCAGGACCCAGGCTCTGAGCTGTCAGTGCAGAGCCCAACATGGGGCTCGAACCCACCAACTGTGAGATCATGACCTGAGCCAAAGTCGGACACTTAACCGACTGAGCCACCCAGGTGCCCCAGAACTGTCTCTTTTTCAAACAGCCCTCAAACTGCTGTGTGGTCATGCCCACCTCTTGGTAAAAAACAAAGCCTCAGCTTTCACTGGGCCTTCTGATCCCAGCTAGAATACCCTTTTTTCCTGCTCTGTGAGTAACTGTTTCTTGGTCCCAGACCAAGCAAATCACCTCCATTGGATTTCTTCTGGGTTGGAGGTGGTACAGAAGCTGGTACAAAGCCTGGCACCTAGTATGTACTGTTATAATGGTGGACTATATGGGGAGGTAAGTTTCAGCTCAAAAAAACCTTTTCTCCATTGTCAAGGCTGCAATTGGTTATGAGGTTTTAGTCCTGACTTTCCCCCTAAACTCCTTGGGGACCACTGTGGCTCCAGTGTACCTACTTGCCAAGAGTGTTGGGATACTAATTCTGTTGTCTAATGTGCAACCTAGTCCCTTAGTTTTTTGTCACCCACTGATTTCATCAAAATGCCATCATTATACACAGGGCCCTACAGCACTCGACTAGAGATTTCCCTCCCCCGACCAACATGAATTCGTTAATCATAACCAGTGGAACCATCTAACTAGTTATAAGTTTAGTTGAGCAAAACTGAGTTACTGCCTACTCTGTGTCAGGCATCCTGCTCTGCACTGAGGACCCAGAGATGAACAAGGTGTGTTCCCAGGCACAGAACCATAATTCAGTATGGCCAGTACAGTGGATACAACAGACTGTGGGAGCCTCTGAGGAACACAGAACCCAGGATAGGGAACCAGGGAAAATTCCTTAGAAGAGATGGCATACGAACTGAGCTTTTTTTTAAAATTTTTTTAATGTTTATTTATTTTTTGAGAGAGAGATCGACAGAGTGTGAGCAGGTGAGGGGCAGAGAGAGAGAGAGAAAGACACAGAATCTGAAGCAGGCTCTAGGCTCTGAGCTGTCAGCACAGAGCCTGACATGGGGCTCGAACCCATAAACCGTGAGATCGTGACTTGAGCTGAAGTAAGACGCTCAACCCACTGAGCCACCCAGGCGCCCCTGAACTGAGCTTTAAAAGATGAGTAGGGATCTTCTGGATGACTAACAAGGGGAGAGGAGGTCAGTTCAGGCAAAGGGTACAGCATGAGCAAAGGCCAAAAGATAGGAAGCAGAATGATGTGTACTGACCTGCCTAACTACCCTTACTATTCACCTGTCTTCCTATGAGATCATCCTAAGATAATCTAGCACCAAAACCCAGATATGAGGAGTTTGTGCCCCCCCCCCCCCACGACATGCCAATGTGTTCAAACTCTTAAGAAAAGTAATGAAAAGTTGGTCAGACCTGACTGTCTATGAGCTCATCCACACCAGTTTCCAACATCCCTGGCTTCCTTATCTAGACCATGATGTTCATGTGACCTGCTTCCCTTAGACCTCCCTGGGGCAGGGATCATTCCCACTCTCCTGGAGATGGCAGAGTCTCCTCAGCCCTATGTGTGGGAATCTCCTTGTGGAGAGGAGCTTTTCTGACTCCTGACACCAGCCATGATGTAGAGACCCTCATCTCACCAGGAGTCTTGTCTTCAGGCATTGTGATTCATCTTTTCTCGAGCTTCATTCACACCTGCAATAATCTAGGACAAATGGGTTGTGGAGTCTGGCAGGCCCAGTTTCAAATCCTGGAACCCCCATGTCTTGGTTGTGTGACTTAACTGATCCTCTTTAAGCATCAGTTCCCTCATCCGTAAAATGAGTCTAATGCCAACCTTGGACAGTTTTTGTGGGTGTTAGAACATATGTCAAGTACTTGGCCCTTGGCCGCCATTTATTGAACATCTACTACCATCAACAATAAAGGGAGAAGAGCAGAGTGATTAAGAACATGAGCTGTAGATCCAGAACCACCTCAGTTTGGGTCACTGCTCAACTACTTACTAGCATTTTGACCTTGGTCAAGTTTCCTAACCTTTTTTAGCCTTAGTTTTTACATTTGTAAAATGAGGTTAATGTCCCTGCTTCAGAGCTGTTGCCTGTATATATTATTCTAGCAGTGTATAATATGCTTTCACAGGCTCCAGGCCTGTTCCCAGCCTGGCCTCTTCAAAGACCCCATCTCCAAGAGATTTACCCCTTTCTCAGCCTCCCCTTCTCTCCAGGGATGACAAAGAGGACTGAGCTTCTCTGTGAGACTCACGGGGACACTTTGTTATGGGACTTTCTAATGATAAACTGCTCTTGCATTTCTGGAATTAGACCCAACACTTTCATGTTATGTTAAATCTTTTTTTTTTTTTTTTACTCATCTTGGATTTGGTTTGCTAATAAATTGCTTAGGATTTTTGCATCTTTGGTCACCTACTGCATTTGTCTGGTTAAGGTTATAGTGGGCTCATCTAATAAATAAATGAATTTTCTAGAAATTGGTCCCAATTCACGTAAGTTATAAAATTCATTCTATTCTCTTATTTTTTGATTTCTGCTCTTTTACATTGCTCGTATTACTTATTTGTGCCTTTTCTCTTTTTTTCTTGATTGGTCCCTCCAAAAGTTTTGTTAGTGGTTTGTCTTAAAATTTTACTATACATATTTAACCTAAAGTCTAAAGTTAAACATAATCATAATTCCCCACCCAAACAGTACAAAAACTTAATAAAGCATTGTTGCCCAAGTCACATGTTCTTGTTGTTCACTATTTTAGTTCTTTCTTTTCTAAGGAAGTCATTCAATACACAAAGAATAGACACAAATAATATTATTTTATGCAGACAGTGCTTGTTTACATTTGAATACTCATTTATTATTTTATTTGCTCAGCTTCCTTCTTTTGGGGGATGGGTTTTCATCTTCTTGAAACAGATGCTTTAGAAGATCCTTGAGTGCAAATCTCCTCGCAGTAAACTGTCTCCAACTGCATTTATCTGTAAATGCCTTTATTTTACTTTATTCTTCTTGAAAGATAGGGTTGTTGAGTACTCAATTCTAAATTACACTTTTTTTCTCTAAACACTTAGAAGATATTACAGCACTGTCTTCTGGTTTCCATTACTGCTGTGGAGAAGTCTGATGTTGTCTAATTGTTTTTTGTTTTTTTTGTGTGTCCTTTTTCTCTGGCTGCTTTGAAGATCCTTCTTTGATTATTGCTTGACTCTAAGGGCTTTTGTTGTTGTTCTCTGAATGTTCCTTTTTTATGAATGGAAAAAATTCCCCCATTTCTTTTCCTAGGAAATTATTAAGATACAGGACGGTTATTGACTTCTGTACATTTGACTGACTTATAAGCCATCTTATTAATATACTCATTCTAATGCATTTTTCATATCAGAACCTTTTGGGTTTCCTGGGCATGAAATTATATCAGCAGCAAATAGGTTTTTATCTCTGCTTTTCCAGTGTTATACCAGTTATCTGATTGTTTTGTCCTACTATTCTTTTATAACTTCCACGACAACATTGAGGATTATGGTAGTAGCAGGTAGTCCTGTTTTGTTCCTGATGGAATGTTCATTCAACATTTGCAGAGAGGCAGTGTTCTGGGGTCTAAGAATACCTAGGGAATGCACGTTGCTTTTTATAGCTTCCTCATTTTCCTGAATATGCAATATTTTTTCATGTCACATTAAATCTTCCATCCTCAGTACTAGTTTTTGTTTCCACATATGTATGTTTGGGTGTCAGTGACAGTGGGAAACTCTCCCCGATGTCAGATTTGGCCAGAGGCACCACAGATACCAAAGACATGACATATTCTGAAGTCTTAAAGTTTGTACAGATAGTAGGGGTGGGAAGGTGGGGAGGGGCCCTCTGCTAGAGTACAAGTACGGAACAGTGCCATGGTTCTGTCACTCGACTGCATAGTAGTGCAGTGGATTCTGGAGCCAGAATGCCTGGACTCAAATTCCAGATCTGTCATTTCATAGCTGGGCAAGTCACTTAACTTCTTTTTTTTTTTCTAAAATGTTTATTTATTTTTGAGAGAGAGTGCGCGTGCAAGTTGGGGAGGGGCAAGAGAGGGGGACAGAGGGTCTGAAGCAGGCTCTGCACTGACGGAGGTGAACCTGATGCTGGGCTCGAGCTCACAAACTCTGAGATCATGATCTGAGCCGAAGTCGGACGCTCAACTGACTGAGCCATCCAGGCTCCCTAAGTCACTTAACTTCTATATTTTTTAGTTTTGTCTGTAAAAATGGGGATAATAATAGTACCTATTTCATATGGTGATTGAGGGTATTAAATAAGTTAATTTAGAATAGTGTCTGGCACATAGTAAGCACTCTATATGTGTTTGCTATTATTACCATTATTACTTTTGTGCATGAAGGGATGGAAGGGAGAAGAGTTTCTGCGGTGCAACAAGAAAAGTGCAGAGTGTATCCTGTCCTGTGTGTTCTCCCAATATCTTGAAAACAAAAGTGATTCACAAAAAAACACAAAGTCAGAAATCTGAAGTAGTTATTTGGGCCCCTTAGGGTGTGGGATATCAAGTTCATTAGGTAGAACGGGATAGGATTCTTCAGCAGTGTTTAAGGGTGGACCCCTCTTGAGAGGTGACCTGTATTGGATATTTCCTCAGTGCAGAGCAATACCAAATGGGGGAACAGTGACAGTGAGGGGTTAATTCAGGGCAAGGGATTTCCTAAGCATTTAGTAATGCTTTCCTCTTCAGAACACACCTGTCAGGTACTGAGAGGCTTTAAAAGGTGTGATAGCTCTTCAGGCTGGGAACCTGCATCTGTTGAGGGGCAAGCCTGCCGCCAGGAGTTGATAGTTGCTCTCAGAGGTAGGACTTACCACATCAGAAATGCTTTCAACCTTTGTTTTAAATTTTCTTGGGCCCTCTCTGAGTTTGGGAAAAGTCTCAGCCGTAGTAATCATCTCAGACACAGTCTGAAGGATATGGACAGGAGGAGGGGGTCATACTGAAGATAAGTACTTGGTGGCGAGGCAAATTTGAGGAAATGGTGTCAAAAGAGAAGGTGCAAGAGATGAAAAAATTTTAAACAAAACTTTGTCAAATCAAATTGAACAATATATTAAAAAGAGAAGGTAGAGGGGCTGGGCGGACTTGGAGGGACCAGGGGCGGGGTCTTGGGGCGCGGCCGCACGAGGTGACCCCGGGCCCGGCTCCCGCAGGAGGCCAGGGCAGAGCGCCCACTGGCTGCAGGAGGATCTGCCAGAGCATCTTTTGGAGATCGAAAGGTAGAACTTTCCAGTTCATCCCAGCACGGAGCCAGCTACGATGTATACAACCCATGCTATAGGTATCAGCACATTTCACCTGATTTGATCCGGCGCCTTCCTCCACGTTCAGAAGCAGCGAGACTATATGGATCAGTTTGTGATTTAAGGACCAGCAAACTTCCCAGTTCCCCTGGGCTAAGCAAGTCTATGTTTGATCTTACAAGTTCATCCCAGCGGTTCATCCAGAGACATGATTCCCTGTCCAGTGTGCCTAGCAACTCTTCTTCCAGGAAGAACTCCCAGGGGAGTAACAGAAGCCTGGATACAATTACTCTGTCAGGAGATGAAAGAGATTTTGGGAGATTGAATGTGAAAGTGTTTTATAATTCTTCAGTAGAGCAGATCTGGATCACAGTTTTACAGTGCAAAGATTTAAGTTGGCCTTCTAGTTGTGGAGACACTCCTACTATTTCTATAAAAGGAATACTAACATTGCCCAAACCAGTGCATTTCAAATCTTCAGCAAAGGAAGGCTCTAATAGTATTGAATTTATGGAAACTTTTGTATTTGCTATTAAACTCCAAAGTCTACAAACCGTAAGACTTGTATTTAAGATTCAAACCCAGACACCCAGGAAGAAAACCATTGGAGAATGCTCACTGTCACTCAGAGCTCTTAGCACACAGGAGATGGATTACTCTTTGGATATAACACCACCTTCAAAAATTTCTGTTTGCCATGCAGAACTTGAATTGGGGACTTGTTTTCAAGCAGTAAATAGCAGAATTCAGTTACAGATTCTCGAGGCACAATACCTTCCAAGCTGTTCATCACCTCTCACTTTGAGTTTTTTTGTGAAGGTGGCAATGTTTAGTTCAGGAGAGTTGATTTATAAGAAGAAGACACGTTTACTGAAGGCCTCCAGTGGCAGAGTAAAGTGGGGAGAAACTATGATTTTTCCACTCAGACAGAATGAAAAAGAAATTATTTTTCTCATTAAGCTTTACAGTCGGAGCTCTGTAAGAAGACGACACTTTGTGGGGCAGATTTGGATAAGCGAAGACAGTAATAACACTGAAGCAGTGAATCAGTGGAAAGAAACCATTACAAATCCAGAAAAGGTTGTTATCAAGTGGCACAGATTAAATCCATCTTGAAGACATCACACATTAATTTGATGAAGAATTTGACATTCTTTTAGAAGACTTAGGATTTCAATTTGCTACCAATGAAAAGAGACAAATCAATACATTTGTCAATTTATTTATGGAGGTCATAATTGTAATGTGTAATGGATCTTATAGAAAATTAAATTTGATTAAAGAAAATGGGATGACTTCTATCTGATATCCAAAATAAAGGGGATGTTTAAAAACTATGCCAAAATAGACAGTGAAATAAAGAGTAGTATTTCTGGGGCAACTAAATAAATTATAAAATAAAAAAAAAAAGAGAGAAGGTATCATGACCAAATGGGGTTTATCTCAGGAATACAGGGTTGGTTTAACATTAGAAAATCAATCAATGTGATTCACCACGTGAACAAACCAAGAAAAGAAAAACCCATAGGATCACTGCAATAAATGCAGAAAATCATTTGACAAAATCCAGTATCCATATATGATTAAAAAAGAAAAGAACTACTTGGCAAACTAGGACTAGAAAGGAACTTCCTCCATCTGATATAGGGCATCTAAAAAAACCCACAGCTAACTTCGTATTTAGTGGTGAAAGACTGAATGTTTTTCCCCCAAGATCAAACATAAGACAAGGATGTCCATTCTGACTACTTCTATTCAACATTGTACTGGAGCTTCTTACCAATGGAATGAAAAGAAAGAAAAGGCACCCAGATTGAAATGGAGGAAGTAAAGCTGTATTTAAGGATGAACTGACTGGGGCGCCTAGGTGGGTCAATGCAGAGCCACTTCAGATCTTCTGTTTCCCTCTCTATGCCCCTCGCCCCATATCTCTCTCTCATTCTCTCAAAAATAAATAAACTTTAAAAAATAAAGATGAGGGGTGCCTTGGTGGCTCAGTTGGTTGAGCACCTGACTTCGGCTCAGGTCATGATCTCATGTTCATGGGTTCGAGCCCCACATCGGGCTCTGTGCTGACAGCTCAGAGCCTGGAGCCTGCTTTGGATTCTGTGTCTCCCTTTCTCTCTGCTCCTTCCCTGCTCGTGCTCCCTCTCTCTCTGTCTCTCAAAAAATACAATGTTAAAAAAATAAAGATGAAACAATCATCTGTGTAGAAAATACAACTGTATCTACTAAACAATGACAAAAAACAATACTAGAACTAATAAGTGAAGCCAGCAAGTTGCAAGATACAAGGTCAATATACACAATTGTGTATACCAATTGTATATAGCAATGAACAATTGGATATAGAAATTTTTTGAATTCCAGTTGTAATAACATCTAAAAATGTGAATTAGCAATAAATTTGACAAAAGATGTGAAGACCTGTATGCTTGTATTGCCGAGAGAGAGAACAAAATAAATGGAAAGATATACCTTCTTCACGTGTTGGAAAACTCAGTATTGTTAATATGTCGATTCTTCCTAAACTGATCTCTAGATTCAACATAATACCTATAAAAATCTCAGCAGGCTTTTTTGCAGAACTTGACAAGCTGATCCTAAAATTCATATGGAAGTACAAAGGCACTGTCGTGCCTGATACAGAGTACAGAAGCCTTGGTTAGAGTCCAGCCTTCCCATGGGATCAGGACAATCAATGGAGCCCACATAGAAAGCAAAATAGTGGAGGGGCCTCCACAAACAGGTCTACAAAGGATTTGAACAAGCAATTTCCTGAAGTTGAAAACCCAAAAAAGGTAACAGGCATAAGAAAAGATGCTCAAATGCATTAGTTATCAGAGAAATACCAAATAAAACTATGATGACATTTCACTTTAGATTTCATAGGTAGGCAACATTTTATTATTTAAAAAAATTTTTTAATGTTTTTATTTATTTTTGAGAGAGAGAGAAAAAGAGCATGAGTGGGGTAGGGGCAGAGAGAGAGGGAGACACAGAATCTGAAGCAGGCTCCAAGCTCCAAGCTGTCAGCACAGAGCCCAACACGGGGCTCAAACTCATGAACTGCGAGATCATGACCTAAGCCGAAGTCAGACCCTTAACTGATTGAGTCACACAGAGTCCCGGTAGGCAACATTTTAAAAAGTTGAATCATGGGGCGCCTCGGTGGCTCAGTGCATTAAGCGTCCAACTCTTGATTTCAGCTCAGGTCATGATCTCATGATCATGGGATCAAGCCCTGAGTGGGGCTCTGTGCTGGGTGTGGAGCCTGCTTAAGATTCTCTCTGTCCCTCTCCCTCTGCCCTCCCCCACTTGTGCGCACATGCTCTCTCTCTCTGTCTCAAAAAAAATATATTAAGAAAAATAAAAATAAAGAGTTGAATCATGCCAAATCCTGTGGCGGGAATGCAGGGGCACTTCTAGTGGTAGTGGAGACTTCAGCAACCATCACAGGGCTGAATGTGTCAGTACATAGTCGAATTCATTATCCCCATGAACTCTGAAGAAATTCTCACACAGATCCATAAAGGGTAATGTAGGAGAATGTTCATTATGGTGTGGTTTGCAACAGTGGGAAATTGGATCCATTCTGGGTGTCCCATCATCAGGGGAGTGCACAGGGAAATAGCAAGGGAGGCATGCCACAGTCAGCCTTTCAGCAGTTAGATCAGTGAGTTAGATATACACAGAGCAACACTGATGATCTGTATGTAGCACTGGGCGGGGAAAAAAAAGCGCCATGTAACAATGTGAAACATTGTTCACATAAGTTACAAATACATGCACATACACACCAAATACACATCTTACAAGAACTCACACAAACAAGGATATAAGTTAAACACATTCAAAGAAATGTCTGTGTGGCAGGATTTGGAGAGGAATGGGAGAGTGGATAATAGAAAATAAATAAAACACGAAAGAAGAAAAAAGAACTATATTCCTTTACTTTCAGTCACCCACTCCCATAGCATTCATCCTTGAGTATCTGCGCTTCTGGAAGGAGGAGTCAGCCCCACCTGTTCTCTGTTAACCTGAAGACAGAATGTCCAGGTGAGCCTGGCTCAGAGTATTTGTACTTGGCTAATTTGATCACCTGCCACCAAAGCTCTTGCACACCCTCCTTCCAAGCACCGCAGCAACCTGGTCTGGTGTGTACATGCATTCCACCCCACAGAAATTATCTGCTGTCATCAGCTCTTGGTGGGGAGAAGTCCTGGGAAGACTGGAAGTAGAGAAGTCATGGAACATAATGGAGAGTCGAGAAATAAATCCATGCTTATATGGCCAACTAATCTACAACAAAGGAGGCAAGTATATAGAATATACAATAGAGAAATATAGTCTCTTTAATAAATGGTGCTGGGAAAACTGGACAGCTACATTGCAAAACAATAAAATTGGACGATTTTCTTATACATTACACAAAAATAAACTCAAAATGGATTAAAGGCCTAAATGTGAGCCCCCAAACCATAAAAATTCCAGAAGAAAACCGAAGAAGTAATCTTTGACATCAGCTGTTATAACATTTTTCTAGGTATGTCTCCTGAGGCAAGGAAAACAAAAGCAAATATAAACTCCTGGTACTACACCAGAATAAAAAGCTTTTGCACAGCAAAGGAAGCCATCAACAAAATGACAAGGCAGTCTACTAAATGGGAAAAGATATTTACAAATGATATACCTGATAAATGGTTAATACCCAAAATATATAAATAACTTATACAACTCAACACCCCCCCCAAAAAAAAAACCAATCTGATTAAAAAATGGACAGAGGACTTGAATAGATATCCAGATGGCCAACATGAAATGATGTTCAACATCACTCGTCATCAGGAAAATGCAAATCAAAACCACAATGAGATATCACCTCAAACCTGTCAGAATGGCTAGAATCAAAAAGTTAAGAAATAAGAAGTGCTGGTGAGGTTTTGGAGAAAAAGGAACCCTCATGCACTGTTGCTGGGAATGAAAATTGCTGCAGTCACTGTGGAAAAGAGTATGGAGGTACCTCAAAGAATTAAAAATAGAAGTACTGGGGCACCTGGATGGCTCAGTTGGTTAAATGTACAACTCTTGATTTTGGCTCAGATCATGATCCCAGGGTGGTGAGATCAAGCCCCATGTTGGACTCCACACTGGGCGTGGAGCCTGCTTAAGATTCTCTCTCTCTCTCTCTCTCTCTCTCTCTCTCTCTCTCTCTCACCCTGTGTCCCTCCCCTCCCCCTCAAAATAAAAATAATAAAATAAAAACAGAAGTTCTGTATTATCCAGTAATACCACTACTCGATATTTACCCAAGGAAAATGAAAACACTAATTTGAAAAGATATATACACCCCTATATTTATTGTAGCATTATTTATAATAGTCACCATATGGAAGTAACCAAAGTGCCTATTAATAGATGAATGGATAAAGAAGAAGTTATATATATATATATATATATATATATATATACACACACACACACACATATATATATATATATATTAAAATATATATTCAGCCACATAAAATGAGATCTTGCCATTTGTGATAACATGAATGGACGTGTAGGGTATAATACTAAGTGAAATAAGTTGGACAAAAAGGTAAATACCATATGATTTCATTCATATGTGGAATTTAAGAAACAAAACAAAGAAAAAAGAGACAAAAAACAGACTTAAATTCAGAGAACAGGTGGCTGTCAGAGAGGAAGTGGGTAGGGAGATGGGTGAAATAGGCAAAGGGGATTAAGATGTACAGACTACCAGGGGCGCTTGTGTGGCTCAGTTGGTTAAGCATCAGACTTCAGCTCCTGTCATGATCTCACAGTTTGTGAGTTCGAGCCCTGCGGGCTCTGTGCTGACAGCCTGGAGCCTGCTTCAGATTTTGTCTCCGTTGCTCTGTGCCCCTCCCCAACTTGCTCTCTCTCTCTCTCTCTCTCTGTCTCTCGAAAATAAGGAAACACTAAAAAAAAATTAAGACATACAGACTTCCAGTTACAAAAGAAGTCAAGAGATGATCAAAGTACAGCATAGGGATGGAGCACCTGGGTGGCTCAGTGGGTTAAATGATTCTTGATTTCGGCTCAGGTCATGATCTCATGATTCATGAGTTGGAGCCCTTCATGGAGCTCTTTGCTGACAGTGTGGAGCCTTCTTGGGATTCTCTCCTTCTCTCTCTGCCCCCCCCACTTGTTCTAGTTCTTTCTCTCTTTCTCTCTCTCTCTCACAATAAATAAAAAAAAAACTTTTTTTTTAAAGCACAGCATAGGGAATATACTCAATAAGATTGTGAAAATGTTATTTGCTGACAGGTGATGACTATGCTTATCATGGTGAGCACTGAACAATGCATAGAATTATTGAATCATTATGTTGTATGCCTGAAACGAATATAACCCTGTATGTTAAGCATACGTTAATTTAAAAAGTAGATAATTCAGAGGGGTGCACTCACTATCAAACCATATTGTTACCAGACAACTAATTTCTGGTCCACACAACAACCCACTGGTACCCTAACTGTTGAGCTATGTATGGACTCACTCATGACCTTACCCACTGACTTCCTCTGAAGCATCTTTTTTTAAAAGTCTTGCATTTATTTATTTATTTATTTATTTATTTATTTAAGAGACAGAGAGAGAGAGAGAGAGAGAGAATGAGTGGAGGAGGGACAGAGAGAGAATGGAATAGAGGATCCAAAGCGGGCTCTGTGGTGGCGAGCCTGATGCAGAGCTTGAACTCATGAACCATGAGATCATGCCCTGAGCTGAAGTCAGATGCTCAACCTACTGAAGGCCCCTCTGAGTGGTCATTTCTCCAAAGTTTCGTCTGTGGACTGCTGCCCAATGTTCTAGAAGAATTCAAAATGCAGCCCTTGGCTCATCAGCCCACTTCATAATAAAACTTAAAAACCAGTGGAGAAATCAGGAAACTGGACTCATGTCCCTACAAAAGGAAAGGACCATACCCTCATACCTTAGAGGTGCAGTCCCATGTTGGACCATGTCTTGGAAATTGCCTCTATAGTTTAAAAACAAGAAACTAGAAACTAGGGGCAACTGGGTGGCTCGGTTGGTAAGACTATTGATTTCAGCTCAGGTCATGATCTCACGGTTTGTGGGATCAAGCCCCACGTCAAGCTCTGGGCTGACAGCATGGAACCTGCTTGGGATTCACTCTCTCTCCCTTTCTCTGCCCCTCCCCTGCTCATGCTCTCTCTGTCTCTCTCTTAAAATAAATAAACATTAACAAATAATAATAATAAAAACAAGAAACTAAAACCTGGCTGTTGGACAAATGAGTGCTTGTGTAAACCTAGCCATCCTCAACCTGGAAAAGAATCGTGGGGGTCTGAGTCTACTCAGACTGTGCCTCCTTTTGTCCCCCAATTTTAGTGGCCCTGTCTCTGTTGATGGGCAAATTAACATTTTTCCTGAACACTAAAGTCAACCTATTCTGCCTTTCCACTCCATGTTCAGTTTGCCTTGTCACATCTGTTGTTTGCTATAATTGAAATCAGGATTGAGACAATCATCCCTTATCTTATGAAATGGCTTCCTATCACCATGGGATGCCTCACTGAGCTATGTGCCTTCCTTCCTAACTCCTGCATGTCTACTAACACACCAGGTATAAATATTTCTTGCAAATTAAACATAGTAATATGCTGTAGGCCAGTTGGGCTATAATGACCTCCCCCTGCGATCTGTAACAACTTGATCTGACCCACAGTAGCTGACTTGCTATGTTGGGTCCTTGCAGAAATCCCAGACAGTTGACCTTAACAAGGGACGACAGCTGCTTAGGACACTCCCATTAAAGTCAGAACTACACAGCACATGTTGCCACCTTTTTGTCCCAGTGCCCACTTTCAAAACAGGCAGAAAAGGGAAAAGATCCTGTTACCAATGTGTTCCTCAAACAAAGCATCTTAATGCCAACTCAGAATCTATGCAATGGCTCTGGTAAGAAAGCCAAATTTCTTTCTTTTGTTTAGTTAATTTTTTTAATGTTTATTATTTTTGAGAAAGAGACAGAGCGTGAGCAGGGGAGGGACAGAGAGAGAGAGAGGGGGAGAGACACAGAATCCGAAGCAGGCTCCAGGCTCTGAGCTGTCAGCACAGAGCCCGACGCAGGGCTCAAGCCTACGAACTGTGAGATCATGACCTGATCCCAAGTTGGATGTTTAACTGACTGAGCCACGCAGGTGCCTCAGGCAAGGCAAATTTATTTCTAAGAGCAGACAGGTCTGCCACCTTGATCAGGACCCACACCACATCAATGAATATGTCACCCCTTTCATCCCAGAGTGCTGAACCCACCATCATCCTCTCCATGAATCCAGTTCAAGCTTCTTTGAGGTTGATCTGACCAACACTTTGTTTCTCTGTCTCAGGACACCCCAATTCCCCAGAATTCTGCCTTCACCCACCATCAGCAACAGATAACTTGGGCTGTCCCTTCCCAGGCCTCACTCATTATCTCTAAGGGAACTAGACAGTGTTTCTGTTGGTCCTCAGTATGCGTCGGTGGCACCTGAGAGCAGTAGTCTTAACACATAAGCCTCAATATGTCTCTTACTATCCTGAAATGGAATTCAATAGTAATGGAACCCACATACACACACTTCTTAAAAATAAAGCTAATGTGGGGCACCTTGGTGGCTCAGTCCATTAAGCATCTGGCTCTTGGTTAAAGCTCAGGTCATGGTTTCACGGTTTCATGGGTTCGAGCCCCACATCGGGCTCTGTGCTGACAGCGTGGCATCTGCCTGGGATTCTCTCTCCCCCACTCTCTGTCCCTCCCCCACTTGTACTGTCTCTGTCTCTCTCAAAATAAATAGACTTTAAAAAAATAAAAAATAAATAAAGCTAATGCACCAACTTCAACATAAAAATATATCAAATGCTTGTTCTGCATCAGTTGAGCTAATTCATGACTGTTTTCCTTTCGACCATTTATACGGCGACTTTTGATGTTGAACCATAACATCTTTATATTCCTGAGGTGAACTTACCTGGCCATCATCTGTGCTTTTGAATATACTGTTAATATCTGTTAGCCAATATTTTATTTTGGATTTTTGTTTCATAAATGAAACAGCCCTAGGATTTTCTTTTCTTGGGTTCTCCTTACCTGGTTTTGCAATCTAGGTTACAGTAGGTTCAAAAAGTAAAATGGATGGGTTGCACCCTTTTGTTATGCATAAGATCAGAAACTCAAAAGTTTGCTACAACTCACCTACAGAACTAACTAGGGTTTTAAAGGAGAGTTCTTTGGCTACCATTTCTGTTTCTTTAATACTCACTGGACTATTCAAGACCTGTTTTTTGTGTCAATTTTAGCATATTCTAGTTTTCCAAGTTTTTAAAGTTTTATTTATTTTAAATGTTTATTTTTGAGAGACAGAGAGAGAGAGAGAGAGAGTGCAAGTAGGGGAGGGGCAGAGAGAGAGGGAAACAGAGGATCCAAAGTGGGCTCCATGCAACAGCAGACAGCGCCATGCGGGACTCTGACTCAGAAACCGCGATATCATGACCTGAACCAAAATCTGATGTTTGACTGAGTCACCCAGGTGCCCCAGTATATTCTAGTTTTCTAAGGATGTATCCTTTTCATTTAGGTTTTCAAATTCATTGGCATATCATTTATACTTCTTTTTGAAAAAAAGTCTGTTTTGTTCAGTTATTGCCCCCTTTTTAAAATTTTTAATGTTTATTTATTTTTGAGAGAGACAGAGACAGAGCATGAGCAGAGGAGGGGCAGAAAGAGAGAGGGAGATATAGAAACTGAAGTAGGATCAAGGCTGTAAGCTGTCAGCACAGAGCCCGACGCGGGGCTCAAACTCACAGACCGGGAGATAATGACCTGATCCAAAGTCGGACACTTAACCGACTGAGCTACCCAGGTGTCCCTTGCCCCCTTTTTATTCTGTATCTTAGTTTTTAAATTTTCTTTGTTTTTTTTCTTGATCACTCTTTCCAGAGGTCTTTTCATTTTTAAAAAATGTTTTAAAGTTTATTTATTTTTGAGAGAGAGAGAGACAGAGAAAGAGTGCAAGCACGGGAGGGGCAGAAAGAGAGGGAGACACAGAATCTGAAGCAGGCTTCAGGCTCTGAGCTGTCAGCACAGAGCCCGACGCTGGGCTGAACCCACAAGCATTGAGATCATGACGCTCAACTGATTGATCCACCCAGGCACCCCCTTATTAGTCTTTTCAAAGACCAGCTTTGGTTGGGCCAATTATCACTACTGTCCCTTGTTCTCTATTTCATTTATTTCTGCCTTATCATTATGATTTCTTTCTTGTTTCTTTGAATTTAGCAATATAAACAGTGTAGCACCAGCACAAAAACAGAATAGATCAATAGAATAACATAGATACAGATTTGTGTATATAAAGGAACCTAGTGTATAACAAATCAATGGAGAAAAGACAGTTGTTTAGTTGATGGTGTTGAAAACTCTGGCTCATGACATGGAGAATAATAAAACCATATCCCTACCTCCTACCACAAACAAAAATGCACTCTGGATAGAGGACTTAAATGTGAAAGATAAAACTCTAGTGTTAATAGAAGAAATTGTAGGAGGGTATCTTTGTGACCTAAAGGCTTGGAATAACTTCCGAGGTGAAACTTCAAGATTACAACCTATATAATAAAGAGTTGATTAATTTGATTGCATCAAAATTAAGGATTAGTGCTTGATGAGAGACACTATGGACAAAGGCAAGAGATCATCTACAGATTGCAAGGGGATATTTGCAATATATAAACCAACAAGGGATTTAATATCTAGAATATACAAAGACCTTCTGTGAATCAACAAGAAGAGAATACCACCATCTGTATAAAATTGAGCAATGTATGGGGCACCTGGGTGGCTCAGTCGGTTGAGCAACCAACTTCGGCTCAGGTCATGATCTCAGAGTTTGTGAGTTCGAGCCCCGCATCGGGCTCTGTGCTGACAGCTCAGAGCCTGGAGCCTGCTTCTGATTCTGTGTCTCTCTCTCTGCCCCTCCCCCGCTCATGATCTGTCTCTCTCTGTCTCAGAAATAAATAAACATTAAAAAAATTTTTTTAATAAAATAAAATTGAGCAATGTATAGAATAGGCAATTTGCAGATGCAGAAATTTGAAAAGCCAACAGCATATGATGAGGTATTCAGGATCACTAAAAATCTGGGAAATTAAAATAACCGTGAGATAGGACTTTATATCTATGAAATTGACAAAATTAGAAAGCAAGATAATGACAAGTGCTGGTGGGGATGTGAGGACCTACAAATCCACCTGTGTGGCTGGGGGGACGGTTGAACTTGGGCAGCCATTCTGAAGGGCTTGTCTGGCAGTAGTTTGTCAAGTGAAATATGCACATCCTAATATGAACTGGCAATTCTGCTCATGGATAGAAATCCCAGGGAAATATATAGATGTATAAAGGGACATATGTGAAGGTGTTCACAGCACTAAACCCAAAAAGAACTAAGCTCCTAAGGGCAAAAATACAAGCCCTCACTCATTAAGGTGAAGTTTTCCAACCCATGTGCCCAGGTACCCTACAGTGCTGCAAATTGGTTCCAAAGGTAGGAGTTATTGATAGTAATTTTTTGATAGTAATATTGATTGTAAATTTTTTAGAGTTTTTAGAGAGAGAGAGAGAGAGGGAGGGAGGGAGAGAGGAACAGAGGACGAGAGAGAAAGAGAAAGAGAGAGAGAGAGAGAGAGAGAGAGAGAGAACCTCAAGCAGGCTCCACACTCAGCTCGGAGCCCAAAACGGAGCTAGATCCCATGACCCTGGGATCATGACCCAAGCCAAAATCAAGAGTCGGAGACTCAACTGACTGAGCCACCCAGGCGCCCCTTGATAGCTGTAATTTTTAATGATAAATGTTTTGGGGCGCCTGGGTGGCTCAGTCAGTCTCTGAGTCTTGATTTTGGCTCCAGTCACGATCTCACAGTTTCTTGAGTCCGAGCGCAAGGGGCTCTGCCCTGACCCTGCAGAGCCTGCTTGGGATTCTTCCTCTCTCTCTCTCTCTGCCCCTCCCCCTGCTCGTGCTCTGTCTCTCTCAAAATAAATAAATCAAGTTAAAAAAATGACAAATGTTTTACAAATATCTCTAAAAAACATTTACAACTTTTTTTACCCCTTTTAAAATAGTTTGAAACTATATTTGAACAGTACAGTTTTCAACAATTCCCTCTGTTCACTTTGCTCCTGTTTTGTGTGCATATGTATAATATTTAAAATTTTATGAGATTCAATCTGTTATTTTTAGCAGTTTTTTCCAGGAACACAGAAGTTATGTAAGTTCTGTCTTTGTTATCAGAATCATCAGCATGTATTGTTAGGTGCTGCTAAAAGGAACATAATTGAGTTTGTTTATTTTCTAAATTTTTTTACAATTTTTAAAAAATGTTTTTATTTATTTTTGAGAGAGAGAGAGAGACAGAGCGTGAGTGGGGGAGGGGCAGAGAGAGAGAGAGAGGGACACACAAAATCTGAAACAGGCTCCAGGCTCTGTCAGCACAGAGCCTCACACGGGTCTTGACTCCGGAATGGCGAGATCATGCCCTGAGCCAAAGAGGGATGCTTAACGGACTGAGCCACCCAGGCGCCCCAAGTTTGTTTGTTTTCCAAGTTATTTCCCCATTTTCTCTTTCTGCTTCTACCCTTCCTCCCTCCCTCCATTGCTCCCTCTCTCTCTCCCTTCTTGCCTTCCTTCCTTCTCTCTCTACTTTCTCTCTGTAACTCTCCCCAATTTCTCTTTTTCCCCATCTTTCTGTATGTATTATTGGATTTTGATGTTAACAATTGGCCACATGCTGAATTTTGATGGAATTTCATTCTGAATTATTTCCTTTTACAAAAAATATGAAAACATAATAATGGAATTATTTAATTAAATCCGTTCATTAGAATGGGCTGATTATAAGGCCTTGCAGGTTCAAAGAAAAATCTCTTATTCAAAATATGTTCATACATGAGTATAAGTAACATTTATTTTGAATATTTAGAATTAAAAAAATTTTTTAACGTTTATTCACTTTTGAGAGACAGAGACAGAGCGCATTTGGGGGTCGGGCAAAGAGAGAGGGAGACACAGAATCCAAAGTAGGCTCCAGACTCTGAACTGTCAGCACAGAGTGAGACGCGGGGCTCGAACCCACGAGCTGTGAGATCATAACCTGAGCTGAAGTCAGATGCCTAGCCTATTGAGCCACCCAGGTGCCCTGAATATTTAGAATTTTTAGAGTTTTCATTATGAAATTAACCAAAAAGTGAATATTTCATGTACCACATGTGAATTTTTAAATTTTCAATGAAATTTATTTTCAAGCATTCTAAATGTATCCTGATATTAAAAACCATTTTTGAGACCCTAACATATAAATAGATTTAATTTATACAAATATTTATTTCCAAATCTCTATTAGAGTTCTCCAGAGAAACATAACCTATATACACATATATGGGGAGGGAGGGAGAAAGAGAGAGAGGGAGAGGAAAACAAGGAGTGATAGATTTATTATAAGGAATTGGCTCATGCAGTCATGGAGGCTGATAAGCCCCTAGACCTATGGGGTGAGCAGAAGACCCAGGAGAATTTCTGGTGTATTTCTTGTCCAAGAGGCTGACAGGCTCAAGACACATGAAGAGCTGCTATTTCATTTCAAATCAGGAAAGGCAGGAAAAAACCTGATGTCCCAGTTCAGAGGTAGTCAGGCAGAAAAAATCCTTCCTTACTCTGGAGGAAGGTCTGCCTTTCTGTTCAGTTCAGGCCTTCAGTGGATTTGGATGTGTCCCGCCCACATTACAGAGAGCAACCTGCTTTACTCAGACTACCAATTTGAATATTAATACCATCACAAAGCACTCTAACAGAAACATCCAGAATATTGTTTGGCCAAATAGCTGATAGTCTGTAGCCCAGTCAAGCTGATACATTGAATTAACCATCACAAGTTTACCCCCATCAACTTGACACTCCTATCAATCTCCCTAAACTATACTTAATCTCCAAAGGAAGACAATAACAAGGTCAAACTTTCACCTAACATGATACAATTACCCTGCATACAACCAAAAACGCACTAACCCCTTCCCCAGAAGAGAAGGTAAAATCCTTGACTCATGTTTACTTTTCTCTTTGATAGTCCATAACTTAAATACAATGATGTAAAGTTAACAATATTTAAATAGTATGATATAAAGTCAGTATATCTTATGTTACATGATAAGGGGATAAAGGAGGGAAAAAACAAAGGTTAGATAGATAGATAGATGATAGATATAGGCTACGGGATAACAGTACACACACAAATATATTCATATCAAAATCAGGAGAAAATAGTCGCAACAATTATAGCCCTCCTTTCTGTAAATGGTAACATGGTCATGTTGTATTATAACCCCCTTCTTCCACTACCCATTGTGTATTTCCTTTACCTTTAACAAGCACCTAGCTGGTCATGGTTCTTTACTGGTGGGGTAACTCAAACCTTTATTCCTGAAGGGTCTGGGCCGATAGTAGTCCTTCCTGGATCAAGTTGTACTTTTACATTGACCTTAATCACAGGGCATGGTGACGCTAAGAGATTCCCTAAAGGATCATCCATATACTGATACACTATTCTTTACTACCATTGTGCAACAACAGTCCAATTTCCCCTTGGCAGATAGGATCAGTCACCCCAGCCTGCACAGTAACTCCCTTCTTTGCCTATTGATTCAGAGGCATGAGGAGTCTAAAGTGGCTTGAGGAGCAGACTTAACTTCCAGTTTAGTGGAATCATTGTTGTGTCACCTGGTGGAAGCATCCCTCCCTTTGGAACTAAGGCCTCTAGGCCAGCAGAGAATAAGGTTGCCAGAACAGGAAGGAAAATTTTTGCTAGCGGGTCACTAGGTATAATACTGAGTGGCACCACTCTATTTCCAGCCCTTGATTCCTGGACTGACTTCCGGCTATGTGAGAAATAACACCACACACCGATGCTGATTCAGAGTACATACAGCCTTCTGGAGAACCTTGCTCCAGCCCTGCAAGGTATTGCTACCTAACTGGCCCTGCAACTGAGTCTTCAAAAGGCCATTCTATTGTTCCAGGAAGCCAGCTGCTTTAGAATGGTAAGGAACATGGTAATAATAGTGAATTCCATGAGCATGGGTTCATTGCTGCACTTTTTCTGAGTTCTGTGATCAGAACCAAAGTTGTGTAGAATACCCTGATGGTGGATAAGGCACTCTGTAAGTCCACAGATGGTGGTTCTGGCAGAAGAATTAAGTATAGGGAAGGCAGCCCTGCATCCAGAGTAAGTGTCTATTCCAGTAACCACAAAATCTTGCCCCTTTCATAATGGAAGGGGTCCAATGTAATCAACCTGCTACCAGGTCACTGGCTGATCACCCTAGACAATTGTGCCATATCAGGGACTCAGTGCTGGTCCCTGCTGCTTCCAGGTTGGGCACTCAGTGGTGGCCATAGCCAGGTTGGCCTTGATGAGTTGAAATTCATGCTTCAGAGCCTGTGCACATCCTCCATCCTTGCCATTTTGTTCATGAGCCCATTGGGTGACAGGGGTGCTTGGTGAAGGAGACTGATATCCACAGAATGGGTCATCTTATCCACTTGATTATTCAAGTTTTCCTGTGCCAAGGTTACCCTTTGGTGAGCATTCACATGAAGCACAACGATCTTCACATTTTTTGCCCATTCAGAGAGGTCTATCCACATACTTCTTCCCCCAATTTCCTTGTCACAAATTTTCCAATCATGTTGGATCAGATAACACCCAGTTTGTGATGGGCATCTCAGGTCACATGGTAGCTCAGGGCCCATGGTTAAGCTTTCAGTCTCAGTAAGCTAAGGCTCAGTAGCAAGCCAAGAGTGGTTTCTCAAAAGGAGAGTCATTATACACAGAGGATGGCAGGGTTTTGCTCTGAAATCCTAAGAGCCTGCATTGCAGTTCATCTACAGGAGCCTGCCCCAAACTCCAAACAGCATCCCTGTCTGCCACTGACACCAAGTACCCTTAGATCTGCTGAGTCATATGGCCCAAGTGACAGAGCCTGGCACAGCAGCCTGGACCAGTTGCAGAACTTCATTTGTTCTGAGTCCCACTCCAAACAAGCAGCTTCTACAGTCACTCAGTAAATGAGCCAGAATAACTCACCCAAATGAGAAATATGTGGCCTCCAAAATCCAAACAAACCCACTAAGCATTGTGTCTCATTTTTACTTCTAGGAGGGACCAGATGCAAAAACTTATTGTCCACCTTGGAAGGGATATCTCAACCTGCCCCATATCACTGCATCCCCAGAAATTTCACTGAGGCAGGATTTTTGAATTTTTGAATTCTTGAATTTTTGTCAGATTTATTTCCCACTTTCTGACACTGTGTGTCTTACCAATGAGTCTACAGGGGTTGCTACTTCTTGCTCACTAGATCCAGGCAGCAAAATGTCATCAATGCAATGAACCAGTATGGTATTTTATGGAAAGGAAAGGTAATAAAGATACATGTGAACTAAATTATGACATAGGGCTAGGGAGTTGACATACCCTAAGAGTGGACAGTTAAGATGTGTTGCTGAAAGCAAACTACTTTGGGTGGTCCATATTATCAGGTACGGAGGGAAAAAAAGAATTTTGCAGATCAATAGTCACGCACCAGGTACCAGGGGAAACCAGGGTGTGTGTTAATTTGCTCAAGCAATGAATCTGCATCTGGTACAGCAGCTTCAGTTGGAGTCACCATATGATTAAGCCTACTAAAATCCACTGTCATTCCCCAAGATCCATCTGTCTTCTGTGTAAGCCAAGTAGGAGAATTGAATGGGGAAGTGGTGGAATCATCACCCTTGCATCTTTCTAGTCCTTGATGATGGCATTTGTCTCTGCAGTCCCTCTAGGGATGCATTTCTACTTTAGATTGACTCTATTCATAAGTAGGTATATTTCTAGTGGATTCCATTTGGCCTTTCCCACCATAACACCTGTCACTCCACAGGTCAGGAAAATACTATGAGTATGTATATTCCAATTATGGATTTAGCAGCTGAGTATATAGATTCTACTTATGAATTCCAGACTGGGGAAATAGCCACAAGATGGATTTGGGGACCCACTAGGCCTATTGTGAGATGGAACTGAACTAAAACCCCATTGATCACCTGACTTCCATAAGCTCCTACTCAGACTGCGCGGCGGGGCGGGGGGGAGGGGGGCGATGGTCACAGTGACATTTTGGTGATCATGCTATCTCCCCCGTCAAGTAAGGGTCACAGTGACGTTTTGGATCTCCTGGAATCAGTGTCAGTTCAGACCCAGTGTCCAGTAATCCCCCAATGATCTGATTATTTCCTTTTACCCAATGCTGTTATCCTGTAAAAAGCTGTGGGTCCCTTTGGGAAAGGCTAAGAGAAAGATCAGAAAGATAAATTTTTGGCAGTGTTCCTTAAGGAGACTCACCATCTCAACTTCCAGGATCCTATTCTTTCCCGCATCATTGCTTTCACTTTAACCATAGACACCCTAGGTTTGGCTCAGTTGGTTAAGCGTCAGACTCTTGGTTTTGGCTCATGTCGTGATCTCATGGTTTGTGAGTTCGAGCCCCATATTGGGCTCCATGCTGACAGTGTGGAGCCAGCTCGGGATTCTCTCTCTCCCTCTCTTTCTGCCCCTCCCCCACTTGGTCTCTCTCTCTCTCTCAAAACTAAAAATATACTTTAAAAAACGTATAACAGTAGACACCCTGTGAGGCTGTGAGTTTAGCTTATATTAAAATTCAATCAAATAAGCCATACAGAGAAAGACAGATACCATATGGTTTCACTCTTATGTGGATCCTGAGAAACTTAACAGAAACCCATGGGGGAGGGGAAGGAAAAAAAAAAAAAAAAGAGGTTAGAGTGGGAGAGAGCCAAAGCATAAGAGACTGTTAAAAACTGAGAACAAACTGAGGGTTGATGGGGGGTGGGAGGGAGGGCAGGGTGGGTGATGGGTATTGAGGAGGGCACCTTTTGGGATGAGCACTGGGTGTTGTATGGAAACCAATTTGACAATAAATTTCATATATTGAAAAAAAATGTGCAAAAAAAAAAAATAAAATTCAATCAGTTGTAGAATGAGGTTCTGTGTTTGATTTTCAACGATCTCAGCCCCGCAGCTACAGGAGATAAGGGTCTCCAGGGCACACACGGAAGCTTTCAAGTCATTTATGTGGCTCTTGCAGGGGGAATTCAAATCCTTGAGCTCGTTCTCCCCCATCCTCCTACTTTGTCCAGCAACATTAGGAGCAAAAAGCCAATCTCCTTATATTTGTTAATTTGACCCCCCAAAAATGTTTAAAAAGTGTTAAAAAGTATATACACAGTCATCCAGATCCTTGCTTCTTGTAAGTGGTTGATTAGGAATATTACATGATGATATTTTGTGTTTCTCTATAAGTTCATGCTATGAACAATCAGTTCTCTCTTTACCACTGGGATAGAGTCGTTAGTGTCTTTTTTTTTATATATGAAATTTATTGTCAAATTGGTTTCCATACAACACCCAGTGCTCATCCCAACAGGTGCCCTCCTCAGTACCCCTCACCCACCCTCCCCTCCCTCCTACCCCCCATTAACCCTCAGTTTGTTCTTAGTTTTTAAGAGTCTCTTATGTGTTGGCTCCCTCCCTCTCTAACCTTTATTTTTCCTTCTCCTCCCCATGGTCTTCTGTTAACTTTCTCAGGATCCACATAGGAGTGAAACCATATGGTATCTGTCTTTCTCTGTATGACTTATTTCACTTAGCATAACACTCTCCAGTTCCATCCACATTGCTACAAAAGGCCAATTTCATTCTTTCTCATTGCCATGTAGTATTCCATTGTGTATATAAACCACAATTTCTTTATCCATTTATCAGTTGATGGACATTTAGGCTCTTTCCATAATTTGGCTATTGTTGAAAGTGCTGCTATAAACATTGGGGTACAAGTGCCCCTATGCATCAGCACTCCTGTAGCCCTTGGGTAAATTCCTAGCAGTGCTATTGCTGGGTCATAGGGTAGGTCTCTTTTTAATTTTTTGAGGAACCTCCACACTGTTTTCCAGAGCAGCTGTACCAGTTTGCATTCCCACCAACAGTGCAAGAGGGTTCCTGTTTCTCCACATCTTCGCCAGCATCGACAGTCTCCTGATTTGTTCATTTTAGCCACTCTGACAGGCGTGAGGTGATATCTGAGTGTGGTTTTGATTTGTATTTCCGTGATGAGGAGCGACGTTGAGCATCTTTTCATGTGCCTGTTGGCCATCTGGATGTCTTCTTTAGAGAAGTGTCTATTCATGTTTTCTGCCCATTTCCTCACTGGATTATTTGTTTTTTGGGTGTGGAGTTTGGTGAGTTCTTTATAGATTTTGGATACTAGCCCTTTGTCCAATATGTCATTTGCAAATATCTTTTCCCATTCCATTGGTTGCCTTTTAGTTTTGTTGGTTGTTTCCTTTGCAGTGCAGAAGCTTTTTATCTTCATGAGGTCCCAATAGTTCATTTTTGCTTTTAATTCCCTTGCCTTTGGGGATGTGTCAAGTAAGAAATTGCTGCGGCTGAGGTCAGAGAGGTTTTTTTCCTGCTTTCTCCTCTAGGGTTTTGATGGTTTCCTGTCTCACATTCAGGTCCTTTATCCATTTTGAGTATATTTTTGTGAATGGTGTGAGAAAGTGGTCTAGTTTCAACCTTCTGCATGTTGCTGTCCAGCTCTCCCCACACCATTTGTTAAAGAGACTGTCTTTTTTCCATTGGATATTCTTTCCTGCTTTGTCAAAGAGTAGTTGGCCATACTTTTGTGGGTCTAATTATGGGGTTTCTATTCTATTTCATTGGTCTATGTGTCTGTTTTTGTGCCAATCCCATGCTGTCTTGATGATTACAGCTTTGTAGTAGAGGCTAAAGTCTGGGATTGTGATGCCTCCTGCTTTGGTCTTCTTCTTCAAAATTACTTTGTCTATTCGGGGTCTTTTGTGGTTCCATACAAATTTTAGCATTGCTTGTTCTAGCTTCGAGAAGAATGCTGGTGCAATTTTGATTGGGATTGCATTGAATGTGTAGATAGCTTTGGGTAGTATTGACATTTTAACAATATTTATTCTTCCAATCCATGAGCATGGAATGTTTTTCCACTTCTTTATATCTTCTTCAATTTCCTTCATAAGCTTTCTATAGTTTTCAGCATACAGATCTTTTACATCTTTGGTTAGGTTTATTCCTAGGTATTTTATGATACTTGGTGCAATTGTGAATGGGATCAGTTTCTTTTTTTGTCTTTCTGTTGCTTCATTGTTAGTGTATAAGAATGCAACTGATTTCTGTACATTGATTTTGTATCCTGCGACTTTGCTGAATTTAGTATAAGTTCTAGCAGACTTTTGGTGGAGTCTATCGGGTTTTCCATGTATAATATCATGTCATCTGCAAAAAGTGAAAGCTTGGCTTCATCTTGGCCCATTTTGATGCCTTTGATTTCCTTTTGTTGTCTGATTGCTGATGCTAGCACTTCCAACACTATGTGAAACAACAGCGCTGAGAGTGGACATCCCTGTCATGTTCCTGATCTCAGGGGAAAAGGTCTCAGTTTTTCCCCATTGAGGATGATATTAGCTGTGGGCTTTTCATAAATGGCTTTTGTGATGTTTAAGCATGTTCCTTCTTTCCCGACTTTTTTGAGGGTTTTTATTAAGAAAGGATGCTGAATTTTGTCAAATGCTTTTTCTGAATCGATTGACAGGATCATATGGTTCTTTTCTTTTCTTTTATTAATGTGATGTATCACGTTGATTGATTTGCAAATGTGGAACCAGCCCTGCAGCCCAAGAATGAATCCCACTTGATCATGGTGAATAATTCTTTTTATATGTTGTTGAATTCGATTTGCTAGCATCTTATTGAGAATTTTTGCATCCATATTCATCGGGGATGTTGGCCTGTAGTTCTCTTTTTTTTTGCTGGGTCTCTGTCTGGTTTAGGAACCAAAGTAATGCTGGCTTCATAGAATGAGTCTGGAAGTTTTCCTTCCCTTTCTATTTTTTTGAACAGCTTGAGAAGGATAGGTATTATCTCTGCTTTAAATGTCTGGTAGAGTTCCCCAGGGAAGCCATCTGGTCCTGGACTCTTATTTGTTGGGAGATTTTTGATAACTGATTCAATTTCTTCACTGGTTATGGGTCTGTTCAAGTTTTCTATTTCTTCCTGTTTGAGTTTTGGAAGTGTGTGGGTGCCTAGGAATTTGTCCATTTCTTCCAGGTTGTCCAGTTTGTTGGCATGTAATTTTTCATAGTATTCCCTGATAATTGCTTGTATTTCTGAGGGATTGGTTGTAATAAGTCCATTTTCATTCATGATTTTATCTATTTGGGTCATCTCCCTTTTCTTTTTGAGAAGCCTGGCTAGAGGTTTATCAGTTTTGTTTATTTTTTCAAAAAACCAACTCTTGGTTTCATTGATTTGCTCTACAGTTTTTTTATATTCTGTATTGTTTATTTCTGCTCTGATCTTTATTATTTCTCTTCTTCTGCTGGGTTTGGGGTGTCTTTGCTGTTCTGCTTCTATTTCCTTTAGGTATGCTGTTAGATTTTGTATTTGGGATTTTTCTTGTTTCTGGAGGCAGGCCTGGATTGCAAAGTATTTTCCTCTGAGGACTGCCTTTGCTGTATCCCAAAGCATTTGGATTGTTGTATTTTCATCTTCATTTGTTTCCATATATTTTTAAATTTCTTCTCTAATTGTCTGGTTGACCCATTCATTCTTTAGTAGGATGTTCTTTAACCTCCATGCTTTTGGAGGTTTCCCAGACTTTTTCCTGTGGTTGATTTCAAGTTTCATAGCATTGTGGTCTGAAAGTGTGCATGGTACGATCTCAATTCTTTTGTACTTATGAAGGGCTGTTTTGTGATCCAGAATGTGATCTATCTTGGAGAATGTTCCATGTGCACTCGAGAAGAAAATATATTCTGTTGCTTTGGGATGTAGAGTTCTAAATATATCTGTCAAGTCCATCTGATCCAATGTATCATTCAGGGCCCTTGTTTCTTTATTGATCCCCTGTCTAGATGATCTATCCATTGTTGTAAGTGGAGTATTTAAAGTCCCATGCAATTACCACATTCTTATCAATAAGGTTGCTTATGTTTGTGATTAATTGTTTTATATATTTGGGGGCTCCCATATTCGGCACATAGACATTTATACTTGTTAGCTCTTCCTGATGGATAGACCCTGTAATTATTACATAATGCCCTTCTTCATCTCTTGTTACAGCCTTTAATTTAAAGTCTAGTTTGTTTGATATAAGTATGGCTACTCCAGCTTTCTTTTGACTTCCAGTAGCATGATAGATAGTTCTCCATCCCCTCACTTTCAATCTGAAGGTGTCCTCAGGTCTAAAATGAGTCTCTTGTAGACAGCAAATAGATGGGTCTTGTTTTTTATCCATTCTGATACCCTATGTCTTTTGGTTGGAGCATTTTGTCCATTTACATTCAGTGTTATTATAGAAAGATATGGATTTAGAGGCATTGTGATGTCTGTAGGTTTCGTGCTTGTAGTGATGTCTCTGGTACTTTGTGGTCCTTGCAACACTTCACTCACAGAATCCCCCTTAGGATCTCTTGTAGGGCTGGTTTAGTGGTGATGCATTCCTTCAGTTTTTGTTTGTTTGGGAAGACCTTTATCTCTCCTTCTATTTTGAATGACAGACTTGCTGGATAAAGGATTCTCTGCTGCATATTTTTTCTGTTCATCACATTGAAGATTTCCTGCCATTCCTTTCTGGCCTGCCAAGTTTCAGTAAATAGGTCTGCCATGAGTCTTATGGATCTCCCTTTATAAGTTAGAGTGTGTTTATCCCTAGCTGCTTTCAGAATTTTTTCTTTATCCTTGTATTTTGCCAGTTTCACTATGATATGTCATGCAGAAGATCGATTCAACTTATGTCTGAAGGGAGTTCTCTGTGCCTCTTGGATTTCAATGCCTTTTTCCTTCCCCAGATCAGGGAAGCTCTCAACTATGATTTGTTCAAGTTCACCTTCACCCCCTTTCTCTCTCTCTTCCTCTTCTGGAATTCCTATGATACTTATATTGTTGCATTCGATTGCATCACTTAGTTCTCTAATTCTCCCCTCATACTCCTGGATTTTCTTATCTCTCTTTTTCTCAGCATCTTCTTTTTCCACAATTTTATCTTCTAATTCATCTATTCTCTCCTCTTCCTCTTCAATCCAAGCTGTGGTTGCTTCCATTTTATTTTGCCCCTCATTTATAGGATTTTTTAGCTCCTCATGACTATTTCTTAGTCCCTTGATCTCTGTAGCAATAGATTCTCTGCTGTCCTCTGTACCTTTTTCAAGTCCAGCGATTAATTTTATGACTATTATTCTAAATTCTTGTTCCTTTGTATTGCTTAAATCATTTTTGATCAATTCGTTAGCTGTTGCTACTTCCTAGAGTTTCTTTTGAGGAGAGTTCTTTCGTTTCGTCATTTAGGGTAGTCCCTGGGGTAGCGCGGAACTGCAGGGCACTTCCCCTGTGCTGTCTGGAGTAACATGTTGGTGGGTGGGGCTGAAGTCAGACCCAATGTCTGTCCCCAGCCCACTGCTGGGGCCACAGTCAGACTGGTGTGTACCTTATCTTCCCCTCTCCCAGGGGCAGGACTTACTGTGGAGTGTTGTGGCCCCTGTCCAGGCTATTTGCACACTGCCAGGCTTGTGGTGCTGCTTTGGTGGGATCTGGCGTATTAGCTGGGGTGGATCCTCTTCTGTGGGCCTCTTGTCTACGCTTGGCTCCAAAGAGTCCATTCTGCTAGTCTTCTGGTGGTTTTCTGGGTTACTTAGGCAGGTGTGGGTGGAATCTAAGTGATCAGCAGGACAAGTTGAGCCCGGCGCCCTCCTATGCCGCCATCTTCCCCAGCATCCCATTAGTGTCTTTAAATATAATCAGATTAGGGGTGCCTAGGTGGCTCAGTTGGTTAAGCATCTGACTTGGGCTCAGGTCATGATCTTGTGTTTCATGGATGGGTTCAAGCCCCATGTAGGGCTCTGTGCTGACAGCTCAGGACCTGGAGCCTGCTTCAGGGATTCTCTGTCTCCCTCTCTCTCTGCCCCTCTTATTCTCTCTTTCTCTCAAAAATAAAAAATTAAAAAAAACCAAAATATTTAGGGGTGCCTGGGTGGCTCTGTTGGTTAAGCATCCAACTTCAGCTTAGGTCATGATGTCATGGCTCATGGGTTTGAGCCCCGCATTGGGCTCTGTGTTGACAGCTCAGAGCCTGGAACCTGCTTCAGATTCTGTGTCTCCCTCTCTATCTCTGCCCCTACCCTGCTCACACTCTGTCTCTCAAAAAATAAACATTAAAAAAAATTTTTTAACCAAAATATTTAGATTAGAGATTCAATTCCAGATGTCGCAGGATTCTTGCACAGAGAGTCATTGACACCGAGGCTTTTCTTTCCCGGAAGCAACTTTATTCCTGCCGGCACCGTTCAGTTGGGTTTGTACCAGAAAAACTGAGACCCAAACACCATGTGGTGTAATTGTTTATACATTTTCCACTTCTTTGTCTCCCATATATGGTAACAAACAAGCATGCAGTCTGATTAAGTGGTCTTATGTTACAAGGTCGTTAGGGATATTGTCATGTATGTGTATAACCAGGTTGCCTTGAGGTTTTTTTTCTTCTTCTTCTTTCCTTGGGGAGGGGACCCTACCACACAGAAACTCTAGAACCCATTCAAAAAATCATCCTTAAAATTTTGTTCCTCTAGCCGCTTTCTGTACCAAAATCTGTGTTAGTCAGGGTCCTCCAGAGAAAGAACCAACAGGATGCCAATATAGAGATATAGAGATTCATTGTAAGGAATTGGTTTATTTATACACTTATAGAGGCTGACAAGCCTGAAGATCTGCAGGATGAGTTGGCAAGGGGAGACCCAGGAGAATTGATGGTGTAGTTCTAGTCCAAAGGCCAACACACCCAGGAAGAGTCATTGTTTCATTTGAGTCTGAAGATAGGAAAAAGCTGATATTTCAGTTCAAAGGCAGTCAGGCAGAAAGGATTCTCCCTTACTCTGGGGAGAGTCAGCCTTTTTCTTCTATTCAGGCCTTCAACTGACTGGATGAGGCCCACACACATTCAGGAGATCAATCTGCTTTACTCAGTATACTGATTACTGATTTAAATGTTAACCTCATCCAAAATAACACCTGAATTAATGTTTGACCAAATATCTGGGCAACCCATGGTCTGGCAAAGTTGACACATGAAATTAACCATCACAATATCGTAATGAACAACTTTTGGAATAAAGCTGCAATGTCATCGTATTTTCAAGACCAACTTCATGTCCATGTATGATGTTTCAGTCATGGGGATCATCTCAAGTTTGGATTTGGGTGCCCAAGAAGCCCTCATTCCTCAGCCCAATTGCCTGATTTGTATGGAAAATTATTGAGAGAAGCAATAATGCCAAGCAAATAATTCCAGGTTAAAATATTCAAGCAAATATTTCATGAATTATTTTTTATTTTGGAATAATCACAAGGTTAAATTTTTTTTTTTTTAGCATTTATTTTTGAGAGACAGAGAAAGAGCATGAGCGGGGGAGGAGCAGAGAGAGAGGGAGACACAGAATCCGAAACAGGCTCCAGGCTCTGAGCTGTCAGCACAGAGCCTGATGCAGGGCTCAAACTCACAAACCATGAGTTCGTGACCTAAGCTGAAGTCGGACGCTCAACCGACTGAGCCACCCAGGCGCCCCAGAATATCACAAGGTTAAAGAGAAGTTGCAAGAACAGTATAGAGAACTTCTTTTCCTGAACCACTTGAAAGCGAGTTGCAGATCTAGTTGCAGACCCATCACTTCTGAATATTTTAGTGTGATTTTCTACAAATAAGGACATTTTCCTACATAATCACAATACAATCATCAGTGTCATGAAATTAATGTTAATATATCACTACCACCTAATCTTCATATTTCGTCAATTTTCCTAATGTCCTATAATTTATAGCAAAATGGCCCAATCCAGGATCGTGCATTGCATTTTTATCAATATTTTGAAATAAATAAATTTGTGTAGTGAATGAGACCACAGTGATAAGAAGATGTAAAGGCTTTGCATCTAGAGTTTGTTCTAAAAACCCTGAGATTCTATTAATATGTTTCATTTATTGTTTTATACAGAAAAGCCTTCATCTGTAAGAGTTTGCCTTTTGATCTGATTTCAATGGGAAATGGTACTATTGGCATGACAAGTTTAATTAAATACAATGCACTAACATTGCACCTGTTTTCACCTTTGTTTTAAGACAAAGGATCAGAACATCCCTCTTTGCTGTTTCACAAGTGTGTAAGCTGACCCAAAGGAAGAATATTTTCAAAAGTTTGTGAGCAAAAATCAAAATTGAGGGTTTTTTTTCCATAAACAATTCTTACCTGGTAGATCTGTGGAAAGATTAGCTGACTTTTTCGGGTTCCTTAATATACTGTGTAGAAATGTGGAAGGACCATGTGAAAAGAGATGAATGTGCACTGACAAAGATTTGAAAGTTCAAAGCAAAAAGTCAACTTTGGATAAGTGAGCTTAAAAAAATCATTCCCTGGTAATGTTGCTATTATAATTTGAATCATAAAGAAAATTAAAGAATTAGAGTAACATCTGTGAATAACTTGAAGAAAAGAACCATTATTTTAAAACTAGTATCATACAAAATGCCTGGATGGCTCATTCGGTTGAGCATCCGACTTCAGGTCAGGTCATGATCTTGCAGTCTGTGAGTTCGAGCCCTGCATCGGGCTCTGTGCTGACAGCTCAGATCCTGGAGCCTGCTTCAGATTCTGTGTCCCGCCTCTCTCCTTGCCCCTCCCCTGCTTGCACTCTGTCTCTCAAAAATAAATGTTAAAAAAATTATGAAACTGGTATCATAAGATACCTAGGAATAAACCTAACCAAAGAAGTAAAAGATCTGTATGCTGAAAACCATAGAAAGCTTCTGAAAGAAATTGAAGAAGACACAAAGAGATGGAAAAACACCCCATGCTCTTGGATTGGAAGAACAAATATTGTTAAAATGTTAACTACCCAAAGCAATCTACACATCCAATGCAATCCTTATTAAAATACCACCAGCGTTCTTCACAGAGCTAGAACAAACAATCCTGAAATTTGTATGGAACCAGAAAAGACCCCAAATAGCCAAAGTCATGTTGAAAAGGAAAACCAAAGCTGGAGGCATCATAATCCCAGACTTCAAGCTGTATTAAAAAACTATTAAAATATTCAACTGGATTTAAATGATTTCAAGGATGAAAAAGAAATTCTGGTTAATAGAGGGGGAAAAAGTCTTTTCTATTTCCAACTAGCCGTACCTACTTGAAAAAAAAAAAACATTTCTCATTAATAGCAACAATCAAGATTTTAAAGAGGTCATTAGTAAAAAGTCCTGATGAGGACTGGGTGGCTCAGTCAGTTAAGCGTCCCACTTTGGCTCAGGTCATTAAGTCACCACTCGTGGGTTTGAGCTTGTCAAGCTCTGTGCTGACAGCTCAGAGCCTGGAGCCTGCTTCAGATTCTGTGTCTCCACTCTCTGCCCCTCCCCTGCTTATTCTTTGTCTCTCTCAAAAATAATAAACATTAAAAAAAATAAAAAAGTAAAAAGTCCTGATGAGGAATTATGTATATATTCCAGCATAAAACCTTATGTAAAATGTATATGCACAGAAGAGGCTCGATTATATCATTAAAAATGTGAAAATACTTAGTAATATATGTTAAAGATTTACTATCTCCTCTAATACTGTGTATTTTCTTTTTATCATAACTATATAAAATAAATACAAAGGAGTACAAGTTTTCACCAAGCCCACTTCTCATCCCTTTCTCAGTACCCCACACCTTCTCTGAATTGGAGCTGTAGCCACAGCCAGGGTGATGTCTCACTCCACCTATGAAAGCCCAAGGACCAGGACTGAGAATGTGTAATAATAATAATGGCAGCTATCATTTATTGAGGACTTATGTCAGACTCTAAATACATAATCTCATTTAATTCGGACATTAACCCTCTGTGGTAGGTACTCTTATTCTACTATTCTTCAATATAAACATGTGGGAATTGAGACTATAAGAAATTAAGTGATTTGCAAAAAAAAAAAAAAAAACAAAACCAAAACAAAACAAAACCACAGCCAGTAATCAATGGAGGCAAGATTGGCACTCAGGCAGTTCAGCAGCCCCTGGGTGGGTGGCTCCTCCTGTACCCCTTACCATGCCTGCTCTTTCTGGGCCCCTCTATGCTCCTTTTGGGCCTCAGCTGCTCATTTGCAATGCTTGGTTGTGAGAGGAGCTTATATTGGGACTGCCCAGGCCAAGCTACAGGTTGGAGAGATGACCACATAAGTCACACAGCAGGACAAGCCCAACTGGGGACACTGAAGTCTATAGTTAGGGGAAGCAAGGAGTAAAGGAAGCACCAGCCCCTGGTCTAGCCTGACCCTAATATCTAGTCTAGGGGAAAGGCCTGGCCTTTTACCTATCCCCCCTGTCTGGAGCTGATCACAGGATAACACAGTGGATGCCATTATCTGGGGGAGGAAGGAGGACAGCAGGAAGGGGCTAGAAGGGAGGTGTTTAGAAGAGAATGGGACCTGAATACCAGGTAAAGGGCAGGAAAGTGTTCAATGACAGCAGTGCCTCCTGGCAGTAGTTGAGAAGAAGATATGGCCAGAGAGGGGACTGGCCCTGAAGGCATCTCCAGAGATTGAGCCCCTCTGTAACCAGCCTCAACTCCCAATGCCTCTACACCTGGTCTTTCCTCCCAGACCAAGGCAGGCTCTTGGCACCACCTCCAAGCCCCATCTCCTACGTTTTGCCACTATCATGACTTCAGACCACCCCCTATCTCTCCCAAGTCCCTACATCCATCCTGCAAGGTCCAAATCTAATCCCAACCCCTCTAGAAAAGCCGCTAAAGTCTCAGTTAAGTTTCCTCTCCTAATAAATTGAATGATCGATTCCTCCTTTTTCCCATTTGCCATTCTCAGGGAATCAAGATAATGTTTTAATGTATAACCTTTTGTTTGTATGTGTTCTTCTGGTAAAGTATACTGTTGTGTTTGCATGTGCAGTAAAACCCTGGATTGCGTGCAACTTGTTCTGCAAGTGTTCTGCAAGACGAGCAAAGATTTCTAATAAATTTTGACTTAATAAATGAGCGATATCTTGCAATAGTAGTGAGTGACGCTGAATGTCCTATCACAACTGAATCAATGGTTCTTCTCTCTCTCTCTTGCTGCAGGATTGTGGGTGATCATCTCCCATGCTCAGATGCTTAGTCTCAGGCTGCAGTGTTTACCAGAAATCAGTGATTTTTCAGCACACTGGAAGGTACCCACAACTAGCACTGGTGTATTTCTTGTCACTTCAAACCACCTATGGACAGTCCTTTGCTTTTCCATATGAATAATCTTAGGAATGCTTTACTTCATTCTAGTTCAGATTGCCTGCAGATATAGGCCCTTTCCTCTGCTGCCTTATTGCCTGTTCCATTAAATACGGTTTATGACAAGAGTTTATTAATACTGTACTGTAGTCAACACCCATGTAAGTGTACAATGGCCCCCATGCAGAAAAAGATTCCATTGAGCCAATAGATAGCAGTGATTCCATTAGTGATAGATAGCCCTCCTCTCTCTTGTCTCCCTCACACCAGCCACGACAGTTTTCAAAGGCAAGTGCAGGTTAATTTGCTAATTTTTCTTTATATTTTGTATTTTCTTTATTGTTTTGTATTATATTACAGTATTATAATCATTTTTATATGAATATTTTTAGGTTATGGAACGAGTCATCTGAGTTTTCATTATTTCTTATGGGGGAATTCGCTTTGAAATACAAGTGCTTTGGATTACAAGCATGCTTCCAGAACAAGTTATGCTCACAAACCAAGGTTTTACTGTATTTGTAGTGCATTGTGAAAATGAATAAAGAGAAACCTCACTAAAGTAGAATTGAGAAGCCAGAAGGGGGGAGCTGTCCTATTCTACCTCAGTCCTAGGAGTTGACAGTTACAGACCCCCAACAGAATTGTCAGAAAATAAACATGAATTACAGGCCCCCAACAGGAAAAGATGTATATTGCATCTCCTGCAAGTAACTGACTACCCCTACAACTCACCAATGAGAAACTGTCATCACCCTGAACTCTTGCTTTTCTCCAGTGGACTTTCATTGGACTTTCATTGTTTCAAAACAAACCCTTTCCACTGAAATTAAAATTAAAACAAACAAAAACAACCCTTTCCAACTTTTTCCTTCTCCATAAAATAACTCCTCTCCATTGTCAGACTTGCCCATGGTTTTGCTGTAGCTTGGTTGTCCCGAATTGCAATTCTGTTATTCCTGAATAAACCTATCTTGCTGGTAAAACAACTGGCTGTTCTGTTTAGGTTAACAGTATCTAAAGGTCTTATGTGGTATATTTCATTCTGTTTACTACTTGTTTACATAACAATATGTGCTTTTAAATTTTTTAGCTTTTTTTAAAAATAATTTTGGACATCGCAAGTTATAAAACTAGTACAAAGAAGTCTCATATATCTTTCACCTAGCTTTGCCAAGTGTTACCATTTTAAACAATCACAGTAGAATTACGTAGAATTATTGAAACCAGGAAATCAACATTGACACAGTACTATTAATCTATCCAAATTTCACTTTGAACTTTAGTCAGATTTTACCAGTTTTTCCCCAATTATATTTTTTCTGTTCTAGGATGCCTCCATTACAATTAGTTATCATGTCTCCTTAGTCGTCTGTGACAGTTCCTCAGTCTTTCCTTGTCTTTCATGACTTTGACACTTTTGAAGAGTATTGGTCAGTTATTTTGTAGGCTATCCCACAATTAGGTTTTTCTGATGTTCTCTCATGATTAGATTTCTTTTGTCAAGAACACTGTTGGTGAGAATGCAAACTGGTGCAGCCACTCTGGATAACAGTATGGAAGTTCCTCAAAAAGTTAAAAATAGAACTACCCTATGATCCAGCAATTTCACTACTAGGTATTTACCCAAAGGATACAAAAGTACTAATTTGAAGGGATACATGCGCCCCAATGTTTATAGCAGCATTATCAACAGTAGCAAGTTATGGAAAGAGCTCAAATGTCCATCAATGGATGAATGGATAAAGAAGATGTGGTGTATATATAATGGACTATAACTCAGCCATAAAAAAGAATGAAGTCTTGCCATTTGCAACGACTTGGATGGAGCTAGAGAGTATACTGCTAAATGAAATAAGTCAGTCAAAGACAAATACCATATGATTTCACTCGTGGAATTTAAGAAACAAAACAAATGAACATAGGGAGGAAAAAAGAGAGGAAAACTGAGAAACAGACTTTTAAGTATAGAAAACAAATTGATGGATACCAGAAGGGCGGTGGGTGGTGGATGGGTGAAATAAGTGGTGGGGATTAAGGAGGGCACTTGTGAAGAGCACCAGGTGTTGTATGTTAAGTGTTGAATCACTAAATTCTACACCCGAAGCTAATACTACACTGTATGCTAACTGGAATTTAAATAAAAACTTGGAAAAATACCACGAAAGTGTTGTGCCCTTCTTAGTCCACCAGAACAGAGGGTATATGATGTCCACATGTCTTATTTTTGATAATGTTAACCTTTCTCACTTAAGGTGGTGTTCTCCACTATAAAGTAGTAATTAGTAACTAACTTGTGAGGAGATAAAGTATTTATGCAAATATCTTATTTTTCATCAAGCTTTCACCCACTAATTTTAGCATCTACTGATGATTCGTGCCTGATATAATTGTTATTGTGGTGTTTGCCAAATAGTGATTTTCTATTTCAATCATTCCTTCTACATTAAGACTTCATTAGACTTCTTCTGTGATGAGGGCTTTGCCTTCTCCCCTATTCATTCACTCATTTATTTATTCATTTGTATATTTCTATATGGACTCATGAATTTTTTAATTTTTTAATGTTTATTTTGAGAGAGAGCACGTGTGAGCGGGGTGGGAGGGGCAGAGAGAGGGAGAGAGAGAATCCCAAGCAGGCTCCCTGCTGTCAGCGCAGAACCCAATTCAAGGCTCAAACTCACGAACCGTGAGATCATGACCTGAGCTGAAATCAAGAGTGGGACGCCCAACCAACTGAGCCACCCAGGCGCCCCATGAAATTTTATTTTATGGATTATAATTCATTCATTATTGTGTTGCTCAAATTGTCACAGATTTAGACATTAGGAGATCCTTCAAGTGGCTTCTTTGTGCTTCTGATGTTTCTTTCATTTTTAAGCCCTTGATTCTCTGGTCCTAGCCCTGGCATCAACCATTTCTCCAAAGAGGCAGTAATACGTTTAGATAGACAGATGATAGATGATGATAAACAGATGATAGGTGATAGATATAGATATTTTGTATATCAGCAATAGGTTTATATATAACAGCTTTACTGAGATACAATTATCTCTAAAATGTACATAAGATATATAACACCTTTATTGAAATGTAATTCACATATCATACAATTCACCCATTTAAAGTACACAATTCAGTGTCTTTTAGCATATTCACAGTTGCCTGACATTATTACAATATAAATATAAAATATTTTCATCACCTCAAAAAGAAAACCTCTACCCATTAGTAGTCATTCCCCATTTCCCTCCAACCTCCACCCACACCACTTCCCTTAGTAACCACTAATCTATTTTATGTTTTTATAGATTTGACTATTCTGGACATTTCATAGAAATGAAATCATACAATAGGTATCTTTTGTGTCTAGATTCTCTCATTTAGCAAAATGTTTTCCTTCTTTTTGAGAGAGAGGGTGTAAAAGCAGGGGAGGGGGCAGAGGGAGAGAGAAAATCCTAAGCAGGCTCTGCACCATTAGCGTGGAGCTCGATGTGGGGCTCGATCTAACCATGAGCTCATGACCTGAGCCGAAATGAAGAGTCGGTCACTCAACCGAGGTGCCCCTAGCAAAATGTTTTCAAGGTTCGTCCATATATATGTAGCATGGGTCAGTACTTCATTTTTATTGCCAAATAATATTCCATTGTATGGATATACCACATTTTATTCTCAGTTATGGACGTTTGGTTTTCTATTTTTGGCTATGATGAAAAGTGGAGGGACATCTGGGTGGCTCAGTTAAGCGTCCAACTCTTGATTTCGTCTCGGGTCATGATCTCACAGTTCATGTTCTAGTTTTCAATATACAAGTCTTTGGCCTCCTTGGTTACATTTATTTTTAGGTATTTCTTTTAGATGCTATTGTAAGTGGAATTGCTTTCTTAATTTCATTTTTGAAATGTGGGTGCTAATATATAAAGCACAACTGATTCTTATGTGCTGATCTTGTACCCTACAACTTTGCTGAATTTATTAGCTCTGTGCCTTTTCTTATCGACATGATCATGTAGGTTTTTCCCTTTGTTCTATCAATGTAATGTATAGCTTGAACCAGTTTTCTGATGTTGAACCACTCTTGCATTCCTGACACAAATCCCACTTGATTGTAGTGTATGATTTTTTTTTAATATTTGTTTTGAGAGAGAGAGAGTGCAAACAGGCTAGGGGCAGAGAGAAAGGGAGAGACTCTCAAGCAGGAGACCAACATGGGGCTTGATCTCACAACCGTGAAATCCTGGCTTGAGCCAAAATCAAGAGTTGGACGCTTAACCAACTGAGCCACCCAGGCGCCCCTAATCTTTTTATATGCTCTTGGGTTTGGTTTGCTAGTATTTTGTTGAGGACTTTTGCATCTATATTCATGAGAGATTGGTCTGTAATTTTCTTGTGATGTCTTTATCTGGTTTTGTTAAGATCAAGCTTTTCTATTTTTTTTTCATCCCCTCACCCACCTCCCCTCTGGTAACCATCAGTTCTCTATAGTTGAGTCTCTTTCTTGGTTTGTCTTTCTTTGCTCATTTGTTTCTTAAGTTCCACATGAGTGAGATCATATGGTATTTGTCTTTCTCTGACTTTTTAAAATAAGTTTATTTTGAGAGAGAGAGATGGGGGGAGAGAGAAGGGGAGGAGGGCCAGAGAGAGCACGAATCCCAAGAAAGCCCCACGCTGTCAGCACAGAGGCTGATACAGGGCTCCATCTCACAAACGTGAGATCATGACCTGAGCTGAAACCAAGAGTCGTAAATCATTGGGGGCCAGAGAATAAACTAGTCAGTTTGCAAGATGGCACCAATGATCTTCACCTCCTGGTATTCACATCCTTATGTAATCCCCTTCCCTCGAGTGTGGCTTGGACCTAGTGACTTACCCCTAATGGATATAATATTGCAACAGTGATGGGATGTCACTTCAGCGATTAGGTCATAAAGTGACTTCCATCTTGCACTCATGCAATTCTCTGTGTCTCATCTCGACTGGTCTGATGAAGCAAGCTGCCGTGTTGTGAACTGCCCTATGGAGAGGACCACATGACAAGAAACTGAGGGCAGCTTCCAACAGCTAGTGAGGAACTGAGGCCCTCAGTCCAACAACCCACAAGGAACTGAATCCTGCCAACACCCACATGAGTGGGCTTGGAAGCAGATCCTTCCCCAGTTGAGCCTTGAGATGACTGCAGCCTCGGCTGACACCTTGACTGCAGCCTGTGAGGCCCTAAAATTGAAACCCAGCTAAGTAGTGCCGATTCCTGATCTACAGGAACCATGAGATAATGTCATGGTTTTAAGCCATTAAGTTTTTGGAGTAATTTGTTAATACATAATGAATACAGGCAGGCATGAAGGTTATGTACAAGTTCAACAGTAAGGACTTCTACCTACCAAGGCCAATCTGGCTGTTGCTCAGCATTGCTGAGTTCCCACCTGCCAACAGCAGAGATCAATGATGAGCCCCCACAATGAAATATTTCCTGGGTGCAGGCTGATTACTTTGGACCCCTTCTATCATTCAGCACAGAGCAGTAGGTTCATAGAGACTTGGTGGGAATCCCAGCTCTGCAGGTCTGATATGCCCAGACAAGGCCTATTCTTCGAGGGTTCTGCTTCCTGCATGTCTGACAGGCACTTTGTGAAATGTCTCTCATGGAGCTGGCACCCAGCAGGGGGCTCACAAGGGAGACTGCTCCCTTTCCTTTCTGAGGAGTGCCCCAGGGGCAGGGGCCCTATCTGCCTCGAAATCCCTCTTCTCCAATCACCACAATTTCAGGAGTTCTGAGAAGTATGGTCAGTGTCTGCTCCTTCATGTCCCCAGTGACCATGGTCCTGGACCCCAGACCCCACTTCCACAGGGTAACATTGTTACCAATGAGATTCATGCAGTGCAAAGAGAATAGAGTTCCTATGCAGTGGGGCTCCAAATGCTGCTCCTGTCTCCCTCCTTCTGAACCCAGACTGATTTGAAATGGGGATAGAGGACTTAGGCCTGGGCCTTGCCTTCCCTCCAGGAGCTCCCAGGATGGTGGGAGAGACAGACCCATTAATCCTAGAGTGTTTCAGACAACAGGTAATGCACAGTGGAAGCACTAGAGGGGTAAAGGTGTGTGGTTGGGCTAAGTCCTCAGTGGAAGTGATGTCTCTTCTCATCCTTGTCACCTGCAGACTCAGGAGCCATCCTGAATGATGTGGCAACCTCTGGGAGGATGCAGCAGCAGCAGCAGCAACAGCAGCAGCAGCAAATAGGGTCTATAAAAAAGGACTTTCGAGGGTGAAGATACCCTCTTCTTCCCAGGTCCTTTCTTCCCATCTCCCACTCTGTCCCCCACCCACCCCCGACTCCTCCTTTTCTAGGTGAGTGCTTGGGCAAGAGGGACATATGTGCCACTAGAGCAAGCTCTCTGGAAGAGGCCATGTTTGACCTGGGTCTTGCATAATCAGAGCCGCGGCCTCTCCAGAGCTCATGGGATGCATGCCGTGAGGAATGGCACAGGGCAGTGCCACGATGGAAAAGGCTGTCTGCAAACTGCTGAGGGCTGGGCCATACCCCGGAGGACCCCAGACTGGGGCCGGCAGTTTGCTAGCCCGCAGGTCATAGGTACCCTTTCCCCCACCTGTTGGGTTACTTCTGGAGGCAGACTGCCTTGCAGTGGGGAGTGGGAGTGAAGTGCTGAGCCTGAGCCCCTTCCTGTCCCTTTTGTAGCACTCAAGCCTGTCTCTTCTCTAAGGTGTCTCCTCCAACCCTCCTTTTATGATCCATTCCAAGTAAGGGGGCAGACAGAAGGCCAACCTTTCCCCCTAGATTGGGGCCTGGGTTGAACTGGGCCCAGGACAGGGGTATTCATTGGCTCCTGCCTCCCCTTTAACTTGTACAGCCCAGTGCCTCTTGACCAGAAGGCTAGAGGCAGGGCTTAGCCAGATCCTCCCACCAATCAAAGCAGCCAGAAAATGGTGGGCTTTCTCACTCATCACTAGGTTCCCATCAACTGGAAATCTTGGGAAGGAGGAGAAATGGAGCAAAATGAACCCAGTGAGGGAGCAAATGAGAAAAGGCAGAGTAGTGATGGCCCCCGATCTAGTCCAACACCCTCATTTTCCCTCATTGTCAAGACTCTGGGGCCCGGAAGGGGAAAAAAAAATCTGTCCAATATAAAGGCACCATTAACAACTCCATTTAAAATCGAATTCAGCTTGAAACCATTACGTTAAGCGAAAGAACACAGTCACAAAGGATCACAAATTGTATGATTCCATTTATATAAAATGTCCAAAATAGGCAAATCCATAGAGATTAGTGGTGGCCTAGGGTTGAGGGGCTGGTGGGGGGGCGGGGGGGGGGGGAGGAGGAGGAGGGCAGGGGAAGGGTGATGCCTGGGGAGTGTGATTTCATTTTGGAATGATGAAAACATTCTAAAATCTTTTGCAATGACGGTTGCACAACTAGAATATACTAAAAGCCATTGTACTGTATACTTTAAGTGGGTAAACGTATGATATGTAAATTGTATCACAATAAAGCTGTAAAAGTGAACTTGGGCTGCAAATGACCACACATCTGAGCTTCAGTCTCCATTTCACAGGGGCAGAAAAAAACCCTTTAGGGTATAGACAAATCAGGGAAGCATCCCTGAACATGGCATATGGGTGGGTCAGACAGGAAAGCATTCCACAAAGAATGAGATTATAAATATAACCTCGATCTTAAGGGCAATGAAGCATCATGGATGGTTTTAAGCAGCAAGAGTGACAAGATCACATCTGTACTTTAGAAACATCCCTCTAAATCACTGAGTTTTACATTTAAAGCAGGTAAATTTTATGATGTAGAAATTATACCTCAATAAAGCCAAGACCAAAATTCCCCTCGGGGGCTTGAGGAGGACAGACTGGAGGGCATGAAGTTGGAGGAGGCCGTGGCAGAAGTTTAGATGAGGTGGCAGGCCGTCCGTTGGGAGATGGGGGAAAATGGCTTGGGGGGTGGGGTAGGGGGAGACTCAGGACGTCTTGCCCTCAGGTAAGGAGAACCCGGTAGAACTTGTTTTCAGAACCCAGAGCTCCCAGACTTCAGCCCTAGTGCTCCTCCGCCGCTGACGGGTGATGGAGGCACTGTTCTCCCCCTTCAAAGAGAAATACACTTCAGAAACATGTTTCCAAAAAATGTTGCTAAGGGTTTTATTTCTAACAAGAGGAAAATAATAAAATAAAATTAAAATAGGCTTCAGTTGGAACCAAGTTTTTTTTTTTTTTTTTTGAACAAATTAATTACACACCAACAATCTTCTTTTATTACAACATGAACCCAGGAGGAGGAAAGGAGATGGGATGGGACAGGGAGAGAAGGTCAAGGTGGTTGTGAGGACAAGCACCAAAAGCTTTCTTCAGATCATGGGGAGCTCCCCAGCCAAATTCATTTAAAATAAAAAACTGTGAGCACAGCTATGTGAAGTTTCCTCCTCCTGGGTAGAACAGTCAGGGGAAGGGGGAAGGGGGAAGGGGGAAGGGGGAAGGGGGAAGGGGGAAGGGGGAAGGGGGAAGGGGGAAGGGGGAAGGGGGAAGGGGGAGGTAAAGGTGGGGGAAGAGAGGTAGGAAAGGGGAGGGAGGAGAAAGAGTGAGAGGGAGGTGAGGTTAGTGTAGCATGGCCTGGCCAGGGCCAGAACTGGGGAGAGAAGGGAGAGGAGATTCCCCCAGTTTGCGTACGCACTGGCCTTGTCTCTGGAATGGTGCTGGCCCAGCCCCAGCCACCCCCCTGCCCACCTGCCCACCCATCTGTTTATCTGCCTCAGGTGTCTGGGAATGCTGGTTAGAGGCTACCAGGGAGGGGGACTCCAGGGGCCAGCCCCCAGGAGCTGAGGTCTGAACAATACCTTGGAGTCAGAATATAAAAGTCAAGGGACTCAGGGGTGGGCTGGGGAGTTGGGGGGACAGTGGCCATCCCCCCTACTTGCCCACCTCCCAAGAAGCAGGCTTGATGGTCAGAAAGAGGATCCTTGAGACCAAGGTGGGGGGGTCTTTGTTGGGGGTCTGTGCTAGGCTCAGCCACTGTCACAACTGTTGCTGAGGTGGCTGCTGTGGGCAGGGCACATGCAGCCTAGGAGTCAGAGTAGAGAAAGGGGCCGAGGGGCCTGAAGTGGCCCCTAGTGCCGGCTCCAAGCCATTCTGGTTCTCCTGGGTGCTGGGGCTGCCAGTGGTGGGCAGGGGTTGGGGGGGGCCCTCACCCCCAGTCTCCTCCTCCAGCTCCTCCTCCTCCTGGGCCTCCTCAGCCTCTGGCCCTGAGCTCCGTACCCTCTTTGGCTCTAGCTCCTCTCGGGCTGGGTCATCGCCCTCCCCACCCCGATCCACCTTCCGCCGTCGCCGCCTCTCCAACGCCCGGCCCCGTGCCCGGCTCCCATGGCGCTCTGCCTTTTCCAGCTGTGTGATCAGACAGGCAGAAAGAGGTGTGGGCCAGTGGTCAGGCCTGGGCTCCCTGCCTCCTTGGCCTGACCTCCTGGCCCTGTCCATCCCTCTCCTTACCTCTAGAAGTGTGCGGATCCGCTCCATGTCTGGAGGCTGCCCAGCCTGCAATAGCTGCCAAATGCTGTGGTTTTCATCCAGGGTCACCTCAAGCAGGTCCCCTTCTAACATAAGCTCCTCTAGAGGGGCCCGAGTTGCCTCAGGCAGCTCCAACACAGGGCCAGTCAACTGTGGCAACAGTGAGGAAAGCAGCTCCAGGTCTGGTGGGTTGCGGGGACAGGCTGGGTTAGAGGCTGCTCCTGGTTGTATCCCCACCACTAAAACAGAGCCGAGGACCACAGGGGTCACTGGGGATATCCAACCAACAGCCTACCCACACCTAGACCTACCTCTCTTACCTGAGCCCTCCCCGGGGGCTACCTTCTCAGGACTGGTCATACTGTCTCCGTTCTCCAGCAACCCCTGGACCTGCAAAGAGCAAGGATGGGTAGTGGTTGGTGAAACCAGGCCCTTATTCCCCACCAACCCCAGACTTGGGACGTTCCACCTCCTGGAGGAGGAGAGCAAAGGCTGTGGCACACGGAGCAGTCTGGGGATCTGGACAGAATGTAAGATGGGGCAGGGAGGCCAGGTCAAAAGAGGCCAGAAGTCAGAGAGCAGGGACAGGGCTGGTGCCTAAATAGGGGCGGGGGCTAGGAGGCAGGAATTTGAGGGCAAGAGCTGGGTTGGGCAGCTCACCTTGGGCATATCCTTGCCACTGCCTTCTCTGAGAGGGTCAGAGGCAGGGGCTGAAGGGTAGGTAGGGGGTTCCTCAGGCCTGGGTTCAGCCTGCAGCCGCTGGCGAAGCTCGGCCAGCCGTCCCAACAGAGCAGTCACATCCTCAGAGGCCAAAGCCTGCCTGGCACGGCCTTGCCAGCTGATGGCCCTCTCTGTGAGACACTGCAGGGCCTCGCCCTCAGGCAGCCGCACAGGCAGTCTCTGCAGGGCTACCAGCAGTGCCAGGATGGTCTCCAGGCGGGGGCGCCGTGAGCGCATGCACAGCGGACACAAGAATTTGGTGTCCCACTCCCACCAGGCCAGCAGCGGGGACGAGGTGGGACTGGGCCTTGGGGAGCTGAGGAGGCGGGGTACCGATACACATCGCCCATGGAACCAGTCCTGACACAGGTCACACTGCAGAGCTCCCACCCCGGCCGGCACCTGCCCACACACACAGACGGAGGTTGCAGAGGAAGCTGTGGTCGATGATGCCAGTGGACTGGGCTTGGCGGAGTTGGTGCGACGCAGCTGCAGGATACCCTCCTTCTCCTTCTGTTCCCCCTCCTTGAAGGCCACGATCTGGCAGGCCCAGGACAGCGGGAGAGGAGGTCAGCGGCCCAGCCCTTCCCTTCTCTGACGCCATTAACACCCTACTCCCAAACCAGGAGAAGTGAGGCCCCAGGAGCAAGCGGTCTGGCCATGGTCGCCCCATTCAGACACCTATCACCACCAGGCTCTTCTCCCAAACAGGGCCCCAGCTCCTTACCACAGAGCCTGGGTCCCTGAGGTCCTGTGCAGACAGTCCCAGCAGCTCCGTGTCAGATTTGTACAACCCCAGCTCCTTCTCCATCCACCGGCTGCGCTTGGTGCTGTCTGAGCCGGCGTCTGCACACGGGCAGAGCACCTAAGGCAGGCATACAGAGCAGGGATGACTAGGCTTTTCCTACCTCCCACTGCCAGGGCTTCCAAACCCCCACATCGTCACATGAGCCATCTCCCAACAGCCGGGCCAGAGGCAGGAGATGGTGCGGGTCAGGGTCCGGGCCTTACCTCCAGCAGCGTGTAGCAGGAATTCCTCTTGAGGAAGGTCTTGGATGCCTTCTCCCTCCAGGAGTGTGCCGTCAGTACCTGCAGCTCTAGCTGTCTCAGCTCCTCCAAGCCCACAGGTAGGTCCCGGCCCACGGCCACCAGGCCCTCTAAGTCATCCAAGCAGGGGTAGTGGTCACCATTCTGGGACAGGGACAAGAGAAAGCTCCAGTCAACTTGCCAACATCTACCGATGGTACTACTCTGCCCAGCCCTGAGCTGGGAGGAGGAATTGAACTGGTAGTCTTCGGGTAGAACAAACCAGGGATCATCCCACGGGAAGCACTCCTGTAGCTCCTACATCCACTGGCTTGTCCCCAGATACCAGTCAGTGCCAGTGACTGTCAGACTAATCATCCTCTTGTGGCCTGCCTCTCCCACCCTCCCTGCCCCTACCATTCTCACCCTTTCTACAACCTCTCTGCCCTCAGGCTGGCCCTGCAATCCCTCTTCATGCTGCTCACCACACCAAGACCATTTTGCCTCCACTCCATGTACCGCGCTCACTTCTCTAGCCCACCCAACCCAGCGCAACCCAGTGTATGCCAGCTCTCCTGGCTGGACTGAAGGCCTGGGGTGGAGGTTCAGGGGGCAACAGGGTCCTCACTTGGATCTCATCCACATCAGCAATCCAGGCCCGGGCCTTAGCAAGAGCCTCCTTGAGAGCCTGGATGTTGGGCAGGTGAACAGGGATGTTTTCTGCCTCATGGATTATGGCCTCGAGTGTGGCTGGTGGATGCTTCTGCCTGAAGGTAGGGAAAAAAGAGGCCTCAGTGTAGGGTGATCTGCTTGACCGTCAGATATATCGGCATGGGACCCTGGAGCTGCCATGTGGGCCTACCTGCTAGTACTCTGCCTACAGGGGGCTGCTGGTCCCTGTTTGCTCCAGACCGCATGCACCCACCCGACTTCTGCCACAGCCTTCATGCCTCTGCTTGGCCCACCAGTCTGTCATCCTGTTCACACTGCCTACACAACTGGAAAGATTAATCTGGCACTCCAGTTCGTCAGACTGCCCTGTGTGTGGCTTCTTTCTATGGATATCCATCCACCTGCCTGTTAGTACTTGTGCTCGCACATGCGTGCCCACGTCAGCCCGTGGAGCTGGTGCCACTATACGTCTCTGTATCTGTCCATCTCTGCTTCCCCATTAGCCTATCTCTGCCTCTATGTATATATGGAGTTTTAAAAGATAAGCTAGGGAAGAAAAAAGGGGAAGAAAGTCAATACACCAGTGACAGAGTCTGGTACCCAAGGCCACCCATGGGAATCATTTCTGGCTTCTCCACTAAACTTTGACGGTTAGGGTAGAGCAGGGAGGGGAGGAGGCTGGACCTACCTGGCCTCCAGGCAGAGGTGGGCTTTCTCCTCCCAGCGTTCAGCAATGGTCAGCAGCTCCTGCAGCTCAGCCCGGGCTTTGTCCACAGCAGGGCTAGGGGCTACGCTAGCACCCGCAACCAAAAGTCCCCGCATGACAGCCAGGGTGCCCCTCCGGGCTGAGGGGGCCAGCGTGCGCTTCACCTCATCCAGCCATCGTGCCTGTTCCACCTGCCGCTGGAGCTGCTGGGCCTCGGGCACCTCCACCCCTAGCAGCTGCCCCCTCTCCAACAGGGACTGCAGTAGCCCTGGACTGGAGGGCAGCGAGGCCAGGGCCTCACGGGCCTCAGCCTGGTAGGCCTCCACCTGTTCCAGAATACCCTACCGGGACACAGATGAAGAAGAAACTCCTCAGCTGGGCACACTTTGAGGTGCCACGGCCAAATACCTTTGCCCCACCTACCTTCTTACCCTCCAGTATTTGGGAAAAGCACCTAACAGGGGCTGCACTCTCTTCCTGTCCCACACCCTAAGACAACAGTTCCTAATACTCACTACCTGGTAGAATGCTCTGAGGAATTTATTAAAATGCAGATGCCTGGGCCCCACCCATAGAGATTCTTAATAGGGTTTGGTCAAGAGTCTGTGCTTTGCGAAAGTCCCCAGAGGATTCTGATGTTTAGCACCAGGAGACCCTTGGCCCAGAACACACTTGCTACACTTGGCCTTCTCACAAACCCCTATGCTCACGCTGGTGTCACTGCCTTCTTCATCCCACCTCTCCTCTACCTCCCTGAACTTGACTCAGCTTTCTAGGCCCACAAACATCCTTGGTCCTTTATCCTCTTCCACTTCCGCCAGGACACATTCCCTTGACTCCATATCCTGTACTTACCCCTTGCCACCTGGCCCTGAAACCCCCTTTGCCTCCTATATCCTGTTATTCTCATAAGTGCATCCTATCTTGCCCAAACACTTGATGCTTTTGAAGGAAGCCAAGAGTAGCCTGCTGCTCGGGTCTCCCAATCCCCCTGAATCCTTATCAGCACTCTGAGTGCACTCCTCCTCACCTTGACATCCCCAATCTGGTGCATGGCACAAGGAAGGTTGTTCATCTGGTCCAGAAATGCCCGGAGCTCAGCCAGGGTCATCTGTAGACCAGCCACCCTGTGGGGGCTATGGAGTTTCACATGTGGGATTTCAGGTCCAAACCCAGTCCCCTCCCTCCATCTCTGCACTCAGACCCAATGCCTTTTCTCACGCTTGCCCACCTGGATCTCTCGCACTTCAGTGCCCCCAACTAGCCAGATCAGAGGGAGGAGGGTTTTAAGATATAAGCACATTCATATGATGAGAGCAAAGAATTGGAAGGGGGGAATATAGGATATGTTGGGTGGGGGGGGGAAGCCGAGAAACTAAATGATAGTAACAAAGGCTGAACTTTTTAGCTCATCCTCTACTGCGAATTCTCTGATCAGGTTTATTCTTCTGTGTCCTTTCCTTGTCCCTAAACCTTCCACAACTCCTCTCTGGCCACAAAATCCCTCAGCCTGTCTGACATCTCCAGGTACTGATAAAAAGGACCATTTCTAGCTTTCTTAGCACTGAGGCACTCTTCTCCATCCTAGTTGCCTGATCTCCCTGCCCTCCCAACACCTCTTAGGCCACCTTGTGCTGTAGTGCTTGTCAGCTTCCTGCTGTCATCTGCCCAGTGGCATTCAGAGCCCACTCCTTCTAGGTGCTGGCTCCTCAGCAGGCTACCTGAACCCCACACGTCCCATTGTCATACCCGGCTTCCTGGCCGCTGACTAGTCCCAGAGCCCGGGACACGCAGGCCTCTGCCTCACTCAGGCAGTTCTTCAGTTGCTGCAGCAGCTCACTGTTAGGAAACCTCCGTTCACGGGCCTCAGACTCTAGTGCCCTCAGCTCTTCAAGGCCTGGAGAGAGAATGAGAGCAGCAAGGAGTAGGCAGTATTGAGTAAAGGCAGAGAAGGGGGTGGGGAGGTACAGAAGAAAAGGGAAGAGAACTTGCCTGTGGAGTCCCTCCGTCCCCCCATCACTCACTGCGCTTCCGCCCATCCTCCACCTCCAGGGCCACTCGAACTTTGTTGGCCCAGGTGTCAAAGGACTCGGCCCGAACCTTCAGTTTATGCAGCATAGCAGGGAGCTCATCCAAGGTGTATCGATACCTGGACGAAGACAGCAGGGAAGCACATCTGGCCCAGCTCTGTATCCCCCTCCTCAGCCCACTTCCTTCACAATAGGTCCTTGGCTCACCGCAGGTACTGCCGGCTACTGGAGCACTTGCAGAGGTCATTGATGTGGGAAAGGCAGACAAGGCCGTCCGGGCAGTCGTAGCAGGCCAGAGCTGACAGGAAGCATGTGGTCTTGCACTTGATGCATTGGCGCTCGTCATCTGGGAGTAGCTCGAAAGCCTCTCGCTCAGCTTCCGTGATGCCCTGGGGGCAATTCAACCCACACACGTCATACAGAACCAGAACAGAGTTGCAGAAATGCCCCCATCGCTGCCACAACCGAGCCTCAACCTAGACTCCACAATCTGTGCTAAGAGCTGTGGAGAGCAAACTCCTAGAACATACTGCCTCTGTGAAGTTCAAACTCTCAAAACTGGAGGAATCAGATGAACCAGGGCAAGATCAGTGAGGGCTGAGAGGAAGAAAAATTGGGTAGGATTCAGATCAGCAGAGAGGGCCTTTATGGGTGAAAGGAGGTGAGGTGGTGGATCAAAGCACCAGAGAGGTGGCAACGTGCAGGAGCGGCTGAGAGAAAGGCTATGTGCAAGGGAAACGATGCTGGCTTCCAGTCCCTTGGCACCCAGTGTTCCAGACACCGTGCTGGCAGCTTAACAGGCAGGACACGCCGCATGCACACATATAACTCACAGAAATAAGACTCTGTGCTTGTGTCCAGTGTCTAAAGATACAATTTTTTTTTTCAACAACATGGTTTCCAAACCTGTGCCAATGACTTCATCTGTCACTCAGATGAAGAAAAAGCCATCTGTTCCAAAAATTGACGAAAACCCAGCTAGGCTGAAGTAACCGAAAGACAACACAATGCTGTACCTTATGGGCAATTTTAGGGATTTCTAAAGGGAAATTTGGACTAACAGTTTTTGTTCTATATTGACTCTAACATCTAACCTCTGCATAAAATATGAGTCCATTGTATGTTACAAATCTCGCTCTGCCTCTTATTAGTTGTGTGATGTTGAGTAAATTACTTAAATCTCTCTGGATTTCTGTTTCGTCGTCTTAGAAGTTGGAGATAATGGCACCATCCTCACTGTACTGTTACGAAGATTAACAAAGGTGCAGTGACTAAGACTTAGAAAAGTATCTTAACGCTTAGAAGAAGTGGAACCATAAAATATCCTTAACAGCCAAAACAATCTTGAGAAAGAACAAAACTGGACGCATCATACTTCCTGACTTTGAACTATACTACAAAGCTATAATAATTAAAACAGTATGGTACTTGCATAAAAATAGACACACAAATGGAACAGAAGCCCCGAAATAAACCCCAAAATAAATAAAGCCAATTAACATTTGATAAGAGAGCCAAGAATACTCAATAGTGAAAGGACAGTCTCTTCAATAAATGACAGTGGGAAAACTGAGTAAACACATACAGATGAATTTGGACCCTTCTACCACTCGTGAAAATTAACTTGAAATTGATTAAAGACTTAAATGTAATGCCTAAAACCGTAAAATTCCTAAAAGAGAACATAGTGATAAAGTTCCTTGACATTGGTCCTGGCAATAACTTCTTAGATAGGACACCTAAGCACAAGCAAGAAAAGCAAAAATACGTAAGTGGGACTACTATAACAGCATCTGCACAGCAGAAGAAATCATCAACAAAATGAAAAGGCAACCTATGTAATGGGAGAAAGTATTTGTAAATCATCTGTTTGATAAAGGATTAATATCCAAAACATATAAGGAACTCATCCAACTCAATAGCAAAAAAAAACCCCACAAACAATGTGATTTAAAAAAACATGGGCAGTGGGGCGCCTGGGTGGCTCTGTCGGTTAAGCATCTGACTCGGCTCAGGTCATGATCTCATAGTTCGTGAGTTTGAGCCCCGTGTCGGGCTCTGTGCTGACAGCTCAGAGCCTGGAGCCTGCTTCACATTCTGTGTCTCCCTCTCTCTCTGCCCCTTCCCTGCTCATGCTCTGTCCCTCTCTGTCTCAAAAATAAATAAAAAAAAAAAAATTGAAAAAAAAAAAAAAAAAAAAAAAAAAAACAAACCATGGGCAGAGAACCTGAACAGATACTTTTCCAAAGAGATACAAATGGCCAAGAGGTACATGAATATATGCTCAACAGGACTACCATCAGGGAAGTACAAATCAAAACCACAATGTGATATCACCTTACACCTGTCAGAATGGCTATTACCAAAAGAGGTAAGTGTTGGCATGGATGTGGAAAAAAGGGAACCTTGCACACTGTTAGTGGGAATGTAAACTGACTCAGCTACTTGGAAAATAGTATGGAGGTTCTTCAAAAAATTAAAAATAGAACTACCCTATGATCTAGCAATCTCAATCCTGGAAATATACCCAAAGGAAATAAGAATCTCAAAGAGATATCTGCACTCCCATGATCACTGCAGCATTATTCACAACAGCCAAGCTATGGAAACAACGTAAGAGTTCATCAGTGGCCGAACAGATCAGAAAGATGTGATATATACATACAATGTAATATTATCCAGCCATGAGAAAGAAGGAAATCCTGGCATTTGTAAGACATGGATGAGCCTGGTGAACATTATACTAAGTCAAGTATGTCAGACAAAGAAAAAAACAAATACTATAGGATATCACTTATGTGTGGAATCTAAAAAAGCCAAATTCATAGACACAGAGTAGAATAGTGGTTTGGAGTAGGGGAAATGGGGAGATATTGGTCGAGGACACACACTTCCTGTACCATGTACAGCATGGTAACCGTAGAAAAGAAAAAAAAAAGAGTAAGTGCTCAATAAATATTTACTATTATTAACCTTAATTTTCAGATTAAGGATACCTATTCTCACAGGCCTATCCCATTTTACTGAGGAGGAAACTATGTCTCAGAGGGTCTGTAACCTGCCCAAAGTAAGAATCTGATGACAGTCTATTTTGACTATAAAGCCAGAGAATGCTCTAAGGATGAAGCTCCTAGGTATTTTTGGATCATAGGCTCCTCTGAGAATTGGATACAAGGTACGAGCCCTCTCCCCATAAAAGTGCTCAAATACACACACATAGTCTTTTACAGATTTTTAAGACTAGGGGGTCGAGAACCTTTCTCTACAGTAAGGACCAAGTATAACGAATTCTCAGGGTCAGGATGAGAACACCTTGTCTTCCCACCTTGCTGTGGCTCCTTCTTGTAGTCTGGTACAACCTCAGGGTCATCATTTAATAACTGCACTGAACAGAGAAAGAGAATGATGCCTGGAAAAGCCCAGGGGCTTACCAACTAACACCACAGACTTCCAACATCACCACAGCTGCAATTCTCCTTACAGCCCATGCTCATAGGAAATTATAAATGAGCTTTAAAATAAGAAAGGATTACCCTAAATGGGCAGCAAGGGATCCCTCAGGACCAGCATTCCCTTGTAATATTATGTAGGACTCTAAGTCAATTCCCTAGTTGGGCAAGTGTGGAGCTTTAAGAAGGCAGCTGAGCTACAAGAGTAGCAGTCCCACTGGTCTACAAACACAGCTGACCACAGGCTTACGAGAAATCTACTAAAGGAGGACCGCCTTTGTATTTGGTAGTATCACCCTAGTTTGGGCTACTGAACCATCTGAATGCAATAAAATGTCATTTGCTAAAAAATGTTCCATATTTCAATCATTTCCTTCATGTGTTACTATTACCAACAACAGCAGCTGCTACGTTGCAAGCATAATAATAGATACTTTGACATAAATAAATGACCTTACTAAAGCTTTACAACTCCCTTGCAAATGTGGTATTTAGTCCCATTTTCCAGAGTAGGGAAGTGAGACTATGAGAGGTTATGCAACCTGAACAGGTCACCCAGCTAATCAGCAGTGGGGGTTTCATATGCCAGGCTGTCCGGTCGGGTTATTTAAATAATGACAAACAGCGATAACACCAGGACGTGTTGCGGGTCAGTTACTTAACAAACATAATCTTTAATCTACTCAACTATCCAAAAAGATAAACGTTATAATCCCCATTTTTCAGAGATGGATACTGACACTCTGCAAGTAAATTAACTTGCTCACAGCTGTTGATAAATGGCAGAGCAGAGAACGGAAAGGGATTTCTAATCCAGATGCATCTAGTTCTTTTTACTACACTCCAAGACTAAAGGCTACATCTACTTCTTTCTTCCCCCACTTCTGCCGGGCTAGGGTGCCTGATTCAGGGCACTCTCACCTCCACCCTACCTTTTCAAGCAGGGCCTTTCGTAGACGCCGTTCCTCCTGCACCATGATGAACATCTCCTTATGCACAGCTGCGGCCAGATTCAGGTCCAGCTTCTCTGGGCAGGCAGCCATCTTACAGATGAGCTCCTCATGGGAGAAGACGCAGTATCTTCGGAGCCGGCGGTAGTGCTCAATGCATTGGCGCCCAGCTGGCAACTGTGGACAGATTCACCGTTGAGTGTGGCCAAGTCTGAAGGCCATGGTGCCTCAGCTTCCCCACATCCCTCCTGCTTCTCCCTGCCAACCCACCACACTCCACTCACCCAGTCAGCAGTGCAAAAGTTGACAGCCTCCGCAAAGTTGTAGCCTTGGTTGAAGCCACTGTGGTAAGCACGAGGGAAGGTAATGACAAATTCTCCTGCACACTGGTTTGTACGGACAACCTGAAGAAGAAAAAGGCCAGGAAACCTGATTTAAGTGCAGGGTTCTTAAGGAGACAAAGGAGAGCCTGAGGAAACAGTGTGACAACAGAGTTCCAGATCCAATTCCAAAAGGACCGACCACTGGCCTCTGCTCTCAAAGTTGTGACTTATGTTGGCAGCCAACAGGAAGATCGGAGTCAAAAGTAGGAAATGTACGTACCAAAGTATTTCAACTTTCCTAGTAATTTTTATAAAAATTTAAAATCTCACTTTTCATTAAGCTGGCTAAGCCTTTTTCATTAATAATTATTTTTATCAGTCATATATGCAGTTCCCAGAGCCATGGGATTTGTTTTAAAGATTTGTTTAAAAATCAAGATTTGTTTTAAAAATCAAAATTTAAAAATACAAGATTTGTTTTAAAATCAGCAGGCCCTGGGGTGCCTGGGTGGCTCAGTTGGTTAAGCATCTGACTCTTGATTTCAGTTCAGGTCACAATCTCGTGGTTTGTGGGTTCGAGCCCCGCATCGAGCTCTGTGCAGACAGTGCAGAGCCTGCTTGGGATTCTCTGTCTCTGCCCCCCCCACCTCGCCTCTTCTATTGGTGAAAGCCAATCACTTTCACCTCTTCTATTTTGGCATTCTCTTTAACAACCCTAAATAACATGCCTCTCGACTATACTGAAAATAGCCACCTATTATTTCTCAGTTTGCTTAGTTTCCCGTGCATGTATTAGTAATTCAATCCCAACCTTTTAGACAAGTGTCCAACCCTCTTCTCACCTATCAGTTTTCATCCGTTTCACCTTTCACCTTTCTTGCCTATCAGTTTTCTGTTGCAGAGCCTTATGATCTGTTCCAACCTGAACCAGCTACACTATACTCCCTGGACTGTCACTCTGCCATGATGATCTCCTGTTTCCTAGATCCCAGGTCTTCCTCTTTCTTGGTGTATTCTTTTTTTTTTTTTAATTTTTTTTTTTTTAACGTTTATTTATTTTTGGGAGAGAGACAGAGCATGAACAGGGAAGGGGCAGAGAGAGAGGGAGACACAGAATCGGAAGCAGGCTCCAGGCTCTGAGCCATCAGCCCAGAGCCCGACGCAGGGCTCGAACTCACGGACCGCGAGATCGTGACCTGAGCTGAAGTCGGATGCTTAACCGACTGAGCCACCCAGGCGCCCCTCTTGGTGTATTCTTTTGCTGTACTTGAGCACATCCTCCAATAGCTGCCTAGGAAACAGTGGGAACAACTTTTTTTTTGAAAATGTTTCTATTCTACTCTCATACTGCATAATTTGACCATATAGAATTCTAAATTGAAAACCATTTCAAAGGCATGGCTCTAGTCTTCTAGATTCTAGTGATGCTTTTGAAAAGTCTGAAGCCATACTGATTTCTAGTGCTCTGAATTAAACCTCTTTTCTCTCTGAGAGAGCTTGTAGGATTTTTTCTGGTCCAAGTGTTTGATATAAAAATTTTACCAGATATACTTGGTGTAGATCTATTTTCATTCATGTACTGGGTAGGCCCTTCAATTCTGAAAGCTTGGGTCTTTTAGTTCAGGAAAATTTTCTTGAATGATTTCATTAATGATTTGTTTTCATCTCTGCTCTTTTCAGAACTCATTATTTGAATATAGAACCTTCTGAACAAATTCTCTACCTTTTCTCAACTTTCGTTACCATTTCCCATCTTTACTGTTTATTCTATTTTCTGAGACTTCCTTAACTATTTATCCTCTAAACCTTTTTCTTCCACTTTTGCTATCACAATTTTAATTTCCAAGAGCTCTTTTTTGTTCTCAGGATGTTCTTTTTAGAGTATCCTGTTCTTATTTGTTTGCAATATATGCTCATCTCTGAAGATCTTAGTGAGATTTCCTTCCCTTTTCAAGTTCTTTTAATGTTTATTTTTCAGAGAGAGTGAGCAAGTGAGCGCATAAGCAGGAGAGGGTCAGGGAGAGAGGGAGACAGAATCTGAAACAGGCTCCAGGCTCTGAGCTGTCAGCACAGAGCCCGATGTAGGGCTTGAATCCATTAACCTGAGCTGACCTGAGCTGAAGATGGATGCTCAACCGAATGAGCCACCTAGCACCCCATCTCTTTTCTTTTTGAAGTTTACTTCTCTCCCTGCCTAACCTCTGTTTATACAGGTTGCTTTTTTGTGGTTGTTTGGTTCTGTTTTCTAGAGTTTCCTCAGTTGTCTGTTAATCTGTGGCTGTCTACTTTTTTAAGAGTAAAAAATGGAAAAGCTGAATGGAAGTTCTGAGTATACAGATGAAGTCTGTCAACTGTTGCTGTAGGGTGATGTGGCTGAGCCATTTAGTTTGGGAAACTGTAGGTCTTTCTTTTCGTCACTCAAGATTCTCCAGGGAAAACTTTTTTTTTTTTTTTTTTTTTTTTTTTGCCTGAAAGAAAAACATCTGGCTGCTAGTTCTGAGAACCAAGTGAAGGAAGATTGGGAACCTCAGCATCCATCATTCATACAATGATGAATCCTACTATTTTCACTTTATCTCCATCCTCAACTGTACCTAGAAGACCTCAGTCCAGAGTTATTTTATTTTAACCTCTTCAAAAGTAAATCTCCAGTCTTCTGTTTTAGTGAGGGAGGGTCACATTTCCAGCTGCCCAGCATGGCAGGGGATCTCACAGCTTCTTATAGACGTGAATGAATCCTTATTTTCACCCCATTCTTCTTTCCTCCCAGAATTTCTGGTGCCACTGACTACTGAACCTTGGGGGGGGATTCTGAGCTATATATCAGGTTGCTTGGTTCTGAGATGTTTCAATACTGGCTTAAGTTTCAGTTTTCTTATCTGTTTTCTAGTTTCAAGAATTTTGATCTCTCTCTTTTCTCCATTTTAATAATTTTTTACCTTAAAAAAAAAGCCCTTTGTGCCATTTTAGTGGAGTTTCAGCAAGGAATGGAAGCAGCCATGTGTTAGTTTGCCATCTTTAGGAGAAGCCTCACAAGGTTTTTTGAGATGAATATTAAGATGAATATTCAATGCTGATGAACACACAGTGAAATAGGTGCAAGGCTGGTAATGGGACCAATAACTAAAACTAAGATATTATTACTGATATATATCAAGAGCCTAAAATGTTTACACCCTTCAAAACAATCTGCTAGGATTCTAGATTAACGGGGAGAATTAACATCCTCATGACACTGAAATTTCCCATTCATGAATACATCTCCGCATTTATCCAGGTCATGCATCAGCTCCCACCTCCAATACATTTTCTTTTCAAAGATGCAACAGCATTTCTTACCTGGATTATTGTACTGGCCCCCATTACCAAGCACTAGAATTATCTTCCAAAAAATGCAAATCTGACCAGCAATACCCCTGCTGAGAACCCCTTACTTGAAACTCCATGTCCACATGACTGAAGCCACTGTTACTCTTCCCTCAAGGATCACTCCTTCTACAAATGCTTTCCTGACCCCCTCTTCCTAATGACACAGTCTGTTGTTCTTCTGAAGCATCTCTAACATTTATTCCACTTGTTTACTCACCTCTGTTGTCCACTCAACTGCACATACCTGAAGGTAGGGACTGGTTTATTTGTCTTCAAGGTGCTGGCCAGAGGCCTTGTATTGTACACACAGGGAGTTCTAGCAGTAGTACTTGCTGAATGACCTAAACCCAGCCTTGATTCTATAGATGTGAAAACTGAGTCCCAGAGAAGCTTCAAGTAGCAGAGCCAGAAATAGAACTTAATGCTCCTGACTCTTATCTCAACCTGCACCCTCACTTTGGCAATGTTACTTTACCATGTCCTATGTAGTTATTTAAAAAGGCTCTCCTCACATTCTGCAGCTGTTAAAAATGACCCAAATATCCATCAAGTGGTGAATGGATAAACAAAATGTGGTACATTCATACAATGGAATATTATTCTACCATAAATAGAAATGAGGTTCTGACACATGCTACAACATGGATGAACCTCAAAAACATTATGCTAAGTAAAAGCAGCTGGATGCAAAAGACCACATATTATTCCATTTATAAGAACTGTCTAGAAAAGGCAAATCTCTAGTGACAGAAGGCAGATTAGTGGTTGCCTGGGACTAGGGGTTGGAATGGAGAGTGACTGCAAAAGGGCATGAGGGATCTTTTTGGGGTGACAAATGTTCTAAAACTGGATTGTGGTGATGGCACAACTGTGTAAATTCACTGAACTGTGTACACTTAAAATGGGTAAATTTTAAGGTATATAAATTATACTGCAATAAAAAAAATTTGTTTAAAAAGATGGTTATAAGCAGCTCATAGTAAGAAAGCAACAGTCATTCTAGCCCAGCACTGTCCAACAGAAATATACCAGCCACATATGTACTTTTAAATTCTCTAGTACCACGTTAAAAAAGTAAAAAGAAACAAGTAAAATTAATAACTTCAGAGTATTCTATTTAATAGATCCACAATATCAGCATTTCAGTGTGTAAGTGGTATACAAAAATATCAGTAAGGTATTTTCATACTAAGTCTTGACATCCGACACATGTTTTATACTTTCAGCACATTTCAGATTGGACTAGCCATGTTTCAAGTGCTCAGCAGCTACATGTGGCTAGTGGCTACCCAACTGGACAGTGTCGTTCTAGATCATTAAACTTAAAATGAGATTATAAAACCCATACACTGATTGTTATATCAAAATTTACATAGAAAAATAACAGATGGGAAACATAACAAAATATGGAGGAAATAGAGATGATCACTATATTTCCATTTTCTGGAAAGGGGGCAGGTTTCTTTTATAATGAAAATAAAACTTACACTATATAGCTATAAAAAGAAATGGTTTTCTTCTGCCAAAGGGGAAGGGGGGAGGGGGTGGGCTAAAGATAGATCCTGGGGGAGCTTCAGCTGGCTAAACTGCAGGCTGCCAGCATGAGAATATGAAAATCAGATGCCTTGGATTGAGGGGACACTGCCAAGTCCAAAGAGTCTGGAGATGCTGGGAACCACCTATAGGAGGGGCAGGGTGGGGGTGGGGTGAAGCAGCAGCTGGCCAGAGAAGCTGGTGAGCCATGAGCAGGACAAATGCTGTGGAGCTGGAAGCAAAGAGCACATGTTTAAAAATCTGTAATAAATTTTTCTTAAAAAGAGTTAAGGATTAGTTACACACACACACACACACACACGTGTGTGTGTGTGTGTGTGTGTGTGTGTGTGTGTGTGTGTGTGTGTGTGTGTCTTGGCTGTCTAAATCTTTAAGGAGAATACTCTTCTACTCATAATTTTCCTTGGCACTGTAGGCAAGGACTAATGCTGTGCTATGTGTCAGGAAGAATGGACTGTGAGGAAGTGAGACCCAGTGTCTACTTACGAAGAGCTGAACTGGAAGGGCCCTTGATCATCTCTACCTCTTGAGTCCAGTAATTCTTAAATGGGGTGAGGCAGTGACGGAAAAGGATACCTGCCATCCCCCAACCACTCTGCCACCTCAAGTGGAAGAAGGCTGCCTGAACTGTTGTAGGATACACTTCCACTAATTCCCTAGATCCCTCAAGGCTTGGTTAAGTATCACTAAAGTAGCTAATAAAAAAATACTACAGGGTATGTAGTATATCAAAACAAGGTGAAGGCAAGAAACAATATGGGTGAGAACCACTGACCTAGTCCAAAGCTCTACTGTACAGGTGCTCGGGGATCTCAAGGAGACATTAATTCAATATGTACTGACCGCTTACCACATCCTATGCATTAGACCAAGTGGCAGGGCAGCCAAGGTGTTGGTGGGTGGGGGCGGGGGGGGGGTTGAAGGGAGTGGGGAGGAGGAGTAGCACAGAATAAGACTCAAAGTACAGGTGGATGATGTACCAATTACTGACCCTACAGGACTGTTGATCAGGCTGTTTTAAGATCTACACCAGAAAACTGGCTGATGCTAATGCCTGGCTGATGCTAATGCTTGAAAGTTTCTTATAGGCAAGCCAGATTGTATACCCAGCAAAACATTTTATAGTGTGGGAGAGAAGTCCACAGAGGAGGAGGATAGGTTCAGTCTAGGACTCTGGGTTCAACTTTATTTTAAATGTTGACATTGGCACTTTTTTTAGAGGTTACTTCTCCTCCAGCTTTACTGAGATATAGCTGATGTATAATACCCTACAAGTTTAAGGTGTACAACACGTTGACCTGACACACTTATATATTGCAAAATAATTACCACCACAGAACTTTTGACCTGTTAAATAAGTAAAAAGACCTACCCATTGCTCCCAAAAGGGCTACTATATGGAACATGTCAGAGACTGCTAGTTGCCCCCCAATATTCATTCTCACCCTCTTTCACAACAATATGAATTTCTAACTGGTACATGACCATCTGGAGTAAGAACCACATTTTCCAGTCTTCCTTGTAACTAGACATGGCCATGTGACTAAGCTGTGACTAACAGGAGATGAATGGAAATGACGTGCGTCTTGCTCTGTCCTTCTGCCACTTCCCTCTCCTACTGGCTGTCATACAGACGTGAAAAGAACCATCCTGAGGTGTTGCCCTCAAACACATGGCCCAGAGCGCTCACCATCACATCATGTATCTAACTATTGCTATGTGAAGTCTCTATTAGAGTTGTTGAATAAAGATAAGAGGAATGAGAAAGAAGCACAGGTAGATTCCAGATGACCACCACCACCACCACAAAGGACATGGCTACACCATTCCTACCCCTTGTCCTTGTTTCCTGAGCACTCACCGGCACACCATGGGACATGAGGGTATTGGGATTCATGAGGGTGACAAGTTGGTGCAGGAGGTCAGGCTGGCTATCAAAGAGCTCAGGTGTCAGCTTCTTCATCACCTCTTCCAAATGTTCTGCTGCAAGTGAGGGTACCCCATACCAGGTCTTCGGCTCACCCCTGGCCATGTGGAAAGGGGACATATGGAGTGGTCACACACATGGTCCTCAGGGGGCCTACCCTGCCTCCCCAACTTCCCAGGGCCCCCGCTCACCAATGGAGGTAGTTAATGGAGTAACTCCAGTGATCCTCAATATGCCAGCAAAAGGCTGAAAAGACCATGCCCACATAGAGCCAGGGCACCTTCATGCCAGAAATATCTGCATTGATGTGGCATAGTACGGACTGCTCCAACACTGGCATCACATTCAGGTTCCAACCACTGGTAGCATACTCCTGTCAGGTTATTTGTGGATAGGGGATGAGGGTTATACTAAGGAACCGAGAGCTTTAGCCCAGGGAACCTTAATTTTGAGGTCATAGACCTTTTTGACACATCTAAGAAATATTATAGACATTCTCCACCTCCCACCCACCCTCCACCAAATGCATGCACACAAAATTTCAATTCGCTTCGATTTTAGCAAGTTTTACAGATATACTCACCCACCAAATTACCTGCAAGTTAAAGCCCCCCGCATTGGACCAAAACGCACCCTTCTCTTGAGGTAGGCCTGGGCCCTCATTTTTTTTCCTGCACATACAGTCTCAGTCCCTGAACACTTCTTATGAATGAGCCAGGCACCCTGCCAAGTATTTCATATACCTTCTCATTTAATTCTTATTACAAATTTGTAAGGTAGGTACTATCCCCATCCTACAAAGAAGTAGCCAATCTCGTGGCTAGAGGTGCCATGCCAGATACTAGGCTGTGTTCTTTACATCTTCATTTAAATCTCACAGCAACTCTATGAGGCAGGCATAATGATCCCCACCCAAAAGAGATATTGAATGACCTGCCAAAGCTCACACCACTGACATATAATCATGAATCATCCACTTACCTCCTCCTCAGGGGTTAGGTGCCGCTTACTATCACTGACGGGGAAACCGCTACCAAATTCTTTGGAATGGATGTCAGCCCCATACTCAACAGTCACATCTTCCTCAATGCTGTTTACCAACCGCCAGAACTCCTTCTCCACGAGTTCTGTGGGCACCATCTGGGGAACAGGGGTAGCAGATGACCATGGCCCCAGTGACTCAGGAGAGCTAAGACCACCAGGCACCAACACCTACGACCCTAGCCCTGACACTACCCCAGCCCTCCATCACCTACGTGCACAGGCATGTTGAAGTAATCGGCTTTAAAGGAGTCAGCCATCTCGCCAAAGCTCTGCAGAGTGTATTCCCGGGTAGCCTGCTCAAAGCCAAAGGCTTCAGGGGGGCGCTTACACTCCTGAAACCCAAAGGAGAACATGTCACCAAGGTAGAGGGCACAGGGGTGGAGATTCCTCAAAAGCGGAGCTGGAATATGGGGTAGGAGCAGGGAACAAGAACAGCCCTAGGTCTGCACTCAAGGCCCCTGAGGCAGGCCTCACTTTATAGCTCCACCTTTTTCTCCTAGCACCTCAGCTTAGTCTTTTCATTCCCCACATGCACTGCGCTGCCATGCTTTTGCTCTTTTCTTCCTTTAGGACTTTACTACCTAAACCATGAACTCAGACTTAAATATGCTATCCTATATTCTTCTGCCATTTTTTTCTCTTGGGCTAAAATAGGAGTTTAAGCAGGGTGTGTAAAGAAGCTTTCTTAATGCCCAGCCTGGAACTACAAGCCTGAGAAAATGGCACTGAATGTTCTAGTAGCTCAGAGGATGGAAAACGAAGGCACCAGCTCCTACGCTGTCAAACCCTACACTATTCCTGTTCTTTAGACTGTCTCAGAAGACAGGATGTTGAGTCTACCTCACTTTGTACCTATGTTCATGGTTTTAGATGAGAGCTGTATGTACCCCAGAGTTAGACTCATGTCTGAAAAATCAATGTCAATCTGGTCCACTGGCCCACAACCACTTAAAGAGAGCCAAGCAGAGCTGACAGCCTTCATTGTCTATGATACTACTGGCATCCAAACTCCTCCCTGAAGGAATCTCCACCACTACACCAAGGCCATTATGCACTGCCCTGGTCTCTTTCCTCAGCTGTGTGTGTGCACATGCACACCTAGTCTCTATGACCACAGCTGAGTCCCTAAGACAAGAGACCATCCACATTTGCTCTCCAGAAACCCACAGAGAAATGTAGATGAGTGCCCAGAATTTGGATGAAGGTAGAAAGCTCATGAAACAGACCTGACAGACAGACCAGGCCTCTCAGCCCTCACTGCTGCTTTAGATGCTCTCCTTACTTGTCCCTCTTGCACTAGGTACATTTGCCCCAAATACTCTTGCTCCAGCATGCCTCCATTCCCAGGTTTAGAAAGCCTGCCCATCTCTTCTAGTTAAAGCCTATATCACTGCAAACCAATCAAATTACCAAAACAAAAGGAAAACTAAGTATTATAACCATATGATGGACCCCCCCAAAAGAAAAATTAAATCATACCCATGAATAAATTTAATATAGAAAATGATCATAAAGTAGCAAATTAAAATATACAATAAGAGCCCAAACTCGTTAAAGGTAGTTATATATATGCAACAACAAAAAGATGAGAAGAAAATATACCAGACTATTAACAATGGTTGTCTCTAGATGGTGAGATGATAGGTAATTTGTCTATTTTCCAAGCTTTCTAAAAAAAACAAAGAATAAAAAACTTGGAAATCAAAAGAACAACTTTTTCTTCATATTCCTGTTCTCCAAATCTCATTCCTGACACATTCCCTGATTACTACCCTTAGTCATCTTCCTCTCCTCTGAACTTCTACACCTCAGAGTTTCTAACACGTAATTTAGCATTTGACTATACATCAGCATACCATATGTCCAATCATGACTCTCACTGCCCCAGGTGGTCTGGGAGCTCCCAGAGAACGTAAGCAAAGGCTAAGTCTCCTCCTCTTCTTTCTCCTAACACTCTGCCCAGCCTAGCCCCACGCTGGAACCCAAAATATTAAACTGTGGCTGAACTAGGAAGCTGTTCTCAATAAGGCCAGATGAAGGAAGGCAAAAATACCCTATGGGGCAGACATGAGCTGGGGCTGGGAAGGCCTTACCGCCATGACACACTTTGGGCACCTCCAGACACCCTTGGGAATCTCAGGCAGAGGAGGCAGCAGGCAGAAGATGTGGTAGTTGTCATCACAGCCATCACACAGCAGAAGCTTGTCATCCTCATCCCCTCGGGAACACATCCGGCAAACATAGGACTCGATCTGCCAGGGAAAGGAGGCAACAGTTCATCAATCTAAGCCCTGTCCAGCCTTCAAACTGTCCTCCAGACAGTACTCTAGTCCACATAACTCTCCAAAAGAAACCCACCATGCTTGCTGGGTAGATCATTCATAGCCCTGTGACAGGCTAGTCATGCTAGTTCTGGACTTTAACTGTGTGCACATACCATCTCCCCAAATAAACTGGTAGAGCTGTGAGAGCGGAGTCTTTATCATTCAGTCGTGAATCTCCTATTTTTATTCATTCAACAAACACTGAGCACTTATGTGTTCAACACTGTGCTGGACTCTGAAGTACAGCAATGAATAAATATGGCATATGCCTCCTAAAGGCATACAGTACTCCAGAGACACATATTCATAAAAATTAAAGGGCAATGTGGCAATTGCCAATATCGGCCCATGAAGGGTACTATGGGAGCCTAGAGAAGGGAGCCCTCAAATCAGCCAGAGATAAGGAGGGATAGCCTTGAGGAAGGACTTCACTGAAAAGGGGACACTTGACAGTGACATTTGAAACTGACCAAAACCTGAATGCAAACTGAAGTCTGGCACTGGGGCAGAGCACAGGGGAAAACTTCCAGGCGGAAGAAACAGCATGTGCAAAGGGATGGGGGCAAGAAAGAGCATGGCGCATCTCGGGAAAAAACGAACATACCTACAAGTAGTTCAGTGTGGCTATAGCAGAGGAGTGAGGTGGGCAGTGCTGGGGAATGAGGCTAGAGGTCAGCAGGGACTGGATCATGCATGGTAATGAGGAGCTTAGCCTTTATCCTGAAGCAATGGAGAGGGAGTCTCCTTCTTTGGACCCTTCCAGCACTTCATGTTGACAGCACTTGATCACCCTTTCTTGTCCTCTGTTCCATGTGAGTTGGCCTTGTTTCCCCAATTAAGTGAGCTACCTGAAGGCAGGGCCCACCAGGCCCACTTTTGTGCTTAACGCAACCTGGTCCAGAGCCATGCTGGGGAAATGCTTGTTGAAGGGATGAGAAGCAGAGCATTAAGAAGTCAGGGCTGGGTCCTTACAAACTGGGCATTGCTGTGGTTCCTCCGCAGTCTCATGGTCATCTTGGTGCAGGGCTCTGGGCTGTGACTCAGCTCCTCCTTGCTCTCCAGGAAGGTCTTAGGTGAGGTTGACTCCACCTTCATATCCCCGCCTGACTCCTCCTTCACCACTACGGTGGGGGGACACTCAGGCCCTTCCTTATCTGGGAGAGGGAAGAGTGGCTCTAAAGTACAGGTCTAGAACAGTCAGGGCCCCGCCTCCTCTCCCCAGGCGAAGCCACCATCCTTCACACTGCCCCAGCCTGTCAGGCCTCACCTTTCTTCCGCAGAGTCTTATCCTTGGCCATGAGGCCCAGGCCCATCATCTTGGGGCCTGCCCCATAGATCTGTAGCTTCTTCAGTTCCGGATTCTTTTCAATGTCTTCTTCCGTGGGTTCCGGCTGGGAGAAAAAAAGGAAATGAATCAAGCCTGCTATCTGAGGCAGACTGCCCATCCTAAAAGAACAATAGCTTGGACTATATATCACTTGAGCTCATGCCAGGGACTAAGGCAAGGGCAGGCCTGGGCAAGAATTCAGAGCTGCTTTTTGGAAACTAGGGTTAAGTGAGCTCCCCACTCAGCCCTCTCTTGGAAAAAAATTAAGATGCAATTTGTTTTCCCAACTGTAAAACAAGAATATTAACTCCTACCTTACAGGGAGGCTTACAAAGAGTTTTGGGGATAACATATATAAAGAAATCTAACAGTGTTTGACACTACCAATAAATGACAGTGACTAATACAATCTGCTAAATGACATGCTTCGGTGAGCCCAGGGACAATGTCTATCTTATTCTACTGTATCCCCAGTGCCTAGAAGAATGTCTGGCACACAAGCTTCTGCCTAAAGCTAGGATACAGGTATAAGGGAAAAGAAGAGTTCTACCCCTACGAGCAGAGTGAGTCAGGAAAGAACAAGATAGGCAAGAAGGGCCGACATAGAAAAGATACTGTATGAGGAGATCAAGACCCAGCTCAGAAGCTGGAGGGGGGCACACTTCTGCTCAGAACTCAGAGAGTGGAAAGAAGAAAAGTGGAACAGGGAACAGAACTCTGGTCAGAGGAAGGGAGAGGACTCCCACCTCCAAAGGTCTGAGTTAGAAGTGAAGTACTCACATCAGGCTGCAGTCTCTTGGCCCGCCGGCCATAGCTATTGAACTTGGAAGGTTGCACGGACTGTCGAAGGGGGATACTGTGGGGTTTGTATTCCTTGTCCTTTTCCTCATTATCAAATGGACGTGTGTTGCACTGCTGGGGACAAGTGAGGAGTAAGGGTGAGGGTATGGGGCCCTAGACCCCAACAATGACTTCCCTCTACCCTTACCCGATGGCAAACCAAGCTGTGGCTGCACCCACATGGCCCACACCAAAAGGCCATGCTCAACTGGTCGTTACCAATGACACCAGCACGCAGTCTGATAATTCTCTTGCCTTTGCTTAGGTCATTCCTCCTTCAAACCACCTCCCCACAACCATCTCCCTAACTAAATCAGATGCCATCTCTTCCCAGACCTCTCCAAGTCCAAAATGTCTCTCCCTCCTTGGAATTCCTTTATCAGTTAAAACCTTGTTATATATTGGATAGTAGGCTGGCCCTATGGGCAACTCCAGGACCTCTGATCCTGGGCAGCATGGAAGAGAATAAGCACCACTAAAAAAGGGTAGAGTCTAGCTCCCAGGTCTCCAGTTCTCTGAACCAGTTCCATTAAGAGCCAAGTGTGGGAGATCTGCATCTGGTGTGGGGGGGAAAGCCTTTTCCCACCCCAGCCTGGCATCCTTACCACCAGGTTGGCTCCAGACTGGTACATCTCATAGGGGTAAACGATGCGTTCATAGTGGGAGCGTAGCAGGGAACCAATGTTTTTGCCTGGTGGGTAGTTGAGGCGCTGGGCCACCCGGGCCCACCGACGGTCTTTGCAGATGGCTTCATAGCCACCTTCCTCCACCACGATCTGCAGGGACAAGCAGGAAGGGATGTGGATGTGCTGTGTGTATGTACATGAGGGAATAGGCCTGCAGAAAGGGAAATGAGAACAAGTCCGGCCCCTCGCTTCAGTGAGGACTATTCCCTCCTTCTACCACCACCACTCAGATTCAAATTGCAGTAGGAGACACCAAGAAGTTCTGACAACAGCTCATGTGCTACCAGGCTGTGCCCCTCCACTGCAGCCTAGAGATCTAATATCCAAACCAAGGGAGCCCCCAGAGTACCAAGGATATTAAGGGGTGGGGAGGGGTTTGAGAAAAACCTTCTCTTACTTTGCTGAGGCTGTAGAGGTCCAAGATCCGCCGTTCTACATTGGGAATTTTTAAGGAGGAGCCCTGGATTTCCCAGAATTTGGCAATCTGGTCCAAATAGTTCAGCTTCACTCTTGTCTGGGCCTGGAGAAGAAATTGCTCAAAGAGGATGGCCTCCCCCTCCACCTGAGCCCCATCTTCTGGCCTAATCTTAGGAGAGAAGAACGTGTACAGAGCAGCCCACCATCCAAGGCCTCTCCCCGTGAAATGGATCCCAAACTCTAGGCAGTGCTTAGCCCACCTCTCTCTCATCTCTGCCACCTTCTAGTCAATAGGATAAGCCCAAGGTTCCAAAACAGAGAGGGTTAGGTCACAACAGCTCTCTCAATCTCTTCGACAGGGCTGTGTGAATATCACCATTCCTGTTACAGACAGCCTCTGTTTCCTTAAGTCACAGAGCAGGTATCAAGAGATCTGAACGTCAAATAACTTAAGTTTCAGCTTGTTTCCTGCTATTGATTTGCTTGTATAGCCTTCTATTCTCTGAAACTCCATTTTCTGATTATAAGGGGGAACTAACATAACTGCCCAGTCCACTTACTCCAGAAGGGTGGAGTTATGAGAGAAACAGTGAAGACCCTCTGGAAACTCCAGAACTGTATCTAAGTTCTAGGCATGTTTCAGATTGAAGGCTCCAAAAGAGCACATTTACCTCTTCTTATGCACCACAGAACTTGTCCCATGGTGGCTGAAGGCTGAGAGTGCATGCTGGAGACAGAATGGCCTAAAGAACTAAGAGACAGTATACCAAAGCAGCACTGGCACCTGACCAACCCAGGACCCGATGTGGGCCAAGTATCCTAGGAACAAGGCATGTACCTTGCTTGCTTCCCTGAAATCTCAGTGACCCAAGAAAGGCTCCCCAAGGCTCTAAGTCTAGAACCACCTTGCCCTGGTCAGATAGCCTAATTCTATGGAGAACTAGATTAAGTCACTACCATTCACCGCCTTGCTCAGATCCCATTAGAAGAACAGAAACAGTTCTATTTCATAGATGGGGAAAACTAAGGTCTATTTGTGGAAAGAAACAACCTATGGCTATTTAACTGTGGAAACCTGGAAGAGGCCAGCAACTCTACTCCCTCCATCTTAGCTTTCCAATCTTGGCTTCTTCCTTGCTCCTCCCCATCAACAGCCAGCACAGTATCTCTAGAAAACCTGCCCTTGTCCCATGCTAGGTGACACCTTGCACTAGCTGTACCTCCATAGATCCATTTCTTTAAGGAACTTATACCCCATTCATGAGATGATTTTTTTCCCTGACCAGGACAGCTCCTAGACTGACCCTACAACAGTGGTTCTCAATGAGGAACAATTTTGCTCCCTGGGGGGATATTTAGCAATGCCTGGAGACATTTTTGATTGTTATAACTGGGAAAAGGTATTACTGGCATCTAACAAGTAGAAGCCGAGGGTACTGATAAACTTCCTACAATGCATAGGATAGCCCCTCCGTGACAAAAAATTATCTGGGCCAAAATGTCAATAGCATCAAGCTTGAGGAACTGTAGTCTAGAAACAAGGAAGCTTTTAGGTCATAAGTTTCCAGTAGGGCCCAATACACTCCCCCTCCCCAGGGCATCTAGTAAGGTTTATGGATACATAATGAGAGAGAAAGGTGGTAACATAGTTCTCAACTGTATCTTCCCTGGGAAACTCCAGGATCTTCCTAGGAACTGGTTTCAAAGCACACACTCTCATTATCCCAGGGCATTCTCAAGCCCTTAGTGGAGAACCTCACCTATCCATGCACAGGGCCTGGACTTCCTGTACAGAAAAGGGAGAGGGAAAAGCCTACCTGCCTGACCCCTGTCCAAGTTTATAACCATTCTAGCCTTGATAAAGACCAGTTCTTGTGTTGTTCCTGCCCCTCTACCTCATGTCCCACCTCACCAAGCCCCATAGAAGGCAGGCCAGAAGCACAGGATTGTGGATGAATTGGATAATGAGACCACATTCAGCTGGCCAAGCATGAAAGGGCTCAGCCAACCCCCTATTTCCCTTTTGTTGACTCAGTTACAGTAGGCTGGCTGACAGGGGACTTTCAGAAATAGCAAACCTTTACGGAAAGGGACGTTCCTAGTCTTTGAGCTATCATATTAGAGATCCTAAATGCTCCTGCTCTTGGTTATACACAGAGCTCTAAAGCTTCCTCTATGACCTCCATGCAACTTCACAGGAGAGAGAATAAAGGCATAGTCAGGTAAAGCACCTTAGCTCAAGAAGGTATGAGGGCAGTGGAATCGGAGTTCACATATCCAACCCCGCCACCAGCTGCTAGTCTTCTCACCTCTAGTTCATTCAGCCTCTGGATTCGGGGAGTAAACCTGAAGTTGTCCACTTCTACAGCAAAGGGTGGCTGCCAGTCCTGGGGGGTTACACAGAGGGGAAAGGGAGTTGAGTTATTCCAGCATAGTGCAAGGCCAGAGGGCACCACAAGCAGCTCAGCACCCCATTTGTGCCTTCCCAGACCTCTGGCCACCCCAGGCCCTTTAACTTGGCAAACACCCAACCCACTACCTGCCCCCCAGAACTCACCACAGGGCCCTAGAAGTCCCTCAAGTCCATACTCAATGCCCCAAGCATTGAAATTTCTCCCAAGTCCCTCCCACAGTACAGCACCAGGATTTCAAGAAAGAGAGAGATGGGGCCCAAAACAGTTGACCTCAAACTCTCCCTACATCCACATTAACTCCTTGTTCCCCAGGCATGTACTGTAGGACACAGTCTGGAAGTACTGATAAGCACAGGGATCTGGAGTCAGAAGACCTGGGTTCATGTTCTAGCTCCACTACCTACTAGCTGTGGGATTTTACTTTTCTGAACCTGTTTTCTCATCTGTAAGGTGGGAATATGAACACTTGCCCTGGTTTCGTCATAATACTGATACAGCAAATTAAATTGGTTTTCAAATGAAAAATGTTATTCAAAGGAGTCATCCTTAAGACCTGGTATCTTAAGCTAACTCCACCACCTAATATACACGTAGGGTAGCTCAGCTCCAATTCTGGCAGGATTTAAAGGTTCGGGCCTTTAATCTCTTCTCTCAGTTTAAAGGGCCTGAGACATGTGCTGCAGGGAAAAGCAAGGGATGGGGAGCAAGAATCTGCATCATTCACCCAGTCTGGAAGACTTCCTGTGGGTCCTCTCTCAAACACCTGCCTGGTACAGGAAAAGGGGGGGGGGGAAGCGGGGGAAAGGGCTAGTGATGGGATACCCAATCATGGTCGCAAAGAATAGGAGAATTTGAGGAGAAGGAAGTTGCGGAAGGATAATGAAAGTGGGGGGTAACTGCCATGCCAAGTTGAGGCTTGTTGTGTCCTACCAAAGGGTAACTGTGGGGAGCCCCTCCCTGATGGCCTTTTCTCCAAAACCTCCCATGCAGTCCTCTCCTCCCCAAAGCCCTAGCTCCTGCTGGGGTGGTAAAAACCACCCAGAGTAACCTAGACCAATGCTCTCATTTTATGAATGGGGAAAGTGAGGCCCAGATATGAATTGCGATTTCTCCAAAATCATATGCTGATTGAGTGGTAGAGTCAGACTAGAACCCAGGTCTTCAGACCTCCAGTCAAGGCTTTGTACACCAGGATACCAGTGTTTATACACACATGCATACATATGGAAGTGGGGGGGTAGTAAAAGAGAAGAAAAAGCTGTTGGCCTTTTCTGCACACACACTTTTAGAAAAGAGGCCAGAGGACTCTTACTTGCAGGCACACATACTCCCCTCAATCCCCCAACCCTCCAGCCGAAGCAGGTTTGCAGCAAACACCTGGGGCTCAGTGAAGCAGGGGCAAATTAAAAAAAAAAAAAGAAAGAAAGAAAAGAGAGAGAAAAGAGACTAAAATGGTATGGCTCAAGCCCAGACAAGCTCCTCATGCCCTCTTGCCCCCCACCAGTAGGGCACTCCCCTTAGCGCAGGTAGAAAGGTACTCAAACCCAAAACTCCAGGAACCCTTCTTTCCTGCTGAATCAAGTTCTGGATAAGAATAAGCACAGCATCAAGCAACCGGACAGGAAATGGCAGAACCGAATCCTAGAGCAGGAGCTGTGGGTGCAACAGATAGCTGGGGAAGGTCCAGCAAACCCCCACCCAGCTCTCCCTGGAACCTACGAGCTCCCTCATTCTGCCTTCAGTCTCCTACTCCTGTGTGCCAAACACACCCGTATTATTAAGATGGTGATAAAAAAGTTGGCTACCCGATGCAGGAAGCAAGAGCCTTCCAAGATCCCCTGGGTCTACTCCAGGGTACCAACACTCTCCTCCCACCTTCCCCAAGAGCAGCAGTCAACTGTCTAGCAATTCAAAGCCCAAATCGCCCTTCCTCAGGCAAACCTCCAATTTCCAAGCACCCACCCATACACAGGTTCCCAGCCTGGCTGAAGCACCACTTGGGCAAGGGCTTCGAATTCCAGCTAGATGGCCTGGCTGCCTAAAGGTGGCGTACGAGCAGCTCTACAAGAGGAAAAAACTGAACAAAACCAGAGAGACTAGGTCTCCTGGATTTGAGGGAAGTACACTGTTGGGGTAGAGAAGCATAACAAAAGATGGCCTCCCGCAGGTCACACACACACTAGGGATGTGTCACTTTTCCCCTTCCTGGTCCCCCAAGGAAGGGTAACAACACCTGCACAAGGCCAGCCTGCCCAATAAGTCTAAGGCAGAAAAACAGAAATTCAGGCCTCAGCTACCCTCTGTGTCAGATACGATTCCTTGCCTGCTGGACCACTTCAGGGAGTGCCTTCTTGAGGCTGCCCAGGACTCCAGCCTCTCCCTTCTGCTAGCCTTTTTGACTTCTCGCTACCAAATGCCACTCCTTCACCATGAACAAGGATACCTCAAAGATCTATGGCCAGGCTCCAACAAGGGAAAAATTAGTATACCCAACACCTCCCAAAAGATCCATTTGAAACTAGCCTAGATCTGTGGCTGAACACCAGAAAACACCAAGATGGACAAGGAGGCCTGTGGTGCCCTCCTCAGGGTGGCAGTGAGGCTTCCCATCCGGTTTCAGCCAGGAGACACCTACTCAAAAACACCCTGTTCCAAACTCAATTCCTGTCCTTGGAATCCCAAGTGGTGACTGAACAACACATACCATCATTTCTCCTCCATGCCAGCAAGGTGGCAGCCTATCCTAGCCCTTGGGGGACTTCTCGCGGCCCTGAGGCCAGGCCTAGGAACAAAGATATGCCCTTTGTCATTGACCTCTGGAAATCAAGTGTTCTAAAGGAGACAGACTTCCATAGCTCCATTCTGTTTTGGGGAGTCCAAGAATACCCTATCCTCTGGGACCTGCTACATCCTGGGACAGAACACAGTACAAAATCTTCTGGGAAGGACTCATACCCCACTGTCAAGCCGGCTGGTCCAAGCCTACCCATAGGAGCCAGGTCTGGGGGGATGGGGGGTGATGTGCAGGGAAGGATATTGCCTTCAGCTAGGAAAAGAAGGGGATAATTCGCTAATCCCATCTCAGGGGAGCCAGATAGAACATTTCCTGTAATAGAATTTCCTGATCTACTAGGCCAGGACATTATCATAGATGGATTGGTCTGACAGGGCGTGAGTAAATATGAGTCAACCTACATAGGAGCAAACCAATGACCACATCAAACACCTTCGCAGTCACAATAATTACCACTTACCTAGCGCCTACTACACAGAGACTCTACCTAGCTTAATCCAATTCTCAAAATAAGCATTCAGGGGACTCAATTCACAGGCTCAGAGAGATTAAGTTACTTGTCCAAGGTCACACAGCCGGTAAGCTTCACAGTGGAATTTTGAACTCAGGTCTGTCTCCCTTTAGAGCTGTGATCTCTCCACTACAGCACATTGCCTGCCTCGAGGGAAGTGATGACAATAAACGGAAAAAAGCCTTGTTTGGTACAGCCTTGACCTGGGTGGTCCGGGATAACTGAGAGATGTGTAGATACCTCTCTGAACTCTCCCGGGTCCACTAGGCATCCCCGTTTTGAACCTCACCAGGAATGAATCTGAAAGGCGGAGTGAAAGTGGGGATGGGTCAGAGACCCAGGTCCCTTGGGCGCCTCACACCGCTAGAGGACCCCTGGCCCCATATCATCTTTTCTCCGACCCGCGCCACATCCACAACGGTCCCAGCCACCCCCATTTCTCCACACCTCGAGCTGCCCTCCGCCCCAGAGTTCTCCACCAGCTACGCTAGTTCTTCATCCCTGGCCTCGCCGCCGGCGACCACTGACCCCGAGACTTACCGCGGGTGGGCGGATCTTGCAAATGCCCGACTTCTCGGCGATGGGCCGGATTTTCGCGATGTAGCCAAGAGGGTCTCGGAACTCGGCCCAGCTAGGCTCGAACACCGGGCACTCCGGCGGCGGTAGGAAGTCGTCGGACCCCGGCTCCATGGTGGGCCCTAGGACTTGGACGGCTCGGACCGCCCTTAAGGACTCATGGCGGACACCGCGGTATGAAGCCGAGGCACTGCTCGGGGACTAGGCCCTAAGCGGGGCGGCCGCCGCCCGCCGAGGGCCTTGGGGGGCGTGTAGCTGCCACGCTCTGAGAGGCTCAGGCTGGCGCTACTGCTACCGCCTCTTCGTCCTGCCTCGTTCCTTCCAAACTCTGCCGCTGCCTCCCAACTACCGCAGCCTTCACCACTACAGTTACCTCCCAGCCGCCGCGGCCTTCGGCGCCGCCGCCGCCATCTTGGTTTGTCAGCGTCTCCTCCCCCCTCCCCTCACCACAACAAACCGGATCCCTCCGCGGTGTGTCCCTCCGAGCCTCGTATACCTTGCGTGAGGCCAAACTCTAAGACACTTTCATCCCATGGAGACCTAGCTGAATCTGCAGGCATGGGTTCCCTATTTGGAAGCAGGGACGCAAAAGTACCTGCCAGACTGAGAGCAAATAGTCCACCACGGTGGCGGAGGAGCAAAGCCGTAATTCGACTGTCGGAACCTTTTTCCGGTGGACCGGAGGCGCACGTTTAAAGGCCAGTGATGCGCATGCGCGTTATGAAGAGAGACCGGAAGAGGAGCTGGCGTTAGTGGGTGGTGGGTCCAAATTGGCTCCCCCCTCTATGACCTCAGCCCTGGCGCGAGCCCCGCCCCAACAATTTCTTCTCCAGGGTCTTTCCCGTGTGGGCCTCAGAAGGCGGCTTTGGGTGCCTGCTGGCATGCAGGTTGAGGGAGACGTGGGAGTTCCCAGCTCTAGGCGCTGACACCGCTGGGGCTTTGAAAGAAGGAAGACAAAAATGTTGCTTACCCCCTGGGAATTACGGATTTTAGGAATCCTGGGTCCCAAGGAGAGAAAGGAAATACTTATTTCATCCAAGGTTATGTGTAGAGGCCTCTCAGAGATGGGGCTTCCATTCATATCCCCCAAAGAGTCATTGTCCGTCAGCATTTTAATGAACACTTTCAAATGTTCTGTACGCACTTTTATTGTGTACACATTTGTGGAAGGTACTCCTATAAAATAAGCCTAAGTGTATATATATTTTAACTGTTGGATGTTTAGCAACAGCATATTTATCGCCTACTAATGCCTACTGTATGAAACACCTACCATTTGTAAGCCTACAGTGTAGTTATCAAACATTGTGTACATGGGTTGTATTTATTGTGTATAGCCCTGTCATATGCATTTGAGTACCTGCCATGTGTATATCTACTCCTATGGTGTGCATGTTCATTGAGCAGTTTACGAATAGGTTTATGGCAACTAACCCGTTGCATGCATCAAACCAGTACTTTGCCCACACATCAGGCATCTGTTGCATTTGAGGATTATGTTATACATGATTGTGGGCCTATTGCATACAGTTTGGACACCTACTATTCACACATTAGAGTACGTGTGTAAGTGCTTATTTTGTGTTCCCCCATTAGATTGAATTCCTTAAGGGCAGGGACCATGTGGCTTTATACATCCTTAGCACTTGGCATGGTAAGCAGTAAATGTTGAGTAAACAAAAGAAAAATGAATGTATATTTTTGAGCATCCTTAGTATATATTGACTAAAAATAGTACATACTCTTTGCAAACACTTTCTGTGTATATTAAACATCTGTTATAAGCTTAAATATGTTTGAAGCAGGGAACAGTTAACCGTTCCTAATCATATACTGTGTCCCAGTTAGGTACATTATTCTGCCTACTTCAGGACTGAGCTAAGGACATCCTATCTGTAGAGCGGTGCACACCAGTAGGCGCTCACACCCTAGGGTCAGATAGGCCTAATTATTTCAATTATTATTAATCTTTGCAATTTCCCTTAACCTTTGTCCTGGGAAAGATGTAGGTCAATTTACCCATTCTATAGATGAGGAACTAAATTCTAGAAAGATTAAACAACTTGGCCACTGTTACACAGGAAGTTGCTACCTCCTGGTCAAATGTTCTTCCTATTATTTTTCTCACCAGGAATAGGATGGGGCAGGAGAAGGGTAAGGAGAATGCAGAAGGTGGGAGATATGCCAAATCCTAGGCTAAAGGAAGTTCAGCTTTTCCATCTAGATGCAGCTCATTGAAGGGCAAAGAACATGAATCAGGAGTCAGGAGACCAGGTTTGGGTTCCTAGCTCAGCCTTCTCTGAGGTCCTTAGCCCAGACACCATCCCCACCATCCCAGAAGGGCAAATGGAAATTGCATAGAGTCTTTGAAGCCAGTCAGATCTAATTCATTCATTCGCAAATATTTATTAAATTCCTCTTATGCACCAGGCACTTTTCTGGGCCTGAGAATATAATGGTGACCAAGACAGACATGGTCCCTGCTTTCCTGAAGCTGACATTTACCAACTGAGATCTGCAAAGTACCTCATTTCCTGTAGCCTTTATTTTCTCACTTATCCAACGAGGCTCTATAATCCTTTCCTCACAGGGTAGTTATGAAGATGAGAGATAATGATAACTGCCGTTCATCAAGGGCCGACTGCTATGACATTAGTATTGTTATCCTTGTTTTACAGATAAGGGGACTGAAGCTCAGGGAAGCTTACCAAGTCATATGGCTAGTAAGTGGAAGACCCAGAATTCAAACCCAGGCCTCTGTGACTGCTGTAAAAGTCTCAGATGGTGCTCCCCACACCCACCCACCCCCAGGCCCAATAAAATGCTCAGGAAATGGGTTCCTTCCCCAACCCTTGGGTCTTGCTGGAGATAAATCTGCATCTGGGAACTGCAGAGTTAAGAATTGGGAAGCATCAGGGAGCCCACCCTGGGCTGGGGGCTAGGTTGGCCTCACCTACCCACCTGGAGAGAGAGTCTGGCATGGAGCTGGTGCAGGGCAGTGATTGGAAGCCTTGGCTGGGCTCTCAACCACACTCATCCAGTCCATGTTTTCTGGATGAACAGGATGAGAGTGACTTTGTACCTCACTTTTTTTATTTGTAAAATAGGGTCACTTCTAGTGATGCAGGTATGAGCTGTGAGTTCTAACTAAATAGCTGTGGAATCCATCCATCCCCTCCTCATGCCATTTTCTAATCTTCTATCCCCGAGAGCCATTTATTATCTCTAGCCTGGATTATTAAAAGAGCCTCCTAAAGGCATCAAGGTATCTGTGTGAACTCATGGATACATACATACACATAATATATATTCAAAATAATGATAATTCCAAATGAATTATGATAGTGGATTATAATTCATTGAAGAGTGAAATAAAAATTCATGACTCCACACTGATATACATAAATAAAATGAGGGAAAGGGGAAAGCTTTTCCTTAAAGGAAGGATGGAGTAAGAAAATCATCGACAGATGCTCAGACTTTTTCCAAGTAAAAAAGTAAACTCTTAAAAACACACCTATAACCCTAAAATCTTGGCCCAAATCTTGGTTCCCAAATGCCATTCTCCACTAAAAAGGACCAGGGCTCCTTGGGTAAAGTGGCTTATTCCAAGACTGGGGCAGGGAAAGTACATGATGGGCCTGGAGCATCTTGTGGTGCCAGAAGATAAGGAAATGCTCAAAGAAAGTTGGAGACTGGCCAAGAGGATATAGGAGCCAGCTTGGAGGGCCTCCTGCTGGCCACATCTGGGGCATTTTTGAACATCAAATATTAATGTGTTATAACCCACTGAATACAATAGACAACCAAAAGTCCATGAGGAGATAAACAAATACATGTAGAAGAAGGGAAAGCTTTCCCTTATAGTGGAGAGCCAACTAATCCATGTCAAAGGAATGGTGGCATTTGAAAATCACCATTTGGCAACTTGGAGAATTGTCATTGAATACTAAAACCTGTGAGTGAAAGTTCGAGGAGAACAGGATATTTGCATAATCTCAATGTAGCTCTCCACAAGTTTCTCATTTATTACAAAGGGAAAAACAGTAACTTTACAGTGGGGACACTATACAGGCTAATGTATCCCTGGGCTCTTACTTCAGGTCCTCATGAGGCTCTGGTGAAAAAAACCGGTTGGCAACAGAGGAGTGAGGGTACACTGACTGCCAGCCTCCGTGCTTTGGGATATGCTATGCCTGCCACCTGGGCTTCCCTCTCCCATTCTGTTCTCAGTATGCCACTAACACATCACACACTCACATACATCACACACTCACAGGCCTTTGTACACACTGCTCCCTCTGACACATGCCCTTCTTTACCAGGATAACTCCTACTCACTTTTCTTTTCTTTCTTTCTTTTTAAGTTTTTGTTTACATAATCTCTACACCCAACATGGGGTTCAAACTCACGACCCTGAGATCAAGCCTCCCATGTTCTTCCAACTGAGCCAGCCAGGCGTCCCCACCCCTGCCACTCACCTTTCAAGACACAGATAATAGGGCAGTTCCCTCCTTGCCCACCAATCACCCACGCTGACCCCAAGTTGGATTTTTCCCTTCTTTGCTCCCCCACACGTGCTGTGCTCCCTTTAGGGACTGTACCTATTGCATGGACATTATCCCCACCAGGCTGTACATTCCTGAGGGTCTTGTCCTGAACTAATATGGTAGCCACTACCTACATGTGGCTATTTAAATTTAAATTTAAAAATTCAGTTCCTCAGTGGCACTAGCCACATCCCAAGTGCCCAGTAGCCACATGTGCTAGGGGTTACTGTACTGGACAGCACAAATATAGGACATTTCCATCATCACAGACTTATTGGACAGCACTGATCTAGGACAAAGAATCTGTGAGAGTCTAGGACCTTTGTCCTTTGTTATGTGTTGTCCCTCCCCATCTACATCCCCAAAGAGACTGGCAGTAGGACCTTTGAGAGCCGGATAGCCACTAGGCTTCTTGTCTTCAGGCCCTCACAGAAATGGGGAGGTAAGGAGCCAAAGTACCCCTCCACAGTCTGGATGGTGAGGTGCCGGGAAGTGGGAGAGGGCAGGGCAGGGATAGTCCAGTGAAGGGTGGAGGGGGGAACATCAGAAATATCTGGAGGAGGCATGAGGGGGTCCCAGGGGGCCCAAAAGCTTGGTATACAGGTTGCACCAATCAATAAGTTAACCAATGCAAAGATACCTAAGATTTAGCTTGAAAAGAACTATTCATTCAAATCAACAAAATTTCAGGGTCATCTATGCTGTGCAATGCTCTGGACAGAGATGATTCAGACCATTGTCACCCTTGAGGCCTGGTGAGGAAGAAAGGTAATGACATGAAGGATCTCAGAGGATATGATCAAGGGCACACTTTGTGAGGGATGGGTCTTTTAAGCTCATCTAACAACAGTGAGAAAACCAGAGATATTGGGGGGGGGGCACCTTTGCTGGGGGTGGGGCAGGGAGCAGGAAGGCACAGGTAAAATAGAGTCTGAAAATTACACACAGGCCTTTTCAGGGAACAGTGAGTGGGTGATCAAAGTGTGGGCGAGGAACGAGGATTAGGAGATTGGTTGGGGCCATGCGGTGGAGGACCTCCAATGTCAAGACAAGGAGTTTGCTTTCGTTTCTGTAGGTGGCAGAGAACAGCTTACTGTGTGTCTGGCAGGAGGGTGGCATTTCATATGCATCTGTTAACAATTTCCCTGTGAGATTATTATTCCTATTTCACAGGTGGAAGACCAGGTTCTGAGGGGCTAGGTGACTTGCCAAAGGCAACACAGTCAAGTCTGTGACTGAGCCAGGATTTGAGTGCTAAAAGCTAAGCTTTGGGAAGACAAAACCAGCATGAAGTTGAAGGTGGGAGAATGGGGCGTGACTAAAGGCAGTCCAGCTTGGCCCACCAGGGAAGAAACCAAAGAGAAAGAAAGGAAGGAAGGAAGGAAGGAAGGAAGGAAGGAAGGAAGGAAGGGAGGGAGGAAGGAAGGAAGGAAGAGAAAAAGAAAAAAAAATGCTGGAGCACCTGGGCACCTGGGTGGCTTAGTTGGTTATGTGTCTGACTCTTGCTTTTGGCTCAGGTCATGATCTCACAGTTTCATGAGTTTGAGCCCCGTGGCTGACTCTGCAGCACAAGAGCCTGCTTGGGATTCTCTCTCTCCCTCTCCCTGCCCCTCCCCACTTGCACTGTCTCTGTCTCCCTCAAAATAAATACATAAAACAAATTTTTTAAAAAAATGCTCATTGGATTTCATTCTGAAACCTCCGCATCTAAGCTCTTCCAACGCTCAGGTTGGGTCCTGGAGGCAGCATCAAATGGTTAGATGGCCCCAGCTGCTTCTCTCACTCAAATGTGCATATGAAGAAGAAAACAAAGGCCTCGGTCCAAGCTGCTAAAGAGTGGGGCCATACAAACCATTCCCTCTTAGGTGCTATTCCAGGCCATACAAACCATTCCCTCTTAGATGCTATTCCAGACTCTAAGAAAGCACCAAACATATTTACTGACTGCTGCTTCTGGGGACCCTGCTGACCCTAACCAAGAGCCAGTGCTCTGCCCCACTCCTACTGGGCTCTCCCAAGACCCAGGACATAACTTGTGGGGCTGGAAACATGTTCATTTCATAGGGAGGCAGTTTGGGGGGACTGGCCTAGAAATCAGGAACCCCCATCTTGACTTGCTGTGTGGCCTTGGAAAAGACCCTTCCCTTCTATGGACTTGTGTCCTCCCGTGTAAACTAAAGAGAATCTAGCTATTTGCTATCTAACAACATAAGTATATACACAAAAGAGCTCTTATGATGTATCCAGCCCCTGGCTTCCTGGCCCAGGTCACCTACCCCCCTACCCTCAAGGACAGAAACGTGGCCAGCCTTGGGCAGTGGGGAGGGCCCCAGGGCAAAGCCAGGCAGCCACAAGAAGGGTAAGCACAGATGGCACAAGAGCAGAAGGAAGTATCCCACCTGTGAAAGGAAGAGCAGGGAACTAACCTCCCCAAGCACCTACTCCATGCTGTCTGCTTGATATCCGTTACCGCCATGTCATCATCGCTACTCCATGTGGCAACGGCTTTATCACCTCAAGGTTTAAATCAAGAAAACTGAGACCCAGAGGGTGCTTCTCCTGAGTGTGCGTCCCTCAGAAGGGAAAACCTCAGGACTGGAACTGGATCAACTCCAAAGCCCACACCCTTGCTGCTGTGGTCCATTAAGGAGCTGAGAGAGGGAAATCTCCCTCATCCCCACCTCCCACCCAACCAAAGCGTCTCACCCACCCAGTTGCCTGAGCTGCTACCCTTAGCTCCTCACCTCCCTGGGCTAAGGCTTCTCTCTCCAGGGGCTCCACCCTGGGGGAGGGGGCATAAGTAGGAGGCAGAGGCGGGAGGTGAGCACAAGGTCTTTTATGAGGCATCAAATATACATTCTTATATACAAGGAGGAAAAAAGACAATGCCTGAACCCCAGCTCCTCTCCATACAGCCCCTCCCACTGCTGCCCTCCCCCACCCCCAAGCCCCTGGGTCCCTGGACCTTTATACAGCCAGGGTCTGTCTGTCTGTACTGCAGCCCATGGTAGAGGGGGGAGAGGGAGGCAGGAGCTGAGAAAGGAGCTGGATGTGCGGGGCAAGAAGAGGAGCTGGGGCTTGTAAAAAATATATTTATAATAAATAAACAGGGCTGTAAAGGGGGCTGGAGAGGCAGCAGAGATTTTGACGGACAGAAGGACTCAGGCATCCTGGCTCCCAGCCCCTGCTCTGATGGCTTCAATCTGCCTCAGGAAGGACATCTTGGGCTTATGGTGGCCCTCTGGGAGCCTCTCTCCCCCGGGCTGATGCTGGGTGCCCTGCTCCAGCGAGGTGTATGTGGGCAAGATCTGTAAAGTGCATTGTCTTCAGTTGTAGGAGGGGTCGGTGTAAGGGAATGGGAGGGCATGCAATATGGGTGAGGGAGGGCAGTGCCCTTCTCATCCCAGACCTAAGCACCCCCCCCCCCAAACCTGTCTGGACTTTTATCAGGGTAAGAACGTTGCTGTGAGAGGCAAGGTCCTGAAGCTGAAGCGGTCTGGGTTGGGGCCCACTGGAGAGAGGACAGAGGCTGGCTCTGGAGAGGAAGCACTGCCCATTTGGGGGCCAGCGTTAGTGGGGACCCACCAAGTGCACTGACAGCCCTGTTCCTCTGGCAGGTTGAGAGACACATGAAGGAGTTTAGTCAGGCCCTGAGGTCTGAGAGAGGGCTAAGTCAGCCGAGGTTTGGCCACAACTCTACAGAGCTCCCTCCTAGCCCCATGTGGCTAGAGGTGCTCTGGGGAAGCCTCCACCCTTTACTGCTCCTGACACCTGCCTGCCCTTCTCTACCAGCCAGAGCTGACGGGCGCTTACACTGGCCCAGAAGTCTGAGGCCACCTTGGGGATGGGGGTGGGATGGAGACAGGGAAAAGAGGAGGAGGATCTCCAAAAGGTCCTCACCACTCCCCAGAGCTTGAGAGCCCTGCATCCAGGCTTCGGGTGGCAAGGATCCTTCAATCTGGAAGGAAACCCCATGGCGACTGTTGAGGGTTAGAGGAGGGGTCCCGAGGCAGGGAAGAAGTGGGGAGGAGGACATCTTTATGTGTATATATATTTTGGAAAAACTGGGGAACCTCTTGTGGATTCCCCAGACCTCCCTGGGCCCCAGCTCACTCCCTCTGTTCATCAGACCACGGTGCTGATCCGGCTTGGCTTGGCCTTGGGGTTTGCACTGGGTGGGTTGGCTGTGCCAGGGGGCCCAGAGGCGTGCAGCGGGCCATGGGGGGAGGTGGGTGGCAGGGGTGAGTGTGGGGTATGGGGTGAGGGGGGGGGCAGGGGTGGGTAGGAAGGGTGGGGTGGAATGGGTGAGTGCGGTGACAAGGGTGACTGGGGGTGGTGAGGGTGGGAATAGGAGCCTCCTGGTGGCCGGGATCCAGGGCCCCCTGTGGCCCCTGCTGCTGGCATCATCTGTGGGTGGTGGCTGAAGATGAAGTGCTTGGGGCCCTGTTTGTGGGCCGGAGGGTGCTGGGGGGCAGGACTGTACAGGGGCAATGGGGATGTGGGCTGGTGCAGGGGGTGGCGGCCATGTGGAGCAAACTGAGGGTGTCCTCCAGCCCCCCGTCTAGGAGCCCTGCCTGGCCGGCCCAAAGTATAGTGCTGGGGGCCTGGGACTGGGCCATGGGCATGGAAGTGGCGGTGTGGCCCCACAGGTGGGGCTGAGGCGGGAGGTGGTGGAATGGAACCCAGCTGGGGCAGGGGCGGGGGCTGCTGAGGAGGTGGGGGGAGAGGGGGTTGCTGGGGTGGGAGGTAGGGTGGCGGGGCGGGGCCTGGTCCTTGGCAATACTGGGCATGCAGGGCCTGGAGCTTGGACTGCCCATCAGGCAGCACCCCCAGGCCACCGTGGCTGTGACCATGGTGGTGGTGGTGGTGGTGGTGGTGGGTGGAAGAAGCAGATGAAGAGGAGGCAGAAGCCTGGCCTGTTGGCGGTGGTGGCATCTGGAAGGGCCCCTTGCCCCGCTTGCTTCCAAACAGGGAGCCCAGGAAAGATGAGGAGTTGGAGACCGGTCTCTGGCTCTTGTACTCCTCTGGCGGCGGGGGTGGGGGCGGAGGTGGCATCCTCTGGTGAGGGCGTGGACTGCTAATAACAGACCCCTGGAAGCGGGGAGGGGGGAAAGTCAGGCCAGTCTAGACTTCCTAAACCCCCAACCCTAAACTCCACCCGGTCCCTGAGGGCTGGAACTGGGGAGACAGGAACCCCCATGGCGTAATGAAAACCAGTTTAATGGTCCTGTACTTGTACATGGAGCTCCCCAGCTTGCAGAGCTCCGCTGTCACATCCACTATCTCATCTGAGCCTCTGCTGGGAGAGGAAGAATTAGTAGTACCTCCTCCTCATCCCCATTTTGCAGGCAGGGAGAATGTTAGGCCCAGAGGCACAGAGTGACTTGCTCAGGCTCAAAGAGCAGGACTTGGAGGTGAGAGCTTCTCACAGTCCAACTCCAAGGGCATCTCAACTCAGAGTCGGCCCTGGGGTTGAGAGGGGCTAGGGAGAGTGGAAGACAGACTGAGAGACAGGCAGAGTGAGGACAGACAGAGTTGAGGACAGATGGAGAAAGTGGTTGGCTGGGAGAGGCAGCCTTGAGGTTCCCATCAAGGAAGAGGGGGAAGCATCAGGTCCCCTCCTCCTCTGGGGCTCCATGGCAGGGCAGGGTTCATGCAGAGGATGAGTGGGGCAGGAGCTGGCACTTACTTCGATGGTGCTGTCCAGCGATCCCACGCTGTTACGCCGCCCCCGCTTCCCTGCACCCACAAGCAAGGAGCCCAGCGTCAGAGCAGCAACCCCCCCTCCCCACCCTGCTGGGCTCCAGAGCTGGGCACCAGGCCTGGGCCCCTCCCGGGGACAGACACCCCTATTCCCTTTCCCCCGTTGAAGAGGGGAAGGTGGGGAGGAGGAGAGGTGGAGGAGGAGGAGTGAGAGGAGGAAAAGATGGCGAAGGAGGAGAGGTGGTGCTGGAGAGATAGAAGAGGAAAGAGAGGAGAGGTGGAGCAGTGAGAGAGAGAGAGAGGGGCTGACTGTGGCCCCACTTCACACTCCCTGGCCCAAACTCTGGGCTCCACCTGATCTGACCTGGCTCCCAGGCCCCCTGCGGCACAGTGCCCGGGGCTCTGGATAAAGGCCGGGTGTGTGCAGGTGTGGTGGGTGCAGGAGAGGCTGGCGGTCAGTGATAGGAGGCAGAGAGGACACCCGGTCCCACATCTCCCCAGCCAGGGCAGGGGCCCCAAAGACTTGCCTGCATCGGAGAGGTCTCGCAGAGAACTGCTGAGTGCGCCCCGTTTGAGCCCATCGCCTGCCCCATACGTGTCCTCCAGGCTGCTGCGGGCCAGCGTGCCATTCACTGAGTCTTTGGCCCCTCCGGGCTGTGAGGCATTAGGCCGCATCATACCTTTCTGCTTCTCTAGCTCCGCTGGGTGGTTGTGGGGGAGATGGGGAGAGAAGGTCAGGAACAGGAGTGAAAGGCCACTTGGTAATCCCAGCCCTCCAGCAACCTTCCCCATTCTTGCCTGTTCTGTCCCCAGGCCTTCTGCTTTGCCCCCTGGACAGACGGCACATTCCCCCAAAACCTCAGCTCCATCTCTGAAGCCCCCCCACGGCGCCCACCCTGTTTCACACCATCTCCTCTGGCTGGGTTTTCCCTCTGTCCCTCTCTGCCTGCTCCTCCTGCTCCTCTCCCCTTCCTCTCACCCTTCTTGCTCCCCCCTCCCCTGCCCACTCTCAGTCTGGTCTCCCAAACCACCCCTGCCCTTCAAAACAGAGCTTCACAGTGGTGGCTGGTCACAGCAGGGGCAGGAAGGCCCTTCTACTCTATGGCAAAGGGCAATCCTTCCAAAGTCGGCTCAGTTCTCAGCTATCTTGCTCCAGAGCAGAGGGCTCCAGGAAGGACAGGAGCAGGAAACCAACAGGAATGGAATCCTCTATTATATGTCAGCAGTCTGCTGGGAGCTATGTGTACTTGATCTCGCTTAATCTCACAACAGTTCAGAGGGAAGGATCATCATCCACATTTTTCAGAGGAAGAAACTGAGAATCCAAAAAGTCATAAAGCTGGCCCGGGGTCATACAGCTGGAAATGGGGGGGTGGGGAGCTGATATTCTGGAAGCAGGTCTGCCAGAGTCCAAAGCCTGTGCTCTCTAGCCTCCTTACAACGCCCCCCTTCACCTCCCTGAGGAGGTCATGGAGACTTTTGCCTGTTGCCTTCCCCTCATTTTGGTATGCTCACCCCTCTCTGAATGTCCCCTGGGTCTCAAGGATCTGGTGAACTGAAATGTGCGGACCTTGCTTTGCTGAGTGGAGCAGACCCTGGAACCGTGAAGGGCTCACTGAGCAGCTGTCAGCTGCCTCAGTTTCTCTCTCTGTGTCTGCCTATCTCTTTCTCCTCAACATCATGTTACTTAACTGTGACTGCTTAGCCTGGAGAAGAGAAAACTTGGAGGGCGTTGAGTAAAATGAGACGTAATCACTCTTTTCCCATTATATATGCTTAAAACGACTTGGCGTGGCCTCTGGGGGCCAGAAGGATGGGTGATGGGGACTCAGCTCAGGAAATGGAAGGTGGGAAAAGGACAGGAAAGGGGAGGGGGGCTGGGAAGAGGGATCACCTTTTTTGGACAACTAGGATGTTCAGTGCCAGGGTCCTACTAACATGTAGGACATCTCTTCTACCTTGCCTCATTAAATCTCCACAACTCTGTAAGGATATTTCATCATCCCAATGTCATGTATGAAGAAACTGGGGGATCAGGGAGTCAGGCAACTCACCCCAGCTTACCTATATAATAAGTAGCATACCTGGGATCTGAAACTAGAGTCCTACCTCCAATACCCTGATGCTTCTCCCTGCTGCCTTTCAATAGAAGGAAGAGCTGGCTCCTAATCAGGGCTTGGAATAATTATCTGAAGTTCAGAGGTAACGAGCCCCTTGTCCCTGAAGGTATTCAAGCAGAAGCTGAAAAGTTCCTAGAATGGGGGTAGGAAGGTTGGACAAGCTAACCCTCAACTCTGAGATTCTCAGAGGACAGGATTCTTGGTGTCTGGGGGGATCATACCAGGAAAAGGGACAAGAGGTACAGCCGGGTACTTACACTCCACGCGGTATTTCTCCATCTCCTGCACCTCGGCAATGGACTCGCGCAAGTCAGATGTGAAGCGCAGCCGGTCCTGGAGGCTGGGGGCATTGAAGATGATGAGGACTTTGCGCTCCCCACCAGGTACTGCAGACAGCAACTTGATCCCAAACTGGTAGTCTGGTGGGGGAAAGGGGAGGTCAGGCACCCCTGTCAGCACTGAAGCAAGGTGGCTCATACATGAATGAGTTTTTCTACTCTTCAACTCCAATCCAGCCTCTTCTCTGCTCAGCATCCTCAGTGGCTTCCCTTTTGCCCCCCAAGGTCCCCAAAATCTTGGCAGTCATGGCCCTGTTACTCCCTCTACTCCAGATAGAAAGGCAAACTGCACTCTGACCCTCTCCAACCCCTGCCTTCACACCTCTGCCTCTACTCACATTGTTTCTGTTGCCACCTGACAGAGCTCCTCTGGCTCAGTCCTTCAAAGCACAGCGTGATCACCATCTCTTTGGCCCACCAGAAAACGTACACACTGCGGTTCTCTGCCAGACCCCCAGGGCACAGACCCAAATCATACTCCACCCTAGCCTACCCTGCATCCCGGGACCAAGTAGGTGCTTTGGAGACCTTAGTCCAGTTGTAAAGGACTCCAAAAACTGGAGGTTGGTATGGATGAAGGATGAACACGGGGGCCATGGCATAGACTTTGGGGATGCTGGGATCCAAGTAGGGACTCACATGAATTCTGGAAGAGCTGCATGTGCATTTCCACCAGAGGAAAGGACTGACGGAAGCTGTACGTCACCAAGATCTTCTTCTTCTGGAAAATTTTGGTGACCTTTGGCAGGGGGTGGGAAAAAGACAAGAGGCAGGGTTTGGGGTAGGGAATTTCCACATGACACCTATTTCTCATAGCCACCCTCCCCTCCCACCGCCACTGAAAGACATATACACACAAACACACATACCCACAAGTTGGGGAGAACTGAAGCTTGAGGAGCAGAACAGGAGAGATGGGAGAAAACGCAAGTTCCTGATGTAATGACGATGCGCAACGGACATTTGCGATTTTTATAGGAAGTAACCAAATGCTCCCCAGAAAGCCTGTTCTATCTAATACCTCACACAGACTCCCCGACCCTGCCCCTTTTTCTGAGCTTCCAGAGTGCTGCTTCAGTGCCTTTCACCACCAAGCTTTAGGTGAGCGCTCTGTGGGTGTGATCGCCCCCTGCTGGACCAGAAGCGCCAAGAAGAGTCTGACTGTCGTGTTTCTTGCCCACCTCGGTAGAACCCCGCAAACTGTGACAAATGCCAATGAACAAACGTCTAGAGTTAATGAGTCTTCCTCTCAATAGCCCAAGGTCTTTATCAAGTACTTGGGCACTCTGGATTCGACAACCAGAGGTTGTGAACACGTCAGACAGTCTACAAAGTGGTGTTTAAAAGCAAATTACTTGATTTCAGGATGGGTTATAGTGCATGGTTATGCAGAGCATTTTCTTAGTCCTTTGGACTGTGAGCTCCCGAAACATTTACACAGCACCCATGTGGGCCTGGCACTCCTCTGGGTTAGGCTATTCCACTTCTGACTTCTTAACTCCATCCTCATGACAACCTTATGAGATAGGGACTAGCCCCACTTTACAGAGGAGGAAATTAAGGCTTAGTGAAGGCATTGGAGAGGCTTCATCTAAAGCAGCAATTCTTGGGGCGCCTGGGTGGCTCAGTCAGTTAAGCATCCGACTTCAGCTCAGGTCATGATCTCATGGCTCATGAGTTCGAGCCCCACGTCGGGCTCTGTGCTGACAGCTCAGAGCCTGGAGCCTGCTTCAGATTCTGTGTCTCCCTCTCTCTCTGCCCCTTCCCCCCCTCAAAAAATGAATAAACATTAGAAAAAAATAAAGCAGCAATTCTCAACTAGGTGTGACTTGGAACCCCAGGGGACATCTAGCAATGACTGGAAACAGTTTTGGTTGAAGGAATGCTACTGGCACCTAGCAGGTAGACACCAGGGATGATGCTAAATACACTCCAATGCACAGGCTAGTCCCCACAACAAAGAGTTATCCCTCCCCAAATGTCAATAGTGCTGAGATCGAGAGACCCTGTTCTAAAGAACTGAAGATCACGGGGATAAGGGGGGAAGACAGCTCACTGTCCTCAAATCACTGAAGAGCTGTCTCAGAGCAGGAGAACACTCATTCTCTGTGATCCCAAGGGCCCAGGGAAGATGATTGGAGGAACCCCATTGGGAAACAGATTCTGTCAATCAGAGCTGTCTAACCAGGAAACTGGCTGCCTTAAAGGAAGGCACCCTTCTGTCTCCACAGTCATGCAAGCAGGGGGCCATGCAGGAAGTTGGTTTCAGGTAAGAGATTGGACAAGAGACCCTGAAATTCTCTTGTACCAGCAGAGTCCTTAAGAGTCCCAGCTCTAAAAGATGCACGTCTACAAGGGTGATGAGCTTGGTTTTAAGCTTGAATCACTTCAAGCATCCTGACCACCTGAAGGTTTCAGAGGGACCCCAGGGTCACAGGTTTCCCCTCCTTTCAGCCCACACTCTGGGCTATTGAGGTGAAGAGGGACATTTCCTACCACTTCCCAGACTGTAAGCCTGTCAACTCCTCTGGTCCTCACATTTTCTCCCCCTGTGCAGCTGTCACTCCCTCCAAATGGATCCAAAAGGTAAAAGAGGGGCAGAGATGGCCTATGCCCTATCCAAGACTGCACACATCACATGGTAAAGCACGTCATCCACCACACCTCCACCCACCAGCGGTTAACATGGTTCACATAGACCCAGGGTGCAAGTTCACCACCGCATTCCCCGCCCCCCCCCCCCCCCCCCGCCCCTGCCGCTCCATTTCCTCCCCTACAGTGCTCCTACCACGAGGAGATCGTTGAAGAGGAAGACTTCCCGCTGATGCAACCCTAGCCTCTGGGGGCGGTTTGGATCTGGCACCTCGTAGAGTTGACAGCAGCAAACCAGTCGACGGTGAGGAAGAGACAAGACCTAGATAGGCATGAAGAAATAGATGTCATCAAGGCTAGCCACACCAGCTTCAGGCCTCTGGCACCTTACCATCCAACCTCAAGAGGAAGTTTACTCTGACACAAGGAGTCTAAGCAACAAAGGCCTAGGCTTGCCTTTGTCCTTGGAGCTCTCTTTGTCTAGAATGCCTTTCTTGCCCAGCTTTATATTCCATTCTTCTTCCAAATCCCAGTTCTAGTCTTTTCTCTTCCAAGAAGGTGTTTCTGATTTCCCCGGACCAGAAGTGACCTCTCCATCCTTTATGCTCCCTCAGACTAACTATAAGGCAGATGCACTGACACCCCCACTCCCAGCCTGTGAATACCTCTAAGGACAGAAACTATGTCTGATTCATATCTGTGTCCCTACTCTCCAAATGCCCGACTCTATGGAAAGGCATCTGTAAATGCTTGTTGACTAAAAGACTAGAGTGTGTTCTTGGTTTTGGTTATCAGTTTACTATTAGCTTGGCTCCTCACCTGGGATGGAGAGGCAAAACCGGGGGTGAGAAGGATGCCAATATTTATACAGCACCCACCACGTGCCTTGCAATGTGCTAGATGCATCCCCATAAGAGCATCTCACTCTGTACCACGCCCTGCTGAGGAATGCATTATCACCTACTCCATTCAGCTGGAGAGGGGAGTCTGGGGCTCAGAGTCAGGGGTACTGACTTACCTGCCATTCAGTGGCAGAAGCAGACCCAAACCCCGTCCCTCTGCAGCCTCTCCAGGCACTTACCGGTTTCTTGCCAACAATCATGCGCTCCACGGCCTGCACCTGGGACACATGGTCATCATTGGTCCGCAGTTCACGCCCCTGGATTCGCTGGTAGATGCCCACCAAGAGGTCTCGGGGGATGTCTTCACCGTTGTCAACCCCTGGGTAAGGGAGTAACACAGGGGCATATTGCACAAATGTGAGGAGTGGGTGGCAGGGGCTCCTCCAAATGCCCCACACCCAGGCATGAGTGCAAACAATGGCCGAGACTGGAGGGAGTGGGCACCCTCGGTCCCTTGGTCAGGACTGGACTGGAAAAGGTGTCCTTCACCAAGCAACTGGATAGCCAGTTGCTTTCTTTCCCATGGCAGGGATTTTTTTCTAAGCCACTCAGAGCACACTGTGATTAAAATAATCAGATACTTTCCCCCTTTCTAACTAGCAAAACTAACATTAAATGTTAGTAAGAGTGCAGGAAAGTGGGCATGTATATTAACAAAACTGTTTTGGGAAGGTAGTTTGGCAAAAGCCTAAATATTCCATGATTCTTCTTCTAGGAATCTGCCCTAAGGCATTACTCAGAAGTATGCGCACAGATGTGCGGACAAGTGCTACTTACAGGAAAAACCTTGAAACAACCTAAGTTCTCACAATAGAGGGACAGTTAAGTAAAGCTGAGTATATCCATTTAATAAAATAATTTACAGCTATTAAAAACTTGGTGTTTACAAAAGCATGTGAAAGTTCCTGTAGCGAGGTTACGTGGAAAGGGCAGGATAATAAAGAGCAGGAGAGAGAAGGAGGGAGAGTGGGAGGGAGGATTGATGAAATGAATGAATGAACGAATGACTAACAGCAGGATTCCAGAAGACAGATCCAGATGGCCTCTGATCTAACTCCCTCCTCCCAAGTCTATCATCCTTCTTCACTCCTGTCTGCTGAGTGAAACTCACTCACTCTTCCCTCCAAACCTTCTGCTAGAGAAAATGTTTTCTCCTTTGGAAATGCCACACCTCCTCCCTGGACAGGTGCTAAAGGAACATGCTTCATCACACCGCCTTTTTACCTCAGCTGCCAGAGAGCTTAAGCCCATCTACTGTGCAAACCCTGCCGGTCAGCCAATTTGTCTCATCTGTTTGTTTTTCCTCATGTCTATTTCCCTCTTTCATTTCTGTTTAAATAATCCTAGCATATGTGCCATTTTTAGGAGGCTGCTCTTTGGTGAGAGCTAGGGTTTGACATCAATACAATAAACCAAGAAAAAAGGTCAAGGTGACACCTTCTACCTGGCATTCAAGGTCCTTGCATATTGATTCCAACTGACCTTCCCAACCGGATCACCCACCCCATCTTGATTGTTCTTCAAACAACTTTTCCTGCCTTTGTTATTCTTTTTTTTAATGTTTTTTGATGTTTGTTTATTTTTGAGGGGGGGTTCAGAGAGAGAGGGAGACAGAGGATTGGAAGCAGGCTCTGCCCTGAGAGGGGAGAGCCCGATGTGGGGCTCAAATCCATGAGCTGGGAGATCATGACCTGAACTAAAGTCAGATGTTTAACTGACTGAGCCACTCAGGTGCCCCTGTGCCTTCGTTATTCTTACTACTAGGTAAGCCTCCTCTATTGCTATTCTGTCATATTAGCCATGCCTTCAAAGCCCACCTTAAAATGAAAATACTGCTTCCTCCAGGAAGTGTGTTGGAGGTGGGCTCTCCCTCCTCTGAGGTCTGACTGTGCTTTTGGCCTGACATCATGGTTTGCTTTTTCTCTTGTGTTGGGTATCTGGTACTATATGTCAGTCTGTCCCACAAACCGGGAGCTCTCTTGGGGCAAGGGACAATGGTTTCCTTAGCACCCATCACAGGGCCTGGCACATGTGAGGCACTCAGTGTCAACTGGCTGGCTGGCTGGCTGGCTGGCTGGGTGTTCAAGTGGATAAAGGAATGTATGGATGGAGGAAAGGGTACGTAGAATACTTAAATGAGTCTTTATGGGCATAAATAAAAAGGAGAGGGAAAGAGGGAGGAGTGATAAGTAAATGGATGCATAAAATGACTGAGTGGATTAGTGTAAGCTCTGTAAGAGCCAGGGCTTTTATCTCTCATGTTCACTGCTGTAACCCCAGAACCTTCTCAGTGAGTATCTGGTGCAGGAATGAGTAGATGGACAAACAACTATTTGAGTGAATTAATAAGTGAATGCCCTGGCAATACCCAGCTTTGGCAGAAAGTGAGAGAGCATCACAGGTAATTTTCCAGAGAGCAGGTGTGAGCTCCCCGCTCCTTCCCCAGCCCACCTCCACCCTGCCCACTCTCCCTTCTGAGGTGAAGGACAGGACAAGCTGCCAGCGATGTCTGGGGTCACCTCTCAGGTTCTTGATGAAGTCATCTAGTTTCATCTTGCGTTCAGCCTTGACGCTGGGACTGTACATGTCGGTATTGAGGAGGATGATAGCAAAAGCAAGGATGAAGATGGTGTCTGGGTTCCGGAACTGGCGCACAAGGGCTGGGTTACAGACACAATACCGCTGGCTGCAGGGCAGGATCGAGGCCAGGGTCAGGCACTAGTAATCTTCACCTACCCACCATCCCCCCACCCCCAGTCTGGTGCCGCCAACCCTCTCCCCCAAGAAATATTCCCAAGGCTTTTGGGTATGTCCTCTTTCTTCAGCTTCCCCAAGACTAGCATATAAAATCACAACCACTACCTTTTACAGAGCTCTGCCTACAGACCTCCATACATTGTCTCATGTAATCCTATCACGATCCTGTAAGGTAGCTATTAGCAGCCCCATTTTACAGAGGAAGTAATGAGGCCCAAAGTGGAGAGGTAACGTGCCCAAGGTAAAAGGTCGGTAAATGGTGAAGACAAGATGAAAATCCAGATCTTTCTGCCTATAGGGCAAATCCTTCTCCCATTATGGGAAACAAGTTGTCAGCAACTCTTCTGTTTCCCTGCTTGATACCCCTAAGTGGTGGAGCCGGGTTATGTCTAGGTCTGCCTGATTCCCAAAGCATTAACAGTAGAGGATAAGAGTCAAAGGCATTAGGTCATGGAGGCAAACACATTTGAGTTCAAATCCTGGTTTGAACCTCTTACTCACTGTATGACACTGAGCAAATTACTTAACCTCTCTAAATTTCTGATTTCTTATCTGCAAAATGGGAATAATAATGGAAGCACCCACCTCGTAGGGTTGTTGTGAGTATTTGGTGAAATAATCACATAAAGTGCCCAGCTCAGCACCTGATACCTGGTAAACCAGTGCTTGACAAACATTAGCTGTTGCTAATGCTGTCGTCACCTATTGGATGCCCATGTCCCAGATGCTGAGCTAGACACTTTAGGCACACTACCTCTGATCCTCACAGCTGCCTTGCAAGATAGGATTTATGATTTCCAGTTTCTGGTGAGGAAAGTATGAGGCTCAGAGAGGTTACTTGTAGACACATACTACACTGCCCCCCAAAGGGGGGAAGGGCAGCTTCAGGAATGGGAAAAAGGCACACCTGAAGGCTTCGATGAGTCGCTCCACTTTCTGGGCCTCGCCTTGGACCCGGATATGGGATTGGAACTTCCGGAGTGCATCATCCAAATCCATGGAGGAGAAGTCCATCTCATCCACCACACAGCTGAGGAGGAAAGAAGCAGGTATGCCACTCTCAAATCCTCTGCAGAAAACCTCTGACCTACCCTGACCTGCTCAAACGGACAAACACCCCCACTGACAGACTTCCAAAATCTGGACTCATAGCCCTACCAAGTACTTACGAGGATGGAATGTTTGAAATTGAATCCATCCCAGAAAATCAAGGCCAGACACATGGTTCTAAGGGTCCTTTCCACTGACCCGCTCATTTCAGAGATAGGCAAACTGGGGCCCAAAGCAGGCCATAGGACAAGCAGGACCACCCAGAGGACTTTTGGAAACAGGGCCAAGAGAGATCAGACGTTTTTGAAGTAGAGGGGTATGGGAGCAGGAAGGTCTCTTCATCCTGTTTTGTGAAGTTTATCTGAACAAAAAGGACAGGCTGCCCACTTCCTCCCTCCTGCCCTCCTTTTCCAGGAATCCCTGGCCCGGTCTGCCCCATCCTGGGGTCCTCACTCCAACACATCTCTGTTGAACTGCTTCTGCCGGTTCCCTAGGAATTCCCCTATCATCTGCCGGCTCAGGCCTTTCCGTTCCAGGATAAAGTGAGCCACTCCCACCGGTGTGTCTGACAGGAAGCCCCGCTCGATCAGATACTGGATACCCTTCTCTGGCTTCCTGCAGAAAGAGGGGAGGTAGATGAGATGACTGTCCTCCTAGAACTCGGCCCTTGGTCCCACTTCATGAACTAATTTTGGGCCCAACCATAGCCTCAGAGAACCAAGGAAGGTGAATATATAACTTATGTCCAATCCCTTCATGGTACAGATAAGAAAACTGAGGCCCAAGGGGAGGAAGCCACTCTCACAGAGTTTTTAAATTCCAAGGCATCCTCAACCCTTTCACTGGAGCCAGTCAGTTAACTGGAGCCACACTACAATGGAAACTAAGATCTAATGAGAGGCTGCTCTATGCCAGGAGCTTTAATATTCCCAGTAACCACTGAGGAGTCCTGGGAGAAGGCCTGAGCCCCCAGGCTAAGCCCTTCTCTCTGAGTCACAGACCCTCAGAACAGGAAAGTGAAGAGGTTTCTCTGTCTGCCTCTCAAATCCCACCCAGACAAGGTAGTACCCAGCCTCTGTGAATGTGCCAATAGACAAGATACTCTCTGCTTTCCACTAGGCCAAATCTGGGTCTGAGCTATCCTGTATTCAAAACCCCAGAGCCTTAGGACCCCATGAGGTTGGAATTTGGAAGAGACTTTGGTGCCACAGGAGTCTCACATCTGTCACTTACCAGTTGTGTGACTCAACGCAACTCCTTTTATGTCTCTAAGCCTCAGCTCCTTCTCTATAAAACAGGGACACTACTTCCCACCTTCCTGAGCTATTGTGAGACGTAAATATAGGTGGCAGTGTCTACTAGGCTATGAAGACACAAGGCATTTGGTTTCTAATTCTCTTCTGAGCAAATGTCATGCTTCCACCCCACTCCTAAGCACCTGGCATAAGATCAGGCACCTAGAAAGGGCTCAGTCATGGTCACTGACTACTCCAGCACTCCACCCTGCCCCCCCCCCCCAGGCCTGAGTATGCACACCCTGCTAATCAAAACTTTTTTAAAAGTTTGTTTTATTTATTTTGAGAGAGAGAGAGAGAGAAAGAGAGAGGGAGAGGATGGGGGGGGGGGAAATGAGCAGGGAAGGGGCAGAGAGAGAGGGAGAGAAAGAATCCCAAGCAGGCTCTGTGCTGTCAGCTCAGAGCCCAATGCAGGGCTCGAACTCACAAACCATGAGATCATGACATGAACCGAGATCAAGAGTTGGATGCTTAATAAACTGAGCCACCCAGGTGCCCCACACACCCTGCTAATCAATAGATGGAAGCACTGAAGCCCAAGGAAGGAACACACCTTGCCCAGGGCTACACAGAGAGGCTGGCCGGAGTCAGGTTAGGGGTCGAGGGCTCCTGTTACTTAGAGCAGGGTTCTTTATACATCATATCACCTCCCCACCAAAAAGGGTACATGGGGGACCCAAGGTTCAGAATCCATCCTATAGACAGCAAACCGGGGCCCAGAGGAGGAAACATCTTGCCCAAGATCGCACAGCCAGTCAGAGGCAGTATTAGGGTTAGAATTGCCTCTGACAGCTGTGTCTGTGTGTGGTGGGGAGGGCTTTCCATTCTGCCACCCTGTTGCCAATCCTCTTCCCTGAAAGGCTGGGGAGAAACACCACCCACAAAACGAGAGGATGGCTGAAGCAGGATCTCTGCTTGGAGTTCAGCCCCAGCGGTCCAAGTGCCTCTAGCAGGGTAGGAAGGGGCGAGGAGGCAGGATCAGGGAGCACGTACTTGTTGAAGAGGTTGAGGCCGATTCGGTAGTGCCGCCTTTGCACCACGTCGTTGTTAAAGGCTGGTGAGTCCCAGCTGTGCCTCGTCTCCCGCTGGTAAGTCTGCTTGCACAGGCCTGTGGCTGGAGGCTCTCTCAGGCTGTCCCTCGAAGAGGAGCCAGAGCTGCAGTTGATGGTCTCATTGGAATTGCTGGAGCTCTCCAGGCTCTCATTATCTCCACCATCAGAGTTCTCGCCTGCTGCCTCGCACTTCCCCAACCTCCGACCCCCAGCCACACCACTGGGCCCAGTGCCACTGTTGGGGGCTGGTGGCAGGGGCCCTGGCGGGGCTGGGGCTGGGCCCTCTGGGGCTGGGTAGTGGCGGTGTGGGATCGGGGCCCTGCCTGGTGGCCCCTTGTGCTTCAGGGTCCCATGGGGGCTGCAGCCATCAGCCTCATACACCAGCTGGCGGTGGACAGACCCGCGATCTGAGCGGTCACTCAGGTCCACAGAGCTGTCACTAGGAGGCTCAATGGTAAGCAGGGGAAGGTGGGCGGCCCGCAGCCGGAAATCCCGGCACTCCAAGCACCCAGGACCCCTGCGAGTGCCTTCCTCACGGGCACCGTCTTCCCGGGTCCCTGGTGGCACTGGTGGAGGAACTGGTGGGAGAGGGGCTGGCGCCCAGAACTCAGGCCGGCCCTGGGGTGGGGGCTCTGTGCTAGGCAGTCGCTCAGGGGATGGTGGGGGAACTGGGTCATCCAAGTAGAGGGGAAGGTCACTGAAGGACGTGGCTGAGCTGTCCTCTTGCTGTTCCTTTGATTCTCGCTTCTCCAGTTGGGCTGACCCTGGCTCCTCAGACATGGGCCCTGATGGGTGGCAGTTCAGGGCCTCATCAATGGACTCAGCCAGAGACTTTACCTGTGTGGGAGTAAAGGGGAAGAGGGAAGGGAAGGAGGGTAGGATGGTGGAAGGCAGGGAGTAGGGGAGGGAGGGAGGGGAGGCAAAAGGGGGAATCTTCCTAGTGGGTCAGCCAAGAAGAGGGAATCCCCTCCCCCACCCCCACAGGTTCTCTGCAGTGTATAAAATAACTCCCAGGGAACCATTGTGAGCTCACAGGGGCTGGCTATTGGCCACAAGTCCCCTTCTCAGTATCTCAATCCCTCCTTCATGTCCCTATGTACCCAAGCCAAATGCCACCTACTCTCTGATTCAGTCCACATTTCTGCCTCTGCCGTCCCCCAGGGTAAACCAATATCCCAGCTTCCTCTGGGCTCCCAGAGCTCTCCATCTGGTTCTGTCTTGTTCAACCCATAATATTTATTATTTGACGATCTAAACCATGGCTGGTAACTCTGCTTCCCTGTGGTATCCAGCCTCCAAACTGGCCTCTAATGATCCCTGCCTCTTGGTATACATGATCCCAGGCTTGGTCTGTAGAGCCAACAGTATATGGCAGAAGTGATGGGATGTCACTTCCCACATCAGGTTATACAGGACTGCAGCTTCCTTCTTGAGCACTCTTGTTCACTGTTCTCTCTCTCAATCTCTCTCAGACCCCTTGCTCTGGGGGAAGCCACACCATGAGCAGTCCTAGGGAGATGCCCACACGATGAGGAGCTGAATCTTCCTGCCAATAGTCGAGTGAGCTTGGAAGCAAATCCATCAGCCCCCAGCAAGTCTTCACAGACTGGTCTCACCCTATGGCTTGATTGAAGCCTCATGAAAGACCCTGAGCCAGAACCACCAGCCAAGCCACTCCCAGATTCCTGGCCCTCAGAAACTGTGTGAGATAATAAATATTTCTTGTTTAAGTGAAGTCTTTATGTTCAGTTTGAAGCTACTAAATTTGGGGGTCATGTGTTATGCAGCAATGTAATTGATACATGTAACTACCACACTTCTCCATCATATTTAGATAGCACTAACAGCTGAGCCCAGGCCTGGTTCCTCAGTCTCTGCACCAGACTGTGATCCCTTATCCCCCATTCTCCCCTTGAGGGATGGATCCAGGTTTCTGTCTTTTCAGCCAGCTCAGTCAACTTCAGTTGACTCAGCTCAACACATTTGACACAGAAGAGGTATTCAATTAAATGTTTGTTGTATGGATGGATGAGTGATTTAGATCTTCCATTTAAAATTTCTTTCCTCCCCCCTACCTACACCCCTTCACTAGCTCCAGGGAAGCATGTCCTGGCTGATGGCAGGGTGAGATCAGAGAGCTTAGAGAAGAATGATTTCTTCCCTTATAAAGCTTCATTCATTCATTCATTCATTCAACCCTTTCTGCCAAATACCTCCTTAGTTTTAGGAAGGAAACTAACATGTACTGAGCAGCTGCTTTCATGTATATTACCTAGCTGAAGTGACTCTTCAAAACAGCTTTAAAAGGAAGGTTCTATCTCCATTTTATTGATCATGTTTCAGTGAGGTTAAACAACTTTCCGGAGGTCACACAGCTGGGAGACAGCAGAACTGGGATTTGCACTTGAACAGCTAATGCTGACAGACCTCAAGCCGAGAATGATCTGCTACCACCATCACTGCCTATTATATTCCCACCATCTCATGCTTTTGCCAATGTAATGCCTGTGCAAGCAACACCCTACCCTCCCAACAATCTCTAACTTGCTAAGTCTTATTTGTCTGGTAAGGCCCAGCTCCAGTGCTATTTTCTCAAAGAGGCTTTCTCTTGTCCTCCCAAAAGAAAGTCTCTTTTCCCTCCTCTGCATTCCCATGGTACTATATGTGATCCTTTCTCATGGCTCTGAGCACACTCTATTTCAGGAGACAGTTATGTGCATGTCTGCCATTTCCTACTGGCCTCGGAGATCCTCGAGAACAAGGACCCTGGCTGGCTCATCTGTCTCTGTCGCAGTGCCCACCACAGAGCCTGGTCAATAGTGGTAGTAGTGCAGTATAAGGGAAAGGGCATGGACTTTAGAACCAGACAGAGCTGAGTTCCAATCCAGTTTGGAAAAGTCACTTCACGTCTCAGGGACTTGGAGCCCCAGTCTCCTCCTCTGTCAAATTGGGATAACAACCCCCATTGTGCAGGTCGTTATGATGCACACACAGCACCTGGCATGGAGTAGGAGCTCATCACCTGTTAGGCCTTAATTTGCTTGTGCATCAAGTTCCAAAGAGTGAGAACTTAAATTTTCTTATGTGTTCCAAAAGCCTAGATGTTTAACTTGTTCTAACTAGATGGATGCCTTTCTCATCCATCTCACAGTCCGTACTCACATGCTTGCTGGGCAACTTCTTTCAGTTTGGAATATAGGCAATATAGGGAGGAGAGGCCCTTTTCAGGGATGCTGACCTGTTTGGAGAAGGAGTCTTCGAGCTCTGTGATGTCATTGGAAAACTCTCCAGATGTGGTGACAGAGCTTCCCCCACCATCGATGCCCCCTCCACAGGAGCCTCCATATGGGAGCCCTCGTTCAAGCCGGTGGCTCCGGGCACCAGCCATGGCACCCTCGTCCAGCGAGGCAGGCTTGCCCTCGAAGTACGCGGGGTTCTGTGCCTTCTCATACTCCTCAAAGGAGAACTGCATCCGCATATTGGAAAGGATGATGCGGCGGGACATGCGGCTTTCTGAAGCCGAGCTGCGGAGCCGCTCAAAGTTCTTGTTCATGCGGTACTGGCGAAAGGCTGTCTGGATGGTCCTGGCGGCCCTGCGGCTCAGGAAGGAGCCCCCATACTTCCTCTCCAGCATTTCCACCTAGCAGGGGAGGGTCGAGGGGAATGAGGTCAGAAACTCACTGCAGCCTCATTCACCTCCCTGGGCCTCAACCCACACCACAGCCAACTGCGCATAGCTGCCTAGACAGGCCAGGCTGTGTGCTCTCAGTGTTGTGTCCTCACTTTAATCTCAGATAACACTTGTCACATGGGACTGGATTGTGGTTTTCTTTTTTATTTACAAGAAATAGATGTTCATTATGCCAGAAAAGTTAAAAAAAAAAAAACAGAGATGCCAAAAATGGAAAGAAAAGAAAGAAATTGAGAGCAAGGGGAAGGAAAGGAAAGAGGAAGAGAGAGAAAGAAGAGAGGGAGAGAGGAAGGGAAGGGGAGTGTGGAGAGAGGGAAGGAAAGAAGGAAGGAAGGAAGGGAGGGAGGGAGGGAGGGGGGTAGGAAGGAAGGGAGGAAGGAAGATAGGTTCGCCTGAAGTCCCAATACCTAGGCATAACCACAATGAATGCTTTGGTATATGTCCTTCCAGGTTTTTTTTATATACATAGGATTTTGTGCTCCCTGACGTTTTTTTGTTTTTTTTTTTTTTTTTGTTTTTTGTTTTTTTTTTTTAAGCTACACAAATCCTGTGTGATATATATGATATACTATAGCACACTCTTCTGAAAGTGCCCATTTATGTGTGTGCTTCTCCTATTAGATTTTGGAGGATTGGGTTCCGGTCTCATTCATCTTTGTGTCAGTGTTTGCTGAGTGAACTGGAAACTCAGTGGATGGGTGGTGAATGAGTGAGTGCATCCCCAGGAGGATGAAGGACCCCAGAGCTAGTCTCCCATTCTAGTTTCCCTATCCCTCCCTGGATACCGCCCTCAAGTGCCACATTCCAATCCCTCCCTTGGTTCTCGCACACCCACACACCCCCACCCCGTTCCCACTCCCATTCCCAGCCAGAACTGTCTCCTCTGCACCTTCTTGTCCTGCAGGTCCGTGGAGAGTTCATAGCTGTCCGATAGGGCCTTGGAGCGCTTTATCTCCTCCTCCTCCTGCTTCCTCAGGGCGACACTGGCTGGCTGGAGGCGAGCTCGCTGAGCCCAGGGAAGGCCCACCCCAGTTGGGGGGCCCCCCATGTGGCTGCTGGTGGGGGGCATCTGGCTCAGCCGGTAGGGGGGTTGGCTCCCAGGACTATCAACCGCTGTGCTCAGGTCACTGCCTGGGGCATCACCCTCCACACTGTGGGGATGAGATAAGATGAGCCAGGATGTGGGACCAGGAGATGGGCCTGCTCAGCAAGACTGAGAGTGGGTAGACCAGATCCCTGCCCACAACCCCATCCTCCCCAGCTCCCTCACAGACACAGGAACCCCAGTATTTAAGGGCAGGAAGGGAGTTCCCCTCTTTTCCCTTCAGGCCCCCTTGCCTTCATAGCCTCATTGCCCTTCAGCCCCACCACTCACAGCTCCGGCCTCTTAGACTCCTTTACCTCAAGGTTGGGTCTTCTCACAGACTTGTCCCCAGTCCTACTCACCCCTCACACCTGGTCCCTTCATAGTCACGTCCCCTCCACAGCCTTATCCCCAGACTGGTTCCCTCCCAGTCTTGTCCACTCAAGTACCTTTTTCTAATAGTGCTGGCCCCTAACAATTCCATCCCCAAACCTTCCTTCCCTTGATGGACCAGTTCCCTCACAGTCCCATCCCTCTCAGCTCTAGCCCCTCATGGCTCTGTCCCCAACACTGAATACTGTGGTTTCCTTCCCAGCCTGATCCCCCAGCACCACCCAGATCAGCCCTGACCCCAGGCCTGGGACCCACTCCTGCATCCTGCACCTCCACACTCATCCCTCCCCTGCCTAGCCCGACCCCCTATAGCCCCGCCCCTGCCCTCAGCTGCCTGGGCACTGGTCTGGCCAGTTCCCAGGGTTCCCTGGCTGCAAGGGCTCAGGCTCCCAGACAGTGGGAGGCACCTCCCATTCAGCATCCTCACAGGTAAAGAGCTGCCCTGCGGGGCAACTTCTTTTTTCTCCTCATAGCCTCCTCTGCTCAGCTGGGGGAGGGGAGGGCAAGAGTCTCGAGGTTGAAGACTGGCAGGAGCTGGGCACTGGGCCTTGCCTGCCCTGGTTACTCAGAGCTGTTGTTCTGCCAGATCTGCTCCCATGGTGCCATGGCAACCAGGCTGCCAGGGAACCCAGGTGGCGGCAGAGCCCAGGTGCCCTGAGCCTAGCGGGCAAGGTGAGGAACCACAGAGGTGGGGAAAATGGGGGAGGGAGGTCGGGAGGGGAAGGACAGGTGGGTGAAGCATGGGGGTTGTGGGGGGAATGGGTGTGGCTGGGGCCCAGGGAATGGTCTGGTTTGGGCAGGCACATGGATGAAGGGGCCCTTGGTTGGAAAGGGTTAAGGGGCCACTCCCCAACCCCTACTTGGCAGAGGCCAGGGCACAGGGCAGGGCAAGCTGGGGTGGATGTAAGGGGACTCCCTACCAATATGGGAGCTTGAGCTGCAACAGACCTTCCAGCCTTGCAGGAGAGCACTTAGGGGTGCAGTGGGGAGGCTGTACCCACCCACCAGGCTGGGTCCTGGGCTGCAGGGGGAGAGCTCCTTTCCACCCCTAGTGGAGCCTCCCACCCACCATTCAACCTCCATCCTCCCAATGTCAGTCTATAACACTGCCAGGAGCAAGGCAGAAACAGACTGGGGAATTGCCCTCTACCCCAAATACTCTCTCCTCCTGGGCCTCAGGGCCTTGTGAAGTCCACTTTGGGGGTCAGACCTGGCCCAGCGCTCCCCCCACCAACCCAGGCATCTAAGGTGCTCCTCTCCACCTCACTCAGGACTGCAGGATACTGCCCAGCAACCTCTCAAACCTCTCACTCTCAGCACACAGCTCAAACCCAGGTTTCCTCAATTGTCTCCTTGGTTCATGAACAATCCATAGCTCCCACTATCCACAGGAGATAGCCCAAGTTCCTTATTCTGGCATTTGAGGATTCTCAAAGATACCGTAGCTAATGCTTATAGAGTGCTTGGCATGTCAGGCACTGTGCTTACCACTTCATATTTAATAACCTGTTTACTGTCCAAAAGAACCCTATGAGATAGGTATTGTGATTTATCTTCATTTTATACATAAAGAAACTGAGGCTCAGAGAGGTTAAGTAACTTATCAATGGTCACACAGCTATTAATGATAGAGCCAGGATTCAAATCCAGGCGGTCGGTCTCCAGAGCTCACACTCTTCAATATTAAGCCATACTGCAAGCTTAGCTGCCAGCCCCCATCCCATCTACCCTTCCTCCAGCCTGGCCCAGATCCTGTTTCTCCCAAATACTCCTCTGCTTTCCACCTCCAAAACTGCTCGTACAGTACCTTCTGCCTGGAATACAGCCCCTATCATTTCTGCCATCTGCAATCTGAGAAATCCCCCCACACCCTACTTCTATCAAGATTCGGGTCATATGCCACCACTAAGAAGCCCTCCTGAAACCCGCCTCCAGCCAGAAATTATTGCTGGTCCTGTGCAGAGCTCCCACACACAGCACATGTCTGTCCTTCTTTTTATGGTGCAGGTTAGCTTTGGCAAAGCGTGACAACTATTTGTGTTCATGACTCCCAGCACAGGAAGAGACTTTGGTAATCTCCTAGCCAGCACAGAGCACAAGGCCGGGAACAGAGTAGCTAAAAGCTTCTGGAGTGAAGGAGTCAATGAATGGGCCATGGTGGCTATGCTAATAGATCCTCCCACCTGAGCCTGACCTCCCTCTCCAGTGTCCTCTTCCAATCCATTCTCCATCCTGCGGCCAGAGAGAGCTCTCCAAAGTACAGCTTTGACCATTTTGTGCTCCCACTAAAACCCTTCCACAGCTCCTCATAATTCATTTAACAAACAATTGAGCATTTTCTATGCGCCAGGCACAATGCTAGGTGCCAGAAATAAAATAGTGGACAAAATACATAAGATGTGTCCCCTGGGGAGGTGACATTCTAGTGGGAGAAGCAGACTATAAATACATACTGTTGGGGCGCCTGGGTGGCTCAGTTGGTTAAGCATCTGACTCTCAGTCTCGGCTCAGGTCTTGACCTCACAGTTTTGTGAGTTCAAGCCCCCCATCAGGCTCTGTGCTGGCAGTGTGGAGCTTGTTTGGGATTCTCTCTCTCTCTCTCTCTCTCTCTCTCTCTCTCTCTCTGCCCCTCCCCTGTTCATGCTGTCTTTGTCTCTCTCTCAAAAATATATAAACTTAAAAAAAAATTTTAAATACATACTGTCCTTTCAGGTAGGGAGAAGTGCTAGGAAGGAAAATACAACAGAGGGATAAAAAGTGCTGTTTTCGATATTGTGGTCAGGGAAGGTCTTCTTGAAGAAGTGGCATATAAGCTGAGCCCCGATGGAAGTGAGGGAGTGAGCTCTGTGGTCACCTGAGGGAAAAGCAGTCCAGACAGAAGGTAGAGCTAGTGAAAAGATATCGAGTTGAATGGCACCTGCCATGTTTGAGAAACAGTAAGGAAGCCAGTGTAGCTGGAGCAAAGTGGATGAGGGGAGAGTGATAGAGAGGTAAGATCAGAGAGGTAATGGAGGCCAAATCATGAATGGCATTAAGCCCATGATAAAGACTTTGACTTTTTCACTCTGATTGAGATGAGCTGAGGAGGGACGTGATCTAACTTAGGTTTCATAGGAATCATCATCCATAGGATAACGTCTAACTTCCTCACCAGAGCCATGGATGGTTCTGCTGACCTGACCCCTGCTTCATATTCCTCTGCCCCATTACTTCAACCTGGCTATGCCCTGCTCACCTTTCAACATTTAGCTCAGGTGTGCTCTTCCATGCCCACCTGCCCACTCCACACATGTTGGCTTTCAGGTCCTTCCTCTGCTGCCATAGGGCCTTATGGTCACCTCTATCCTTAGGGCAAGAGCATTAATGAGTTCATTGAATCCTCAAAATGTTTTGAGGCAGACACCATTAGCTCCATGTTATAGATGAGGACACTGAGGCTCAGAGAGGTGACAGAAACTTGCTCAAGGTCACACAGTTATTAGGTGAGAAAGTCAGGATGCAAACACAGGGCCCAGGCTGTCTTTTCATGACATCTCATTGCCTCTCCCCACTTCTGGCTCCATGTCGCCCCCAGGTCTTCACTCTTTGGCAATTCCTCCCTTCAGAGATGGCCCCCAACTCTGGTGCAAAGGGAATAGGGGCAGGGAGGTCAGACTGTCAGCACAGCCTCCCCCAAGAGGGCCTGGCAAAAAGGACAGTGCTTGAGGGTGTTGCCCCTGACATCATACATACTGTTGAAGAAATAGCACCTGAGGATGTGGAATCCCTTTACTCAGGGTCCCCCAAAACACCGAAGGGCATGCTGATCACATGGAAAATCTCTCTTCTCTTCCTCATATGTGTGTGTGTGTGTGTGTGTGTGTGTGTGTGCGCGCGCGCACACACACACACACACACACACAGACACACACCGTACAGTAAAGGCTGGGCAGGCCTAGGTTCAGGTCTTGACTGCCATTTACCAGCTGTGTGAGCCCAGGCACGTCCCTTTACCTCTCTGCACCTGTTTCTCTTCTGTGTAGGGCTAGAGGAAATGCAATTCCCTCTTTGGCTTCCTGGACTTCTGAAAGGGCCTGGGGGACCCTGCCCCCCCCCACCTCTGGACTCCTCCCAGTCAGGAGCAAAGAATATAAGAACACATACACACACACACACACACACACACACACACACACACACACACACGTGCACTGTCTTCTGGGCTATTCTGTGGGGGAAACTGGAGAGCATCCTCTGCATCAGGGGAAATAAACTACATTATACAAATAACCACAGTACAAAGCTGAAAGTCCTTAAGGCTGGGGAACAGAGGAAGTGCTGGGGGAGCTCAGGAGAGAGATTCCTTCTGCTTGGGGGTGGCTGAGCAGAATAAAAATAAACTCACACTCACAGTGCACCTTCCCTGTGTCAGGCATTTTCCACACATTATTTAATCTGCATGACAAACGTGAAGGAAGAATTAGTATTCCTACTTTGCAGGTGAGGAAAAAGGCTCTGAGGGGAAAGTAACAGCCAAAGGTCTCAGAGCTAGCAAGTGGCAGAACAGGAATCCAAAGCCCAGAGCCTGTATTAGTTCCCTTGCTGCCTTTTATAAAGGCTTCCTGGAGGAGGAAGCTGCTGACCAGGGCCTTGCCTAGGAGGAGCTGGTAGAAGTGAGTGACTTTGTGAGCCAAGGCACTAAGATAGGGAGAAGCAGGGTAGGACATTCTGTAGGGATTTGGGGTGGCCTGCCCATGGTGTGGGGCACTGACTCTCCCTGGATGCTGCTCCTAATGGGAGGTCTCTCTCCCTCCTTCTCTTTATTGGCACTGCCCGGAGCTAGGCAACCAGCAGGGGATGGGATCAGGATGCAGTTGCCATGGAAATGAATGGGGGCTGTTGCTATGGATACTATAAGATGAGGGCAAGAGGAAGCTAGGGATGCTGAGGACTATTCACATGACAACTTAGGATGGAAAGGCGGGGTGGGGGGCAGTGAGGGGACCTGAAGTGAGAGACAAGAAAACAAGATGAGGAAGTCAGAGCACCTAGATGAGGGCAGGGGCTTTCTTCGGGCCTTGGAGAAAGACAGGCAAGGACGCCAGACAAAGGGGTGGGTGGGGCAGATGGGCAGAGGGACCCCAATCACCTCTGTCTCCTCTGATGGCTCTTCTGCAAGCTGTTTCTACTGCTCAATCCCAGTGCCATGGAGAATCCAAACCTGGGCCAACCTGGCTTGCTTGGCACAAGGGCTGGTAGGGGAGGAGGCCATCAAAGGGACTGACTGGGGAGAGAGTGGGAAAACACAGGCTTGGGAGCACACAGACCCAGGTTTGAATCCCAGATCTGCTTCTTTGCAGCCCTAAAAATAATTGTTGTCATTTACCAAGTATCTACTTTTTGTTAGGCCTAGCAACTTTGCAAGGTCTGGGTTGTTCTCCCTGAAGGAGATAACAGATGAGGAAACCGAAGTACAGAGAGATGAAGTAACTTGCCCAAGTCTCAAAGCTCAGCAGTGGTGGAGCCAGGAGCCAAATCAACAAATTAAGGTGTTCTTAACCACCCTCCCTCTGCTCTGAACCGCCCCTCCCAGGTCTAGTCTGCATTCTCCAGCTCCCTACACCTTCCCACAATGATACGCACAGGGCCAGATGCTGGGTAAATAAATATTTGTGGAGTGTGAGAAGAAGCCACCTGGGAGGAAGCAGGAAAGACTGAGGTTAGATGGAAGAAGCACCTGACTTTGAGAACTGTGAGTCATGGGTTAGACTGGCCAAGGGTAGAAGAGCCAACAGAACAGAGATGGACTCTATGAACCATGCAATCCCACAGATCCAAACTCAGGCTCAGAAAGTCAAAGTGGCATGCCCAGGGTCGCAAAGAATGAGAACCAAAATCCCCTACCTTCCAGGCCAGTGTCCCACTTTTTAGTTTCAGAAGCCCCTTGAATCTGTCCAGCTGTCCCCCGCCAACCCCTGCACCTTTAAGCTACTAGACAACAGCTGGGCAACAGAAGGCTACTTGCACTTCCTACGCTATGTGAGCACAGTGCCTTTGTTCGTACTCTTCGTTTCTTCTTCCTTGTTCCCTCTCCCCTTCGCCCCAGACTTCATTGCTCTGGGTGAGCTCCTCTGCATCTTGCAGCACTCTGAGAAGGTGAGCCCTCCTGGGAAGCCAATTCTGACTCATGTCTACCCACCCCGCCGTAGAAGTTGACAAGGTAAGCTACTCCCCACTCTGTGTCTTGTGCACAGTCATGTCACAGATGATCCTTATCAGCAGCTAACTTCAAGCTACTCTCTTGAAGTGTCTGTCCCCTTCCTGCTCATGTCTCCCAAAGGCAGTGGCCTGGTATGATTCACCTCTGTGGACCTGGCATGCCCAGGCCAGGGCCCAGCATACAGCATGTGCTCACCAGCCACCTTGGTCCCCTAAGTCAGGTGGCAGTCGTGTGTGTCTGAGTGTGTGTGACCATCCTGCCTGGCAACTGTCACCCTAAAAGCCATAGCCTCACATGCTCAAAAGCCACCCACACCCAGTCTCGTGATTATCTCTACCAGGCACACACAGAGAGCCTGTTAGGCGTAGAAAGTCACCACCTCACACAATCAACCTCACACACACACACACACACACACACACACACACTCACTCAGAATTCCTTATACCATCACATTCCCTTAGGTACACAACAGTGCAGTTTCTCACTACTGATCCACCTGCCTGCTGCACATAAAGTCATGCACACATATGCACAGGCACATACGTTTCCCTCACAACCGAGAGTAACCTTCCCTCTTCCCACAGCCCAGGCCCTCAGCCAATTCAGTTGTCTACACAGGAGTCTACACCTCCTCGGCTCCCACAACGATCATCTGACCTTGACTTGCCCTCTCCCTCCATTTAGTTGAATCCTTGCCCCTCTTCACTTCCTTCTATCTCCAATCGGATAAAGGGTAGAATGGTCTCTTCTCCAGCCACCACAGGTCATCTAGACTCACACACCCTGGAGAGCCAGTGGAACAGATCTACACACTATTCCCCAACTCACCAGCACAACCCTGGAGCTCTCCACCAGGTTTCTGTCCATGCTGTGTCTCCTGTGATGCCTCTTCACATCTAGTACCCATTCAAACCCTTCCGAGTCTTCTATTCTTGCCCCTCCTCCTCCAGCAAGCCCTCCTAGACACTACAATCCTCCCCAGCCCACCTTGACATACCCCCTCCTCTTTGCGCCAGGAACATAGTTTGCTCATTAGTGAAGCCATATCTACTCCATCATTTCTGCCCTTCACACCCTGCCTATTTTTCCAAAGGAATTTCTCCTCTCCCTTGGGAGGTGGAGATCTTATGGAAAACACGGCCACTGTCTTCCTTCCTTCCACTGGATCCCTCACAGTATTAAGCGTGAAGCCTTTCCCACAGTTAGATGCTCAAACAATGCTTTCTGGACGAGTGAAGGAGGGAGAGGGGAAGAAAGAGAGGGAAGGGCAGAGGAAGGGACAGAGGGAGGGGAGAAATAAATTAGAATTTGGATGAGTTAAATGAGTAGATGACTTGAGTGGCTGAGTGAAACAATGAGTGAGGGATCAAGGTGAGGGGATGCTGAAGGAGGGGGGTGCTGAAAGAAAGGAGAGGAGGAACTCTCACCTGCACCTTAATCAAAGCAAGAGCCACCAGCCACTGCACACTTGTCCAACTGTGCATCACACCTTATGCTGGGTTCCTAGTGTTTTCTTGCTAATCTTCATGACAACCCACAGAAATAGATACATTCTCACTGTACTCGGGAGGAAAATGAAGTTCAAGGAGAAGAAAATACTTGCTCAAGATTACACAGATAGTTAAGGGGGAGAACCAAGGTAAACTCAGTTTTGTTCAATGCCAAAGGCTTAGAAAGGGAAAGCCAGGGTATGAGCCCACTTGGGGCGGGGGGTGTCTCTTGACTTTGCTCCCAACACAGACACATTATGGAATGTGTGGGTCTCACCGTCCATAAAGGATACCTTCTACCCTCCTGTCGACAGCTTCCAGGGATGCTTAGAACCAGCTTCTGGAAGGTGCAGGATATATTTAGGGTCATTACATCTGGAGGAAATGGCTTCCCCTTAGACTCAGAGATCCCTAAAGTTGTAGAATCAGAACCTTGAAAGTACAGAATCGAGGACTCTTAACCATCACAGAATATTAAAATCATATTATCAGAATTTTTTAATAACAGAATCATGAAATCTTAAAACCACAGGATTGGAGAATCCCCAAATCACAGAGTTGTAGAAATAGAAACCACAGAATTGCATGGAATGTGTCACTGAATTATCATATTTTAAGTCCATATAATCACAGTTTCTTAAAATTCTAGCATCTCAGATTGACAGAATGTCAGAGCTGGAGGAACCCTTGGAGATCCTCTGGTCCAACCTCCCTCCTCCTTTTACACATGGGGTGGGGTGGAAACTAGGTAGCAGAGGGGCCAAGCAACATGTCCAGGTTGGCCGGCCCATGCTGCCTCAGGCTGACTGACTGGAGAAGGCAGCAGACTTGCCCGTGGTGAGAGTGCCACACCATTCGTTCATTTATTGAGTGCCTTTTGGGTATTGACAATACCAAGAATCAGACCCTACTCTCTCTCCCAGGCCCTGTTCCCAGCCCTGGATAGGAAAGAAGGTAAGGCCCTGGTGGGGATGAGGAGAGGGAAGTGGGGGTGGGGTGGAACATACATCAGACAGAGAGAAGAGATCAGCTTTTATTGATGGAAATTCCTTTGTACACAGCAACACCCGCACTCTGAAAGCCCTCTCATCCTGATCATATTTACAGAGCACTATGGGAGTGGCAGAGGGCACGGGGCAAGGCCTTCAAGCAGTGGAGATGGCAGCAATGGCCACAGCAAGGGAACCAGCGAGCGAGCAATGGGGAACTAGGCAGGCTGGGTCCCGCCCCTGTCTGGTCCTCTGAGCCCTAGGCACCCTGCATCTCTGTTTGTGCTCACAGAGGACAGAGGTAGGTCCTTGGGATGTCATTTGGAGACCTCTCCAGGAGTGGCAGGCTCCAGGGTGCCTGGGAAGTGGGATGTGGGTACGGGAGGGTCCAGGTTCCAAGCTCCAAGCTCCAAGCTCTACTGCTCCCACATTTTAGTCAGACCTAGGGCTCCAGCCTTTATAATTCAGGGGCTGGAGTCCAGGGGAGGCAGCAGTGGGGGGACGGGGGAGTTGCAAGAAGGAGGTGGGGAAGGAAGGGGCACGATGCTTGCCTATCCTGAAGCAGGGACAGGGTCCCATGGGGGGTCCTGGGCAGGGCAGGTTGGGGGGCTGGTTAAGGCTTTTGCTTCTGCATAGAAAATGACCCTTGTCCTCTCAGTTACCGAGAGGAGGGACTACTGCACTCGGAGGCCGGACAGCAGAACTGATGAGCGTCTTCCTCTTCCTCTTCCTCAGTCTCCTCCTCCTCCTCCTCTTCCCTGGGGCCAGGAAGGGCAGGGTAGAGGCCACAGGCGGGTGGGTGACAGAGAGAGGCAGAGGCATTAGTTTGCAGAGCAGGGGAGATACATGAATGGCTGGAACCAGGGTGGTGGGGCTAGGACGGGGTCTGAATGGGGAGGTCAGTATGGCAGATGATCTATGGCCACACCCAACTCAGTCTCCAAAGAGCCTTTGAGAGCCCCCCCCCACACACACACACCCAAGCCAGGCTCATTTAAGGTCAGGCCCAGAGTATACAAATTCCATTTCTGACCTGACAGGTGCCCAACCTACATTTGAATATAAATAGCAGCAACCTGCTTGGGTGCTGGCTCTTTGCACACATCATCACATTTAACCCTTGCAACAACACTGCAACATTTTAGAGACAAAGGAATTGAAGTTCAGAGAGGTTGGATAACCTGCCCAAGGTCACATAGCTGGGTGAGTGGTAGAGTCAGGATTTCAACCCAGAGTTCTTAGAGTTCCAAGTCCCAGACTCATCCCACAAGGTCCTTTAGGTGAACTTGGCACTATCTTGAGAAATCCACCCTGCCCTTGAAGGACAAAGATTTGTATTTCCTGAAGGCAAATTGGAGATGCTTAGAAATGGAGTATGGAAAGCCCACAGCTTTGGAAGCCAACAGGCCAGGGTTCCAATGCCAGCTTTACAAGTGCTTCCAGGCTATGTGCCCAGGCATATTATTGCCCCTCTTGAAGCCTAGTTTCCTCATCTGTAAAAATGGGGCTCATGATGCCAATCCCACAGGATTGTTGCAAGGACTCGAACATACGTCAACTGCCTGGCAAATAAGAGCAATAAGAACATGGTGGTGGTTATCGTTAACTGCTCATGAACTGAATCTAATTCCCAAGGTGGCCATTTGCACCCACACTGTAGTGCCACAGTGGCAGGGAGGAGTCATTGCAGGAACAAGCGCCTGTCCGCAGGGTACTAGGGGGCCATCACTGGAGCTGGGCTACAGATTTTTGGAGGGGGGATGGACAGACAGTAGGGCTGAGGGGGTCCAGGTGCCTTGGGAATGAAAAGGCTGATCCTCTGGAGATAGCCAGTGAAACAGTATCACCCCACTCCCAGACCCCTTGGCTCAAGATAGGTGGTAAGTATGGAATCCAGGAAACTGGAGGATTGGGAAGAAATGAGAAGGAAAGAGGACAGGCAAGGGAAGGCACTGCTGTCCAGGTGACAGACAAGCACACACATGTGCACGTACACACATACATGCACACAGGCACCCAAGCACACACACACACCCTCTTCATACTCAAAGCTCCCTGTGACACATTGTTCCACAGAATCACTGAGTCAGCAAAACCACGTGAAGCAGAGCTCAAGTCCTGGGCAAGCGGCTCCCCCTTTCTGAGGCTCCCATTCCTCATCTATAAAAGGAGAAAACTCCACACCTCTCAAGGCTGTCATGAAGAACAAACGATCTTCCAGTCCCACTGCTCACTTCTCTTGCATCCAGGTCAGGCCCCTGCGACCCCTCAGCCTGCCACTGCAGCCACCTCCTCATTCCTTCTTCTCTCTCCCCTTTTGGACCCATCAGCCTTCCTAATAAAGACTGCAAGCAAAGATTTCTTGCTTGTCTCTGCTTAGACACCCACCTTGGCTCCCCACTGCTTCCTTGATAAAGGTCAGACTCCTCAACTTGGCATTCAAGGCTCCCCCACAATATGGCCTCACCTGGCTCTCCCTGTCAGGTGGAAAAAGCATGGGCTTTAGAGTTAGACAGACCTGGGTATGAATATCGGCCACACCTCCTACTAGCTGGGTGGCCTTGAGTCTACCTCTTCACTTCTGTAGGACTAATTTGCCTCATCTGCAAAATGGAAAACACCTATTCCACAGGGCATGGTGGGATTAAATGAATTCAAGTACGTAATGCACCTGCCACAGGGTAGGTTTGGTGCTTCTTATGTAGTAACAGTTATTATCACTGTCATCATCAGTGGCTCACTCATCTCACCCTTCATCAAATCAGCTTGTTCATTATTCCATCAGGATGGCCAACCTTTTCACACCTCTGTGCCTTTGCTGACTCTGATTCCTTCTGCATACATCTTTTCCTATGGAAATCCCAGCTGAACATCATAGCCCAGCTTAAATGCTGCTTCCTGAAGGAAGTCCTCTCTGACTCTCAACCGGAAGTATTCCTTGCTCCCTCCTAGCTCCAGCATCCATCCCTTGGTCAGGGATCTCCATTTGTTGCTCTGAACTTCACTGAAGCATTTCTCTCACCAACCCGCTCAACACCCTCATATTTCCCCACCCCACCACCCCTGCCTTCCTTTTCTGTAAGAAAGAGAGGGCCCCTATACTATTTAAGGCCAGCCCCTCCACCTGGGCTCTGGAACCCACCACTGCTACCTCCTCCACAACAATCACCCCCTCTCCCTCCTGTATCTCAACCCCTCTCTCTCTCTCTCTGTTGCCTCCTTCTTACCAACATTTATAGAAGCTCAAGTCTCTCCCATCTGGGAATAAGAACCCTCTATCTGCCCCCACATCTCCCTCTAGCAATCACTGTCCCTCTCTCCTCTTCACAGCTAAGCTTCTTGAGAAATTCATCTACACTGGCCATCTCCACTTCAGTACCTCCCACGAGCTCTTCAACCCACTGCAATCTGCCTCGTGCGCCCACCATGCCATAGAAACTGTTCTTAGCCAGGTCATCGAGGACCTCCTAGTGGTTAAAGCCAATAGACTCTCTTCCACCCGCATCTAACTTCCACCAGCTATACCGTTTGCCACTCTTAACAAGCCCCTCCTGTGCACGGATGGCTCTTTCCTTCCTCTGCTTCCGTGAGCCCACAGCCTGCTGGTTTTCCTCCTACTTCTCCGACCACCCCCATCTCTTCTTCCTCTCCTCATTTCTTCTGTGTTGGTCCCTCTTCCCCAGTTCTGGTCCTCTTCTCTTCCATTCCACACCCTTTCTCAGCAATCTCCACTGCATAACTTCAGGTATGGCTTAGGACCCTCCCCATCTCTTCCCCTCTCTCCTGGGTCCCAGACCCATCAAGCCTAATCCTTGCCAGAAGCTCCATCAGGATGGTCTTTAAGGCCTTCTGAGCTCACAGGGACCCTGAACTCAGCATCTTACCACTGCAAACCTGTCCTCTGCATTTTGCACCTTCCTGAAAAGCACCACCATCCACCCAGGTGCTCAAGCCCAAAACACACCTGGGAGTCATGCTAGGTTCCTCCTGCTCCCTTAACAAGTCAGTTGCCAAATTCTGCCGATTCCGCCTCCTCATCTTCTGCTCCTCTCACTCCCTGTTGACTCTTTGTTCAATCATATTGGTGTCCTGCTGTCTCTCAAACATAACACACACACTCCTGCCTCAGGGACTTTGTGCTCTATGTTCCTTCTATCTGGATCACTGTCTCCCAGCTAGGTGTGGCACCAGACACATTCTACATATTTAGTTGTTTATTTATTTATTATCCCTCTCACCCCCTGTAAGATCCATCAGGACCACCATCTGTTCTGTTTGGTGCTGTATTCCTAATGCCCGGCACAGCATCTGGCACTCAATAAATATTTGTTGAATGAATGACTCCATTGCCAGACCTGAACACTGAAACTCACTCTGAATTCCAACCTCTGTCATCTCCACTCCCTTCCACCCCCACAATTTATTCAGCCTACTACTCCAGTAGTAGAAGATCCTCCCAATCACCTCTCAAATCCATCTCCTCTGCTCTGTCCCCATGGCCACTATCGTCAGTTATCTCTCTTTTGGATTACCACAGCAGCCTCCTCCCTAGTTTCCCTTCCTTCGAAAAAGCTTTTTAGAAGGAAGAGATATGCCACCTTGCCTGCTCGAGAACTGCTCACTGCTCTCCAGCTGCCTACCATGAAAGAGGAAGCCTTAACTCCCCAGACAGCTATTTGGAGGCAGGTCCAACCTCTGCACCCTCCCATGTTTAGTTTCGCTATCTCTCACCCCTGGGCCTTTGTGTGCACACTCAGAGTATCCTCCCCCATCTCTAGCTCTCTGAATCTTTATGGACCTGAATGATTGGCTCAAACACTACTTTCTTCAGGAAACAACCTGACTCACAAACCAGAAGTAATTCCTCTTCAAAGACCATAGAGAAATATGTGTCTCCAGTGTCGCTCAGGATCTCCGAGAACTGAGTAGGATGGAAGTTAGTAATTAGCAAGGACTTTGAATGCTGGGTAAGCATTAATAGAGATTCCCTTTTCCTCTTGCACTATTACCCTGGATTCATGTCCCTCTGGACCTCTGCTAATGCCAACTTATCCTTGTCTCCTCCCTTTTCTTCATCTTCTATTGGGTCTATCTCATTAATAACTCCCAAAGGCTTTAGATTCCATAATTTGAAATTAAAATGTTTCTATATGACTGGTGCCCAGTGGAGTAGTGCAACAGAAGTCCTGCTCAAATCCACTCCCTTCCATGCCAATACCCCAGTTGAGGTCTTCCAGCTGGCCTCCATGCGTACAATCCATTTCTCATACTGACTGCTAGTGCAATGTTTCTAAAACACAAATTATACCAAATTTCTCTCCTGTTTAGAATCTACCCACATGCTACTTCATCACTAGCAACATTGGTTCTTGACCTTTATGCATATAATGAAAGCCACGGACCATTTCCCCAACAAAAAATGCCCGTAGGTACACACCCAAAATGTTTTGCATTCAACTTCAGGAGGTTCAGGGACCACCGGAAGCCCATGAAACCCAGGTTAAGAACCTCTGGCCCTACCCAATAACTTCTAGGTTCTTCTACATATGCTGTTCCTTCTGCCTGAAAGGTTCTTCCACACTTCACCCTTCTGTCCCTGACCGCCTCTTACTCATCCTCTAAGACTCAGCTTTTAGTCTGAGTTGACCTGCAGCAGTCCTAGACTAGGACAAATCCCTTCCTTTGGGCTTCCACAGTCTCCTCCACCATGAGCCCCTCTATCATAGCTCTCCTTGGTCTCCTCAACTGACTGGGAACTTGTGGAAGGCAAGAACCATTACCCAGCATAGGCCCTGGCTACAGCAGAACTCCATAAGTATCTACTGAAATGAACACTAATAACAGCTACGTGTTTTTTGAATACCCATTATGTGTCATGCATTCAGCAACTGATCTCATCTATAAACCCCACGATGTTATGTGTTTCTTTTAACAGATAAGGAACTAGGCTCAGACATGTGAAGTGAGTTGTCTATGGTCACGCAGCTAGTGAGTGAAAGAACTGGGAATGAAATTGAGATGTGTTGGCACCAATGCAAGTATTGGCCCACCATGCTTCCCTGCCCTGGACTATGAGATTGGAAGATGGCATCGGTAGAACAGGGCCAAGAACCAGGGCCAGAATGCCCTGTCTGGGCTCCACTTACCATGGCTTCATTTTTTTCCCTCCTGTGTCCCCTTTCATGGCAAGACCAGAGACCTGGCTCTCTCTTTTTATAGCGTAACCCCCTCTGTCCCATGTACTACTCTCAGCTTCTCATCTCAAAGCCCCACTATGGTTGGGCCCATTCTTTGATCCGGAACCATCCTCAGATACATAAAGTTTTTAGATCCAATCCAATCCAATGCTACATACTTGGCTATGAGGAAAACAAGACATGGGTAGTGCATGCCCTTCAAGAGTTGATAGTCACCAGGAATTTTACATGCACCATCTCCAATCAGCCCTGAGAGGTAAGTAGGCATTATCCTCATTACACAGATGAGGAAACAGAGGCTCAGAGGTTAAATGGCCTGCCCATAGTCATAGAGTTGGTAAGTGGTCAAACTTGGATTTAAATAAAGAAAGGTACTAATTCAACTACTTTCCTGCACTAGGTCATCCTGCTTGGAAGAGCCAAAAAAGTAGGCAAGACCATTGCTGGCAGGGTTGGGGGATGAAGAAAAGCTATCACTCTTTCAAGCCTCAGTACCCATGTCCCCTCCTGTAGGGGACACGTGGGGTTAGGTGCCCTTCCTCAGGAAGCCCTCTGAACCTACTTCTGTCCCATACGAAACCACACTATGTTGTCATTGTCTAGGTGTCTCTTCCCTCTAGACTTGAGCTCCCTGATAGGACAAGATACAATTCATTCCTGTATCCCACCAAGGTTCAGCACAAGGCCTAACCGACCGTGGGCAGGACAAATCTTGCTGAATGAATAAGATGGTATTTGAGCTAGTTATGAAAAGGAAAGCAAAATCTGAACAGCTGGATGTAGGGAAATGGTATATATAGAGAAGGAAATGTTAGTAAAAGCAAATAAATGGGACCGAGGATAAAGACCAGTAATTTTGAAATTATGACAGAATGTGTATAACATGTTTTCATTGTTGTTATGCAGATTTTCTTTTCCTTACAAGAATGGGATAATACTACAAACCATCTTCTGCAACTTGTTTTTTTCTTTTTTTTTAAATGTTTATTTATTTTTGAGAGAGAGAGAGAGAGACAGAGCCTGAGTGGTGGAGGGCAGAGAGAGAGGGAGACATGGAATCCGAAGCAGGCTCCAGGCTCTGAGCTGTCAACACAGAGCCCGACGCGGGGCTCGAACTCACAAACCATGAGATCATGACCTGAGCCTAAGTCAGACACTTAACAGACTGAGCCACCCAGGCGCTCCAACTTGCTTTTTTTCTTATAGCAATAAGTCTTGGAGATACTTTCATGTCATTATATAGAGATGTATCTTTTTCTTTTGATCTGTAAGAGTATAGGTGAATACAATAGGATGGGTGAATCATGAAAGAAAAGCTGTTCTCTTGTGGACGGCCATGTAGGTTGTTTTAATGTTTTGCTATAATAAACAATGCTGCAATGAACATCTTTGTGTATGTCTGGAAGCAGTTTTGAAGAATAGGTTCCTAAAAGTTGAATTGGTGGGCCAAAGGAATGCACATTTTGTTTAAAATGTAGATAAAACTTATTTCTGTTGCTTTAACATCTTTATAGACTGGCTAAAAATAAAGATTAGTCCTACTCACATAATCCAGCCTTTATTTTGAGAAGCATACATCATGCAACCTTTTCATTAAGAGTTGGTTGAGAATAGCTAAATTATGGAAAGAGCCTAAATGTCCATCAACTGACGAATGGATAAAGAAATTGTGGCTTATGTACACAATGGAATACTACGTGGCAATGAGAAAGAATGAAATATGGCCTTTTGTAGCAACATGGATGGAACTGGAGAGTGTTATGCTAAGTGAAATAAGTCATACAGAGAAGGACAGATTCCATATGTTTTCACTCCTATCTGGATCCTGAGAAACTTAACAGAAGACCATGGGGGAGGAGAAGGAAAAAAAAAAATGGTTAGAGAGGGAGGGAGCCAAAACATAAGAGACTCCTAAAAACTGAGAACAAACTGAGGGCTTATGGGGGGTGGGAGGGAGGGGTGGGTGGGTGATGGGTATTGAGGAGGGCACCTGTTGGGATGAGCACTGGGTGTTGTATGGAAACCAATTTGACAATAAATTTCATATATTTAAAAAAATAAATTAAAAAAAATAAATTTCATTAAAAAAAAAAAGAGTTGGTTGAGAATGCTATCCTAAAAGGGCATGTGATAAAGAGTGGCACAGTATGGTTTATGCTCAAAGTTGGGATTGAATGCTTTAGAAAAGACCTCCGGTTGGAGGACCATCTAGTAGTAAAGCCTTAGAGAAATCTACCTCCAAGACATGGTTCTCAGGTTGGAAGTATACCCACATTTAAGATTGGGGGTGGGGGTGGGGACAACTGACAAATTGGTGCCATAAAAAATGGTACCAATTTGCACTCCAATCATGGAACATGAGAGATTCTGTTTCCTCACTGGAAACAGTGTTTCTGTTTCCTCAATCTTTTCAATTTTGGCACTTTAAAATTGGTACTTTGTTCTTGTTTTAGTTATTTTCTCATTCATCAGCTAATGGATGTCTATTCTCTGAATTGCCAAATCATGTAATTTCTCTATTCTAAAAGATGGTATACATCTTTTTCTTATTGATTTCCAGGAGATGTTTTATATATAAACAGAGATCTTAACCTTTGCCTGATGTTTATGTACCAAATCCTTTTTCCTAGGCTGTTATGTTTTAATTTTGTGTATAGTCTCTTTCTTTACACAGAAGTTCTCAACTTTAATGTAGTCAAAATTATTGTTCTTTACTTTATGGCTTCTGGGTTCTTAAGTCATGCTCAGAAAAGCTTCTCCATCCTACTATGATAAAAATATTCTGTATTGTCTTCTGATACTTTTGCAGTTTTATCCTTTGTATTTGATTTTATGTGAGACAGAGGTTTAACTTAGTTTTTTCCCAAATGGTAGCCAATAGTCCCATCCCATTTACTGACTCCCTACTAATTTGAAATGTGTTCTTTATCATAAATTACATTCCCATATTAATATTTGGTTTTGTTTCTAAACTCTCTATTTTGTTCCCTGTATGTAATTCTCTATTTCTGTGATGATATAAGATTGTAATTTCTGCAGCTTTATGGTAATTTTGTATGAGTTCCCCCTCATTGTTCTTCTTTTTCAAAATTTTCTTAGTAATTCATGGGCATTTACTCTTCTAAATGAGCTTTAAAATCCAATTGCCCAATTCCCAAAGAAAATACCACTGACATTTTAGTGAGAAATGCATTGAAACTTTTGATCAGATTGAGGGAAAAAATGTCATTTTTACTATATTCAATCTTCACATCCAGGAACAGGATAGGATCATTGACTACTCAAGTCTTCTTACAGCCTTTGATGAAATTTTCTAGTTTTCTATGGAGAAGTATTTCATGTTTCTTGTTAATTCCTAGTAATTTTATCATTTTGTCTTACTATTGTGAATGGAATCTATTTCTATTATGTCTTCTAATTAGTTATTGTTGCTATTCAGAGAAGCTAATGGTTTGGGTATATATTTATCTTGTATCTAGCCATCTCACTGAATTTTCTTATTAGTTCTAATAATTTTCCCTTTTATTCTCTTTGATTACCTAAGTAGACAACCATATCATCTCCAAATAGTACTAATTCTGACTCTTTCTTTCTAATATTTATACCACTTATTTCTGTTTTTAATCCTACTGGTTAAAAGTTTTAGAAAAAAAAATGTTGATGGGGCGCCTGGGTGGCTCAGTGGGTTAAGCGTCTGACTCTTGGTTTCGGCTCAGATCATGATCTCAGGGTTCATGAGTTCAAACCCCACATTAGGCTCAGCGCTGATAGCGCTGGGCCTGCTTGGGATTCTCTTTCTCTCCCTCTCTCTCTGCCCCTGCCCTGCTCATGCTCACTCACTTTCTCTCTCTAGTATAAATAAATTAAATTAAAAAAAAAAACTTCTAGGAAAAAATGTTGGTTAGTGACAGTGATAGCAGTCATACTTATTTCGTTCCTGAGGTTAATAGGAATTTACCTAGTAGTTCACTATTAAATTTGGTGATTATCTTTGGTTTCTGATAAAAAATTATTTATCAAAATAAGGATGTTTTCACTGACAGCTTACTGTACTAGTTATCTATGGCTGTGTAACAAATCATACCAATACAAGTAAGAAATAACTAGGACACTTACTAAGAGTTTTAAAACCAAGAACAGATACATAATTCTATCAGATTATTTTTTCAGCATTTATGGAGATAGTTATACATTCTTTTTACTTTAATCTATTAATGTAATCCATTAAAATAACAGCTTTCCTAATGTTTAACAATCCCTGCACTGCTGGGACAAACTTTCATTTGTCACAATATGTTCTTCTTTCAATACACTGATGGATTCAGTTTGATAATCTTTTATTTAAAAAATGTATGACTATTGAAATATGAGATTGGGCTATAGTTCGTTCTCTCTCTCTCCTTCTCTAAACCTATCCAGTTATACTAGTTTTCTAGAATGAAGTGGGAAGCTGCCCATCTTTTTCCATTATCTGATCTTTCCAGATTCAATAAAACTTCCATCATACCACCACTTCTGTAATACCAGTTGGGTCCTGGTACCATTTCTGAGGGGAAAACTTTGACCATATTTTTAACTTCTTCTATATTGTTCTATTCTATTCAAGTTTTCTGTCACTCCTTAAGTCATTTTGGTAATTTATATTTTCCTAGAAAACCACCCATTTCACCTATATTTTCACATGTATTGGTATAAAATTATACAGAGCATCTTTTATGACTTTTTTCATCTCTTCAAAATCTGTGGTTAAATCCCCTTCATCATACCTTATTTTATTTACGTTTCTTCTTGCTTTTTACTCAGTCATATCTGCCAGAGAATAGTCTGTCTAGTTTGCTGGTCTTTTCAAAAACCACCTCTTAGTTTATCAAATCTTTTGTTTTCTATTTCATTAACTTCTGGTTTTATCTATAGTAATTACTTTATTCTGCTTTCATTTGGTTGTTATTTTTCTAAATTTTTGAGTGGGATAATTTGTTTAATTTAAACTGTTGTGTTCCCTAATAAAAACATTTAAGACTATAGATTTTCTTCTGGGAACCCCCATGGTCACATCCCATAGGTTTTGATATACAGTATTCCCATTGACATTTATTCTAAATAGTCTATAATTGATATTTATCTTAAATAGTCTATAAATTCCATTCTTATTTCCTCTTTCACACAAGTGTTTTTTTAAACTTTCAAATGGGTCTATTTTTTTTTTTTGCTGTTGCTATATTTCATCTTATTGCCTTATAATTAGAAAATGTAAAATGTGATTTCCCATTAACTTGGAAATAATGTTCTCAAAGGTGTGGGTGATTGTTCCCTCTGCCTAAACATCCTTCTCCATCCTATCCAACTGGCAAACTCTTACTCATCCTTCAAAACAGCTCAAATCTTACATATTGTAGAACCAACCACTCCCGCCTTTGGGGATGGGGATGGGTATCTGCAGAAGGATTTTTAAGGAAGCATAAACTACAAACAGAATCTGAATCTCCTCTTTGGTCTCCTACCTGGTCTCCCAGTCACTCTTCTCACATGCTCAGACATTCATTCCACAATCACTCAGGCGGGCTAGAGGGAGATGGGGGAGAGGGTCTGGCAATGCTATTGCAGATTTGTCTGGAAGGGTGAAGGATGAGGGGAAGGATGGGTCTAGCTCTTACCTGCTCTCTGCCAGCCTGCCTGAGGGGGTAAGCTTCATGGAGTCAAGGACCTGAGTAGGACAGCAATACTGGTGTAGAGTATGAGACGCTGTGGACCTGAGAGACAGCAAGAGACAGAGAGAGAGAGAGACAGAGACAGAGACAGAGAGACAGAGAAAGAGACAGGGAGGGAAGGGAGAGGCCGGGTGGGGAGTAGGGATGAGGAAGTGAGAAGGGGAAAGGGAAGACTGGGAAGAATGGGAAGAATGGGTGGTGGAGGATTGGGAATGAAGAGGAGGGGTGGGAGGTGGGGAGGCAGGGAAGAAGGGAGAGAAGGGAGAGAAGGGAGAGAGGGAAGGGAGGAAGGGAGGAAGGAAGGAAGGAAGGGAGGAAGGAAGGAAGGAGGGAAAGAGAGGAAGGAGGGAGGGAAGGAAGGAAGGAAGGAAGGAAGGAAGGAAGGAAGGAAGGAAGAAAAAAAGAAAAAAAACACAAAGTCAAGAAAGAGAGGACAGCACTCGAACCACAAACAGAACACAACGACAACAGGGGGCAGCAGAGACAAAAGAGCCAGTCTGGGCCTCCTGTGTTCCAGGTGACTCCATGGGGACCTAAGCCACGGAGACACTGGGACACCACAGCAGGGAAGGGGGAAGGGAGCCCTCCTCACACCAGACGCCACACAGGTAGGAAAGAGGGGAGGGGAGAGGGGATGAAAGAGAAAGGGAAAAGATATATGGGGGGCTCGCCCTTATAGAAGACCCCTTACAAGAAGGGAGGAAGGCATGGAGGGAGAGGAGACTCTGGATCCAAAGAGGGGGAAGAACCCAGGCCAGGTGGGTAGAGGAAACACTGTAGGAGGAGAGGGAGAGGGACAGAGAGAAACTGAAAGAGACACGGAAAGGGTAAGATAGAAAAGGGGAAAGACAGAGAAAGAGGAAGACAGAGGAATGGTGAGACAAAAGACACAGAGAGAGGACAGGGAGAGGCAGAGAGCGCCAGAGCAAAGGAGAGGAGAGGCGAGGGCTGAGGAGAGCTGCCAAGGTCTCAGTGGCCTAAGTGAGATGGGACTGGGGCTGAGTGGGTGGGTGGAGCCCAGTGAGCCAGAGGACAGGGTGGTTCCCAGTAGGAGTCTTTGCTTCCAAGGCCAGTGCTGTGCCCCTAGCCCAGGACACGGCCCACACTCCACCCCCCAGCACTGTACCCCCACCCCTAGCACAGGGTCCAAAGGCCCCCGTGCCTCCTGCTTCCCATGATTAAAGTCCAGAGAATGGGCCTGGGGGAGGAGGGACAGTAGGGTAGTGAGGCTGAGGGCCTGGTCTACCCTGAGCAGGGCAGGTGCTGGGAGTGGAACTGGCCCTTCCAGGTCAGCCAGCCCCTCTCCCCCACATGCCCCTGAAGGCAGATTGTGGTCATGGCCTGGCCATTCCAAAGCCCAAGTAAAGGCCAGGAGATGTGGCTGCAGGCCAGGCCAGCTGCCCAGCATCTCACTTGTGATTCTGAGGATGCCCAAATCTTAGATGCTTATAGAGAATCTTGGAATCTGAACCTGTTCTTGTCAGAGACTCTGGAATAAGCATCATCATCAGAATGACTGTCTCTCAAGTGTCATCTATATGCCAGTCACCAGCCCCAGTCCTTGACTCATTATCTCATCAAATCTGAGATGTAGAGACCCTTAGGCTGCTGGAATGTTAGTATCAGAGAATCTCAGCGGCTATGGGGGAGCCCTGCAGTGCTGAGCCAGGCTAGCATGCCAAAGCAGCCACTAGTTACACCCCTCATAGACCATGGACTGTGTTGCTCAGGGCTCCAGGGTCCTCACAGTGCGGGGGGGGGGGGGCACCCGGATGCCCATGCGCTCACCCTCTCTCACTAGCTCCCTCCCCAAGCCAAAGGCCTCCAAGAGTCCAAGAGGGGAGCCAGGAACCAGGAAGCCAGGAGGCTGCTGAATCAGCAGCCCAAGGACCAAGTCCGGGCTGGGGCAGGGAAGGAGGGGGTCAGGCTGCAGGGTCGGGGGTGGGGGGGGGCTAGGTTCCTACCTGCTACTCCTCCCGGAGGGCTCCATGGGTCTGGACCTGTCCCGAGGGCAGGCCCCCTGGCCGGGCGGTGCCTCCACTGTGTCACCACCCCCTCCTCCCAGCCCTTCCCTAGAAGGAGGAACCAAGGAGGCGGGGCCAGGCCAGCTGGGCTGTCGGCCAGACTGCAACTGGAAACTTTGCTCCTTCCCCTGCTCCCTCAGGAGGGCTGGGAACTCCAAGTAAGGGGAAGCAGTTTTGAGAACTCACAGTGTCTCCTCTGGGCCAAACCCCAGGCTAGGCTCCCCGTGTGCATCTCTGCTGGAATCTCCCCCAAGAACCCTGTCAAGTGTGTGTCACTAGCCCTATTCTCTGGACAAGAAAACTCAGATGGAGAGACATTAAGTAATTCAGTACCGGTACTACAGGTACTAAGTGGCAGAACCCCAAGATCGAGACCTGGTTTGACCATTCCCCAGATGTGGATCGGTCCCCTCGGCCATATTGCTGGCTTGTGAGTACAGAAACTTTTCCACAGAAGCTTTTCACATTCTCATCTTCCGCACAATTAGAGACCCTGTTTTGTTGTTGTGCCTGGATGCTGCAGATCAAGTAATATTCAAATCACCCATTTGGGGAAATCAAGGCAGGACCCTAGCCAATATGCTTGACTACTACAATAAGCTCGCATTCTCCTGTGTATGGTTCCGAGGACTAGCTACGAGAAATGCTCCCTGAAGAAAAAAGCAGAAATCAGAAGAAACACCATTCTCCATCAAGAGGCTCTTCTTCCAAGGAAACTGCCCTGCCTGACTTTACAGATGGGGAAATTGAGGCCTAGAGAGGGGAAGAGTCTTGCTAATGTTCACACAGCCAGTCAGACTAGAATCCAGATGCCCTGACTCCCCACCTACCCATCACAGGAATCTCTCTCTCTCTCCTTCCTTTGGATGAGGCTGGAGAAAGGAGAGAATTTGGAGGGTTGCAAGGATGGGGGGGTTCCTGAAGAGTCCCACAGATCCAGCTCAGAGTGCTCTTGTCCTTTCACAGCCCCAGAGCCCAGGCCCCTGGCTGTTCTGAGCAGAAGGCGGCCCTGGGAGGGGCCAGGGGGGCAATGATCTAGAAGGAATAGGAGCTGACAGGCAACAGGCCAGCCTTCCTGCCTTCCTGCCTCCCTGCTGGGGCAGCTGGTTCCTCTCAAGAAAGCCAAAGCCTTTGAGAGAGATAGGCCCTCTGGACCACCGCAAAGTTGGCATCTGCGGGCCCTTTGTGGTCTCTTCTCCCTCTTCCTACCCTCTAAAGACCCTGGTCCCCAGAGCTCTGGCCTTGACCCCTGCTTTTTTCTCTCTCCTTGAGCAACTCTCCTAGCTCCTACAGCCCCAGTGCTCTGTGCCCATTAGCAGTTACTGCCCTAATGGCTGCACCTCTGGCCCAGACCTTCCTCTTGGCCTGGTAGGAGTTGAGAGACAGAAATTCTAGTCCTGGCCATAAGGCTGATGTTGTGGCCCTTGGGCAAGCTCCTTCTCCTGTGTTAAGGCCAAGATCCCACACCTGGGTGCCTGGTAGAGCAAGTACAAGTCCCAGCTCTACCACTTTCCAGCTGGATAATGCTTCTGAGGCTCAGTTACCTTATCTCTAAAAGACAAGTGGCAATTTCTACCTCATGGGTTCTTGTGATGATTCAGTGAAACGAATGTGCATCTACGGTGTAGTCAGCTTGAGCCTAAAGGAGTCTGACACGTCTCCCAAGAAGACAGGGGAGACCCATGGGAAGCCTATTTGTTTCAGGGATGGGGAGGATTCTAGGAAAATATCTCTGAGCCACTCTTGGAATTCAGACATATCTGAGAATGTTGGGTAGATTCATGTGATGTCCCACCAGGGGCTGAAAGGAAGAAGGAATTAATGGTGAGCAGCTTGACCCAACCACAGGGCACCAGCAGGCCTTCATTCACTTATTCAACAGATCCTGTGGACCCGGCACTGGGCCAGGGGCCTGATACAGCAGGGGCTAAGGGTAGTCAATGTCCTGATCTCATGGAGCTCATATCCAAGTGAGAGGAGACAGACATTCAACAGCTAATGGAATTAAGCTGGGCAAAAAGAGGAGGCAGCAGGAGAGAGTGTTCCAGGCAAAGGAAACAATTTGGGCAAACGATCTGAGGTGATATTTCCAGGAACTGCAAGAAGGCCAATGCAGCTGAGTGGAAAAAGCAAAGGGGAGAGAGGTGAGACTGGAGATGTAGGCAGGGTTCTAATCACACAGAGCCTCGGAGGCCACAATAAAGTTTTGGTATTTATACAAAGAGCAGTTTGGCAGCCTGTGGTTCATGTACAGGCACTGGGGGAGGGGAAGTGTCTCTGAAGCCCCTGAAGTTGTATGGAAAATATTAATGAGTAACAGCATGTTTGGGGGGAAAGTGTAGCTTTCATCAGATCCTCACATGGGTTTATGATCCCAAAAGAGCAGGGAAGCTCCTTATATGATTCCATTCGCTAAGCGCCCACCATGAGCTAGTGGCAGGCCTCCTAGAACCTTCTCTGAGCTGACTCCTACCCCCCCCCCCCCCCGCTAGACTCAGCCTTCCCCTGCCCCTGATCCTCAACCAGTGCTCCACCCAGACAGGAGTGCTTACATTCTCTGCCACATTGCTGTCCCAGCCTCATCTTTGCCTCTGCTCAAAAATCCATTCCCACCACCCACCCCCACTGCCACCTCCCCACCTCACTAGCTCCCCCTAGTTCCTCACAAGTCAGCTTACAGGTTGTGCCCCCTGGAATAGGCCCTGGCCCCTTCCCTGTTTCCTTCCCACCCTGCACTTGTCTCAGCCTTCTCTGTCCACAAGGTGATGCTCCCTCTGGGCCGGGAGCTCTGTGGGGACAGGGGCGCTGCCTTATTTATCCCAGTGTCCCCAGAATCCAGCACAGGGCACCCAGACACACAGGTCAGCACATGGTGGTGGTGGTAGACAATCCACACTGAGGTGGAGGCTGCAAGATGGGCTGGTGGACACTAGAGGGCACTGTGGTCACTAGAATCCTGGCCTGATGCTGCCCAGGCTGACCCACAGTGGGTCCCAGGACCAGGTGCGCCTGGAAGCAAGGAAACTGTGCTCCTGGGTCCTGCAGCTCCTCAGCTCTGGGCCTAACTGACTGGGGTCCCAGTTACAGCCTCCCAACTTACCTTCTGCACCCTTCCCAGCCCATTGCTTATGACAGTCCCATTCCTCTGCAGAAACAGCTTTAATTCTTTACAAACACAGGTGCCAAACACGCCTTCCACAGTTCCAGCATACATTTCCGGCTCTGCCTGCAACTCTCTCCTATCGGCTTCACCTCACCCCACCCCCACTCCTCACCTGGCCAGCTTGTACTCATCCTCCAAGTCTCAGCCTAGGTATCAGCTTAGAGAGGCCTTCCAGCCCCTCAGGCTGGGTACAGTATACTTCTGAGATGCTCCCACCCTATACTTCCCCTGTAATTGTCTATTTCCTCATCTCTTTCCCTCCTGGACAGTGAGTTTCCTCAGAGCAGACTTCTATGATTCATCAGTATATCAGCTGAATCTAATTTAGCACAGTGCCTGGCACATTGTAGGTACTCAAGAAATCATCCTTGAGTGAATGAGTGGATAGATGAGTGAATGGATGGGTGGGTGGGTGGATGGGTGGTTGGATAGGTGGGTGGATGGATGGATGACTCTGGGAAGTCACTTTACCTCTACAGGTTTCAGTTTCCCCAGCTGTAAAGTGCCCACAATCACCTCTACTTGGCAGAGTGGCCAGGAGGCTTAAAGAGAATGTGTGCCAAATGCTCCCTAACAGTACCCAATACACAGCAGACATTTTGTGGATCAAAGTAATTATTAATATTTGGAATAGTAAAAAAGGGGGGGAGGAGAGAAGTTGAAGGAGACTCTGCCTTGAACCTGGGATAATCTCTCCAACCTCACATTTACCGTTTACACATAGAAGATGGCTTTAATGATAATAAGGAAACTATCATTCCTATTAAAAATATTAAAAATAACAGCACCTTCTATATGCAAGCCAGAAACAGGAGGCCCCCAAGGAGGCGGTGGGCAGCCTCTAAGTCTCAGCCAGAGGATGCGAGGCAAAGGCCAAAGTCAAAGCCGTGGGCATTGCTCCTGCATCTGGAGAACAGTCATTATGGGCACAGCTGGTTCCGAACTCTTTACTCATAGGTGAAAACTTGTCTAAGAGGTCATTAATTCTCTCTGTAATTAATGTAAAAACTGCAGGGGTTTGTATTAATGGAAAAGTAAGCCCAAGCGTCAAGCTGATAATATTGATAATGTGCACTTATAATTATATACTGCAGATAACTATAAACTCAGTCCCTGCACTAATAAAATGTGAAAATTCCCAAAGCAACCAAGAACTCAGTAGTAGCTGTACCATGAGTAGCATTATGTTAGTTGTTCTGAGGCTATGAAAATCACCACACACTGGTAGCAATGGTAATATTCACTGTGCACTTAAAAGCTGTTCTGGCATAAAAAGGGGGGGAATTATTTAGATAAAATGAGGGTGTTTTAATGCAAGTGCATGGAACTTGAAAGCACAGCGAGCAAAGGTCAACTTGCATTAGAAAAGGAACCAAAACCTTAATGGACAGGCAATTTAACAACCATGGGCTTCTGAGCAGACCGCCCCGAGGCTCTGACCTCATGTGTGGACCCACAATAACTGCTAGCTGGAGATGTATTTGACCTCTCTACCCTCACCCACTTCTAAGAGAACTGACTCCCACCTACAGCCCCTTGCTGCCGCCTGTTCCCATAGGCTGGACAGAACACTGTCATATGGAACGGACCCTTAAGCTTCCAGGTTGGCAGCCACATCAGATCGTATAAACAAACGCAGATGCAGCTAGTCCAGAGAGGTGAGTCAGTGACAAAGAGATGACAGAAACCAAGCAAGCCATGAGATACACAGAGAGATGAGACATGGGCCTGGGAGATGCAGAGAGAGAGAAGGAAGGAGAGGGAGCTAGGGCAAGTAATCTTGGTCCTTGACTTCTTGGTCCTGCTTCCAGTTGGGTGTGAGGCCTGACTATATATATATATATATATATATATATATATATATATATATATATATATACACACACACACACACACTTAATTTCTCACATTCGGTGAGATGTAGCTTCACAATAGTCCACCCCCCACCCTTTACATTCTGGAGTGAGTTTGAGTGGGTTTCTGTTCCCTGCAACAAAATGTACCCAGACTCAGACAAGGGAAAATTGGGGATATAAGTGCAGGGTTTGCATAAGCAAGACCACATAAAGAACATTATGTAGGGAGGGGTGGGTGCAATCATAAAGTGTTTGTGTTTGCTCATTCAAATGCTCCCTCGTTTCCTGACACTTGCTTCCATAGACGCACACTATAGCCACACACTCACACACACTGACATTCAGTGGCACGCAGAAACAAAGGCAGCAATGACTGGATATGCTTTTATGCAGATACCCAGACACACATGGACACATGCCACCACCTCTGCATTCCTCACGCCCGCACGGACACAGAAGCAGGGGGCACGCAGGAGCACACATAGGCACATGAACACAGTGGCGCTTGCCCACAAAGCTCAGGGCAGGAGTCGGGGCTTGACTGGGCTCTGTGCAGCCTCCCTCCCCAGCTGCCAAGTGACTCATCCCCAGGGCTGCTAATTAAAGCCAGGACAGAGGGGACAGAGGCAAGGGGAGGGGAAGAGAGAGAAGGCAAGTTTATTTTGGTTCTAACCAGGCACGCAGCCAGCTTGGGGGTCACCCACTTCCTGGGGCTAGGCCAGGCAGAGGCAGAGGAACACAAACTGGAAGGGGAGGGAAGACCCTCTTACCCCTTCTTGTCCCTCAGGATCTTCCTGGAATGGCACCTTCTTTGGGAAAATTACCCAACTCCTCCACACCATCCTCTTCTATCTCACTGTTATTCCAGCTGTACCCCCTCCAGACTCTTGTCCTTACAACTGGCCTCTCCTCTTCAGCACATTCTCATTCGGGCTTGCTGGAGCTGGCATATCTGTGTCTGTACCCTGCTTCTGTCTCCCCACCCCCAACAGACCACCCAACACAGGTACGGTACATAGGGAATGCTCTACGTGCTTCTGGAATACAACTGAGTTGACCCCAGTATACTGTGGTGACTGCACCTCTGATGGTCTGAATTCCTATCCTAGTTCTACTACGGGATAAATGCCTTCAGCTCCCTAAGATTAGTTTCCTCATCAGCAAAATGACAAGAATATACACCCTCTAGCATCATTATGGACATTAAATGAGAGAATATAGGTAAAGTGCCCAGCATGGTGCCTGGCATATAACAGCTTTAGCTAACACTCAGTAAGTGCTCCTGCTGTTAACACCCCACCTCAGGCCCAGGGTACCAGCAATAACACAGAGCCAAGTTCCAAGCTTGGCTCCACCACATGGTACCTGGGGAACCTCACAGAGAACTGCCTCATATGTAAAATGGGGGTCTGCGATATGATACCACAGATGGAATGCAAAGATTTGAGCCTGTCAAGCATCCTGTGTGGAGCCCAGATCTTAGAAGCTGCCAGATAAACGGCAGCAGTGAATACTAAGGGCAGCAGGAGCTCAGAACTCTGGGGTCAGAGCATCCCAGGAGGGAGAAAACAGGCAGGTTGGACTAGGGTAGCCAGGGAAGGCTTCCCAGAGTGAGGAGGACTGGAGTTGGGCTCCCAGAGCCAGAAAGCTTTCAGCAGACACTAAGTGACAAGGTTTTCAGGCACAGGAAATGGTGAGAACAGAGGGCTGGGGCAGGGTGGGCAACCAGGCTATGCTGAACAGGACTCAGCCTGGGAAGGGAAGACTCCAACACAGCTGGGTTGCCTCCAGGGACTGGTGGAGTCTTCGACTTGTGGATGGGGGAGCCTTGGAAGATCCCTGCAGTCTCAGCCACCCCAGATTGCCAGGAGGTCAAAACAAGGAAGCATTTTAGAGATTACCTAATCTAAACTCCCGTTTGACAGATGGGGGCACTGAGGCCCAGAGTGGGAGGCCTCCTCTGGGAACAGAGCCAACCGTAGCTCCTCCTCCCACTTCTCCTCCCAAATGCAGTGGGCTCCCGGTTGCCATGGGGACATCCCTGGCTCTGTGGGTGTCAGTGGCTCCCCCACCTCCTCCCTCCTTCCCTAGCAACAGGCCACCTCTTCAGCTCTCCTCCTTGCGTGCCTGGCAACCCCAGCCCTGTCCCCAAGGCCCCCCAGTTTCAGCCCGACCTTCCCTACTGTGGCACCGCCTCCAAATCTGGGACCCCTGGGAGGTATTGGCCCCTCCTGCCTCTCCCCACACTTCACATCTCTCAAGCTTGACCATCCAGTAAGAGACAGTGGATTGGGCGTAGAGGAGGGTGGAGGGCACTACAACATACTGAGCACTATTTTATGCTGAACATTGTTTTACTTTAATTTCTTTCATCTGGCTTGGACAAGTCAGAATCCTCATCCCCATTTCACTGGCCAGGAAACCAAGGATCAGAGAAGTTCAGTGACTTTGCAGAGAGCACACCAGCTAGGAAACAGGCTCTGCTGAGAGCTGGCTTTGTGAACTTGAGCCATCGCCCTCCGAGGGCCTTGGTTTAAAGTGCTTGTAGGCTTGACAACTTCTCACAAACCTACAGGAAGTCCGGGCACCTTCCTGTGCCCACAACCCTCGCGCAACACCAGCTGTTCAGCTCTAATTAGACTCCACACTTCCTCTGCCACCCCATACTTAGAAGCCCTCAGGCCTCCGTGGTTTTCAATCTACCTACCCTGCTTCCACAACTGCCAAGGCCTCTCTCCTCTCCTTGGTGTTTCTTCTCCCCCACCCCAGCCTCTCCCTTTTATGCACACACAGTGCTTATTAAAGACACTGGGGCTCCAAGGGATGAACAGATTTGTCCAAAAGCACATAACTAGAAAGTGACCTGCCATAAATGGAGCCCTTTACCTGGATCTACTTGCTGCCCTTGGTATGCTGCAGAGCTCAGCCTCTCCCCTCTAGCCTTCCCTGGCTCCCACTGATGACAGAAGGTATCAGTCCATGTTCTGAACTTTAACATTAGCTCTTTTCCTGCCCAGATCTGTTTTTGCCCAGCCAACTGTGCCCCCCTTGAGTCCCATCCTCACTTCTGATGCATATTGGCTACATTCCCAGGGATGTGCCCCCACCCTCCACTGCAAAGCCTGCATGTCAGTCCTCCACAGCCCAGATCAGATTCTGCCTTCTCCAGGAAGCTCTCCCTAGACCCCTAGCTGAAGCCAGCTCAAGAATTTACATGTGGTCCTGTGAGCATCCTCACACAGCCCTGGTTCCAAGTTCAAGGGTCTACCAACCAGGTTTGCAAGATCTTCCCCACAAGTGCTATGTTTTAAGACCCTTCCACAGCCCAAGTGTGACCCTTGCTTCCCAAATGCTGAGTCCTCGAGGCTGCTGTAGCCTCCTGGGCTGTGGACACAGGATGGATGTCGGGAAGCACGTCTCCATAAAACAAATGCTGGCTTTGGAACCAGACAGCACAGGGTATGAGTCAGAGTGATGCTACCCTGACCTATTGCTTTTCTTTCCTTGGGCAAGGCACTGACCCTCTGGGGAACCTCATTTTCCTCATTTGTAAATCAGGGATCCCAATCTACATCTAATAGGGCTGTGGTGAGCATTAAATAAGATCATGTTCAGAGTTCTTAATATGCGAGGAGCAAATGATAACTGCTATTATTACTAATATTAGGATGATGATGAGGATGATTATTATTATCTGCAAGGCTGTCAAGAGCTCCCGCAGTGACAGTGTGGGCAGGGCTCCGGGCTTGGTGCCAGGCAGACCTGGGTTTGAATCCTGGCCCAGCCATCTATGAGTTGCGTGGCTGTAGGCAAAACCCATAACCAGCCCAAGCTTCAGTTTCTTCAACTCTAAAACAGTGATGATAAGGCCAGCCTGGGTTCCACCTACAGTGTCACTAGGAGGATCAAATGAAAGAAAGTCCCTGATGACTTCTATAAGTTGTAAAGGCCCAATACATGTCATCATGACTTATGATTATGATCATTAGTAAATACGCTGAGCTATAGGTCCCAGGAACTCCCCTGCTGGGAGAGCTGAGAGCTAGAGATGCCTTTAATAGGATTCTTCAACAAGTAGCAGGGATATCAGTGTGGAGGCCTATGACTGTGCTTGGAGCCATGCCAGGTTGCTTTTCTCCAAACCCACAGTGGAACAGTGGGACCCAGGTCCTTTGCTAGACTAGTGCCTTCGTAAATGCTAGGACAGGCTGTGCCCATGCCTCCCTCCTTGGCTGCATCCTGGGACTAACTGCATCTTGTCATGTACTCCTTGCCTGGACACTGGGCCTGACTGCATCTGTCACATTCCCCTGCTTTCCTGTTGACACAAGTGTGCTTCCACCCCACAGTCGCGACCTTGGCCCTCATCAGTGTGCTCATCCCATAGCCCCTGCTTGGGATGCCAGGACACGGTGTGTCCCATTACACACTTCCATCTCTATGCTGGGATCCTCTGCCTCCCTCCCATATCTACTGCCTGAATGGCAGGACCTGGGTTGCCACCTATGGTTGGGCAAGCTGTGCCCCGTACAAGGGTTCACAGCCAAGAGGCCACAAGTAGGGGACTGAAATGGTATCCTGTGCTCTGTTCACTAAGCCGGGAACCCCAGTGAGGAGCCACAGTAGACCAGTAGAAAGGGAATTTTCCTCCAACTGATCAACTCAGTGGATTCTACTCTTCACGAAGGCACTGTATATGCTAGTTACAATCCTGGCTGGGACTGAGTATACCCATCCCATCCCTTTGTTGCCTGGGCCCATCTCATCTCAGAGATCACCCCTGGCCTAGATGCTGAGCCTGAGCAGGCCTTATCCTGAGTCCCCCCACCATTCCCATGTACACCCAGACTCCCTATCCTTCACACTTGTATCTTCATGAAGCTTCTGGTGGGTTAAGGCCTGGGAAATGCATAAATAGCCCTTGTCTTTACCCCCATTTTACTCCTGCCCCCACGAGCTGCCAACTGATCACACCCTGAAAACTTACTGAAGCTTGTAAATCCTTTTTACCAAGCATGTAAAAAAAAATATGTGCACTTGGCACCATGATGTATGTTTCTAATGTGTAGACTGTGTCACATTAAAAGTCCACCCAGATCCCACTACTCAGGGCTAGTGCAGTTTGGGGTAGAGCACCAACACTAGACCAGAGAAGCCCCACTTCTCTCATACCCTCTTCTCCTGGAAGGAAAAGGTGGAGAAGGTCCCAGGTCCAGAGCCGACCTCTCTGCAAGTCAGCTTTCCCATCTGGGCAGCAACCATGAATCCCTCTGGGGTTCAGCCCAGCTCAGCCCATAGTAGCTAGGGTCAGAAAGACTGAGGAACAGTTTTCAACCCCTTTCCCATGCCTGCCACACTCACCCAGCCCTCCCAGTCTGCTCCATACCCGTCCCTAATACCAACGGGACAAAACCCCTGGGCCCCCACCCCTGCCCATGGATCCCCAAGTTAGAAATCAGAGGGCCCCACCCCAGTCCCTGCCCCATCTCCCAACTGCTACTAGAGAAAGGGGGTACTGACCTGACTGTCCTGGAATTCTCACCATCAGATCTGAAAGGGAAACAGAAAAAAAAAAAAGTCAGCATTTACTCTCTGTTCTTCTCCCTGTGCCCTATGCAATGACCTGGTGGCCTAATACATGTCATGAAAATGAGGGGTAGGGTATCTCATCCAGAGAAGAACCAGTGAGAAGGCTGGGAGATGGCAAAGGGCCTGGCCATTTGTTGGGACAGTGAGGAGGACAGCATGGCTGGAGTGCACTGAGCAAAGGGAGGAACGGTAGGGGGTGAGGTCAGGGAGGTGCCAGGAGCCAACCATGTGGGTCCGAGTGGGTCACAGTGAAAGGTAAGGCCCAAATCAGAGTGGCTGAGAGGCAGCCTGCAGCTTGGGCCAAGGCAAAGCCCAAGCTTTAAACCCAGAGAGACCTCACTTCAGATATTGGCTCTGCCATCTACCAGCCTTGTAACCCAGGCAAGCCACCCCCCTTCTCAGGATCTGAGCCTCAGTCTCCCCACTTGGAACACAACGCCAATCCTGGCAGGGCTGTTGGGATGATTAAACCCTTTGGAACCCAGCAGACAAATACCAGGTATTATTAACAACATAGCAAAGGCTTCACCAATTGCCTGGTCCAACCTGCTTATTTTCTAGATGAACAGAATGAGGCTGAGAGGGTAAGTGAGTCAGCTGCTGGGCTCCGGTTTACTACACAGGCCCTGCCTTCTCCATTGTGAGGCCCCCTCAGAGGTGAAGGAACTGCAAGAGAAGAGAATGGAGTGGAGGACAGCTTTGAAGGAACCCAAGGGAATGAGTGAAATCTGAACCACACCCCTCTGGCAGCTCCTCCTCAGAGGAGTGTGGGGGGTGGGGTGGGGGGAGGATTGAGACAGTGAAGCTGGTGCCTTAGGGGTGGGGAAGGGGAGGAAGAAGGACCAGGGAACTTGGAAGAAGTGGGAGAGTGTGGAAGCAGGCTTTCCTATCTCTTTTGTCTTCTTCCTCCTTTATGTGCCCCCCATCCCCTCTGTGCCTTTTCCACAGAGAAGACAGAGATAACACATCACAGGCTCTGTCCTCAGTGAGGGGAGCATCATCTATGCTGAGTGCAAAGCAAGAGATGGATGCACAGGGAGGGGAGGTGGACCTCAGAAGGGAGTATTTGTTAGAAGAGTGAATGGAGCACTCACAGCGAGGTGGGGCAGGCAAGCATCAGGGTGTTGAAGCTCTGAGTGGGTGAGTACTGTGCTCCCAGTTCTGCTACTTACTAGCCACGTAATTCTGGGGAAGGTACTCCCCTATGCCCAGCCTCAGCTTTTTCACTTGTAAAATGGGGTGTGTGTGTGGAGGGAGAATCTCTCCTCTTGTCAGGTAAGGCTTGCACAGCGTCTGCCTGGCACATGGTACATGTTCAGCCAAGGACAGTGGTACTCACCTTTGGCCTCACAGTCCTGTAAAGGGATAGATGACCAGGGCCACAGAGCACCTTTTCATGTTTATTAAAACTTTCCATCTCACTGTGCAGCAACACGATTGCTTCTGAGGCTTGGCCCAATTATTCACAGGTACCAGGTCAGAGGGGTCTGACTTCAATGACTCCCCAACTGCCAACAGAATTGAGGCCAAGACCCTCAACACTCCCTAACACTCTCCCAACACTCTCAACACTCCCAACACTCTCTCCCTAACACTAACCCTCTGCTCCAGACAGGCTGGTCTTCTTGTTGCCCCATCCCACCCCCAAGCCCCAGCACACATGGATTCAATCTACCATATACCATACCCAGACCTGGAAATATGAACCCTCCAGGAACTCATGGACTGGCCTCCTGCCCCAATCTACTTTTGAGCATAAGCAACATATATAATCACCTCCATCAGCACTGAGCACCTATATGTACCAGGCACAGTGTCAGACTCTTTCCCTACATTATCTACTTTGATCCTGCAAAGTGGGAACTACTCATCCAACTTTAAGATGATCAAATGAGGACTCAGAGAAGTTGAAATGATTGGCCACACATCATGTAAGTAGGGGAGCTTGGCATGAACCCCAAAGCTCGTGCTCTTACCATCACATGCCACTGTATCGGTAGCTCAGTGCTGGGCACATATGTACTGTTAAGGTGAGTTCCCTTATCCTACTTCCCTAATGTCAAGACAGACCCTTCCTCTCTAGGGCTCTTTCTTCTGAGAGGTTATTAGATACCTATCTCTGCTCCAAAAGCAGGCCTATATGAGGTGTTACAGTCCTCAAGATGGCAGCTGAGGGGAGCAAAAGATCTCTAAGCCATGATGAGGAATGAATTAACCAGTTCTCCTCACTGTGGGCTGATTCTTACTAGTTTGAGGGTATATGACATCATGGGACCCTCAATGTAGGGGGGGCATCCCACCTCAGAGGTTTACAGCCCTTTATGCATTTAGTGTATGATTAACTATGTGTAGATACCAATGATCATTAGTGCTGTGCTTTCCTACACCTCTCTGAGGGCAAATGCCCTGCCTAATGGTCAGTCTACCTCTTACTCCATGAAGCTGAGCCACCATTTTGGGGGAGGTGGCACAGACTTGGATAAGTCACTGCTGTCTGGACCTTGGTTCCTCATTTATAAACAACGGGGCTATGTTGGCTGAGTTCCAAACAATCTTTGGGCCCTAAAATATTTAGTTTCTTCAGAATGCCAAAGTTTCTCTTTTTTATCAACTGGGTTCAGCTGTCTAGATAGAGAGGCAAAGACGCAGGGTACCAGGCCTCCCTTTATCAATCCATGTCAGGAGAAGAGATCAATTTCTCCTGCTACTCCCACAGCCCTCTCCTAATGAAAGGTCACTTGGGACCCCGGGGCTCTCAAAAGGTTTAGCCATGCCAATTCCTATCCTCAGGAGCGATCCTCATAAACAGTAACTTATTGAAGCCTATGAGTACAGTGACCATATTTTCTGAACCAAAAACTTGGGCATGTAATATGACCAAGGATTTTTCTTTTTTTTAAAAATTATTTTAGCGTTTATTTTTTATATATATTTTGAGAGAGCATGAGCTGGCAAGGGGCAGAGAGAGAGAGAGAGAGAGAGAGAATCCAAAGCAGGCTCCAGGCTCCGAGCTGTCAGCACAGAGCCCGGCGCAGGGCTCGAACTCACAAACTGTGAGATCATGACCTGGGCTGAAGTCAGATGCTTAACTGACTGACTGAGCCACCCAGGCGCCCTGACCAAGGATTTTTCTTAAGTGATTTCTACCCAATGTGGGGTTTCGAGGACAACTGTGAACAGGGCTCCTTCCAGCAGTGCTCTGAGGGGAAAGAGGTAGATACCCTGGTCCAGGGATCATACAGGTCTCTCCAAAAGCTGAGAACCAGCCCAGGGGCAGCCAGGCATCTTCTCTCCTGGACATCACCTGGTCTAACTGTAAGTCTCTCCAACGGAAAACTCCCTTCTCATTGCAAATCAGTTGACATGGTTCTCCTGCACCAAACATTCAGTGACTCCCCTCAATGACCTCCCTGCCAGTCCTGCCCAAACTCTCCAAAGCTCTCCATCTTACTCCACCTCCTACCTACTTGTCTAGCACATCTGGTATTTGCTACCTGGAATACTCCTGCCCTTCTTTTATGCCTTTTAAAGTATTTTTAATTGTATTAGAGTGATACGTGAAATAGTTTAAAAAGTCAAATTGTAAAACGATCTTAACACAAAACTCGTTTTCCACATTTTTTTTAACGTTTATTTATTTTTGAGACAGAGAGAGACAGAGCATGAACAGGGGAGGGTCAGAGAGAGGGAGACACAGAATCCGAAACAGGCTCCAGGCTCTGAGCTGTCAGCACAGAGCCCGACGCGGGGCTGGAACTCACAGACCGCGAGATCATGACCTGAGCCGAAGTCAGCCGCCTAACGACTGAGCCACCCAGGCGCCCCTCCACGTTTTTTTCTGATTGCACTTTCGTATTTCTAAAGTATATGTTCGTGCTGCTAATCTATTTTGGAAACATATTTTCTTGTGTGTCCTTTTACCATTTTTTTGCCAAAGTAATACACATATGTAGATTTTCAAGTCACCCAGTACTTCAAGGATTGTAACAAAACACACAAATTTCCTACCCTACCCCCTTTGCACCCCCAACCCCCACTCTCAGGGACAAACCCTTTTCAACTCTTTTAACTGCTTTTTCAGGTATTTACCTCCTCATTTCTAAAGAGCCCATGTGTACATCTAGCTCAATCAATACTGGTAGCGGGCATTACTATGACTATATCAATACTAATAATGGATAAATCGTATCATATGCTATAACCACATTTCCTTTTCCATGCAACTTTTTCTTTTCCCTGGTGTTGATGTTGTTGATGGTGATGATGATGATGGTGACGATGATCTTGCTTGCTTAGTTTTCTTCATATCTATGATCAATTCTCCCCAAACTCTGTCAGAAGTGCAATTCTCCTCTCAATATGTTTTGACACATCAGGTAATCTATCAGATTATTTTTCCCCCTCTGAGACATTGTCCCTAGTGCAATTGAGACTGGGCGCTCTCTAGACCTGCACAAGGTTGCACTGAGATCTTCTCCTCTCCTCATCACTCTGGGTTTCCTTTCACCTCTCTTCAGTGTTGGATTTCCTGGATCCCTTGCCCTTTTTTCTGACTTTATGTCCACATTTTGCTGGAGCACATTCCCCAGTGCTTCCTATGAGGCCTAGGGCATAAAATCTTTAGATCTCATATGCCTGAAAATGTCTTTATTAGACCCTCAACCTCGATCGATAGTTCAACCAAGTATAGACTTCTAGGTTGGAAATTATGTTCATTCAGATTTTTGAGAACACTGCTCCATGGTCTCCTAGCTCTCCAGTGTTGCTGTTGAGAAAGCCAATGCCATTCTTTTTCTTGATTCTTTGTGTATCATATTTTTTTTCTGGAACTTTTCAGGATCTTCTCTTTAATGCCTGGTATTCTAAAATTCCACAGGCATACCTTGCTGTGGTCATTTTAACATTTATTTTGCTGGTTACTCAGTAGGATTTTCATTCCTTCAGTTCTGGGACATGTTCTTGGCTTTGATCACTTTCTTTGATCACTTTGTATTATGGCTTTGATCACTTTCTTCCTGCTGTTTCCTCCATTCTCTATTTCTGGAACTCCTAATGTCGGATGCTGGAGTTCCCCAATTGATCCTCCAATTTTCTCATCTTTTCTCTTCTGTTGTCTATTTATTTGTCTTGTTATTCTGCTTCTTAGGATATTTCCTCACCTTTTATTTTCTAATTCTTCTGTGGAAATCTTTATTTTGACACTATCTTTAACTTCCCAGGTTTCTTCTCCTCCCTTTGTGACCTCTGTTCCCTCCAAGTGCCTTTGTTTTTTGTTTTCTTGCTTGCTTTTTTGGTCACTCTTATAGGTTGATGGTCTTCTTCAAACAGGCTTGTACTATCTGATCATCTCTGGCTACCTAAGGCTTGCTAGTCGAGGGCAGGCGGCGGGGGGGGGGGGAGGTTAAATGTCAGTTATACTGAGGTTTAATTTACATAAAATGAAATGTACCTATCTTAAGTGTCCTTGGCTGGTGATCCTTGGTGACTGGTTCCCATGACACTAACAAGCTGATGGGAAGCTCTGTGAATAGATGGAGCTTGCCAGGTGGTGGGCTTCACTACAGTTGCTGGGCTGAAGCCTGTTCTTTTGTTGGAAGACTCCCACATGTTATCTTTTGGAGGCCCTTTTCTAGGGACTTTCAGTTTCCTCAGAGAAGACTACTTTACCCTCTTGTATGCTCCTGATTTCGGTGTCCTGGAAGTAGGGGAGTGGAAGAGGTTGGGATCCCACTGTTTTAGGATGCTTGTAAGCCTGTTTCACCCCACCCTTCATTGTGCCTGGTATCCCCAAGCCCAGGGCCTCTTAACTTCAATTTCTCCAAAAAATCAACCCCTATGTGCAGGGATGGGGCTGGAGGGGTGGGGGGGGGCCTCACTAGATGGGGCCAGGGAGGGGCCAAGAGTGTCTGTTAACAGACTTCCAATATTCTCCCTGTTTTGAATTCTACACCTCACCCTGTCTGCTGTGGTTCATAGCCCCTCCAAATCCTAAGCATTTCTGGGGCTCTCTGGGTGGAACAGTTTACTTCTGGTCAGCATCCCAGACCCTGTGTGTTTCTACCTTTTTTAGTTCTTTTTCTTTTTAAAAAATTATTTATTTTTGAGAGAGAGAGCGTGAACAGGGGAGGGGTAGGGGTGGGGACGGACAGAGGATCTGAAGTGGGCTCTGCACTGATAGCAGCAGGCCTGATGGGGGCTTGAACTCATGAACCATGAGATCATGACCTGAGCTGAAGTTGGATGTTCAACTGACTGAACCACCCAGGTGCCCCTACCTTTTTTGTTTCTTTACTCATATTTCAGTTGGATTTGGGGAAGTGTCAGAGATAAATAAGTTTATTCAACTCATTATGTATAACAGGAAGTTCCTCTTCTTATTGCAGCTAACTCCTATTCATTTTCTGTGACTCATTTAGGCAAGACCTCCTCCAGAAAGCTTATCTTAATGTCTCTAGGCTGGATGAGGAGGCCCTCCTCTGTTCCCCTGCACTGTCCTTTTCTTGCCTCCATCACAGCCCTGATCAAACTGTTCTGAAAGTGTCCATTTCCTGACTCTTCCTGAAGATCAGGAGCTCCTGGTGGTCTGGGGCTGTCACTCAGTCATGCCTGTATGCCCCAGTTCCCAGGGTCTGGTCCACAGAGGCACAGAGAAAATATGTAGTGATAGAATGAATGAATAAATGAATGACTTCCAAAATGAATCAGACCCAGCCAGAGGGACCATCTAGAAAGGGAAATAAGCCGAAGACAATTGTTCCTATACAAGGCCAGTTCCCTAAAAGCTAGATGTGCAAGGATGCCCACTACAGCATGATTTGAAACTGTGGACAAATGGGCCCAGCTTCCATGCCCTGCATCCATAGGATGGTTAAGTACCTTATGGTATATCAGTTGCCATGAAAAACAATGCTAATGAAGAATATGCAATTACATGGGGAAATGCTCAAACGAAAAGCAAGAAAAAATTTTATGTGCTGTATCATTTCAACTGTATGAAAAGAATGAAAAGAACAAGGGAAACACACCAGATGTTTGCATGCAGTGGCTGCCTTTGTGTGCTATAATTATGGGTAATGTTTTCCTCCTCTACTTTTCCAAGTTTTTCTACATTTTCTAATGGAAGAATGCATTAAATGTCTAATTTTTAAAAAGGTCCTGAGACGTGAAGGCCAATGTCCTGAGAGTGCTATGAACAAAATACTGTGATGGGGGACCTAAGAGTCTGTGTGCAGGTCCCACAGTGCTTGGTGGGAAAGCTGCATTCTTCACTGTCCAGAGACCTTGAAGACCCAGGCCCATGGAATATGAACCTCTCTCGCTGCAAAAGTAGGACCTAACTTGGGAAGCCAAAGGAGGAAGATATTGGAGTCTAGCTTATTACAAATAGCAATACCATAGGCCATCCTGGGAAACAGAGGCCCCTACACTGGGCCGCAAACTTTAGAAACCCCTATCCATGAGGTAAAGGATCTGAGGGGCCAAGGGAATGGGACCATCAGGGTCTCAGGGGCCAAGGGAATGGGACCATCAGGATTTTTGGCCCTCTTTCTTCTAGACTACACTCCAGGTACCCAGGACCCCGGCATTCCCTGCCTATGTCTCTTGAGCTTATTTGCGAGAATTGTGAGGTCTTATTATCAAGGTCCACCGGCTAGGCCCAACAGGTGGCCAAGGGGAATCTGGGAGTAGGGAGGGCTTTGATGTGGCCTGGAGTGTCCATACACATCTCAAGGTTCTATACAAACCACAGGTTCATACAGAATGGGGACAGGCCAAGGGTGTCAACTGGTACCTTGCCCAGGCCCTACAAAAGTAGAGCCAGGCAAGTCCATACCTAAGCCTCAGGGTTTATAGAAAGGTCTAACACTGAGAGGTGGATGGACCTGGGTTCAAATCCATTTATCAGCTGTGAAACCATGAATGAGTCCATTCCCTTCTCTGAACCTCAGTTTTCCCAACTATAAAATATGTATAATAATTCCAACTTCAGAGAGTTGTGGTGAGGCTTTCTGGGAACAGGATGGCCTAATGGTTATGAACACAGGCCTTGGAGAAGACAGGCCTAGGTTTCAATCGCAGCCCTGCCCCTTCTAACTATGTGATTTGCATCTCTGAGGCTCAGTTTGTTCACCAATATAATGGAGGTATTAATAGCATTAACCTGATAAAGCTGTTGGAAGGATTATGGTTGTAAACAATATGTAATAAAATTGAAACATTCTTAAATGAGGAAAAGCTGCTTAATAATAGTTGTGCAAATATTGGTTATGGTGGAGTTGACGAGGCCTTCTATACTGCCGATGCCCCTGCCCAGCTTTATTTTTCTCCACAGCACTTACCACTACGTGACATACTCATATCTTCTTGTTTCTTTTCTGCCCCCACCCCCTCCAACATACAAACACTAGAATATCAGCTCCACAAGGCAGAGATTCTGTCTGTTTTGTTCACTGTTTCTAAGTACCTAGAACAGTGTGAGGTACATAGAAGATGTTCTTCTACCGTTAGGTAGATATCTGCTACTTAGGGGTAAAAAGGCATTCTTGGCTGATAAAATAGCCAGAATACAGGCATGGAGGCACAAAGAAGTCCACTGTGCTTAGGGAACCCTAGACAGTTGACTACAACTTGATTACTGGTCAGGAAGGGAAGAAAGTGGCTAAAAAGGTGAATGGAGCCACGGCCTGACCAAAAGGAGCATGCAAGAGCTTTCCCAGACCACAAGTGGTGTAAAGACTTACTTTTGATGGCTAGGGAATGGAAAAGCACTTGGGAGAGAGGCAAAGATACCTCCCAAGTCCAAGAGCCATCTAAATCATGACAATGTGAAAAATGAAAGTCAAAACCTTTTGAAAGATTATTCAGCTGGAGAAGACTCCTTCCGAAGGGACCCATCTGAACCAAGAATCAGACCTAGAAATGACAAATAGGCAGGTAGAGAAGTCAGGAAGATGAGATGATGGTGATGTAAAAAAATCTTATAAAGGTTAATGAAAGAGAACAACCAGATGAACCACCAGACAAATCAGAAAGCTTGCTGGATAATGAAACCACCTTCAGCAATAGAGCCACATCGAAGGCGAAGATGGTGGCATGGATGCAAAATGAAGGCCATGGTAATTTTGGTTGCTGGTTATCCCTTTGCTGGTAATTACTCTTCCCATGGTCCTTGATTTCCACTATTCATTGAACAAGTTCTGGGATGATAAGGATGATGATAATAATAATGAAGATTGCTGCATACTTCAAAGGAAATATTTTGCTTTTAATGTTTTGAATTTCTTTTTCAGGAAATAATGAGACAAGTACCACTTCACATTTTTATTTCAAATAGAAGATAGGCAGAGACTACAACAAAGAGCCTTGAATACCAGGCAACAGTGTATTGTCCTATAATTTCTGAGGAGCTTTTGGGGAGCTCAGCCCTAGGAGTAATTAGGTCAAATACTGCCTTCCCCAACTTCATGCTCCTTTCTGTCAAGCAGGCTTTATTTTGGTCCGTAGCATATTCTGCCTTCTAATAATCCAAAAAGAATAAAGTGAATATTGATTAAGCACCTACAATGGTTCAGGGCTTGTGTTATATTCTCAACAGTTGGGCAAGATAGTGATTATTCTTCCCATTGTATAGATGTGAAAACTCTGGATCAGGGTAGCAATGAGATTTGCCTAGAGTTACGAAGCTAATAAGCAGGGAAGCTGAGATTCAAGTCTGGGTTTGTCTGACTCTGAAACCAAGGCTTTTAACTGCTACAGCTGTGGCTTCCTTCTGTCATGCCAGAGCTAAGCGGCACTTCATCTCCTATACCAGCCTGTGAGCTTGGCCTCTCTCCCTCACCTGGCTCCAATCTCCCCTCCACACAGTGCAGCCCAACACCCTTGACACACTATGAGCACTCAGAGAGTACTTCTGGAAGAAACAATCATTCAAGGTCAGAGGGGGAGCAAAAAGAAAAGGAAAGGTGGGATTAGGCACAGGTGTTGCAGTCCAGATCAGCTCAGCATTATGACAAAAAAAAAAAGGAAGGAGGAGAGAGGGAGAAAAGGAAAATGGAACTGGCTCTCTCCAGCCCTCCCTTCCTGCCTCCCTCTGCCTGGGGCAGAGGGATGGAGGTTCAGCCATGATTGGAAGGAGAGTGGGTGGAAGGGGGTGCAGCTTAGAGAAGCTTGCTGTTGTAGAAGCCTCAGCTCATCCTCAAAGCCCCTCCTGTGCACCAGGGGGCCCATCTCTGGTCTACCTGCTCCCACGGCCTAAGCAAAGGACCAGAACGTTGGGCTGCATGCCAGGCACCCACCCAATGCTGCCAAAGCACAGCTCACAGCAGACCCAGGACCCTCTCAGGTCACAGTGAGGGTACCAAGAGAAGTAGAGGGGCTGGCTCGGGTTGGGGGTACAGATGGAGGCCGTGGCAGAGCAGGAGTCAGAACCCAGGTCTTCAGTTTGCTGAGGGCTCTCTTGACTGCACCAGAGGTTGAGAAAAATGCTCACGAATGCACATGGAGCCAGAGGTAACACATGCTGAAACGAGGCCCTCCACGGTTAGGTATTTGGGGGGTTCCTAATAATTTCCAGTCTCAGTGCAGAGTGAGAAAGCAAAACAACCACTTTTAAAAGTATCTTTAGCTTCATTTGGGCCTCAGAAGCATAAATGTTTATCTCCTCTCTCTCTCCCAGGACCCCACTAAAACGAATGTGAAAAATCAAATAAGGTAGGAAATTGTAACAGTGAAGAGGATGGAAGAGAGTGAGATCAATGGATGAGAGATTTCGACAAATTTCTAGAAGCAAAAAACAAAAAGAAGAGTGTGCATAGTTGGAAGGAGAGCCAGGGGCACCACTCAGGGGGTTGCAGTCCGGGGTGGGAATCAATAGGGCCAGCAGAGACCCAGAAAGACTCCAGACTTGGAGATGGTAGGTATGAGGAAAGGGTAGGAATGCTCAGGATCTGAAGACAGGGGAATAAACCAAGGGTAAGTACATGAAATCCTCCCCTGCTTCCCTAACCCCTCAAATCTAGAATACAAGCTGCCTGGCATTCACCCCTAGGCAAAATATCAGAGAGCTCAGGGCTAAAGGAATTAAACTATCTGGGATGAATTAGGGCATCCAAGTGGCATGTTGGTGTCCCTGGAATAAAGTGCTTTTCAAGTGCTTTTCATCCTGGCATTTAGGGGGCACCCATTATAACAGTCAGCTCCCTGGAGGCTCATCTGAAAGAAAGCCAGCAAGTGGACAAGGCAGTGTGGATATACAAACATCTCAACCAGACTTTCTACTAACTCATTTATAAACTACTAAAACAGAAAGTATGAGAGAAAAGAGCAGCAGCCCAGAGGATCAATCTGGGAAGCTCAACATCCAACTAAATGACATTCCAGCAAGAGGAAAGAGAGAAAATGAAGGGGAGGAGACTATCAAAAAAATTATGTAACAAAAGACAAAATGCATCACATTTTGTACCGGGGGGTCGGTGACTGGAAAACTGAGTGCTGGTTACATAGGTGTGTTTGGCTTGTAAAAATTGACCAAGCTATTCATTTGCGATGTGAGCACTTTTTTGTATGCATATTATGTTTCGGTGTGAAGTTTAAAAAAAATCCTTCTTCTAGAAATCTCCAAGGAGATTGTCCCCAGAAGAAGTGCTGTGATTATTCTGCAGGTGCAAGGAACTCCACAAAACAGTAACTAAATAAGCAAGGAAGTAAACAAACAAACAAGGTAGAAAGGAAGTCCTGGTCTCAAATATAAAACAAAGTAAAAAGTGGCATGATTTTGAACAATGTCGTAGAGCAGAAGAAAGGAAAATTCATTTGATCTGGATGCTAGGAACATCTTCCTGGGAGTACAGAGGTTGTGACAATGGACCTTGGGAACTGAGGTGCAATTATAGTACACTATTTGGCCCTGCAATGAATAATATTGACATAATCATAATCACATAAATAGAGTGTATTGGTGGTCAAATTAAAAAAAAATTTTCTAATGTTTATTTTTGAGAGAGAGCGCACACAAGTGGGGGAAGGGCAGAGAGAGGGAGACACAGAATCCAAAGCAGGCTCTAGACTCTGAGCTGTCAGCAGCTGGACGTGGGGTCGAACTCACAAACCATGAGATCGTGACCTGAGCCGAAGTCGGACAGTTAACTGACTGAGCCACCCAGGCGCCCCAATGTGGTCAGCTTTTAAAATCAATTTGTCTTGATACAGCACTGAAGACCTAATTATTGTCACAGAACAGAATATAAATGCAATCAAGCTTGCTGACAAAAGTATGGAACACACAAAGCAGGAGCTACAAGGGTGGAAGAGAAATGGAAGGAAGGATGGGGCCCTAATAACTATGTCTTACAAACTGAGTGGTCGAGAGATACTGTGGAGGGGCGCCTGGGTGGCTCAGTCAGTTAAGTGCCTGACTTCGGCTCAGGTCATGATCTCATGGGTTTGATTCATGAGTTCGAGCCCCACATCAGGATCTCTGGTGTCAGCACAGAGCCTGCTTCGGATCCTCTGTCTCCCTCTCTCTCTCTCTCAAAAATAAACATTTAAAAAAAAGAAAGATACTGTAGAAAATGGATGGAATAAGAAACCATAGTTTAAAATAGTACTTGATAAAAATTACAAATTTGAGAAGAGGAGAGAAAGAGTCAGGTGTTGTAAATAAGCTAAATCCTCACTTGTCATAGTAGAGAGAAGTCAGTGGATAATGTTCAAAGTTGATAAATGAAGAAATGATGCACGCTATTGAGAGATATGAAGTCACTGCCAGAAAACCTAAATGGTAAAAGCAGCCACCTCTGGGGACTGGGAAGGGGGCAACGGGGAGACACTGGCTTTTTACATGTGTCTTTGTGTACTACTTGCCTTTTTAAAACTATGCATATGTACTGCTTTAATTTAATTTTAAAAACAAGTCCCTCCTCTTTCTCTGGACCTTGATCACCCACATGCTACATACAAAAGAGGGAGCTTGATGATTCCACGTGGTGTGAGGTCCTTTTCTCCATGCTTCCTTTTATATATTTATTTTTTTAAGTTTATTTATTTATTTTGAGAGAGAGAGAGAACGAGCAGAGGAGGGGCAGAGAGGGTGGGGGGGGTACAGAGGATCTAAAAGACTCCCTGTCAAAAGCAGAGAGCTCGATGTGGGGCTCAAGCTCATGAACCTCGAGATCATGACCTGAGCCAAAGTCAGATGCTCAACCACTGAGCCACCCAGGTGCCCCTCCATGCTTCTTTTTAGAGCAGGAAGAAGACAGGCGAGTAAAGGGCTGACTCCCCCTAACTAATGCCTCAACTCCTCATGGCACCACAGTCATCTATGCAGATGCCTTCTCAGCTGCCCCAGCCTGCACCACCCTCTGGTCTCCTTCAAGCCCCACCATTGCCTGTCCAGCCTCTCCAGCCCTCCATTCATTCAACTATTTACACCTGTTAGTTATTTATACCTGCCTGAGTCACAAAGGATTTGAGGTGGCTTACTCCAATAACACAGATAAAGAAAGAATAAAAATTGAACTAGAAAACGAGAGCTCAGAAAAAGAGATCAACAGAGATGCTGAAGCTGTACTTCAAATTAACTGGTAGCTGAGGAAGAAAGCGAGATACAATGAGCCATGACAACCTCATATTAGGAAGGAGGAAATACACCCGTTTTCAGGGGAAGCAAATCTTTGCCGAGCGCTGAATTCTTCAAATCATTGTCTATGGGAGATTCCAAGCAGGAGAAGGAGATGACTGGTTTGGTTTGGTTTTGTTTTTTAAACTTCAAGTTGTCTTATTCAGGATGAACTATTCAGATATTTGGATGAGTTATTTCCCATAAAAACTAAAGAATTTCAGGTAATACCATAATTATGAAATGAGGTATGTGCTATGGCACAATCTTGGGTTATTTCATTGATTTTCTTCCCCTGCAAATGACTATTAAGCACCTACAAGTATCAGGGAATGCCATTCAAACGTTCTTGGTTAATCCTGAGAGATGGGCATTGTCATCCCATTTTCCAGATGAGGAAACCAAAGACGAGAAGGTAAATGACATAGCTAAGGTCATCCAGTGGGTTGGGGCACAGCCTAGATTCAAAAATAGGTTTTTCTGACTGTAGCTATGCTTGTGGTGAGCATATCATAATGTATAAACTTGCAAAGTCACTATATTGTACACCTGAAACTAATGTAACATTGTGTGTCACTATACTCAGAACACAACAAAACAAAAACAAAGTTAGGTCTGTCTGTCTCCAAAGCTCCTTCTTTGTGTATCATACCATGGGGACTCATAACAAAGGCATCCAGGCTGGAGACACTCTGCCCAAGGCGATGGGCACACAAGTGATGACAGACACAAGCCCGCCCTCTTCCACAAAAATAGAAAAAGGGGGGATGACAGGCCTAGCTATCAGGCCAAAAACTGCCTGTGAGCTGCCTCAGTTACATTAAATGGGGACTCCTAGGGTAAAAAGCAGCAGAAAAAACGGTGGGCCTGGGTGGAGAAAGTGAAATCTGGGTCTACTCCCCAGCTATGAATCTAGGAAATCTGATTTCTGAGGGGCTGAACTAGACAGAGCAGAGGGTCTGTCCGCCATCAAAGCAAGAGATCCTTTATTTAGGTGATCCCTCCTCTTCACAGCTTCCTCCCCAGCAAGTCTCCAAGCCTCCTCGAGCTCCAGTTTTCTCATCAGCAGGACCCAAAGATAATGATCCCTATAATCTTCACAGGCTTTTAAGGCATAAAATAGCACATCTAAGGAACAGTACTTTAAACACTGGCATTAACAGTAGAGTAACTTTTCTTTTAAAAAACATTTTTTAATGCTTATTTATTATTTTTGAGAGAGAGACAGAGCATCAGCAGGGGAGGGGCAGAGAGAGAGGGAGACACAGAATCCGAAGCAGACTCCAGGCTCTGATTGTCAGTACAGAGCCCGACATGGGGCTTGAACCCATGAACCACAACATCACAACCTGAGCCAAAGTCAGACGCTTAACCAACTGAGCCACCCAGGCACCCCTAGAGTGACTTTTCTAGTCAGAGCTGTTCTGCTCATACATTGAGCAGCCTCATACAAGCCCTTTCTCTCTGGGCCTCAGTCTTCTCATCTGTAAAATGAACAGCTTGAGCTGGATGATTTTTAAGGATCCTTCTAGCTTGAAGTTTCTTGGCTTTTATGCTGGTATTATTAAAATCCTGCTCATCATGAATGGCTGCCGCTCCTCTGTGTCCCCAAAGTAGGCTGCATGCCCCTCTGTCACAGCACTTGTCAATGTGTTGTCACTCTCCTCCAACAGAGTATCTCTCTACTCCCCACTACCCCAGCTCAGGCCTTATCATCTCTCATCTAGACTGTCACACTCGCCTTCTCACTGGGTGCCCTCCAATCTGTCTTCCAAACTATCCACTAGTCGGATCTCTCCAAAACATGCCTCTCAACACATCTCCCCATTCTCTACAATAAGGACCTCTTGCCCCAACCTAAAACCCGATCTTGGCTCCCAATTCCCAACATAATAAAGCTCGTTATCCTGCTAGTCAAGTGTCCTCCTGATCTGGGATGGCTGACTCTTCAGACTCTTCTCCAGACCTTTCCTGCCTCAGTTTGTGCTTTAGTTTGTACTGACCTAATAAAAGTGCTCCGCCCCCCAACACACCCTGCTGGTTCCATGCCTTTGTTCATTCACTCACGCTGGCCCCTCTGCCTTAGTCTCCCTTTTGTTTTCCATTTCTGCCAAGCCACACACTGTCCTGCTTCACCTTGCTAACTCCTACTCATCCTCCAGGCCTCAGCTCAGGCAACACCTCCTCCAGGAAGCTCTCCCCGACAGTCTAGGTAGATGTCCCTCCTTTGGGCACCCACAGAGCCCTGTGCCCCCCACCCCCGGCACAGCACACAGGAAACCGCATCACATTCATCTTCTCTGCCCAACTGTGAATGCCCTGAAGCCAGGAACTGTATAACATTAATCACAGAACTCCCTGCCTGCAGCAGTACAAGGAATGGCATGTCCTAGGCACACAATATTCATTGGACTGACCTCTCTTTCAGAAGTGGGGTGAGCTCCCACATGGCCTGTCCCTCCGGCTCCTCCCCAGCACAGAGTTTTGCAAAATTATTAATAATAACAATGCCTCAGGTCACCTGGGTGGCTCAGTCGGTTAAGCTTCTGACTTTGGCTCAGGTCATGATCTCACGGTTCATGAGTTCGAGCCCTGTGTCAGGCTCTGTGCTGACAGCTCAGAGCCTGGAGCCTGCTTCGGATTCTGTGTCTCCCTCTCTCTCTCTCTCTCTGCCCCTCCCCCACTTGTGCTCACTCTCAAAAATAAACATTAAAAAACTTTTAAAAATAATAACAACAATGCCTATCACCAACTAAACATACACTATGTGCTGAATACTTCACATATGTCATCTTACTCAATTTTTACAACAATCATGAGAATATGGGTTATTTATGAACTGGCCAGCATATCAGATGTACAAGTGCCTCCCAGTTTTACAAGGGAATTTTAGGGAAGGAACATGTAGGTACTTTTAATCACAGATATGATGACAATAATTCTAAAGTGGTTATATAGAGGAAAATAATTGGTTTTATTAAGGCAAATACAGCATCCTGGATTCCAGTAGGAAATCACAAGGCCCAGATATACAGTCATATTATCCCTTTAAAAGGATATAAAAATCACATAGCTAAAAAGACAGGCATTGATACTGGAGAAGTGGCACATATCAGGTGATAATTGTGATTAAATTGTGATAAAATAAAAACAAACTTTCCTTCTTAAAATGTTAGAGGAATCATCCTGATCAGCCCACGTGGCTCTGGCTTGTTATCTTTGTTTTGAAAAGGATGTGCTGTGTGGATCTTGGCTGACTTGTCTGGTTTGCTACACTCCACCTCTAGGGGGCAGGGCAACCCCACAGACTATTTTCCATCCTCGTCTCTCAGCTTTCCATCCTGACCAGAACCTTCCTTGACTACTGTGTTAGGTAGACAGGAAAATTTTTGATACATTGGGGAGGTAGGGTGCAACATGAATCTGAATCTTATATATCAGAAAATATAGTTTTATCCCCATTTGCAACTTGAGAAAACCAAGGCTCTGAAAGTGACTTGCCTAGAGTCACAGAGAGTCCCCCTTCCATGGCACTGAGCTTTCTGTGAATACAGAGGCCCCAAAGAGCTTCAGCTCTTAAATGCTTGATAACAGGCTTCCCTACGTAAATGCTTTCAACATGGATGCCTGGAGAGAGATCAAATAACTTCCATGAGAAAGTTAGAGTAACTAGCAAATTACCTTGCCCTAAATGAGTTACCAAAAGTGGAAATAAGTCATTTATTTATCGTTCTCCCCCATGACCCGTGTTTATCATTCTGCCAGGGAATACAGCCAGGGAGTGAGCCAAAGGGGCCGTGTCTTATTCTGACATTGAGACACCACACCCGGCCCAGGGTCTGAGCCCCAACAGAGACTTGTTGGATAAATAAGTAGCTTTCCACTAAACTGGGCAGGCTGCACACGAGTCCTACGCATGTCTCTTTGCTCCTTTCGGAACAGAAGATCTTGCACTGAGGGTCAAGACCACGGTATGATATGGCCATAGCATGGGAGGGAGAGGTAATGATGAATAGACAGGCCTAAATGTCTCCAAAGTTTCCTCTGATTCTGCTACCCTGGTATCCCACAAACTGGAAGGCTGGTAAGTATGAAAAGCCCAAAGTAGAGGCCAAACAACTCCTGGGAGCATGAGGAGAAAGCAAGGCAGGAGCCAAGAGAATTCTGAAGTGGAGTCATCTCTCTATGGGGGGCTCTAGAATGAAGAAAAACTTAGGCACCTCTAGCCATTAGTGCACCAAGGCTTAATCTGACATTCATTTGTTTATTCAACATTTACTGAGTGGCTACTATGTGCTGTGCTGTGTGTTTCCAAGCTGCTGGCTCTGTCACTCATGCCCAGAGCACCTACCATAGGGACCAACACAACATGCTCTTGATACATGTCACTTAAATGTCAATCTGTGGGGGCTCTCAATCTAGTAGAGAGGATACAAGATGTAAACAACCATAATGGTATAAAAAGAGAGAGGGGCGCCTGGGTGGCTCAGTTGGTTAAGCCACCGACCGTTGACTATGGCTCAGGTTATGACCTCATGGTTTGTGGGTTCGAGCCCCACATCAGGCTCCATGCTGATGGCATGGAGCCTGCCTGGGATTCTGTCTCCCTCTCTCTGCCCCTCCCCTGCTTGCTCTCTATTTCTCAAAAAAATAAAGGAAAGAAAAGAAACTTAAAAAGAGAGAAAGTACTCATTTCAAGGGCCAGGGGTAGACCAGCAAATAGACACAGGAGAGATGACAGCTCAGCTCAGCGTGGGAACTATATGGAGCTGCCCAGGAGAAGGAACCAGCATCAGCAAAGACCCCGAGGCTATCAGAAGGCTGAGTGGGCTAACACTGGGGTGCACAGGCCCTTCTGGCTGGGGCACGGTCTGTGAGAAGGGGACTATCAAAAGATGAGGGGAGAAAGGGAAGTCAGGTGCCGATGCTAAGAGGACTATGCATGGCAGATGGAGGAGTCTGAACATTCTCCTGGAGGCCAAAGACAGAGTGGAACCACTGGAGCCCTGCAGAAAGGTTGGCCAGGCTGCATCTCGTTAGAGGCTTGATGGAACAAGAGCAGGAGAGGCATCTGTTAGAGAAGACTATGGCAAAACTCCAGGAGGCAGTCAGGAGACGGACCCTGACTGGAGCAGTGGTCTTGGGAGCTCTGCTGGGGGAAGCCCGGAGCCATGCCTGGAGTGTCTCTAACGTCTTTACACCTTGCCTGAGGGAGGCAGTGGTGTACCACAGTCTCAAGCCCGACAGTTCTGGGCCCCATGCAGTTGTGTAACCTCAAGCAGGTCACTGCACCTCTCTGATCCTTGTTTCCCTGCCTGAAAAATGAAGATAATACTAACACCCACCTGGCAGGGACTCTGCAAATGAGATAAGAGGCAGTAGTACTGCATCGTGGGTAAGAACGCTGCAGATGGACTCTGGAGCCTGGCCACCTGTGCTCCTTCTAGCTCCTTCTCAATTCTCCTGCTTATTCATTGAGTGACCTTGGGTAAGTTAACCAACCTTCCCGGGCCTCAGTTGCCTCATCTGTAAAATGGATTTAATAACAACATCTACATCAAAAGATTCATGTGGAGATTGAATGAATTAATACATGGAAAGCACTCAGAACAAATAGTGCTTGGCACACAGTAAATGCAGTAAAAAAAAAATGTTAGCTATTATTACATAAAGCCACATAGGGTGGTGCCTGGCACACAGAAGGCTGAGACTCACTCAGCACATGTGTGGCCTCTTCTCCGTGCTCCAGGCCTTTACTATGCTCTCAGCAAATTCAGAGGCCACAGTAGGCAGGGGTGGGTGAGATGAAAGAGTAGCAGAGGGTAAGCCTCAGTTCAGTCTTCCTCCCACCTAGGCCCCCATTGGACCCCAGGAGACACCCACTCTCTTTGAAGCCCTTGAGCAGGGTCCCCAACCAGTGGCCTGGCCTACCCTGATCCTTCCTCTGAGAACTTCCACACTCACCACTCTTGCCACTTGTTTTGTCCAGACCACTGTCATGATGGTGGGCTGAGCCTGGAGCCCTGCAGCTCCGGCAAGGAGGAGGGGGCTCCTCAAGAGCAGAGAGCATGGTGTTTGCTCAGCCTGGTGGCCCCTCCTGCTCTGTGCACGCAGCCAAGAAATGTTTGTGGATGACAACAACCCCATTCTTGCCCCAGATCTAGACGGAGAAGCAAGACTCCTCTAATTCTCATTCAACTCAACATTATCATTTCCTCCCACACAAGTATAATGCTCTCAACACAGTGGGGGGGAAAAATAGATGGTTTACCCTCCTGGGAAGAAGGAGAAATCCCCCCCCCCCCGGGAAAAGTACCTGAGAGCCCAAAGGAGACAGACTTCCCCGGGGCCCCTCCCTTGGGCTCACTCTTTCCCCCCTCTCCTTCCCAGTGCCCTCAGCCCCTGCAGGGAGAACACTGACACAGCCCAGCAGCCAAGCAGCAGACCATGCATTGCCCTGGCTGTCAAGAACACCAGGCCAGGCATTCTGGTTGCTGCCCCCCAATGTGGACCAGCTTGCAGGGTGGGTGAGGGTGTGTGGGGGGGGGGAGCGGGAGAGTTACCACCAAACCAGCTTCAGCCCACCACCGCCTACGGCAGAGCCGGAGCTGGGCCCATGCACAAAGCGTGGGAAATACCGCTCTCTTCAGTGTGGAGCAACTCAACAGTGGCCCCCAGCACACCCGTAAATCATTCCAGGCGCCAGAACTGCAAGGGGGGCCAGGTCAAGATCAACAACGAAAGCAGAGCTCTTCTCTAATCATCTGGGGGTTGAGGGGAACAATTCCAGGGAAAAAAGACCTGAACACTGGTGGAGACCAGCAGCTACAAACAAACAAACAAACAAGCAAAGCCCTCACATACAGAAGACCAGGGGCCAGAAGGAGGTTGAGCCTCATCTCGTGCTCTGCTGCACTAAGAAGGCCACACCCAGAGCACAGCAGAAGGCATACTGGCATCCGGGAACCCGTCCAGAAGAGACAGTGCGGGAGGATGTTGGAATCCTGGGGGTATGACATGGGTGGGGGTGGACATGACAGCCGCTAGCAACCGCACTAGAGGGAAAGTTCACAGGATGAAGAGTCTGTCTTAGGGCCACTGTGACCTCTGGTGTGTCGCTTCACTTCTCTGAGCCCCTCGGTTTCTTCGGCTGTAAAATGTGGACTGTGGTGCCTGACGCACAGGGTCGTTGGGAGGACTAAATAAGTCCCTAGGCACAAGGGGCCCTCAACAAGAGGCAACTGGGGCCCAGGCCCGTCTCTCCCCTCTTCCTCCACCAGAGGGAGCCTGGGGACCAGGAACGCCTAGCCTGTACCACTCTACCGATCCACCCCCAGTGCTGCAGCCTCTGCCGCTAAACTCCCACCTTGCCTGCCCTGGCTTCCAGCAGCAGCCTTCTCACCCACTCCTTACAAACCCAGAACAGGCCTGGCAAGGGAGTCTCTTCAGCAGCTGTGGTGGCAGCAATGATTACTGCATGAACAAGCCCTCTGGATGCTTGGCTGGGAGGGAGAGTAGAAAGGAGGGAGACACAGCCTTCTCCCCCACACCCCTGCCCCTTGACTCTGCCACTCATCCCAGAGTCAGCTCCTCCTGCTCCAATCCTATAGATACCTAAGGCTTGCCTGGCCTCTCCGAGTTTGGGACCTGGCCAGGTCCTGAAGCCAGGAGACTCATGTGGGTTGGAAAGCTCTAGTGGAAAAATGACAGGTCTCAGACACAGGTGGATGTGGGTTCTAGTCCCAGCTCCATTAGGAACTAGCAGCGTAACCTTGGGCAAAAGCCTTTCATCTTGGGGCCTCAGTTTCCCCATCTCTCAAATGGAGTTGCTAATGCTCACCAGGGCCTGTGGTGAGGCCCAAAAGAGGCAATAACTGATGTGCAAATATTTAATATGTGGCTAGGAGAAATTCAAAGCACTATCTAAACCCCCTTATTAATCCAGTGGGAAATGTGAGGCAAAGAAATCGGACAAACAGCCTGGAGGGTGCACAAAAGAGGGACAGACTGAGAGGCAGGCCTGTGCGGATGGCAGAAGCACAGAGCTCAAGAGCAAATGGGCTTCCAGCCAGCCAAGAGATCCACGTCTGCAGGATGGAGAATCTGAGGGTAATGAAATCCTGGTATCGGGGAAGACCCAGGTCACTTCACTGGGCTTTACACCCAATTCAGGAATGGTGCTTTTTCCAGCTCTTCCTGACACCCACTGGGCCTCTGCCGGACAAGTCCACCCAGCTCCCACCCCCACCTCTTGACAGTCCTCTGCATCACCAGGCAGCCAGGTTGGAAAGTTCTCCCTGATTTACCCCCAAATTTCCCACCGCTCCTGGATCTGCTCTCTGGAGCCACATATAATGAGCCTGTTTCCTCTGTCACAGGCCTGACCACTCCAGAAAAGTCTTCCACAGTCAGGCTCAAGGACCACAGCAGGCTCCAGTCTCCTGCTCCCACCCACCGTAGCCCTCTCCTGAAACAGCTCTGCTTGGTTGATCTGGACCCTTCCTCCAGGGTGGGGCCCCAAGTTGCACACAATCAGTCCACTGGGAATAGGCTCCCAGCAACCACGCCTGGACAGGAGAACCCATCTCCCTGGCCCCGGGACTACTCTGAGGCAGTCCACACCGAAACTCAGCTGAGGGTGCACTGCAGTGGAGCCCAGCCGAGGCCTCAAGCTGCAGCTGCTGCTCCTGGGGCCCAGCCATCTCAACCCAGCACCCCAGCCTGCTGCCTCACCACGGGGGAGTTGCAGAGAGCTGTCTCCCAGCAGATTTCCTGAGGCAGAAGGCTTCCCCACCCCCAGCCCAGCCTCCAAGAGACACTCCACTGGTTGTGGCACATGGTAGGACCAGCTGAGCAGTGAGAGGAGGGGGAAGGCTGTCCATTCGCTAGAAGACTTCAGACTTGCTCTGTAGTGTGGCTGGATTAGTCACAGAACCATCAAATCTAAGCTGGGGGGCCTTAAAGAGCATTCAAGGAAGACAAGATATGGGGGGGACTGATGGCCTGAGAGAGGAAGGGAGTCAGTCAAGGTCACAAAGTCAATCTGCAGCACAGCTGGAAGGGGAACCCAGGTGTCCTAACTCCCAGTTCAGTGCTGTTCTTTCCAACACAGCAAAAGAGAAATCAGGGGGCCTTTAGGGCAGCCCTGTGAGCCTGCATGCCCTTGACTCTCTTAGCCTGACATTTATCCTGACCAGCTCACAGTAGTATCTGCATGGAAGAAGTGGACCCAGCCCATGTCCCACCAACCCAAGGTGTCCCAAATAGGCAGACATACGGACACCAGCAAAGAAACTGGCACTGATCCAACAAGAGAGAAGATCTGTAGGCTTCCCTTCCTGGGAGCTCTTTAATTGGGTGGTGTTTTTCTTGAAGGTGGAGAGGGGGTGCTCTTTGAGGAACTAGCCAAGGGCCTAGCCTCCATCTTTGCTCCCCCATCTTTGCTCCCCTGGCCAGGATGTGCTGCGGTTCCCCTCAGAGGGATGTCTCAGCCTCCAGCAGCCATTCTAGTCCCCACCTGCCTCTCTGGGAAAGCATGGAGCTGAGGCCACCAGAGGAGACAAGATCAGGCCTACACTCAGGACCTGCAGAGGAGACCCAAAGTGGGGGGGGGGGGAGACGGGGGCTTTCTTTCCCTTGGGGCTCTGAGGTGACAAAATCACAGATAATAAAAATCCCAAGCAGCACATCCAAAATAAAGAAATAAATGAAAAGCCATCCTCTGGCAAGGGTACAGCTAGGGGGTGAAGAAGTGGAGGGGTGATGACTGCTGTAGGCCCTCACTGGCCACGGTTTTGAGAAAGAAGAGACACCTGCACTCATCTGGCCAAGCCAGGCTGGGGTGGCCAGAGAAGGGGTGTCGGCTGCTTGAGCAGGACCCAGCTTCTCTGACAGTCTGGGACGGGAGAGGAGGACATGGTATCAGGCACTGGCTTCTTACTTTATCAGCCGGACAAGTTGGAGAGGGAACTGGAGGGGAAGAACCGGGGTGAAGGGGGTAGGGGGGAGAGGGGTACAAACACACGTTCCTTACTTTCTCTGGAGGGTTGTGGCCGGGCTGGTGCTGGTACTGGTGCTGTGGCCGCCACCGGCCCCGGGGCTGGAGCTCCTGGATGCGCCACGGCTCAGCTGGCCCCGCTCCCGCGGTGGCCGGGGCCCCACGCCCACCGCAGCTGAATAGCCGGCTTCCTTCTCGCGGCCCGGGTGCGCTGGCACGGTCTCCCGCCCGCCACGCTCGCGACCCAGGGCTGGGTTCTCGTGGTGCAGGTGGCACTGGGCCACGTCGCGCTCGCGGGCTGGGTAGCCGGTAGTGTCCTGGAGCGGGTAGGCGGCGTCCCGCTCCTTGTCCCGATACACTGCCTCCCGGTTCTGGTAGGCGCCGTCCCGGTTCGGGTAGCCCACGTCCCGGGCCGCCTGGTGGAACTGGCTCTCCCGCAGCTCGCGGTGGTGGAACTGGGTCTCGCGCAGGTTCTGGTACTGGCTTTCGCGGCCGGGGCTATCCCGCGCGCCGTGGGGGTCCCGGAGCAGCTCCCCGCGGTGCAGCTGGCTCTCCTCCCTCAGGTCGCGGTTCTCCTGGGTGAGCTGGTCCAACTGGCCCTCCAGTTCTTCAATGCGCCGCCGCTGGGTCTCCAGCAGCTGCTGCTGGCTCTCAATGATGTTGTTCAGCTCCAGCAGGTACTCCACCGCCCGGTTGGGGCTCTCGGATCCCGGACCGCCCGGGGGCCCCGACCCCGCCTCCATCCTGGCGGCCCAGGGGCAGGGGAAGGGGCAGGAGAGCCCGGTCCCCGCTCGCTCACGGCGCCACCCTCCCCCGGGCCCAGCCGGGGGAGGGGGCCGGCGGGACGCGAGGGCGCGCACCGGGCTCGAGGGCCCGGGGGCCCGGGGGGGCCCGGGAGACAGCGCTGGGGCCGGCGGCACGGGGAGCAGGAGCTGAGGCTACCGCTGCCGCCGCCGCCGCCGCCGCCGCCACCGCCACAGCTCAGGAGAACGCGGCCCACGGCGCTCCGCCCGCTGCGGAGTCACTGCGCAGCGCGGCCGCGCGGGACCGCCCCGGCCGCCGGCCCGCCCCCCGCCCCTGCCCCCACCCCGCGCGTCCGGCCCGCCCCCGCGCGCCCCACCTGCCGCCGCCACCCGCGCCCGAAGCCGGACCCGACCCGAGACACCCGCGCCAGGTCGGGGCCAGCCCCATCGCAGGCTGCCGGAGAGTTCTCCCTTCCACCGGTCCCAGGGTCTTCACCTAACCAAGGTCTTCAGCCTGACGAAGCCCTCCATCCCAGTCCGTTCCAATATCCCTCGGGTCCTCTCGGCCCAAGATCCTCATCTAAGACCTCCCAGGAACCCCCATCGCAGGCAGCCTCCAGGTCCGAGCATCCCACGGATTCCCCATTTCCTGGGTCTGCCAGTCCCAAGTGTCAGATTCCCCATCCCATCCAACACCTGGGCCTCCTATCTCAGGCGACCTTCCTCCCGCCCACATCCCGGGTAGTCCCTGGATCTCTCATTCTAGCCAGTCCCCTGACCATTCCTCCATCCCACCCAGCCCCGTGTCCCTCCAGCCCAGGCAGTCCACATACAGTTCCCCCTTCCCAGGCAGCCCCTGGAACATCACTCCCCTATCCCCACACACAACATCACAGTCATCCCCCACTCCAGCCAGTTCCTAAACTCTCCATCCAAGCCAGCACCCAGATCCCCTAACCCAGTCAACCCCAGGATCCCAAAGGTTAGCCAGTCTCTGGGTCCTCCAACCAAGGAAGTCCCAGGATCCCATCCCAAAAGCTCTGGGACTGCCCATTGCAGCCAATCTTAGGATCAAAGCTTCATTCATTCATTCAACTCTCACTTTCCATCCTCCTTTGGAGATGCTCTTCTCCATTCTGTCCATCATCTTCATCCAATGAAACTGTACCCATCCTTCAAGACTTAAATGCCCCCTTCCTGAAGCCAACCTTGATTTCTCTAGCCAGAAGTGCTTGCTCTCTCTCCTCTGGACCTCCCATTGCACTTCTCTACACTTCTCTCATGGCACTTGTGGAACAAGTGGAACCCTACTTTATAGCGCATTGGTTTGTGTTCTTGTTATAGCATGTCAGTTTGTGTTCTTGTTTTATGTCCTCTGCCAGGGTGAGCTCCCTAAAGCCAGAAACATGTCTTCATTCATCTTTGTGAGCAGTTGAGATAGAGGAAAAAGCATACGTTTTACAGTCAGACAAAACTGGATCTAAATTCCACCTTCTCCTCTCTGAACTTCCATTTCCCTATCAATACCACCTGCCTCACAGGAGTGGTCTTGGAAAAAAGCAAGTAAAAACGTTTGGCACAGAAAACACAACCCGGGGAATAGGAGAATATATTTGCAAATGATATATCTGATAAGAGTTTTGTATTCATAATATGCAAAGAACCCCACCCCCCTCTCCACTGTTGTTACAGCCCAACAACAACAAAACAACCCAGTTTTGTTTTGAATGGGCAAAGAATTCGAAGAGACATTTCTCCAAAGAAGATGTACAAATGACCATAAGCTCATGAAAAGATGCTCAACATCATTAACCACCAGCAAAATGCAGATCAAAAACCACAATGAGAAAAAAAAAAAAACACAATGAGCTTTCTGTGCTACCCACAAGGTGTTGTTCTGGATTCCTGTCGTAACCTAAAGGGAAACTTTCATGATTACCAGAGCCCTTGGGGTCCTGCAGATGAAGAAGGGGGCTGTCCTTAAATTCTTTGCAGCAGGAACCCTCTTAGGTGGCACCAACCTTGACTTCCAATCTTGACTTCCAAGTGGAACAGTACATGTACAAACGGAAGAGTGAAGGCATCCACATCTTAAATCTGAAGAGAGCCTAGGAGAAGCTTCTGCTGGTGGCTTTTACCATTGTTGCCATTGAAAACCCGGCTGATATCGGAATACTGACCAGCAAGCTGTGCTAAAGTTTTCTGCTGCCACTGGGGCCACTCCTATTGCTGGCCACTTCATTCCTGGAAGCTTCACTAAACAGATCAAGGCAGCCTCCCGGGAGCCATGACTACTGGTCCCAGGCTGACCACCAGCCTGTCACAGAGGTGTCTTAGGTAACCTGCCTACCATTGCTCTGTGTAACACAGACTCTTCTCTGTGCCCTGTGGACATTGCAATCCCATGCAACAACAAGGGAGCACCTTAGTGGGTCTGCTGTGGTGATTGCTGGACCAGGAAGTTCTTTGTGTGCACACGTGGCATCATCTCCCATGAGTATCCATGGGAGATCATACCTGATCTCTGTTTAGCAGAGATCCCGAAGACATTGAAAAGGAAGAGCAGGCCACTGCTGAAAAAGCTGTTTAAGGAGGAATTTCAAGGTGAATTTACCGCTCCAGCTCCTGGGTTTACTGTTACTCAACTCAAGATCACAGACTGGTCTGAAGGTGTGCATATGCCCTCAGTGCCTTTCCAGTAGTTCCCTATCGAAGACTGGAGTGCTCAGCCCACCACTGAAGACTGGTCCGAAGCTCCCACTGAATGGATAGGAACAACTAGTGGTGGTCTTAAACTGTTCTTCCACAGGCTCTTAAACAAAAAACGGAAATAAAGTTGTCGAAAAATAGACATCAGCTTCTTTACACACACACACATACACACACACACACACACATCACTTCACACCCATTATGGCAGGTAAAATAAAAAGGACAGACAGAAGTATTGGTGAGCATGTGGAGAAATTGGAACCTTCATTCACTGCTGGTTGGGATGTAAAATGGTGTGGTCACTTTGGAAAACAGTTTGAAATTTTCCTCAAATGTTAAACATAGAGTTACCATATGACCCAGGAATCCTACTCCTAGGTGTATACCCAAGAGAAATGAAAACATATGTCCACACAAAAACTTCCACATGAATATTCATAGCAGCATTATTCATAATAGCCAAAACATAGAAACAAATGTTCATCTAATGATGAATGGGCAAACAAAATATGGTGTATCCACACAATGGAGTATTATTCAGCCATAAAAAGGAATAAAGTACTGATCCATGCTAAAACATGGATGAACCTTAAAAACATTATGCTGTGTTATACTCCATGAGACACAAAAGGCCACATATTATGATTTCACTTATATAAAATTCCAGAATAGGCAAATTCATGGAGACAAAAAGCACAGTGGTGGTTGCCAGGCATGTGTTGGGGAAAGAGGAGTGACTGATAACAGGTATGGGTTTTTTTTGGAGGGAGAATGAAAACATTCTAAAATTAGATTGTGGTGATGGTTGCACAGCTCTGTTAATTAAAAATCACTGAACTGTACATTTTTAAAGGGAGAATTTTATGATATGTGAATTTTATCTCAATAAAGCTGGTTTTAAAAAAAACCCAAATACCTTGCACAGAGTATAGCACATAACAGCAACTACAGTAATAATAACTAACACATCTATGGAGCTTACCATGTGCCAGGCACTGTGCTAGGCATTTTACATGTATGAGCTCACTTACTCCTCATGACAATCCAATGAGGTAGGCAGTGCTATTAGTCCCATGTTACAGGTAGGGAAACCCAGAGGTTGAATTGACTTGCCCAGAGGCATAGCCTGGATGCTCAGATGTTTCCATCTCGCTTCTTTGTACCTTTCCTCAGTACTTTATATAAAAAAGGTACCCATAAGTGTTAAATTAATATATGCATCAAATACTTCTATGTATCCAGTGATCACTTACAGAATATTTATTATGTAATAGGCAATACCTGCATTATCATCTTTATCCTTGCTTCTCCCATTCAGATTCCCTGTGGGGTATAGGGAAAATGGGTACAAAGGTTCATTCACAAAATACTTATTGCATGTCTGCCACGTGTCAAGCACTATTCTAGACGCTGAGGATATAGCAGTGAACAAAGTAGACAACAATCCCTAACCTCATGGAGCTGACATTCTGGTGGGTTAGACAGACAATAAACACAAAATATAGAAAGCAGTTTGGATAGTTTACTAGATTGAATAGTATCCCCTCGAAACTTGAGGTCCACCTTGTGACTGCAATCTTATTTGGAAATAAAGGTCTTTGCAGATGTAATCAAGTTAAGGCGAGGTCATACTCTTTTAGTGTGTGTCCTAATCCAATGACTGGTGTCCTTATAAAAAAAGGGAAATTTGGACACACACACACACACACACACACACACACACACACACAGACACGAGGAGAATGACCTGTGAAGAAAGAGGTAGAGATTGGAGTCTACAAGCCAAGGAATGCCAAGGATTGCCAGCAATCACAAGAAGGTGGGAAGAAACAAGGAGGGATTCTTCCTTAGAGACTTCAGAGAGAGCATGGCCCTGGCAACACCTTGATTTCTAACTTCTAGCCCTTGCAACTGTGAGAGATTAAATTTCCATTGTTTTAAGTCACCCAGTTTGTGGTAGTTTGTTACAGCAGCCCCAGGAGACTAACACAGATGATGATAGATGCTCTGGAGAAAGACAACACGGGAAAGGATGACAGAGAGCCCTGGGTGAATCAGACATAGCTTATGCCTCAGAGAGCTCCCCATCTAGTCAGAGAGCTATGACCCTAAGTCACAAACAGGACCAACAAGACAATGTGTAAAGTGCCAGAGTGGAGGCACCAGGACTGGGGTGCTGGGAGGTCTTTATGAATATGAAGTTGTTTGAACTGAGCTTAGGATTTCAACAGGTGGAAGTGGTAGAGCGGAGAAATACCTGTTGAAGGGAACCACGTGTGGTGGGAGAAAACGAGCAGTCAGTAAAACAGTGTGTATTTAGGGAACCACACACAGTTTGGTTGAAGAGAGCACAAGAGATGCATGCATGAGCAGGTGTGTGTGTGTGTGTGTGTGTGTGTGTGTGTGTGTGTGTGTGTGTGTTGTAAGGGATAGGAGGTAGTGGGAAGACATGGCTTGATTTAGCTTGGAGAAGGCTCCATTGCCAAGCTGAAGCATCTGGACCTTTTCTTATAGGCAATGAAAAGTCATGGAATATTTTTGAGCGAGAGCAACATGGTAGGCAGGGAGGGGGTCCACATGGATATTATATGTACCAAATAATACACACTACAAGGTGAGTTTTGTGTTGGTTCATTGTTGTTTAGCAGAGACTGTGGTACTACCCTTTTTTCCCCTTGCCTGCTGGCTCCCAGAGTCATTTCCAAGAAGCCTCAACCCCTGGTGTGATTGTTCCAATTCCCCTTACCCTAGAGCTGGCTTTGCCAAGGAATATGGAGCTTGAGCAGGAAAGAACCCTGAAAACTACATCTCATCACTGCCAGTGGCCAGTCAACAAGAACTCATCATGATAATGAAAGCCAGAAAATATTTTCTTCAGATGCAAAGGTGGCATCTGTTCAAATTGGTTTTTCCTATTGCGTTCTCACAGCTCTGTCCATAAACAGATATTCTGTTATACTGGTTAACTGCCAGACATGAAACAGGAAAATCAAAATTAAAAAAAAAAAACAATCATTGGTTTTTCCATCAAATCATTGGTTTTTCCATCAAAGAGTTTACAGTCCAGGGGCACCTGGGTGTCTCAGTTGGTTAAGCATCCAACTCTTGATTTCAGCTCAGGTCATGATCTCACAGTTCATGAGTTCGAGTACCGCATCGGGCTCTGTGCTCACAGTGCAGAGCCTGCTTCAGATCCTTTGTCTCCTTCTCTCTCTGCCCTTCCCCCATTCTCTCTCTCTCTCTCTCTCTCTCAAAAATAAATAAATGTTAAAAAATAACTTTAAAAAAGTTTACAGTCCACAACATCAGAGTTGAAGTGACCAAAGAGATTAATTCATTTTTCACATGAGAACACTGAGGACCCAAGAGAAATGATTTGCACATTTTTGCTGTGCGATCGCTAGGCTGCAATTCCTTACTTGGGCTAGTTCCTGAGGTCTGGTGTCCCAAAGAGTCTTAACATTGCAGACTTTAAAGAGCAGAATGGTAGGAAAGTGACCATCTTCAAGGAGCATAGGAGAATGAAAAAGGAAAGGAAAAGGAAGTCTCTCATCTCTGTGGGGTTCCCTAAAGAGATATCGGTGCTTGAAACTGAGACAGCATTTAGCTAATCAGTTAATCATCCTTCCAGCCCTCTTTCCCCTATTGGGGGAAGGGGCAAGATTTATCCAAAGTACCTGTCAGTCCTGAACAGTCTAACAGAAGGCACTCCGAATAGGCTAGTCTGGAGTTTTGTTTCAGGAAAAATTTTCTCTCTGAAGATGATTTGTAAGCTTGATCCTGTCAGAACATAAAACCACATAACCCAATGTGTTTCCAAATTTGTCCTAGCTGCCATAAAACTTTGAGCCAAATTCAGAGTCCAATTATAATCCAGTTCATTTTAGGTACCTGGCAACATCTATTCGTGCTTCCTTTACATGGTCTCTGATCTGTTTTCTTCCACATTTTTATCCCTAATTGTCTTTCTTTCATGTTGTAACCGATGAGCCTCCTAATATCCTCTTTAAAGTAGGCGGGATATAAATCTTACATAAACTAAACTATATTTACAGATGCAAAGGGGATTTGAACTAGCGAAGAACATTTGAAGGAACAGATGATATTTGGCCTAGAAGAGAGCAGGCTTATGAAGACATGATTACTGGCTTCAAATATCCAGCAGGCTGTCAAGAGGGCAATGTGGTGAAATTATTATGCTTAGCTCAAAAGGGCACAACCAGAAGTAATGGGTGAAAATTACAGGGAGACAAATTCCCTGAGAAAACAAACCTCTTACAGGCAAAGCTTAGTAAAAATGGTGAGTTCATTGCTGGAGGTCTTCAAATAGTGGCTGGACAGCCTAATTCTGAGGGTCTGTTGCAGAGGGAATGGAAACATTGGATGGAGGGGTTGGATAAGATGATTTTAAAGGCCCTTTCCAGTCCTAATAGATGCAAAATGCAGCTCTAGGTGTAGAAAAGAAGACAGGAGAGAGGGGGGCCAAGTGGGGAAAGGAGACAGGAAAGAAAGAAACTGAAGTTCATCAAATGCTAGAACATTCTAGTTAAAAGCAGCAAACCCTAACTGCTTCTGAGATGCTTGCAAAGGGGAGAGTGGTCCAGAAACAGAATCCCAGGCTGCATTTCCCCAGTCCTATTCCATGTGACTCCTATGCGGCAGGAGAAATGAAAACATCAGCTCCATTGCTCCCACTGCTGTTATTCAGGAAAGAGCACATCAAGACTGTTAGAGCTGGAAGGAGACTTAGAGGTGATATAATCCCAACCCCTCATTTTAGAACTGGAGACAAAGAGGCCCAGAGAGTGGAAGGGGCCTGTCTACCTGTCAGCCACTTCACCGACCATGCGCTGCTGAAGGGCAGAGACCTTTTTTTGTTTACCTTTTAATCCCCCAACTGGACCTGGCTGCAAGTCCTTGCACATAGTGAATGCACAGGAAATCTTTAGAAAATCAAACTGAATTGCCCAGAACAGCTGGAAGCAGAAGCTAGGTCTTTTGACACCCTCACCCCCAGCCCACGATGCTTTCCATGACAAAAATTTTATCCAATTCAATTCAACAGACATTGATTTGGCATATCCGTGTGCCAAGCCTGGAGCTATAGCAAGAGATGAACAAGAGGCAGGCTGTGCCCTCAAGGAGCAAATAGTTCCTCCTGAGAGCTGGGCTCTTCCCCTCTTGGGCCCTGCACACCTGCTGTTCTTTTGGCATGGAAAAGCTCTTTTTGCTGCCTTTGCCTACTTACCGCCTATTCAGCCTTCAGATCTTAGTTCAAATGTCAGTTACTCAGCAGCACCGTCTCTCACTCCCGGATGAGGCAGATCCCTCTGATACACACTTTCAGGGAGTTGTTTTCCTTCCTTGAACTTAGCAAGTATGTAATTACATATTGATTTGTGCGGTTCTTTGTTTGCTTTCCCCCTGCCTCCTTCAGTAGACTGTTAGCTCTACAAGGGCAGATACTCCGTCTGTTTTGCTCCCCACTGTACCACGAGTCTGGCAAAAAGCCTGGGACATGGTAAGTAAGCAATAAGCAATCCGTGTTTGTTGAATACATGAATCAACAATCTAATGGAGTATACAGATAGATCAATTATAACAACAATTCAACATGATAAGGGATAGAAGGTAATACAGAAATCAATTCCGTAGGAGGGAGGAAGCCAGCTCTTGCATCAACGGATCTGGCATTGTAAAATATGTACACTGCCAGATAATCAAAGCAGGGGGCCAACAGCATAGCCTTGAGAAGGTGCCTGTTGGGGGCGCCTGGTTGGCTCAGTTAGTAGAGTATGGGACTCTTGATCTTGGGGTTGTGAGTTCAAGCCCTCACATTAGGTGTAGAGATGGAAAGAAAGAAAGAAAGAAAGAAAGAAAGAAAGAGGAAAGAAGGGAGGAAGAAAGAAAAGAAAGTGTCTCTTGTGTTCTGACAAACCAAAGATGTGTGTAGCATCTATTTCCCCATTACCCAGAGAAGCAGGGTAGTTCTGCCACAGTGGGACAGACTAGGCATCTGAGTACCAGGCACAATTGGCAAAATCTGACCACATGGGGTTGGTAAGACCAAAAGGACGCCCCTGGGATTCAAAATCCACAGATCTCTCTGTTGCTCAGTGATGTTCTCTATAGGAGAAAGATCCACAGGATTGGCTGGTCCTGGAATGAGGGGGCAGTTCTACACCTATTGGGTGGGGGAAGACCTACTCCCAGGCGTAAGAGAGTGTTGCCCTCTAGTGGTAATAATGATGATAAAGATCATGATCATGATCATGATAATAACAAGTAGTGGATGTGGTCCTTGTTAGGGAAACTGACCATCCCAGTTTGCCTGGGGGACTGTTTCACCACCCAAGTTCCACTTCCCAGGGAACGTCTGAGTCCCAGGTAAACAGTTGGTCATCCTACTCCTTGATGGTGTTCGATGCACTGTGCATACACATGATCTCATTAGATGGTTCAAAACCCCCAAGGCCAGGAATCAGGATTCAGGTTCCAGAGATCTGTAGAGCTTTAAATATCCAGCTTGATTTCCAGATGAGAAAAGAAAGCCCAAGAGAAGTAAATTCCTTGTTCAACATCACATTACAAATTTATAGCAGAAGTGGGATCAGCAGGTACATGTCCAGACTCCCTGCCACTGCCTGGCATGCCCTTGCCTGCTTTGTTAGTTTGTCTAGGTCCCATATCCTCCAGGAGGCCTTTCCTAAACTACCCACCTCTCAATCATTTCAGAAGGCTTTCCCTGAAACACTCATCTGACACTTAGCATGTGCTATAAGTATTGCATTATTTTTTAATGCTTTAAATATATAACTGGAAAAAAAAGGAAAGTTCCTTGGCCTCACACCCCCAACCCCCCAGAGGTACTGGGGAGGAGAGCAGCCGCTGGGCATGAATCTCAGGTGTGCCTATAGTTTGTTCAGGGCCCTAAGGAAAAGGCATTTGGCACTGCAGAGCAAGGAAAGAAACAGGATTTTGCAATTACCAGGTGGGATGGATTTTAGAGTCAAGAGCTGAGCAGAGGTGAGAATGAATCCCTGCATCCTTAAGAGGAAAAGAGAGTGAGAGCCTTCCTTGCTCCAGTGATATCATCAGGGAAATAGGTCCTTGTTTCTTGCTACCAGAACTGCGGTGTCCTTTGGTGCTCTCCTGGTCCCTGACAAGGACCCCCCAGATCAGCTCTTGCCTCTCTCTTCCACGGAGACAAATTTGCAAACTCCCACATCTCTGTGGAAACGGCAGAGAGCAGGAGAGAAGAAAAAAGGAGAAAAATCCACCCACATGCCAACAAACTGGAAAAAAAATAACCCAGGCCTTGTCTCACTCAGCTGTTGGCTTGCTGCTCCCTCCCACTGTGATGGCTGCTTCTGCCTCCTGGACAGGGACCTGGCTCAGTGCAGCCTCCCTTCCCATCCTGAGCTGACTTTTGTCAATACCCCTCCCCCAATCTCAGCTATGAGAAGGAGGGTCCTATAGCCTAGGGATAGAAAATGTGGAAGGACTGAGAACAAACTGAGGGTTGATGGGGGGTGGGAGGGAGGGCAGGGTGGGTGATGGGTATTGAGGAGGGCACTTTTTGGGATGAGCACTGGGTGTTGTATGGAAACCAATTTGACAGTAAATTTCATATATTAAAAAATAAAAAAAAAAATGTGGAAGGAAGGACTGACGGGGCCACCAAATGCTTGTGGCCAACTACAAACTCAGTTCCCATCACTGTCCCCCAAACCATGCAGGGGACCATCCTCCCATCCTGGGGAGAGAAGTCAAGGAGCTCTGTCCCACCAGGCAACTTCTCCCTCAGATGCTGTCCCCTGCCCATTTTCCCTGCTGCCTCTCTCTACCATTTCATTTTTTGGCTCTGTTTTTAGTCTAAGTCCCTCTATTCCAACCTTTTTGTGCCCTATCCTTTCTTCACCTTTTGCCCAGTTCTGGGCATCATACATTTTTTTTTAAAACCAACAAAATAAAGTGTGCTGATAGGAAAGGAGGGCTCTGGAAATCACTATTAGAAACTGTTAAGGAGGGGCGCCTGGGTGGCTCAGTCGGTTAAGCGGCCGACTTCGGCTCAGGTCACGATCTCGCACTCTGTGAGTTCGAGCCCCGCGTCGGGCTCTGTGCTGACAGCTCAGAGCCTGGAGCCTGTTTCAGATTCTGTGTCTCCCTCTCTCTCTGCCCCTCCCCTGTTCATGCTCTGTCTCTCCCTGTCTCAAAAATAAATAAACGTTTAAAAAAATTAAAAAAAAAAAAAGAAACTGTTAAGGAAAATAGAGATGTTTAGCCTATAGGAGAGAGGATATGGACTCCTAAATCATGGAAAGATGGAACAACAAGAAGTTTTTTGGATAACTTTGTCTAACCCTTCACTTTTCAGCTGAGGTGACTGAGGCCCAGAGAGGGAAGAAGACCTGGGCTCTCAGGCAGAAGAGGGGACAGCTTTGGTTTGTGGGCCTCCAGAAAGCAGAAGGAGGATGAGTGGGTGAAAGATATGAGAAAGTAGATTTAAATGACAGTTTTGTTTCTTCCTTCCAATTCCTTACTCCTGTTATTTTTTTTCCTTGTCTTACTGTTCAGGATCTCCAGTTCAATGCTGAACAAAAGGGACAATAATGGGCATTTTTGTTTTGTTATTCATCTTAAAGGGAAGTTTTTCAATGTTTCACCATCATATATGTTTGCTGTAGGATTTTGGAGAATGCTTTTTATCAGGTTAAGGAAGTTCCCTCTTATTCCTAGTATGCTAAAATATTTTTTTCTTACTAACAGGTGTTAAATTTTATCAAAGTCTTCCTCAGCATCTTTTATAATGATCATGGTTTTTTTATTTTCTAATCTGTTTATGTGGTCAAGAATGCAGTATTTAGCTCAAGAGAAATATGAAGTTTCTAACATACAAAACCACCCACAGAGGCATTGGCTGCCTCATAGATCAAAGTAGTCAGCTCCAAGTCACTGGAAATGTTCAGAAGGAAGTTTCAGGCATTCAATAAATATTTAGGTACCAGGGTCTGCTCCAGATGTAGACAACTCAGTAGTGAAGAGGGCCCAAGCTCTCCTGGTGCTCACATTTTAGAGAAAAGATGATAGATACAAACAAGCAACAAATACAAGAACAAGATCATTTCAAAAAGTAAAAGTGCTTTGAAAACAAATGGAAAAAACTGTACAAAGGCAGTGTGACTGGGTAGGGATGGGGAACAAGATTAGAGAGTCAGAGAAGGTGTGTCCAAGGAGGTGACAGTGAAGGCAATATTGAATGGTAAGAAGGCAGTCATTTCATGAAGGTCCAGAGGCATGGCATCCCAGGCAGGGTGAAACACAAAGGTAAAGGCCCTAAGGTGGGGATGAGTTTGGTATATTCAAGGGACTTCAGGAAGAAGTCTCACTAGAGAGACCAGGGAGACTGGTACTAGATGAGGCAGGAAAGAAGTTCTGGAGCAAGACCGTGTAGGGTGTATTTGTCATAAAAAGAATGAAATCTTGCCATTTGCAACAACATGGATGGATCTAGAGGGTATAATGCTAAGTGAAATAAGTCATCCAGAGAAAGACAAATACCATATGATTTCATTCATATATGAAATTTAAGAAACAAAACAAACAAGGGAAAATAGAGACAGACAAAAAACCAGACCCTTAAATACAGAGAATGAACTGGTGTTTGCCAGAGGAGAGGTGAATAGAGAGATGGTGAAATGGTAAAGATGAAGAGAACACTTATCTTGATGAGAACTGAGTAATGTATACAATTGTTGAATCACTATATTGTACACTTGAAACTAATATAACACTGTATGTTAATTATCCTTGAAGTAAAAAAAAATAAATTAATTAAAGAAAGACTGTGTAGGATCATGCCAGCCATGTGAAAGCGTTTAGAATTTTTTCAAGTTTATATATTCATTTCGAGAGAGAGAGAGAGCAAGAAAGAGAGAGTGAGCACAAATGGGGGAAGAGCAGAGAGGGAGGCAGAGAGAGGGGCAGAGAGAGAGAATCCCAAGCAGTCTCTGCACTGTCAGCACAGAGCCCAATGTGGGGCTAGAACTCACCAACTGTGAGATCATGACCTGAGCTGAAGTCACACGCTTAACCGACTGAGCCACACGGGCACCCTGAAAGTGTTTAGATTTATTGTCAGTTCAGTGAAAAGCTAATGGAGACTTTGAGCTGGGAGTGATATGATCTATGATCATTCTGTGTGAGGTGAGGAGAATGGATTATAGTGAAGGCAAAACTGGAAACAGGTAGACAAGTTAGGAGGCTGATTATGAAACCAGTTAGGAGGTCCAGGTGAGAGACCATGATAGTTTGGGCTATGATAGTGATGGTGAAGCAAGTTAAGTAGACATATTTGGGATATGTTTTTACCTGAACATCATTATTAATCAACTTGATCTCATTGGCATTTATAGACTACTCCATCCAACAGCAGAGTGCACATTCTTCTCTAGACTGCAGTGAACACTCACCAAGATAGACCATGTTCTGGTCCATAAAACACATTTTAGCAAATTTAAAAGAATAGAAACCATACAAAGTGGGGCGCCTGGGTGGCTCAGTCAGTTAAGCATCCACCTCTTGATTTCAGCTCAGGTCATGATCCTGAGTTCCTAAGATTGAGCCCCACGTTGGGCTCCCAAGCTGACAGTGCAAAGCCTACTTGGGAGCCTGCCTCCCTCTCTTTCTGCCCCCCCAAAATAAATAAATAAACATAAAAAAAAGAAATAATACAAAGTATGCTCTCAGACTACAATGGAATTAAATTATAAATCAATAACAGAAAATAGCTGGAAAATCCCCAAATGTTTTGAAATTAAACAATGCATTTCTAAATAATGCATGGGTCAAAGAAGAAGTCTCAAGAGAAATTTTAAAATATTTTGAGTTAAATGAAAATGAAAATATAATTTATCAAAATTTATAGGATTGTAGAAAATCCCGAGCAATCTACACACATTCATACACCCACACCCATACACACAACCTTCTGGAACTAATGAGGACATACATAGCAAGGTTGCAGATACAACTTCAATATGCAAAAATCGATTACTTTCTTATTATACGAGCAATGAAAAAGTAGAATTTGAACTTTTAAGAAAATAGTACTACTTCCAGCAGCTGCAAAGCAATGAAATACTTAGGTGTAAATATAACAAAATATTGCACAGGATCTTAATGTGAAAAACTACAAAACACAAGTAAAAGAAACCAAAGATCTAAATAAATGGAGAGATATTCCATGTTCATGGATAGGAAGACTCAGTGTTGTTAAAAATGTCAGTTCTTCCCAACTTGATCTATAGATTTAACATAATTTCAGTTAAAATACAACCAAACTATTTTGTAGCTATAAACAAAGTGATTCTAAAGTTTATATGGAAAAGCCAATGACCTAGCACAACCAAAATGATACTGAAGAACAAAGTAGGAGAATTCATACTACCGATTTCAAGATAGCTACAGTACTATAAAGTTACAGTATATAAGGCAGTGGTATTAAAAGAAAGAATAGACACATAGATCAATGGAACAAAATGAGATATATTTTAAAATAGAGCCCCCAAACTTGTTGATGGATGTACAGGATGAAGAAAAGAAGAGAATCAAGAAGGACCATCTGTATGAGATGAGAGGAAGATTGGGTTAGATCATTTAAAAAAATCCTTCCAAACTTAAGTTTTAATAAAGATTTGTAAGGTCTATGATTCCTTGGCCTGCCCCACATATTTCTCCTAACACACTACAACTATACTTGTGGCTGGTGTCTCCCTACTTACAGATCCCACACCTCCAAGCTCAGGCTTCCCACTCCCCTTTCCTCTTTGGAGGGGTTACTGGCAGCTCTCTGCAAGTGGGAGCCAATGAACAGGGTGAAGCTGCCTCTAGTCTTGGTTTTAAGAGGCTTCAAGCTATGTGTATCAAAGATCCGGTTACCCTATAATTATGTGTTAGTGAAGCATGAGGGAGGAGCTGGAAAAGGGAAAGGCGAAGGGAAGGAGAATGAGGAAAAGAGTTTTGGAGAAGATGAAGAAAGAGAGACCGTGAGAGGAGAAAAGGAAATGAATAAATGATCTGTTGGCAGAAAGTGGGGAGAGGAGCAGGCCACAATAGCACACAGGAGCCCCTAGGAATAGGGTGCATTCAGCCCTGCTAGCCTCAGCCCATTTCCTCAGCAAAATCCCCTCCCTATTTGCAGCCCTAAGAGAGCAAAGAGACTGTAATACAGAAATGATCCTCTGTAGTGACTACATCCGGTCAGAGTGGAGGGGTGGATGAAGAGAAATAGGCGGAGTTAGAGCAATGTGCTTAACTTTCTGTCAAGTCACAGACCTGCTTGAAAATGTGATGAAAGCTATGGTCTGCACACTCTCCCAGAAAAAATGCTAATGCACATAATTGTACCAAATTTTGCCTGCAATTCAGCATGTTCATGGATTTTCTAAAACCCCCTAGGGTCCATGAACCTCTGTGTAGAATCTCTGAATAAGAGAATACTTAGGAGGTGAAAACCAACACTATTAGTAAATGGATTGCATATGGTAGTTAAGGGAGTGAGTCAAAGAAGAAGCCTGGATTTATGGCTGAGGTTGCTGGGTAAATGATGGAATGATTCACTGAGACAGAGAACACCCAAAGAAGAATGGTTTCAAAGGGAAAATGCCGAATTCAATTTTAAGTGGCTGTGGGATATCCAAGGGGAGATATTCAGGAAGCAGTTGGATATATGGATCTGGAGTTCAGGAAAGAAATGTAGGCAGGAGCTATAGAGTTGGGAGCAATCAGTATGTGGATGGTTAAGGCCATAGGAATGGATGAGATCACCTACTGTGACTGTACAGAGTAGGAAAAGAAAAGGGCCTTGGACATAACTCTATCAGACACCAACATTTGAGGAAAGGATAGAGGGAGAGGGGCCTACAAAAAGGACCAAGAAGTCGTGGCCAAAGAATAAAGAATAGAATAAGGAGAGTGTGGTGTCGCATAAATCAAGGGCAAATAATCCTCCAAATGGAGGGAAGGGTCAACATGCCAAATATTACATGAAACAAAGTCTGAAAAACATCCATTAGATTTAGCAACAAGGTCACTAGTAGTCTTGCAGAGAACAGGGAGTGATGGGGGTGGATGGCAAATTACAATGGGTTAAGAAAGAAGGAGTGGGAAAAAAAAAGAAGGAAGGAGTGGAATGCAAAATGCAATGAGTTAAGATGTGACTGCAGGGAAAAAAAAGATTAAAAAAGAAAAAAGTGAACAGGAGGTGAGGAAGTATATGGACAGCAAGTGCAGACAACATTCTTAAGCTGTTTGCCTATGGCAGAGAGCAGAGAAATAGGGTAGAAGCTAGAGAGTAATGCACTGAGGCATTGTTGTTGCTAATTTAATTTAATTTAATTTAATTTAATTTATTTAATTTATTATTTTTGGTGAGGACTTTTAAGTTCTACTTTCTTAGCTAATTTCAATTACACAAAACAGCATTGTCAACTCTAGACACTATGTTATACATTAGCTCCTCAGAATTATTCATCTTATAGCTAAATGTTTTTACCCTTTTACCAAACTCTCCCCATTATCCCCACCCCCCAGCCCTTGGCAACCACTTTTCTACTGTCTGTTTCTTTGGGTTTGATTCTTTTCTTTTAGATTCCACACATTGCATGATACCATGCAATATTCTTCTCTGTCTGGCTTATTTAACTTAGCATAATGCCCTCAAGGTCCATCCATGTTGTCACAAATAACAGGATTTCCTTCTTTTGCATAGCTAAATAATAGTCTGAATATCTATATGAATATATAATATGTGGATATATATCACACGTTCTTTATCCATTCATCCTTTGATGGACTTTTAGGTTCGTTCCATATGTTGGCTATTGTGAATGATGCTGTAATGAACATGTGAGTGCAAGTATCTCTTTGAAGCTCTGTTCTTAGTTCCTATGGATATATACCTGGAAGTGGAATTGCCGGATCATATGGTAGTTCAAGTTTTAATTTTTTTACGTTTATTTATTTTGAGAGAGAGAGAGAGAGAGAGAGAGAGGGAGGGAGGGAGAGAGAGCATGCATGCACTCGCAAGTGGGGGAGGGGCAGAGAGAGAGGGAGAGAGAGAATCCCAGAGCCCAATGTAGGGCTCAAACCCACAAAACTGTGAGATCATGACCTGAACCAAAATCAAGAGTTGGACGTTTAATGGACTGAGCCACCTGGGAGCCCCCAAGTTTTAATTTTTTGAGAAACCTCCATACTGTTTTCCACAGTGGCTGCTGCACCAATTTGCATGCCCACCAACAGTGTGCAAGAATTCCCTTTTCTCCATGTCTTTGCCAACACTTTTGTCTTTTTTATGATAGCCATTATAAGAGGTGTGAAGTGATATCTTATTGTGATTTTGATGTGCATTTCCTTGATAATCAGTGACGCTGAACACTTTCATGTGCCTGTTGGCCATTTGTATGTCTTTGGAAAAATGTTCATTCGATTTCTCTGTTCATTTTTAATCTTATTGTTTGGGTTTTTGCTATTGAATTATATGAGCTCTTTATATATTGTGAATATTAACCATTATCAGATATATTATTTGCAAATATTTTCTCCCATTCCGCCCTTTTCATTTGGAAAAGGTATACAGCATAATGACTTTCCTTTGCTGTGCAGAAGCTTCTTAGTTTGATGAGGTTACACTTGTTTATTTTTGCTTTTGTTACCTTTGCTTTTGGTGTCAAATCCAAAAAATCATTGCCAAGACCATTGTCAACTAGCTTGCCCCTTATGCTTTCTTCTATAATTTCAGGTCTTAATATCCAAGCCTTTAATTCATTTTCAGTTGATTTTTGGGTATGTTGTAAGATAGGGGTCCAATTCATTATTTTGAATGTGTCTGTCCATTTTTCCCAATACCATTTACTGAAGGGATTATCCTTTTCCCATGTGTATTCTTGGCTCCTTTGTCATAAATTAATTGGCCATATATGCATGGATTTATTTCTGGGCTCTCTATTCTTTCCACTGATCAATGTGTCTGTTTTCATGCCAATACTATACTGCTTTTTTCCAGTTTTATTGAGATAGAATTGATATACAATACTGTATAAGTTTAAAGTGTACAGAATAATGACTTGACATACATACACTGCAAAATGATTAAGTTTAGTTAACATAAGTTAACTAGAATAGCTAACATCCATCACCTCATATAGTTACAAAAAAAGGTTTTTTTCCTTGTGATGAGAACTTTTAGGATCTGAGAGCATATTGCTTAGATTACTATAGTTTTATAATGTAGTTCAAAATGAGGAAATATGATGCTTCCAGCTTTGTTGTTTATCAAGATTGCTTTGGCTATTCAGGATCTTTCATGGTTCCAACAAATTTCTGTATTGCTTGTTCTATTTCTATGAAAAAATTCCATTGGAATTTTAAGGATTTCATTGAATCTGTAGATTGTTTTGGGAGTATGGACATTTTAATAACATTAATTCTTCCCATCCATAAGCATGGAATATCTTTCCAGTTATTTGTGTCTTCTGTCTTCTTCAATTTCTTTCATCAATGTATTATAGTTTTCAGTGTACAGATCTTTCACCTCCTTGGTTAAATTTATTCCTAGGTATTTTATTCCTTTTGATGCAATTGTAAATGGGATTGTTTTCTTAATTTATCTAATTTTTTTAATGTTTATTTATTTCTGAGACAGAGAGGGATGGAACATGAGTGGGGGAAGGGCAGAGAGAGAGGGAGACACAGAATCTAAAGCAGGCTCCAGGCTCCAAGCTGTCAGCACAGAGCCCGACACGAGGCTCGAACACACAAACTGTGAGATCATGACCTGAGCTGAAGTCGGTCGCTCAACCGACTGAGCCACCCAGGCACCCCTTTAATTTATCTAACTGGGGCGCCTGGGTGGCTCAGTCGGTTGAGCGTCCGACTTCGGCTCAGGTCACGATCTCGCGGTTCGTGGGTTCGAGCCCCGCTTCGGGCTCTGGGCTGATGGCTCAGAGCCTGGAGCCTGCTTCCGATTCTGTGTCTCCCTCTCTCTCTGCCCCTCCCCCGTTCATGCTCTGTCTCTCTCTGTCCCAAAAATAAATAAACGTTAAAAAAATTTTAATTTATCTAACAGCCCATTATTAGTGTATAGAAATACAACTTATTTTTAAATATTGATTTTGTACTCTGCAAATTTACTGAGTTCATTGATTCATTCTGATAGTTTCTTTTTGTGGAATCTTTAGGGTTTTATATATGTAATATTATATCATCTGCAAATAAAGGCAGTTTCACTGCTTCCTTTATTATATGGACACCTTTTATTTCTTTTTCTTACCTAATTTCTCTGGCTAGGATTTGCAGTACTATGTTGAATAATAGCACTGAAAATAGGCATCTTGTCTTTGTTCCTGATCTTAGAGGAAAAACTTTCAACTTCTCACCATTGAGTGTGGTGTTAGCTGTAAGCTTGTCTGTCATATATGGCCTTTATTATGTTGAAGTATGTTCCCTCTATACCCAGTTTATTGTAGGTTTTTATTTATGAATGGATATTGAATTCTGCCAAGTGCTTTTTCTGCATCCATTAGGAAGATCATATGATTTTTATCCTTCAATTTGTTGATGTGGTGTATCACATTGATTGGTTTGTGAATATTGAACCATCCTTGCATCCCTAGAATATACTCCACTTAATCGCGTGCATGATTATTTAAAAAATTTGTTTTATGTTTATTTTATTTTTGAGAGAGAGAGAGACAGAGCATGAGCGGGGGAGGGGCAGAGAGCAAGTGGGGGACACAGAATCTGAAACAGGCTCCAGACCCTGAGCTGTCAGCACAGAGCCTGACACAGGGCTTAAACCCACAAACTATGAGATCATGACCCGAGCTGAAGTCAGACGCCCAACTGAGCCACCCAGGTGCCCCTTGTGCATGATTCTTTTAATGTGTTGTTAAAACACAGGACATTAGCCTGTAATTTTCTTGTAGTGTTCTTATCTGGTTTTGGTATTGGGGTAATGCTGGCCTCATAAAATGAGATTGGAAGTGCTTCCTCCTATTTTTTAGAACAGTTTGAAAAGAACTGGTATTATTCCTCTATAAATATTTGGTAGACTTCACCTGTGAAGCCCTCTGATCCTGAGCTTTTCTTTGAGGTTTTTGCTTGCTAATTTAATGTCTACTGATAATTGGTCTGTTCAGATTTTCTATTTCTTCATGATTCAGTCTTGATAAGTTGTATGTTTCTAGGAACTTATCCATTTTTTAGGTTGTCCAATTTGTTGGCATACAATTGTTCACAGTCTCATGATTCTTTGTATTTGTGTGGTACGTGGTATCAGTTGTAATGACTCCTCCTTCATTTCTAATTTCATTTATTTGGGTTCTCTCTCTCTTGTAAGTCTAGGTAAAGGTTTGTCTATATTGTTTACCTTTTTATTTATTTTATTGTTTTATTTTTAAAATTTATTTATTTATTTATTATTTTTTTAAGACATGTTAATTTAATTTTATTTTTTTCAATATATGAAATTTATTGTCAAATTGGTTTCCATACAACACCCAGTGCTCATCCCAAAAGGTGCCCTCCTCAATACCCATCACCCACCCTCCCCTCCCTCCCACCCCCCATCAACCCTCAGTTTGTTCTCAGTTTTGTTTTGTTTTTTTTTTTTAATTTTTTTTTAACGTTTATTTATTTTTGAGACAGAGAGAGACAGAGCATGAACGGGGGAGGGTCAGAGAGAGAGGGAGACACAGAATCTGAAACAGGCTCCAGGCTCTGAGCCATCAGCACAGAGCCCGATGCGGGGCTGGAACTCACGGACCGTGAGATCATGACCTGGGCCGAAGTCGGACGCTCAACCAACTGAGCCACCCAGGCGCCCCTGTTCTCAGTTTTTAACAGTCTCTTATGCTTTGGCTCTCTCCCACTCTAACCTCTTTTATTTTTTTTCCTACCCCTCCCCCATGGGTTTCTGTTAAGTTTCTCAGGATCCACATAAGAGTGAAAACATATGGTATCTTTCTCTGTATGGCTTATTTCACTTAGCATCACACTCTCCAGTTCCATCCATGTTGCTACAAAGGGCCATATTTCATTCTTTCTCACTGCCACGTAGTACTCCATTGTGTATATAAACCACAATTTCTTTATCCATTCATCAGTTGATGGACATTTAGGCTCTTTCCATAATTTGGCTATTGTTGAGAGTGCTGCTATAAACTTGTGAATTTTCCAGTTTCGTCCTTGTAGTTGATTTTTAGTTTCATACCATTGTAGTTGGAAAAGATCCTTGATATAATTTCAATCTTCTGAAGTTTAAGACTTGTTTTGTGGTCTAACACATGATGTATCCAGTAAAATGTTCCATGCGCACTCGAGAAGAATGTGAATTCTGCTGCTGTTGGATGGCATGTTCTGTGTTGCTGGTCTTAGAAAAAAACAGCTTTGTTGAGATATATTTAAGTAGCATAAAATTCACCTGCTTTAAGTGTACAGTTTAATCAGTTGTAGCATAGTTACAGTGTTGTACAACTATCACCACAATCCACTTTTAGAACATTTCTGCCTCCCCAGAAAGAGCCCTCATGCCCACTTGTAGTCACTCTCAACCCCCACCCCTAGCCCCAGGCAACCAATAATCTACTTTATGTCTCTATAGATTCGCAATTTTTGGAAATTTCATATAAATGGACTCATAATATGTGGCTTTTGTATGTCTGGCTTCTTTCATTGAACAAAATTTTTTTGAGGTTCATGTATGGTATAGTACATATCTATCTCTGTTGCTTTTTATTGACAAATAGTATGGATATATCACATTTTGTTTATGCATTCAGCAGTTGGTGAACATTTGGACTGTTTCTATCTTTTAGCTATTATGAAGAATGCTGCTATAAACACCCAAGTACACCTTTTTATGCAGACATGTTTTAATTTATCTTAGGTAGATATCTAACAGTGAAATTTCTGGGTTATATGGTAAATTTATGTTTAACATTTGAAGAAATGGAGACGATAATTTTTTTTTTAAGAAGACTTCACACCCATCATGAAGCCAAATGTGAGGCTTGAACTCACGATCCTGAGATCAAGATCTGAGCTGAAATCAAGAGTCAGGCTCTTAGCCAACTGAGCCACCCAGGTGCCCCAGCAATGAGTTTTTAAACTGAGGTAAAGTTCACAAAACATAAAAGTAGCTATTTTAAAGTGTACAATTCACTGGCATTTAGTAAATACATAATGTGCAATCATCACTTTTATCTAGTTACAAAACATTTTCATCACACCCAAAAGAAACCCTGTACCAATTAACCAGTCATTCCCCATCCCTCTTCTGTGCCCAGCCCCTGGAAATGAACAATCTGCTTTCTGCCTATATGAATTTACCTTTTCTGGACATTTTCATGTAAGTGGAATTATATAATATGTGGCCTATTATGTATGGCTGCTTTCACTTAGCATGTTTCCAAGATTCATCCATGTTGTAGCATGTACCAGTACTTCACTCTTTTTTATGGATGAATAATATTTCATAATATGGCCATACCACTATTTTGCTTATCCATTCATCAGTTGATGAACATTTAGGTTGTTTATTCCTTTTGCTTATTGTGAATAGTAGTATTATAAACAAACATTTGTTTGAATGCCCATTTTCAATTCTTTTTGAGTATATACCTAAGAGCAGAATTGCTGAGTCATATGGCAATTCTATGTTTATCTTTTGGGAAAATGCCAAGCTGATTTCCACAGTTGTTATACCACATTACATTCCTATCAGCAATATACAAAGGCTCCTATTTTTTCATATCCTTGCCAACACTTCTTTTCCTTCTTTTAAGTTATGGCCATCCTAGTGTATGTGAAGTGGTATCTCACTTGTTTGCATCTCCCTGATGATTAAAAATATTGAGCATTTTTTCATGTGCTTCATGGTCATTTATATATTTTCCTTGGAGAAATTTCTATGTGAGTCCTTCGCCCATTTTTCAATGGGTTGTTTGTCTTTTTGTTATTGAGTTATAGGAATTCTAGATACAAGTCCCATATCAGAGATATGATTGGCAAATGTTTTCCCCTTATTCTATAGGCTATTTTTTTCACTTCTCGATGGTGGCCCTTTATGCACAAAATTTTTTTCTTTTTAACTTTGATGAAGACCAATGTATCTGTATTCTTTTGTTGTTTGTGTTTTTGGTGTCATATATAAGAATCTATTGCCAAACCCAAGGTCATGAAGATTTACCCCTAGTTTTCTTTTAAAAGTTTTATTGCTTAGGCCCTTACATTTAAGTGTTTGATCCATTTTGACTTAATTTTTCTATATGGCATGAGGTAAAGGGTTCAACTTCTCTTTTGCATGTGGCTACCACTTATCCCTGTATCATTGTTGAAGAGACTATTCTTTCCCCCATTGAATGGTCTTGGCATCTTTGTTGGAAATCAATTGACCGAAGATGTTTTGGCTTATTTTGGACTCCAAGTTCTATTCCATTGATCTATATGTCTATCCTTATGCCAGTACCACACTGTTTTGATTACTGTAGCTCTGTAGTAAGTTTTAAAACTGGGAAGTATGAATCTTACAACTTTGTTTTCTTCTTCCAAAATCGTTTTGGCTATGTGGAGTCCCTTGCAACTCCATGTAAATAATAGGCTTAAGTTTTCAATTTCCAGAAAAAAGATCATTGGGATTATTTTTGAAGTATAGTTGGCATACAGTACTATATTAGGATCATAAGGATTTTGATAGGGATTGCATTCATTCAGTAGATGGCTTAGGTAGCATTGTCATCTTAACAATGTTAAATCTTCCAATCCATGAATATGGGATGTCTTAGTTCTTATTTCATTTCCTTCTGTAATGTTTTGCAGTTTTCAGTGTATAAGTCTCATATATCCTTGGTTAAGTTTATTCCTAAGTATTTTATTATTTTTGATGCTATTATAAATAAGGCAATGTTTTTTTTTAAGATGCAAGAGACTGAAACATGTGTTTTTTTTAATTTTTTTTAAACGTTTATTTATTTTTGAGACAGAGAGAGACAGAGCATGAACAGGGGAGGGGCAGAGAGAGGGAGACACAGAATCTGAAACAGGCTCCAGGCTCTGAGCTGTCAGCACAGAGCCCGACGTGGGGCTCGAACTCATGGACCACGAGATCATGACCTGAGCCGAAGTCGGACGCTTAACCAACTGAGCCACCCAGGCGCCCCGAGACTGAAACATGTTTAAAGTCTGAGTCAGCAGAGAGGGAGAGACTGAAGATACAGGAGGGAGAGAGAAAATGGATGGATCAAAGTTCCTGAGGAAATATTTGGGCATGGGGCACAGAACACCAGCAGAAAGATTAGTCAGCATGAAAAAGGGCATCTCTTCACTATGACAGAAGGGAAACGGCAAGGATTGATCAGGTGGGGACGCTCATGAGTTTGCAGATAGTTTGTGGCAAAAGGTTGAGAGCATTGCTGCCTGGGTGGGATCTTCTAGTTTAAGTTCAGTAGGAGGTGAAGCGAGGAGGAAGACAGAGGAAAGTGTAGGAGGGCTAAGGAAATGGGAATTTGGCAAAGCTGCCATGGAGACTTGGAGAAGAGAGCAGGGAAACAAGATTCCTAGGGTGCAGTACAGTTTAGGGACCATGAATTTTTATTGGCTCCTGTCTAAGCAATTGTATTATAGGAGCATAGGATTGAGATAGCGAAGATGGAGAGTTGTATTCATCTGGGGTTGGGGCTGTGATGGAAGGACAATAAGGCATATGGTTGAGGATATTATTGGCTAGAGAATGGCAGACTGGGCAGATTTTCACTTTCCAGTGGGAAGAGGCAAGTTTCAGTTAAGTCAGGAAGTGAAAGACTGGTCAGTGATGGATTGAAGACTAGAGTGAACATAGATATTTTGGCTGCTTAGCATTCAAACACTCTTCCTATTTGGGAGACATCACAAGATAGGTTTGGAAGCAGGGCCTTATCGAGGGTTACTGAAACCAGGGAAGGGGGGCACATATTTTTTCTCCCCATCCCCTGATAACTAGTGCATGGGCAGGTGACCTCAGGATGGCAAATCACATGATCCTGCTTGGAACCTTGAATGTTGAGGGAGTGATGCAAAGGTGTGCGGAGTCAGTTAGTGATTTTTCAACCAGCTAATGTAAAGTCAAAAATCTGATAGTACAGCAATAGTATCAAGGAACAATGGGGTCCAGATGTAGTGGCAAGTGTTAGCTGACAATGGAGGCAACAGTATCATCCTCTCAGACCATTCCTGCAGCAAAATCTTTGCTGTGTCATGTCATGCCACCTGACCCTATCTGGTTCTCCAGGCCTCTCGTAGACCGCATGAAATACCTGACACCATTTTCTGTTAGGATAGGATGGCTTATGTTCTGATAATAAATGAACCCCAAATCTCAATAACAACACATACAAGTTTACTTTTTTCTCATGCAAAATCTACAGCAAGTTCAGTGGCTTTTCGAGACAGTTCCTTTCCAAGTGGTAACTCAGGGATATAGGCTGGCATCTTGTGGCTGTCTCATCTAGCACCTGTGGCCTCCATGGTTGCCATAGCAGAACAAAGAACAGGATTGAGCATCAGTTTTTAAATGCACAGCCTATTGGCCAGAACTCCTCACTTGGCCACATCTAACTCTGAGAGGACTGGGAAATGTAGAGAAGCACATGGATATCCAGCAAACAGTAAATGACTTGGCCACATCTTCCAGTAATTTCATTTTCTGCTGCAGTTAGCCAAAGTCATCAGTGATACACTGCATTATTTATTTACAATCAAGAACCATGATTAGTAAAGGATATAGGTTGTCAGAATATATATATTCATTTTTTCTGGTTATGAAAGTGATACATGTTTTAAAATTTGAACATTACATAAACATTTAATGTAGAAAGCCAAAAGTACCTCAGAATCTCACACCTCTGAGATAACTATTAAGTTTGTTATATAGTCTTATTATATTTTTCAAAGCCAATAGTAGTGTTTTATCAAAAATAGGATCATACTGTAGTTACTATTTTGCAAGTGCCTTCTTCACTTAACACTATATATTTGACATTGTTCCGAGTTACATAGATCTATACTTTCTTGTTGTTTCTCACCTGTTTTTATTTTTAATGATTTTTAATTACACAAGTAATAGAGGAGTAGATGACCCTTTAGAAATTTTTTAAGCATTCAGGTAAGGCTAAAGTTCTTTTTGACCACCACCCAATTCTAATTTCTTCCTTGCCTTTACATATTTTTGAATGACTGCATAGTATTCTATTATGTGAATGCAACGTAATTTACTTGAGTAATTTCCGATCAGTAGACAATCAGCTTTTTATTTTTACTCTGGATTATATACAAATGTTTTTCCAAGTTTGTCCTTTGACTTTATGTATAGTGTCACTCACTAAATTGGAATTTACATTTGTATACAGTTAAATTTGTCTATCTTTATGTTGTTTCTTGAGGAAAAAAGTGAAAGACAGAAAAGTGTATATAGCATGTTACCCTTTGTGTAAGAAAGGAGGGAATAGGAATAAATATTCACATTTGCTCATATTGGCATAAAGAAACATTGGATGAATGAACAAGAAGTTAATAAAAATGGTTATCTATAGTGTTCAAGGGAAAACAGGTGGATGGGGACAAGGGTGAGCACTGCATATCAGTGTACACCTATTTATATAGTTTTTTTAAACTATATGTATTAGACTTCCTATTGCTGCTGTAACAAATTACCACAAACACATTGGCTTAAAACAATGCATATTTATTATCTTGCAGTTCTGGAGATCATTAGTCTGAAATGAACCTTCTGGAACTAAAATCAAAGACTCTTTTTTCTGGAGACTAAGGAAGAATTATTTCCTTGCTTTTTCCAGCCTTTACAGTACACTTGTATTCCTTGGCTCATAGCCCCTTCTTCATCTTCAAAGCCAGCACTGTAGCATCTTCAAATCTCTCTCTGATCTCTGTGTCTGATGTCACATCTTCTTTGACTGTGACTCTCTTCTCTCCCTTGTGATTACATTGATCTTACCCAAATAATCCAGGATAATCTCTCCATGTCAAGGTCCATTTTAGCTCATTACTTTTTAGTGTTGACTAATATTCCATTGTATGGCTGTACCACATTTTGTTTATCCATTTACTTGTTAATGGGCATTTGGGTTGTTTTCAGTCTTTTTGTGTGATTATGAATAAAGTATGGGGAGGTGTTGAACAAATATATATATATAATTACTTATATAATTTTAATATATATATTTAAATGTTTATTTTGAGAGAGAGAGTGCGAGTGGGGAAGGGATAGTGAGAGAGAGAGAGAGAGAGAGAGAGAGAATCCCAAGCAGGCTCTGCGCTGTCAGTGCAGAGGTGGATGTGGGGCTCCATCCCACCAACTGTGAGATCATGACCTGAGCCAACATCAAGAATCAGACATTTATATTTGGTCAAAGTACATGTGAATTTTAAAATTTGATACATAAATGCCTCTTTGATTTCCAAAACTGCTTGGCCATTGTGCAGGCCCACCAATAGAGTAGAACAGTATCCTTATCTCTGAATATTCACTAAGAGTTGATGTTATCCATTATTTTAATTTTTGCCAATCAGATTGGTTAAGATATTTTATTCTACAGTTTATATTTCCTTGGTTGCTAATGACAATAACCCTCTATTAACTGGCAAAAAAAAAGAGTCAGACACTTAACCAACTGAGCCACCCAGGTGCCCTGAACATTCATATATTTTATGCATCTGGAACTTATTTTGGTGTAAGAAATGAGCTAGATATCCAACTTTATTTTTTCTAAACCACAAGCTAATTATCAAAAAACCCATTTATTGCATAATCTACCTTTTCATCAATGAATTAAAATATTACCTTTCAATATACTAAATTCTCCATAGACCAAATGACTTTTTCCTGAACTTTCTATTGTGTTCCATTGAGTGAGTTGTCAGTTTTGAAGCCATACCACTGTGTTTTAATTGCTATAGCCTTACAATGTGCTTCAATAAGTGGTAAGACTGACTGGTACACATTACTCTTATTTTCCAGAATTTTCCTGGTTATTTCTGGATGTTTATTGTTCTAAAACTACATGATTTAGAACTTTAATGTGAATGAAAATGATTTTGTTGCATTAGATTTATAAATAATTTGAGGGGAATTCACATCTTTACAAATATTGAGTATGCTCATGCAGGAATCAGATACAGATATGTCTCTCTGTTTATTCACATATTTCTTAACCTACGGGGACCTTGCTAACTATAGAATGAAGTTTCCAGAGGGTATAGTAGAAAGGTTTTGGAGGAAGAGAGGCAGTTCAAGTTTGGCTCAAGGAAGGAAAAGCACAGAGTTGTATGAAATATGGGAGAAAATAGATGATTAGAGGAGCTTATATAAATGATGGTTACTATATTAGTTATCTATTGCTGAATAACAGATAACTACAAATTTTGTGGCTTAAAAAACATTTATTCACCTCATCGTTTCTGTGGGCTTAACTGGGTCCAGGCCCTCTGCTGAGTTCTCCATTTCAGGGTCTTTCACAAGGCTGCAATCAAGATATCTGCCATGGCTGGGGCCTCATCTGAAGGCCTGACAGTGGAAGGATACACCTCCAAGATCACCTGATTGTAGGCAGATTTTCAGTTCCTCAAGGACTGCTGGACTGAGAGCCTCAGTTTCTGGCTGGATGCTGGCTTTCACTTCCTTGGCACATGGACCTCCCCAACACAGCAACTTGCTTCATGAAAGCTAGCAAGCGAGAGAGTCCATGAGCAAGATGGAAGTCATAGTCTTATGAGGCCAAATCCCTAAGCGACATTCCATCACCTTTGCCACATTCTATCAGCTAGAAGTAAGTCCCTATGTCATCCCACACTCAAGGAGAGGGGATTACACAGGGGTGTGAATACCAGGAGTCAAAATTTGCCAAGGGAATGTCCTAGAAGTCTCCTGGAACATGCAGATAAGAAGGGACATAAGTCTTTTTTTTTTTTTTTTAGTTGGGACATTTATTTGAACATCCATAGTAATTAACAAATGAGAATATGATCCATGAAGATATCTGCTCTAAATAGGCTATCTTTAGTAATCTTAATTTTACCAGATGTTTTATACTTCCATTTCATAAGGAAAAAACAGGAAGTAGATTTCTTTTGAAAGCTTCATGAATAACTCTTTCATCAGTTGTCTCAGGATTGCACACTCTGTTCAGTTGAAAGTTTTTGATTTCTATTTTCCTAAGTGCCTACAAGGGGGCACTGCCACCAAGAAGGTATGATAAGTAAAAGATGATGGTGCCTAATTGCGTTTTCATTTTCATGTTTCATTTTTCCAATGATGCAAGTTTGTTTGGGAATTCTTTTTTTTTTTTTTAATATATGAAATTTACTGTCAAATTGGTTTCCATACAACACCCAGTGCTCATCCCAAAAGGTGCCCTCCTCAATACCCATCACCCACCCTGCCCTCCCTCCCACCCCCCATCAACCCTCAGTTTGTTCTAAGTTTTTAACAGTCTCTTATGCTTTGGCTCTCTCCCACTCTAACCTCTTTTTTTTTTTTTTTCTCCTTCCCCTCCCCCATGGGTTTCTGTTACGTTTCTCAGGATCCACATAAGAGTGAAACCATATGGTATCTGTCTTTCTCTGTATGGCTTATTTCACTTAGCATCACACTCTCCAGTTCCATCCACGTTGCTACAAAAGGCCATATTTCATTTTTTCTCATTGCCACGTAGTATTCCATTGTGTATATAAACCACAATTTCTTTATCCATTCATCAGTTGATGGACATTTAGGCTCTTTCCACAATTTGGCTATTGTTGAGAGTGCTGCTATAAACATTGGGGTACAAGTGCCCCTATGCATCAGTACTCCTGTATCCCTTGGGTAAATTCCTAGCAGTGCTATTGCTGGGTCATAGGGTAGGTCTATTTTTAATTTTCTGAGGAACCTCCACACTGCTTTCCAAAGCGGCTGCACCAATTTGCATTCCCACCAACAGTGCAAGAGGGTTCCCGTTTCTCCACATCCTCTTCAGCATCTATAGTCTCCTGATTTCTTCATTTTGGCCACTCTGACTGGCGTGAGGTGGTATCTGAGTGTGGTTTTGATTTGTATTTCCCTGATAAGGAGCGACGTTGAACATCTTTTCATGTGCCTGTTGGCCATCCGGATGTCTTCTTCAGAGAAGTGTCTATTCATGTTTTCTGCCCATTTCTTCACTGGGTTATTTGTTTTTCGGGTGTGGAGTTTGATGAGCTCTTTATAGATTTTGGATACTAGCCCTTTGTCCGATGTGTCATTTGCAAATATCTTTTCCCATTCCGTTGGTTGCCTTTTAGTTTTGTTGGTTGTTTCCTTTGCTGTGCAGAAGCTTTTTATCTTCATAAGGTCCCAGTAATTCACTTTTGCTTTTAATTCCCTTGCCTTTGGGGATGTGCCGAGTAAGAGATTGCTACGGCTGAGGTCAGAGAGGTCTTTTCCTGCTTTCTCCTCTAAGGTTTTGATGGTTTCCTGTCTCATATTCAGGTCCTTTATCCATTTTGAGTTTATTTTTGTGAATGGTGTGAGAAAGTGGTCTAGTTTCAACCTTCTGCATGTTGCTGTCCAGTTCTCCCAGCACCATTTGTTAAAGAGACTGTCTTTTTTCCATTGGATGTTCTTTCCTGCTTTGTCAAAGATTAGTTGGCCATACGTTTGTGGGTCTAGTTCTGGGGTTTCTATTCTATTCCATTGGTCTATGTGTCTGTTTTTATGCCAATACCATGCTGTCTTGATGATGACAGCTTTGTAGTAGAGGCTAAAGTCTGGGATTGTGATGCCTCCTGCTTTGGTCTTCTTCTTCAAAATTACTTTGGCTATTCGGGGCCTTTTGTGGTTCCATATGAATTTTAGGATTGCTTGTTCTAGTTTCGAGAAGAATGCTGGTGCAATTTTGATTGGGATTGCATTGAATGTGTAGATAGCTTTGGGTAGTATTGACATTTTAACAATATTTATTCTTCCAATCCATGAGCAGGGAATGTCTTTCCATTTCTTTATATCTTCTTCAATTACCTGCATAAGCTTTCTATAGTTTTCAGCATACAGATCTTTTACATCTTTGGTTAGATTTATTCCTAGGTATTTTATGCTTCTTGGTGCAATTGTGAATGGGATCAGTTTCTTTATTTGTCTTTCTGTTGCTTCATTGTTAGTGTATAAGAATGCAACTGATTTCTGTACATTGATTTTGTATCCTGCAACTTTGCTGAATTCATGTATCAGTTCTAGCAGACTTTTGGTGGAATCTGTCGGATTTTCCATGTATAATATCATGTCATCTGCAAAAAGCGAAAGCTTGACTTCATCTTTGCCAATTTTGATGCCTTTGATTTCCTTTTGTTGTCTGATTGCTGATGCTAGAACTTCCAGCACTATATTAAACAACAGCGGTGAGAGTGGGCATCCCTGTCGTGTTCCTGATCTCAGGGAAAAAGCTCTCAGTTTTTCCCCGTTGAGGATGATGTTAGCTGTGGGCTTTTCATAAATGCCTTTTATGATCTTTAAGTAAAGAAGGGACATAAGTCTTTAGGGTTCTCCTGTAACTTTGATCAATTGCATTTCCAAGAGAATTGTGGTCTTTGGTGGAAGAAGAGAATCCAGGCTCATTAGGTCAGGTAAATAATAACCATTTACATTTGTATAACACTTCAGGGTTTACAAGTCTACTTTGGAGCCATCATTTAATTTTTCTCATAACAACCCTGTGAGTAGCCAAGCAATGAAACTAAGGTTCAAAGACGGTACATGGTCACCTCAGATCTCAGAGTGGGTGGCAGAGCTAAGACTAGAGTCTCAGTCTTCAAATTCCTAGCCTATTATACCATATTGCCTTCTCAAAAGCATGGAAATATGCTGCCTTTTCTCTTTGATGGCCTCTCCTACCATCTTCCTCCTTCTCTGGGTTCTTATCATGGCTCAGTTATTACCAGTCAGTCAGTCAACCTCACCACACCTTCCAGAATTATTATAGGAGAACAGAGATAATGTTTGTAAAGTTCCTAACCCACTGTCTGGTACACAGTAAGATCTCACTAAATGGAAGCTATTAGGTATTATTCTTTCAACTTTTCCAGGCCACTCTCATTGCTACTCATCTTTGGTTTTGCTCCTTCCCATGAATCTCTGTGGTACCACAACCTAAGGTACAATGTGCTTTCAAAAGATACCAATACCCAACAACTTCTATAGGCAGACGTTGTCCATCTTCCTACAGTCCCAGAAAAGAGCATTTGGTTGTCAATGTTGTGGCTTCAGCTTTCTTTTCCTTCAAATACAAAATCAAAATTCTAAAAGTATAGCTATAATACCTAGTGCCCAAAGTTTGCTTCTTAATGCCATTCTCAACAAAAAAGAACTAGGATTCTTGAAAAAAAAATGGCTGATTCCAAGGCTGGGGAAGGGAAAGTACAAGACGGCCCTTGGGCATCTTGTGATGTCAGAAAACAAGGAAGTGCTCAAAGAAAGATGGAAACATATACAAATACATGTAGAAGAAGGGAAAACTCTCTCTTATAGTGAAGAGCCAACTAATCCATGTAAAAGAATGAAGGCATTTGAAAATCACCATTTAACAACCTTGAGAATCATCAGTGAACACGAAAACTTGTGGGTGCAAGTTTGAGGAGAACAGGATATTTACATAATCTCAATGTAGCTCTCCACAAAATACTCATTAATTACAAAGGGAAAAACAGTAACTTTACAATGGAGAAACACAAATAGTCATTATGTGCCTTCTGATATGATGCACAGAAAAGGACACAGCATCACTTCTGTGATATTCCTACCAAAATGTGTAACATGAATTTCATCATGAGGAAACATAAGACAAACCCAAATTAAGGGACAGTAAAAATAATTAGACTGCACTTTTCAAAAATGTCAGTGTCAGAAGACACGAAGGAAGACTTAAGAACTCTTGCCTATCAAAGGGGACTAAAGAGAATGATGACTGCACATGATTAAGAGTTTCTTTTGCTATAAAGGACATTATTGAGGAAACTGGTCCGTTCTAAATAAGTTCTGTAAATTACATTTATAATAGTATTGTACCAATGTGAATTTCCTGACTGATAATTACTCTGTGTTTATGTAAGATAATTCTTTGCTTTAAGAAAAACACATTGGGGGGGCCTGGGTGGCTCAGTCGGTTGAGCGTCCGACTTTGGCTCAGGTCATGATCTCACAGTTTGTGGGTTCAAGCGCCACGTCAGGCTCTGTGCTGACCGCTTGCTCAGAGCCTGGAGACTGCTTCAGATTCTGTGTCTCCTTCTCTCTCTGCCCCTCCCCCGCTCACGCTTTGTCTCACTCTGTTTCTCAAAAATAAGTAAATGTAAAAAAAAAACACATTGAAGTATTTATGGGTAAAGAGGTACCATGTCTGCAACTGACTATCAATTAGTTCAGGAGAAAAAAAGAAATATATGTATAAGAAATATAGAAATATATCCATGAGACAGAGGGAAAAATAGAGTAGGATAAACAAATGTGGTAAAATGCTAACATTTGAGGAATCTGGGTGAAGAGTATATAGCAGTTCTTTGTACTATTCTTGGAACTTTTCTGTAAATCTGAAATTGTCTAAATAAAAATTCAAGAGAAAATTTCCTAATTAAAAAACACAGTTAAAGAACATCCACAAAAAACCTAGAGCTAGTATCATACCTAATGGTAAGAAACTAGATGCTTCCCCACTAAGATCAGGAACAGGGCAAGGATGTCTGCTCTTATCACTCCTATTCAGTATTGTACTGGAAGACCTAGCTAATGCAATAACACAAGAAAAGGAAATAAAATGTATGCAGATTTGGAAGGAAGAAATAAAACTGGACTTTGTTCACAGAAGACATAATTGTCTATGTAGAAAATCCCAAATAATCAACTAAAAAACTATTGGAACTATTAATTATAGCAAGATTGCAGGATACAAGGTTAACATACACAAGTCAATTGCTTGCCTGTATACCAGTGATGAACAATTGGGATTTTAAATTTAAAAACACAATACCACTTGCATTAGTACCAAAACAATGAAACACATAGGTATAACTCTAACAAAACATGTATAAGATGTATAGAAAGAAAGCTATAAAATTTTGATAAATCAAAGAAGATAAATGGAGAAATATTCCATGTACATAGATAGAAAGATTCAATATTGTCAAGATGTCAGTTCTTCCCAACTTGATCTATAGATTCAGTGCAGTCCCAATAAAAACCCCATCAAGTTACTTTGTGGATATAGACAAACTGACTCTAAAATTTATCTGTAAATGCAAAAGACTCAGAGTAGTCAACTCAATATTGGAGGAGAAAAATGAAGTCTGAGGACTGTCACTACCAGACTTTGAGATTTACTATCAGTTACAGTAATCGAGGTGTATGATATAGGTAAAAGAATGGACAAATAGATTAGTGGAACAGAATAGAGACTTCAGAAATTGATCCACACAAATAGTAAACCGATATTTTAACAAAGGAACAAAGGGAACTTAATGGAGAACGGAGAGTCTTTTGAACAAATGGTGCTGAAACAACTGTACATCCACAAGTAAAAAAACATTAATCTAGACACAGATCTTACACCCTTCACAAAAATTAACTCAAAATGGATCACAGACATGTGTAAAATACAAAACTATAAAATTCCTGAGAAGATTTCTGAAAATTCTTTCAGGAATCTAGGTGAACTGGAGTTTGGTAATGACTAACTGTAACACCAAAAACACAATCCAGGAAAGAAAAAAAATCAATAAATTGGGCTTCAGTACTGGTAGAAGACACAGTTAAGAAAACGAAAAGAAAAGCCACAGAATGGGTAAGAATATCTGCAAAACACATATGTGATAAAAGATTGATATCCAGACTATACAAAGAACTCTTAAAACTCAAAAATAAGAAAACAAGCAGTCCAATTTAAAAATGGGCAAAAGGCTTGAACAGATACCTCACCAAAGAAGACACACAGAAGGCAAATGAGCATATGAAAAGATGTCCAACATCTATGTCATTAGAAAAACGCAAGTTAAAACAACAATGACATACCACTGCGTACTTATGAGAATGGCTAAAATCCCAAACACTGACAACACCAAACACTAACAAAGAGGTGGAACAATAAGAACTCTCATTCATTGCTGGTGGGAAAACAAAATGGTTACAGTCATTTTGTTTTTGTTTTTTTAATGTTTTTTTTTATTTTTTTAAAGATTTTTTTTTAATTTTTTTTATTTATTTTTGGGACAGAGAGAGACAGAGCATGAACGGGGGAGGGGCAGAGAGAGAGGGAGACACGGAATCAGAAACAGGCTCCAGGCTCCGAGCCATCAGCCCAGAGCCTGACGCGGGGCTCGAACTCACGGACCGCGAGATCGTGACCTGGCTGAAGTCGGACGCTTAACCGACTGCGCCACCCAGGCGCCCCATGTTTTTTTTAATGTTTTTAATGTTTATTTATTTTTGAGAGGCAGAGCACAAGCAGGTGAGGGGCAGAGAGGAAGGGAGACAGAGAATTGAAGTAGGCTCCACGCTGTCAGCACAGAGCCCAACCTGGGGTTCGAACTCACAAACCATGAGATCATGACCTGAGCTGAAATCAAGAGTCGGATGCTTAACCGACTGAGCCACCCAGGCACCCTGGTACAGCCATTTTGGAAGACAGTTTGGCAGTTTCTTGTATATTCTTACCATACAATCCAAAAATCATGCTCCTTGGTATTTACCCAAATGAGCTAAAAACTCCACACAAAAACCTGCGCATGAACATTTATAGCACCTTTATGTACATTTGCCAAAACTTGTAAGCAACCAAAATGTCCTTCATTATGTGAATGAATAAGCTGTGGTACATCCAGACAATGAAATACTATTCAGCAATAAAAAGAAGTGAGCTATCAAGCCATGAAAAGACACGGAGGAACCTTAAAAGCATATTACAAAGTGAAGGAAGCTAATGTGAAAAGACTACACACATGGTATGATTCCAACTATGTGACATTCTGAAAAAAGCAAAACCATGGGATAGTGAAAAGATCAGTGGTTACCAGAGATTAGGGGAGGGAGGAAGGGATGAATAGGCAGAGAGAGGATTTTTAGGTAAACTACTCTGTATGATACTGTTATGGTGGATACATGTCATTATACACTTGTCAAAACCCGTAGAATGTACAACACATAGAGTGAACCCTGATGTAAACTATGGACTTTAGTTAATGTATCAGTCGAGTATATCTCAATAAAGCTGAAAAAAGAAAAATAATAATGTATCTTTATTGGTTTATCAATTGTAATAAATTCACCACACTAATGCACAGCATTAATAATTGGGGAAATTGGGGTTTTGGAAAGGGAGTATATGAGAACTCTATATTTTCCACCCAGTTTTTGTTTAAACCTAAAGCTGATCAAAAAAAAAAAATAATAAAGTTTAGGGGCACCTGGCTGACTCAGTTGGTGGAGTGTGCAACTCTTGATGTCAGGGTTGTGCTTTCAAGCCCCACATTGGGGGTAGAGTTTACTTAAAAGAATAAAATTTTAAAAAATTAAAAATAAAGTATATAAGGAATAAAGTATTGATACCTACTACAACATAGCTGAACCTTAAAAACATGCTAAGTGAAAGAAGTCATCCAGAGAAGACTGCATAGTATATGATTCAATTTATATGAAATGTTCAGAATAGGCAGATCTATAGAGACAGAAAGGACATTGGTGGTTGTCTAGGGATGGGGAGATGGGGGCTTTGGGGTGACAGAAAAAAAGTTCGGTGTTTCTTTTTTGGGTAATGAAAATATTCTTTTTTAAATTTTTTTAACGTTTATTTATTTTTGAGACAGAGAGAGACAAAGCATGAACGGGGGAGGGTCAGAGAGAGGGAGACACAGAATCCGAAGCAGGCTCCAGGCTCTGAGCCGTCAGCACAGAGCCCGACGTGGGGCTCGAACTCATGGACCGTGAGATCATGACAGCCGAAGTCGGCCGCTTAACCGACTGAGCCACCCAGGCGCCCTGGTAATGAAAATATTCTAAAATTTATTGTGGTGATGATTGCACAACTCTGTGAATACAGTAAAAGCCATTGAATTACACACTCTAAATGAGTGAATTGTATAGTATGTGAGTTAAGTCTCAATAAAGCTGTTTAATGTTTTAAAAAATAAAAACATAGCTACACACACACACTTGTATAGGCTTAGAAAATCCACACACAAAGGACACACGAAGAAATGCTACCAGTGGATTACTCAGTAGAAGACTAGAGAACCAAGGGTGAGGGGTGAAAAAGAGACATATTTTTCACTGAATACCTTGTTGTATCATTTCAAGATTTTATCCTGTGCATGTTTAACACACTCTAAGAAAGTTTCCCTCAAATACAATTGCTTCCAACAAGCCTACCCTGCTTTTCCCAACTCTTCTCAAACAACAATCTCTCTTTATTCTACCTCCCAAAATAAGACACAAGAGGAAATCAAACCTAAAACCTGGCCAAACAATTCTAAAGAAAGAAAAGTAATAAAAGGAATGCCAAAACCGACGCAGAAAGAAATTCCATAAGTATATTCACTCAATAGGACATTTTGTACCATTTAAATATGTTTACAAATAATTTTAATGGGAGAGGCACCTGGGTGGCTCAGTTAATTGAGTGTCCAATTTTGGCTCAGGTCATGATCTTGTGGTCCATGAGTTCGAGCCCTACGTCGGGCTCTGTGGTGACAGCTCAGAGCCTGGAGCCTGCTTCGGATTCTGTGTCTTCCTCTCTCTCTGCCCCTCCACCACTCGTGCTCTGTCTCCCTTTCTCTCAAAAACTAAATAAGTATATTAAAAATTTAAATAATTTTAGTGGGAAATGTTTATGTGAAAATGGCAGTATATAACCGAATATACAGCGTGATCCCAAATGTGTTTTTTAAGGACTAGAGTAAAGCCTAAATACACCAAGATGCTAACATTGGTTGTGCTTGGGCAGTAGGATGTTTTTCTCCCCCAAATTTTCATCAATGAACCTGTATTACTTTTGGAGGGAGGGGCGTTTATTTTGTTTGGGATCTACCTTCTGGGTAGAGGGAGAGGTTACTCATGGCCTCAGATCAGGCATATTATCATCGTTGGCTCTTTCTTGGCTCCTCTTGATTCCTTTCTTTGTTCATTTTATTTATTTATTCTCTAGAATTCCCACACCCACTCTCACTCCCGTTCCCCCCCAGAACAAACATTTAAATGTATTTAGTGAGTTTTACTTTTAGCATCAGAAAATTTTCTCTCTTCAGTATATATAAAATATAAATATATTTTGTTATATAAATATATAATATATAGATATATATTATACATGTTCTCTATAGAGAATGTTTGCTTATGTATGAGAATGTTGACTTATGTATATATATAGATATACAAATACATATTGTATATAAATATATATTCTCTATATAATTATATATATTATTACATTAATTATATATTATAATATGTATAGAGATATATTTATATGTGTTATAATCTTATATATTATATATAATATATATGTTTTTTAAGTTTGCTTATTTCTTTGGAGAGAGAGACTGTGCATGAGCAGGGGACGGGCAGAGAGAGAGAATCCCAAGCAGGTTCCTCACTGCCAGCGTAGAGCCCAATGTGGGGCTAGAATTCACGAACTGTGAGCTCATGACCCGAGCCAAAACCAAGAGTTGGATGTTTAACCAACTGAGCCACCCAGGAGCCCCTATTTGTTATTATTATTATTTTTAAAAGAAAGTGCCCAGTCTGGGCCTGGCATTCTAGCTCTGGGCCCTCCAGAGCCAAACTCCATACTTCCTCTTCAAAGCATAGCCCTCACCAGTCCCTCCTGTACTCTGGGCCACTCTCAAAGTGGCCACTCTTGTCCCAGCCCCTTGCAAAGCCATGATTTAATTTTCTTCAGAGCCTTGCTGTCCCCTTTCATTGTGGAGCCTGACACATCTACGCAAGTCCTGCCCTTGCTGCTTATTAGGTGACTAAACTTATGTAAGTCATTTCCTCTCTAGAGGCCTCAGGTTTTCAGAGGTGAATCGTGATATTAATAATTTCCACATAAAAGGGGCTGCATTAAGTGTTAAGAAGTTATGTACAGAGAGACCCAAGTAGGTAATAGAAGAATAAATGTTCAAGCTCTATCTTCCACCCCATCCCCCCTTGGTGTCCCCACAGCTTAAGGTCACTGTAGGTGTTCAGGATATGATTTCTTCTTTCTTTTCTGCCTTGACAATTGTTTCCCTATGACCCAGGCTGGAGTCACCACTCCACCATTCACTACTACAAACCTGTTGTCCAAAGTGAATCCTGGGAGAGATGGGGACAAGGTGAATAATGACTTAGAGTTGATCAGAGTTGGAGTCCCAGCATGATCATACTTAGCTGTGTGGCTTTGGCAAGTCACCTAAGACTCATCGTGCCTCAGTTTCCTTACCTATAAGGAGGAGGGAAAATAATAGCATCTACCTCAGTGGCTACCCTCACTTTCTATCTCGCCTCTCACATCCCTTCTCTTTCAACATGACTCACCTTCAGGCTCAGGACTTGGTTGGCTGGCTTCACCCTGCAACAGCTGACCCACTCCACACCCTCTCTCAGAGAAACCACGTCCTGGCACCAAGAGGAACCTGCCAGGAACTAGTGACATCTTGCTGGCCCTTTAAGGCAAGAGTGTGCAACCACAGGGCTGAACCCAATTTCCATTCCTCATCCAACCTTTCGTGCACCTGAATGCACACAATGAATATTCTCTGACCTTTCCTCTGGGGACCAGCCAGGGGCTGAGCTTTGCTGGAGTCCCTGCCTTCAGGGAACTTCTGATCTGCTAGGAGAGAGAGCACTAGACATCAATTTCACACTGGGGGCGACAGTGGAGAGCTCTGGGGGCTGTGGGAGCCCAGAGAAAAGGATCTATTCCCACTTGAGAATCAAGGCAGGCTGTTTGGATGAAGTCACACTTTACGTGAGCTCATCAGGTTTGGGAATTCAGTGTAAAGGCCTTACACGGAAAGACATCTAGACAAGAGAGGGCTTGGTACATTGTAGTAACCACTTGTAGTTAGTTCAGTAATCAGAACACAGCATGTGAGGCCAAATGTGGCAAGAGATGAGGCTGGAGAGGCCTGGTGGGGGCAGAACTGTGGATGGCCTTAGTTGCCAAACAAGGAGCTAGAACTTTAATGCTAGTGGAGGGGGTGTAAAGGAAGAAAGCCACGTGTTGGCTTCTGCATCACTGCTCTCTCACTGCTTGTATGCAAAATTGTAGGTTGGAGATGGCCAGTCTGGAAGCAGGGAGCCAGGGAATAGATTTGGGGTCACACATATGAGGGATGTTGAGCCTGAAGCAAGGCAGTGGCAAAGGATGAGAAAAGGTGGATTTGAGAGACAGAAAGGAGAATCAGCTGGACTTGGTGAAGGATTGGCTCTGATGAGAGCAGGGGGGTTCAGGCTGCATGTAAGGCAGAGGACAAAGGGCAAACATACTGTTCAAGTGCCAAGGGGGTGATTAAGGCAAAGATAATGGCGGGAGGAACTCTGTGGGATAGAAGGGGCAGAAACACCTTTTTGGACGAGGAGGGATTCAGGCCACACTCACCGTGTGGCCTTGGGCCAGTCATTTTATCTTCCTCTAGTTCTTTAGATTTCCACCTGCTGAGAGTGCCTAGCTTGCTCAGTCAGTAGAGCATGCAACTCAGCCTCAGGGTCATGAGTTCAAGCCCCACATTGGGTGTGGAACCTACTTAAAAGAGAAAAAGAAAAAAGAAATATGGCTAGAATTCTTCCTGCTAACTTAGGCAGAGAATGATAATTGTGAGGAATTAATCACATAAAAAAATGTCCAAGAAGTGCCTAGCCCTGTGGGTGATTAGGACAGGGAGACATGTGGCAGGTGGATTTGGTTCAGGGTGGGGTGGGGTGGGGCTGGGCTGCCATTTGTGCAACAGCATTGCCAGTGGCAGTGGGAAATACATACTTGCAGAAGGTGTGTAGGAAGGGAAACTGTGACCTGAACACATGTATCTTGGATTTGAGGGGGTCAGAGGCCAAGGCAGTCAAATGAATCTTACCCTGGGAGGCTGTGTCTTGGCAGTCAGCAGTGAAGAGCCTCTCTGAATCATGAACCCAAGACAGCCACCTCCCCCAGGTAGTATCCAGGCCTGGGAGGCCTGTGGCCTCTGAGTTCTCCTCTCAGATCAGCACCTGAGTTGCTGTGTGACCATGAGTCAGTTCTCACCCACTCTGGGTCCCAGGACTTCCATATGAACAACAACAATAAAAGCATGGGTGTGTTGGTGGAAACGTGGATGAAATGTTTCCAAAGGCCCTCTCCATGTTTTTTATGCCTCAGTTCTATGACCCTGAGTCTTCTTTTTAAAAAGTCTGGTCCTATTTCCATCCCTGACTTACTGTGTGGCATTGAGCCAGCCGCTGGACCTCTCTGGGCCTATTTTCACATCTGGTATATCAGGAGATTGAGAAGGAGACTCTCCAATGTCCAATGATTCTCCCTGGAGGACGCTCACCCTCATCTCCAGCAGAATCTTCCAGACAAATCAGAGGAAATTGAGGCGCTGGTCACAGACGACCCCCTTCCAAATCTTCCATCTTCTCCCACTGCCCTCCCCTTCCTACTGTCAGGAGCTTGCAGCACTGGCTCGCTTGCCAAACTTGTTGCCATGACAACGGGTTACAAATAACTCAGATGCAGACGAAGATTTTAACCCAAGAGCTGCTGGTCCAAGGGCTTCTTTCTTCCTCCCCACACCAGACTGAGGGAACAATCTGGCATATTCTTCAGGTTCAAGTGACTCCTCAGTGTCACAAGAATACATCCTGCTGTCTGAGGCTCTTTTAAAACCTGACTCAAATCTTTCCAATCACTTGCTCCCATTAAGGAGTGATCACTCTTATTTTGAACAGCTTCTGTCTGTTGAGGGCTATGTTGGATGCTTTACACACAGTAGCCAAGAAAATCTTCCCAGAACTCTTTCAGATAGACATTATTATTCCCATTTTGTAGGGGAGAAAATTGAAGCCCGTAGATGTGACTTGAGTAAGGAGGTCAGAGAGTCAGAATTCAAACTCAAATTCATCAGATTTCCAAACCCAGGCTTTTTGCATTGCTAGTGGTTCACAAATGTTGGTCTACACACTTGGGGGCATATCTAAATAATCTGGGGCAGCTAAAAATTCACATTCTCACTTCCATTCAGAAGGTGGAATACATCTGCCTCCTCTAATTCCTGAGACCCTATGAAATAAGACGAAAGGGATCATGTATAACCCACGTCTCCAAAAAAAGCTGGAGGAGGCCCCATCAATGGGAGTGAGATTTCACCAACTTTCTGGCAAGCAGAAAGGGACTTGAAGGGTGGTACCTGAGAAAGCAGGACAGGGAAGGGTAGAGGCACAGCCCACATGTGGAAGGGGGACCTGCAAAGGAGAGCCCTGGTCTACCCTGCAAAATCCTGGTGAGACTCTGGCACAAAAGAGCTATCCTGATGGTGGGCAGGAAATGAAGAGCCCCTGAGAGAAGAATTGAAAGTATGTGTTGGAACAGTTGCCTCCCCCACCCTCCCTCTGCCCTTCCCCATGTTTGTTGGTAGAAATCAAAAGCGAAACATCTGCACTTGAAGTACAGAGGGTTTCCTAAAGAAATCAAACAGTCCCAGTGCAGAACCTCCGCTTTCTGGACTTAGGAGTCCTCCAGTAGAATGTGTGGGGCACATCTGTCACCTTAAGGGAAAGTTTAGTAGTGGACTTGACCAACCTCTGCCTCTTACACAGGCTTCCAACCAATCAACTTTTCATTGGTTTCTTCTTTTTCAATGTTTTTGAGAGAAACACAGCGTGAGCGGGAGAGGAGTAATGAACTAGCGGAGAGAAGGAGACACAGAATCCGAAGCAGGCTCCAGGCTCTGAGCTGTCGGCACAGAGCCCGACGTGGGGCTCCAACTCACGAACCATGAAATCATGACCTGAGCCTAAGTGGAACGCTTAACCAACTGAACCACCCAGGTTCATTGGTTCCTTCTTAAATCAATGGGTGACAGGTTTGAACATTTGTGAAAAACACGCTAATTGGTTTATGAGCGGACTGATGAAGCCAACGGGAAGAACTAAGGGTGTGCCTATCTCAAGCAAAAAAAAAAAAAAAAAATTACCAAGCAATTATGAAGTTCAGGGACACACACACACACACAGGAAAATAAATCCAGGTAATTATAGTACATTTCTTGGCTCTTTAGCAACTACTTATTTACTAGAAATTGGGATATAAACATACTGGCCAGGGCACCTGGGTAGCTCAGTCGATTAAGCATCTGACTCTTGGTTTCTGCTCAGGTCATGATCTGGCAGTTTGTGAGTTCAAGCCCCATGTTGGCTCTGTGCTGACTGGGCGGAGCCTACTTGGGATTCTGTCTCTGCCCTTCCCCTGCTCGTGCTCTCTCCCTCAAAATAAACTTTAAAAAATTTTAAAAATATGTAAACATATTGTAAAGAGTGAAGGGAGGGGATATAGGGATGTGTGTGTGGAGGGGGATAAAATCCTCTCCTACTATAATGAGTTGTCGAGAGATGTCTCAAATTGCTAAGAAATAGTAGCAATATCATATTGTATGTCAACTATACTCCAATAAAAAAAATAGTAGCATAAACATGTTGTATAGGAGCCTGGTGGTGCTGCAGTTAAAAATCCTTTCAGTTACAAAGTAACACAAAACCAAACTGACAGCAGCTTAAACACTTATGGCTTTACTCATTCATTTATTTATTTATTTTTCGGGAAGTTAGTTTATTATTAACATAAGTGTGGCACGGGTTCAGCTGCGCAGTGATGCCATCGGGGAGCCAGGCTCTGTTTCTTCCTTCATGTGCTGTATCTTCATCCTCATGCTCATCTCCTCACAGTCACAAGATTGCTGTCACAGCTCCAGGCAGCACGACTGTAGTCAAGGTAGAGAGAAGAAGGAAAGGGACAGCGTCAGCAAAAGCCTCTTCAGAAGCCCCCTCTCCCCAGCAAACTTCTCATGGCCATAACTGGGACACATAACCATCTCCAGCTGCAAGGGAGGTTAAGAAAGTCTGGCTCTTCAGCCTCTGACTGGGAGATGACAAAGGAGAAGGGGGTTGGGAGTGGTAAATGCCAGAAGAAACAGCCAATGGCTGGTAAAAATCGTTTAATGCAGTTGCCTCTACGAAGTGGGACTTGCAGTGGGAGAAAACCCAGATATTGCTGGGTTTTCTTATGAGTTCTTTAGCACCACTGTATTTTTTTTTAAGTATATGCAAGTGTTACTTTGATGAAAAATTAAAATTTAGAAGTGTTATGGTTTCTGTGAAAGGAAAACATTAGGAAAAAAAATAGAAGCTGGCAGCAGTTTTCTGTCTCCAGAGGAAAGGACATCAATTCACCTTGGAAGCAAACTTAGCAGAACAAACTTGCTACTTAGACTAAGGTATCTCAGGAATCCACCCCCGATCTTAGAGAAAATTGTGCTATCACCATCAGCGGTAACATGGCTGGTGGAAACCAGTACAGCACTGTGCAGCAGTTACAGAGGTTGACTGCAGTTAGACAGTCCTGGTGCAATTTCCTGTCTGCCATTTATTAGCTCTGTGACCCTGGCAAGTGACACCTGGGAACCTCAATTTCCCTCTTCATGAAATGAAGGTAATTCAGGTGCCAGGTACAGAGTAAGCATTCAGCAAATGTAATCCACTCTGATTAAAATGTTAAATGTTCTGAGCAGTGACATAATTTGAGTGCACTTTAACAGCATTATGCTTCCACTGAGTTCATTTTTTATCTCAAACATGGGTTTGGACTGGACTGGCCCTGAAAATTACTTGCTCCTGAGAGATGTGTGTGCATATTTTGTTCACAGAAGATGCTCAGTTTGGACTACACCAAGAGATCTGCAGGCTTGGATTGCTGTTGACTCCTGTTGAAGGAAAGACTGTAAAAAGGAACTAGACTGGATTGTCGTCTCCACTATATATATTATTTAATGTTAAAAAAACAATCCACCCTACATAATGTGCTGCTGACTATTACAATTGCCTCATGTTGGCCTGGGAGTGGTGAACAGAACAGTGACCTTGTCTCTCTGATGTCAAGGTGAGAGCTAGAGATCTGAACTTCTGGTAGGGAGCATACGGCCAAAAACTATCTGGTTGTTGGATGATCATCTTGCCCACACATGGTATCAGTGTTGGGGGCTAAGGAGAAGGACAGCCAGTATGTAGCCTCATTCAGAGGGGCATGGGTGGTATTCTCTCAGAGAGGTAATATCTGATCATCCATTTATAATTTTCCTTCCTGGCTTGGTAATTATCATCTGTTATCCCCAAGACTCCAGTAAAGCTCTATTAAGCACACACTCACAGAAGATATTGCATCCATTAAAGAAAAGGATGCTATGAAAAAAGGCACCTTTGGAGAATAAGAAAGAGTGCTCAGAAATTTAAAATGACTGCCAAAATAAAAAAGTAGGCTAGAAGATAAATTCAAGAAAATGTCCTAGACTGCAGAGTAAAAAAACAAAGACATGGAAAATATGACATAAAATGAAAAGACTAAGATGATCATCCAGAAGATCCAACACCAACTGATATGAGGTCTAGAATGAGAGAACAGAAAAAATACAGGAGAGAAAATTAACAAAGAAATAAAACAGTCATTTCTCAGAGGAGAGGAACACGAGTCTTCAGATTGAAAGAGCCCAGCCACCAGATGCCCAGCAAAACAGGAGAAGAACACACTCCTGTGCTCATCACTGACATATTTCAAAACACAAGAAGGGAGAAAAAAAAAGTAAGCTTCCTGAAGTGCGGAAAACAGGTCGCCAAGAAAGGAATGAGAATCATATTAGCACCCGACATCTAATCAGCAACACTACACACGAAATGCAACACCTTCAACATTCAGAAGAAAAAATATTTTGATCATAGAATTCTAAAGCCAAGCTATCATCCAGATATGAAGGTAAAATAATGCCACATTTTCAGATATGCAAAGACCCCAAATTTTACCTTTCTTAAGAAGTTACTTGAGGATGTTCTCCACCAAAATGCATCGTGTCTCAGGATTCTTGGATGCCGGTAACAGAAACTGATTCTAGTTAACTTAAGCAGAAAAGGGATTTATTACAAGGTTATTAGGTATTTCACAGAAATCTGGGGACGCGGGCAGGAGAAGCCACAGCTAAAGCCACACTGTGGGAACAGCCAGGTGAGAATGCTGCTACTGGTCCTGCTTATCCCCACAGCTGGAGCCCTGGGATGTTGTCCTGCCACCACACGCCACCACACATAAACTCTGGCCATCCTCCTGTTCGTTCTCATTGATTTGTGGTCAACTTTGGCATTGTGTTGTTGTTACTCATGCTCTTCAGTCCATGGTATTGTTTTCCTCAGTTTATCCAAGGCCCCTCTTTTGCTTTATTTCATTGTATTATCTCTTTTCCCTTTCAATTTCCATTCCCACTCCCATTCTACTGCCCACCTCAGTGTGCTACTCAAGTGTATTTCATGTATATACACTTCCAACCCATCTTCCATATGTTTATTTTGGTATATGCATATCCATGAAAATAGTATTGTTTTACAGTTACATAAATGGTGTTATGCTGTAAATCTCATTCACCTTTTCAGTCCACACTAGCCTTTGGAGATCTATCTGTGCGACTCTAGTGAATTTAGCTCATTTCTTTTGATTGCTTTATATTTTGCATCCTATAAATATACCACAGTTTGCTTATCTGGTCCCATGGTGATGGACACCTGGATTGATCCCAATTCTTCACCACCACAAACAATGCTAGAACAAATAACCTCAACTGTATTTCCTTAAGGACCTGGAGAAGAATTTCCCAGGTATCTATTTCTTGGAATATATATTCAGGAGTGCAGTTGCTATGTTGTACGGTCTACACCTACTGAACTCCGGGAAGTATTGCCAAATTAGTCTCTGGAATACCTGTTTCCATTTATGCTCCCACCCACGATTTTCCTTTTCTCCTCACATCCTCATCAGCATCTGACAATACCTGACTTTCTACATGTTGCCATTCTTGTAGCAATTTCTATCTTAATTCTCATTTTTCTAATTATTAGCAGAGTTGAAAATGTCTTAATATATTCAAGTTTCCCCTTGTGTAAATTCAAGATTCTCTGTTTGTTAGTTACTCTTCCTATCTTTTGCCCATTTTCCTATTGGGTTTACTATCTTCTTTTTTTAGTTACTAATCTTTTGCCAGTTTTACACCTTGCAAATATATTTCCCTAATCTATCATCCATCTGTTAATTTTGCATATTCCCCTCTCCCCTGTACTTTTGGCCCTAGATTCAAGGCCATGAACAGAGTATTCAGCCCTTGCCGCCTGGTGGACAGGGAAAGGAAGTTTCTGACCTCCTTCAGTTTCCACGGTAGGAAGTGAAGCCCTGCCTCCCACCAAGACTCACAGGAGGGGAGTAATCTCCCAAACAGAATGAGGATTTAGATGCTAGGCAGCCACTAGAGTTCACTCTTTTGGTTGTCCAACATCCATATGTACCCTTCTTCCCATACTTACTTACAAAAATGCTTCCCTCTTAGTACCTTATATAACCAAAAATGTACTCATTCCTTCTCTAAAGGAAGACCACAGAAAGAATGCTTTCAGGTGCAAGCAATATAAAACTCGACTCAAGCTGGCTTAAATAATAAACGTAATTTATTGAGTCACTTAACTGATAAGTCTGTAGGCAGGGCAGACTTTAGGCACGGTATGATCAGCAATATGGTTCCATTTCTCTGTACTTCTTTTGCCTCCTCCATTTGTCAGCTCCATCCTCAGGTACGCCTTCTGCATGTTCACAAGATGGCCAACAGCAGCAACCAGGCTACATGCTTCTTTGTTCATATCCAAGGGAAGACAGGCCACCTCTTCCCTCAAAAACTGAACAAAAGTCCTAAACTTCAGTGTGACTGGATCATCTCTGAACCAATCATCACTGTGGGAATGGGGCATGATTACTCAGATTGGTTTCTACCAATAAAGGCCTATACCTAGAGCTGGCAGTGGGTTCAATCCCACTCAAAATTGTATAGTTGTTATACAATGGGGGAGGAGAGGAATGGATATTGGAAAACAACCACAAAGTCCACTACAAAGGAGTAAACTAAGAAAGAGGAAGATATGGGGTCCAGGAAAGATTGGGTCCAGCCCAGAAGAGTAATGAAGGGACGTCCCAGGATGACAGTTGCGCTGCAGGCCTACAGAGCAATCAGTCCAAATTGGAGCAGGAAGACGGAGGGCTCCCAGGAGGAAGGTATCTGGGAAAAAAGGGGGATTCAAATGATTTTATACTTTCCTTGAGAATTTGGAACAATTTAAGAAGGAGATAAAGTCAGACAATGCAAGGAAAAAAGAAAGGCAATTAGAAACTCCAGGAAAAAAAAACTGCATAAGAAAAGAAATGTAATCCTAGTACACTAATTGGAGCTTCAGGGAACAACATTTACATAATTATAATAACATAAACACTTTATTGACTTTAAACTTTTAGAGTGACCTGTCAGCTAAGTATGGATGACTTAATTATGGTTATAGAGCAGAATGTAAATGTTATTAATCTCATTAACATAAAAGTAAAAGTATAAATGACAGAAGCTGAGAGACTGAAAGCAGCATAAGTCTATTATTTAAAGGTACGAAGGTAAGGAATAGAGAATATATAATTAACAATAGAGCTATATTGGGGGCATGGGAGGAGGGTAGTTGGCTGATTTAAATAGCAGGAAGTCAACAGATAATGCCTAAAAGTGATAAATAGAAAAAACCTGTATATTATTTAGAGATATTAAGATAATTACCAGAAAAATTAAAAACAAACAGTTGTAAGTAGACTAGTAGATTTCCAGGTCAAGATGGCAGACTTACCATGTGTTTATCTCCACTCCCACCTGAGACCTTGCTAAAATGATAGTAAAGGAATTTTTTAAAAAGGTATAAAAACACAATGAGGAAGATAATGAGAGCAGGTCCATCAGCAAAAGAGAGATTTCAACACATTTCTGGAAGATAGAAAGTAATGGAGGAATGGCAACTGATGGAGCATGGTGGAGGAAGCCAAAGCCTGGAGTATGCATGGAGATGATGTCACCGAGGAAGGAGTTGATCTTTTTCTGCAGAAGCCTGGAGTCTTGGGTCTTAACAATGTCAGGCATGATGTAAAGTGTGAGTGAGATGTTGGGTTGAAAACAGGGAGATTAATTGGAAGCCTGTATATCGAACAGTTAACCCACCCCCTTATGTACAATTCACAGCACCCAGGTGTCTACCCATTAGGCAAAACCCAGAGGGTTCTTAACTAAGAAAACTGAACAACCTCAGAGAAAAGATCTTCACATTCTAGCATTCGAGGATTCTGTAGCATAGCAGTCAGTTCTCTTCCAATCATCCTAAAGGAAAGCCATTGGTCACCTAGCACTGTCCCCCCATACACAGAGCTCCCAATCAGATATTTGTTGCTACATTCTTAAATGGATTAAATGCTACAACCATGGATTACCAGGCATTTGAGAAATGACTGCAAATTAAAAGAGACCAAAATAAGCAAACAGGGTAAAACTAATCCCAAAGGAAACATATTTTTTGAAAGGAAAATAATAGAAAATACCTCTATTATACCCAGAGAGATTCAAGATACTAGTACATCCATTAAGCAAAAATAGGATGCTGTTAAGAAAGGAAAAGGAACATGAATGGATGTTTGGAGAGTTTAAAATGTGATTGCCAAAATGAAAAGAAATTCAATAGAGGAGTTGGAAGATAAAGTTAAATCTCCCAAAAAGTAAACGAAAACAAAAGTAAGAGAGGGGGAGAGCTAGGGAGGGAGGGAAAATGAGATTGAGGGAGAGACCAGATTGAAAACTACAAAAGATCAATTCAGGAGTTGTTCCAGGAGAGAACAAAGAAAATGGAAGAGAGGAACATATTAAATAAATAAAAGAATTTCCTAAAGAACTTCACAATGAAGGGACCTAACCAGTGACCAGCACAATGAATGACAAATACCCAAACCTAAACACATAATTATAAAATCTCAAAACACCAAGAATATAATTTTTTTAAAGTACTATTTAAAGTTTGGGGTGGGGGGAGGTAGATGAAGTACTTTTCCCTATTCCTCTCCCCAAGTACAGCTAAAATCCTGGGGCACTGTATATAAACATAATAAGACTCAGAAAGGTGAAGAGAAGAAGGCAAACAGGCTGGAGACCTTGGCAGTAGAGAAGTGACATGGTGGTGAGTTCCTTCAGTTTGCTTTTTTACTCGCACACTCCAGATTTGGTGCTGGAGAAGGTGGCAGTTAGATAATAACCACTTCACTCCAGCCAAATACCACAGAAAAAACTGTGCAAATGCCAAGTGGGGAGCTTAGACTTGTACCCTTACTGGCTGAGAAGTCACCCCTTCCCCTTCCTGCTGGGGTGCTCTCAGAGAAGGTTGAGTAGGGAGCTGGAACTCCCATATCCTCACCCAAAGAGTAATGAGAATACCCTCCTTCTGGCTTGCCAGCAGGAGGGGATCCTAGACTTCCACACCCACCTGGTAGTAATGAGGCACTGTCCCCTCTCTCACTGCTGGAACAGTGTCTGAGGAGGGAAGCTGAAAAAGAATGCCCAGGTTTCAACATAAAATTATTCATCATACCAAGTACCAAGAAAATCTCAACTTAAATGAGAAAAGACACTTGATAGACTCCAACACTGATATATTAAAAATGATCTGACAAGGGTTTTTAAGGAGCCATCATAAAAATGCAATGTACAATTAGGAACATGCTTAAAACAAATGAATAGAAACTGTCAGTAAAGAAACAGAAGATAAAAAGAAGACCAAATGGAAATTTTAGAAGTGAAAAATACAATAACCAAAACAAAAACCTCAATGGATCGGCTAACATCAAAATGGAGAGAACATGGTAAGGAATCAGTGAACTTGGATACAGAATAGAAATTACCCAATCTGAAAAACAGAAAAGACTGGAAAAAATAGTGAACAGAACCTTAGGCACCTGTGAAACTGTAACAAGAGATCTAACATTTGTGTCATTGAGATCCTTGAAGGAGAAAGAAAAAAAAAAAAGATATGGGGAAAGTTACTATAAAGCAATGAGATTCAGACTGATATCAGACTTTTTATCATCAAAATTGGATGCTAGAAGGAAGTGGAGTAATGCCTTCAAAGTTCTGTGGGAAAATGATGTTGAACCTCAAACTCTATAGCCAAGTATAAGGATGGAATAAAGCTATTTTCAGACATGCAAAGACTCAGGAGGTCTAACTCTACAAACTTTTCTGAGAAAGTTACTTGAGGATGTGCTCCATCAAAACAATGGAAAACAAACAAACAAAAAAACCCCTGGGAGCCAGCAAATAGTGGATTTAACCAAGGAAAGCAGTGAAGGAAGGTCTTGAAATGACAGCCATGCATCAGGCCTAGAGAGCAACTAGTCCAGATCTGAGAAAGAGTATAGAGGGTTCCAGGAAGAAGTTCTCTTAGAAGAAGATTAAAAAAAAAAAAAAGTAGGCTTGATGGAATACTTAATGTAAGAGAGATTTTGAGAACAAAAAATATGGAATACATGATAAATTAAAATAGTGAAAGATAAAGAGTATTAGAAATGTGAGGAAGAAATGAAAAACTACAAGGAAAAATTAAAAAGTACATTAAATGGCTTCCTCAATGAACAATATTTACAGTCACATTAATATAATCGCTTATTGCTTTTCAACTTTTCAAATCAAACTATCAAACTACTGGCAACACACATACAAAAAAACTTAAATCATGATTACAGAATTCAGTGTTATCAACTTTGACAATAATAAAAGACCAGATGGCAGAAGTTGGGGAGGTTGACAGTGGAGAAGGGGAAAAAAAAAGAAGATATTCTCATCTAACAAAGTTCTGGTCAAGAAATACTGTCTCTAATTCACAGACAAGGAAAGAAAGGTGCTACTTAAATTCTGAAAAGTATCTTGTACAGAAACTCAATTCTATTAGAAGCAGAGAAGACGAGAGTTGAACTTGGTGTAAGTGATCTAAATCCTCATTTGTCCTACATAGCAGGACAGCAATGGGTTAATGTCTGAAATTGATGAGAGACAAATGTTCACATAGCTCACATAACATTTAGATATGGAGGTAACAATCAGAAGAAATAACTAGAAGTGGCTGTTAATAACTAAAAGTGGTCGAGTGGGAGTGGGGCTGTAGACTCTCACTTTTCAGTGTCCTTTTGTACTGATTTAAGTTTATTGACTTGTCTTCTAAATATGCACACATTACTTCTATTTTAAGATGAACGCATTAAAATTAATTTTGAAAAACACAGAAAAAGGACACTCCTGTCCACCACTTATGCCCTCCCTCCAAATTCCCTTGTCGCTGCAGACCTAATGGCAGAATACAAAAAAACTTTGACAGTCTCCCTTCCTGCCTCTCCCTTAGATACAGCTCTGCTGCAGCCAAACTGGGATATTTGTTAGCCTGAAGTTGCCATATTTACACCCACCTCCTTGCTTGTTTTCACGTCTCCCAGGCCTGAAAAGCCCTCACTCATCTCCACCAGTTGGAATCCTATTTTTCAAGGCTCAGCTCAAATTCCTCCTCCAAAAAGTCTTCCTTAGTCCCCTGGGAGAACCCTTTTCCTCTCTCCTCAGGGACTCTCGAGTCTTCATTCATGCCTCTAATTATGACACTTACATGTTCTTTCAAGTATATTGCTTGGGTCAGTGTTTCATGCCTACAACCATCTTTCACGCCAGTTACCAGAGTGATCTTCCTAAAATACCCATCTGACTTACTTTCCTGCTTCAAACCCTTCCACAGCCTCCCACTGCCAATAGGGTCAAAGGTGAGCTCAAATGCCTGGCTTCCACATCTTCCACCGCATGGGACAATGCCCACTCTCCCCAAAATTCATGCATTTCCAAACTTTTCATATAACTTTGCTTAGGCAGCTCCTCTGCTTGGAATGTTCCATATCCCCTTTCTACATGGTAAACACCAACTCTTCCTTCAAGATTCCGTTCAAGTGCCCCCTTCTCTATAAAAGCTTTCCTGAGTACTCCCTCCATCCTGCCCCACCCCACATAGGAATGGTCCTATATTCTCTCCCTGCCTCATTTAGACTTCTGCTACATAATCTCTCGCTCTTGGTGCTTGCTTATTCATCTGAGTCCCTGATTAAACTGCAAATTCCTAGAATTGAGGGAGTATAGCTTATCCTCAGAACCTAGCACAGGGCCTGACATGATGCAAGAACTCAGTGTATGCCTGCTGGCCACATGGGTGCAAGTGATGACTGAGTGGATCCAGGAAAGAACAAATGAGCAAACAAATGAGTGAATGCTTATACTGAAGCCTGGGTGAATAAGTGAATGAATGAGTTATGCATGAATAGGCGAACAAAGGAATGATGAGTGGATGAATGAGAAAAAGAAGCCAATAAGTAAATGAATGAGAAGTGCCTGTGCCAGTGAGGTTATGCAACAGAGTGAATTCCCACCTGTGTCTTGTTTCAAACCCACTTGGGGAAGGCCCTCGTGCCCTGCTCTCCACCCATCTACAGTGCACACCACAATGTTCACTTCTTTCAGATTACAAGAACACACACACTCAGGTTAGTGATGGAGATTTATTGAAGCATTCACAGGGAAATAAGGAAGACAAGAACAGCTACACAGGCAGCCTCATGGAGGAACAGAAACTCGAAAATGGTTCATGATCCAAAGCAGCTCTAGAGCCTGGCTTATCTCATCACCCCCTCAGCTGCAGGCATCTGTTGCTCCCTTCTCTAGTGCTTCCCAAAATGGTGACTCAACTTCTTTCTGGCTGTATTTATATTCCTCCTACTGCTACTGACTACCTTTTATCTTTCTTTCTTTCTTTCTTTTCCCTCTGCTCCCCTCCTCTCTAGCCCTTGGCCTTTGGGGGCCTCACAGCTTCTGGGCCTCCTGGCTCCCACAGCTTCCTGGCTTCTGGGGCTTCAGTTCTAATGAATCCAGGGCTTCTCTGTGTTGTAGCTTCTGTTTGCCTTATAAATCCTGCAGCCTCTTCGATTCCTGCTGCCTGGCTACCTTGTGGCTCTTACAGTCTCATCACTTCTGCTACCTCGTGGATCTTGTCCGTTTGAACCTTCTGCTGCTTCATGGATCTCAGATTCAGGGTTCTGCCTCATGGTTTCTGTTCCTCGTGGCTCCTGCTACATTGTGGCTCCTATTGCTTCATGGCTTCTTTGTCCTTTTGGCCCATTGTTGTCTTGCTGTTTCATGGCTTCTGCTACCTTGCGGCCCCATGTTCTCACGATAATAAACATCTATGGTCCCTGCAGCTTTCTCCTTGCTTTTGCTGTTTCGCTTCTGGCACCCCTCATCCACCACCACTTCTGTCTCACTAAATTCTAATTAATTGTTCACTTCTGAATGCCTCACATCTAGCCTCCCTGGAGGCTATTTAATGCAGGCCATCCCTACGAGGTGGAGTTCTTACATCAGTCCACCTCATAGGCTGCGACCTAGAGATTGGCTATCCTCAAGTCAGATACTATCCCAAACTAAACATCTGTGGCCAGGATTGTGAGGTCACATGGTACAGAGCATGGCAACTCATGCTTAAGAAACCCCTTAGAAGGGACTGTGGGCATGGCAGGTTTGCTGAGGGTTTCCAGAAGGGGGCAGTGTAATTGGCAAGCTTCTTGTTTGGCCTGTCCAATACACTGACCTTCAAGGCCAACCTAAGTCCCGCCTTCTCCCTGGCCACCTCTGCTTGTCCTGATCTGTGATGGGAGAGATCAAGGCTCTAGGAGTGATGTGGAAAAGGAACTTAGGTTCCAGTTCTGGCTCTGACACTTTCTTGTAATGGGGCCTTGGGCAAGCTCCTTCCCCTCCCAGGGCCTCAGGAGGGAGTTGGACAAAGTCTGTAAGTTCCCTTACAGGTCTGACATCTAGGCATCTCACTTTAGGTTATGGTCTAAGGGATGGGAGTCTTACCTGGGGAAGCCCTCAAAAACATCTCTTGAGGTAGGAAAGAGGGAGTCAGAGTCCTGGCTTGGAAGAGCCTCACTGCATACAGGAGGTGCTTAGCCAAGATTTATTGAACTGGATGAATGAATCAATGGCTGGGAGGCTGGGCGGGGGGGGGGGGGGGGGGGGAGACCACACAGCACACAGAATGTTTAACTTAGGGGAGGAGTTCCAGTTGCTGAGGCTGGAAGGAGATTCTGACTTAGATGGATGAGGAAAGAGGAAAATGACTGGGATAGGGTAGGAATGTGGGCTACTGATGGACATTCATTTATCCTCTCAGTCACTCTCCACATCCAATAATCAGTCACGAAGTCCAGCTCATCACCTTCCCTTTACAGCTCACTTTTGTTGCCTCCAACCCATTCTCACTGCTGTTGCCCTTGAGTAGTCCTCCTAGTCTTCTCAGTAGTTTCCTAACTGATCTCCCTGTCTCCATTCTCTCCCTCACAAGTGCATTCATTCACGCACTCATTCACTCAAAAACTATTTACTGGGTGCCTGTTTTGGGTTAGGCACTGTGCTTTTTGCTGGGGATATACCAGTAGCAAGATAACCCCAGGCCCATCCTTGTGGTGCTTTTAGCTTATTCAGAGACAAAACAAGCCAATACAGTGAGTAGTTGAGCAACAGGGAAACCACAGGTCTGGCAGCATACAGCATGCACATCTGACCTAAACCATTTCCATACTGGCTGACCAGAAAAAGGCTTATTAAGTTCTCATCTGACACAGTCTCCTAAAACCATTCAGTGGCTCCCACACTGCCTACAGCTAGTTCCCAAACCTGGCTGTACCCTACACTCACATGCTGACTTTTCTAAGCACTCAAGATCCTGAGGCCCCATCCATTACAGAAATTGAATGTTTAGAGGCTGGGGCCTGGGATGCTCCATGCGTCTCTGGTGCACAGCCAGTTTGGGAACCACACTGTCCCAAGAAAGTAAATCTGAACTCTGTCGCCAGGCTCTTACTCCCCTCTTCAAATTTCTGGCTCTCGAATACTTCTCCAGCTTTACTTCCTGCTGCTCTTCCCCACCTCAGTAAAACTTGTTTCAGGAGTTTGGAACTGTTTTGCCATTTCTTGCCTTCAGGTCTTTGTGCATACTGTCTCCACAACCTGGAAATTCCCTCTACTTCAACTGGATGGTTCCTACCAGTCTCTCGAGACTCAGCTCAGGTGTCACCTCCTAGACTAGAGGATGCCTTCCCGGAACCTTTACATTTAAGCTAGATACTCCTCAGTTTTCAATGCTCCCGTCAAGAGTGCTATCACACTGTATGGTTAAAGGCTGTTCTATGAATTGCCTCCAACTAGTGAGCTCCTCAAAGGCGGGGTAAAGATTGAACTCCTGTTTGTGTCCCTGGCGCACAACACGAGATTCCTAGAGTGAAGTGCCCAGTTAAAGGTAAACACTGCCATGGAGTTTTCTTAAACTCCCTAGACCAAGGCTACTGGGTCCAGAGTATAAGGGAGTCAGCCTAGTGCCATCCAACTAGCCCTAGAGATTCTATTTGGACATAGCCTACTCTTGGCAACACTGTGGTGTTGGCTCTCATCTGAGTACAGCCTTCACTCAGCACATGTTGCCCTGTGATGATAGGAGGCAGTGTGGCACAGTGGGCAAAGCACTGGGCAAGCACAGCGATCCTCCTGGTTAAGTCTAGGCTCTGCCAACGAACCACTGGGCTCTAGGACAAGGCCTCTCACCTCTCTGATCCCCAGGACCTAAGTCCTTTGTCACATTTGTGTTCCTGTGGGCCAGGGCTTCAGCCCAAGGCATGTCATCTAATCCTTTCCACCCTGTGAGGTAAGGATTATTATCCAGATTATTATCCACACCTACTGAATTAGACTTTCAGAGGCGGGACCAGAGCAAGGAGCTCCACATCCTTTTGGACATGGAGGTGCAGCAGGGAACAGCTGCTTTTTATTATAAGCCCTTCTGTACTATTTCACCTTCTAATCAGTGTATATATTGCTTTGATTTTTAAAAAGGAAAAAGAAAAAGCTTCACAAGTGATTCTGGTGCACAGCCAAGGTTGATAACCATCCTCGCAGCGGGGAAAGCACAAGACTGAAGCGGAGGGCCTGAGTTCAAACCCTTACTGTTATCTGGTAGCTTGGTCATTAACCTTCCTGGGCCTCAGTATCCTCAACTGTAAAGTGAGGAGAATAGTAACTGCTACCTTGAAAGGCCTGTGATAATCTAAGTGCCAGCCAAATTGCTTCAAATGTATTTCACTTCATCTTGCCTACACTGCTGCAAAGTAGGCACATATGACCTCCTTTCCTATGCAAGGAAACTGAGATTCAGGGAGGTGAAGTAACGAGCTGAAGTTTCTACAGCTAGGATTTGAACCAGGGTGACTCCCAGACTGTGCTCTTTCAGATATGCCAGCATTTCCCAAACTATAGCACACGTACCACTGGTGGTATGTGACTTCTTTGGTTGAACACAAATTTGAGTTATGCCTTTTAATATGTATTAGAAAAATACATAATTAGCATATCAAACCCGTGGTTTCACGGATATCACTACCTAGGATGAAACTGAAGTAGGTAACAACATTATACCTAAGACAACCTCAGGAAAATATTGAGTAAATAGTACAGGAGGGCAATTTGGAAGTATCTATTTAAAACAAAAATATAAATAGCCTATGACTCTGCAGTTCAACCTAGGAAGCAACCCTAGGTAAACTCATACACACACGCACACACACACACACACACGTGTTGTTCCTGTGTAGTATTCCGTAATAGCAAAAAGAGAAAACAGTCTTAACTATCTATCACAAAAGAAATGGGAAGATGTGATAGAGTCCTATAATGGCAGTCTATATAGCCATTACAAAGGATGAATTGAATCTACATTTTGTAAAAACATGCATAGATCTCAAAAACATCGTTAAATTGAAGAAAGCAAATTGTAGAACGACTCAATATGCCATTTGTATTAAATACACAACAGTATTTTCAATGAATTATATACGTAAAAGTCTTAAAAACAGTCTAGATGGATGTACAACACACACGATAGCAGTTTAGAGGGGGATGGGGAATGGTAGTCAAATGAGGCTACCTTTATTTATAAATCTAATGTCTTAAGAGAATGGATTCATGCATTACTTGAGTAATCAGAACTGACTTAACTTTTAAAAAACAAAAATGCAGTATACAATCAGAACAAGGTGATGGTCTGACAGTGTACATGAACGAGCAAAGGCTGACCTCATGGCAGCAGGCTCTGCTGCCTCTGCACGGTCCCTACAGCTGACACAGTTAGTTCCCAAAAGGAACTTCACACACATTCGGCCGGGATGTGGCCCAGGCTACCTCTCCCCGACTTCCTCACAACCCAGGTTGGGGCCCAGGCACCTGGTTACCACACGATTGAAGCTATAGGCTTCCTTAGGCCCTTCACTTACCAGATAAACCCCACTGGTGCCCTGGAACTTTCTCAAAAAGCTAGGCATCCAGTATCTTCCAGATTTGGAGGCTCTTTCTGTCCCTAACAATTGGGATCAGAGCCCACAGGGGTCTAGGTATGAGAAGGCTTGTATTCTGAGGGGTCGGCACCTAGTGGGCTCCAAGCAGGGATAAGGCCCCCAGTGAGGAGCTTGACATCATTAAATCCTATGAGGTAGGTAATATTGTTAGCCCCATTTTACAGATGAGGAAACTGAGGCACAGAAAGGTCAAATGACTTGCTCAACATCAGATTAGTGACTTAAAAAAAGGACGAGAACCCACAACTGTCTGTCCCCAGAGCCCAGGCTCTGCTCCTAGTGCCCAAGCAAATCCTACCAATTTGTCAAGGTTCAGCTCATATGTGACCTTCTCCAGGAAGCCTGGAGGTGATCATCCTCTTCTCAAAGTACATATACATAGAATTCAGCTGACCATGGGAAATCATGAACCTACTGCATCTCCTCAGTAGGAGGGTAGAGATCATGTCTGATTCAGCTCTGTATTTCTAGAATAGAGCCTGACAAATAAAGAGTGCTCGATATATGTCTGATAAACACACAAATGAATGAACACACGAATCAGTGAAATGAGGGCAGTTTCACATGACTGATTCCTATGAGGTCCTGAATACCTTTGCCCAGCTCTGGGGTGCTGTCATACTAAGCTCTCTTAGAATCAAGTTCAGCCTAGGCTCCTTCTAAAATGAATCTCCGATATCTTTATTATTGTGCTAACACACCCACATGCACACACGCAGACACATATATACACACATACATACCCACACACAAGCAAGATGCAAGAGGCCCAAGGGACCTATGGTTATGGGTGATAGGAGGGGGGCCTGGGGAGGGGAAGGCGGGGGGAGGGAAGAAAGAATGGACAGATGGCCCTGTTCGGCTCAGTTCAGCTCAGCACCTCCTTCCAAAGGCCAGGATGCTCCCTGTAGCTCAGGAATTTTTGCTCCAGACCTAACATCACCTCTGTTCCTCTTCATGCTTGACAGCAGTGCCTAAATCCCATGACTATACCAAACAGGGACAGGAGGTAGGGGAAGGTTGGGAGCCAAGTATCGAGAGATTGGGAGAGGGGAAGCTTAGGGATCCAGACAGGGCAGGAGGGCAGAACTACTGCTACTGCTCATTGGGGTTGGGGTTGGCATCTGGGTACTTGGTGAGGTCGAAGGTCAGGACTTTGCTGATCACACAGTCCCCTTGCTGAAGGAGGAGGGAGAAAAAGAAAAATGAAATTGTAAGGAGAGAATTAAGGGAGGGAGGGGGTCTAGCGCCCCAGGACTGGGGGCCTCAAACCCTCCTCCCTACATACCTGCCCAAAGCCCAAGCAATGGTTCTCTCTGGGTGTGAGAGGATGTGCTCGGTCCCATGTGCCTTCTCTCCCTGCCTACCTCTGCATTCTCCTCCTTTTCTCTGCTGTCTGGCTGCCTCTGCCTGGCCGTTCCACCTGTCCCCAGACGCAATGGCCCTGCCCAGCTGGGCTGGCTAAGCCTCAAGGGCAGGGCTCCAACAAGCCCAGATGGTTGTTCAGGACCTGAGTCCCTATGCTCCCCCACCCCCATGGCCCTCCACTGCAGCCTTCCCTTCCTGCCCTGGGGAGTCAGGCAGGGAGTGGGGCTGGCTCCTGAGCCAGGCCCGCCCTACCTCGGGGTAGACTCCAATGAGGCTCTCAGCCTTGGTGTAGAACTCCTCCTTGAGAGAGATGACGATGGCCTGGAAGTTGCAAGTCGACTGCTCCTTGATGTAATTTGCCACCTGTGGGAGGGGCCGCCGGGCACTTAGCAGGGCTGAAGCCCTAACACTCCCTTGTGTTTTCCAGTCAGAACCAGAGGCAGAGGGGGTGGGGTAAGGGGTGAAGGGTTGGGGGAAAAGAGGCTGAGAGGCCACTGACTAGCACGGCGTGAATGACCCTGGGCCCAGCCTCCCAGGCACAGAGAGCAGGCAGCAGGAACGGCTAGAGCACACTCAGGAGTTGCTCCCTGAAACCCAGCCCCAAGCTAGGGGCCTCCCTCCCGGGCCCCACTTTCCTTGCACCCACCTTGCCAATGTTGGTGTTATCCAAGGCAGCATCGATCTCATCCAGGACGAAGAAGGGGGCTGGCTTGTAGCTGGGAGGGAACCAGTAAGTGAGCTGACACTGATGGGGGCAGGGGTGGGGCGGGAAAGCCCCAGGGCCCATCACACAGGCCAGCATCCCCCTCCACTTCTTCAGAGACTAAAAACCCCAGGTCATAATGTTGCCTGAGCCCCCAAAGGCCAGTATACCAACTGAGCCCTCCTGTGCATCCAACCCTGTGCTCCAGGAACCTACAGAACCAGGAGAGGACATGGTTCTCTCCAGAGCTTCCAGACTTGCTGGGGAGATAAAGCAGTCCTAGGCTCTGGCCACACTGTCCAAGCTACCTGAAGGTTCTCCCCACCCACCTGCACACACTGCTGTCTCCCTGCCTCTCTGCACGTGCTGCACCCTCTGCCTAGAATGCCTCCTGGTCTCTTGGCTATCTTCTACTCATCCTTTGCATTTCCTGCTCAAGTGTTACCTGCCCTCAAAAGCCTTCCCTGACCACCCAGACCCTCCCCCAGACTGGGTTGGTATCCCTCCTCTGTGCATCCACAGCACACACGCTCATCCAGTTACGACACTTAGCTTGCTGTTTACACATCTGGCTTTCACTAGATCATGAGCTCCTCAAGGACAGAGACCATGTCTGACTCATCTGTGTTCCTAATCCCCCAACAGAGTCTGGTACAGAGCAGCCTTCAAGAAATGCTCGCTGAATGACGCTGTACAATCAAGTACTAAGTTGTGGGGGTCAGACTCAAGTACTATTGGCATTCAGGAGGGGGAGATCAGGGTATGCCATAGTGGGCAAAGCAGGCTTCCTAGAGGAACAGGAGGAGGAAAATGAGATGTGAAGGTGTGGTAGGTGACAGTCAAGCTAGATTTGCATAGAAAGGGCTTGTTAGCCAGCAACCATGTAAGCAAAAGCCTGGTGGTAGGACTGAATACATGCAGGGGCCAGTGAGGGCATGCTGAGTGGATGAGGGTGGATGGGAAAGACAGGTCCAGGAAACCAAGGCCAGATATGCTGTAGTAGGTAGGGAAATAGGGATGCAATCCAGATTCCACCAGAACATCTTCACCTCTGCAGATCTCTGCATATCCTTGGGCCCCAGAGCCTCTGGTGGCCTCAGTTCAGTCTCTCCGCCAACTGCCCTGGGAGGAGCAGCCTTACCTGTGGATGGCAAAGAGCAAGGCCAGAGCTGCCACTGTTTTCTCCCCCCCTGACAAGTTGTCCATTGGCCGGAAGCGTTTGCCAGGAGCCACGCAATTGTAGTTGATGCCATCCAAGTAGGGCTCCTCAGGGTTCTCAGGGCCCAGGAATGCCTAGGGAGAAGGCAGATGGATCAGAATCTGGGTCTGGGTCTGCAGCTAAATGAGGATGGGGACAGGATGCATAAAGGGAAGGGCAACAGGATGGTAGGGGCTAGCCGGGTAAGGGGCTCCAGCCTACCTGGGCACTGCTGTTGCGGGATAGGGCCTTGTAGATCTCATCAATGTTGGTGGCCACGGATTCAAAACAAGAATTGAAGCGGTCAAAGCGCTCCTTCTTGATCTGTTCGAATGCCTGCTTGGCTTTCTTGGCTCGCTTTCGGGCTGCCTCAAATTCTGCCACAAGGGAAAGACAGGTGACTCCTCAGTGCCCAGGCTCTGCCAAGGCTGAGGACCATACCCTGGCAAGAATGACCTGCAAATGACAATCCGCAGAGCAGGGACATCCCAAAGGGAGAGGAATGTCTGGGGAGGGTCCCAGGAAAACGATCCCACAACCACCCATCCATCACCAGTGGGCCAGCCACATAGTATAAACGAAGAAACATGGGCTTGGAGCCACAAAAATATGAATTCTTCCCTGGGCTCAGGTAGGTGATGGTCAAGCTAGATTTGCATAGAAAGGGCTTGTTAGCCAGCAACCATGTAAGCAAAAGCCTGGTGGTAGGACTGAATACATGCAGGGGCCAGTGAGGGCATGCTGAGTGGATGAGGGTGGATGGGAAAGACAGGTCCAGGAAACCAAGGCCAGATATGCTGTAGTAGGTAGGGGCTATGTGACTTTGGGTGGGTCATTCACCCCCTCTGAACCTCAGCAGTTTTATACTCTATAAAACAAGTGTGGTAATTAACCCCTACTGTTTAGGGCTCTTGGGAATTTCAAGTAAGAAAGCTCGTAAAAAGGGGAGCTGCTGTGATATGTAACAGGCCCTTGCTGTAATTCCGGCCTTCTGCCTTCACCTTAGACCCAAGTAAAAGGGAAAAATCTTACCATCTGAGGTCTCCTGGAACTTGTCTCGGACACTTTCCAGCTTTTCCATGGCTTTCATGTTAGGGGCAGCAATACGCTGGAGTACACTCTGCTGCTCATTGAGCTTCTGCTGCAGTGTATTCATCTCCTGTTTGATCTCCTCCTCGGCCTGGGCATCCTGTAAACCCCAGGCCCAGAAACATCAAGAAGGGCCATCTCCGTAAGAGATGCTCCACCAAGTGGGGGCCTGAGCACTTGCTCCCATGTAGAAGCTCTTCTCCCCTAGCTCAGCTCCTTCCACCAGGTCCTCCTCACAGGAACCATTCCTACCACCCTGGAAATTACAGGCTGACGCCACTTTCTCATCTCTAGCCCTTCCCCCAGGCCCTGCCAACCTCTCCGTCTCTCAGGAAGAGCAGCTGGTGGTGCCCCTCTCTGGCTCTCAGCCCAGGCCATGAGCCAGTACCATCCCAGGGTGACCTAGAGGCTCCCACACAGACTGGTCTGGACTCCACCTACGGCTCCACAATGAATAAGGCAACTCACGTTTTCTGCTCAGATCACCACATCTGAGCAAATTCCATTTAAGTTTTAGGTCTTATGGTATTGCAATGCATGTCTGCGCTTGTGCCTTTCTGCCACTTTCAGTCAATAAATATTTACTAAATGCCTTCTAAATGCCAGGCGGCACTGGGGCTCTCATATCCTGTGAGCCAGGGCTCCTGTGCTCACAGAACTCACGGACTAACAGAGGAAGGCATATAAGTAAACAATCAGAACACTGTACAATGAATACCAAAACAATGATAAACAGATGGTGTTGGGTCAGCACATAAGAAGGGCAACTAACTGAGACTCGGGCTACGGAAGGCTTCCAGAAATATGTTTAAGCTCAGGCCTACAGGATGAATGGTGAGGACAAAGAGAAGGAACAGCCTATGCAGACAGGAGCATCACATGCAAAACCAGGGGTCTGCTTGTGGTTCATTCAGGGAAGTCAAACCAATTAAAAAGTAACCAATTTTAATAAATTTCAAAAGCCAAAAAAAGGTGGGGGGGCGGCAATTCAATATGGCAATAATTATGCACTGTGTGCGTGTGTGTGTGCACGCGTGCACATACGCATGCTGGGGGATGAAGTAAGGCTGGAGACATGTGCAGAAGCCCGAAGATAAAGGGCTTTTTAAGCCTTGTAAGAGGTTTGGACTTTATCCCAAGGGAGGTGAGGTACCACTGAATGGCTTCAAGCACAGGAAGGACATGAATATACACAAATGGATGCACAAATATACACATTTTAGAAAAACCCTTCTAAAGATCTCTCTACACTGCTATGAAGTGGTCTCCTGGATATAAGTGAACTATGAAAGGTACACAATAGAATGCTTTTTTTTATATCTAAGAGAAGGAATGGGAGTATCTTTGCATATTTACAGATATATTTGTATTTTTAAAATACAACAAAAAAAGGATAATCTAAAAACTAATTAAAATGGTTACATATAAAGGAAGGGAGATGAAGGGGACAGGAAAGAAAGTTAAACTTATTTTCATGTACCTTATGTTATACTTTTGGTTTTAGAACCATATGAAGATTTTATAGAATTATAAAAGAAAATTCGATCAAAATGTGAAAACCACCAGGTAAAAAAATTGTTGGGAACAAGACATTCACAATATACCAAACAATCACCTTAAAGATGACTAGTTACTACTGACAACAGTAAGAAATGTGGCAATTGATACCTTAACTGAGGACCACGCTTAACATCATGAATAGTAGGACATCCTCACGTTACATGCCTCCTGGCATGATGCAATACAGAGTACACAGCATCACCGATGAAAGGTTCTGGCCAAAAAATTACTTAACCCAAATCCATCAAGCCTCCAGACTAGATCAAACTTCCAATTTATAGGAAACAATAAGGGTAGGTAGAACAAGGTTAGCAACAATGAAAGGAAACAAACATATCCATAACATATCCATTCAAGACAACACATAGACTTCAAAAGATCAATGATGTGGGAATGCTCCACATTAAAAGAAACTAAAAAGAGATCAACCAAAAGCAATACGTGAATCTTGATTGGATCACAGTTTAAAACAATTATTAAAAACAAACTTTTTTGGAATAACTAAGGAAATTTAAAAGTGGGCAGGATATTAGATATGACATTATTAATTTTCTTAAATGTAATATGGAATTGTGGTTATGGAGAATCCCTTGTTATTAGCTGAAGTATTTAGAGTTGAAGTCTGCAACTTCCTTCAAATGGTTCAGCAAAAAACAAAACGCATGTAGTGCAGAGGGAGGAAATCAAGCAAGATGAGAGAGGGAAAAAAACCAGAAAATTATTCATTGGGGAGTGTAAGGTGAAAGACATGTGAACATTCATTGTACTATTCTTTCGATTTTTTTGTGGATTTGAAAATTTTCAAAGTAAAATTGGAAAAAAAATCAAAATGCAAAAATGAGCAACCCCTTAAAAATGGAAAACTAAACAAAGAACCATGACTATATATTAAGCTGATTAAACACTCAGAGGATTCTTTCGAATCACTTTAAAATACAGGAACATGCCGTACATGTTCAACGAGCCATTAGCTTAACAGCAAAGAGGACTTCAAGGAAATCTTCAATAGCATTCAATAATCAAATTATTACTAAGAATATCTCATTGATATTTTCAAACTATTACATATATAGAGAATAGGATAAAAAATACATTATTATGTTAGTGTTGCTAGGAACCAAGATTTTTAGCAAGAATAACTGAGGGAACTCAAACATAAAACCAATGATGTTAAACTGTGAAAATTACAATTTCAACTGAAGTATCAATGTGAACTCATGGTAACATTTTTCCTTCAAAATAAAAAATGCATCCTGTAGCCCAGTCTACTGAAACGTTCTAGAAGCACTCAGCAACCCAGCAGTCATGAGCACTCCAGTGCTCAGTTGGTGGTTGCTAAATAGCATTTCTCACTGCACGAAGTCAAGGCTTCTCAGAGAGAAATGGCTAATTATAGATCTGGGGAAATGTAAAGGATGAACCTGGACATACCAGAAAGCAAGGAAGACAAAAGTCTGTAACAGTTGTGTCAAAATGATTCAGAAGCCAACTTGAACCAGTTCTCACTGGCCAAAGATGCAACAACTTGATCAACAAGAAGGATAACCACCACAACAGTGCAACACATCTAATATGTTTAAATCCTTGAGTTCATAATGATATACCTGAAAACTCAGTGAACAAATCTTGAGAATGCCAAAGAACAAATTCATTATTTTATAAACTAGTAATAAAAGATTCAAGCCTACATACCCTGCCTTTTTAATATAAACTGTATACCTCAGAGTAACCAAGTAATTGATAAGAGGAAATCTCTCTTTACAGTATTCCAGCTAACAAAGAAGAATGACAGAGTAAGAAGGTTACCATTTTGCAACCACAGACAAATTAATGAATCTGGACAATAACCACCATGGCTGCAAACCACACAAAAAGAATCACAATCAGACATTACCAACCTCCTGATTAAAGTTAACAACGCCACTTATGACCAGTCATAACAACCCCCAAACTTGACCAAAACAAACCCCCCAAACTTGAATCTAATCACACCCCTAGATCAGAGCTGTCCAGTACGGTAGCCATAAGTCACATATGACCGATTTTAATGGATGTTGATGGATGTAAAAACCAATATTCAACTTAGTTACTAGAAAACTTTTAAGTATATTTGGAAAAAACCTGGCTATGTGGTTCTCCTTTTCCAATTGTAAAGTTTAAGATAGCAAAATACAGATCAAGTATATCCAAGGAAAATTTAGCATCCAAATTGAGATGTGCTGGAAACATAAATAGATACTGTATGTTGAAGACTTAGTACAAAGAGATTATCAAATATCTCATCAATAATTTTATATTGTTTACACACTGAAATAACTCTTTAAGATATACTGGGTTGAACAAAATACAGTAGTAAAATTAATTTTACTTTTTAAAAAATGCCACATGTGGGTCATATTATATGTCTACTGAACAGCACTGATCTATGTCTAACCACCCACTTTCAGGAACTACAGGGGATACCAGAAATTTTTTTTTTTTTTTTTTTTTTTTTTTGTTCTGGGGGAGCATTAAAAAATCATAGTACACAATCAAAAAGGTACAGCATGTAGAAAATCATTCAGGAGAAATAAGCCAATTTCTTCAACAAAAAATACTGCAAAGAAAAATAAAAACTGATAGAGGAGCATTTATATAGTAGTCCCCCCTATCCCCATGGGTACATTCTAAGACCCCCCAGTGGATGCCTAAAACCATGGACAGTGCCAACCCCGACATACCATGTTTTTCCTCATACATACATACCCTTGATACTTTAATTTATAAATTAGGCACAGTAAAAGATTAACAGCAATAATAAAATAGAACAATTATAAAAATATACTATAATAAAAGTTACATGAATGGTCTTCTCTCTCAAACTATCTTATTGTACTGTAACTCACCCTTCTTGTGATGACCGGAGATGATAAAATGACTATGTGATGAAATGAAGTGGATGATGTAGGCACTGTGATACAGCACTAGGCTACTACTGACCTTCTGACAATAGGTCAGAAGGAGGATCATCTGCTTCTAGACCGCGGTTGACCGCGGGTAACTGAAACCACAGAAAGCAAAGGCATGGACAAGGGGGCACTCCTGTAGATTAATTGAGACTTAAGAGACATATCAACCAATCACTATATCAATTATCTATCTATCTATCTATCTATCTATCTATCTATCTATCTATATCTATCATCTTATTTGACTCCCAGTTCAAGCAAGCAAACTGTGTGTGTACATGACAATCAGGGAAATGTGAATACTAATATTGATATTAAGAAATTATTTTATAATATAGAATTCCAATATTAAGGAATTATTGGGTTTTTGGTGTAACAATTCTAAATATTTCTAAAGATCTGAAAATGATCTCTTTTAGACACTTAAGTACAGAAAACAAACTGAGAGTTGATGGGGGGGCAGGGGAAAGGGGAAAAATGGGTGATGGGCATTGAGGAGGGCACCTGTTGGGATGAGCACTAGGTATTGTACATAAGCAATGAATCATGGAAATCTACCCTCAAAACCAAGAGTACACTCTATGTTAGCCAGCTTGACAACAAATTACATTTTAAAACATTAAATAAAGATAAAAATTATCATTTAGAGATACATTCTGAAATATTTACAAACGACATGACATGATGTCTAAAATTTGCAGCTGACCCTTGAACACAAGGGGGTTGGGGCATAAACCCCCCACCCCACACAGCCAAAAATCCATTTACATATAACTTGTGACTCCCCCAAAACTTAATTACTATTAGCCTACTGTTGACCGGAAGCATTACAGATAACATAAACAGTGGTTAATGTGTATTTTTATTTAAAAAAAAATTTTTTTTTAATGTTTATTTATTATTGAGAGACAGAGAGAGACAGACCATGAGCAGGGGAGGGGCAGAGAGAGAGGGAGACACAGAATCTGAAGCAGGCTCCAGATTCTGGGCTGCCAGCACAGAGCCGATGTGGGGCTTGAACTCACGAACCGCGAGATCATGACCTGAGCTGAAGTCAGATGCTTAACCAACTGAGTCACCCAGGTGCCCCAATTAACATGTATTTTTAAAGTAAGCTAAGGAAAAGAAAATGTTACTAAGAAAATCATTAAAAAACACATGTACAGTACGTATTTATTGAAGAAAAATCTGTGTATAAGTGGACCTGCACAGTTAAAACCCGTATTATTCAAGGGTTGACTGTATTTTTTTTTAGAGACAGAAAGAGTGCAAGTGGGGGAGAGGGGCTGAGAGAGGGAAGGGAGCAGGAGGAGAGGGAGGGAGAAGGAGAGAGAAAGGGAGGTGGGGAAGGGGTGAGGGGGCGGGGGGGGGGGGGAGAGAGAGAATATCTTAAGCAGTCTCCATTCTCAGCACAGAGTGGCCTTGAGCCTTGATCCCACAACCCTGGGATCAGGACCTGAGCCAACATCAAGAGTCAAATGCTAAACCGACTGACACCCAGGCGCCTTGGGATTGACTGTATTTTTAAAGAAGCCAGGGGTAGGGAGAGAGGATGAAGTGTATGAGGTGCACAGAAAACAAGTCTGGCCATGAGCTGATAACTGTTGAAACTGGCAATGTCTACATGAGACGACACTGTGCTATTTTGCTTTTGCCTGTGAAAACTTCCCATAATAAAAATCTAAACATAAGAGCAAAAATCAACTTGAAGTGGTTCCTGCTGGACAAAGATGGGACAATATGAACATAAAGAAGAAAAATGGCTCCAACAGATAAACATCAAAATACCTTTAAACAGTTTATAATAAATACAAATTAAAAAAGTCACTGGTCACCTTTAAAGGTTACAAGGGCAACCACCTCTTTCTGAAAGCTCGTAAATAAAAGAATGAAGCATTTATCCTACCCTTTCTGTATTGGCTGTATTTCAAGGGAACTAAATAGCTGATATGAGAAACTTCTTTTTAGAATTCCAATAAATAAATGGAGGAGGAATGGAAGAATCAGGAAATTACCACTTTCCAACCCTTAATAGGGCTAGGCAATGATGATTAAGAGCTGCTAAAACCAACTTGTGAAAGACTGACACGGAATTTTATAAAAACTGATGGGCTAACAACACCTGAACCTGGTGATCACCTCCTCCACACCCTCCAATTATTTTTCTCTTTATATTATGTAAATTTTCAACATGCACAAAAATGCAGAGGATAATACAAAGCACCCCCGTGTACCTATTATCCAGCTATAATTATCAACTCAGGGCCAGTATTCTGCCACCTATACTCAATTCCTTTCTATCTTCAATTATTTTTAATTTTTTTTAATGTTTATTTTTGACAGAGAGAGAGAGAGACAGAGCATGAGTGGGGAAAGGGCAAAGAGAGAAGGAGACACAGAATCTGAAACAGGCTCCACGCTCTGAGCTGTCAGCACATAGCTCGACGCGGGGCCTGAACTCACGGACAGCAAGATCGTAACCTGAGCCGAAGTCAGACGCTCAACCAAGGTGAGCCAGGTGAGCCACCCAGGTGTCCCTCAATTATTTTAAAGCAAATCTCAAGCATACCATTTCATCCATAAATACTGCAGTATGTGTCTCTAAAATGGTTCTGAATCTCAGCACTACTGACACTTTGGACCAGATGATTCACTGTTGTTAAGGGCTGTCCTTTGTGCACTGTTAAGATGTTTAGCAGCATCCCTTGTATCTACCTACTCAATACTGTCAACAACCAATTATGACAAGTGGGTGTCACAAGTATCTCCAGACATTACCAAATGTCCCCTGGGAGGCAAAATCCATGCACCATTGAGAACCACTGCTATAAAAGATAAGGACATTTAAAAAAAGCCACAATACTATCATCTCACCTAAAAATATTAATAGCAATTTCTGAACATCATAAATTATCCGGTCAGTGTTCAAATTGTCCTGATTATTTTATTAAAAAAAATTTTTTTACAGGGTTTTCAAAGCAGGTTTCAAATAAGGTACACACACTGCAACTGGCTGATTTGTCTCTTATGTCTCGTCTATAAATTCCCCTTCCTCTCTTCGTAATGGATTTAAGGGAGTGCCACATGTTCCAACTGGTTGATTTGTCTCTTATAGCCAATAAAAATTTTCCCTGTTTCTTCTCATTTCTCTATGGAAGACACCAGGTCTATAGAGTTTCTCACAGCCTGGATTTAGCTAACTGCATCCCTATGTTTTTATTTAACATGTTGCTCTGGCACCAGTGTTTCATATAATCGGTGTATATAAGGCTTGATCAGATCCTTATTTGAGTTGCTGACAAGAATATTCACAGGTAACATTGACTCCTGCTCAAACTTATTACAAAGATAGAGAGAAATGACATTCAATGTCAACTGATGTGATGCAAAAGAAAGTTCACAAGCAGACAGCACCACCTATGATATATTCCTGCCAAAAATAAAAAATGAACTGAATCCAATCAAACCCCAGATTTAAGTACCAGTTTACAGGAAGTACAGGGGATGGGAGAACACGTTAAATAACATTATAGGACATAATCAGCCAAATTCGAAATGTAGAAAATTGTACAGGGCCAATAACCTAGTTTCTTCCATATACAGGTAGAAAAAAATAAAAAGGGATAAGAAAATGTTACAGACTAGAAGAGACCACTTTTAACATTATGACCCTCACTTGAATCCTGATTTAAATACACAAACTGTGGGGCACCTGAGTGGCTTAGTTGGCTAAGCATCCGACTCTTGATCTCAGCTCAGGTCCTGATCTCAGTTCTGACTTCAAGCCCTGCATCAGGCTCTGTGCTAACAGTGTGCACCAACTGAGGATTCTCTCTCTGCCCCTCCCCTGCTTCTGTGTGCGCATGTGCACTCTCTCTCAAGATAAAATAAACTTAAAAACACACAAACTGTGTTTTTAAAAAAGGTATTTATGGGATATTTGTGCAAATCTAAAGATTTACTGAATATTAGATGACATTGCAGCTACTCTTAAAATTTTTTTGGTAGGACACTATAGTACGTCTTTTAAAATGTCCTTCTTTCTAGAGATGTATATTGAGGTAATCATGAATATTATCTGGAATTTTATTTAAAATATGCCAATGGGGAGGGAAGGGTATAAAAAACAAGACTGACCACATGTTGCTAATTGCTGAAGCTGGGTGATGGGTACCTGGGGTTCATTATATTCTTCTCTCTACTTCTGTGTATATTTGAAGTTTTCCGCAATAAAGGCTTCTTTAAAAAATCAAGTACCCCTGGCTATAATGATGGATTGGAAAGCATCAGGACCTGTTTAGGAGGCTCCTACAGTAGTCCACAAGAGAGGTGAAATGGCCTGTACTAGAAAGACCACAGAAACAGAAAAAAGTAGAATTCACTAGATATCTAAGGAGGTAGAATGGATAGGGCTTGGTAATTCAATGAGTATGCAAAATGAGAGAGGCAGTCAAGAATGAGGCTCAGATTTCTGGTTCAAACCTGTGGCTGGCACTGAGAAGGGGAAGACTTGGGGAGGAAGGCTGGGGTTTGAGGTACCTGTGGAGTATAGCATACATGGCAGCTGAAGCCAGGGGAGTAAAAGAGATACCCAGGATGAGAGAATGCCAAGTGAGAAGGAAGAGTGCCTGGGACAGAGTACTGAGGAACACCCAAGGCCCATCTGTTCACTGTAAAGGAGCATGTTCTCTGTGTGTGCATCTGGGCTGAGACGTGTATATGCGTGGAAGGGGAAGACTGGCAGCAGGCAGGGATGAGGACAACTGGGGGTGGTGGTGGAAGATGTGCCTGTGTCTGTGTGTGCATAGCTGGGGGAGACCCTAAGTCACAACTCTCTCCCTCCTTTGCCAGCTTACCCCTCTTTCCAGCCATGGTCTCCATGGGGCCCCCAGGTGGGCTGACTCTCTTCCCTCTGAACAGCTAGGAAGATGTCCCCACCCCTGTGGCTGATCCTCACCTTCAGATCCTCACACAGGTCACCGTAGTCAATCTCGATGAGGGCCTCTCGTGCATAGATACTGGAAGTTCGCTGAGAACCACTCACTGAATCCTCCCCCTGGGAGCTACCCTGCAATGGTGAGAGGGAGAGTCCAATGGAGCACACTGGCCATGAGAATGCCCCTCTAGAGGGTGGGGGGGGGGGGGGGGGGGAGGGAGGGGAGGGCGCTCCTATGCAGCCTTCAAAGTCTTTGAGAAGCACCTTGCTAGAGAGCACCTGTGGCAGAAGGACAGCAGCTCTGAAGGCACAGAGACCTGAGTTCAAATTTGGGCTCTACCACTAACGGTGGGATCCTGGGCAAGTCATGCTGTCAGATCCTGACACCTGAATCCTGATTTAAACACACAAACCCTCAACTGTAACACGGGACAACGCCTGCCTGGCAGGATTGTGTTTTGGATTAGGAGTAATTATGTCACCCATTACCATGGCGCCTGGCACATTTCTGGTGTTCAAAATATTTCGCTGAATTAAATTGAAATGCTATTTGGGAGGAGGGAGGGAAAGACATGTGGGCCTGAGATCCGTGCCCAGGTCTAAGACAGATATATGCAAACCTCCTCTCAGTTAATGTTCCCACCCCTTGCTACCAACTGTCAATTCCAGGACATAAAATGCCTTGGCTCCTCTACTGGCTAGTGTCCATCCCTTTCCTATGACTAAGCCTTGTCACCTCTGCATTGCTGTCCCTTACCCAACCCTCTCCTGGCCAACCTCTTTCACTGCAGCTAGGCCATCATTTCTCAGGTCCCTCAGCTTGTCTTCCTTTGCTCTTGGCTAATGTCCCTCAACTTGCACTCTTCCCAATAGTCATCACCTGCGGGAGCTAACTTTTTCCTCAAGTCCCTAAGGTTACATACAGAATGATTTCATCTTCCCCTGGCCTCGCTCCCTCACCACCCACTGACAGCACTACCCCTCAATTCAACTTCCCTCTCACACCAAAGCTATTGCCTTTCACTTCACCTGCCTTCACAGCCTCACCCTGCCTCATCTCCCCTTCATCCTTCCTTATGTTCCCCACCACCTCCACCCACCATCCTTTTCTCTCTCTCCCTGGTCACTCTCACCCCCCATCTCTGGTCAATGTTATTCATTGCCCACTCCCACCACCAGCCATGACACACACCTCTTCCTGACTAATGTCGTCCATAGTGCCTTTAGACAGTGGCAACTTGATGTCCTGCATCTTGCAGGCCTGTAGCAGGTTGTGGCGGTCACTGCGTTTCTGTTCAAGCTTGGTCTCAATGGCTGTTACCTCCTTCTGTAAGTGGGTCATTTCCCTAAGAAGGTCCAGGGAGAGGTGAGATCCAAATCCAGCAGGCTGCCTGCTCTACCTAGTTCCCCCACCCCAGGCCTGAACCCACTCACTTGTTGGCGCCCCCCAGTTTCTTACGAATCTCCTCCATCTCATGATTCTTATCATTCACCTCCGACTTCTTGGCCAGGTGCTGATTCTTCAGGTCTTGTAGCTGGGCCATGGTCTCATCTATGATCTTCATGTGTCTTTGCTCCTCCTGGTCCCAGCAGGGGGAACAGGACAAGAAGTGAAGGTTTTCCTCATCTCAACTTGGGATCTTCTCCCCTTGCCCCCACCCTTTCCACCAGGCAGAAGGAGCCTCTGGGTGTGTCAGAACCTCTCTTCAGTAAGCTCTACTTTCACACACCACCATCACCCTCTGGGCTTCTTTTTATCTTTTTTCAAATTTGGTTGCCCTCCCCTACATAACCCATAATACAAGTTGCTTGATGTAGAAAAGTTCAAAGTACTGAAACAGTATCAAGTAGGAGGAGAAAAAGTCACTCGTAATCCCACCAGCCACAGATAACCAATTAACATCTTAGTCTATTTCCTCCTCATATCACTTCTAGATAGCCCTACAGACTTGAGACTAGATTAGAATTAAAACTCTATATTCTGACTTAGTATTATATTTAAGCATCTTTTCCACATCAAAATTGCCATGATGAGCAATATAACATCAATTTTTTAAAAACCCACACAAACAATACTGCATATTTTCTATGAGTGTACCTATATGAATATACAAGTATTTAAGTAAATGCCTACAAGCTCTGGAAGAATACACACTGTATGGGATTAGCCCCAGGAAGAGGAAAGGAAGTGGCATTGAGCATGGTCAGTCAAGGGATCGGAGTCTTACTTAATAGATCAGATTTCTTAAAGGAAGAATGTTTGGTTTTCATTTTGATCTTAAAGTCACATAAAGGAGACATATCTGCAACTTCCTCCCAAATGGCTCATAAAAACAATATGCATACACAGACAATGCAGAAACAAATATGGGATGTCAGTGACTGATGAATCTTGGTGACAGGTAGGGGGGAGTTCTTTGTAATACTCATTTTCAAATGATTTCAAAATAAAAAGTCATAGAAACATGACTCTGGATCATCTAGATGTCCGTGTATGCCTGCCTGATCTTCATTTGCATTTAAGATTCTGGTGACACCAAAGAGAACTACTTTAATTATCTGGGTTTAATGAAAACACACACACACACACACACACACACACACCACCACCACCACCACCACCACCACTACCACTACCACCAACAAACACAGGCAGACATAAAAGTCAAATGGTTTAAACCAAGTGAAGAGGATCAAATCACCTCAGGACGGGATGCTATGAGAAGAACAAAGGTTTGACAGGAATTTAAAGAGAAAGAATGTGGGAAAAGGGAGTTGTTAGACAATACCCAGTGACACAGGCATGCTTGACTCAAACTGAGCCGTGGCAGTCAGCAGCACAGGCGCACTGTGAAAAGGGACTCAGTTTCAGCAAAACACCATCATCTGTTGCACTGAATTAATGTGGTTAATTATAAAAATTAATTTGTAAGTTTATCCTGGCTTTCTGGTTAAGTGCTCTAAGTATGGATGTTTGTATATATTTAACAGTAAGGATTTTTTTAAGCCAACGCTAAAGATCTTAGGTCTTTAAACGGGTTCTGTATATTACTAAACTTTGAAGACCATTTAACTACACACATATATGAATGTAGCGTAATTTGCTAAACTCCTAATTCCCAGAGGACATTGGAGAGTTTCCAATATAGAACTATAAATGTTTGTAATAAACATCAACCTCCGTGCACAAAGCTGTGCCAGCATTCTGGATTTCCTCAGGTATTACTGAGTAAGAGGGGATAAATACATTCTGAAGAATCTTGATGGATGGTGCCATATGGCATAAAAGAATGCTGGTCTTGGGCACCATGGCCAGTGTTAATCATTTTTTTTAATCTTGGATGTGATAGGAAACAAATTACCTCTGATTGTTGCTTTAATTTGCATCTCTTTGATTTCTAATAAGACTAAATTATGTGTATGTGTTTATGGGCTATTTGAACCTTCTTAAACTGTTTGTGCCTCCTTTTGGGATGAGCACTGGGTGTTGTATGGAAACCAATTTGACAGTAAATTTCATATATTAAAAAATAAAAAAAAAAAATAAAAAAAAAAAAACAAAAAAAAAAAAAAACAAAAAAAAAACTGTTTGTGCCTCTTACTCATTTCATTTTTCCTATTTAGGTCTTGGTGTTTTCTTATTTCAACAGGGCTTTATAAATAATGGATATTATCCTTCTATCATATCTCTTCCAATTTTTCCTCCCAGTTTTTAGTATGTCTTTTCATGCTCTCCTTCCTTACCTTCTTGAGCTTTTCTATCTCATTTTCATCCTTTTTCACTGTCTGCTCCCACATGTGCACTTTATCCTGGTCCTCTTTCAGTTGGTTCTTTTCAAAATCCAACTGGATGCCCAAGCGAGTCTTCTGATTCTCAAACTCCAAACTGTGGGGAGAAAAGAGAACTAGGCCCAGGATGCAGGGACTCAGGTACTACTAGATTTCAGTCACCACTCAGCTCATCCCTCCATATCCACATAAAACTATTCCAACTCCAACTGATGCTGGAGAACTAAGTTCCTCAGCCTTGCCTTGTGGATATGGCACAAGGCAGGGGAGATCAGGCCAAACTCCACTACTCCCCCTTTATACATTGGAAGACTCCAGAACCCTCCCAAGTTCCTAGGAGGCACAAAAAGGTCCACCTGAACCCACCAGCCATGATAATTCCTACTTACTAAGTTTCTGTGTACTTTACAAAATTACCTCTAATCCTCTAATTAATAGCTCCACAAGTAAGCATGATTATCCTAATTTTACAAATGAGGGAACACGGGCCAAGAGGTAAAAGACCTTGCCCAAGGCCACACAGGAATCCAGGTCTAACACCAAAACCCAGGCTGTTTCTCCTATGGCACCATCGCAATGTAATGTGGCAGAATAAGAGGTCTGGCATCCAAACTCTGCCATTCACTAGTAGTGTAATCTTGGCCAAGGTAGTTATACATTCTATGCTTCTGTTTCCTCATCTATAAGATGGAAATAACAGTACTGCTTACCTCATAGTTATTGGGAGAATTTTTTAACAAGTTAATATGCATCCAGTCCTTAGAAGCATACCAGACACACAGTTAAATACTTAATAAATTTTAGTTACCATCATTATTGACAGTATACTGGTTGCATTCAGCTCATACTTGCTCATGGGCTTTGACTCTTTCCAATGAGCCCACCCACCCTCCCCCATCCCAGAACCTTCAAGGAGCAGAGCTTAGGTAGTAAAAACAAAACATGGAGAAAATACTAGATTTCTGCTATTGCCCTGCTCCCCATCTCTTCAGAAACTCAAAGAGTATGTAACCAGCATCCAGATACTAGCAGGCCAGACAGGGCTAATTTCCAACTGCCTCCCCACCCCCGCAATATGGTGTGACAGATGCTGCCAGATGTCATGCTAGCAGCTTAACCCTATTAGTCACTATAATCCAAATGGAATGTAATTAACTCTATAATTTTGAGCTATGCAATTTTAAGTCCAATCTCCCAAGCATGACTCATAAAGCCCTCTGCAATCTGGCCCCTGCTGACCTGTCCACCACCCCCGCCTTCCTCCTGACCCCATTTTTATGCTCCAGACATTCAAAACTACTTAGTTTCCAGTACAAGGCACACTCTCTCACACCTCCGAGCATGCTGTTCTCACTGCCTGGAACTCCCTTCTGTCTGCTGCCCAGCTGGCCAAGTCCTACTCACTCTACAGGCATCCAGTTCATCGCTTCTTGTTCTGGAAAAGCTTTCCTGACAGTTGTGAGCAGGTTCTCTGATTTTATTACATGTTTCTGGGTTTCCTCCCTTTTTGGTGCAGTTAATTATATCCCACAGTTCATAACACGCTTATGTTCACTGTCTGTGCAAGACCATGGTCTCCTTTGGCTCAATACCTGATTTCTACTCCCATTACTCTCTCTACAGGGAGCACACACTCCAAAGTGACATACATACGTACATACATACATACGTATATAGCCTTAAAAATACACACCCTTGTAAAATATACTTGTTTTTAAATGTACACAAATACAATTATAAATGTATCTATGTTACAGCCTGTAAATCTAGTTCTTGCTTTGAACTGCTACACAGTATTGCATAGTCTATATATTCATCACATTCGACTTGTATTTTCCTCCAAGTGATGGCCATTTACATGGCCACCAACATCCAACTACTACAAATTATGCCAAGACACAACCCCGAATGTGTCTCTTTGTTGCCCTGTGGCAACACTCTCTCTGAGCTATATACCCAGAAGTGGCTTTGCTAAGTCATAGAGCTTATGCAAACTTATTTTCACCAAATACTGCTAAGACTGTTTTAATTTGCATTTCTCTGATTAGAAACAAGACTAAACATCAATCTGTAGTTATCAGCCATTTGTGCTTCTTTTTCCATGAAATGCTAACTGCACCCTCTGTCCATTTCTCTATTGGGTCTCTCGTTTTTATCTTTCTTCTTGATTTGCAGTTCTTTGAACATTTCCTCTGTATTTTCTATGTACCTCAAGTACAGCATCAATGACACTATTCTGAAATTGTTGATCTACTTGTTTGTCTTCCCCACTTCCACAACCCCCTGAGGACAAGGACAGTCTCTGATTCAATTCTATATCCCTTGAGCCTGGCTTATGGGTAGGAGAGCAATGAATATTTACTATATGGGCCATGAGCTACATAAACTGCAGACTGAGACCCAGGGTCCAGGAGGCAACCTCTTTTAAAGACTGTCACGTTCGTCTGTGTCACCCCAATCTCCCCACCAATACCTAGCACAGGACAACTTCGTACAACATAGGGACTCAAGAAAAGTCTATTAAATTAACAAATATAGTAAAGAGGGGGAAGAGAAGAGGAACTGTTGTGTTGTTCTTACTATTCTTCCAACTTCATTCCATCCCCACCCCTCTGCAATGCCCATCAGGATAATGACAATAATAAAAGCTAGCATCTACTACTCTTGGTAGGTGCTAAGTATTATCCTAAATACTTTACAAGGACGAGTTCATTTGATCTGCCTAAATGCCATGAGACAGGCATCCTTATTATCCCACTTTACAGATAAGGAAACTGGGCCTCAGAGAGGTCAAGTCACTGCCCAAGATAATGAGTTATGGAGCTAGGATTCTAACCCAGGTAAATCACATTTAAAGCTGGCACTCTTAAGCATGAGACCATGCCACACTGCCTCCCTGATGTTCCTGTTCTTTAAAGCCGACCTACTACACCCATCATTCTAAGAGCTGCTCCTTGTCTTATGATGGCATGTGACTTCCCAGGATATCAGGCTGGGGGCTCAAGGGCACCCCAGTGTGTACTCTTGTACCCCACACTTCCACTTACCGCTTCTTGGCAATTTCGTTCTGCCGCTTCACCTTCTCTTCCTCAAACTCTCGGATGTTGCGCACACCAATCTCGCGACAAAACTCTTCAAATACCTCATCCTCTACCTGAGGGGAGAAGCGAGGGACAGCAAAGGCCCTCTGGATCAGAGTGCTGCTGCCAGTCCCAGTCCCACCCCACTGCACACACTGGCATGGTTCATCCCTTACCAACCTGGTTCATCTTCTCCTTCAAGTCTTTCATTTCCCTCTCTCGGCTCTGGATGATCCTCTTGATATCATTAATGCGAGGCCCAAAGTTGGCTAGCTCACTCTCCAGCTTGGACTTTTCCTGCAGGAAACAGGGTTGAGGGAAAAAGAGACCAGGCTCTTTGGAGGAACGGAGCCACCCTGAGCTCACCGGCCCCTGCAAAAGAAGGGCTAGCTCTCCACATGCTGAGAGAACATGGCTCACAATTCCCCAGTCAAGGTTCCATCATCTCCCACTTGAACCATCACATAGCTTCCTCCCCGGGCTCTATTCGGCTAGCTTTAATCCACATGGTAAACATCATCAGTTACAGGTCCACATTTCCTTATCTATAACCCTTGGAATTCAGACTTTTTGATTTTAGAAGAAGGTAAAGGGATATTTATACTGCACTTTAAATAATGCCTCCAGGTGGTCTTGGGAAGCACCCTATGATCAAATACATTAATATACCTAGAAGAGCACCCCCACCGAGAGGGACTGAAATGCCAGCGTTCACTTTCAATTTACTTTCAGAAGCAGCTCAGATATTTGTTGAACGAATAATGCTAATAATAGCATCTAACATTTACTGAGCACTTACCGGGCACAAGGAATCAGTCTAAGTACTTTACAGGCATGTAATCATTCAATCTTTGCAAGAAGGCTATAAAGCAGGTGGTATTCTAACTCCCATTTTACAAATAGATGAAAAACTAATGACGACACATTAAGTAAGCTGCCTCCCACCATAAAGGCGAGACCTGAAGCCCGGACTGCTATGCTTGGTTCCCTGAAGCAGGCTGGGAGGAGAGAGGGAAATGGGATACATTTCCACTTGCAGAGAAACTCTGACCAGGAATGTGAGGGTGGCCTTTGGAGGACAGGGCTGAAGACTAAGCCCCACCTGCAGATTCAGGGCTAGATGTCTTGTCTTAGTCTGTTCCAGGTCACTCTGCGAGTACTTGAGCCGCATCTGTAGTCCATGGGCCTGAGACTGCACCTGACGTAGCTCTGCCTCTTTCCGCTTTGCCTTCATCTGCTCCTGAAGTGGACATGACAGAACAGCTAGGTGATAAGAACAGGAGTGGCCAGCCTGGGCTTAGGACTCCAAACCCTGGGGACAGTAATGCCCATGACTTACTTTCAGCTCCTCTGTCAACCGCTCCTTCTTCTCTTTCAACTTATCTACCGCTTTCTCATCCCAGCGCCGAGCCTTGGCTTTCAAGTCACTGGCTCCACCAGAGATCACCCCTGACTTCTGGAACAGGGTCCCATCCAGTGCCACCGTCTACACACAGTAGGGAAAAGAGAGAAGGAGGGAGAGAAGATGAAGAGTCTCCAATACTAAGCCTGTCCAGCTCCAATGTGCACAAGGGAATCCATACCTTGTGACGCTGGTGGCCGCCAAAGGCAATGCGGCGGGCATCCTCCACATTGTCACACACAAGGGCGTTGCCACAAGCATATTGCAGGGCCTTTTTGATGTGGGGTGGCTCATAGCGAATTACGTCAATCACCAGCTTGGCCCCCTTCAGTTCCCGGAGCTTCTCATCTGTAGGTTTCACCTATGGGAAGAAGCTCAGTAAGTGGGAGAACATGGAGGGCTAGGAGAAGGGGCCCTCTCACACTGCCCTGACCCCATCCCCACCAGCCTCACCTCCAAGTAGTCAAGAGGCAAGAAGGTCTCAGGCTCCCCACGCTGTTCCTTGATATACTGAATACAGTCCCGGCCTGTCTTCTCAGAGTCCACGATAATGGCATCCATGTTCTTGCCCAAAACCTTGGTCACGGCAATCTGGTACTTCTTTTGTGTGGGCTGACAGAGGTCAATGAGGCGTCCATACTGAGGAAAGTCAGAAGAGAAAACTGAAGCATGAGGCTTTTGGGGACTGACTCAGGAACCCCAATTCCCAGTTCAGAAGTGGCAGACCAAAACCTGCATGAGGAACGTAGCTTCCATGCTATGGAGGAAAAGCCTACTCTGTCCCCAAAGCAACAATCACTCCAGTCATGCCTGAATCCAAAATCATCTTTCTAAACCTCAGTTTTATCATTTCACAGACCACTACTGCCCCAGGCACTATGTCAGATACCCCTTACATACATTACCTCAAATTCTCACAAGCACCCAGCAAAATAAATCTTTTTCTAGTTCATGTCCCCCATGCCCCCTAAGCTAATCATGGTTCCCTAAGAACTATCAGATAATGGGTAAGATCTTCAAGGGCAGGAAATGAGCCTAAATCATCCTTATAAACTCCTCAGGAGTGTCTAGAGGACAGATCAGGAAATATCTATGGAACCAAATTAAGTTAAACCCAGGGATGGAATTATAGCAATAGAGATCCTTATAAACTCCCCCAGAAGTGTCTAGAGGACAGATCAGGAAATATCTATGGGACCAAATTAAGTTGAACCCAGGGATGGATAGCAATAGAGAGAGAATACTCAGGGAACTCAAGATTTGGTTCAAGAGGCCAAGAGCTCTGATAAAGCCTAGGATATCCCTACAAGCAAATAAACCACTCGGTACAGGCCATGTGAGCTCATATCAAAGCCTGCAGAGTTACTCCCTATGAGACTAAATCATATCCTGTGGCTCCTCCCACTTCCAAAGGCCTCTCCAGTTTCCCAGCATCCCACAGAGGAGTGGAAGCAGCAAGACAAAACCTTCAAGAAGTTGCAACTGGTGTGATAGAAAGAACAGGAGGTTCCAAGTCAGACATAAGTTGGGTTTGGATTACAATTCTTATAAGCTGTGCTGTTTTGGGTAAGTCATTTCATCTCTCTGAGCCTGTTCCCCCAGCTGTAAAAAAGGGATCAGCAATCTTGTCTTCACAGGGCCGCTGACAGCCAGTGGGAGAGTAGGTGCTCAGGAAAGGAGTTCCCTTTCCATTCTTACCACAGAGCCAGGGTACAAGCGCTTGATGCTTTCCATAATCTCTGCCTTTCGCTGTTGGCGGCTGCTCTCCTGGCGGTCAATACGGGCATCACCTAGCTGCTCCATCACCTGGTTCAGCTCCTTATTGATCTCATCAATACGCCGTTTGGCCATCTCCACCTCCTCTGTCAGCTCCCCCTCTAACTTCTTCTGCTCCTCTAGGGACTGCCTACAAAGTGAGGGATCACAAGGGGTTACCCTGGCTAGTAAGAAAATATTCCTGGCTGAAAGGGACTCTGGGGATCCTGCCTGAGGAGGGGCAGGACAGATAGGGTTCACAACAGCCCTGGAAATAAGAGGAAAAGCTGCAGAGCCACATACTTGCTAGTGGTAATGTATTCCTCTAGTTTCTCAATCCGTTTCTGATTCTCTTCAATCTCCCGCAGCTTTTGCTTGATCTTGGCCTGGAAGAAAGACAAATATACACCATCACCAGGGGCTGAGCAAGTTAACTCTAAGACCATGGAGCCCTGGCTTATACCTGCTATGTGCCCACTGATCAAAAAGCCCAACAGTCCAGGACAGTCTGTCACTAATGGGGGAGACCTACTAAAAAGCAGACACACAACAGTGTTCAGTGTGGCTCTGCTAATTGATGCCCCTCCCAGAGCCCTGAGACCTTTCATGACGTTCTACCTAGCCTGGGTAGAACATATCCTGGTTCTGCCACTTCATAATAATGTGACCTGAGGCAAATTACTTCACCTCTGGACTATAGTTTCCTCATTTGGAAAATGAGGAATTAAATGAGTAAATACATGTAAAATATAGTGCCTAGCAAACAGTAAATGCTTACTAGTTGTTAGCTATTGTCATTACTGTTAAGGGGCACCTGGGTAACTCAGTCAGTTAAGTGTCTGACTTCGGCTCAGGTCATGATCTTGCGGTTCGTGGGTTTGAGCCCCGCATCAGGTTCTCTGCTGTCAGCAAAGAGCCTGCTTTGGATCCTCTGTTCCCCTCTCTCTGTGCCCCCTCCCCTGCTCATGCTCTCTCCCTCTCAAAAATAAACATTAAAAAGAAAAAAAAAAGACTTTCATCACTTCTTTTTTCTCTGGACCATCATCCCTAATCTTGTAACACATGCCCACCTCTGTCTCTACTTTCTTCCGCTCTTCCAGATCCAGCCGGTCCTGGTCGGCTTTCTGATCTCGATTGAACTTCTCCAGCTCCTGGGCCAACGTAGCCGCTCTCTTGCTGGCTTCTTCTTTCAACCGGTGGTATTTCTTTACCTGTATTAGGAACAGGTAACCAAATCAGTCTCTGTAGAAGCACAGCAACCCCCCACCACACCCCCAACCTCCCAGAGCTTACCTGATTCTCCTCCAAGGTTAAGTCTCTGCCCTGACTCTGACTCTCCTCTTCCATCCGTTCCTCAAACTCCTGCCGGGCTTTCTCTACTGACAGCATCTCCTTTTCCAGCTCATCCATGTCACCTTTACGCTTCTTGTAATGCTTCTGAGCATTCTGTAGGGACTTCTTGGCTGCTTCCAGCTTCTTGATTTTGTGGGAGGTATTCTCCTTGGCTTTGATGTACTGAGGCCGCTTCTGGTTCAGCTCTGAGTCCTTCTCCCTTTTGCCGGAGGGGGGGTGGTGGGTAAATCAGTTAGCACTGTGGCAGAAGGGAGGGTTCCCAGGCTTTTTACCCAAAGGGGGGGCCTGATGTCCCAGCCAGCCTCAGGGAATTGCTTAAAGAACGAGGGCCTGATGCCCCACAGATCCTCAGAAAAGGGGCAGTCTGACTACTCCCTGGAACTGATGGCTTCAGCCTGGCATTCCGGCCACTCCGTAAGGTAAAGCTGCCACTCCTGCCTCAGCCCTAGCCAGGCCAGGACCATCAGTAACAGCTCCCAAGAATGCCCTATGTTCATGGAGTTGTCCCCCATCTGATCTAACTTTTTCATGTCCTTTAAACTTCTAGCGCCAGTTTTCCTCTTCCAGGAAGGCATTCCCAGCCACTCTAGTAGTCAGGCCTCCCATTGCTTCCTCTCACTTGGCAAGGTCCCCACCCCTTTCAAGTTCTCTCTTTCATGAGTAGCCATCTACCCAGAGTTTGAGTACTCAAATGCTTTGTCTAAAATGCAAGTCAAGAAATGTGTTTGGTTCTGGCCAAAGCAAGTCAAGAGGAAGACAAACTAGGACGAGCACCGGACTCTAGGCTCAGAGGAGCCCTAGGAAACAGCACAGCCTCTTGGTTTCCCATAGGTTGCAGGCCCAGGCCTGCCTCTTACTTGATCTCCTTCTCAATCTGCTGCTGCTCCCGCATCATTTTGCCCAGCTCCTTCTTCTTCTCCTTCAGCTCATCCTCTACCTTGTCCATACGCTTCTTGTCCTTCTCGATCTCCTTGTTCTTAGAGGCCAGTTCCTTATTGAGCTTCTCAATCTCCACTTCATTGTGATAAAGCTTAAAGAGCTGCAGCTGCACCTGAGCTCGCACCACCTCATCCTTCAGGCGCTGGTAGCGGTCAGCCTGCGCAAACAGGAGCACGGAGGCAGGTGTGCATCAGTAAGGCACTGGCTCGACCCTGGCCCCTTAGAGCCCAGAGGTAGCCTAGCCACCTACCTCTTCTTTCTCCTGTTTGGCTTCCTTGCGTTCGGCCGCAATGTTTTTTTTTGCGATGGTAATTAAACTGTGTGTCCTCTTCAGCCTTCACCATTTCCTTCTTTCGCTTGTCATACTCCTGGGCCAGCTCCCCAGAGCGACTTATCTCTTCAAATAGAGCTGTCCTCTCTTTGGGATTCTTCATGGCAATAGATTCCACAGCACCCTAGTAAAGATCAAAACACTCTCCCCATTTAGAGCCTATCCAACCCAGTTCCTTCTACCCATTTCTACTCAGTTATTCAGAAAAAGGTCTCTGACCCTCTCCCCGCACTAGGTGCCACATTTCACACTGGGCCTTGAGGACACGTTCCCTGCCTCTTGAGGTGCACACAGAGCAAAAGAGACAAAAGCAAAGACAACACCATGTGTTATGTGCAGTGACAGAAGCAACACAGAAAAAGCACTAAGTGAAGCTTGGGGGTAGGAGACTGGTAGGAGTGTCTATCCAGGAAAGCTTCCCAAAGGTGACATCTAAGTTGAGTTTGAAAGATGGGGAAGAACTAACCAAGAAAGTTAAGAGAGAAGGTCATTTCATGTAAAGGACGATTAATATGCAAAGGCCTGCAGGCCAAAGAAAGAAAGTGAATTTGGGGAACTATAAACAGTTTAACTGAGCTGGAATGCAGGGTTGGAAGGGAAAAATACTGACAGGTGAGGGGCTAGTAAGGTGGGCAAGAACCAAAGGATGATGTTTCCTGAATGCCAGGAGTTTGGAGTTTATGCTAAAGCAATGATTTAGCATGTATAATAACCTGGAGAGCTTGGTAAAACACTCAGTGCTGGGCCCCATCCCATAGTCTCTACGTCTATAGATCTGGGATGGGACCAGAGAAGGTGCATTTCTAGCATGTCCCCAAGTTGATGCTGATCCAGAGACAATAATTTGAGAACCACCATCATAAGACAATGAGCAATCACTGAAATGCTTTAAGGAGGAAAAGGAAAGAAACAGATTTGTGTCTTTGTAAGATGAACCTAGCCTAAGGGATGAACTGGAAGGGGACAGACTGGAGTCTTGTAAGCCCAGTGAAGAAGCTGCTACATTAATTCAGGGGAGAGATGAAGCTCAAGATGAAGCAGGCCCAGTGAGGATGGGACAAGGATCAGCAAAGAGCAGACAGCCAATAATTGTTAAAAATGCTCACCTGGAAGACGAGGAAGTTACGAGCTTTGATGAGAATGCCCAACTTCTCTAATTCCTCACTGTACTCATGTAGCTGAACCACTTTGTTGTTGATCTTGTACTCAGAAGAACCCCCTACAAGACAGTGCATGAGTTAGCTGAAGGTCAGACATCCACCTATCCCAGTCAACTAGTCTAGTCACCTCCCGGGACCCAAGGGGAGCCTTCTGGCCAGCCTCACCCACCAACAATGACACGGGCAAAGGTGCGGTCCTCAGCACCCTCCTCAGAGTAGACCATGCTGACAAAGGCCCGATTGGCAGCTGGCTTGCCCACAGGAGCTCCATGGATCAGGTCCCTCAGGGTCTTTACTCGCAGGTTGCTGGTTTTCTCACCCAATACAAAGCTGATCGCATCCATGAGATTTGACTTACCTAAGGGAGTAGGGGACAAAGCAGAGGAGGGGAAGTCAGGGAACACTGCTCTGCCCCCACCAGAGCCCTGGTTCAAGGGCTGAGAAAAACAGTCCCTTTGCAGCTATTACCTACAGCAGTTAAAGACTAGAATCCCATCTAAGGAAACAGCATATTCACATAATGGATTGTTCTACAACCATTAACGACACGGGGAAATGCCCATAATAGAAGAAATAAGCAGATAATGTAACTGTAACAAAAAATATAGTTTGATCTCAACCAAGTTTAAAAGTTAAAAAAAAAAAAGAGCTAAGGGAAGGTGATAATGGGGAGTTGCTATTTCCTGTGTACACTTTCAATTTTGCAAGATGAAAAAGTTCAGGAGATCAGTTGTACAATGTGAAGATACTTAACATGGCTGAACTGTACACTTAAAAAATCGTTAAGATGACAAATTTTGCTATGTGTATTTTACTATATTTTTTAAAAGGCATATTCCTATTGTGATACAATATGACGCATACAGCATCATCTATGAAGTATCTTGCCAAAATATTTAACCTGAATCTGAACAAGCCTTTAGACCTACCTTCCAGTTTACAGGAAATATAATAGTTAGAGGAACATAGTAAGTGACACTATGAAGAAACCTTAAGACAAACACAGAATGTGGAATACTCTCCAAGACAACTGGCCTGATTTTTTCAAAAAGTGAATGTCTAAAAAGAAACATGTGGAGAACCACTCCAGAACACAAGCGATTACTGAGAAATAAGCAAAGGCGGTGCACGAACTTTGATTGGATTCGAGTTTCCCTTTAAAACCAAAACCAAAACCAAAGCCAAAGCCAAAGCCAAAGCCAAAGCCAAAACCAAAACGACATTCTGGGGAACAATTAGGGAAGCTTGAATATGAACTAGATAACTGATGACAACAAGGAAATTAATTTTCCCAGGTGTGATCACAGTCTACTGGTGACACAAGAGAATGATGATTTTAGGAGTCGAATGCTGAATCCCTAGAGGTGAAATGTCATGAAGTCCACAGCTTACTTTCCAACGATTAAGCAAAACACACAAGTAGGTTTGAATATTTTCATAATAAAAACTTGGGGAGAGGCAAAGGCATAGAAAAAAAATACATGAAAATGTGAACAGTGTAACCAGTGGTCACTTCCCAGAAGGAAAATAGGTTAACAGGTCAGGGAATGGTATCTTTTTACTGTCTATCCTTTGGGATTTTTTAAATTTTATACTGTGTGCATATATCAGCTATTCAAATAATTAAGATTTTTTTAACATTAAGAGTGGTTATCTTTTCAATAGTGGAGTCACAATTGTTACTTTCTTCATTTTAGACTCAGGAAAAAAATTTTTTTTCAATTTAGACTGGGGGTGGGGGGTGGGAGAACACTTTAATCTCTATAAATGCTACCTCAGGATTATACCCCAGCATGTTATATGACCTTGAACGGAAGACCTGATTTCCCACACCTTTCTACTCAGGTATAAAAATAACAGCCCAGTTCCTTCCAAAGCAGTACAACACCGTGATTAAGAGCTCGGGTTCTAGTCCAACAGACCAGGTTTTTAGTTTCACCAATTTTTAGCTGACCTTCCATTCCCTCACTTCGAAAATCTAAAAAACCACAACTGATAGGTAAAGCCTCTAAAATAACGCTTAGCACACAGTTCTCTGTTGGGAGTGGCAGGAGCACAAGGCTTTGAAGTATGACAGGCACAATTTCTGACCCTGGCTCTGAGAATCAATTAGTGTGCAAGTGATCACAATTGTTTGTGCCTCACTCTTCCACCTATGAAACAAAGATAATGGTACCTCCCTGATAGGGTCATTTTGAGAATTTAAATGTAAAAGGTCCCAATAAATAAAGTACTTGACACACACTGGTGCTCAACAAATGGCACTCCTATCTTAACACAGGTCTGAACTCAGCTCTGTCTCCCTTATCAGAGCAGGACTAGCACACCATGCTGACCAGGAGTTAGACTTTTAGGCACCCACTTCCAACCTTTAGGCTTCTCCCATGCTCTCCAGAGATGGTTAGAACGTCTCACAATCAAAGCCCTCCCTATTAGCAATCATTCGATATTGTAAACATTTTTATAACATGCATTATGAGCTGAACACTGATAAAACGTTTTAAGGAATGTCTTCTTTGGGGCACTCATAAACCAGTAATGAAAACACAAAAACATATACCATAAATACAAGACAGAAGAAAGTAAACATTAACTTGTGCCAAGTGTCTACTGTGTGCCACAGAAGAAACGCAATTCACTCTTCTTCTCTGCCAAGAAATGGGTTGTGGAGGTGGGTATTGAAGAATTGGGGGAGGGGACAGGGTCCAGACCAAGGGGGTCTTTTCGGAACAGCTGGGTATACAAATCTACCCACGGTGAGGGGAGTGAATGCCAAGAGGTGCATCCTGGCTCTTTCCACAGGGGCCACCACTCCAAAATCCTAAGAAACTGGAGTGAAACCCCAAGCATTAGTCCTCTAAGCCAGTGGTCCTCAAGTGAGGATGGGGAAGGCAGGGAGTGATCTGCCCCACCTCTCAGGGGGACACAGACAATATCTGGAAACATTTTTGGTTGTCACATCTGGGGGGTAGGGGTGCTATCATCTAGTGGGAAAAAGCCAAGGATGCTGCTAAACATCCTACAATGCACAGGACCTACCTCACAGCAAAGAATTATCTTACTAGAAATGTCAACAATGCCGCTGTTGAGAAACCCTGCTCTACAAAGAGCACCAAACACAAGCAAAACCCCAGGGAAGGTCACAAATTTGAGCTACGTCTGCAGGGAAAGCCCCTCATACTAGGAAATGATTTAGCTAGAACATCTCTGGGGTGGAGGAACACAGTGGGATTCCAAACAGACTGCCTATGGGGGTAGATGGAAGGAATCCATGGTGTATCATTTAGAAATGAGGAGTTAAGATATGAAATAGAGGTGTTACCTAGCCACTCTTTGCCCCTCCCCAGTTTTGTTGAGATATAACTGACATATAGCATTGTGTTAGTTTCAGGTGTACAACATGATTCCATAGCTGTCTATATCGAGAAATGATTACCACAATAAGTTTAGTTAGTTAACATCCATCACCTCACATAAACGATTTTTTTTCTTGTGATGAGAACTTTTAAGATCTATTCCCTCAGCAACTTTCAAATACACAATACAGTATTTACTGACCACTCTTTCCAAAGACACCACCCAAGTCACTGTATCCCATCAACCTAATTTCCTGCATAGCATGTATCACAGCCGAATAGTCTTATTTTCTCCTTCTTTATTATTGTCTTTCCCCTCTGGAATGCAAGCCCCGAGAGTAAGGCTTACTCTATTCTTCACTGTTTCCACAGCACCTCGAATAACTCCTTACAAAACAGTAAACATTCAATAAATTCGGCGAGCGGAAGAGTTCTTTTAACGGCTTCAGTGGTAAATTAAAGGGGGGATTCCGAGGCACCCCCATCTCTGAGATGGGGGTGGAGGGTGGAGACCCCAAGCACTCCAGCTGGAGAGGCGAGCGCGGGATCAGAAATTCAAAACTGCCGCCTCCGGAGGAGAGTAAAAAAAAAAAAAGGACGAATTGGAGCATACCAGAGCGAAGCGGGAGGGGGCGCTGGGATAAGGCAGAAGTGTACCGCTGGAGACCGGGGGCCCAGGGAGGGCTACCAGCGGTCCCACACCCTCCGGAGGGTTCAAACAAGGCAAGAGGAAGTAGCCGGAAGCAGCAGGTCCGGCGGAGGACTGCACGGCCCGCCGCTGGCAGTCGGCTCCGGACGCGCCACTTTTGGCGGGAGGGGGCAGTGGGCGGGGTAACGTACAGATCGGCCCGTACCACTTGCTCCGGGGAGGGGGCCGCGCAGAGAGCGGGCAAGTGACACCTGGGGAAGAGGTTTGAGTTAGAGCACTCGAGCGGGCAAAGCGGGTTCGAGTTGAGCCCGCTCAGGAGGGAGAGGAACCTGTGAGGGTTCCCGACATTTCAGGTCACACGGGCTGGGTTGGACTACTCTGCTGCCGGATAGGGGGTCCAGGCTGGGACGTGCGGAGGGCCGCAGCCAGGTTTATCTCACCAGAGCCATTGGGTCCAATGATGGCGGTGAACCTCTGAAACGGTCCGATAATCTGCCGACCCTTGTACGACTTAAAGTTCTCGATCTCAATCAGTTTCAGGAAACCCATGACAGCGGCGGCGCCGGCGGCTGTACAAAAGGCCGCGCCGTACGCCCGGGAACTGGGGTAGCCCGCGCGGGAAACACCGCAGTGCAGGCCGGGCGGAAGACAAACCTCGCGAGAATAAGTCCAGGCCTAACGGGATTTCCGGCTTCCGGCGCAAGCGGAACCAGGGGCGTGGTGTGGAAGTTTTGTTGATCCGTTGCCAGGGCGCGAGCTTACCACGGACGTTTGGGTCCCGCCCCCCTTTCTTGTGGCGTGGCAACGCCAACCACTGACACAGCCTACCAAACCGCAGAGGAGGCGGTTACGCAGGACTCTGCGGCTTTTGGGATCCGAGGAAGCAGGCAGGACCAGAGCCCAAGCTTACTGAGACAGAAGTCACAGCAGGGTTATGCCCTCCAGGGCAAGAGGAAGGTGGGAGCTTGGCAGTGGCTTTAGCCTCGCCGGCTGGAAGGCTCAAACAAGAACAGGGTCGGGAATTGGAAGGACCTCGAGGAGCGAGGGCTGTATGGGAAGGAGGGGCCAGTGGGATGATTCGGTGTTAGGTGAGCTCAGACCATGCTGATGGTGAAGTAGAGTTGGAAGTTCCACTAGGAATAAGGGTAGGAATGGGTTGGGATGGGAGGGGGAGGGAGTGTGAAGGGAGAGGAGGGTACTCTGGAGCGGCAGGCTATGGGCTAGGGAAAGCTACGGCCACAGGTACTGCCTCTGTCTCCCACCTCCCACCTGTTCTTCCAAGCAGAATTCAGAGACTGATGCTGTAACCCAAGAATAGTCTTGGACCCGAGCCACTTATTGGCTACTTGAACACAGATCCAACCTGGGAGCTTCAAAATTGACACTCCTTGCTAAGAAAAATATTTTATGTGAACTCCCTGGAGTCAGGGTTCCTGAGCCAGTGCTCTCCATCTCTATTCTCTTCCTTTCCCCCCATTTTATCTATCTCTCTTCATGCTTCATCCCCATCCCATTTCCTCCTCTCCATCCTCCTCTGCCCCCTCCCTCGCTTTCCTTCTTTCCCTTCTCTTGCTCTCTGTCCTCCATTCCTATTAGTAATAGGTTGCCCTTCTTCCCCTTTCCTTTTCTCCCTCCCCCTCCATTCCCCATATTTTCTATCCTTCTTCATACTTTCATCCCCCTATCACCTTATACTTGCTCATTACCAGATCATGGCTGGGACAACGAAGTGGCTCAGTGGGTTAAGCATGTGACTTTTGATTTTGGCTGGAGTCATGATCTCACAGTTGGTGGGATCGAGCCTGGCATGTGGAGCCTACTTGGGATTCTCTCTCTCTCCCTCTCTCTCTCTCCCTCCCCCACTCACACTCTCTCTCTCTCAAAAAACAAAACAAAACAAAAAAACAAAAACAAAAACACAAGGTCATGGCCTTAGCAGTCCAAGAAGCTTAAAATATCTACCAAATCTTCCCGTTTAATGACCTTACATTGTGGTGACAGATGGAATGAATAGGCGGGGGTTGGTGCTTAGGCTTAGACATGGAAAAGGTCTGGTTGTTGCCATAGCCATTCCTGAAACCATTTTAAAAATGATGTCTGGAGGCTGGGAAGAGTCTAAAAGTTCTAGGACAAGTCCAGGAAAGTGAGAAAGCTTGGTTTATGGAATCTAGTAGAGTAATCGTAAATGAATTCAACTGGGAGAAACAATCACAATCAGGCTGAGGGGACAGAATGACCAAAGGACAGCAATCTCATATAATTGACAGGAACTAATGTTCCATTTTAAAAAGATGAGATGGAACTTGGAAAAAAATCTAATTGGATCCCTACCTCTCACACCATATATAAAGTGCAATTCCAAATGGATTAAAAACTTAAATGAGAAAGGCAAAATTCTAGACATTTTAGAACATATAACAGGATATCTTTATGACCTCAGGGGATTTCTTGAATGATGAAAACTTCTAAGTTTAAAGGAAAAGATTTGTGAATTGGACTACATTTAAATTCATCCAAATTACAACATAAAGAAAATGAAAAAGTGGGTAAGTGCACACAGAAAGCTTCTGGGGTATTGATTATGTTTTATTTTCTGGCTTCTGCAGGGGATCCACAGGTATTCATTTTGTTGTTGTGCTTCATAACTTACATGTATGTTAACCAGATTCCTTTGTATGTATCAATTGTTACCATAAAATAATAGTAAAGTGAGGGAGCACCTGGCTGACTCTGTTAGCAGAGCATGTGACTCTTGATCTCTGGGTCATGAGTTCAGGCCACACATTGGGCATAGAGCTTTTTAAAAAATAAATATTATTAGTTTTTTAATGTTTATTTATTTTTGAGAGAGAGCGTGAGCAGGGGAGGGCAGAGAGAGAGGAGGACACAGAATCCAAAGCAGGCTCCAGGCTGTCCTGAGCTGTCTGCACAGAGCCTGACATGGGGCTCTAATTCACAAACTGTGAGATCATGACCTGAGCCAAAGTCAGACACTTAACCAACTAAGCCATCCAGCTGCCCCTAAAAATAAATATTATTTTAAAAAATCTGGGGCGCCTGGGTGGCTCAATCAGTTGAACATCCAACTTTTGATTTTAGCTCAGATCATGATCCCAGGGGTGTGGGTTTGAGCCCCACGTTGGGATCTGCACTGAGTGTGGAGCCTGCTTAAGATTCTCTGTCTCTCTCTCTCCCTCTGCCCCTCCCTCCTGCTTGTGCTCTCTCTCTCTCTCTCTAAAATGGAAAAAATAAAATAATAAAAAATAATAAAGTGAAAAAACAAGCCACAGATTGGAGGTGTTTGTCACATTTAGGCTAATAAATGATTAGTGTGTAGAATACATAACTCCTAAAATTAATAAGAAAAGGACAAGCAACTTGATTTTTTTTAAATGAACAAAAGTGAGCACTTCACAGAGGAGTATTCAAAAATGGCCAAAATACATGAAAAGATGTGCAACCTCATTAGCAATAATGATAATATCAATAAAAATTGATAATTATAATTTTATGTTAACAAATTGGCAAAAATTAAAAAGTCTGCAATACCAAGTATTCCTGAGGATGTGGGGTGACTAGAGTTTTTATACACTATAGTGAAAGTGTAAATTGGTACAGTCTCCTTGGAAAACAACTTGTAAAGTTAAATACATTTATGCCCTATGATCAGCCCTTGCACTCTGAGGTATATGCTAGAGAAATTTTTCCACCTGTATATAGGTTTCTTTTAATCTACAGATTCCTCCTTTTTTTTCTCTTGCAATTAAAAATAAATAAACTGGGTTGTTTGTGCTGCAGAGTCCTAGTCTCTCCTAAACTCACTTCAGTCAGGTCTTCATCCCCACAACCCCACCAAAAATGTTTTTGTTAAGGTCATCAACAATCCTCGTGTTATTAAACCGGTCAGTTCTCAGTCCTCATCTTAACATAACATCAGTTGCTCACTCCTTCCTGAAGTCTTCTCAGATACCACACTTCTGGTTTTCCTCCCACCTCACCAGACACTCCTCCTCAGCCTCAAGTGCTGACTCCTCCACTCCCCATCTCCCCTGGGGCATCTAAACTTACTGCCCTAGAGTAAGATCTCTTATAGCCTCATAGCTTTAAATTCCTGGGGTGCCTGGGTGGCTCAGCTCAGGTCATGATCTCCCAGTTCATGCGTTTGTGAGTTCAAGCCCCACATTGGGCTCTCTGCTGTCAGCATAAAGCCCACTTTGGATTCTCTGTCCCCCTCTCTATGCCCCTCCCTGTTCACTCTCTCTCTCTCTCAAAAGTAAATAAACATGAAATTCCTTTGTATTAGGATACCCTAACTTTTGCTGAGGTTACAAACAACCCCAAAATCTCAGCAGCTTAAAATAACAAGGATTTCTCACTCATGCATCTTGTCTGATTTGAGTTGGCTACATCTCTGCTCTATGTCATCATTCCAGGACCAATGCTGAAGGAGCAGCTCTTACCCGGGACATTGCCAGACTCCTAGCAGAGACTGAAGAGGAAAACGTGGCAATCACATAATAGCTCTTAGTTCTATTTGGAAATAACACACGCCAATTCTCCCATTGCAAAGGGCAAAGCCAATCACATGGCTAACCTTGAGGGCAATGAGATGTATAAGCCTTCTATAGGGAGAAGCACCAGATCTTTTGGAACAATAATGAAATCCACCATACCATCTGTACACTATCAATGGATATCTAATAGACTTCTCAAACTCAACACTTCCAAACATGATCTCTTGATCCTCCTCCCCATTCCACTGTTCTCCCACACAGACTATTCAGTTGATAACAACTCTATCCCTCTGATTGCCTTAGCTCAAATCCTTGAAATCATTCTTGATACTGCTCTCATACTGCACATCTAATCTATCAGAAGTCCTGTTGGCTCTGCCTTCAAAATCTATCCAGAATCTGGGGCGCCTGGGTGGCTCAGTTGAACATCTGACTTCGACTCAGGTCATGATCTCACAGCTTGTGAGTTCAAGCCCCACATCGGGCTTGCTGCTGTCAGCACAGAGTCCACTTGGGTCCTCTGTCCCCCTCTGTCTCTTCCCTTCCCCCACTCATATTCATTCTCTCTCTCTCTCTCTCAAAAATAAATAAAAACATTTTTAAAATACATGCATATATTCAGAATCTGACCACTTCTCACTATCCTTGCTGCTCCTGACCTGATGTGATTCACCATCATCTTTTGCCTGGATGGCTGCAATAGCCTTCTGTCTGGCCTCCCTGCTTCTAGCCTTGCCTCTGGTCCCCTTAGTCTGTTCACACAACATCCAGAAGTGAATCTTTAAAAAGCAGAGGCTGAACACATCATTCCCACTGCTCAAAATCCTCCAATGGCTGCCCATTTCTCTAAGAGTAAAAGCCACAGCGTTTAACAATGTTCTGCAAAGTCCTACAGGCTCTGCACACACCCCACATTATCTCTCTAATAGCATTTCCTACCTACGTCTCCTCCACCCACTTGCCTCCCTGCTGTTCCCCTGAATGTGTGCCTTTTGCATCCTCCTTAAGGGCTTTGCACTTGTTCCCTCTGCCTGAGTGCTCTTCTCCTAGATATCAACATAGGTGACTCCCTCACCTTCAAGTATTTGCTCAAATATTACCTGTTCAATTATGCCTCCCCTGGCTTCAACATTTAAAATTGTAACACTCCCCATTTCCTTGGCACTTCCAGTTCCCTTTATTCTGCTCTATATTTTTTCCCAGAGGACTTATCATCTTACAAACTATTTAATGTGCTGTTGATTGTCTGTGCCCCCCAAAAGCAACCTCCACAGACTCAGATTCTTGTCAGTTTTGTTCCTTGATGTCTCCCAAATGCTTACAGGAGTGTCTTGACAGTAGGCACTCCCCAAAGATTTGTTAAATGATAGAATGAACGTGAGTGAACACGGGAAGATGAAGAATGCACACTGCATGATACGTTATAAAGTTCTTAAATGAGAATATTTCAAAATATTGTCCAGGGAGTCGTATACACACACAGTATATTAATGCCCATTAGTAAGTGAATGTCAACATTTGCACAGTAGTTACCTCTTAGGGTAAGGATGAGGGAGAAGAGACATAAGATACTTCAATAGTATTGATCATGTTCTATTTCTTTTTTATTTTAATTTTTTAATGTTTATTTTTGAGAGAGACAGAGTGTGAGTGGGGAAGGGGCAGAGAGAGGGAGACACAGGATCTGAAACTGGCTCCAGGCTCTGAGCTGTCAGCACAGAGCCCAATGCGGGGCTCGAACTTGGGAACGGCGAGATCATGACCTAGGCTGAAGTTGGACACTTAACCGACTGAGCTACCCAGGTGCCCTAATCATGTTCTATTTCTTAAGTTGGGGTGTTGGTTCATGGGTCTCTTTTGTCATGCCTCCTAACTTGTAAATGGGTTATATATACATTCTCCTGTATGTGTCAAATATTTCAACCACAAAATTTAAAAAAAAAAAAAAAAAAAAAAAAAGACCAGAACTAGCTCTAGGAGGAGTTGAGGAATGGTATTCTAAACAAAGAAACACCATGTACAAAGGCCTTGAGGTGGGAATGGTTGTTGCGTTGGAGGACTTGATAGGAGGCCAGTGTGCCTGGAAGACTGTAAGTGAGGGAGGCTGTGACGTGGGATGAATTGGAGAGGTGTGCAGGAGCCGGATCTTGAAACTCGTGGTTAGGCATTTGGATCTGATGCTAAGTGCAGTGGGAAGCCATTGGATTGTAAGCAGGTGAGAGACATGATCAGATTCATGTTTGCAAAAGTGTATTTGGCTGTGGTTTTGGCCAGCTCACAATGCCAAAAGTGAGCTTCCCAAAATATGAAAGAACACAGGTGAATTTAAGCCTTCTAGCCTGTCACTTGACTAGAGAATAAGTAGCAAATAAAGAGGAAAAAGTGGTGCCATTTACTGAAATAGGGAAAACTGAATAGAGCATAATACAAATAGAGGAGACTTGTAAATGAGTTTGAGAATTGGAAAGGTGAGCAGGGGTCAGATCATGAAGACTTATAAATCTGGCAAAGAGGGTTACATTTTATCTTGTAAACACTGGGGAGCCATTTGCTTTAAAGCTGCTTTTAAAGTTGTTGTTTTTTAAGATCTTTTATTTTTAAGTGATCTCTACACCCAACATGAGGCTTGAACTTACAACCCTGAGATCAAGATTCACATGTTCCACTGACTGAGTCAGCCAGGCACTCTATTGCTTTTAAAGGTTTTTTTTTTTTTTTTTTTTTTTTACTTTCTATCATTTATTTTTTATAATTTACATCCAAGTTAGTTGGCACATGGTACAACAAAGATTTCAGGAGTAGATTCCTTAAGCCCCTTATCCATTTAGCCCATCCCCCCTCCCACAACCCCTCCGGCAACCCTATGTTCTCTATATTTAAGAGTCTCTTATGTTTTGTCCCCCTCCCTGTTTTTATGTTATTTTTGCTTCCCTTCCCTTATGTTCATGTTTTGTATCTTAAAGTCCTCATATGAGTGAAGTCATATGATATTTGTCTTTCTCTGACTAATTTCACTTAGTATAATACCCTCTAGCTCCATCCATGTAGTTGCAAATGGCAAGATTTCATTCTTTCTGATTGCTGAGTAATACTCCATTGTATATGTATACCACATCTCCTTTATTCATTCATCCATCGATGGACATTTGAGCTCTTTCCATACTTTGGATATTGTTGATAGTGCTGCTATAAACATTGGGGTGCATGTGTCCCTTCAAAACAGCATACCTGCATCCCTTAGATAAATACCTAGTAGTGCAATTGCTGGGTCGTAGGGTAGTTCTATTTTTAATTTTTTGAGGAACCTCCATATTGTTTTCCAGAGTGGCTGCACCAGTTTGCATTCCCACCAGCAGTGCATCCTCACCAACATCTGTTGTTGCCTGAGTTAATGTTAGCCTGTCTGACCGCCATGAGGTGGTATCTCAGTGTGATTTTGATTTGTGTTTCCCAGATGATGAGTGATGTTGAGCATTTTTTCATGTGTCGGTTAGCTATCTGGATGTCTTCTTTGGAGAAGTGTCTATTCATGTCTTTTGCCCATTTCTTCATTGGATTATTTGTGTTTTGGGTGTTGAGTTTGGTAAGTTCTCTATAAATTTTGGATACTAACCCTTTATCTGATATGTAGTTTGCAAATATCTTCTCCCATTCTTTCGGTTGCCTTTTCATTTTGCTGATTGTTTCCTTTGCTGTGCAGAAGCTTTTTAATTTGATGAGGTCCCAATAGTTCATTTTTGCTTTGGTTTCCCTTGGCTTTTAAAGGTTTTAAGCTGAGGTGCAATGGTCAGATTTGCTTTCAGAAAGGTCACTCTGGTAACTAGCGGAGACAGAGAAGTAGAGAGGGTAACACTGGAGCAAGGGAGACCACTGAGGCTCCTGGGAATATTGTCTGGCACCCAATTGTGAGGCATGAGTTAGGGTGGTGACAACAGAGATGTAGGACACATATATGAAGTATACCAGTAGGTAAAATCAGTAGGAATCAATAAGTGGTCAGACACTGTAGGGAGAAAGGAATGGGGGGTAGGGGTGTAGTCAAGGGTGATGGTTAGCACTGATTAGCCATTCCACCCCACCCTTGCTCCAGATGAATAAGATAAACCTGCCAGATCCGAAGGAGGTGGCAGCCATTGAGGCTAGAAAAAATCAAGAAAAACAGCGACAGAGCCGATTCGTCAATGTGCGGACCCGGGTCATGGGGGTGAGTGGGAAATGGGGACTTTCTTGGGACCAGGAGTAACATCACTCCTGCACCCGGAGCTGAACGTAGCAGTGTCTGTTACAGCCCTCCTTGATTTGAGCAGGCCATCGGGTTGGAAAGGAAGGAGAATGGAGAGAAGGCATCCCCTCCCAGGTGTGGGAAGGAAGAGGGCTGGGGGTACAGGGGAAGAGACTGGGGGAAGAGGAGCAGTGACAGCTGACTCTCCTCCAGTCAGCTCTGGGCTGAGTGGCCTGGTTCTCGAGAGACAGGCAACATGGAGCCAAAAGAAGTCTAAAGAATATTTGGTATTGTATATGCCTAAATGCTGTCTGGAAGGCCACGTAAGAAACTGTTAACTAGGCTGAGAGAGATGGGAGGGACTTACTCTTCACTAAACTATATTCCCTTTTGCACTATCTTGAAATGTTCTAAATGAATTATAATCAAAATAAAGAGAAAATATTGACAGTTTAAGAAAAAATAAATTGCTAAGTAGGTGGATAGATGGGGGGATGCAGCATGGTATTCTGGAAAAGACCTTATACCTATGCTCAAGGCCAGGTCTGCTGTTTACTAGATGCATGGCTTTAAATGAGTCGCCTATCTTCTCTGAGCTCCAGGCTCCTTGGTAAAATGAAGCTAAATAAAGGAAGTGTGAAAGTGAATATTAACATATGGTGATGGCTCTGGAAACCAGAGGTATAGTGCCTGACATAAGTAAGTAGTTGGCTGAGAGATGTGTGGTGTGATTGAGATCCAGTTGGCAAGCTTTTCCTCAGGGTCTGCTCTGTGCCAAGCGCTGGGTTGGGCAGAAGGGTACAAAACTGACTAAGGCCCGGTCTCCACCCTGAATGGGCTCACAGTCTGGTGGAGGAGATCATCAAGAGAGGCAAACTTCAATATAATGTGGACAATGGGTCCTAGATTCTATGGTAGTAAGGAATGCCTAAGGAATTAGGAAGGTGAAGCCTGGGCTGATCTTGAAGGATGAATAGGAGTTTGGGTAAAAAGAGGAAGAAAGAGTTCCAAGTGGAGGGAGCGGCTGGAGCAAAGGCTATTTGTTCAGAACAACCTAAGATGTACAGGGAAACATAAGCACAGAGCTCTTGAGGGTGGGGTGGGTGAAAAAGGTACTGAGATAAGGCTGGAGAAGGAGGCAGAAGCTAGACCACTGAGGGGCTTACAAGCCATGCTCAGATAATAGAATATTATCCAGTAGGTATTGGGAGTCTATTGGAGGATTCTGAAGCAGGTAAATTCTCAGCAGTTTGTGTTAGAGCATCCAAGGCCCGCTGCTGTTCCCCTACCCTGATCTACCTCTTTTCTTGGGATCAGGTGGATGTCAAAGCCCTCGACAGCCAGGTGGAAGAGCGAAAGCTTCGAGAGGCAACAGAGCAGAGCAAGGAGGCAGCTTATGGTAAAAACTCAAGGCAAAGGGCAAGCCAAGAAGGCTAGTATAAGGGCTTGAGTGGGCTGAGGTAGGGCCGTACTGCCTTGGGGTGGGGCCTGAGGCCTGGGGTGTGGTGGGACAAACCCGATGGGCCTTGGGAGCAGAGGCCATGCTGAGTGGGCTCTGTCTCTGCCTTGGGGCTTTTCCATGTTCCTTCCCACCACTCCCAGCTACTTACCAGAAGCAGTATGATATGGTAGCCCAGATGCTAGAGAAGGAAGAGGCAGAACGGACACGTCGGCTGGCCAAGAAAGTCCAGGAATTTCGAGAGCAAAAGCAGCAGGTCAAGAACAAGCAGGAAATTGACTTTTGGGATCCTAGCCGACAGTGGATGGAGTATCCAGCCTATCTCAGGGACAGCGAATCCTGCTATGGTCCATCCAGCCTGCAGTACTTTGCAAGGGAGGACCTGGAGAAGGCCACATGCCTGAAAATGCAGCAGGAGCAGTTCAGGCAAAGCCTGGAGAAGCAGCTGAAGGAGCGACAACAAGTCAGGGTTGATAAGAAGTATTCAGGTAGGCAGCCGGAGCCCTCCAGCTTTATTGTAGGGATACAATATATAACATATAACATACAAAATATGTGTTCATCAATGTTATCTTATTGGTAAGGTCAACAGCAGCAGTAGGCTATTAGTAGTTAAGTTTTGGGGGAGTCAAAAGTTATATGTGGATTTTTGACTGTGGGGGGCATTGGTGCACCTAAGCCCTGCATTGTTCAAGGGTCAACTCTATAATGTGGTTAAGATAGTTGCTAGGGAGAAAAATAAAGCACAAAAGGGGGATATGAGGACTTTGGGAGAGGGGTGCACAGTTGCAATTTTAAGTAAGGAAAACCTCACTGAGGTAATTTTGAATACAGATCCGAAGATGAGGAAGTGAGAAATGCAAACATCTGAGGGAAGAGCTGTCCAGGTAGAAGAAATAGTACAAAGGCCCCGAGGCAGGAGAGAGGGTGTCTGGAATGTTTGAAGAATGGCAGTGGGGCCAGAGTAGCTGAAGTAGACCCATTGAGGGGAAAAGTGATAGAAAACAAGTTCAGAGAGATGGAAGGGGCCAGATCCAGAGGGCCTTATGGGGCATGGTGGGGACTTTGGCTTTTACTGAGTGAGGTAGGAGCCATGGGAGGGTTTTGTGCATTGGAGTCACGTGATTTGTATTTTAGCCGTAAAATTTTGCCAGCCATTGTGGAGACTAGGTTAGAGGGAAAGACTAGAGGCAAGGAGATTAGCTAGAATGCTGTTGCAGCCAAGAGGAGGTGGCCAACAGGCAGCCATGTAGCTATATGATTCTGAGGTGGCATATAGCCAGCCAGCCTGGGGTGCAGGGAGAGATCTGGAGGTCCAAGGTGGGGAAAGCTGTGCAGATGAGCAGGATGCTAAGCCTGAATGGAGCCTGGGAAAGGGTAAGCAAATGGTACACTCTGTGAGGACAAAGGTCAGAGCTGTCTTATTAACCACTACAACCCCAGTGACTTACACACTACACTACCTGGTACATGGTAGATGCTCAGTAAATGTATCTTGAGTGAATGAAGGAGCCCATAACAAAGGGATCAGGGAGGTAGGGTAAAAGATACATCAAATAATAAAAAGAGCTAACCTGTATTGAGCACTTACCGTATACCACTCTAAGTTTGCTACCATATATTAACTCAGGTAATCCTGACGACCAGTCCATGAGGCAAGTCCTAGTATTATCCCCATTTTCAGTGGAGGAAACTGAAGAACAGAGATGTTAAATAACTTGCCCAAAGTCATACAGCTAATGGTGATGGACACAGGAAGTAAACTTGGGCAAGCTGGCTCCAGAGCCCAACCATGTCTTGACCATGACACCATGCTTGCCTTCTCTCAGTTGCCACGAGAAGTGGTCTCAGAGGTCAAGGGAGGAGTTTCAGAGAGGGAGTCATCAATAATGTCAAAGGCCCTGGAGAAATTCAGATAGGAACAGAAACCTGTCTACTGTATTTGGAAATTGGGAGTATTTGGTGATTTTTGTCAGAGCGCTGCAGTGGTGCCATGGGGCTCAGCTACCCTGTGGCAGCAGGCAAGTGTATGAGAAGGCAGAGCTAGGCAACAGGGACAGCAGAATACCAAGGGAGAGTCCACACAGTGTAATGGAAGGAGCATGGGCTGATTCCTCGAGAGACTTGGATTCAAATCCTGACCGACTGCTGTGCAACCTTGGGCATTTTGCTTCACCTCTGGACCTTAGTGTCCTCACCTGAAAAATGGTGCTGATCCTTTCCTCTCTGGGTTGTTGTGAAGAGTGAAATGAAACCATGTACCTCTATCCATCCTCCCCACTCCACCCTTGCCATCCTCCAGCATCTGAAGTCTGTGTCCCTGTGCCTCTTCAAAGCCAAGCCTTAAGCCTATGTTCTGGACCCCATTATCCCTGTGCCTCCCTCTACCTGCCCCCAGGCTGTGGTCTCTCAGATATCCCCTGCACTGTGTTTTCAACATTTCCCCTTTCACTGGTCCCTCCTGTGCCTGCTGTAAACATGCTTATGTCTAACCCATCTTAAAAAAAAAAAAAAACCCTCCCTCCACCCTGTGATTCCTCTAGATGCTGTGAGCTAGCTCTTGTTCTTTACAGCCGTACTTTTTGAAAAATCTGCTTCTGCTTGCTGTTTTTTCTTCCTTTCCAGTCACACCTCAACCCCAAGATCTCCTTTCTCCCCCACACAAATGCACTGACCCTGCTCTTGCTAAATCGCCAATGTGTTTGTGTTATTAAGTACAAGAGGTTCTGTTTAGTCTTTCCTCTTTGGACCTTTCTTGCTACACTTGACTCTAATCACATGCTTCTTGAGGCTCTTTTCCTTGGCTTCTGACCATTTCTTCAGTATCTGCCTTTTGTGGGCTCCTCTTCCTTTACTCCTTCCTTGTTGAGGCTTGGTCTCTGGCACACTGCTTTCCCTACCCTGCATACTTACCTCAGGTGCCCTCGGCCCTCATTCTGGTTTGAGCTACCATGTCACCACCTCTGTGCTGTGGACTCTCTACCTTCAGAATCAGATCTGCAGATGCCTGTTGACCACCTTCAACTTAGCTTCCTAAACAGAATTCCCTAGTCTGCTCTTCATTCTCTTTTATTTCCAGTGGTGGCCACACCATATGTCCAGTCATCCAAGCCAGGACCCTGGGAAGCATCCAAATCTTTCCCCTCCCTTACTCTCTCATGCAATCAATCGTGTACTGCTAATGTAGCCTCCTATATATTTGGCCTGGCTTGAGCCCTCCAAGATGGCTTCTCTACCTCTATTGTCTCCCACCAGCCTGACTATATTCTATACCAGCCTGGAAGGAGGTTTCTAAAATACACAGCTAACTGTGTCCCCGCCCCAACCCCTTGCTTAAAATCCTTCCATGTTCCCCACTACCTTCAGGGCAAGTTTTTGGCTCTTAGTCTGGCCCCTGCAAAGCTCTCTAGCCACTTGCATTTTATGCTCCAGCAAGAGCACACTATTTGTAGTTTAAGATAGAGAACATACTTTTTCTTGGTTTCCTTCATTCATTTGACAAATATTTATTGAGCACCTACTATGTACCAGGCTCTGATCTAGGTGCTGGGCATGGTAGTGAATAAAACAGACAAAATCTCTGCCCTCACAAAGGTTACTTCCTAGTGAGGAGAGAGATAGGCAATAAACAAAATAAGTTAAATGTAGAGTATATTGAATGGTGGCAAATGGTAGGGAGAAGAATAAATCGGGGAAGGGGGATAAATGTTGGGCACAGGAAGGTTGCAATTTTAGGTAGGAGAGACAGGGAAGGCCTCACTGAGGTGGCAATATTTGAGCAAAGACCTGGGGTGAGCAACAGAACATGAGCCAAGAGTAACATCTATTGCAAATCCCTGGGGCAGTAGTGCCTGGCATGTTCTAGAAACAGCAATGAGGCTGGTGTGACTGGACTAAAACACGGCCTGGAATGCCCTTTGCTCTTTCTTTCTATATGCAATGCACATTTCAAAGATCACCTCCTCCTGGAAGCCTTCCTCTCACCCACCACCCAAAGCTCTCATGATGCCCTGTATACATTTCTATCCTTGCCCTTATCAAAATGCGGTATGATGATCTATGTTTGATCCATCTCCCTGTATCTTTCAAGTAGGCACTTGAGAAATCCTTCGTTGCTGCTATTTTGGCTATCCCTAGCCCCAAAGAGTAACTCCTCCACATCCCTACAATTAGGACATTCCCCTCCCAAACATACATATACACATATCCACCGAGCTTGTTGAACAAATAGCTGAATGAGTGAACCAGCAATGGGGCAGACCAGTATAGTGCCCTGGCCATATTTATCTGTGTAGATCTGCTCGATGACCAGCTGCGCCTAGCCATGGATACACGGGCCACCCAGCTGGCCAAGCTGGAGGAGTCCTGTCGCGTGGCCATGATGACTGCCATGGCCAACGCCAACAAAGCCCAGGTACGGCCTGAGCCATTCAGTGTACTGGGCTCTCCTGAACCCCTTGAACAAAGTCCTGGAGAACCTTAGCCGTATCTTTGCCCACATAAACTTTCTTGAATCAACACCAGCCCTCTCATCTAGCTGAGGATGTCCCCTTTCACCTAAGGGTCCTCTTAGGGCAGAAGATGCTCTTCCCCACATCCAGACTCAGGATGACCTGAAAATGGAACACCACCCTCCCTTCCCCAGCCTCTCAGTCTAAAGGTTTCCAGAGAACACGGAAGTTCCCTGTCATCCCACCGCCGTCCCCCCCCCCGCCCATATTAGGTCAAAGGTCAGGCAGTATCTGTTCCTTTTCTCCCAGAGATAGAGGAGAGTAGGGTCATGTCTTCCCCTCCCCTGTGACTGAGGGTTCCCCGATGTTGGGTACCCAAATGCTCATATTTTGGGGCCCCACCAGGCAGCTGAGATGGCTCGGCAGCAGCGCCATGAGCAACGCCATGAACAGCAGGCTAACCTCAAGGAGATCCAGAAACAGGTCACAAGTAACCTACTGACTGAGAACCCCCAGACTACCCAAAACCCTGTGGCTCCCCACCGGGTCCCACCCCATTGTTGGAAGGGCATGACTCCAGAGCAGCGTGCTGCCATCAAGAAAGCCCAAAAGGTGCAACACCATGAAAAGGAGGCACAGCGCCGGGCTGAACGAGCATTGGATGCCAAAAGGGAAAGTCAGACCTTGAGCTTGGCCCAGGCAGCACTGCAGCTAGAAGAGCAAGAGAGGGAACTCTGTGCTGTATTTCAAAGGGGGCTGGGCTCCTTCAATCAGCAGCTGGCTACGGAGCAAAAAGCTCAGTGAGTTCTAGGGGGTGGCAACATGAATGCCAAGGGAGGGATGAGAAGGGTCAGGGAGAGAGGGAAGCTCATCAGCTGAGGCCTCTGCACTTCCTTCACAGGCAGAATTATCTGAATTCGATAATCTACACCAATCAACCTACAGCCCAATATCACCTGCAGTTCAATACCAGCAGCCGCTGAGCTCAGGATGGTCATCTCTTCTCCCTCATCAAGCTCACAAAAGCTTGGAGTCAGAGATGAAAATGCTGAAGGCCTCCTCCACCAATCCATCCCCCCAATATCCCTACCTTTGACCCTAGTTAATAAAGTTATTCACTAAAATCAAGGCCATGTGTTGTAACAGGACACAAAAGGTATGAGGTACTGCCTTTCCCACCCACCCCTGGGCTTGAAGGATCTGACCCTGTCACTAATTCACCTTTCTTCCCCATGCCAGTTTACCCAGCACACAGCGTTACCCACTCCCTGTGAGAAACAGAGGCTTTATTAGGCACAGAGTGTGACTGCTGGGCAGTTACAAGATGGCTACTGGACTTCCTCTCAAGCTGCAGTACAGTACTCCAGGGGAAGGAGGGGCAGAAGAACAGGTGTTTTCTGTGCTCTCTCCTTTCAAGGCTGCATGCGGATGGCCCCATCTAGCCGGATGACCTCTCCGTTGATGAATGGGTTTTCGATGATGGCTTGTACCAGATGAGCATACTCAGCAGGGTCACCCAGGCGGCTGGGGAAGGGCACCTGGCTGGCCAAGAAGTTGCGCACTTTTTCTGGGAGGCTGGTCAGCAGTGGGGTACCAAATAGGCCTAGACAAGACAGTAAGAGTCAGAGTCCTACCCTTCCTTTTTTTTTTCAATGTTTATTTATTTGAGAGAGAGACAGAGAGCACATGCTCAAGTTGGGGAGGGGGAAAGAGAGAAGAAGAAGAGAGAGAGAGAATCCCAAGCAGGTTCTGTGCTGTCAGCACAGAGTCTAATGCGGGGCTCGATTTCACCAACCTGAGCCAAAATCAAAAGTCGAATGCTTAACCAACTGAGTACCCAGGTGCCTTTGCCCTTCCTTTCATATTTACTCATTCCCTCCTCACCTTAGCCCCAACTATGTACTTATGATGACCAGAAATGGAAGACTATTGCTGCTTAGCTGGTAGACACCTTCCCCTCTCAATTGCCCATGAATCCTACCCAATCCCAGGTGTGGCAGGGAGGGAATATATCTACCTGGAGCAATGGTCATCACTCGGATGCCCATGGGAGCCAGATCCCGAGCAATGGGCAGTGTCATGCCCACTATGCCCCCCTTGGAAGCAGAGTATGCAGCTTGTCCAACCTGGAGAAGGAGTAGAGGTCAGAGGTGGAAGAGCCCTAACAAGTCACCAAGGACACACAAGCCTTGTCCCTGCCCACACACCTGGCCCTCAAAGGCAGCCACGCTGGCAGTGTTGATGATGACCCCGCGTTGGCCTCCCTGATCTGGTTCATTCTGGCCCATCTCACCAGCCACCAGGCGGATCACATTGAAGGTGCCCATGAGATTCACCTGGAAGACCAGTAGAAACATGGTGTAGGACCTTTTGTCCCCTAAAAGCTATGGGGGCACCCACAGTCAAATATCTCTTACTTGTACCCCTGGAGAACCTCCAAGGCCTTACATTAAGAACTCGCTGGAAGTCCTCCAAAGTATGGGCCTGATTCTTCTTTAAGTTGTATGTCTTCATAGCCACTGCAATGCCTGCACAGTTGACTGCCACATCCACACGGCCAAACTTTTCTCTTGCTAGAGTCAGGGCTGCCTGCACGTCCTTCTCTGAGGTCACCTTCAAAGGGAGAAGTGGAGAAAAGTATACATCTCCCAGCACATACACTCACCACTAAACCTGGAGGAGGAGGGAGCAGGTCCAGTCTTTGAGTGACAACAGGATTCTGTAATCAAGGGAGAGGCCAAAAGAAAACTCAAGAGTGGGGCAAAGGTGAAAATGTTAGGTAGTATAGAGCAGTGTTCAAAACATTTTTCAAATCTATACCCTCTTTTGATAAATTCACATACCCCTGGAGATTTCGGTGGATCAGAGCAGCTTTGAGAATTAGTGATATGAAGATAACTAGCTTCACTTTCTGTAGTTTCACTAAAAGTTTTTCAACTTTGTAAATATAAAACTACAGAGCACAATATGCATTTTCAAACTGTACATACCAACTCCAGGAGATTCTGATATGTCCAATCTCCATCCCCACTGCCGTGGATCCGGGCTTTGTACATTCCTTATTGCAAATGCTCCCACAGTGCTTGACAGAGAGCTTAGGCCAAAAGGGGCAAGGAGATGGGTCCACTGTCCACATGGATAGCACCCTTATGGAAGGGGACCCCACCAGTTCCCAGGCCTATTTCAGTGACCTCATGTACACACTTACGTCAGCTGGGGCAAAGACGCAACTCTTCCCTAACTTCTTGGCTTGGACCTCCCCATCGGAGTTAGGCAGGTCCAGAAGCACAGCAGTGGCCCCTTGCCCCACCAGTCGCTCTGCCGTGGCCAGACCCAGACCAGAGGCTCCTCCGGTTATTAGAGCAACTAGGCCCTGTGAAGGATATGGTCAAATGGCTATGCTGTGCAGACCACCCCCACTCCTGCAAGGGAGACTCCTGGTCACGCCTGCGGTGTAACCCAGGTGTGTTTCCTCTCCTTACTGATGGGACCTTTTGGTGGTGTCTCATCCCCAGACAGCCCACACACATGCAGCGGAGAGTTGACCTTCACCTCCCAAGCCCAACTGCCGCATTACCAGGCCTAGATAAGGGTGACCCTTTCTCCCAGCACCGATCTCTACCCCCTAGTTCCACGACCGCGCGGTCCCAGCTGGCGCAGCGGGACAGCCAGCAGGAGCGAACGCACCACTACCTTCACAGTCCGACATGCCGCAGCCATCTTGCCCTGGCCTCTCCACGAGCCTGGCCATGAGGCAGACCCTGATTGGCCGAGGCGGAGGGATGGGGCGGGGCCGGCGAAGGGACGGGCCAATGCGCAAGACTCCGGGGCGTGGTGTCGGCTGTTTTTGTCCCTGCGCACAGCGCGAAGCCAAGGCCAGGTGCCTCCGGAGTTTTTTCACCTAGGTAAAGAACCCAATAGCAGCAGCACAATGCCATCACACCTGCCGCACTACTTACTCCCTAGCTAGTCTTTGAGCAGGCGGCCAGCTCCGCGGGGAGTGGGCGGACAGGAGATTGAGAGTATTCCTTACTCAGAAAAAGCCTTCATTCAAGCATACACATATGAGAGTTTCTCATATGCCAGGCTCTGTGCGGGTCACTGGGGATACCCAAAGGAATATTAAAAGGTTCATGCCTTCCAGAAGGACACAGTTCAGTTCGGGAAAGATAATTACAGTACAGACACAGACAAAGGGACAGAGAACAAAGTTCTGAGACATAAACATGGATATGCAAAGATGTAGATTCTGAGAGCCACCAGAGAGAAATATGTTAAGAGACTGAGAAGAACAGAGATGCCAGATTGGATCACAAAGATATGGATGTAAAGAGCCACTAAGAGAGGGAAGTCAAACTCACTTTTCGTAGATGACATGATACTCTACATGGAAAACCTGAAAGACTCCACCAAAAAACTGCTAGAACTGATACACGAATTCAGCAAAGTCGCAGGATATAAAAATCAATGTACAGAAATCGAGTGTATTTGTATACAATAATAATGAAGTATTAGAAAGAGATATCAAGGAATCAATCCCATTTACAACTGCACCAGAACCCATAAGATACCTAAAAATAAACCTAACCAAAGAGGTAAAAGATCTGTATGCTGAAAACTATAGAAAACTTACGAAAGAAATCGAAGAAGACACAATGAAATGGAAAAACATTCCATGCTCATGGATCGGAAGAACAAATATTGTTAAAATGTTGATATTACCCAAAGCATTCAATGCACAATGCACATTCAATGCACATTCAATGCAATCCCTATCAAAATAACACCAGCATTCTTCACAGAGCTAGAACAAACAATCCTAAAATTTGTATGGAACCATAAGAGATCCCAAATAGCCCAAGTAATGTTGAAAAAAGAAAACCAAAGCTGGAGGCATCCCAATTCTGGACTTTAAGATTACAAAGCTGTAATCATCAAGACAGTATGGTATTGGCACAAAAAACAGACACATAGATTAATGGAATAGAACAGAGAATCCATAAATGGACCCACAGATATATGGCCAACTAATCTTCAACAAAGCAGGAAAGAATATCTAATGGAAAAAAGACAGTCTCTTTGGCAAATGATGCTGGGAAAACTGGACAGCGAAATGCAGAAGAATGAAACTGGACCACTTTCTTACACCATACACAAAAACAAATTCAAAGTGGTTGAAAGACCCAAACGTGAGACAGGAAACCATCAAAATCCTACAGGAGAAAACAGGCAGAAATCTCTTCGACCTTGGCCACAGCAACTTCTTATTAGACATGTCTCCAGAGGCAAGGGAAATAAAAGCAAAATGAACTACTGGGACCTCATCAAGATAAAAAGCTTCTGCACAGCAAAGGAAACAATCAACAAAACTAAAGGCAACTGACAGAATGAGAGAAGATATTTTTAAATGACATATCTGATAAAGGGTTAATATCCAAAATCTATAAAGAACTTACCAAATTCAACACCCTACCAACAAATAATCTGGTAAAGAAATGGGCAGAAGACATGAATAGACACTTCTACAAAGACATCCAAATAACTTACAGACACATGAAAAGATGCTCAACTGTTGGAGAACAAGAAGCCAGAGGCACCATAAGAATGTCCTGAAGGAAAGGGACAGAGCAGCAAGGAACTGAAAGCAGTTTCATTCCCAGGACAGAAAGCCACCGGGACTGCACGTTCTCTCCAGAAGGACATCATACAGGCACCAGGCCTAGGGATAAGAATGTTTTGTCTGGCGCCAGATGTACTCATGACCCAGTATGCAATACACTGCAGGTGCATGACCTGTCAAGATGCCAAATACTATGTTGTATGTGCTTGCACATACAATTTGCAAAAATAAAAGAGGCTTGAGCCAAGTGAGCGATTCTTTGGCTCCTGGAGAGTCTTAGCCCCCTGCTTTGTAATTCTCTCATCACCGCACCTTTAGGCCCTGTCTCTCTACACTCAGCATCATTCATCATCAGGGGAATACAAATCAAAACTACAAAATCACACCTGTCAGAATGGCAGAAATTAACAATTCAAGAAACAATAGGTGTTGGTGAGGATACAGAGAAAGGGGAACACTTTTGCCCTGTTGATGGGAATGCAAAATGGTGCAACCACTCTGGAAAACAGTATGGAGGTTCCTCAAAAAATTAAATATAGAACCACCCTATGACTCAAGAACTGCACTACTCAGTATTTATCCAAAGGATACAAAAGTGCTGATTCAAAGGAGCCCATGCACCCCAATGTTTATAGCAGCACTATCAATAATAGCCAAGTCATGGAAGGAGTCCAAATGTCCATCAACTGATGAATGGATAAAGAAGATATGATGTGTATATATATATATATATATATATACATACAATGGAATTCTACTCAGTGATGAAAAAAAATGAAATCTCGCCATTTGCTACAACATGGATGGAACTAACTAGAGGGTATTATGCTAAGCGAAGTAAGTCAGTCAGAGAAAGACATGTCATATGATTTCATTCATATATGGAATTTGAGAAACCCAACAGATGAACATAGGGGAAGGGAAGGAAAAATAGGATAAAAACACAGAGAGAGGAAAACCATAAGAGACTCTTAAATACAGAGAACAAACTGAGGGCTGCTTTAGGGGAGGTGGGGGGGGGATGGGTTAAATGGGTGATGGGCATTAAGGAGGGCACTTGTTGGGATAAGCACTGGGTGTCATATGTAAGAGGTGAATCACTGGGATCTACTCCTGAAGCAAAGACTATACTGTATGTTAACTAATTTGAATTTAAATTAAAAGAAAAATAAGAGACAGGGAAGCTGGGAGACAGACATTCTGAGACAGTTGTTGAAAAGTAGAAACTCTGAGAGGCATAAACAGAAGCAAAAACATCTTTCATCAGTTCAGCCTTGGCTACTGTCCTCTAGCTGTGTCAAACCTATTTTAAATCCAAAAGCCCAGATCACACATTGCTGACTGGAACTCAACCAGACACTGCCATTAAAAATTTTTTTATTACATTTATTTATTTTTGAGAGGCAGATAGAGACAGAGTGCAAGCGGGGGAGGGGCAGAGAGGGAGACGCAGAATCCGAAGCAGGCTCCAGGCTCTGAGCTGTCAACACCGAGCCTGACGCAGGGCTCAAACCCACGAACCGCAAGATCATGACCTGAGCCGATGTCGGACGCTTAACTGACTGAGCCACCCAGGTGGCCCAGACACTGTCATTTTAGACCAGGTCTTTGGTCATCCTAGAACATCTTTCAACCAGCATCCCAATTCAAATCTTGAACCCACCTAATCTACCTAATCTGACTTCCTTTCATACTTCTCCCCAAACCAAGGTCTTCAGGCCATAAATCCTAGTCTACATTTTCAGTCCCATTTGGCTTTATGTTTCCTCTACCTAAAGTATCTCCCCACATGCTTTCCCACCCAGGAAGACTTCCCTCTAGGCCTCCTAGTTGTTGACAATCACCACACTCATGGACACTACACCATATTCATCAAAGGATTTAGTACCAGATTCACCATCTTTCTGACTACATGAAGTCTGCCCAGCAATTTATAGCACTCTTCACGGGGTCCAATATGCTCCAGCCACAGTGACCTCTTTGTGTTCATCTTTGCGTTAGCTGTTCCCTCTGTTTGGAATTCTCTCTCCGTGAAATTTGCATGACTGCCTTTTTCTTCTTCCTTTTCCATCATGTAGAACTAAGCTTAAATGTCACCTCCTCCCCCTGATCATTCAAGCTGTGGACACCTAGTTACTATCCCATCGTGTTGGAGAAAGTCATTGAGGATGTGACCACTGGTTGACCTGAGAGTTGGAGCCAGGCAATGGGTATCTTTTCACCCCTTCCCTTGTCTTTGGAATGTATACTCTGCCCAATGTTCCCATGGCTGGAGCCATTTCAGGGACATAGCCTTGAGAGAATAAGGTATTGTTGAGACTATCTACACTGAATACATGGTTGAACCTAGTTAAAGCCTCTCTATACATTTTTAAGATTCTGGTGGGTGGATGCAGATATCTACTTGTCTTTCAGCTAAGACAAGCCTTGTATGTAAGTTCCCTTGCTTATTAAATCTGCTATCTACCAATCTGGAGTGGTTTGCCTCTTTCTTTGGTCTCTCCATGCCCTTTTTGTACAGGGACCATTTTGTGAACCAACACATTGCATATTTGAATTATCTGCATAGCCCTTACAGGTCTGTAATCTTTTTTCTAATCTTGGGACCAGATGTGTTTTGGAATTCATATTTTTTCAATTTTAGAAAAGAAGACATATTATATATAACATAATTCTGTATACTGCATATAGTCTATTCTATATAACTACTGAGAAAGGTCTAGGGCATCACATAATTAAAATTTAATATTTCTAGAGTGAAAAGTATGAACAAGAACACTAAGTGTGAATCAAGACTATAGATAGCTTCATATTACTTCAGGTCAGGTTTTGTCACCTGATGGGTTTGAGCTCCAAAGTATGAAAAAAAACCTTGTGCTTTTCAGAACTTTTGGGGTTATGGAATTGTGCCTAAAGGCACTTGAGCCTTGTCTAATTTTCAAAAAATTTTAAATGTTTATTTAATTTTGAGAGGGAGAGACAGAGAGAGCATGAGTTGGGAAGAGGCAGAGAGAGAGGGAGACCCAGAATCCAAAGCAGGCTCCAGGCTCTGAGCTGTCAGCACAGAGCCTGACGTGGGGCTCGAACCCACGAACTGCGAGATCATGACCTAAGCCAAAGTCAGCCACTTAACCAACTGAACCACCCAGGTGCCCTGAGCTTTGTCTAATTTATGTATGAGAGTGTGTGTGTGTGTGTGTGTGTGTGCGTGCGCATGTGTGCGTGCGCGCATGTGTGTGTGTGTGTGTGTGTGTGTGTATGTGTGTGTGTGTGGTGTGGTTCTCTCCCTGCTGGAAGGTAAGCCCCATGGCCGCAGGATTTTGTCCTGCTGGTTCACTTCTTGGCTACCCAATCCCAAGAAAACTGCCGGCATGTACTAGACACACGATAAAAATGAATGAATGAATGAATCAATTGGTCAATCAATCAATCAATCAATCTTGGGAGAATTTGGGGGCCCAGTTTCATGATTCCTTCATCTGCTCAACTGCAAGGACCTTTACCTCCTTTTGACTTTAACCACTTCTGCCTAGGTCACATTATTAACCTTGCCAAGCCCTGGAATGACTCTCCCACTTCCCCAGCATCTACACACCACCATCTCTCACTCTGACCATGTTCTCCCGGTCATGTTGACTCTCCTTCCACCACTTCTTTTATCTCCTTGAACCCTGTTATTCTGTGGGCCTCCCCATTTCCTTCCAGCCTAGTAGCCTCTTCCTACTTTTCTTCTGGCCAGCGTAGACCCTCACTCATTCCTCTTCTTTTTTAAAATTTTTTAAAATGGTTGTTCATTTTTTAGAGAAAAACAGAGAGCATAAGCAGGTCAGGGCAGAGAGAGAGGGAGACAGAGAATCTGAAGCAGGCTCCAGACTCCAAGCTGTCAGCAGAGCCTGATGTGGGCTCGAACCCACTAACCTTGAGATCATGACCTGTGCCGAACACAGACGCTTAACTGAGTCACCCAGGCACCCCTCCTCTTCTCTCTTTAAACAGTCTTGCTGGCACCCTCAACCCATTTGCCCCTTGGCATTCTACTAATTCAACTTCTTGACTTTTCAGCACAGACTCTGAAGCCAGAAGGCCTGGGTTTGAATCTCAATTCCATCCTTAATAGCTGAATGACCTTGAGCAAGTTACTTAACTGTTGTGCCTCAGTCTCCTCTTCCATAAAATGGGTATAATCAGGGGTGCCTGGGTGGCCCAATCGGTCAAGCGTCCAACTCTTGATTTCGGCTCAGGTCATGATCTCATGGTTTGTGAGTTCGAGTCCCACATCAGGCTCTCTGCTGTAAGCGAGGAGCCCACTTCATATCCTCTGCTTCCCATTCTCTCTGCCCTTCCTCTGCTCACACACTCTCTCTCTCAAAAATAAATTTAAAAAACATCAAAAAATGGGTATAATCAAAGCACCTACCTTGTAGGGTTGTTAGGAGTGAGTGAACTATTATATAAGAAAAAAAAGTACTCAGTACCTGGCCTTTAGCAAGAGCTATGTAAATGTTAGCTATTGTTACTCTTCAGAGCAGTGTCTCTTAGCCTTTTTTATGCTGTGAAAACTTCTGGCAGTCTGGTGAAGTCTAAGGAATCCCTTCTCAGAATAATGAATGTATTAGATAGGATATAAATAGGATTACAAAAGAAATACAATTACCAAAATAATAAGAAATATATCTGTAGTGTGGTAATATATGTGCTTCTTTATACATTAAATCCCAAGCTCTATCAACAGGTCTTATGACTACCATGGTTTCAAAATAGTGATGTTATTTTGAGAGATCTGTAACAACCCTGATATGCTATGAAAATCTGATTTCTATTAGTAACAGAGCCATGGGTACTGCTAATACTACTGTAGTTTGTTATCCACATCCCCTAGAAGGACATAGTAACTTGTGTTGGTAATAGTGAAAATAAAGATGCAATTTCCCCCCTATCCAAGTCCATGGGCTGCTTGAGTTCTCCCTATAGTCTCCAAAGGGGCTGTGGACCCTGGATTAAGAACTCCTCTTTTTAGAGCAAATGGAGGCCATTAAGTGAACATTTCCTCTCTTGTCATCTCCAACATTGTCTCTACCCACACTATCCTTTCCTTGGATCTCAGAGAAGAGAGGTCCTGTTTGGGGCTTGCCCTTCCCACTGGGCTCAGGAATTTGTGCCATTGAGCATTCTCTCTTTATTGTTCACACCTGTGTCTCAAGGTCATTAGAAAACAGGGAACTGAGCAAACTTGATTTTTGCACACAACAGATAATCATGAGTTTGGTTGTACGAGGTTGAGAAGTGAGGGAAGGGCATGTCAGGGACACCAGAACCAGCAACATCCAGCATTACCTCACAATCCCCAGGGGGTATTAGCCATACCAGGAGATGAGAGAAAAACAAAGACAATCTTCACTCCTGGGAGATAAAAACCACAAAATAACCTGTTTAAGCCTTTCAGGTGCTTTCCATTACCCCGGCAATGACAGAGCTGCATTGGCTCCAGCTGGCTCTGAGCTGGCATTGACAAATATAAAGGACCCCAAATGATGAGCGTGGGGAGCATCCAAATGTGTGCCTGTAACTCCTGAGTAAGTTGGGGCACAATTTGAATGAATGGCTTAAATTCTGAAAGCATGTGTGCAACATGGGAATGTGGCCAGCATCTGAGACCATGCTGAGGATTCATGCTGGCTGAGTGTTTACCATTTGAATAAATAACACTGATGTCTGAATGAATCTGTGTGATGCCAGCCTAAGTTCATCATGACTTTACCATCACTCAAATCAATGGCCATTGTTTAGCCTTTTTTAAAGTTTATTTATTTATTTTGAGAGAGAGAGAGAGAGAGAGAGAGAGCGCATGTGAGCAGGGGAGGGGCAGAGAGAGTGAGGGAGAGAGAGAAAATCTCAAGCAGGCTCCTCGCTGGTAGTGAAGCTCAATCCCATGAACCATGAGATCATGACGTGAGCCGAAATCAAGAGTCAGGCACTTAACCAGCTGAGCCACCCAGGTGCCTCCATTGTTTAGCCTTTGTAGAATCAAAACTTTCTGGCTGCATTTGACATGTTTGATCACTTATTCCTCCTAGAAACCCTCCCTTGGCTTCTGTGACACCTAACTCTCCTGGTTCCTCCTACTTCCCTGACTGTTCCTTCTTGGTCTTCTTCCTGGGTTCCTTTTCTTCTGCACCCCTTGTCTCTGGGGAGCTCAACCATCTCTTAGTTTCAATACTGCCTCTCTACTGAGGACTTCCCAATCTCTACCTCCAGCTCACCTTCTCCACTGAACTTCAGAATGAGATAGCCAATCATATGCTAGTCCCCTACACCAAATGTCTCTTGGGCACCTACAACACATGGCATAAACTAAACTGAATCATTTCCCCTTAAACCTTCTCTATCTTGGTAGTAATACCATATTCCCAGACACTCAAACTGGATCTTGGGACTGATGCCCTCTTCACTCCTTTTTTTCTTATAAGTAGGCCTCACACCCAGTGCGGAGTCTAACATGGGGCTTGAACTCATGACTGTGAGATCAAGACCTGAGCTGACAAAAACAAACAAACAAACAAACAAACAAACCTGAGCTGAGATCAAGAGTCAGACCCTTAACTGACTGGGCCATCCAGGCGCCCCCGCCTCTTCACTGCTTCAAATCAATTGCCAGATCCTGTTGATTTAACTCCTACATATTTCTTGAATCTGGCACCTCCTCTTTCCTCTCTTCCAATTATCACCACCCCAAATCTCTTGTCTGTACTATTGCAACTGGTCATATCCCAGTTATCCCTCTTAAAAGGATCCTTCAAGAAGCCAGCAGAAGCCTCTTCCTAAAACTCAAATTTTATTATGTTGTCCTCGTTTCTTTAAACCCTTTAAGTGGTTCCTGCTCACTTTCAGTGCTCTGCATAATCTGCTGCCTGCTGCCTGACTTCAGTCTGTGTAAAACACTGTACTTTCCAGCAGCAATGCACTACTTGATACCTCTCACAGTAGTGCTGCCAGATCAGATACAGGGTGCTCAGTAATTAAATTTGAATTCAGATGAACAATAAATAATTTTCAGTTTAAGTATCTCCCATGCAATATTTGGGACATACAAAGGAAGTCCAACAATGTCAGCAAAACCAATAACACCAAGTCTTGGGAAAAAATCCAGGAGGTGCATTTTGGAGATAGTCAAAGCTGTCTAACCCCTACTGAACCAAGCTGTGCATCTTGGGCTTAGTTTGGGAGTATATTTCCTGACACTGACTTGCATATGGCTTGCAATAATGTCAGAGATGTGAGAAATTTTCTTCAAGTTGGGTCCTTGGCTCCTCCACAAATTTAGACTGAGCCTCAGGAATGAAGTAGAGTGAAAGCTCAACCTTCGTGGAAAAGTTTTTTGAGATGAGTCCTTTTCAGGTGATGCATAGACTTTGAAGGTGAGCAGACCCAGGCTGGCTGGCCCCACAGACGTCTAAATTACCTTGCACGTGTTGCTGACAGAAGTGGCTCCAGCAGGGTCCAAAGCCAAAAGTTTTAACAGGTGGATGCTGTCTCCTGTGAAGAGGTTTGGGAAAGGGAGCAGAGAAGCAAATCATCTATGTATTATAACAAGGTAAAGCCTGATGAAAACTTTGTATCATCCAAATGAGCTTTTAAGGCTTGTGAAAAGTAAGAACTCTCTGTGAAATCCTGGGACATTACTGTCAGGGTGTATTGCCATTCTTCTCAAGTGAAAGCAAAAAGATATTGGCTATCTTTGTCAACTGGAATACTAAAAATGCACTGCATGGATTAGTTACAGTGGAAAATTTGCTTTCAGTGGGGATGGATGTTAGCAGCACATGGGGGTTAGGAAGAACAGGGTGCCAAGGAATAGCAGTATTATTTATTGCCTACAGGTTATGAATAAACCTCCATCCTTGGCCATTGGGTTTTCTCACAGGTAAAACAGGGCTGTCACAGGAACTAGTGCACAGGATAATGAGGCCCTGAGCTGCAATCTTCTATTATGGGCTTGATGCCATGAAGGGCTCCTTTATTTATAGGGCATTATTTATGGGAAGAGTTTTTGAGGGATCTATTTGAATCTTGATTGGAGGTGCAGTGTGGATTCAGTCAACAGCAGTTGAGAATTTTGACAATAAAGAGAATGGTAGCTGATCCAATAGGAACAAATGCTCAGTGTCCCTGGGCTCAACTACAGTGCCATAAGAGACAGAACAAATAAAAGAGGTCAAAACAGTCATTTAATTCCCCGAGTTGGCTATTTTTATTGCTTCTGTCAAATTCTAGAATTATTTCCCTGCTTTGGGAGAAATTCTGGCATGATACTTTTCTAAGAAATATCAACCCAATAAATGAATAGGGGCAGCGTAACTAAAGAGAAAAAGGTTGAGTAGCTTTCCAAGAGCCTAGACAAAAGGGAATAGGTTCAGAGACAGGAACCTGTTGAAGTGTATTAGAGATCTCCATTATTTGAACTGTTTTAGGACTCCAAGGCAGGAACTGCTTTATAGAAGGGGGGTTAAGCACCGAGAATATAGCTCTGGTGTCAATAAGGACAGAGATTCATTCCCAATCTGAAGAATGGTTTCTCTGGGCCAGTTAAGAGGGAGGATTGGGATGAGCCCTTGTAGTTCCTCAGAGTCCCAGTCACTGGGAATTAGGAGGACATTAGAAAGACTGACTAGAGGGCTGAAGGTGCCTGGAGTACTTAAATTTGTAAAACTCTTTTTTTAATGCCTTGGCTCTTTGCAATAATAGCAGAAATTTGAAAGTTTTTGGTTTTGTTTAGTGGATTTCATTTGCCAGAGTTGAAAATTGAGAATCAAAGCAGTCTTTCTTTTAGATGACTCACCTAGGATGCAAGCAAGCTGGTTTGTCATATTAACTAAATCTGGAGTAGGCAGTTTCCCATTCCACCCTAGTCCTTTTAAATTTTTTTAAATTTTTATTTATTTTTTTAAGTTTATTTATTTTGAGAGACACAGAGAGAGAGAGAGAGAGAGAGAGAGAGAGAAAACAAGCAAAGGCTGGGAGGGGCAGAGGGAGAGAATTCCAAGCAGGCTCTGCACTGTCAGCACAGAGCCCGATGTGGGACTCAAACTCATGAATTGCGAGATCATGACCTGAGCCGAAATCAAGAATCAGATGCTTACCAACTGAGCCACCCAGATGCCCCAATTTTTTTAAATTTTTCAATCTTTATTTATTTATTTTTGAGAGAGAGAGAGGGAGGGAGAGAGAGAGGAAGGATGTGCACGTGTTGGGGAGGAGCAGAGAGACAGAGAAGGAGAGAGAGAATCCCAAGCAGGCTCCACACTGTCAGCCCAGAGCCTGAAGTGGGGCTCAATCTCAGGAACTGTGAGATCATGACCTGACCTGAAATCAAGAGCCAGACGCTCAACCGACTGAGCCACCCAGGAGCCCCCATCCTGGTCCTTTTAACTAAAAGAGAAAGATCCCAGTTCAGCTTGTTAGTAAACATAGAGTTAGGGGCACCTGGGTGGCTCAGTCGGTTGAGTGTCTGACTTCAGCTCAGGTCGTGATCTCGTGGTTTGTGGATTCAAGCCCTGCATCAGGCTCTGTGCTGACAGCTCAGAGCCTGGAGCCTGCTTTGGATTCTGCATCTCCCTCTCTGTCCCTCCCCTGTTCATTCTCTGTCTCTGTCTCTCTCTCAAAAATAAATAAATGTAAAAAAAAAAAAAAAAGATAGAGTTAAATGCTACCAGTGGATTCAACATCTAAAGGAAGACCAGAATAATCTAAAAAACAATTTGGAATAGTCATGAACAGGCTCATCAAGCTTTTGTGTACAGGCCTGAATTTTGCTCCAATCAGCAGTCTTGGGAAAAGCTACTGTGATTGCTTGGTGGAGATTTCCAGTGAGTGCTCTAGCATCTTGCCAAAAGTTAGGGGTTTGTTTCTCTAAATCCCCTTTGGGATGATCCATTCTAGCTAGTTTCATCCAATGCTTGGCCTGGTCCTAGCCAACAAGCATGTGGATTATTGATAGAAATCTGAAAAACCAGGTTGGTAAATTTGAATAACTATGTTAAATTATTTGGAAATCTTATGGGGGTCCTCAGTCACTTTAGGAAACTCTTTAATTATGGCTCATAATTTGGCCTTAATCCAGGCAACATAATTTGAAGTTTATTTGGATCCTCAGAAGAATTTGAAACGGCAGCAAGAGAGGAGCGAGAGGGGAGAGATTCAGAGGAAAGTTAAGCTCCGCAGACAGAATAGAGGACAAAGGCACCAGCCAGCCACCACAGAGCCTGAGGACAAGGTGGCCACCATGGGTCTGCAGACAAAGAAAATGGGGGAGGCAAAAAAGAGGCCTCAGAAGCCATTTTGGCTTCTTTCAATTGTTTTCCTCAGTTAATTTAGAAATAGTGTTTCTGCAAAGAGACACACTTAGAATCCTGAAAACATTTGGAAGCCTCAGGTACCATTTAAAATAGACATTCCAGGGGTGCCTGGGTGGCTCAGTAGGTTAAACATCTGACTTCAGCTCAGGTCATGATCTCATGGTTGGTGGGTTCGAGCCCAGCATCAGGCTCTAGGCTGATAGCTCAGAGACCAGAGCTTGCTTCTGATTCTGTCTCTCTCTCTCTCTCTCTCTCTCTCTCTGCCCCTCCCCCACTCACACTGTGTCTCTCTCTGTCTCTTGAAAATAAATGTTCAAAAAATTTTTTTAAATAAAATAGACATTCCATTAATTTTCTTTTTTTTTCTTTTCTCCCTTTTTTACCCTTTAAAAATTTGTATGTATGTATGTATTTTTAGGAGCGGCAGCTTTCTAATTTAATCTTGAGCAAACAACTTTGGGGAGATCAAAATTTCAAGATCTTGTCCATTAAAGCCTTAAATTTCTTTGGTTAAGTCAGTCCACTGACTTATGACTGTGCATGTGGAGGAACCATAGTTTTTAAACATAAAACTGGCCAGCGTCCCAGTAGAGAGGAGTGCCCTCAAAGCATTTTGATGACTGGAATCCCATTTCTTACAGGTTTTTCTCTAGAGCAAAGAGAAAATTCCTCAACAGAACAGTTTCAAGAGGTACAGCCTGGTTCCAGAGGAATCAGACCAAAGGCCAGCACAGTTCTAATGAGAACAGCTCAACTAGAATGGTCCCATCCCAAAAAGGAGTTGGCTCAGAGTCCTACACAATTCAAACTGGCACAAGTTCCAACAGGAACAGTCTGGTTCCAAACAGGATTCAGACTGAAGGCCAGCACAGTTCTATCAGGAATGGTCTGATTGCAAAAAGGAGTCAGCCCAAAGGCCAAATGAGTACTGTCAAGAGATTTAAAAAAAACAAACAAGCAAAGCTTTAAAAATAGATCCTGAAAAAATTCTGGGGAGCTCAAACACAAAGCATTCAGCATGAAAACCAGAAGAAAACTTATTCTCAAAACCCCAGAATCGGCAAGAAAGCAGTGAGCCCAATGGGCCCTGTGCATGTAAACACCTGTTTGTTCACCAGCCTTGGAGTTTTGGGGGAGGAGGGTCTTCTCTGGATACGCTTTTGGGCCACCAAGTAATGTTAAACTTAAAAATAAAACTGTTATTTTACCAGCAAAAAAATGGATTTATTCAGGAATAGCTGAGAATTACAATTCAAGACAAGCAAGGTATGATAAAACCATAGGCAAGTCCAGAGAACAAAGGAGAGGAACTCTCTTTTATAGAGGAAAAGTATGTGTGTTCACGGGACAGTTGGGAGGAGCTATTATAAATTAAAAGTCTATTGGAGTAGGGGCACCTGGATGGCTCAGTCAGTTAAGCCTATGACTTTTTGGCTCAGGTCATGAGCTCATGGTTTGTGAGTTCAAGCCCCATGGAGTTGTGCTCTGCACTGACGGTGCAGAGCCTGCTTGGGATTCTCTCTCTCTCTCTCTCTCTCTCTCTCTCCCTCTCTCTCTCTCTCTACCCCTCCCAGAGCATGCTCTCTCTCTACAATAAATACATAAACTTAAAAAAAATCTATTGGAGGGGCGCCTGGGTGGCTCAGTTGGTTAAGCATCTGACTTCAACTCAGGTGATGATCTCACGGTTCATGGGTTCAAGCCCCACGTTGGACTCTGAGCTGACAGCTCAGAGCCTGGAGCCTGCTTCAGATCCTGTGTCTCCTTTTCTCTCTGCCCCTCCCCTCGCTTGCGCTCTCTTTCTCTCTCAAAAATAAACATAAAAAAATCTTTTTAATCTATTGAAGTAAACTGGGGGGTTGGAAGTATAGTGGCTTCTCATTGGCGGGGCTGTTGGCAGAGTAGGAAGAAACCTTCCACTGGGTTAGTAAAGTAGTATGGACTTGCAAAGTCAGTTTCTTCTTTTTGGGTCTTCAATGATAACTAGTACTAGGGGTGAGAGCTCCCCTTGGCAGCCTCCGAATTCCATTCTAAATGGGGTTTTCTTTCATTAATTTTTACAAAATTAATAAGTGCTGTGATCATCACACAGTGTCAGTTCCACTTATATCCATCCACCTTCCCTTCACAGCTTTGGAAGAATTACCTCATGGTTTACACATGCACCCAACAGACAAGCTAGAAACCTGGAAGTCATCTGAAGGCTTAGAGAAGCCATTCATTATAGGACCAGTTTGGGGCTCTTTTTGGAGGGAGAAAAGGAATGGGAGGAAGACAGCTGGTATTCTGGCTATATGGAGGTCGAGGATGGCAAAGAGGACCAGAGCAAGGGAGGAAATGGGGGAGGAAGGAAAGATGATGTGGACAGCCTGAAGGGAAGGCAGAAAAGCAAGCAGGTAGGAACAAAGGCTAGAAACAAGGGGCCGCCTGGCACCAGAGGAGGAGTACAGCCAGGTGGCAGGGGCAGGAGCCAGCAGCCAGAGGAGGGAGGCTCTGGCAATGTGGATGGAACCATTCTTCTCCCTCCAGGATGCCACACTGATGTGGAAATGTTGGGTTTGGGAGCAGTCAAGAAAGAATTCTTGAGACATCTTTGGTGCAAAAAAAAAAAAAAAAAAAAGCGGTGGTTTTGTTAAAGCACGGGGACAGGACCCCTGGGCAGAAAGAGCTGCACAAGGGCTGTGAGGGGTGACTGATTATATACTTTCAAGTTGGGAGGGGGTTAGGCACAACACAAGCCTCCAAGGAATTTTGGAAACAAGGTTTCCAGGACCCTGAGGGGGCTAGCTATTTTTAGGAAAATGTCATTTATTAGTGTTTAGTAAACTCTCAGTCATGAGACCCCCTCAGCTGTATATCAGTGGGCCATCAGCTTGGAGGATGATTGCTAACATATATCTTGGGTGGGGCTAGATATAAAGGAAGTTTCCAAAGGAATTTCTATATGTTAAAGTAGACTCACAGGATCCTGGGGGCATCAGGATAATGTTAAGCTAAGATTGCCTTTTGCCCTTAGCAAAGCGTCAACATTGTGGCAGCTGAGCTCCCAGAGGAAGGTCACTCTGCCTGTCAATGGGACTTGTCAATGGGCTGTAGGTAGTAAGGAAATTTAATTTTTTTCTTTTGCCTTTGTTTCCCACATCAACACCACCTCTCCTCCTAATGAAGGCAAAGCAGAACACCCCCACCCTGTTCATGGTCAGAGTCAGACACAGGGGGCTTGGCCCTCTCCAGGTCTCCTAGCTCTCCAGCCTGGGAGTTTACCTAGTTTCTCCAACTCCCCCAGCCTCCACATCATGTGGACCAGGGAAAGATTCTGATAATCCCCTCCTCTCTGAACCCGGGGTCCAGTTAGGAAAGACTTGGAATAGAATAGATGATTATGGGGGAGATGAATCAACCCAGGTGGGGCAGCAGCACCCAGAAGTTGGGGGCTCATGGTGTGGGAGTGCCCATTCTGGGTGTGAGGCTTTTGAGGAAGTGTCTGTAATAAGTCTTGACCATGCACCCACTGAAGGGGCACTCGTGGGACATGGGTCAAGTCGTCTTCGTCTCCCAGCCTCAATTTCCTCCTTTGTGAAGTGGGAATACGACTACTCACTCCCTTTATGAGAGCATACTATGTCTGCCACAAAAAAGCGGTAAGTGAGTAGTAATGATCAATCTTAGTGCTATGCCCTCTACCTTAGTCCACTTGCGTCATGCGAGACTGTCCTAATGGTGGCGGTCTGAGGGAACCCAAAAGGTCTGGTGAAGGGGCTTGGGCAGGCGGCAAATTCCTTTTTTATTTGTGCGACTTCCAGGTGGAGAAGAAAAGACGCCCGCTCTGGGACCAAGGACTGGGTGGCGATGTACAGGCTGCACCCTCTCTAAGCAAAGTCACCTTAGATTCACTATGGTTGTCACTTATTCATTTTCTCTACTAGAGGGACAGCTAGCTAAACAGAAGGATTCACACTAGGACTCCAATACGGGGCTGTCCTACGGTCCTGACTTGGTGTGGGAAGGGGAGACCCAGGGAGAGGAAGGACCGCGGCAGGGGTCTCGGAAACGCACCGGGCCAGCTTGACGCCGCCAGGCACTTGCAGCATCTTGCCTACCTCGCCTCCGCGCAAGCGCTCTCCGCACCGACCAGGCCTTCTGGAGGGCATGGGCTGTACTCGCGCATGCGTGTCCAGCTCTCATCAAGTTCCCCGTGGAGTTGCAGTCGTCTCCTGTGGAGCTGGCGGTGGGAATGAGTGGGAGGACCGCGGCCCGGTCCACAGTGGGTGGCTATTAGGGGATTAGGACGAAGCTGTGTGTGATAGTGACAGATCACAGTGGGAGAAAGAGGATAAGTGCGGCCACCAAGAGAGGTTTAGGCCAGCGCAGAGTCCTCAGAGGTAGAAGGACAGTTGGGATTGCTCTTTTCACCCGGACTACAATTTGCAGCCCCCTGGGGGAGACGGGAAACCGGAGGACGGAAAGGAGTGGGTGTGTTAGACCTGGAGGAAACATCTTTCGATCCCGTCGTTACAACTCCATGCCCTAGAAGGGACTCAGTCTGACGTCTAGTCGCCCCCAGGCCATCCTCTTTGGAAGAAAGTCTAAATTTGGACAGTGACCGCGCCGTACCCTACCCCCAGTCTTCCAGTCAGTCCCAGAGGCCACACTCTGGTCGACTCTAAGTCAAAAAGGGGGTCCTGTGAGGGCGGAGCAGGGTTGGAAGACCTGCGGTGGAGCCTCTGTGGTCTGGGAAGAACCACTTCCAAATCGGGCACTGCGCTGATGGAAGACACCAGACCGGCCCGGCAGTTCCCAGAAGAGTGACTTCAGACCACTGATTCGGAAGTGAAGCCTGAGGAGGTGCTCATAAGCCCAGTGTGAGACTAAATTAATGACTCTGACCTCAGACCCCTGTACCGAAAGGGTAGGAGCCATTGGCATCTCCAGCTGCAGGTGCTAAGTCGCAGAAGCTTCAGGGACCTTAAGGCCTAATGCTTCTTATAAATGAGGATCCCAAGGCCCAGTCATACTATCTAAGGCTTATATGTGATGGGTCAGGCTCTGTTGCGAGTGTATTTACTCTATTAATCCTCACAGCAACCCTATGAGGTAGGCATTACAATCATTCCTGGCTTAAGATGAAGAAAGTGAGTCCTGGAAAGTTAAGTACTTTGCAAAGTCACATAACTAGTAAGGAGCAAAGCAAGACTTCACAGTCAGGCAATCTGGCTCCAGAGTCTGCACTCTTAGGAGCACAAGATTATATTGGTCTGGGTAAGAGACCAGACAAGAGAAACCCAGGAGAAGGTCAAGACTGGAACTCGTTTTCTGAGCACCTACTCTCACAGTATTGTGTTTCTCTCACATTATTTCAATCTTCCCAACAACTTTCTAAGGAAGGAATTGCTAGTTGAAGAAACTGAAAGAGGTTCCATATCTTGCCCAGGTCATACAGATAGTAGTTGGACCAAGTTGATGAAGCAACTTGACTCAGGTAACAGATTAGTTAACAAGACAAATGATGAGACTAAAATCTAGTTCTCCTATCTCCCAACCTTGGGGCCTTTTTACTAAGTGCATTCTAACAAACATTTATTTGTTCGCTTAGCAAATGTTTGTTGTGCCGGGCGTTCTTGCAGGCACTAAGGATTCACCTGTGACCAAAACAGACATGGTCCCTGCCCTCTAGTCTCTGAGGGAGGGCAAAGGTGGAGGGTGGCAAAGATAAACAAAACTGACATTAGTTAAAGCAGTGAAAACAGATTTTATTCAGTAACTACTGTCAGTAAGGAAAAGAGCTGAGCTCCGTTCCAATTTGTGCAGAAGTGACTATTTTAAAGGGAGGAGGAGGGAGGAGGGAGAAAGAGGGAGCAGGGGCTCAGGTAGAGTCAAGGAAGTGAAAAATTACAAATTAGGCCTGCTGTGTGTGCTAGCTGGCACTTAGGATGCTATTCCCCCCACAGAGACTGGGAGGTAGAGGCCCTAGCATTTCTTATGCTTACATTTTAAAGGAATGGCTCTCAGGTGCTTAAGAAATAACTTTCTGAAGTGTAGGAGATACATATACATCTCAAAAGGACAGGAACAATTCACAGTTGAAAGCCCTTTTTAGTAAATGCTCTAAGAAAAGGAGGTCATGGGATTACCATCCGGTGCTGGCTAGAACAAATGATAAAATCTTTTAGCAGTCCTGAGCTTTTTCAGACACAAACTCAAAAGAGGGCTGGGTCATCTCTGCTTGCAGTCTTAGGCTTCTAGAAGCCAAGCCAAAGTTTGATCAAATATTTTAGTGCAGGAGGTGGGTGGGTGGGCCGAGTGGGGGTGTTTGAATGAAGTGTTTGTGCGGAGACTTTTTACAGTTCTCAAGGGAGATGGAACCAATAATAAACATTCATAAGATTTTCAGGTAGTGATGATATTGGAGATGGGATTTTCTGTATTGATAACTGAGAACCCAGATATGCAAAGGTCTAGGAAGGAAAGCAATCTGGAGGGAAGAGCAAGTGAAAAGATTTGAGGCAGATGTGAGGGCCAGTATTACTGGAGTGCAGGTAACACACAGTGAAAGCAGTGAATGAGAGCAGAGCTGGGGAGAGTTGGACAATTAAAGTCTGAGGACTTGGGGACAGTCAAGGGGCAAATCACTGGTACTTAGGTGCCAGCAGGACCACCCAGTGAGGTCGCCCAAGTATTTACCGTACAGGACACCTTGTGCTGAGGGAGTGACGACAGGGATCTAAAAATTAACCTTTCCTACGGTCACCGAGCTGTGCAGGGCTGCATGGGCAGGAGAGAGGGGTTCCTTTTACTAATAACCACAAGCTAGCCACACGGTGAGCAGGAGGAGCTGTCTTCCCAGAAGGGCAGCTTTGTCCAAACAGAATGAAGGTGCTAGACAGGCAAGCTGTGGCTTGTGTGCCAGGCGCTGAGCTAGTAGTTGCCAGGGCAGCAGACCAGTTATGAGGTTATTGAAAAAGCTGAAACGGCTTAGCCGCTGCCTTAAAAAGAAAAAAAAAAAAACAAAACCCAGTGCCATGAACAATGAATGTACATTACCTTATTACAGGGCCCATAGCGGTAGTGCAGTGGGCGTGTTCAACCCCTCTATGGAGAAACTGCAGTGAGGACTGAACCAAGGAGAGTATGATACATCAGGGTACTCACTAATACTTGAGCGTGACTTCATCCAGGTGACTGAACCCCTCTTGCCCCCTCTTCCTGCATCCCCTTTCCCTCTCCCCCTTCAGGCTCTTTCTGGGTCTCTCCTTCCCATTCCATTTGTTTATTTCAGCAGAATTGAGCATTCATTACTTGGTACAGTGCATACAAAAATGTCCTCACTTGATGTCTTCAAAATCAGGTAGAGGAAACAGACCCATTTTTTCTAAATTTATGAAGTTATTGATTTATACATTTCTATCTTATGTGAAGGATTTGAAGCGGCTGTCAAGTCCCAGATTTATCTTTTCCTGCCATTATACTAAGGTGGACAATAGAACGAACCTAGGGCGAGATGATGATAAGAACTGCTTTTATTTATTTTGCTTTATTTTATTTTTATTTATTTTTTATTTTTTAATGTTTATTTATTTATGAAAGAGACAGAGAGAGAGACAGAGCGTGAGCAGGGGAGGGGCATAGAATCCAAAGCAGGTTCTGGGCTCTGAGCTGTCAGCACAGAGCCCAACGTGGGGCTCTAACTCATGAACCACAAGTTCATGAGTTGAGCCGAAGTCGGCTGCTTAACCGACTGAGCCACCCAGATGCCCCTTCAGATTTGATTTTTTAAAAAGGGAGCATTAACAAAGCAGTTGAATCCCCCTCAGCTGTTCCCTCAGGGGCATCCCATTTCCTCCCCCAGTTACCATTGTCCTGAATTTGGAGTTCATCATGACCATGCATGGTTTGTTCTCCAACTTTATATGAATGCATCCATAAATGTTTCATAGTATTTTGTAAACATGATATAGTCTTATTTTGCGCAAGCGATGTTAACACTATATGGCCCCTGTGTTGGTAAGCGAAGCTCTAGAATTCTGTATATTTACATGGTGCTCTTCAGCACCCAAAGGACTTTAGGGTCCATTATTCCCAGTGATTCTCACATAGGCCTCCTAAGGAGGCAGAACAAGTGCTATGATCCCCATTTGACCCAAGAAGAAACGAAGATACAGAGTGAAGGGACTTGCCCCAGGACCACAAAAGGGCAGAGGCCCAGGCTTACTAACTCCTAGCTCAGTGCAGTTTCCACTACTCAGTTGACATCTGGGACATAAGGTGAGTTGTGTCATCAAGATAAGCATGAGCGACCTGAGAGCAGACAAAGTGGGAGGGAGAGGGAGGAGAGGAGTGTGGAGATGAGGGTAGGAAGGAAGGGTAGACAAGGGAGGAAAAAATAAAAGGGCAGAGCCAACGGAGGGAGCACCAGAGATTCTCAATGTTGGCTACACTTTGGGATCGGCTGGGAGCCTCAAAAAACACCGATGGCTGGGACCCACCCCCAGAAATTCTAATGTAATTGGCCTGCAGGGTGGCCTGAGCAGTAGGATGATGAAAAGCTGCCCAGCTGGTTTTGAATGTATAGCCGAGGCTGCGAACCATTGACTAAGCAAAGCAATTTATCAGGCGGTGAATTGATTGAGGGGGTGGTACTCAAAGACTCGCTTATTAACGTTAATAAGATCTTACACCTCAAAGCCTGGCTTGATAATGCAATGTAAATAAGTTATTGAGATCTTAGCCCTAGAATCTAAGGACAGAAATGGACTAAAATGAAAGAGGTGATAATCCAGTTTCCTCAGTGCTGTTCATACTAGTTTTAGACTACTGTGTTCGGTTACCAGGCTTTAACTTGCAGGAGAGAGCAGCAGTTTTCACAATGAATACCAATGGACCCCCGCAGAGTGATAGAACTCAGCAAACGTTCTCTAAATACTTCCTTTATGCAAGGTTTGTGCTGCAGGAAAGTGAGAGAGATGGAAACATTACAATCCTTGCTCTCAAGAAGTTCAGACTAACTGCAACCCAGACAAATACAAGACAATTAACACAATGTGCTGAATGCCAGTGATAAATCAAAAGTGTTAGGGGATAGAGGGCAGAGAGAGGAGTCTCGGGAGACCAGCAGAGGGGCTCAGAGTCGGCTTCACTTGAGTGCTGCCTGAGCTGAGTCTTGAAGGATGAGTAGGAGTTAGTTAAGGGCACTGTTGAGGCTGGGGGCTGGGAAGAGCATGTGCACGGCTCAGGCATAAGTGCAGCTGCAGAAGGGCAAATTGGTATGGGAGAAGCACAGGGAAGAAATATGTGGTGGAACAGAAGCAGGTGATGAGGCTGGAAAGGTGGCCCTGTTCCAGTTTTACCCTGCAGGCATCAGGGAATTATCAAAGGGTGTGGGGGGAGAGCAGCAAGGTCCTTATGAAGGAGAGAGCATCTAAATTAGGGCTTAGAAATGAGTAGAAACTCAAGAGGCAGGGATGTGGGATGGAGAAGAAGGCTTCCCAAGCAGGGGTAGGGGGAAGTGTGGAGGCAGGAATGAGCCTGATGTATGTTAGTGCAGCAAGGGGACCAGTAGTCTGATAGGAATGATCAAAACATCTGGGGCACTTTTTAAAAATATCCATGCCTGGGCTCCACTACCCCTTTCCCCAGAGATTCTGATTTACATAGTCTGGGGGTGGGGCCCAGTCATCAATATTTTTTTTTTTGAGATTTACACAGAAATGGCTGATCAATACACTAGTTGTGTGAGCCAGTAGATCACCTCCCTTTCTTTTTTTTTTATTAAGTTTTTAATTTTAATTCCAGTATAGTCAACATACAGTGTTATATTAGTTTCAGGTGTACAATATAGTGATTCCAGAATTCTATACATTACTCAGCGATCATCAAGGTAAGTTACTCATTAATCCTCATCACTCATTTCACCCAACCCCTCACCCACCTCCCCTCTGGTAACCATCAGTTTGTTCTCTATAGTTAAGAGTCTGTTTCTTGGTTTCTCTCTCTCTCTCTCTTTTTTCCTTTGCTCTTTTGTTTCTTAAATTCCACATATGAGTGAAATCATGTGGTATTTCTTCCTGACTTATTTCACTTAGTATTATACCCTCTGGATCCATCCATGTTATTGCAAATGGCAAGATTTCATTCTTTTTTATGGCTGAATAATATGTTCCATTGTATATGCATACCACTTCTTTATCCATTCATCTATCGATGGACACTGGGGCTGCTTCCATATTTGGTCATTGTAAATAATGCTGCTATAAACATAGAAGTACATGTATCCCTTTGAATTAGTGTTTTTGTATTCTTTGGGTTTGCATTTCCACCAACAATGCATAGGGGTTCCTTGTTCTCTGCATCCTTGCCAATACCTGTTGTTTCTTGTGGTTTTGATTTTAGCCATTCTGACAGCTGTGAAGTGATAGCTCATTGTAGTTTTGATTTGCATTTCCCCGATGATGAGTGATGTTGAGCATCTTTTCGTATGTCTGTTGGCCAGCTGGATGTCTTCTTTGGGGAAACGTCTGTTCATGTCCTGTGCCCATTTCTTAGTTGGATTGTTTGTGTTTTTTTTGGTGTTGAGTTGTATAAGTTTTCCATATTTTTTGCATACTAACCCTTTATTGGACTTGTCATTTGCAAATATCTTCTCCCATTCAGTAGGTTGTCTTTTAGTTTTGTTGATTGTTTCCTTTGTTGTGCAGAAGTTTTTCATTTTGATGTAATCACAATAGTTTATTTTTGTTTTTATTTCCCTTGCCTCAGGAGACATGTCTAGTAAGAAGTTTCTATGCTCAATGTCAAAGAGGTTACTGCCTGTGTTCTCCTCTAGGATTTTTATGATTTCAGGTCTCCCGTTTAGGTCTTTAACACATTTTGAATTTATTTTTGTGTATAGTGTAAGAAAGTGGTCCAGTTTCATTCTTTTGCATGTAGCTGCCCAGTTTTCCCAACACCATTTATTGAAGAGACCATCTTTTTCCCATTGCATATTCTTGCCTCCTGTGTCAAAGATTAATGGACCAAATAATTGTAGGTTTATTTATGGGTTTTCAATTCTGTTCTATTGATCTTTGTGTCTGTTTTTGTGCCAGTACCATACTGTTTTGATTTCTACAGCTTTGTATATAACTTGAAGTCTGCAATCGTGATGCCTCCAGCTTTGCTTTGCTTTTTCAAGATTGCTTTGGCTATTGGGGGGGGTGTCTTTTGAGTTTCCATACAAATTTTAGGATTATTTGTTTTGGTTCTGTAAAAAAAAATGCTGTTGGTATTTTGATAGGGATTGCATTAAATCTGTAGATTGCTTTGGATAGTATGGGCATTTTAACAATGTTTGGTCTTCCAAGCCATGGGCATGGAACGTCTTTCCATTTCTTTGTGTCGCCTTCAGTTTCTTTCATCAACATTTTCCTCTTTGGTTAAGTTTATTCCGAGGTATTTTATTATTTTTGGTGTAATTGTCAGTGGGATTTTTTCTTAATTTCTCTTTTTAAGATTTTTTTATTTAAAAAAATTTTTAATGTCTATTTTTGACACACAGAGAGAGACAGAGCATGAGTGAGGGAAGGGCAGAGAGAGAGGGAGACACAGAATCTGAAACAGGCTCCAGGCTCTAAGCTGTCAGCACAGAGCCCAACATGGGGCTTGAGCTCATGGACAGCGAGATCATGACCTGAGTTGAAGTTGGACGCTCAACCAACTGAGCCACCCAGGCATCCCGGGATTTTTTATTTTAAAGCAATTTCTACACCCAACATGGGGCTCAGACTCACAATCCTTAAATGAAGAGTCACATGCTCTACTGACTGAGCCATGTAGGAGCTCCTTAATTTTTTTTTCTGCTGCTTCATTATTAGTATGTAGAAATGCAACAGATACCTGGCACAAAAACAGATCATAGACCAATGGAAAAGAATACAGAACTCAGAATTGGACCCCAAATATATAGCCAACTAATCTTTGACAAAGCAGGAAAAGAGTACCCAATGGAAAAAAAGACAGTCTCTTCAGCAAATGGTGCTGGAAGAACTGGATAGCAACACGCAGAAGAATGGAACTGGACCAGTTTTTTACACCATACACAAAAATAAACTCAGAATGGATGAAAGACCTAAATGTGAGACAGGAGACCATCAAAACTCTAGAGGAGAAAACAGGCGACAACCTCTTTGACCTCAGCCACAGCAACTTCTTACTCAACACGTCTCTGAAGGCAAAGGAAATAAAAGCAACAATGAACTCTTGGGACCTCATAAAGATAAAAAGCTTCTGCACTGCAAAGGAAACAATCAACAAAACTAACAAGCAACTGATGGAATAGGAGAAGATATTTGCAAATGACATATTGGATAAAGGGTTAGTATCCAAAACTTATAAAGGACTTGCCAAATTCAACACCTGAAAAACAAAAAATCCAGTGACAAATGGGCAGAAGATATGAACAGATGTTTTTCCAAAGAAGACATCCAGATGGCTTACAGACACATGAAAAGATGTTCAACATCACTCATCATCAGGGAAATACAAATCAAAACCGCACTGAAATACCACCTCACTCCGGTCAGAGTGGATAGAACTAACAACTCAGGAAACAACAGATGTTGGTGAGGAAGTGGAGAAACGGGAAACCTCTTGCACTGTTGGTGGGAAGGCAAACTGGTGCAGCCACTCTGGAAAACACTGTGGAGTTTTCTCAAAAAATTAAAACTAGAACTACCCTATGACCCAGCAACAGCATTACGAGGAATTCATCCAAAGGATTCAGGAGTGCTGATTCATAGGGGCACATGTACCCCAATGTTTCTAGCAGTGCTTTCAACAATAACCAAATCATGGAAAGAGCCCAAATGTCCATCAACTGATGAATGGATAAAGAAGATGTGGTTTATATATACAAGGAATACTACTCAGCAATGAGAAAGAATGAAATCCTGTCATTTGCAACAATGTGGGTGGAACTGGAGGGTATTATGCTAAGTGAAATTAGTCAGTCAGAGAAAGACAGGTATCATATGTTTTCACTCATCTGTGGAGCTTGAGAAACTTAAAAGAAGACCAGGGGGGAAGGGAAGGGGAAAAAATAGTGTCAAACAGAGAGGGAGGGAAACCCATAAGAGACTCTTAAATACAGAGAACAAACTGAGGGTTAATGGGGGGTGGTGGTGGTGGGAGGGGAAAATGGGTGATGGGCACTGAGGAGGGCACTTGTTGGGATGAGCACTGGGTGTTGTGTGTAAGCGATGAATCATGGGAATCTACCCCTGAAACCAAGAGCACACTGTATACAATGTATGTTAGTTAACTTGGCAATGAATTATATTTAAAAAAATAAATAAATAAAGTAAAAAAAAATTAAAAAAAAGAAATGCAACAGATATCTGTGCATTGATTTTGTATCCTGTGACTTTACTGAATTCATTTATCAGTTCTAGCAGTTTTTTTGGTGGAGTCTTTAGGGTTTTCTCTATATAGTATCATGTCATTTGCATATAGTGTAAGTTTTAGTTCTTCCTTACAATTTGGATGTGTTTTATTCCTTATTCTTGTTTGATTGTAGTGGTTAGGACTTCCAGTACTATGCTGAATATAAGTGAAGAGAATGGACATCCTTGTCTTGTTCCTGACCTTAGGGGATAAGCTCTCACAAAACCCCTCAGTTTTAATGCACGTGTTATGAGGGTCCTGAGTATCAAAGTCATCTACCAATGCTAATTTCTCTAGAATTTTAGCTCCTAGATTACTATCACTGTCTCTAATACCACCTCTCCTTTGAACCTTGGTGATTTCATTTCTCTTTAAATGACCCTTCCATCTTCACATACAGACCTGGCCTTTCACTTTCTTGACCTCCTTTCCTACAGTGGTCTCCGCAGCCACTCACATCCACAGAAATAACCTTGACATCATCACCCATACTGGAACAAGTATAATATTAAGTTTATGCATCCCATTCTTAAACTCTTCCTGTTATTTCAGCTCATTCTCTCTGGTGCCCCAACTATAATAATTATCACACCCTAAGAAACAGACATTGAAATATCCTAGAGACTTCACACACATGGCACAGATACCTAGGCATATGAGAGACAACTTGCCATGGAAACATCACCCCAAATCGTTCTGACTTCAAATTCTAACACAGATATGTGAAAATCTCAGAAACCTCCCACCATGGACAGAACTACCAAAACTCAAGTATGTCTCAGACTGGACACAAATCTCCAAAAAGACCAGAGACTTCACTACCCTGGGACACATACCAACCCCCCCACACACAAAAAAGTACAGGGATTTCACAACCTAGGACACAGACCCCACAGTAGCACAGATCTCATCCTCTGTAACATATCTGCAAACTACTTAGATACTTCAGACATTAGATACATACCACCTAAAAGTTCTGAGACCTCAAACCCTGACACAAGCCTGTCCAAACCTCAGAGAGCCCAAAACCTAGAAATGGTTTCCCCAGTCTCCTTAGACACCTCACACACCAGACACAAATACTCAGAGAGCTCAGAGGCACCACACACCAGGTCCCAAGTACCTTGAAAACTACACACCCTGAAACACAGACCCCCCAAAAACTCATAAACCACATATGGTGGGCACAGACCCCCAAAGCCTATACATCTCATGCCATGGACACAGAATTCCAAACAAATTTGAGGCTATACACCTTGGGATACAAAAACCCTGAAAGAATGCAAACATCAGATCCTAGAACAAGAAACTTTAAATCAGCTCAAAGATCATCATTACATGGACCATCTCCACAAAGACATCATAGAAAATTTAACACTCAGAGACGCCACCCTACAAAGAGTTCAGAGACCACACATCCTGGAAAATATCCAAGAGGGGAGACATTTCATTATAAGATGAAATCACCCAAGCAACCTTTGATACCATGCATGTAGAGATCCAGACCCACAAACTGCTTGAGTGCTATCATCTCAGACAGAAACCTAGACAGCTTGAGTGACCTCACATTCTGGATGTAGATATGAAATCAGCTCAGAGACCTGAAACATACTCCAAACAATAACTGGGAATGAAAAACTTAAAATGCCAGAGCCTCCACACTCAGGAACACAGGCCTGCAGAATATTAAATCCTCACCATCAGGGAGAGTCTCACAAAGGTTGAGAGTCCCCACACCCTGGATAGCAGAAACACAAAGAGCTCAGAGGTCTCATACACAGGCAGAAAATAAACAAGTCAACTTGAAGATTTCACAACCTAGAAAACAGGGCACCAAACAACTCAGAGACCTCACACCTGGAACATAGCCCACAGAAGAGCTCAGAGACTCACCCCATGGAACAAAGACTCAAATAACTCAGATACCACACACCATGGTATACTCTACAGATTAAACTATAGATTAAAGATATCAAACCTTGGACAAAGTCCCACGCAGCTCAGACACTTCATAACCTGGTACACAGAACACCCAAACAGCTATCACCATATGATAAAATGCCTCCATCAGCATTTGAGATTTCACAACTTGGAAGAAAGATTCCTAAAAGTACTCGTACATTTAACATCCTGTGAGGAGACACTAAAAAGTTCAATGACCTCACATTTTGGACATATATGCTAAAACAGCTCAGAAACCTCTCACAAGGCTAAACACAGCTTGGAATAGCAACATGGCCTTAAATTCAAGGAGAGAACCTCAGAAATTCAGAGATGTTTACAGTGAGGCATGCTGACCCTCAAAATATCAAATACTTCAAAACAATGGAAATGGACTCACAAAAACTTCAGAGAACTCATGCCACAGCCAAAAGTAAATCAGCTCAGAGATTGCACATACTAGGAAGTGTGAGATGTCACACATTGAGAAGGAGAACCCCCAAATGTTTCAGAAGCCTCATAGCCTGAGCTACAGCCTAGAGACCTCACATTCTAAAACTCAGACCCTCAAACATCCCCAGGCATTCAAAGCCAGGGGCAGAGAAGCACAAACATCTCAATGACCTTACATTTGTGACACAGACTCCCAAACACCTCCATACCTCAAACCATGGATCAGTAACCCCCAAATATCTCAGAGGGCTCATACCCTGGAAACATAGACCCAAAGTACTTGAAGTCTTCACACATTGGGAAGCAGAACCCCAAACAGTCCACAGACCCCCAAACTCTAGGACACAGATCCCCAAAGAACTACAATCTCTCACACCTGGGACATGGTCTCTTAAATAGCCTAGAAGCCTCACACTGCCCCCTGAAGATAAGGAACACAGTTTAGGTGGTCTGGCCTTGTGGTTGTCTCCCTCCTCTAGCTATGGTGGCAGGGAGGGAGCTTTGTCTGGATTCTCTGTTATTCTTCCTGTGAGAGCCTAGTGGATCTCCTGGAGTAAAAACCTGCACTCTCTACAAGCTTCACACTCTCCTTCCAATTGGCCTCCAGCAATTTGTGAACATTTCTAGTTTAATGTTCCTCTTGGCTCATATAGCATCCAGTGGCTTCCTACCCAGGTGAGCAAATGCTCTGGTCCTGTGTCTCCCTGCAGGCAACTTCCTTCTCTCCAGATTTCAAGATGGCCATCTGTCCTGTGATCTCAGTTCTCTGATGAGTTTACAGAGTCATCACTTTGTGCCCTTTCTTGTAAGTTTGGGAGTGTCTTTTCTGCAGTTCTTTACATGTCCAAGTTGAAACCAAAAGTCTTTTCATTTATTTTTTATTTTAAAAATTTTCCTCCTTTTCAATTAAAAAAAAAAAGGCGGGGTGTCTGGCTGGTTCAGTCAGTGGAGTGTGCAACTTTTGATCTTAGGGTTGTGAGTTCGAGCCCCATGTTGGGTGTAGAGATGACATAAAAATAAAATTTTTAATTTTTTTAACATTTATTCATTTTTGAGAGAGAGAGAGAGACAGAGTGCGAGTGGGGGAGGAGCAAAGAGAAGGGAAGACACAGAATCTGAAGCAGGCTCCAGGCTCTGAGCTGTCAGCACAGAGCCCGACGCAGGGCTTGAACCCACCAACCATGAGATCTTGACCTAAGCCGAAGTCAGACACTTAACCGACTGAGCCACCCAGGCACCCCTAAAAATAAAATGAAAAAAAAAAAAAAAACTTTCCTCTTTTTCATGTGTTTCTCTTAGGCCATTATCTGTTGTGTTTCTTTGCTCTGGTGTTCCTTCTAGTTTAGTCATTTCTGAAATGGTTTTGTTTTGCTTCCAATTCTTTCTTGAATTCTATTACCTCATTTCTGGACTTTTCTCATTCTGATTTATGCTCCTGTTTCATATCTTGAATCATTTCTTATCTCTTAGCTCATTTGAAAACACTAGGATGGAGTTTTCATTTGTTTTGTAAGCGTGTCTTTCTGGAATTCTCTCATTGCTTATAGGGAGGTTATTCTGCTCCTTACCCTCTTTCTTCTTACTATAACTTTATATGGGATTTGACCTCCATTCTTTTATATGGAATTAATTTTCTTGAATGTTTAGAAGGGCAGCATGGTTCAAGATTGCTTTTCTCACTTGATGGCTCTATAGCTCCCTCTTCTGTTTTTGTGAAGAGCTTAAAACTTTTGGAGATCATGGGCTTCTGTTCTCCCTCACTATTACCTGGACCTCCTTTTTCCTTTAACTCCTAATTTCTACTCCTGATGTTAGTAATTTGAATTCTCACGTTTACCCCCTTGATCAGTCTTTCTAGGACTTTTCCTATTTATTGACCTTTGAAATGATTAATAAAAGTTATTTCATAAAAAAAGTGCCAACATATGTCACATACTGCAGGTAGGAATACAAAATAGTACAAGACCTGTGGAGGATAATTTGGCAATATCTATTGAAATTACAAGTGCAAATATACTCCTTGACTCAGTAATTCCATTTCTGTGGCTATGCAAAGTGATCCATATACAAGATTATTTATCACAACATTTTGATAGATACTGAAAACAACCCAAGATTAAATAAATTATGGTACATGAACACAAACAAATTCTAAGGAGCCGCAAAAAAAAAAAAAAAAAAGAATGAGGACGCTCTCTGTGTAGTGATATGTAATGATTTCTGGGATATTTTGTTAATAAAGCAAGATGCAGATTAGTATATCTAGTGTGCTACCTTTTGTGTAAGAGAGGGGGAATATACATTTGCACTTGCTTGTATATGCATAAAGAAATTCTGGATGGATATATACTAAACTAATAAAGATGGTTACAGAAGAAAACCCAAGTTTTTTGGCCTGGAATACAAGTGTTTCTAGGACATGCTTTGAAGCCAGACTGCCTGACACTCTTTTGGTATATAAGACTTTGGTCAATTTACTGTTTCCTCATCTGTAACATAATGATAATAGTACCTATACTCATAGGATTGTGAGGATTAAATGGATTACTACACATAAAGTGTCTAGCACGTAGTTAACTTTCAATAAACATTAGCTAATTTATCATCTCTGTTATCTGGCTCTAGCCTATCTTTCCATCTGTATACTGAACAGCTCCTTTATAGTTCTCAAGGCCACCTACATAGTAGGATCACCTGGAAGACATTTGAAAAAATACTGTTTGCAGATGACATTATATTCAATTCATAAAACCCTAAAGAATCCACCAAAAACTACTAGAACTGATCAATGAATTCAGTAAAGTCATAAGATACAAAATCAATGCACAGAAATCTGTTGCATTTCTACACAATAATAATGAAGCAGCAGAAAGAAATATTAAGAAAACAATCCCATTGACAATTACACCAAAAATAATAAAACACCTCGGAATAAACTTAACCAAAGAGGTGAAAGACCTGTATTCTGAAAACTATAAAATGTTGATGAAAGAAACTGAAGGCAACACAAAGAAATGGAAAGACGTTCCATGCCCATGGCTTGGAAGACCAAACATTGTTAAAATGCCCATACTATCCAAAGCAATCTACAGATTTAATGCAATCCCTATCAAAATACCAACAGCATTTTTTTTTACAGAACCAAAACAAATAATCCTAAAATTTGTATGGAAACTCAAAAGACACCCCCCCCAATAGCCAAAGCAATCTTGAAAAAGCAAAGCAAAGCTGGAGGCATCACGATTGCAGACTTCAAGTTATATACAAAGCTGTAGAAATCAAAACAGTATGGTACTGGCACAAAAACAGACACAAAGATCAATAGAACAGAATTGAAAACCCATAAATAAACCTACAATTATTTGGTCCATTAATCTTTGACACAGGAGGCAAGAATATGCAATGGGAAAAAGATGGTCTCTTCAATAAATGGTGTTGGGAAAACTGGGCAGCTACATGCAAAAGAATGAAACTGGACCACTTTCTTACACTATACACAAAAATAAATTCAAAATGTGTTAAAGACCTAAACGGGAGACCTGAAATCATAAAAATCCTAGAGGAGAACACAGGCAGTAACCTCTTTGACATTGAGCATAGAAACTTCTTACTAGACATGTCTCCTGAGGCAAGGGAAATAAAAACAAAAATAAACTATTGTGATTACATCAAAATGAAAAACTTCTGCACAACAAAGGAAACAATCAACAAAACTAAAAGACAACCTACTGAATGGGAGAAGATATTTGCAAATGACAAGTCCAATAAAGGGTTAGTATGCAAAAAATATGGAAAACTTATACAACTCAACACCAAAAAAAACACAAACAATCCAACTAAGAAATGGGCACAGGACATGAACAGACGTTTCCCCAAAGAAGACATCCAGCTGGCCAACAGACATACGAAAAGATGCTCAACATCACTCATCATCGGGGAAATGCAAATCAAAACTACAATGAGCTATCACTTCACAGCTGTCAGAATGGCTAAAATCAAAACCACAAGAAACAACAGGTATTGGCAAGGATGCAGAGAACAAGGAACCCCTATGCATTGTTGGTGGAAATGCAAACCCAAAGAATACAAAAACACTAATTCAAAGGGATACATGTACTTCTATGTTTATAGCAGCATTATTTACAATGACCAAATATGGAAGCAGCCCCAGTGTCCATCGATAGATGAATGGATAAAGAAGTGGTATGCATATACAATGGAACATATTATTCAGCCATAAAAAAGAATGAAATCTTGCCATTTGCAATAACATGGATGGATCCAGAGGGTATAATACTAAGTGAAATAAGTCAGGAAGAAATACCACATGATTTCACTCATATGTGGAATTTAAGAAACAAAAGAGCAAAGGAAAAAAGAGAGAGAGAGAGAGAAACCAAGAAACAGACTCTTAACTATAGAGAACAAACTGATGGTTACCAGAGGGGAGGTGGGTGAGGGGTTGGGTGAAATGAGTGATGAGGATTAAAGAGTACACTCATCTTGATGATCGCTGAGTAATGTATGGACTTCTGGTATCACCATATTGTACACCTTAAATTAATACAACACTATGTTAACAATAATGGAATTAAAATTTAAAAACTAAGGGGTTTTGGGAAGAAGAGAGGGAGAATGTTTGAATGTATCCTCTGTATGCCAAGGATTTAAATTTTTTTAATGTTTTTATTTATCTTTGAAGGAGAGAGAGACAGAGCATGAGTGGGGGAGGAGCAGAGAGAGAGGGAGACATAGAATTTGAAGCAGGCTCTAGGCTCCGAGCTGTTAGCACAGAGCCGGATGCAGGGTTCTAACTCATGAACTGTGAGATCATGACCTGAGGTGAATTCGGACGCTTAACCGACTGAGCAACCCAAGCACCCCTGTACGCCAAGGATTTAAAAAGAACTCTCATATTGAAGAAAGAACAATTGACTCTCATCATGTTGCAAATATCTAATGAAATAATGGATCCAAGCAATACCTATCTAGGGCCAGAAAGTCAGGAGAGAGCGCCAGACATACATGCCTCCTGATGGAAGAACTCACAGTACCACCTATGATGGATTCTTGCCCAAAGATTGAACCTATACCAGATCAACCTGTAGGTACAACTCCCAGTTTATAGATATCTAGGCAACAAAGGCACATGTTGAACAAGACCATGAGACGTAATCAGCCCGATATTGAAAGCTTTCTTCAGGTTTCTACTTGAATGTCACCTTCAGTGAGGTCTGCCCTGACCATCTTATATAAAATAGCACTCCCTCCCTTATCCCAAACAACCTGGCACTCCTCCCTTTGCTCTGCTTTGCACTTAGTATCGTTTGAGTTTTAAATTTTTATTACTTGTTTATTATTTGTCTCTGTCCTGCAAGAAAGTGGCATTCATGAAGGCAGGAGCTTTGTCTCGTTGTTGTGTTACTCTGTCCCCAGCAGCTAGAACATGGCCTGGTACTGATTTAAGCAATACATAAACATCTGTGTAGTAAATGCATTCATGAGTGAATGGATCTGGCAGAGCATCAGAGCAGTAGTCCCAGCCCCTATCAGCCCTCATGATAATGCTCCCATCTGCTTTCTGTCCATCAGAAGCAGGTAGGCTCCTTATTTCCAAACCCTTCCCCTTGCCCCCAGGACATTAAGGCAGAAGTGGGGCTTACAGCTCATCTTCAAAGGCTATTGCACATTTTGTTTCGAAATATACTCCCTCAGTCTTAAATATAATAAATATGGCTTCTGTTTCTCTTTTCCTGGAGTGAGGGAAACTGAAGTATAAAATCCTGTCAACATTCTCTAGATAAATTCCTGGTACATAGAGTTACTTGAGTCACAAGAAGTCAGTTGGCAAATTTCCTTTTTCTTTACTCTGGAGCAGTTAATAGCAATAGCAGTTGATAAATTGAGACAAAGTGATAGAAGCATATTATCTAGAGCTGTACTCTCCAATATGCTGGCTACTAGGTGTATGTGTGTATTTACATTTAACTTAATTAAAATTAAATAAAGTATCTGATACGTGCTATAACATGGATGAATCTTGCGGACATTATACTAAGTGAAATAAACCAGTCACAATAGGACAAATACTGTATGATTCCACTTACATGAAGTACCTGGAGTAGTCTAATAGAGACATAAAGTAGAATGGTGGTTGCCATGGGCTGAGGAATGATTAATTGCAGAGTTTTAGTTTTGCAAGAGAGAGGAAAAGTGTTCTGGAGATACATGGTGGTGATGGTTGCAGAGCAATGCAATGTAATTAATACTACTGAGCTGTATGTTTAAAAATGGTTAAGGGGCGCCTGGGTGGCGCAGTCGGTTAAGCGTCCGACTTCAGCCAGGTCACGATCTCGCGGTCCGTGAGTTCGAGCCCCGCGTCAGGCTCTGGGCTGATGGCTCGGAGCCTGGAGCCTGTTTCCGATTCTGTGTCTCCCTCTCTCTCTGCCCCTCCCCCGTTCATGCTCTGTCTCTCTCTGTCCCAAAAATAAAAATAAAAATAAAAAGTTGAAAAAAAAGAAGAAAAAAAAATGGTTAAGATGATAAATTTCATGTTATTTTGTTATTATTTTATGTATTTTACCACAATAAAAAATAAAACTTCAGTTTTTCAGTTACACTTGCCACATTTTTTTAATTTTTAATTTTTAATTTTTAAAAAAATTGTTTTATTTTAGAGAGAGAGAGAGAGACCATGCAGGGGAGGGGCAGAGGGAGGGAAGGGCAGAGGGAGGGAGGGAGAGAGAGAGAGAGGTAGAGAGAAAGAGAGAGAGAGAGAGAAAGAAAGAAAGAAAGAAAGAAAGAAAGAATCACAAGCAGGCTCCATGCTCAGCATAGAGCCTGACATGGGGTTTGATCTCACGACCTGGAATCAAGACCCCAGCCAATATCAAGAGTCAGACACTCAACCTACGGAGCCACCCAGGCCCCTATACTTGCCACATTTTAAGTGCTCAATAGCCATATGTGTCTAGTGGCTACTGTATTGGACAGTGGAAATATAGAACATTTCCATCAATCAGAATGTTTTATTGGACAGTGCTGGTCTAGAGTTATGGCAGAAATCACTGGAAGAACTAAAACCAAAATGAAGTTGAAGAGGTAAAAATAGTTGTCTTTGAGGCTGCAATATGGGGGTGGGAGGGGCAGACAGAAATCTGCTTTTCACCAAAAGCCTCATGGGACTGTGGGACTTATTCCCAGGCTCATGAATTACTGTGATAAAAACGTTTAAAGGCCAAAGGGTACAAACTTGCAGTTATAAGATGAATAAATTCCAGAGATCTAATGTACAATGTGGTGACAACACTGTATTGTACACTTGAAAGTTGCTATGAGGTGACAACACTGTATTGTACACTTGAAAGTTGCTATGAGAATAGAGCTTTAATGTTCTCATCATAACAATACACAACAGCAACAACAACAAGATGGTAATTATGTGAGGTAAAGGAGGCACATTAACTAACCTTTTTGTGATAAGCATGTCACAATATATATGCATATCAAATCAACACATTGTACCCCTTAGACTTATACAGTGTGTTATGTGTCAATTATACCTCAATAAAGCTGGAAAAAATGTCTGAAGGAAAACTCACTCTCTCAGGCCCCATCAGAGAGTTGGATCACACCATCTTTCCCTTTTTTCTTCTTCTCCTGCTTCTTCTTTTTTGCTTTTTAAAATGTTACGATAATTATCATAAAGCGAGAAATTCAGTGGCAGTTAGTATATTCACAATATTGTATAGTCACCACCTCTGTCTAGTTCCAAAACATTTCCATCACCCCCAAAGGGAAACCCTGTACCCGTTAGGCAGTTTCTCCCCATTCTACCCCCTTGCCCCTCCCAGCCTCTGACAACCACCAATCTGTGTTCTATGTCAATGGATTTACCTATTACAATATGTGACCTTTGTGTGTGGCTTCTTTCACATAATGTTTTCAAGATTAATCCACCCTGTAGTGTATCATGTACTTCATACCTTCTTATGACTGAATAATATTCCATTGTATATATGGAAAAACCACATTTTGTTTATCCATTCATCTGTTGATGGACCTATGGGCGGCTGCTTCCACATTTTGGCTGTGAATAGTAATGCCATGAAGATGTGTGTACATGTATTTGTTGAGTACCAGTTTTCAGTTCTTTTGGGTGTCTACCTAGCAGTGGAATTACTGGAATTGTGGTTAATTCTGTTTAGTTTTTTGAGGAACTTCCAAACTGTTTCCACAGTGGCTGAACCATTTTTTCATTTCTACCAGCAGTGCACAAGGGCTCCAATTTTTCCACATTCTTGCCTACACTTGTTTGTTTGTTTGTATTATAGCCATCTTAGTGGGGATGATATCTCATTGTGGATTTGATTTGTATTTTCCTAGTGATTAATGGTGTTAAGCATCTTTTTGTGTGCTTCCTGGCCATTTGTATATCTTTGGAGAAATATTTAAACCCTTTGCCCATTTAAAAAAATGTTTTTCTTTTTGTTGTTGAATTGTAAGAGTTCTTTACATATTCTGAATATATATCAGATACATAGTTTTCAAATATTTTCTCCTGTAGGTTGTCTTTTCATTTTCTTTTAATTTTTTTTAACGTTTATTTATTTTTGAGACAGAGAGAGACAGAGCATAAACGGGGGAGGGTCAGAGAGAGGGAGACACAGAATCCGAAACAGGCTCCAGGCTCCGAGCTGTCAGCACAGAGCCCGACGTGGGGCTCAAACTCACGGACCATGAGATCATGACCTGAGCCGAAGTCAGACGCTTAACTGACCAAGCCACCCAGGCGCCCCTGTCTTTTCATTTTCTTGACGATGTCCTTTGATGCACAAAAGTTTTCAATTTTGATGAAATCCAGTTTATCTATTTTGTCTTTTGTTTTCTGTATTACTAGAGCCTCTTCCTGGGTGAGGCTCAGCTTAAGACTCTCAGTATCTAGAAAAGCTCGACTTTGAGATGGACCTTACTACCTTTCATCTTCACTTTTTAACTCCTGCTCCATCCCAGCTCTGGGCCCCCATGGAAGGATATTTGTTTTTTGGGTGTTGAGTTTGATAAGTTCTTTATAGATTTTGGATACTAACCCTTTATCAGATATGTCATTTGCAAATATCTTCTCCTATTCTGTCTGTTGCCTTTTACTTTTGTTGATTTTTTCCTTCGCTGTGCACAAGTTTTTTTATCTTGATGAGGTCCCAGTAGTTCATTTTTGCTTTTGTTTCCCTTGCCTCTGGAAACATGTCTAGTAAGAAGTTGCTGAGGCTGAGGTCAAAGAGGTTGATACCTGTTTTCTCCTCTAGGATTTTGATGGTCTTCTGTCTCACATTTAGGTCTTCCATTCATTTTGAATTTATTTTGTGTATGCTATAAAAAAAGTGGTCCAGTTTCATTCTTGTGCATGTTGCTGTCCAGTTTTCCCAACACCATTTAATGAAGAGACTGTCTTTTTTCCATTGGATATTCTTTCCTGCTTTGTCAAAGATTAGTTGACCATATAATTGTGGGTTCATTTCTGGGTTCTCTATTCTGTCCCATTGATCAATGTGTCTGTTTTTGTGCCTATACCATACTGTTTTGATGACTACAGCTTTGTAATATAGCTTGAAATACTGAATCATGATGCCTCCAGTTTTGTTTTTCTTTTCCAGGATTTCTTTGGCTATTCAGGGTCTTTTGTGGTTCCATACAAATTTTAGGATTATTTGTTCTAACTCTGGAAAAAAATGCTGGTGGTATTTGGATAAGGATTGTGTTAAATGTGTAGATTGCTTTAGGTAGGAAATTGTCTATTGGTTTCTAAAAAGAAAGTGTTATCTTTTTTATAATAAAGAAGAAGAAATAAGAATATAGACATATATCTGCTCATTTTTGCAAAGAAAGAAACCCAGGAAGGATAAACTATAAATGAATGCAACTATTCACCTCAGAGCCAGGGTGGGAATCTGGGCACTCTGAGAGGCCCTCTGTTTCTGACACTTTCAGGGCCAGGGGAAGGGGGAGATAGCAGAGGGACCCCCCCAGAAGGACTGTAGGTCTGCTCCCCACCCCAGGCCACCAGAGGATTTTCAGCTGGACAAAATCTCCATGTTGCTGATCTGAGCTGGCATAGTTAGGGCAAAGGCCCTACCCAGCCCTCCAGGTGTGAGATCCCTAGGAAACAAAGCTGGGTGCAGGGAGTGTGCCCAGCATGAGAACTGCCAGGTGCAGGTTAGCTGAATGCCCTTGACCTAACTGGTTCTGTGACTTCACCTTCAGCCTGCTTCATCCTGCCCTCTGTTAGAGCCATTAGCATCCAGGCCCACAGTGGGGGGTAGGGGAGATTAGGGCCCATATCTAACACCAGGATATTTTTTAATTCATCCAACCAATTCCTTATTGAGCACCTATAGTGTTCTAGGTGCTAGGGAAACCATGGTGAACAAAACAGACATGAACTCCTGCCCCAGGGAAACTGCCATTCTGGCAGGGACAGCAAACAGTTAACAAACAAATCAGTACATTATGTCAGGAGGCGATGAATGCCCTGAAGGAAATGAAGCAGGGCTAGTACTTACCAGTGGTGATCAGGGAAAGCCTTTCTGCGGTGACACAGGACCTGAGACTGGAATGATGACCTGAAGGAGCCAGTTGTACATTGATATGGGAGAATGGGTGTTCCAGGCAGAAGACAGTGTAAAGATCCTGAGTTGGGGGTGGCTGGCTTAATTGGTTAAGTGTCTGACTCTTGATCTCAGCTCAGGTCTTGATCTCAGGGTCGTGAGTTCAAGCCCCTCATTGGCTGTGCACTGGGCATGCAACCTACTTAATAAAATAAAATAAAATAAGTAATGGTAAAGTAAATATTAAATACAATACAATACAGTACAACACAACACAACATAATACAGGTCCTGATTTGGAAATAAGCTTTGATAGTGACAAGGATCCAATAAGGGCAGAAATGCTTGTATTTTTGCCAGGCACACATTCCAGCATGGCTCAGTCTGGTAGCACAGAGGGAGAAGTGAGGGAAAAGGTTCTTTTGGAGTGGGGCAAGTGCAGATGGTGGTGGAAAGGGTCATGGGCCCAGAAGGTAGGTATAGGTGTATGGCATTTCAGTGACTCTGCTGGGGGTAGGGCTGGCATAAAATTAAGAATTGAGGGTAAGTCAGGGTTAGAATGGGTGGGGGGAAGGGAGGGGATGTGGACAGGGAGGTGGAGTATTCCTGGACACTTTGAAGGGTACCAAGGGACCACCTCACCTTTCTGCCCCTTTCTTTTCTTTTCTTCCTCCCCAGGGGAGGCCCCTCCTGCATCTGGGGAGAGCCTTGGTTGCAGATGGCAGGTGCTTCCCACCCAGCAGAAGACCTGACCCCTATAGTATATGCCTGAGACTGCATGATGGCCTTGGCCTATGAGAGTGAGAGGGGAGAAGATTTTAAATCAGAGTCTTTTTGCTCCCACTACCTTTTCATCCCCCTCCACCCCCTTTTTTAGTCAGAAGCACAGACACATAAGAAGGGGCCAGCACAGGCACAGCCCCTGGGTCACCCAGAGACATCCATATACAGTGACCATGCATGACTTACACACACACAGACACACGGCACAAACACAGATATAGGCACACATATTCTGACATATGGCAACAGCAAACAGAGATACATACAGAGTCACCCAGAGACACTGAGTATAGTGATTTTCAGTCACTCACAAAGAGGTACAAGCCACATAGAGACCTATGCATGCATAGACAAAGCCCATGAGTACAGACAGGGGCAGAGCCCACACAAGCTAACATACGGTGATACCAAACCAGACCTGTGCAGACACAGTCACACAGGTACACACTCACAAAGATACTGACTGAGAAACAAAGGAGCATGCAGACTGGAGTCACACATACCTATAACAAGCCATAGAAATTTTCTTAAAACACATTGTCAGAGACAGGCACACAGAAAAGGATATCATCATGCACAACCAATGATATCCAGTGTGTCTCTTTTTGGGATGTAGCAACCATTAGTGATCACTGCCTGGACCCATGATTTCATTAGGAGCTAAGCTTGAGTGAATTAAATGAAGTGAGAGAGGGACAATTAAACAGATAAATCACAATTATGGACCATAGAATTTAAGCTGGGTAGGTTAGGAAGTGGGGACATGAAAAGAGTGAAAAGGTAATAGAGTCAATAAATTCTAGGTGCTAATGGGGTTGAAGGATGTGATGGTTAATTTTATATGTCAATTTGACTTGGCCACAGGGTGCTTCCTGTTCCCATGACGTTATGCTCTGAGGGCCTAGAGGTCTTGTTTCCAAAAGGAGGAATGCTTCCACCAGGAGACACAACAATGACTACACTGAACTGGTGTCACCTGGACACTTTGGGCTCCTCATACCTCTGAATCAACAAGTAAAGAAGGGAGTTACTGTGCTTGCTGGGGTGACTGACCCTGACTACTCAGGGGAAATTGGACTGCTGCTCCACGATAGAGACAAGAAAGAGTATGTCTGCGGAAGCCTGGCTGGCTTAGTCAGAAGAGCATGTGACTCTTGATCTCAGGGGTTGTGAGTTTGAGTCCCCACATTGGGTGTCGAGATTACTTAAACTAACTAACTAACTTAAAGAAAAACAAAAAGGAAGAGTACGTATGGAATACAGGGGATTCCTTAAGGTGTCTATTAGTGTTACAGTGCTCTGTGATTACAATGAAAAACTACAACAACCCAATACAAGTAGGAGTGCTAATGGCCCAGACCCTTCAGGAATGAAGGTTCAGGTTACCCAACCAATAAAGAATCACAACCAGCTGAGGTGCTTGCTGAGAGCAAAGGGAAGGAATACAGAATAGGTAGTGGAAGAAGGTGGTTGTAAATACCAGCTACAAGCATATGACCAGTTACAGAACCAAGGACTGTAATTGTGAGTATTTCCTCCTTGTTTTGTGCTGAATTTTTTGTGTCCCTCAAAATACATATGTTGAAGTCTGTGAGATAGTAGAAAATATATATTAGTCTCTATCCCTGGTTCCTGATGCAAGCCTCCTGAAACCCTTGTAATTTCCTGTGTGATAAAAGGAGTGTCTTTTGTTCTAATGAAGTGACTCTGGGTGGGCTCCTGGATGGCTCCTGGATGAGGGCTGGTCATTGGCAAAACCAAACCATGATTAGAAACTTGGAATTTTCAGCCCCATCCCTCCATTTTCTTGAGAAGGGAAAAGGGATAAAAATGGAGTTAACGATTGATTGTGCTTACATGATGAATCCTCCATAAAATCCTCAAAGTAGAAGGTTTATAGAGCTTTGGGGCTGATGAACAAGGTGTGGAGGTGTTGAGAGAGTGGTGTGCCCAGAAAGGGCATGGAAACTCAGTGTCTCTTCCCACCTACCTTTCCCTATGCATCTCTTCCAGGTGACAACCTGGACTTGTGACTGGCATCTGGATTTGGGGGTGGGGCAGTCATATAGGACTGAGCCCTTAACCTGTGGGATCTGACTCTATCTGTAGGCAGATAGTATTAGAATTGAATTGAATTGTAGGACACCCAACTGATTTCACAGAGAATTACTAGGTGGTTGGAATGTGTATTTCGAATCCACCGTCAGTTTGGGTTTTGAAACCACCAAGATTCTGGACAAGAGAGGTATTGGAGAGAGTCACAGTGAGCCAGGAAAATGTCCTCAAAATCCAAAGGGGAGTGATGAGGGGCTCAGCAGATGACTGGAACAAAGATGCACAGAGGGCCATATAACCTGATGTTTGTGTCTCAAAGGAGCTGGGGGACTTCCTGAGGAGGGAAGGAACATGGTTTGGGGTTGTGCATGAAGTTCAAGAACACCTGTGCCTCCTGGATCAATGGTATGAGAGCTATGGGAGAGAATTTACTGCTTGAGAGAGCTGCAGTATTGTCCAGCAAGATTCAGGTTCCCATTGGAGCAAGAAGGTAAATTCAACCTTTAGCGAGGAGGCTGAGGATGTAGGGATTCTGGTGATAACCAAATGTGAGTTCTAGTGTCTCAGATGGGTCAGAAAAGAGGGTTTTGGGATCTCTGTTTCCAGCCATGATAAAGTAAAAGGGATTAGATTCACTCTTCTCCTTTAAACAACTGAAAAACCAGATAAGATAGTTGATCAACAGATAGTTGAACCATATGACTCCCAGGAGAGAATTTTCAGGTGCCGTGTGGGGTGTGGGAGGGACTCAAGAAGAGCCTGGTGATCTTCTTGAGTTTAGAAGACATAGTAAGAGTTTGTGGAGGTTAACAACAGCTAGAATTCACAGAACTGGGCAGAGTACTATGGAGGAGGAAGCTTCACAGAGAGAGAAAGCTCCTTTGGAGATCTACAGAGGGTTCCCTTCAAGTCTTCAACCAAATACTGATCAGCAAATATATGTGAAGATACTGCCTGAGGCCAGGAAAAGTCTACTGAAGAGGATCAGAGGAACAGTCCTCAGAGGTAGTTCATCTCCAAACCAGTTTGAGTGGAAAAACTTCTTATGGAGCATTGAATAAAGAACTCAGAAGGGTATTGCCTCAGTACCAAATTAGCTCTAGACTATCAAATTAGCTCTGAACTAAAGACGGTTTAGGTCCAGGTTTAAAAACCTAAAAGCATGCTTCAAAAGGATCACATTGATTAAATGTGTCCCAGAACAACCCCCCACCATGTTTAAATACCCCCCCAAATTCAGCACTCAACAAGGTAAAATTTACAATGCCTGGCATCCAATAAAAGATTATCAGTCATGCAAAGAAGCAGGAAAATACAATCCATAAGGAGGAGAAAAACAATCCATAGAAAATGACCCAGATGATAGAACCAATAGACAAAAAATATTAAAGCAGCTTTTATAAATATAATCCGTATATTCAAGAAGGTAAAGGAAAGAATGAGCATGGCTGAAATACCACACCCAAAGAAGACCCTGCTGCATCCCCCAAAACTCAGAGCCGAGATCCAGTACTTGCTAGAGAGAATATGGTTGTGGCTCATTGAATGGTGGAACTTGCTCAAAATCTGCTTTTTGGAACTTGCCAGAAATCCACGCTCTAGGAGGCCAAAGAAAGCTGTTCATGGGGAGCTGTGTCATCAGAGGCACTCTGCTACAAAACTACCTGAGGGAAGGTGCCAGGGGAGGTTGCTGGCCACTGGGCACTGCTGCTTGCTGTGCATCACAGGAACTGGAAAATGAAGCTGTATTTCAAATACCAGAAGCAAATCACTACTAACCCATATGATGGGGGATTTCAGAGAGAATCTGCTGGCCATTGGGTGCTGGTGGTCACCATGTACTGCAGGAGCCAGGCACTGGAGAATCTGAGAGTGCTTTAGGACCCTGGTGTTGGAGAAAGCTGTGTATGGTGCGGGAACCTGCTGAGTGGGCACAACAGAGCCAGGAAGAAAAACCAGTTTCCTTCTTGCAATGTCTCTCCAGTGCCCTCTACTGGCAAAGCTTCAGGGCCAGCTGGCAAAAGAAAAAATTTTTTTTCAAAAATTTTTTTATTTATTTAAATTTTAGCTAGTTAACATTCAGTGAAATATTGGCTTTGGGAGTAGAATTTAAATGGTCCAGATCCATTTTCACAGAGCAAGCATAAAGAGTGAATTTGAAGCCAAGAGGAAAAATCAGCAACTGGCACAGTTCACCCCTTTGACTACTCAGCTTATGTGTGCACCCCTCTACACATAATTGAATTCTTATACAACAAAACAATGTATAGCTATCTTTCTCATAAAAGAGGAAGTTGTCACTCCCCAAAATGAGACATAGTCCCAAGAGTAATTGTATCCATTGTTGCCTGTGTTAATTATTCCTCAAATTTAGTCACAGTCCACTGATATTCTAATATTGAAAGACTAAATTGTAAGATTAACTTCCAACAACTATTTGTATATAAAATAAAAATGGGAAAGAGAGAGAAAAATAAAATAGCTTAAATTGCTAGCATATACATAAACACATAAATATAACAAGCAAAAAGAAAATAGGCAAAGCTACAATAGTACTCATTTCTGTAATTGATCATGAAGCTGTAATTGTCATCTGTGGCTTTCTTCTTCCACTATCCATTCTGTATTTCCCCTGCCTTCCTCCAGCAACTCAGGTACTCTTTTTTTTTTAACCTAATGGAATGACTCAAACTTTCATTTCTAAAGTGTCTGAGTCCTCCATCATCCTGTCTGTTGTGAATTACTTTAGTTCTCCATTAACTTTTACTATTGGGCATGGTAGTACTAAGAGGCATCCCAGATAATCCTGAGTTGCAGGCATAGTCTTCCTTGCCTCCATTGTGTAACAGCAACCTGATTTCCCCTTGGTAATGAAAATCAGTCACTACAACCAGTGAATTAACTCTACCTCCCCCCACTTTTATTTGCCTGTAGTTTCATTGGCATAGGAGCCCAAAATAGCTCAGCTTCCAATTCAGTGGAGCTGTTGTTGTGCCCCCTAGTGGAGGCTTCTTCCACTGGCAAAGAATCACCAAAATTTAGAGGACAATGTCTCCAGCTTCATTAGGGTCTTCCCACCCATACCCATTCCAATTTACAGGACCCTCATCCTTCCCCATCAATGCCCTCACTTTAACAGTAGACACCCTGCAAGACTACAAATTCAGTTTGCATTGTAATTCAGCCAATTGCAGGATAAGAGTCTGCATTTGATTTTCAATAATCTTAGCTCTCCAGCTATAGGAGATAAGGGTCTCCTTCAGGGCACACCTAGATCTTAGGTCATTTATATGGTGCTTAAGCTGAGAATTCAAATCTCTGAGCTCATCCTTTTCTTCCTCTACTTTGTCCAGCAATATTAGGAGCAACCGGCCAATCTAATTATTCTTGTTAGTTTTCAAAAAATGTTTGAAATTCTCATATACACTATCACTCAGCTCTTTCTTATAAGCGGTTGATTAGGACGATCCAATGGATATATTTTCTATTTTCATCAGTGCTCTCTTTATACTGGAAATTGAGTCAGTAGCATCTTTAAATTTAATCAGATTAGAGAGCCAACTCCAGAAACTCCAGACCCAATTTAGAAAACTCATCCTTAACACTCTGTTCATCTAACCCCACTCCTGGCACCAAAATCTGTATTAGTCAGTGTTCTTCAGAGAAACAGAACCAACAGGATATATTTATATATAAAGAGATGTATTACAAGGAATTGGCTCATGAGATTATGGAGGGTGAGAAGGCTCAAGATCTGCAGCCAGCAGAGATGGTGTAGTATATAGTACATAGTATGTAGTATATAGAGCTAATGGTATAGTTCCAGTCCCAGTTCAAATGTCTGAGAACCAGGAGAGCCAATGGTGTAGTTCCAGTCCGAGTCTGAAGACAGAAGAAGACTGATGTCCTAGCTGAAAGACAGCCAGTCAGGCAAAGAAAGAGTGAATTCTCTGTTACTCAGCCCTTTTGTTCTTTTCAGGCCTTCAGTGGACTGGATGAGGCCCACTCACATTGGTGAGGCAATCAACTTTACTCAGTATACCAATTCAAATGTTAATCTCATTCAGAAATATTCTCACAGGCGCACCTAGAATAATATTTAGTCAGTTATCTGGGTATCCCATGCCTCAGTCAAGTTGACACATGGAATTAACCACCACAGGGGCTTAGACTTCCAAACTAGCAGAGCTCAAAGTTGCTATGATGGGAAGCAAAAATTCTATGCGTGGGTTATTAGATACAATAGTGAGAGGGGCCATTCCTACTCTTACCCCTTGATTTCAGGACCCACTTATACTGGTCATGGGGGAGGTGGCACCATGTAATGGTCTCTGATTCAAAATGCATACTCTGTCCTATAAAACAGAATCTTATCCTTTCAGGGTGTTGTTTTTTAACTAGCATTATAACTGAATCTTCAAAGCCATTCCACGTTTCAATTAGGCCAGCTGCTTCCAGATGGTATAGTATGTGGTAAGACCAGTTAATTCCATAGACATGAACCCATTGCTACATTTCCTTTGCTGTGAAATGAGTTTCTGGATCAGATACAATGCTGTGCAAAAGAGTCCACAGATGGTGGTGTTGGCACAAGCATTACGGGTGGGAAAGGGAAAAGCATATCTAGAAAATGTGTCTATTCCTGTGAAGATGAAGATGAATCTCTGTCTCCTTCCATGATGGAGGAGGTCCAAAATAATCAACCTGCCACCGGGTTGGTTCCCAAAGGAATAGTGCCATTCCAGGGACTCAGTTTTCATCTCTGTTTGATGGCAGATTAGGCACTCAGCAATAGCATTAACCATACCATCCTCAGTATAGAGAAGCCCGTATTGTTGAGCCCAGGCATAGTTCCCACCCTCACCACTTTGTTCATGGGCTTCTATGGACTGAATTGTGTCCCCCAAAATTTATATGTTGAAACCCTAACCCACAGTGTGATGGTATTTAGAGATGAGGCCTTTGGAAGACAATTAGGTCATGAAGGTGGAGTCCTCATGATAGGATTAGTGCCCTTGTAAAAAGAGCCTTTTCTCTCTGTTACCATGAGCAAGAAGATGGCTGTTTGCAAGCCATGGAGAGAGATCTTAGCAGGAACTAAATCAGCCTGCACTCAAATTTTGGAACTTCTTAGCCTCCAGAACTGTGAGAAATACATTTCTGTTGTTTAAGTGACCCAGTCTATGGTGTTTTGTTGTTATGACAGCCTAAGGAGACTAGTCAAAGAGGTTGTTGCCTGTTTTCTCCTCTAGGATTTTGATGGTCTCTTGTCTCACATTTAGGTCCTTCATCCATTTTGAATTTATTTTTGTTTATGGTGTAAGAAAGTGGTCCAGTTTCATTCTTGTGCATGTCACTGTCCAGTTTTCCCAACACCATTTGCTGAAGAGACTGTCTTTTTTCCATTGGATAATCTTTCCTGCTTTGTTGAAGATTAGTTGGCCACATACATTTGTGGATCCATTTCTGGGTTCTCTATTCTGTTACATTAATCCATGTGTCTATTTTTATGCCAGTACCATAACTGTCTTGATGATTACAGTTTTGTAATACAGCTTGAAGTCCAGGATTGGGATGCCTCCAGCTTTGGTTTTCTTTTTCAACATGACTTTGGCTATTTGGGGTCTTTTCTGGTTCCATACCAATTTTTGAATTGTTTGTTTTAGCTCTGTGAAGAATGCTGGTGTTATATTGATAGGGGTTGCATTGATGTGTAGATTGTTTTGGGTAGTATTGACATTTTAACAATATTTGTTCTTCTAATCCATGAGCATGGAATGTTTTTCTATTTTTTGTGCGTCTCCTTCAATTTTTTTTAATTTTTAAAAATCTTTTATTTATTTTTGAGAGATAGAGACCGAGTGAGAGCAAGGGAGGAACAGAGACAGAGGAAGACACAGAATCCAAAGCAGGCTCCAGGCTCCGAGCTGTCAGCACAGAGCCCGCCACGGGTCTCAAACCCACAAACCGTGAGCTCATGACCTGAGCCGAAGTTGGATGCTTAACCGACTAAGCCACCCAGGCGCCCCTCCTTCAATTTCTTTCATAAGTTTTCTATAGTTTTCAGTGTACAGATCTTTTACCTCTTTGGTTGGGTTTATTCATACATATCTTATAGTTTTTGGTGCAGTTGTAAACAGGATCAATTCCTTGATTTCTCTTTCTGCTACTTCATTATTGGTGTATAGAAGTGCAACCAATTTCTGTATGTTGATTTCATATCCTACGACTTTGTTGAATTTGTTATGTCAGTTCTGGTAGGTTTTTGGTGGAGTCTTTCAGGTTTTCCACATAGAGTATCATATCATCTGCAAAGAGTGAAAGTTTGATTTTTTCCTTGCCAGCTTGTCATATGGCATTCTTATTTGTCACAGACACTTCGAGTGCCAATGGATCTGCTGGATCATAAGGTTTCAACTGAAGAGGAGCTTGTACTGAAGCTGCAGAGCTTTAGCTTGCTCTGGTCCCATTCGAAACTGGAAACCGTGTGGGCAACTCTGTAGATGGGTTCAAAGTAGCATACTGAAATGTTGCTTCCAAAATCTAAAGAAGCCTACCAAGGCATCTAAATCCATTTGGGCTTCTATAACAAAATATCACAGGCTGGGTGACTTGTAAGCCACAAACATTTCTGTCTCCCAATTCTGAAGGCTGGAAGTCCAAGATCATGGCACTAGCAGATTTGATGTGTGGTAAGGGCCTGCTTCCTTGCTGATAGCTCACTTCTCACTGTAACCTCACATGTAGAAGGTGAGAGGTGAGAAGATGAGAGGTGAGAAGGTGAGAGGGAGCTCTGTGGGGTCTCTTTCATAAGAGCACTAATCCCATTTATGAAGGCCCCACCTTCATGACCTAAGCACATTCAAAGCACCTCCTAATACCTTCACATTGGGCATTAGGATTTCAACATATGAATTTCAGGGGACACAAACATTCAGACAAAGCACAAGGGTTATACCTCTTTATTTATGGTAGGAGGTATGAAGTATAGCAACTTGTCTTTCACCTCAGAGGGAACTTTTCAACATACTCCAGACCATTTAACTCCTAGAAACTTCACCGAGGTGGTAGGTCCCTGAATTTTTGTGGGGTTTATACCCAAATATATTTGTCAGGGTTCTCCAATGAAAGAGAATGAATAGGATGTGTATATATTGGAGAGAGATTTATTTTAAGGAACTGACTCACATTATTATGGAGGCTAGCAAGTCTACAATCTTCAGGGTGGGCTGGCAGGCTGGAGACTCAGGAAAGAGCCAGTGTTGAAGTTCAAGTTTGAAGGCCATCTGCTGGCAGAATTACTTCTTGCTCAGGGGAACTCAGTCTTTGGTCTAGTCAGTCCTTCGACTGATTATATGAGGCCCACCCACGTTATAGAGGATGATCTGCTTTACTCAAAGTCCACCAATCTAAATGTTAATCTTATCCAAAAAACACCTTCACAGAACATCTTAGAACAATATTTGACCAAATATGTGGGCACAAGCCCAGCCAAGTCAATGTTATAAAATTAACTATCACACCAACCTTTTCATTCTTATTAAGGCATCTAAGGTACTTGATACTTCCTTTTCACCAGATCCAATCAGCATTTCATCAATGTAGCAGTCCAGTGTGATGTTTTGTTGAGTGTCAAGATGATTAAGATTTCTGCAGACTATATTATGGCAGACACCAGGAGATTTGATGTATCCCTGAGACAAACTGCTGTTCTTTTCTTTTTTTTCTTTTTTTCTTTCTTTCTTTCTTTCTTTCTTCTTTCTTTCTTTCTTTCTTTCTTTCTTTCTTTCCTTTCTTTCTTTCTTTCTTTCTCTTTTTAAAGTAGCTCCATGCCCAACCTGGGGCTTGAACTCACAACCCTGAGATCAAGAGTCACATGCTTGGGGTGCCTGGGTGGCTCAGTTGGTTAACCATCCAACTTCAGCTCAGGTCATGAGCTCATGGTTCATGAGCTCAAGCCCCACATTGGGCTCTCTGCTGTCAGCACAGAGTCCGCATTGGATCCTCTGTGTCCCCCTCTCTCTGGCTCTCAAAAATAAATAAAAATTTTTAAAAAAGAGTTGTATGCTCTACCAACTGAGCCAGCCAGATGCCCCCAGGTTATACTGTTGTTCTCGTCAGTTAAAGCAAATGGTTTCTGGTAGTCCTTGAAATTTAGTATGGAGAAAAAGTCATTAGCCAAGCCAATACCTGCATACCAAGTTCCAGGAGTTATATTGAACAATTCCAGTAAATACACTGTATTTGGAATAGCAGCTACAATTGGAGTCACCACCTGGTTAATTTTTTTAAGTTTATTTATTTGTTTTGAAAGCGCACACGCACATGCAAGCAAGGGAGGGGCAGAGAGGGAGAGAGAGAATCCCAAGCAGGCTTCAGCTGTCAGTACAGAGCCCGATGTGAGGCCCAATCTCATGAACCACGAGATCACAACCTGAGGTGAAATCAAGAGTCAGACCCTGAACCTACTGAGTCACCCTGGCATCCCACCACCCGATTAAATTTATGATAGTCTGCAGTCATTATCCAAGATTCAGCTGACTTCTACACAGGCCAAACCGGTGAGTTAAATGGAGACAGGATAAGTATCACCACATCTACTTTTTAAAGTCTTTTATGGTGATACTAATCTCTGCATTCTCTTGGGGATGCGTTATGATTGGTTTACTAACGTTAAAGGGAAAGGAAGTTCACTTTCACTTAGTCCCTTCTTACCATAATGGCCCTCATTATTAACAGCAAACTGATGTGGAGATTATGCCAGTTTCTAAGTATGTTTATTCTAATAATAAATTTAGGAATCAGGGAAATAACCACAAGGTGGGTTACTAGACCAACTGGGCTCAAGGGGAATTGAGGTAAAATTCTATCACCTGACCATCACTTTGTAAAGTAAAAGTGAAGCCCCCACTTTCTTGGGCCACAGTGACATTTTGGGTCCCTAGGAATTAGTGTCAATTCAGAGCCATTGCCTAGGAATCCTCATAAAGTCTGGGTATTTCATTTTCCTCAATGCACATTCACTCTATTAACTGGCCACAGGTCCCTTGGGGGAAGGCTTGGAGGAAGATTTGTGGTATGTTCTTACAGCAATAGTGCATGTTCCTTCCTCAAGGGAACCTGCCCTTCCCTTCAGTCAAAGGGCTCTGGGTCTGTGAATTGACTTCAGACTGAAAACAGCAAGAGGCTGACTCTCCACTGTGGTGACTTGAGTCAGATTTCTGGCTACTAGATCTAGAACTTATATAAATTAGCAATATTCTAGTAGGCCATTCATCTGTTTCATTCCTAGGGACATCATGATCAGTTTGCCTACACATTCATGCTGCCCTTTATGGTAGATGTTCCTACCTTGTCTTTGGCAGTTAAGTGTTGCCACTTGGCCTCTAGTTTTCTGGGAAGCCATCATCCCCGTTGAAACCAGAGAGCTTGTCTTAGTGTGTTCAGGCAGTTCGAACAGAATATAATAGATTGAGTAGTTTAGAAACAACATTTACTTCTCACAGCTCTGGAGGCTGGGAAGTCCAAATAAGGCACTTGCAGATTCAGTGTCTGTTGAGACCTGTTTCCTGGTTCATAGATGGCTGTCTTCTTACTGTGTCCTCACATGGTAGAAGGGATCTCTCTGGAGTTTTTTTAAGGGCATTAATTCCATTCTTGAGGGCTCCACCCTCATGACCTAATCACCCCTCAAAGGCTCCACCTCCTAAAACCATCACACTGGGGGTTAGGTTTCAACATATGAATTGGGGAGGTACATTAAGGGTATAGCATTCTCCCCCTGGCCCCCCAAAATTAATGTCCATTTAACATGCAAAATACACTCATTCCAACCCAATAATCCCAAAAGTCTTGACTCATTTCAGCATCAACTCTAAAATCTAAAAGCCTCATCAAAATATTATCAAATCAGATATGAATGAGATTCAAGGTACGATTCATCCTGAGGCAAATTGCTCTCCAACTGTGAACCCAGCAAGTCATGTGCTTCCAAAATTTAGTTTTGGCACAAGCACAGGGTAGACATTGCCATTCCAAAAGGGAGAAATGGGAGAAAAGGAAGGAGTGACATGGTCTGGTCAAGTCCAAAATTCAAGGGGCAAATTCTGTTAGACCTTAAGGCTCAACAATATTCCTCTTTAGGGGTGCCTGAGTGGCTCAGTTGGTTAAGTGTCTGACTTCAGCTCAGGTCATGATCTCAAGGTTTGTGGGTTTGAGCCCCATGTCAGGCTCTGGGCTGACAACTCAGAGACTGGAGCCTGCTTCAGATTCTGTGTATCCCCATCTCTTTCTCTGCCTCTCCCAACCTTGTGCTTTCCCTCTCTCTCAAAAATAAACATTTTTAAAAAGTAAATTTCCCTGGACTCTCAACAAAAGTTTTTTAAAAAAAGAATATTCCTCTTTGGCTGGATGCTCTGCTCTCCAGGCCCATTGGGGTGGAGGTCCTACCTTCCAGACACACTGGAGAGAGGCACATGGTGGCAGGTTTACTCCACAGCTTTGCTGGGCATGAGTTGGGCCCCTAAGGCTTTGGGCATCTGGCCCCCAGGCAGTTCTCTGCTAGGGCCCCATGGTTCACCTGGCTGGGGTCCTAAGCTTGCAGCTCTGCCTGGAGGCCTGGTCCTTTGAGATCTGGGTGGAGGCACCATGTCCTCATGGTGCAGCCCGTGCCATCTTGGGCTGCCAGAGCTGCACCTGAGGTAGCTGGCGAGCTTGGTATTGAGTGCAGGAACAGAACCCACCACCATGTGAGGCAGTGTTGGGCAATATGCCAACACCTCCTCCTTTGAAACTATTCTGTCCACAGAGCCCTTGTACTCTGGGCCTATGATTGGACAGGCAGCCCTGATGATCTCTGGATTGCAATCAGGGTCATTCTTCCCTGAAGTCATACCTGGTATGCAAGGAAGACAACCACAGAGCTTCCAAGGATGCAGGTGTTCCTCTCACTAATGGATTTTTTTTTTCTTTAGAGAGAGAGAGCATGAGCAGGGGAGGGGCAGAGAGAGAGGGAGGGAGTGAGGTAGGGGAGAGACAGAGAGAGAGAGAGAGAGAGAATGAATCTCAAGCAGGCTCCATGCCCAGTGCAGAGCCCAAGGCAGGGCTCAATTTCATGACCCCAAGATCATGATCCGAGCCGAAATCAAGAACCTGACACTCAACTGACTAAGCCACCTACAGGCCCCATTAATGGATTGCTTAATGTCTTAGTGAATGAGGTGTCTTCTGAGCCTCTTCATGGAACATAAGGGTTGTATGCAGGCCATCCATGACAAATTCTGTCCAATATTCCTATCATCCTCAGCTTGTGGGTTCCCTCCAGACATGCCAGGGCACCTCTGGCATCTCAACCTCATTAATGTGGGCCACAAAGAGTCCCAGTTTCAGTTAATCAACGAAGTAAGCTCTTAGAGCCACCTTCAGCTGCATGTGCTGATACATTAAATCCAGAATCTCTAGTAAGTGTACCAATATCAATTAATTATGCCCTCATTCATCTAACATCCTTAGAATCTGCTTCTGCACTGATATCCCAGGTTTTGGCCAATATACACCATCAAAGTCTTACAATTCTTTTGGTATATAAGCTGTTTTCTCCTTGGTCATAGTGTGCACTTGTTCCCCTGGAACATGCTGACCTTAGTTATGGTTCTATCAGCAATAGGGGGTGGTTGTTATTGGTCTTGAGGAGAATCATCATCCCCTTTCAAGGCATTTGGACCAAGTGTTTTACAGTATTTTCAAGGAGAGAAAGGCTAGGCTCAGACACTGAAGGGCAAGCTACTTCCATTAGTGAGGGAGGCTCAGAGTAACTTGGTAGTTCAAAATTGTCAGTTTCATCTGGAACCAAACTGATGTTACCATTCCAATTTCAGGATCCCATTTTTTGCCAGTCAGTGCCCTAACTTTCACATGAGAAGCTTGCCGAGACTGTGAATTCAATTGTCATTGCAATTCAATAACCCCTACAGTTAAATATTGTATTTTATTTTCAGCAATATTAGCCCTGTAGCTACAATAACTAAGAGCATCTTTTTAGGCATCATGAAAGCTCTCTGGTTCTTAGACTGTGGCTTGAGCTGAGAAATTAATGGACCTAAGCTTGTCATTTCTCTTTGTAAGTGCTCAGTGCACTCAGAATAATCCATCCCACATCTGAGTCTTTATTGCCAGCCATTATTATTGCCATAATGGTCAAATGCAGCAGCCATTTAGGCTTCCAAGGATGTGATTCAGTTGACATTTCATCATAATTAACCATAGATTGATTAATCATGATGCTACTGTATGCCATGGATTACTAGCATCCATTTCTCATTGATAGGCACTGTGCTCAAGCCCAGAGGTGTGAACAAACCAAACCCAAAGTCTCATCTCTGCAGGTCTGCTTCCTGGGACCACTCTTGGTGACAGACAGACACTATTGGTATCAGCCCGAGTCCTATCTGTAAAGAGGAATGACACAGTAATTTGAACAGGGTAAGTTAATATAAGGAATTACCTATAACAGGGATAAGAATAATGAGAGGTTGGCTAGGAGGATGTAAAGAGAACTCTAAGGAATACAGGAATAGCAGATATAAGAAGTAGTCACTAGGGCGCCTGGGTGGTTCAGTCTGTTGAGTGTCCAACTCTTGATTTCAATTCAGGTCATGATCCCAGACTCATGGGATTAAGCCCCACATTGGGCTCCACGCTCAGTGTGAGCCTGCTTAAGATTCTCTCTCTCTCTCCCTCTGCCCCTCTCCCCAGCTTGCCTTCTCCCCCCTCAAAAAAACAAGTAATCACTACCTCTAGGGTGAAATACAATGCTCTGGGACTGAGATCCAGATTTTGTTGGAGAGGCATGACTATAGCTCATTGAATGGCAGAGAAGTCACTGTGGTGCTGCACTGGTGGAACTTGCTGGAAATCTATCCTCCGGAACTTGCCATAAATCTGCCTGCCATGGGATTCACGGAGTGCTGCTGGCCTCTGTGCACCTAAGGAGCCAGGCCCTGGGGAAGCTGCAGGATCCAGAAGCACTCAGCTTGCTACCAAAATGCCTAAGAGTAAGTGCTAAGGGGAGCAAAAAGCTGCTGATCACTGGGTGCTACTGGCCATCATGTACTGTGAGGACCAGGCACTAGAAAAGTTGTGAGCATTGCAAGAGTCTGATGCTAGAAAAAGTGATGTAGAAGGAGCCTGCCAAGCAAGCACACAGGAATCAGGAAGGAAACCTCTTTTTCTCTTGCAATATCTCTCTAGCACCCTGTACTGAGAAACCTTCAGTGCTTGCTGGCAAAGGAAAAATAGGTAAAATATGCTCCATTATCACAGAGCAGGCAGAAAGGGTGAATTTGAAGTTGAGAGGCAATAAATTGACAAATAGCACACCAGGGGTCAAAGAAGAAATCATAAGGAAAATTAGAAAGTATTCTGAATGGAATTAAAATGAAAATATAATTTATCAAAATTTATGGAATCCAGCAAAATCAGTGCTTAGAAAGAAATTTGTAGCATTAAACGCTTATATTAAAAAAGAATAGTCTCAAACCAATGACCTCAGCTCAAGAAATTATGATAAAAAGAGGAAATTAAACCCAAAATAAGCAGAAAAAGGAAATAACAAAGATAAGAGCAGGAATCACAAGTAGAAAACAGAAAAACAATAGAGAAAATCAAAGAAACCAATAGCTGGCTTTTTGGGAAGATTAATAAAATTTACAAACCTCTAGCCAGAATGAGGAGGGAAAAGAGAGAGAAGACCCAAATAACTAATATCAGGAGTAAGATATGGGACAACACTATAAATCCTACAGAAATTGAGATAATAATAAAGGGATGTTATAAAGAGTTTTATACTCACAAATTTGACAATTTAGATAAAATAGACACATTCCTTAAAAGACACAAGCTACCAAGCTCACTCCAGAAAAAATACAACCTGAATAGCCATATGTCTTTAAAGAAATTTATTTCATAGTTAAAGACGTTTCCATAAAGAAAATCCCATGCCAGATAGCCTCACTGGGCATTCTATTTGACCAAACAGTTAAGGGAGAAATAGTAGTTGTATACAAACTGTTCAAGGATATAGAAAAGAAATATATTAATTTTCTATTGCTGCATAACGGACTACTATAAACTTAATGGTTTTAATCAATATTCATTTATTATCTCGGTTTCTGTAGGTCAGAAGCCCAGCACAACATGACTGGGCTCTCTGCTCAGGCTGCAATCAAGATGCTGGCCACACTAAGTTCTTGTCTGGAGGCTCTGGGGAAAAATGCTTCCAAGCTCATTCTTGTTGGCAAAATTGAGTTCCTTGCAGTTGTAGGATGGAGGATCCCACTTTCTTGTGGGCAATCAGCTGAGGCTACTCTTTTCTCCCAGAGGCCACTGTATTCTTTGCCATGTGACCCCCAACCCCAGGCCTTCGAGCCAGCAACAGTGTGTCAAATGTTTCTAGTGCTTTTGATTTTGGACAGTTACATCTTCAAACTCCCTTAACAGCAGTAACTAGATTCATGTTTAACTAAATAACTAGGAGAAGGTATGTGTATACCAGAGACTGGGAATCTTGGGGGCCATCATAGAAATTTGCCTAACACAGGGTGGGAACACTTCCCAACATACTCTATGAGTTCAGCATTACTCTAATTCTGATACCTAATCAGACAAAGAAATCCCAGCAAGTTATTTCATGGATATCAACACACTAATTGTAAAATGTATAATAGAGAGACAAAAGACCACAGTGGCCAACATCCAATGTTGACTGAAGGAGAACAGAGTAGGAGGACTGATACTACCCAACTTTAAGACTTACTATAAAGCTACAGTATATAAGCCAGCATGGTATTACCAAAAGAATAGATCTAGATCAATGGAATAGAAGAGAGAGCTCAGAAATAGATCCACATAAACATAGTCAACTGATCTTTGACAAAGGAGCAAATGTAATACAAGGGGGCAAAGATAATCTTTTCAACAGGTGCTGGCACCTGTCAGGATAGCTATTATTTAAAAAGGGGGCGGGCACCTGGCAGGCTCAGTTGGCGGAGCATGTGACTCTTGATCTCAGGGCCATGAGTTCAAGCCCCACATTGAGTGTGGAGATTACTTTAAAAACAAACAAACAAACAAACAAAGTATTGGCAAAGATACGGAGAAATTAGAACGCTTGCACACTGATGGTGGGAATACAAAATGGTGCAGCCACTATGAACAGTATTGGGGTTCCTCAAAAAATGAAAAATAGAATTATCATATGATCCAGCAATTCCACTTCTGGTTATATCTCCAAAAAAATTGAAATCAGGATCTCAAAGGGATATAAGCACCCCTGTGTTAATTGCAGCAGTATTCACAACAGCCAAGACACGGAAACAACATAAGCATCCATTAATTAATGAATAGGTAAAGAAAATGTAAATATATACAATGGAATACTATTTATTCAGCCTTTAAAAAGAAGGAAAATATGCAATATGCAACAACATGGATGAAACTTGATGACAATATGCTAAGTGAAATAAGTCAGTCACAGAAAGACAAATACTGCATGATTCTACTCATATGAGGTATCCAAAATAGTCAAATTCATAGAATCACAGAATGGAATGGTAGTTGTCAAGGGTTGGAGTAAGAGGGAAATGGGGAGTTACTGATCAATGGGCATAAGGATTCAGTCAAATAAGATGGATAAGCTCTAGAGAGCTGCTGTACAATGCTGTACCTATATAGTCAACAATAATGCATTGTACTTTTAAAAATTTGTTAACAGGGTAGATCTCATATTAAGTGTTCTTACTACCAAAAAAATGGTGCTGGAACAACTTGACACCCACATGCCAAAAAAGGAATCCAGATACCAACCTTACACCCTTCACAAATATTAATTCAAAATGGATCACAATCCCAAACATAAAATGCAAAACTATAAATCTCCTAAAAGATACCACAGGAGAAAATCAAGATAATCTTGGGATTGGCAATAACTCTTTAGATATAATGCCAAAGACATGATCCATGAAAGGAAGAATTGATAAGCTGGACTTTGTTAAAATTTAAAAATTTCTGCTCTGTAGAAGACAGGAGAATGAAAAGATCAGCCACAAACTGAGAGAAAATATTTGAAACGACCTATCTGATAGAGGACTGTTATCCAAAATATATAAAGAATTCTTAAAACTCAGGGTACCTGGGCGGCTCAGTTGAGTGTCCGACTTCAGCTCAGGTCATGATCTCAAGGTTCACAAGTTTGGACCCCACATCAGGCTCACTGCTGTCAGGGCAAAGCCTGCTTCAGATCCTCTGTCCCCCTTTCCTCTCTGCCCCCACCCCTGCTCGCGTTCTCTCTCTCTCTCTCTCTCAAAAAAAAAAATAAAAACATTAAAAAATGTACTTAAAAAAAGAATTCTTAAAACTCAATAGTAAGAAAATTAACAACTCAATATAAAAATGGGCCAAAAACCTCAACAGGCACCTCACCAAAAAAGATATCAGGTGGCAAATGAGCATATGAAAAGATGCTCCATATCCTATGTCATTAGAGAAATACAAATGTAAACAACAAGGAGATACTACTACATACCTATCAGAGTGGCCAAAATTCTGAATGCTGACACCACCAAATGCTGGTTAGGATACGAAGCAAAAGGAATTTTCGTGCATTGCTAGTGGGAATGCAAAATGGTACAGCCACTTTGAAAGTTTGGCAGTTTCTTACAAAACTAAACATACTCTCACCATATCATCCAGCAGTCATGTTCCTTGGTATGTTTACCTAAAGGAATTTGAAAACTGTGTCCACACAAAAATCTGCACATGGAGGGGCGCCTGGGTGGCTCAGTTGGTTAAGCGTCCGACTTTGACTTAGGTCATGATCTCACGGTTCGTGAGTTCCAGCCCCGCGTCGGGCCCTCTGATGCAGGCTTGAAGCTTGGAGCCTGCTTCACATTCTGTGTCTCCCTCTTTCTGTGCCCCTCCCTCACTCACACTCTGCCTTTGTCTCTCTCAAAAATAAAATAAAACATAAAAAAAATTTTAAAAATCTGCACATGGATATTTGTAGCAGCTTTATAATTGCCCAAACTTGAAAGCAACGAAGATGTCCTTCAGTAGGTAAATGGATAAACAAACTGTGGTACATCCAGACAATGGAATAGAATTCAATGCTAAGTAGAAAAGAGCTATCAAGCCATGAAAAGACATGGAAGAACCTTAAATACATATGACTAAGTAAAAGCAGCTGATTTGAAAAGGCTGTATATTATATGGTTCCAACTATATGACATTCTGGAAAAGACAAAACTGGAGATCAGTGGTTGCCAGGGGTTAGGGAAAGGGAGGGAGGAAAGAATAGGCAGAGCACAGGGGATTTTTAGGGTAGTGAAACTATCCATTATAATGGATGTATGTCATTACATATTTTTCAGACCTATAAAATATACAACACCACAAGTAAACTCTAATGTAAACTATGGACTTTGGGTGATTAGGATGTGTTAATGTAGGTTCATCAGTTATAACAAATGTACCACCTAGTACAAGATTTTCATAATGAGGGAATTTATTCATGTGTAGGGGTGGAGGGTTATATGGGAAATATCCATACTTTCTGCTCAATTTTGCTATGAGTCTAAAACTGGTAAGGGCACCTGGTGGCTCAGTTCGTTGAGCGTCCGACTCTTGATTTTGGCTCAGGTCATGATCTTGCAGTTGTGGGATCAAGCCCCACATTGGGCTCCATGCTGAGCGTGGAGTCTGCTTAGGATTCTCTCTCTTTCTTCCTCTGCCCCTCTCCCCTGCTTGGGTACTCTTTCTCTCTAAAATAAAAACATAAATAAATAAAACTTCTGTAAAAGTAAAATCTTTGTTACAAAAAGGATATTATGAGAAAAGAAAGCTACAGATCAAATATCCCTCGTAAACATAGATATGCAAGTTTTAAACAAAATTTGAGTAAATCAAATCCAACATAATATATAAAAAGGATTGCACATCATGACCAAGTAGGGTTTAATCCTAAGAATACAAGGTTGGTTTAATACTTGAAATCCAATCAGTGTAACTCATCATATTAATGGACTAATAAAGCAAAAATATATGATCATCTCAACTGACACAAGTAAAAACATTGACAAAACCTAACATCCATCTGTGACTTAAAAAAAGGAGAAACGAAAAACAATCTCTTACAAAATTAGGAATTTGGGGGTTTCTTCAACCTGATATGGAGTATCTACATACAACCTACGTCTAATTTCATTCTTCTTTTAAATCTAATTTCATTCTTAAAGGTAAAACGTAGAGTGTTTTCACCCTAAGATCAGAAAAAGTCAAGGAATGGGGTGCCTGGGTGGCTCAGTCGATTGAGCGTCCAACTTTGACTTAGGTCATGATCTCACCGTTTGTGAGTTCGAGCCCCGCATCAAGCTCTGTGCTGACAGCTCAGAGCCTGGAGCCTGCTTCAGATTCTGTGTCTCCCTCTCTCTCTGCCCCTCTCCCACTCATGCTCTGTCTCTTTCTGTCTCAGAAATAAATAAACATTAAAAGAAAAAAGAAAAAGCCAAGGAAGGATGCCTACTCCCACCATTTCTGTTTAACATTGTGCTGGAGGGTCTAGCCAGGGCAATAAGGCAAGAAAAATAAATAAAAGTCAGACTGACTGGAAAAGAAGTAAAACTGTTCTTACTTGCACACAACATGATTACCTATGTGGAAAATCCTGTAGAATCTACAAAAAAACCTACTGGAACTAATAAGTGAGTTTAGCTAGATTGCAGGATACATGTTTAATAGAAAAAAAAACAATTGTATTTCTATATACTATCAATGAATGGTCAGAAATTGAAGTACAAAATACAATACCATAAAAAGGTGAAATACTTGGGGGAAAATTTAGCAAAAGACTTGCAAATGCTTTACACTGGGAAGCACTGGAAATTAAAGAAGAGCAACATAGATGGAGAGATATACCATGTTCATGGACTGAAATACTCAATATTGCTGCAATGTCAGTTCTCCACAAATTAATCTATAGATACAGTGACATCCTAATCAAAATACCAGGAGATGTTTTTTGGAGGGGTGGGTAAAAATTGACAAGCTTTTTATAAAATTCCTATGCAAAGTATCTAGAATAGCCAAAACAACATTATAAGAGAAGAACAAAATTGGAGGGCCTAACACTACCTGATTTCAAGGCTTCTTACAAAGTTACAGCAGTCAGGGGTGCCTGGCTAGCTCAGTCAGTAGAGCGGACTCTTAGTCCGAAGTCTTTTCCCTGTCTAGATATGGTTCTGCACTTCCCTAGCCGCTCTTTCTCTTCCCTTTGTCTCTCTGCAGAAGGGGGTCCCTCCCCTCTGTGCTCATGTGGCCTTTTTTTTTTTTATCTCCCCCAGTTCGCAGTTACCCACCTATCTTTTTTCCAGCTTTCTCATTTTCTTCCTAGTAGATTCAGTCTCTTTTCCTCCCAGGCTCTTGTGTTCAAAGCCCTTTGGCTTCTACACTTCTTTGAGAGACGTGGGATGTAAGGATCCCCCTATTTCTCTGCCATGTTGGAACTCCTCATTACCCGAGCATATGACTCTTGATCTTAGGGTCATGAGTTCAAGCCCCACATTGGGTGTGGAGCCTACTTAAAAAAAATAAAATAAAGTTACAGTAATCAAAACAGCATGGTATTGGAATCAAGATAGACAAATAGATCATAGAAGAGGCCTAAATAGCATCATGAGGATGGACTACAGTAGGTGTAACTAGTCACCACTGATTTAGATAATCTTTCCTGCAATATATTTGTGCCACGCAATTTTGTACATCAATAAGTAAGTGTATCTGTAGTGTTAAAAGTGGTCAGTGTGGTCAGATCCTGAAGGTGGCAGTTGACTGAAGGCAGGGGCTTATGGCTGGTTTTTTTTTTCATAACTACATATGCAGTGTCTAGTGCCTGGTATCTAGGAGGTGCCAAATTAATATTTCTTAAACTGATGAAACCCATAAGAGTCATGCATAAATGCATGATCTCTGAAATGCCGGCAGAATCACAAGTGCACACTCCTGCAGGTACAGTCACATGTTAATATGAGCAAATGTTTACCCAACGCTTCCTATGGTCCAGGCACCATGTTGAGCACCAGATAAGTATTGTTTCATCTTATGCTCCACCAAATAGAAATGATTAGGATTCGTGTTTTGCAGATGAGGAAACTGAGGAACAGGGAGGTTCAATACTTTGTTCAAGGTTACTTAGCCAGTGTCAGAGCCAGGGTCTGTACCCAGGCTAGTTTGTCTAATTCCAGAACCTATGGCCTGACTACTATGCAAGTACACACAAGCCCAGAGAGACCCAGGGATACACAGAGAAAATTTTTGGCTATAAGAAAGCTAGTTCCAAACTCAGAGGCAATTCCATGCAGACATGTGCTCACACAGTCTCTCTCTCTCTCGCTCTCTCTCTCTCTCTCTCTCTCTCACACACACACACACACACACACACACACACACACAGAAACACAAACACACTCACTGATGGCCACTCTTCCATGTCAAATACTGACTGACACTCACACTGTTAAAAAGGAAACCACAGGCACAAAATGGAGTCACTTACGCTAGGCCAAGTCACCAAACTGGGGCTTAATACCTAACCTAGTTGTAGTTTCAACCTCTCCCAGACATGTAGTCTTAACCAGTCAGCCAGGAATTTTCTGGTCAGCCCCAATAAGGTAACCTGTCACATGGGCCTTCTCTATCCCCAAAAGGAAAATGAGGTAATCTACCTAATAAGACCCCTTTTCCCCCAAAGGAGGTCACCACACCCCAAACAATCCCCTTTTCTGTTTCTGACTTCCTTGTCTTGCCTTTAAAAACCTTTCCCTTTCTGTGGCCCTTTGGAGCTCCCCTCTACTTGCTAGATGAGATGCTATATGATTCATGAATGGATTAATATGGCCAATTAGATCTTTAAAATTTACTTGATTGAGTTTTTGTTATTTAACAGATTTGGTGGCAGCATCAGTATCCAAAGTGAACTTCTGATAGCATTTGGGGACAATGAGAAACATAGGTGTGGTGCCTGTAAGCTCTTGAGTTCTCTGTTTCTCCCTGTTTCCAAGGGCCTTTGGTAAGTTTCTCTCAATTCTGAGCTCCATTTTCTTTATGTTGAGCTCCCAATATTAATTTGCTTTCCACAGTTCCCTATTTTGACTGAAAAACCTCAATCCTGTCCCCAGTCCCCAGATTCCACATTCGGAACTGCTGTAGGTTACTGGACTAAGTTGGACTGGGTCTGGCTTAAAAACTAGATGGGGTCCAGGATCAGACTGGGTCTGATTTAAGCTGGGCTGGGTCCAGTACAAGGCCTCAGGTCAGTAAAATTGTATTTTAAATAAAGCCTAGTTGCTAACGGGAATCTTGGAATTAAAAAAAAAGTCTCAAACATTGGTGGGCATAGGTCAAACATTTAGAGGTTGTTTAAGCACTTGGCACCTCAAGTAAACTGCCCTGATAAGATAAGTTAGTCACAGAATGGGTTAGAGTGATACTCGCCAACCTTAAGAAAACTTCTTTGCAACAAGGTACACTGTAAAACACCCCACAATTCCAAACCTCATGTCATGTCCTTCTTAGGCATTGGTTTGGCTCTGAGAAACCCAAAGGTCTAGCTAATTGAAGTGAGATCCTTTAAATTTTGAGAGTTGAGTGCGCCACCTTCAGGCACACCTGCTTATGTCTAAAAACTACAGTCCCTGAAGCGGCAGATATCTAGTAAAATGGCAAAATCTTTCTAAAAGCAACCTAGAATTACAATGGTCATTACGGGGAATGTTCCAATTAGACAAGATTGTTCATATACGAAGTGCACTTGAAGGCAAGAGATCCCAAATTAAACAAACAGAATGAGATACCTGTTTTAACTGGTATGCAGAAGTCTCCAAAAGACTTCAATATTCCAAAATAGCTTCATTAAGAGATTCATCACAGAAGGCTAATGAAAAATTAAAGACACAAGGGGTTATGTAAAACAAAACACAGGCTGCCAGCTCTTCATCAGCTTGTACACATGCTGGTAGGACCTGGTAAAGCCCAGAAATGGATGCAGGAAGCAAGATGGTAAAACCCTGAGGATGATATTCAATATCCTGGACCTTCAACATCCCAGAGACTGGAAAAAGCTCGCAAAATGGCATCTGAACCCTTACAAGCCATTCCTAGGGTCTTCCTTGCCCACACTGATCGGTCTATTATACAAACTTGCAAACAAAAAGAAGGTGAATCAGTGGCAGACTTTAAAGCCTGTTTAGAAGCCTTCTTTCTACAGCATTTGGGGTTCCATACAATAAATAAGGTCACCCAGCCTGCTCTATTTGTAAGTGGATTATCTCCTGAAATTAGTGGATTGGTAAAAAGACAGAAAACAGGATGGGAGGCCACTGGCCTGACTGAACTCATGACCATAGCTGAGCATTTTAGAAGAACCCTGGAGCAAGACCACAAACAATAATCTGCCAAGCTATTAGCCTTATAGTTACAGCGGCTCCAAGGCCAGAGACCTAAAATAACATGTGGGCCTCTCAAATTGCACCCTCCTAGGGGTACAGCTTCAAGACACTGGCTCAAGGATTCATGTCTCTGCTGTAATCACCTGGGACACTGGAAAAGAGATTGTCATCAAAGGTCCTATGCAAATTTTTCCTGAAGGCCCTTATATGTACCTCCAAAGGAGGGCCCCCACATGTGTCCTCCCACAGCTGATGGGACTTCGAGGGGTTCTCTGGTAAAGTATTACCAATAATTCCCTTAAACAGCCAAGAGGAAACTAAAATTAAAATTAATGGGTAACTGTGCCAAATTCTAGTTGATAGCAGAGTTATGCTTTTCTACCTTAAACTCCACCATCACAGGACAAATCCCTTGGAGTAATAAGGAGGTTTCTATAGTGAGGGTATCTAATAAAATTCAGAGAGAGTTTATATCTCAACCAATACAAGTAACTCTGGGACACTTCACTGAGAAACATTCTTTTTTGCTGAGATGCAGCCTTAGTCAACCTATTAGGTAGAGATCTCTGTAAATTAAAAGGGCTAATATGTTTTGCCTCCAATGGAGACCTCCTCTTGGAATTTACTCACCAACTCAAGCCGATCTTTTTAAAAAAATGTTTATTTATTTATTTTGAAGGAGAGAGAGAGAGTGTGTGTGAGCAGGGGAGGGGAGGGACAGAGAGAGAGAGAGGGAGAGAGAGAATCCCAAGCAGGCTCCACACCATCAGTGCAGAGCCCGACGTGGGACTCGATCTCACGAACTGTGAGATCATGACCTGAGCTGAAATAAAGAATTGGATGCTTAACCAGTTCAGCCATCCAGTCACCTGCAAGCCTGATCCTTTATATTTCTTACAATTTGTCCTTGACATAGAAGAGGAAGACTTCTAACAAAAGTACCCTGATTTTAATCGAAGTGCCCCCAAATCTGTGGGCTACTTCTAATACAGACACTGAAAGAATAAAAAGTGCAGAGCCTATAAAAATTCAAATAGATATAACTAAACCTCTTTCTAAATCACCTCAACATCCATTAAAGTCCGAGGCCAAACTTCACACCCATAGTGTAAGACCTGATCCCCCAGGGGCTAATCATTCCCTGTACTAGCCTCTGTAACACACCCATAGGTCCTAAACCTAATGGGTGGGGATGGTGATTTGTCCAGGATTTGAGAGCTATTAACAAGATAGTTATTCCCCATTTCCCAGTTGTCCCAAACATGAACACCTTTCTGTTACAAGTCCCACTAGACTCAAATGGTTCACTGCTATAGACCTTTGTTCAGCATCTGTTAGCTTCCCTGTAGACCCCAACAGCCAATATCTGTTTGCCTTTACTTGGGACAATTGACAATATACCTGGACAGTTATGCCTCAAGGGCTCACTGAGGCCCCTTCTTATTTCTCCCAAGTGCTACACCAGGATTTAAGTACCCTCCAATTCCCCAGGAAATTAAGCCTTTTACAATATGTAGATGATTTCTTGCTGTGCTCGATTACCAAAGAAGCATCCATAAAGGATTCCATTTACTTGCTACAACATTTAGCTGAAAAGGGACATAAAGTATCTAAGGAAAAATTGCAAATTGTCTTTAAGTTCTGTTCATTACCTAGGTCATAATCTAAGCGCTGAAGGAAGTCAGCTATTTCCAAAAAGAATTAAACTAATGCAGGGATTTCCTAGGCCCACAAGCAACAACTTCATGGGTTTCTGGGCTTGACTGGCAATTGCAGATTATGGCTCCTAATTTTTCTCTGTTAGCTTCTCCATTGTATGAACTTACTCAAATTTCAGTCCTTGAGCCCCTTCCTTGGGAAGATAAACATGAGCAGGCCTTCAAGAGCCTAAAACAAGTGCTACAAGAACTGTTTGCCTTAGGGCTACCTGACCTACTCAAAACCTTTCACCTTATTTGTGCAAGAAAGGGATAATGAAGCCCTGGAAATGCTCACGAAAGAACAAGGTAATGAACATATGCCTATTGCCTATTATAGCACACAACTCGCTTCACTTGTTTGCAACTGTTCCAGCAGTCTTAACGCTATAGACACAGATGTGAAGTTAATAGAAGTCTCAGAGGATCTAACTCTAAAAAATCATGTCTATTTACAAACTCCTCATTCTGTACAAAGTTTTCTTAATTCTGAATTGACTAAACCATTTTCTCTACAAGTAGATTAATCTCCTATGGGATCCTCCTGCTTCTACCACCTCATCTACATCTTAAACATTGCAACACCCTTAATCCTGCTACACTACTACGCCTGCCCAATGAAGACAAGCCCCGTGAGGTGCTTGTTATCACCGTGAGGTGATAACATCCCATTTCATTGCATTGCATCCTGATTTATGAGACACCCTTTTAACTCATCCTGATTTAATCTTGTTTGTGGACAGGTCATACTGTAGACATGAAAAAGGGAATTTCCAGGCTGGTTATACTATTACTATTCAATACGAGCTACTCAAAAGGGGAAACATCCCCAAGCTAAATCAGCCCAACGAGCAGAGCTCTGTGCCCATACCAGAGCATGCCACTTATCAGGACAAACTGTTAATATTTATACTGATAACCAGCATGTCTTTGGGGTTATCCATGATTTGGGGATGTTATGGAAACAAAGGAGTTTTCTTACATCCTCTGGGAGCCCAATGAAAAGGGGGCAACAAGTAAATGGCCTTCTCACTGCTATTCTCTACCTTCTGTAATTGCTGTCGTTAAACTTGAGGCTCAGGGCACCTGGGTGGCTGAGTCGGTTAAACATATGACTCTTGGTTTTGGCTCAGGTTGTGATCTCATGGTTCGTGGGATCAAACCCCACATTGCGTTCTGCACTGACAGCGTGGAGCCTGCTTGGGATTCTCTCTCTCTCTCTCTCTCTCTCTCTCTCTCTTTCAAAATAAATAAATAAATAAACTTAAAAAAATAAAATTGAGGCTCACACTGAAAGGACTGAACCTGAGTATCAGGGAAATGCCCTGGCTGACTCTCATGCAAAGTCAGCCACAACAGAATCTGTAAAGGTTGTGGCACAAGTGGATGAAGTCCATTCTGCTTCTGCTAGACTTTTACTGGGATGCCCTCAATGCCAGACTTTTGCCATCCTGATGTCCTTACAACATGGCCACAGTCAGAATCAGAGAAATTAAGATGGGGAAACAATGACTGTGAATTAAATGGTCAGGGCTATGGGAAACCCCAGATGGCTACTTAGTTCCTCCCAGCTCCCTGGCAAACCCCGTTTTTCGGTTTTTACATTCCTTCACCTACTCTGGTGCATTTAAGATGACTTAAATTGGAAATAGACATTGGTGGGGAGACTTCTATAAAACTGCAAAAACAGTTTATCACCAATGTCTGACTTGTTAGGTCTATCGTCTTGGAAAAAGAGTTTTTGTTCCCTGAGTCCTCAGACCTTCCTCTGGACCCTTTGAACACCTGCAGTTGTACTTCGTTCAGCAGCCACTTAATATGAAGGTATCAATATGTTCTTGTTACTGTATGTGTGTTTTACTGGATGGATTGAAGCATTCCCCTGCCACAGGGCTGATCCCCTCACAGTGGCAAAGACACTGTTAAATGCGTTTTCCACTTGGGTTATACCTTCCACGATCTCCAGGGATGGAGGAACCCACTTCATTGGGCAAATCATACAAGCTTTAACAAAAAACCTTGCAAACTTCTTGGAATATCACTGTCCTATCACCCTCAGTCATCAGGCAAGGTCAAGCGAACTAAAGAGATCCTCAAACTTAAAATATCTAAATTTGTGGAAACTACCAGACTCCCTTGGCCTAAGGTACCGTCTTTTGTCTTGCTGACTATTCGTAGCACCCCCTTTGGAAATCATAATCTCACTCCATACAAGATAGTCACTAGCAGACCAGTGTTTATTGGCATAAACCTTCTGCTGATCCCTTATCTCAAGCTAGTATGGCCAGCTACTGTAAGTCTTTAATGTCTTATGCTCAAGCCTATCAACAGGTAAAAGAAGTTTTCCCATATCCCAATTCAAAGGTCCCAGCCTAGAGCCTGGTGATTGGGTATTCTGGAAATGTCATCAGAGGAAGACAGCCCTCCAGCCCCATTGGGAGGGGTCTTACCAAGTGCTCCTGACCACTGATATTACTGCAGAACTAGAAGGCATTGAGCCTGGGGTACATACACACCTCACACTAAAGAAGGTTTCACCTGAAAGCTGATCCTGTGCAGTCTGGAGGCCTCCAAAGCAAATTGTCAAGGAAGAAAAAACAAAAAACAAAAAAAACCCCACAAACTGACAAGGAAGAGAAGTAGCTGACATTGGGGTAGACTGCTTCTGCTCAAGACATCAGACCAAAAAGTAAGGAAAAACAAGCAAACAAACAAGCAAAAAAAAAAAAAAAAAAAGACATCAAATCAAGACTTCCTACTTTAAACATGAAGCCCTTTCGCCTTTTTACCCTTTCCTTTACTGGCATTGGCCAGGAAACATAATGCCCTCATCTGTATCTCCTAGGTCATTGCTAAGAGGAGCAGTAACCTTTCAGATTGCTGGATTTGTCATCCAAGATAGCAGTCTACCCACGATGCTAGAGACCCCCTGGTCCTCCCTGTGGCCAATTTCTATTCCTAATGTCACTTCAAACTACAGTCAACCACACCCCACCCTTAGAAGTCTTTTACTGAGCTCAACTTTAAAAATTTTTTTTAATGTTTATTTATTTATTTATTTTATTATATTTTAAAATATAATTTATTGTCAAATTGGTTTCCATAAAACACCCAGTGCTCATCCCAACAAGTGCCTTCCTCCATGCCCATCACCCACTTTCCCCTCTCCCCCACCCCCCATCAACCCTTATTTATTTTTGAGAAAGAGGGAGACACAGAATTCGAAGCAGACTCCAGGCTCCGAGCTGTCAGCACAGAGCCTGATGCGGGGCTCGAACTTACAAACTGCGAGATCATGACCTGAGCCAAAGTTGAACACTTAACCAACTGAACCACCCAGGAGCCCCTTTTATGGCCAGAACATCCAGTGCCTTGTTTTTACCTTTCTCCAATTATAAATGTACACACCCAATTTGACACAACTACCTCCATAAATCTTAGTACACTTGCACCCCCACATTCCCATGATTATCTAGATCAGACCTACTCTACTCCCCACTCACTGAGATCTCCCCAGCAGCACCCATCTTTGCAAAGCATTTAGAATGACTATTTCAGGCTCAGGGATTCTCTTCCCCATAAGCACTGAAAACCTGACTTACCGCTGGCTTGAATGAGTAAATGCAGCAATCCCTGTGGGTGAGTCTGTTAACAGTATCACCCTAATGGGAATGCTCTGTGCAAAGAAAGGGTTTGTCTTTGTCTGTCATTCTCTATGGGTTTATGAATGCCTAGATGGCTGGCATGTAACCTATCAATGCCTTTTAGGTTTTCTAACTGTGCCCCTAACTTTCCACAACTGAACTAAGACACATCATTGGTCAACTCTCCTGTATTTACATCACTGAGTTAGAAAGGACTTACCAGGAGGTTTTCAATGACTCAGAATTCACTGAACCAGGGCCCTACTTCTCTGGCTAGGAATAAATGTAAGTGAGGCTATGATCAGGACCCCCTCCTTAACTCTTGAAGATATTGTAGATTCTGTTGCTAAGACAATAGTTTCCCTAAAAAGATCCTTAGACTCTCTGGCCAAAGTAGTTCTTGATAATAAGGATAGCCCTTGACTATCTTTTAGCTGAGTAAGGAGGTGTCTGTGCTGTGGCCAACACCACCTGCTGAATTTGGATTAATGCTTCTTTTTTTTTTTAATGTTTATTTATTTATTTCAAGAGAAAGAGAGAGAGGGGGAGAGAGAGAGAATCCTGAGCAGGTTCCTCTCTGTCAGCGCAGAGCGGGGGGTGGGGCTTACTCATGAACCGTGAGATCAAGACCTGAGCCAAAGTCACCAGTGGGACACTTAACCAACTGAGCCACCCAGGTGCCCCTGGGGAAGTTGAAACAATTGCATAAGATCCTGGAGCAAGCCACTTGGCTTAAAAAGGGGATTCCTTCAGCAGGGTCTTTCTTTCACTTATTTAATTTTGAGTGGTTTCGGTCTTGGGGACCATCACTCCAAAGTGCATTCCAAACACTGGAAATTCTCCTGCTCGTTATAATCATAATAATCTCCCCAATGCATTGTATTTTCTCAAGAGCTTGAAATGCGTGTTTGTAGCTGCTCATGCCAAGCAAATTATCTCCCTGAGACTGGGTGTCAGAAAAGGGACTAAGAGAATGACCGACTTAAAGACTGTGACCCCAAAACCGTGACTTGTGAACATCACAAAGGTTAAGACCTGTGGATACCACACAAAAGGAGAAACAACTGCAAGAACTTCAGAGTGAAAGCTGGGAGTAGTTCTAATTCCTTAAATTTTGATCACATCTCTAAATTAAGCTGACAGTCTGATCAAAAGGGGGAAATTATTAAAAAGGAAACCACAGGCCCCAAATGGAGTCATTTATGCTAGGCCAGGTCACCAAACTGGGGCTTAATACCTAACCTAATTGTAGTTTCAACCTCCCCCAGACATGTAGTCTTTTAAAAATCTTTTTTAACATTTATTTATTTTTGAGACAGAGAGAGACAGAGCATGAACGGAGGAGGGTCAGAGAGAGAGGGAGACACAGCGAAGCAGGCTCCAGGCTCTGAGCTGTCGACTGAGCCACCCAGGCGCCTCCGCCCCAGACATGTAGTCTTAACCAACCACTCAGGAATTTTCTGGTCAGCACCAAAAAAGTAATCTGCCACATGGGACTTCCTTCTCAGTCTCCAAAAGGAAAATGAGGTCATCCACCTAATAAGACCCCTTTTCCCCCAAAGGAAGTGACTTCATCCCAAATAATCCTTTTTTTCTGTTTATGACTTCCTTGTCCTGCCTTTAAAAACCTTTCTCTTTCTGTAAGCCTTTGGAGCTTCCCTCTACTTGTTAGATGGGATGCTGCCCGATTCATGAATGGATTAATAAGGCCAATTAGATCATTAAAATTTACTCGGTTAAATTTTTGTTATTTAACAACCCAAGCACCACAACTCAAGGCACCAAACCAGGGCCACGCGCGGTCACACCGTCACACATCCACTTTTGGAACGACAGTGCACAGTTAGCCCCCACGAGCCCATTCGGTTACAGCAGTGCACACGCAGTGTCACACGATCACTTGCAGTTAGACCACACGCAATCTCCCCAACACAGTAACAATGTCCCCTCCCCTAAGTCGTCCTGTTACACAAACCCAGAGTCACACCCACTAATTTTCCAGGAGGAGGGGCTAGGGGAAGGCGGTCTAGGCGTGGGGCCTCCGGCTGAGCTGCTTCTGGTAGGCGCTAGGGTTGCCGGGCAGAGAGCGCCTGGGCTCCACATCCCGCTCCGCCATTGGCTGGAGGTCGCGCTGGGGCGGGGCTTGACGCCCGGCTTCCGTCCTCACTGGCCGAGGATCAAGTTGGCTTGGAGAGGGTGACCAACTGTCCTGGTTCGCTCGGGAGGTGGGATTTTCAGTGTTTAAACCAGGCAAGCCCCCGGCAAACTCAGAAGAGTTGGGCGAGACTTTCCTGCAGTGGCGCGCAAGGCTGGGTGGGGCGCTTCTAGATCCTAGAGATTTCGTCTGAGAGGGGAGTGGGCAGGGCGTGCCCACTGGAACTAGGTTATTTATTTTCTATTGTAGAAACACATGCTCACGGTGAAAAATAGACAAGGAAATCATCATTATCATCATCATCATCATCACCATCATCATTATTCAGAGGAGGCTCTGGCTTACCTTAGGCCCTCAGTCTCCTTTCCCGTTAACAATGCTTTGTTTCACCTAAGCCTGCATAAGCCTATTAATGACTTTTTCAGAGTCCTCGCCGGTGACTTGTGTCCCGCCTGGAAGAGGGCAGCAGCAGCAGCCTCCTCAGACTTCCCCGGCCTCCACGCTGGCCCCTCCCACCTACTCTTCACCTGCAGTAGAGAGGTCTGCGTCACATCTCTTCTATGCAATATATTCCCTTTGGTAGTTCCCACCTAACTCAGAGTTAAAGCCTGGGATTTGGCCCCTGTCTCTCTGACCTCAACTCTTAGGACACTTCCCATCACTCACCTCTCTAGAACCCCACTGGTCTTCCTTCTAGATGCCATGCAAATTCCCACTTCGGAGCATTTACACTGGCTGTTCCCTCTGCCTGGAACACTATTCCTTGAGATACTTCGATGGCTTATACTCTTGCTCCTTTCAAGCAGGTCTTCTGAGCTTACATATCATCTCTTTGGAGACGCCTTCCTCTGACCACCTCAGCTAAAATAGCCTCCCCCCCCAACTCTCTTTTTACATCTGTATTTGTCTTCAGAAAAGAAAATACATCACTCACTCCCTGATATATGTGTTTATTGTCTGCCTTCCCCATTAGAATGTCAGCTTCATGATTGCACGAATTTATGTCTCAAGTGTTCACTGCTTGCATCCCTAGCTTGACACACAGCACATGCTCAATAAATGTTTGTTCAATGAACAAAGCAGGAGGATAGAAGTGTAATGAGTGGTGGAGGCTGTGGGGCCTCAATGTTGTGGTCCACCCAAACCATTCACATTAACATCCCCCCCTCCACCCCCTCCCTCCCACGGACACACTCACCATGTTGTCCGCAAGCCAAAGAGTTTGGGCTGCCAATTTCCATTTGAATTTATAAATATTAAAAAGCATTAACAGGAGTATAGGATACATATCATTTGGCACCTTATTGTGCATATTTTGAGGTTTTTCATTGTGTCAGTGCCCCTGTAGCTAAAGGTCAGGAGCATGAACCTGCCCTGAGTCAAGAAAGTTGGTAGTGAGGGAGAACACACAGCATGGGGTCTGGGGTATCTCAGAAGAAAGATGTGTCATAGGATTTGGGCAGGTGATTTGGGGACAATTCAAAGAAGTGAAAATTTGGTCTAGATTGAATAGTATCCAGAAGGGGTAATTTTATGATTGGGTATGCTACTACATCTTCTCTATAGAGAGGACTAGAAAGAGGCTAAAACTGTAATTGGCTAAAAAAAAAAAAAAGAAAAGAAAGCAGCCACTCATTAATCAGGATAGGGGATGTTGGGTGATTTCTGTGGTTTAGACAATGTCTCTGACATTTTGTCTGTGTTCAGACATGATTTTGAAGTGGTTTCAACTTTGTCTTTTTTTTTTAAGTTTATTTATTTTGAGAGAGAGATAGAGAGCAAGCAGGAGAGGGACAGAGAGAGAGAGAGAGAGAGAGAGAGAGAGAATCAAAAGCAGGCTCTGCACTGTCGGTACACAGCTCAATGTGGGGCTCGAACTCATGAACAGTGAGGTCATGACCTGAGCTGAAATCAAGAGTTGGATGCTCAACCCACTGAACCACTCAGGCGCCCCTCAATTTTGTCTTAATCCAATGAATGGCCTTCTCTGATGTTGATATTCTGTGAAATTGTTTATGTTCAATGGGAAAACATTAAAGCCTAACTGTGAATGTCAATTAGGCCAGACTGCTCCCAGAAGTCAGGGGCTGCTTTTCTCTTTCTCGGTAGACATTACAAAACTACACATCAGAAAGGTGGTGCCAGTTTCTCCATACTATACAACAGTACCCATTTCTTCACATTCTCTCCCACCTGTGTTAACTGGAATTAACGTAAAAACTTTATATGAGTGTGTGTGTGTATGTGTGTGTTATATACAATGTTACATTAGTTTCAGGTGTACAATATAGTGATTCAACACTTCCATACAACATCTGGTGCTCATCATGAACTTGCACTCCTTAATTTCCATCACCTGCTTAACTCATTCCATGTGCACACCTCCCGCCACCCCCCCCCGCCCCCCCGCCCCACCGTGCCTCACCCCAACCCCACATCCCCTCTGGTAACCATCTTATATTTCAATTTGGTAAGTGGTTTCCATTGCGCTTTTAATGGATCTTTAATTATTACAGAGGTGGTAATAATTATCACAGAGGTAAGCATTTTTATATGCTTATTGCTCATTTATATTTCTTCCACCTTTCATGTCCTTGTATGTGTTTCTGTTGGGGAGTTTGTTTCTTAGTGATTTGTAAGTTTAATATATATATATATATATATTTTTAACTTTTTTAATGTTTATTTTTGAGAGAGAGAGAGGAGAGAGAGACAGAATGAGCAGAGGGAGGGGCAGAGAGAGAGAGAGAGAGACACAGAATCTGAAGCAGGCTCACAAACCACGAGATCATGACCCAAGCCAAAGTTGGATGCTCAACCAACTGAGCCACCCAGGTGCCCCATAATATATATATTTTAATATATTTAAATATATAAACACACAATACACTATATATATATACACACACACACTATGTATATATATATATATATATATATACATATATATATACATATATATATATATATGATTAACCCATTGTCTGTTAGAGACATATTTTTTCCTAGATTGTCATTGCTTTTTTTATTTTTTAATTTTTTTTTTTTAGTTTATTTTTTGAGAGAGAGAAAGAGAGGGCAGTGGAGGGACAGAGAGAATCCCAAGCAGGCTCTGCAATGCCAGTGCAGAGCCCAATGTGGGGCTTGAACTCACGAACCATGAGATAGTGACCTAAGCTGAGATCAAGAGTCAGACACTCAACTGACTGAGCCACCCAGGCGCCCCATAAATTGTTATTGCTTTTTAATTCTGTTCACGGTGTTGCCAACATTTTAGTAGTCAAATATATCAGTCTTTTCCATTATGATGTCTCTTATAGATTTTAGCCTTAGATTTTCCATATCCCAGATCAGTTATTATTTGCTCATATTTTCATTGTGTGCTTTAAAGAATAAGTTCATATTTTTCATGCTTGACTCTTCCATTTGGAACTTATTCATGTGAAGTGTAGAGCAAAATTTGTATTTTTTTAAATTTAAATTTTAGTTAACATACTGTGAAATACTGGTTTCAGGAGAATTCAATGATTCATCACTTACATACAACACCCAGTGCTCATCACAAGTGTTCTTTTTAATATCCATCACCCATCTGGCTCATCTCCCACCCACCTCCCTCCATCAACCCTCAGTTTGTTCTCTATCATCAAAAGTCTCTTGTGGTTTGTTTCCGTCTCTTCTCTTCACCCCCCTTCCCATGTGCTCATCTGTTTTGTTTCTTAAATTCCACATGGGTGAAATCATATGGTATTTGTCTTTCTCTGATTGACTTATTTCGCTTAGCATAACACATTCTAGCTCCATCCATGTCATTGCAAATGGCAAGATTTCATTCTTTTTGATGGCTAATATTCCATTATATGTATGTATATGTATATATATGTGTGTACACACACACACACACACACACACACACACACCATCTTTATCCATTCATCAGTCGATGGACATTTGGGCTCTCTCCATAGTTTTGGCTATTGTTGATAATGCTGCTATAAACTTCGGGGTGCATCTACCCCTTTGAATCTGTATTTTTGTATCCTTTGGGTAAATACCTAATAGTATAATTGCTGGGTCATAGGGTAGTTCTATTTTTAGTTTCTTGAGGAACCTCCATACTGTTCTCCAGAGTGGCTGCACCAGTTTGCATTCCCACCAACAGTGCAAGAAGGTTCCTCTTTCTCTGCATCCTCGCCAACACCTGTTGTTTCTTGTTGTTAATGTTAACCATTGAGGTGGTTTCTCACTGTGGGTTTGATTTGTATTTCCCTGATTATGAGTGATGTTGAGCATCTTTTCATGTGTCTGTTAGCCATCTGGATGTCTTCTTTGGAAGTGTCTATCATGTCTTCTTCCCATTTCTTACCTGAGTTGTTTGGTCTTTGGATGTCGGAATCCCAGAGAACACAGGCAGCAACCTCTTTGACCTTGGCCATGGCAACTTCTTAGTAGCCATGTCGCTGAAGGTAAGGGAAACAAAAGCAAACCTGAACTATTGGGACCTCATCAAGATAAAAAGCTTCTGCACAGTGAAGGAAACAAACAATAAAACTAAAAGGCAAAATTTTACCTTTTACCCTCCCAATACTTAGGCAAGTTTCCTAACCTTGACAAAGCTATTCCTCTGTAACTGACTCTTGGCACTTCATTTTTTTTTTTTTTTTTTTTTTTTACAGCCCACAGCATGCTGAATATTCATGGCTGAAGCCATTCTGCCAGGTCTGCCTATTTCAACTCCCGTCTTGCTTAGCATGTCAGTTTGTCCCCCAAAGTCTCAAAGCCAGCTATACTTGCATTTTTATGCAAACTGATAGTGTCTTCATTTGCCTTTTTGTGCTTCTTGTGAGTTTTGCCATTTTTTTTCATGAGTCCTAAACACTCCTTCTTAAGGTTATTCTTGGGTATTTTGTTATCATTGTGAAGATAATCTATTTTTTGTTATGTTCTCTGGTTATTGCTTGTATTTGAGAAAATGTTTAATCTTGCTACCCCTGCCTGTTAAGTCTCTGTGTGCCCACTGCCCCTTGTACTTTCCTAACACCTGCCTCCTTCCCTTCAGTAAGTTTTTGGAAAGCACGGCCTTCTCAGTATTGTCAGCACATGGTAAGTGCTCAATATTTTATGTTTACTATGGGTAATAATTCTCTCCCCAGCCAAGGCGAGATACACATCCTAAACATAGAACCGTATGTTCCAGTTTATCTGGTTTGCGCCTGTGGCCCAGCATAATTATTCATAGCATCCTTTTTATTCTTAAAATTGTCTAACTTTGGATGACAGAGTACATGGTCACCCTATAATTAAAAGAGGACTATTTTAATAAGGAAACAACCCATGGTAATCATAATGCACAGGCAGATCAGTGGGAATTACTAGGGGGCAAAAAGAGACCTGTTTAATCGTATCAAGAAAGCAGCTATTAATTAGCCTTCATGTAGAATTAGGCCTGTTACAGACTTCCCTGCTGCCTAACTCAAATTCATCGTGAAATATAATAAATTGTCTATCTCAAAAAACTAATTATGAAATATTTCAGATGTTATAAAGTATTATAATAGATAGCATTGTAAGGAACACCCACATTGTCTAGCACCACCCAGCCTAAAAAATAAAACATCACCAACATAGTTGAGGCTGTGTAATTATCCGTTCCAAACTGCATCTCTTTGTCCCCCATAACTTATCCTGAACACTGTGCAATACTTTGTCATACTTCTGCATGGATTTTCATACTCTTTACATATACAGATGTAGTTTTTCACGCTCTTGGTACGTATGCCATGTAGTACTGTTTTGTGACTTTTAAACAGGTCTCATACTTGTCAAGATTGTGCATGTTGATAAATTTAATGGATATTTTTACTGCTACACAGAATTCCACTGTATGAATTTATTACCTACTCATGCGTGTTGGACAATAAATGTTTACACGGGCGAATGCTTTGTTCATGGTTAAGTAGTCCTCTTGTTGAGAGTCAATTTTAAGTTCTAACAACTTGTGGTTCTCTTTGTTTAGTGAAGTTTCTCAACAGTTATACCTCATTTTCTGCTTTATTGAACTGGTTAGAACTGGTGTTAAGTGTTGATAGTGGTGATTGGCCACGTTATGCTTCCAGCGTGATGTTGGCTGTTGGTCTAAGGCAACCTCATCAAGGTACTGTCTTTAAAGTTACCAGTAATAATTTTTAGCAAATGCCTTGCATCAATTGACAGAATTTTTTTATTTGACTGGCATTGAGGTGTAAATATTACGCCACACACATATCCCAAAGGCAAATCATACTTGGGGTCCCATTAGGTTTCTGTAGTATGCCACTGAATTAGATGCTTTTGTTTTTCAGGGTTATTCCATCTGTACTCCCAGCCTCCATACCCAACTCCCAAACCTTGTACCTCTCCAATTTAAATGTTAGCGGTTTATTCTTTGATTTTTTCCAAGAATCAGTTTTTAAAATTTTTTTTAATATTTATTTTTGAGAGAGACAGAGTGAGAGTGGGGGTGTGGCAGAGAGAGAGAGAGAGAGAGAGAGACAGAATCCGAAGCAGCTCCAGGCTCCAAGCTATCGGCACAGAACCTGGCACAGGGCTTGAACTCAAGAACTGTGAGATCATGACCTGAGCTGAAGTCGGACACTTAACTGACTGAGCCACCCAGGTGCTCCAAGAATCAGTTAAGCTTATTTATCAATTCTACCATATTTCTGCTTATTTTCATTTCAAAGCCCTGCTGGACTCCCAGCCTCATCTTAGGCCACCACCATCCTTTGCTTAAGTTGTGTCAATTGGACTCCTACTGCCTTGACCTAGATTAATCTCGCCTTCTTAATCTTAACTCCCAGCCTCGGGATTCAAGTCGAGTGGCTGACAATGGAAAGCCTTCCCTGATCTTCCAGGCTAGGTCAGGTACTTCTCTGGGAACCTTCCTACATCTGTCACAGAACTACTCAGTCTCCTTCTCCTTGGACTAGAATCTCAGTAGCAGGGACAGGGCCAATTCATCGGTCTTCTCAGGTGTCAGCCAGAGGAGGCAAAGGTTAAGTGTCAATTTAAAAAAGGGAGAAAATATCTAGCAGCCATTTGCATCAGGGCCAAGGGGGATCAGCTTAAGGGGAAAATCTTTATGAAATAGGACCTCCAGAGAATGAGGAAAACCACACAAAGCAAGCATTACTCGGGGTTGTTTTTCTAACTAAACCTTTATTATTTTTTTCTTTGAAGGCTGGAACCAAAGTCCTTCGATCAGCTGTAACTGCTAGATGGAGTAAAAACCACAAGAGACTATTGGGTGATCTGTGAACAGACTGGCAGATGACGAAACAAAACCAAAAAGGATGGGAAGACTGTTCTTCTGGAAAGCTAGTCAAATTACTTGCTTATTGAAATTTGTTAGAAATAAACTAAAACATTAAATGAAATCAAAATTTTAAACTGAGCTCTAGACTTGAGGCTGTTATAAAGGCTCACCAAACAGAACTGTCAGTTGGGTTGAGTTCTCAGAATGTTTCTTAAAACCTGGTTTGTTCCCCTCAAGCAAGGTGATGCTTTGTCCTTGGCTGCAATCTGTAACACCATCACCGCCCTCAAGTGCAGGTCCCATTCTAAAAAACAGGCTTCCCTCAATTCCTGGTGGCTGCTGATCTCTCCTGATAACTGGGAAACCGCCTTTGAAGAAGGAAGATGCACCAGTGGTGGTGGCAGAGCTGGTTTTCTGGAGTCCATTTGCATCTTTTCTCCAGATGTAGTAGCATGTGCTCAAGAGTTAAGTTTGAAAAAAACTCCATTGTGAAAAGTGAGTTATGAAGAGTGCTCTTTATTTGAAACCTCCACAACACAGACGCCAATCTTGTCTCGCATTGAATCATTAGCTGTGCACATCAACACATTCCAAGCACAAATTAAGAAATGCAAACAGAACAAAAAAATATATATATATATAATTTTTTCCCCTATCCAAAGGTTTCAAGTCTCAATGCAGCAAATCCTTCTGAACACAGAATCTGAGGAGCACACTGTTCAAACAGTTGGGACAAACAGGTCCCTGCAAAGGCTAATGCCTTTTTAACACATGGGCTGGGGATCATGGACGGCATGGAACAGGGAGGAGGAGGTGAGGAAAAGGGAGAGGGAGAGAAAATGAGCAGGACAGGGGCAATGGGTATGCGCTGGGGAAGCTGGGACACACACATGGTGAGTTGATGGATTTCATTTATTGGTTTTTGACATTTTCTTTCGGGTTCTTTTTTGTTTTCATTTCCCCCCATTCCCAGGTCCAACAATGATAGAAAAACCCCACAGTGGTGGGCAGAGCCTTATTAGGCCAGCCCAAAGCCTTCAGAGCACTCCTGGATGGCCAACAGTAGCATGTGGCGGAGCTTCTCAAAGCTCTCATAGGCAGGCAGGTCCAGCTGATTGAAACTAGGGAAAGAAGAAAAATCAGTTTGTGACAAAAGATTATAACCAAATCCCTGTGTTCCCATGGTGCCCACTGACCTGTCCTCCCTAAGGGAACCTACTCCTCACTTCTTGAAGACTTGCTGTTCTAGCCTAGCCTGCTCTGCCCTCTTCTAATCTGGCCCCAATACTGGCCATGAGGCACCTAAAATGTAAATCTGACCCTGTCACTCCTTAAACACCACAGCCTTGCCTATGGGCTAATGTGCAAGCTCCAAGGAGGCCTTTGGGGTCACTGGTGATCCAACCTCTGCTCAGTTATTCAGCCTTCTGTTGCCTGCAACCTCTTGCTCCAACTAAGCCCTGGAGTACACTGTGCTCTCATGTGGCAGTGTTGACCTGCAATGTCTCCCCAACCTACTGTGAATCTGGGCCAGCTTCTCATCTCAAACATCACCTTTTCCACAAAACTATCAAACTGTGAGCTACCCCAAGGTCTAGCATAGCTGGGGCCAGATTTGGGTTCCTGCCCTTGGGTAGGGGCCTAGAAGCAGCAAATATGCAAGCTCAATCATGAATGCTTAAAACAGGGAACAAATCCTTCCTCTTACCATGTGTGAGCTGAAGGCAGGCGATCTGTGGACCTGTCATCTCGATGGATCTGAAACTTCTGAATGCCATTCATACCTTCAAGGGCAGCAAAGCCTTGCAAGGGCACTTTGGAAGTACCCGTGACAAACTGGAGGAACTTGGCACGGTCAGCTTGGTCGAAAGAACGCAATGCTCTCCAGAACCACTGGATCTGTGGGAAAGGACACAAGAAGCCAGTGTTAGGTAGAGAGCTCTTGAAAAGAGGGGGGGATAGGATTTGAAATCTTAGGCTAGTCCCTTCCGTGAAATGGGCTTCAGTTCCTCCATTCATAAGATGAGCAAAAACATCACCTGAAAACATGTTCTAGAAGGATGAAGAGTTAGGTGTAAGTAAGCTGTCACCTATACCCCCTTCATGTCCCCAAAGAGTACTGGTTTATTTGGTGTCATACAAACTAGCACTGCTTAGGGATAGGAGAAAGATGCCAGTAGCAGCTCACCTGAATAGAGTTGGACTGGTACTTGTGGTATTCAGTGTTGGATTTCAAATCATCAATGTCAATTGTGGGCAGTCCTGATATGAGTAGCTCTAACTCCTGCTCAGTGAAGATAGAAATGAGGCGCTTTGGAATGATCTCATAGAAGCCTTCTAAGAAAGCTGCCAGCTGTTTACGGATGGCTCCTGGGGAGAGAACCAACAAGCCATGCGGCATCTAAACTCACACAACTGGTAGAGGTCAGAGGTCCTCAATCTGGCTCCAGCTGCAACTAGGATTGTGAATGGTATACCTGCCTCACCTAACACTGTTTCTGGGCCCCTGTATAGGGTGAATTAAGGGAAATATTTTTTGGTCAGGTGTTTGGACTCTGGCTGGGATTTGTGGCTGGCACAGGGGAAGAGAAAAAACAGTATCTGTGAAATGAGTGAGGCCTGACCTCTTCCCATATGAGCAACAAGGAGTATAAGGGACATTTCCCCTACCTGTCATTCTCATCTGGCACACCAGGTGTACATACTCCTTCTTATTCTCTTCTGTTACCAAGATGTTGGCCCCATTAGGTTTGAGGTCACGAACTTCACAGACTCCAAACTCTTGGACCTGGAACACCCAAAACACCAATCATTCATACCAGGCTTGGTCCAGGATGGGATTTATATAGCTACCTGGGAATATGTAAAATCTTTGCCATGTCCTGGGTAGAGAGATGAAGCAAGGTCATAAAAAAGTATCTTTTCTCAGGAGCTCATAACTTTGTAATAGAGAAAAGCCAAGGGTTTGGCTTCAAAACACATAAAGGCTGAAAATAAGGAAATTGTCAATGGTAAAAGGGAAAAGGCATGATTAACGTGTAATATGATACAGTACAATCTATATGGAAAACAATTTGGAGGAAGACTGATATTTATTTATACCATTTTTCTACAATGAACTACTTCTGGAAATGAAGAATATGGAATTGGAGACTTTAAATACATATATACATATATATATGTATATAAATAAAGAGGAAACTAGGAACTTGAATTGTTTTACAAATCCTGGTTTTTCTGTTTGTGATGTCTCATATAAATACCCACTGCTCACTGCTGGATGGGGAATGGAGCATGGGACTTAAAAGTTGAGATGCTTCCTTAGAAGCATAAGAGATTATCCAATCCCAGTTCAAGGGTGGCCCCATAATGGGTTTCCTGGACTAGCTAGAATGTGCTGTGGTGACAATTTCTTGACCTACCTCAGTGCTGAAGGTGAGGTCATAACCTAGTGTGGAGACATCATTTTCCAGCAGATAAACCAGGCCCTGGTAGAAGTGGTAATCTTCACTCTCCATATCCGTATATCTAGAAAAACACGATCAGGGTCACCATGGGTTAGGGTGCAGGAGAGAAGCATGGGGGTGGGACACAAGAAAAGAACCTGTCAAAAGAGAATGTGGATCCTTTGCCACATCCTCACCTGACAGACTTGCCCAAGATGTGTTTGTAGAAGGACCGAGTAAAATAGCACTCCAGGAGGCGGTTGTCATATACAGCTTTGGCCACAATGCGTCCAACAAACTTGAAGTAGCTGAGGTGGTTGGGGTTGCAGTGGGAAGATGGGTTGATGGTGTAGGTGACCCGATCACCGGGTGAGGTACGGAACAAGGCATACATAGGATTAAACATCTCCCGAGAGATGATCATATACCACTCCCGTAGGAGCCCTCCAGCATCCTGCCCTTCTTCTCCTTCAAACACTATATACCTGCGTAAGAGACCAGAAACAGATGTGCAGAAAGCCCAGGACAAATCCATTCATTTATGTAGTATGACCCGAGTGAGTGAGTGAAGCAATGGCTGGGGGGTACAGGATCAGAGAACAGAAGTGAATACAGAGTGCCAGGAAAGCCCAGAGGAAGGGTAGGGATCTGGGACAAAAAAAAAGCATCAACAGAAAAGAAGTCCTGAATTATCAGTAAAGGTTCATCAACAGGAAAGGTATAGAGGCTTAAATGAGGGCCTCACTTAGGGAAAGCAGGGAGAGGAGGAATCCAGCGGTGTCAGAGAGGGCTGATCAGGCTGATACCTGTTAAGGATTTGGTGGTGGAGGAGCAGGGCCCAGTCTGTCTCAGAAGTGTCTCTGACTTCCTATATGATTACATGGATGGGGAACCCATGCCACGAGGGAGAGGAGGAATCAAGTTCCTGAGCTCAGGAGCGTCAAACTACTCCAACAGGTCTTTCATCTCACTGGCATTAAACTGCTGATCTCTTCTAGGTGGCTTCAGAATCACCAGTAAACAATTACCAATTTGGTGAGGAGCCACTCATGCAAGTGTGGTCTCCCTGAAGCCAGGATACCATTTGCTCAGCAGTCTTCCCATTCCTAATGTAACAACAGAGAAAGCTCTCTGTGAAGCCATCAGGTTTATCCTTATAAATGCCAAAGACTCTTCTCTCTGGGATTTGTTGCATAGCTCATCCCAAAGGTCAGCCTAGCCAGCATTAGACCAGTCTTCTGAGACCAGACCGAGAAGACAGAAGACAGCTCAGTGAGACTATCTCTACCAGGTTCCTATTTGGAATTCCTGCTGGGGAGGGCAGCACCTCCCTCAGTTCCTGGGCATATCTGGTGCTTAAGTAAGCCTTCACTACCATGTAGGAAGTTGCTCCACCCTCCCATCCTCTTTTCTCTCTTATGGGCTCTTACAATCGATTCTTCATTTCTTCAGGGGATTTCCGGTGCAGTTCACGATAGGAATCTTCAAACACATGATCACGGCGGACGTGCACAGCCATGTCTTCTTTCCGAAGCCCCTCATCCAAACGTTCTAGCTCTTGGCGGAAATATCTTGGGAGGCAGAAAAGGAAAATAGGATTGGGGGTGGCAGAGCAAACTTCTGTTTGCTTGATCTTGATTAGGATGAAGACCCACAGTGATGTTCCTCCCATCCTCCCAACACTTTGATCCTTGCTCCCCAAATGTTCCCCTGGGGAAGTGCCCAGTAGTTCGGAGAGGCAGGTTATTCATTACCAACTCTAAATTTTTCCCATCTCCACCGAATAAAGGCCCAGAGTCTGTGGCAGAGAATTTCTGCTGAGCCATGCTGTAAGTGTACTATGGCTACCTGCACCTCCTGTATTACCCCAAAGGATGGAATGGAACTTTAGGAGTCATGTGATTAAACAAAGGTTTTGCACTTCTCTGAGGAAGGATGGAGAAGACCAGGGAGTATTTAGGTACAATGACTGTCAGAGACACAGATGAATCTCTTCCCTCCCACCCAGCACCATTTCCAAGGGCTGCCACCAATGGAAACTTCTTTCTCTGAAAACACTCCTTCGGGAGGAATTTTGGCTCCTTTCTGGGAGAGAAGATAGCATTTGAAAAGTTCCCATCCCCACAGCCTCCAAGGCACATACTTGCGCTTGACATCAAAGTCGAGGACACGAATGTAGTCTACCAGGACAGCAAAAGGTCCATCAGCGAGGTGGGTGGTGGACTGCCGTAGGATCTGGTTTAACACAGTGCGGTGAGTCTCTGTGGGGAGAAAGGGACAGCAGGAATCAGCACATCCTGGTTCCCAGAAGACTACATGATAGCCAACCAACCAGCAACTTTCTTATTTCAGAGAAAAAAGTATGGCACAAAAGGGCTTTCAGATCTGGTCCCTACCCTCATTAGCTTCATTCTCTTTCTCCCCCTACCCACCCAGCCACCCCCCCCCACACACTCTCTCTCTCTCTCACTCAGTCCCATCCCTCTCCCCCATGAAACAGCTAAGAATAAAATGTATGAAATGACCCTGTATAAAAAATGAATCCTTCTACGCTGGAGGCCTAAGAGTTCCCTGTACCTGCAAAGCGAAGGAACTTCTGCGTGTCAGGGGGCAGGCTTGAGGAGATGTGCATAGATGAGGGCTCCCTGGAGAAGAATGGGTCAAGGGAGGAAGGAGTGGCTGGGGTTAAGGGGGCAGGGGAGAGTGGAGGAGGCTCATCCTTGATGTGTGCCAGCTGGCTCTCACGGGTGTCTCGGACAGGAGGCTTGCTCTCTCGCTCTGTGGCATGGACCAGGAAGAAGGCCTCGACAGCTGGCTGTAGCACTGGGGGTAGGAATGATAGGGAAGTTTTGAAACTTCAACATACAAACCTCTTTTCCTTCATGATCAAATTACAGAAGTACAGTATGGAAGAAATACTGAAAACCTGCAGGAGAAATACAATGGTAACAAAGAAAAATGAAGCCACGGAGGAAGTCTGAGCCTCCTTGAAACTAAAGAAAAATGGAGGGGCGCCTGGGTGGCTCAGTTGGTTACGTGTCCGACTTCGGCTCAGGTCATGATCTCGCGGTCCGTGAGTTCGAGCCCCGCGTCGGGCTCTGTGCTGACAGCTCAGAGCCTGGAGCCTGTTTCAGATTCTGTGTCTCCCTCTCTCTCTGACCCTCCCCTGTTCGTGCTGTGTCTCTGTCTCAAAAATAAATAAACGTTAAAAAAATTAAAAAAAAATAAATAAAGAAAAATGGAATAGGCTACCAGTTATAAAGATTCCCCTGGTCTAAAAAGTGAAAGATACCAGCTACTAAAAGAGAAGGCAAATCTTTTTTTTCTGATACTAAAGTGACAGAATTTGAATTCTCCTTTGAATTCTCATTTCAGAGACACTGAGAGGGGTGATCTGGAAGGAAAAAAGTTAAGCTGGCAGAAAGGGCCCAGAGCAGATCAGTGGGTTGGGACCTTGGCCCAAAGGCCACAACTCACCTAGCACCGCATGCTGGTCATGGGATTCCTCCAGTTCCTTTAGACACTCTCCCAGCATGTCCCATAGCTCGTCCAAGCTCAGCTGCTCACTGAGCAGGGGTAACTCAGGTGGCCTCTCCTCCTTCTCCCCTTGTGAGGTTCCATCTGAGCCTACAGGCCACACAGAAGAGAGACAGAAAGCCTTTGAGGTATTTCCTTCATTTAGCTTTTTCCCAGACCAGCTGTGCAGGCCATTAGATCAAGGAGACTGGCTCACTGGCTACTAAGTAATACTGAGTGACATCTGAAAGTAAGCTCTAATCCTACACTGGATGACATTTAAATTTAAATAAAATTAATACAATAAAAAATTTGGTTTCTCACTTGCAAGAGCCACATTCAAGGAAACTGAAGCCAAGAGAGATTTGCTTCAGGTACCAGAGTCACTAAATGGGGGAGCCACAACTGAAACACGTGCTGTCTCCACATCTAACATCACATCACAGTTTCTTAACTCCAGGAATTGTAGTGTATGCTACGAATCTCTAATAAGGGCGCGAGATGGTGATATTGATCTTCGTTGGTAAAAGCCTATTAACGTTTACAAAAACCAGCGTTCAGTGGAACAAACTGGAAAACAGAGCTTATATATGTGGAGAACAGGGGACCCAGCAGACACTTCATGAAGACTGGCTCTTTTGGTGCACTGGAAACAGGAAGTAGTACTGACCGATGGACGGAGTATCCTGAGCACCGGGAGATGGCTGGTCCACATCCATGGGTGACTCCTCTCTCCGGACAGAGGCCTCTGACTGGCTTGACTCCGACTGGATAAAAGGGAGACAAAGTCACATAAAGGGTGCAATGCAACTCTGCTTTCCTCAGGGAGAGGCTAGAGGCTGTTTCTATCCATTCTCACACATACTAAGTTTGGAAAGAGGTTTCCTATATATTTGGTCAGAAAACCCTGTGGCTTTCCAGAACAAAAGAATGGCCTTCCCACCTCCTTTGCTGTCCTCCACCCTGAGCTAGCAAGCTTTTCCGAAAAGCTCCTTAGATTCCTGCATTGCCTCCACTCTACTCTTGACCTACATCTAGTCAGACACCAGCCTTCTGGATACAGACTTGGAAGACTTCTTCTGGGGACAGATTACATATATGTGCATCTACATATAAAACTCAAGTGAACAGACTGTAGGTTTGGCTCTCTGTTTCTGTTTGCTCAGAAAAGGGGAAATAATAAGGGAAAGCCTTTGATGGGTGGCATTATTCACAAAGCCAACATCTACCCTATCGGGTGTGGGAAAGACGGGGCAGAAAAAAGTACTTCAGAATAATAGCTGTTTTCCCTTTCTCCCTTGTTGGGAGTCACAGCCCTCAAATTCTAGGACATTCCCAGCATGCTCAATGAAATCATACTGTAGAATAGTAATTATACGTAAAGAAAAACCAAGCCTCAGGATACCTTTATTTCCTGGATCTTGGGAAGGTGACTTGCATGTTTCAAGAACAGGAAAACAATGAGAGTGCCACAGCATACATACATGATGCCAGGCTTTTCCCGCAGCCACTCTGTGCTGGGATCCCAACAATGAGTTGGCTATCTAGAAACCTGAGGGTTTCTTCCTAAAAGTGACTGAGTGCCTAGGTGCCATGGTACCAAGAGAGTATGGAAAACAGAAGCAGAGGCCAGAGTAGATGGACCAGCCATAGCCTAGAAAAGGCTGTGTGGGACGTAGACCAAGCTTGGGAGAATTTCAAGGGCTGGATTCCTGATGTATTTGCATTATTCCAAGAGACTGAAAAATCTTTATTCCACATCCCCTTAGAACCCAGACACTTAGCATTATGCAGTATGCAAAAGCGCCACTATTGACTGGATAGCTGGGAGTGGGGTATGATGGCCAAGCTTTAAATCATATCAATCCAAACCAAACCAACAAAACAATGAACAAACAGTAGAGAAAACACCAACAGAAAGTAACCCTGTTGTCCAGAAGCATTCATACAGCAAACTTAATGCAAAAGCATACAAGGTAAGGGCAGTGAAACCCCACTGACGATGTGGTGGGGAGGGGAGAGAGACAAATGAATGAGGGGCCACAGGCATCATGCTAACCGTTGCTGCTTGTTGCTGTCTCCGCGCCCTTTGACCCTCACGTACCATTTGTATAATGGCATCAGCCTCAGCCTCCAGCTGCCGAACAGCTGCCTGGATGCTGCTAGCTGAGCCTAAACCGGAGGAACCTGGGAGAAAGAAAAAGAAAGGCAAGGTATAAAATGTAGAAAGAGAGAATGCCCAATATTCTCTCTCCCATCGCCTGGGCTGCCACAGGGCATCCTGCTGAAGTCTCTGAGCTTTATTTAGCTCAGGCAGCTACACAGTGCTCATCACCAGGCACTAAGAGCTACCATTACAAGTAAGGGCAGGGGGCATGGTGGTACACAGATGGATAGTAGCAGGTAGAGAAGGTTCTGTGGGACAGGAAGAAAGGTAGGATTTGGTAGGCCATGGCTGAGGCAACATGGCTGCAAAGTTTTAGTCAGGAGTGAGCCAAGAAGCAGAACGGAGACACGGTGACTTAAACCTTATCCAGCGAAAGATCTGCCCCCAATTTCTTTGCCAGATTTCCACTCCCCTTTAATTCTCACTTGCCCTAATGAATTTCCTATGCAGACAGCTTGAGTGAGATACAGAATGCAGCCATCAACATTCTAGGGAAGTATCATCATTTCCTTTTTTGGAAAGTTCAAGCAGGATGGAGACATGACATTAGGTCCTGCCCTCCAGGGACTCTGAGTTCACCACCACCAACCCTGACCCTCAACTGGACACTCCAGTTCCATACCTAGCCTGCCTGTCTGCTTGGCTTTCTTGTTAGCTCGGCGTGTGTCGTCCCGGAGCTGGATGATGACCTGCAGTACCCTCAAGAAGAACTTCTGGGTAGATGTCTTGGATGTCAACATGGACATAGAAGGCAGCTGGAGCTCCCGGCCACCCAGAGGTCGCTTCTGAGATGCCACAATTACCACATTCTCAGCCATGTCAAACCTGGACAGTGTAGAGGTGGCTTGCGTATATTGACCGCATCAAAGCACAAACATCCAGAGTGAGCAGGGCTTTTTGGTGTTGGCTAGAGGGTTAAAGAATCTCCAAAGGAAATCCCACAGTGGGGAAAAAATAGGGTCAGGTATGTATAGGACAGATAAAGAAATCTGCCCAGAGAGGGGGGAAAAAGAAAAAAAAAACAAACAAACCAGGAAACCAGCAAGAGCCACCTTTTAGAATATCCCAGATTTTGGCCCCATAGCCAAATGAGTGGCTACCACCCACCTGCTCTGCATTTTGCCTTTCAGCTTCGTGGTCTGTGGCTGCTCCTCAGGTAGGCCATCAGGAGAGAGGGTCTCACACTGGGCTCGCCGCTGCTGTTCTAGGTTATATTCCCGTAACTCAGCCAGAAGGGTACCTGGGTCAAGTAGAGGAGCCACCAAGTGTTCAGACTTCCCTAGTGAAGCAGCTGAAAGCCAAACCTTTGCAAGAAACCTACCAGGCTATTGTCTTTGCTCAGCTGCAGAGAATCTGGAGTGAGCAGAATTTTGCTGTTCACCTATGTGTGTTCATGGATCAACCATCCAGAGACTACCAATTTACCCTGCCTCAAGAATCTGTAGAATCTACATGAAATGCAGATCAGTACAGAGAACAAAAAGTATCGGTTTGGGAGCCTGTATACATTTTGAGGATAAGGAAAGAACTGCAGGAGAGTGCCTAGGACACTGCCTGGCCCATGGGTGTTGAATGGTAGCAGTCAAGAAAGGTCAGACTGTGGCCAAATTCCTCCTGGAAGAACCTTATAGTTCTCATGTAGCAAAGAACATAACGTCCTGGGTCATAACAGTTTAATTAACACCCATATCACCTAAGCCCCAGGCACATTTGTGGGGAGAGAACTAACCAGGTAACCAAAATCTAGGGAGAGCCATGATTGGGATGGGAGTGGGAGAGAGCAAACAGGCTCTCTATGCTGAAAGAAAACCTGGCTCTACTCGTCAATTCAATTGCTTCATCAACCTGGGTTTTAGTTTTCTCTTGGTAACAACAGGAAGGAAGATTGAAATGAGACAATTTCCAAGTGTTCTTAGAACTTTTGTACCCTCACAAGTACACAAAGGCAGAGGGTACCATTTGGACTCTCAATTCTTGAGCCTAACCTAAGTGCAGGTGCATCTCTGAGGTGGTGAAGTTGCCTAAGCAGGTTCATCATAGGACTCCTGCAAGTGCCCAGAATGTAGAAATGGAAGAAAGAGCACTGCTGGTCCTATACATGATCGTTTCCCTTTACTACTAAGCATGGATTACGTGCCACGTGCCGGGCACTGGCAATATAGAGAAAAGCCCAGCCTCGCTCTCCATGAACAACTGAGCAGGGGAAAACAGATGATAACCCAGTATTATCAGTGTTGCAATGGACGAGAGTACAGGGGGCTATGCTACACAAGTGGAAGGAGTTTGATTCAACCTGGGGATTCGGGGAAGGCTTCCACTTGGCTTCCCCAAGAGGGGATATCTCAGTGGAAGGTTTCAGAAAGACAAGACGTTTTACTCCTGTTATTACCTATCTGTTTACAAAGAGTATAGCCCAGATGGCGAGCTCCATTCAGTAGCAGCTTGAGAACAGTGTCCCGGGTTGCAGGGTCCCCCCGAGAGAGCTGTAGTAACACATTTGCTGCATCTTCCAGACCTTCTTCAGAACAAGAGTGTGACGTCAACACCTGGGAAAAAGAAAAGAGAAGGGGTGAGCCTCAACTTAAGAATTAAAACTTTATCTACTCCCATTTACCTTTTCTCCCCCAGTCTTGGGAATTCAGAAGAGCCTGGACTCACCTCCACAGAGAGCTGTAGCTGGTTTTCCGTGAGGCCAGAGGATACCATCTTAAAGTCTGCACTGCTGCTGCCCCCATCACCCACCTTTGCTGGAGATTTGCTGGCCTTAGTAGTTGTAGAAGCTTTGAGGAAACAGATGAAACACTGTAAGCCTCTAAAACGCACAGGCCAGAACCAAGAAATCACTAAATCATCCAGGGCTTCAATACGGGAAAGTAGTGAAAATGAAAAGCCACCCACCAAAGCCAAATCCCAATGACTCAGTTTGTCAAGGAGTCTCAGGACTAAACATTTCTCAACTGTTTCCCTACCATTGAGCCCCTTCCTCAAAATCTTCAAATAATTCTTACTAGTCTGCTGTAGGGCTCATTCCCTTTATTTCCTAGGACAGCTTGGCTAGTCTACCCTGATTCACATGGTGTCCTGCCTGTTCTTGAACTCTGTCCTGAGAACTGGCTCCTTCAACCAGGATGGAAAGGTTGGGAGTTCTTTGAAAATAGGGACTTTCTCTCTCTATCCTCCTTTTGGTGCTTAGCCTAGGGAAGCCACATTTAGTGAATGCCTGCTGGTCTTTACGAGTGTCTGTGTGGGTGGATGGATGGGTGTGGGGAGGAAAAGGATGGAGAGAGTGAATTGGGACTGATGAGGTCAAGAATGAACGCCTCTGGCTCTCACAAACACAAACCAAGCTGACTGCTATCATTTAGGGAGTAATACCTGGATGGGGGAGTGAGGGGTGAGGTGGGTGTACACACCCCAGGCTTCCAGCCTACATCCACACTTACTTGAAACAGTAGTGGTAGCAGTCGTGGGGGTAGTCACCGTGGTCGAAGCAGCTACGGCAATGGTGGATATAGCCGTGGCAACAACCAGAGCTGGAGCAGAAGTGACAGGGGTGGTTGCAGCAGGGGGAGTGGGCGTGCTGGAGGCGGCAGTGGTAGTGGTGGTAGATGTGGTTGAGGTGGCAACAGTGGTGGAGGAAGCACTGCTGCCAGAATTAGCCTGTGCTTCCGATACTTTGTTTTCTGGGAGAGCAATTGAGATGAGAGAAAGGAGTCTGAGGAGTTTCTCAGTTAAGAGAGAGCTCCGGCGGATGACTGGGTGTGACAACATGTTCATGAGCTGCCCCAGGGGAGAGGCCTCGAGGCTGTATGGGGAGGTTTCCCCCTCACCACCAGCGCTCACTGGCACTGACTTCACGGAGTTCTTGCCTTTCCGGCTGACATTCATGTTGTCCAGTTTTACCAATAAATCCCAGAAGTCTGTGCAAATGCCACTGCTGGTGGACTGTGAAGAGCATGGGCTGCAGGCCTGCTTACTGCCCCTCTCCCGATCGCTCTCACAGTTTGTTTCTTTGGTCCGCTGCTGTGTAAAGTGGCTGGGAAATACCTGCCGGCAAGAGAAGGACATGCTTGATCTAGGGGGTGCACAGAGAAAATATGTCTTCTTGACAAGGAAAGACAACTGGTTCCTAGACTCTCTACTCCTTTGGATAGCTTTGGCAACATGGGAGAGATGTCATACAGGAGTTTTATCTAACTGATGGTGAAGTGGCCCAAAGAAACAAACAAGGGCTTTGAAGGGAGATGATTAGCTAACTTCTGAGCGCCAGTCTCTGTATTTATGAAATGGGGAGCACACCTATGCATAATGTATTTCTGCACAGTGCCTGGCACAAGGCAGGCCCTCAACAAATGGCATCAATGATTATTAAAAAGAAAACTGAACTAAGTTCTAGGTCCAGCTCCATCACTTACTAGCCATGTGACAAAGCCACTAAAAATTTCTGTACCCCAGCTTCTTCATGTGTAAAATGGGAATCATACAGATTACTGAAAGTTGTTTTGATAACGAAATGATATAATGCACAAAAATTGCAAAAAGTAAAAAGAACCCCACAAAATTATTCACTTGACAACTCTCAGAAACAATACAGGCCTCAGCACTAACGGTGAAGAAAGACCTACTTGCTCTCTCAGAGTTCAGATTTCATCTAGGCTGTGATTGCCATCCCTCTTCCATCCCCAAGAGTTGGTTGGGTTCAAGCTCACCTTGGCCAACTGAATGAGTGTGTCCAGAACATGTCTGCAGACAACAGGAGCAGCCTGGGGGTGGATGTGGACAGTGGAGCCACTGCTTGCATGCTTCTCGGTATGTTTGCGACCCCCTGAACGTTGAATCTGGAATATATTAGTCCTGCAGCCTAGGGCTGCGTCCATAGATACTGAGAGCCAGGAAAGCTGGTTGGAGCTCTTAGACTCCATCTTGTGTAGGAGGTCCAGGGGCCGGTGTTCGTGGCTGCCTGATCCACAGCTCTTGCTTGACTTTTTGCCCTTCTCCTCACTTGAGGAGAGCTTGGGTGTTTCAATGCACAGCTCACTCTCACTGCTACGCTGCAAAATGGACAACAGGCTGCGGATGACCCAGTGGCGAGTCTGCGCATGGTAGCAGAGATTTCTCAGTACTCGGTGTAGACGGCTTGTATTAAGCTTTGGCTCATCCACGAAAAGTAGGACCAGGAGACAGGATAGGGCTTCGTGGTCCAGGAGGAGTCGTCCTCGGAGGCGGAGGAGAGTGTCTACATTACTGCCAGAAGGCCTGGAACAGAGCATAGTTTCTGGGTAACACGTAGCTAGAATGCTGGGATTAGGTATAAGGCCTGGGGAAGGGGGATGAGCTGCATACCTCCAAGGAGGCATAAGAAGGAGAAGTGCCTAAGTCTAAGGGCTCTTAATAATAAGAGCTGCCCTCTTGTGTGCCCACTGGGTACCAAGCACTCTACAATGTCTATACCAGCTGGTACGGGGCTGCTGATAAGACTAAAGAATTGCCCATTTTTGAGGTGATGAACAAGAGGCTCAAATAGGTTAAGTGACTTGCCTTACATCACATGATATCTGTATCATCAATTGGTAAAATTGGATTGTACTTGAAGTCTTAAAAATAATGTTTATTTCTGCCTTCTCTAGACTACTAGGGGGTTGCCTGCCTGCCTCATAGAGACTGATCACTCCCTTTACATTTTGGCATGTTGGGTACAGTCTGCTTCAGCCTGGGTAGTAATGAACTCCTCTTCTTCTGTGGCCTAGATATTACAATCTCTAGGCAAATGGCTTTCCTTATACCACAACCTGCTGCCAGCCTGCCTTACTTTGTGATTATGGTTTACAATAGCTACACCAACCCCAAAGTGTGGCTTTCTGAAGGTGAGTCCAAAGATTTGGCTCCCCACTCATTCAAGGCAACAGCTGGAGAGTTCACTGAGTCCCTCTACCTGTAAATTAAGGATGTTGGACTGGCAGTATATGGGAGAGATGATATGGCAAGGTGAAAAAAGACAAAGGTACCTGTTATGGCTGCTGCTACCCCCCATTTGAAAGGTGCCGCCCCTCTGCACAGCAAGGCGAGTGTACTGAACTCCACGGTTGCCACTGAGGCGACTGGTGAAAGCTGGAAGAAAAGAAATAGGAAACTGAAACTAGGGAGGCGGGTGGTATGCCAGGTCCGGGTAACACAAAGGGCAACAACAGAGCCTTGTGTATACAAATTCAAACATTTCAGAGCCCTCCCACTTGCCTCCCTCTGTACCCGGGCTTCGGAGAATGGCAGAGAGTGCAGAGGTGCTACTGTGGCCAAAGAGCCGCTCATGCATGAGTTGTCGCTGCCGGGCTTCTTGTTCTCGCCTCAGGGCTTGAGCCTCAGCTGCAATGTCAGGTGGCATCACAGCCAACACGCTATCCTCCATGTCCTCTAGGACACTACGGCGCAGGTCTGAGGGTAGGGTCTGGATGAAGGTCACAGGGTCCATGGGAGTGTCTGAGCTAGCATTCTGTGCCAGTTCCCGTCGCTGTTGCTCAGCTCTTTGCTGTGCCAGCACCTACAGAGCAGAAGATGTCAATGGGGCACACCCACAACCAGGCATCCTGGTCCCACCAGCTCCCTGCTCACATACTTCCTCTTGGATAGCTGGAGGCAGGGCGGCCAAGAACTCAGGGCTCACTTCAGTCACACCAGGATTCCCCACCACTGCAGGAGCTGAGTTATTTGCTGAAGGGGCAGTCCGAGTTGGTGGACGAATGCCCAGCTGGTTCTGTAGGACTTCCCGGCGAATGTCATCAGGCAGAGCAGCCAGGAAAGAGGGGTCCACACCTTCGGGTAGACTGATACCTGAGGGGAGGTGCAAGACGTGAAGGAACTCGCACCTCTACCGATGCTTAAGATGCACTTGAGTAAAGAAACTCAGGGCCTTGCTTGTGGGAAATGAGCTTTGTTTGTCCTCACTGCACACAAAAGACAGGACACACAGAAGGCCCACTCACCTTCCCTAGGCTCAGAATAGCACTTGTTATATGCCAGATTCTGTGTGTACACTGTCACTTAATCTTTATAAAGACCCTACAATGTAACTATTATTACTGCCTCATTATCAATGAGAATCAGAGAAGTTAAGTGATGCCCCCAGGTTCTGAAGGTAGGTCGCTGCAGAGGGAGGAACCTGAGCTAAGATCTGTTTGACTCCAAAGCCTGGGCTCATCCTATCATGCAGCATTAACACACCCTTACCACTAAGTCCTCCTCCCATGTGTATGCCGCCTTCCAAATGGAACCGTTTGGTGGGCATTTCCATGCCAAAGGCTACAAGAAGCCTAAACAACCCCTGGGTGGCCTGAGCACACATGGAGCTCACCTGCAAGGGGATCTTCTTCTTCACTGCTTGTTGAAGGCAGTGGCTCTTCTAGGATTCCCCGGGAATCTGCTCCAGAAATGGCCACAGCAGAATCTCTGGTGGAAGAACTCTCAGAGGATGCAGGGGGAGAGCTGAAGAAAATAAATTTCAGGTTGTTTTTTGTATTAATGCTTTCCTATTTAGAAAACACTCCTACAATATCCCTTTCTTATAGAAGCTATGTTGACCTCCCTAGTGCACCAAGCGTATGCAGTAGCTAACAAGTCTACATGTGGCTTGAAAGACCCGCCATCACATCCTGCCCTCTTCTTGCTCTGTACACAATACTTACCTGTCCTCAGGGGGTGGGGCAGGTTCCCCTGACCCATCACCCCTGCCTTGCACTTCTGTGACAACTGGTGGGGCATCCCCAGGAGTGGAACTGCCTACTGTGGGCTGCTCAGAACTGCCAGCTGCTGAGGTGTCACCCACAGCTTCCTCTAGGGTACAGGAAGCCAGGCTACTGGTGTCCATGGGAGAGCCTTCCAGTTGACTGCTGACAGCTGTCAGTGCATCAGAATCTTCAGCTCTCTCTGGGGAAAGAGAGGCTAGGAGGAAGTCACATGGAGAGGTTAGATCTCTGCCTAGAAGAGGGGGCTGAATTAAGATGCAGCCAGATTAAGGGAGCCTGTCACTTTCAGATTCCCTGCAGGCAACATTTATACATGCGTGTTGGTACTGTTTATCTAAATAAACAATGTTCCTTGAAGGAAAAAACTCCTACACCTTAAGACTTTTCCAGAGCACATCATAGGCGGCATGGTATACAGCAGGAATAGTAATTAGGTTTCAATTCATCCTGTTGGAACACTGCTGAGAAGAATTTTGAGGCCCCATTTCAAACCAGTGGGAAACAGTGACATGATATAAATGGTGTCTGCCAGGATGGGAGAGCTATATGTGTGTGGGGTCAGATGCTTGCCATCCCTGAAGGATGCTGAAGCAGAGCAAGCTTTAAAATCACCCAGATCTGGATTTTAATCTCAGCTCAACCACTTACTGAGTGATCTTGGGCTAATATTTCATGTGAGTTTCAGTTTATTCATGGAGATAACACTGCCTACTTTAGAGGGTTGTTTCTGCATGCTCTTCTGACTGAGCCACCCAGGTGTCCCAGGAGGGTTTTCTGATTACCTCAATAAACTGCTGGCATCATCACTTGTATCATTAGACACTCAGATATATTATCACTTGAAGACACAGAGAAGAAACCTCAACTTTAGGAAAGCTAATGTGCAAGGTGAGAACATACTCTTTGAGAATTTGAGCTTCTATTATTTCTCTAAGAAAAGTAAAGAGAAACTACAAAGATGTCCATTCTCCACCCCTATACCCTCCTGCCCACCCCCCCCCCCCCCCCCCCCCCGCCAAAACCTTGAAATTCTACTCACTTATAGTGGGAGCTGGGGACAACTCCATCTGAGTCGTTTCTGCTTCTCCACTTGGCCTTGTGGGACCTAGTTCCTCTGGCTCTACCGGCATCAATAGCTGTGTAGAGCTTGCCCCTTCACCAGCTGGGGATTGCAGCTCTTGAGGAATGTCTCCCAAGGCTGGTGGGGGTGGGAGTGTTTGTTGTTGTGAGGGCTGCAGAGCGACAAGGGTCTCCTTGGACTCAGATGTTGCTGCATCGGTTGAAGATGGGGTTGTTGGGTAGCTGTCAGGCATAGGAGTCCCATCTTTCTCGGAAAGAATGACAATGGGGGTGTTAAGGGGCAATCAGCCAAGAACCCAGGGAACCACTTAATCAGCACAAGTGGCCTGACAAGTACCCTGCCCACCCCCGGGGCTATGACAGGTCCTAGGAACAGCTTGTGGCTGGTCTGGTATACCCAGGATGAGGGCTAAGGCACAGTGCTATCTTAGTCTCAAGAACTGGAGATCTGAATCTTTGTAGATCCTAAGAATTAAATCTTTCTGTGTCCTGGGCGGAAGGGGAAAGAGTTCAAGTCACTTTATAATGATATTTGCCTCACCCTAAATATCACCTATTCCCTTCCACCTCCCTTTCCCCCCCCCCCCCCCCCCCCGGTCCTGATTATCCAAGGAATATCTACAACTCTGATGGAGGCAACCAGTGCCAAGACTAAGTATGAATATGCCACACACCAGGGAAAGTAGTAAGTTGTATAGTTATCTTCTAATTGGGGCCTAAAATCCCTACCCCACAACAATACAACTTACTACCTCACCTCGGCATGAGCAGAATCCTCTAGCAAGGGCAGCAGGCAAAAGGCCATTTTTCCTGATGACAGACCCTTTCAAAGACCTTACTTTCATTAAAGGGACCAGGACACCTACCACCCACTTTCACTGCTTTAAAAAAAATACAGTAGTCTTTAGTATAATCATTTTGCAACCCAAATGCCAAAGGAGACAGAACGTATAGGAAAGCAGAGGAAAATTCTGAGGAGATGGGGTGGGGGAGACATAATACCACACGGACCAGTTACTAGAATCATGAAACAGCTACTGACATTAAGATTAGAAGGAGGAATACGAAACGTACAGCAGTAATACCATTTAACCCACAGAGCTACCTTCCCCAAAAGCAGATTGCTCAAGATAATATCTGCATTAGACTTTTAGATTCCAGACCCACAAAGTTTATACAAAAAGGAAAAAATAAAAAGAGACTAACATAGGATTACCAACTTTTAGTTTAGCCAAATAAAAAAGAATCCTGTCAATATCACTTAATAAAAATATTTTGATACCAAAGACCTAGAAAGGACATAATTTCTTTAAATCAAATAAATTTAGCTTTCTGAAAAACTCATTAATCCCTCTTTAGTTTTTTTTTTTTAATAAAGCTTCCTTACTTTTTAAATTAAAAAAAATTTTTTTAAATGTTTATTTTTGAGACAGAGAGAGACAGAAAGCGAGCAGGGAAGGGGCAGAGAGAGAGAAAGAAAGAATTGGAAGCTGGCTCCAGGCTCTGAGCTGTCAGCACAGAGCCTGATGTATGGCTTGAACTCGTGAACTGCAAGATCATGACCTGAGCCAAAGTCAGACGCTTAACTGACTGAGCCACCTAGGCACCCCTAAATTTTTTTTTAATGTTTATTTTTGAGAGAGAGAAAGAGAGAGCATGAGTTAGGGGAGGATCAAAGAGAGAGGGAGACAGAATCCGAAGCACGCTCCAGGCTATCAGTACAGAGCCCAACACAGGGCTCGAACCCACAGACCATGAGATCACGACCTGAGCAGAAGTTGGACACTTAACCGACTGAGGTGCCCCGATCCCTCTTTACTTTGTTCATTTCCACTAAGGACTGGCATTTGGGACTACCGCCATCAGGTATTCTCATGAAGTACCACACCATGGTGGTCACCAAAGGGGGCAGGACACATGGCCTTGCTATACATGCCAGAATGCAGCACAGCAAGATCAGAATGAGAACCTGAACAGAGCACGTCGGAGGGGAAGTGTACCGCCGTGGGAAAGACAGTAGACTGTATAGTTATCTCCAAGATGGGGTATGACCCTAAAACTATACAATCTACTACCTCATCCCACAGAGCACCAGTGTTCATTCATCTTCAGCCCACCTGGGCCAGCTACTTGGGTCAGGAAAAAGAGCCAACCAATTAGCAAGAAGGTAAAAAGGCGGGTAGAGTTACCTGAGAGGTTCTGTTCGGTGGAGTCACTGGTCTTAGATGCAGTACACTGGAAAGAGAAGAGACAGACCCATGTGGGACTTTGCAAGCACATTAAGATAGGGGTCAACTATAATAGCCACCAGTTCCAACATAAGCCATCTAGGAGTTCAATGACCTGGATGAAGATGAGCACTTTAGTGAGCAAATGTATCTCCAATTTCTCTAATACATACTTGTGTTCAAAGATGGCTTGGGGACAGGGGGGGGACTTCCAGAGGGCTGACTGAAGAGTGAGCTGGGCTTGGCATAGGACATGACCTAAACACAACTGTGAGGCCAGCAAGAATTTCTTAAAGTTTCACCTCTCTTTATTTCCCTTCCTTAGGCTCATTTTGTCTACTCCAGCTTCTTAAATCATATACCAGGCTTACTGATTTTCTATCCCTTTTCACATGTTTGAAACAATGTTATTGTTTATATCAAGCAAAACTTCCATACAAAGTTATTTGTTAGATCAAGCTTGTTATCCTAACTGAACATTTTGATATCCTTAACCTAATACCTTAACTGCTGAATGGGACATAACAGTCTTTCAACTCAAGTCTTTTAATTTCTTTGTATTTCTGTTAGATTTTACTTCATATATTTTAAAGCTAATATTGTTTAAAGTCCCCAAAACTTCTAAACCAGTAGCTTCTTTCTAAATCAAAATGAAAAATCAAGCCTTAGAAATGACATGTGGTTATGGGGCTCAGGGAAGGAACATTTCCTGATCTGAAGCCAAAACCTAAGCCTAACTTATTTAAATGATGGAATGGGGCCATCTTGGTAAGGTTGCCCCCACACTTGTTAAGTCAATCCTCAGAGAGTGAAGTGGAATTGAACCCCCAAGAGCATGGGCATAATCAAATTCATTCTTCTAATCTAGCTGCAGTCAGTGAAGGAAGAGATTACACAGTGTGACTGGTAAGTCAGGAGCCACTCTGGTTCTTTCTCCAGTTTTCCCCAGTGAGAGACAATGGAGAAATAATTTTCCCTCTGGGTTTGAATTCTTTTTCCTAAAAAACATGTGAACGTATGGTGAATTTGGAATGAATCATTTCTCAAGTTCAATGTGAACATCCCAGGATTCTTCAATGACTGGTGCTATGTGTATGCCAAAACCACATGAAAGTAAAGGTAGACATAGCCAAAGATGAATCTTCCTAGCCCTTGCAAATCACCTGTGCACTCTGATCTCTGTTCTCCTTATCTTCTTTGCCTTTGTCAGTTATCTTTGTTTCTTCCTCAGCCAACTGTTTCCTCCGTTTCTCCCGCCTTTCTTCCAGCTCCTCATCCCTCAGGAATTCCAGGTGATTGACAATGGGCACTTTAACAACTGGATCACAGAAACAAAGATCAGAGGTTGCTCAGGGGAGGTGAGGAAGGAAGCCAAGAGGCAGAGCTTGTGGCCAGAGAATGAGGGCAACATTCTCCCATGCACTCATCCTAGCTGTGGAAGGCTCACTACTGCTCAGATAACCAAGCTACCACATACCTGAAACACAGTCATGCATGCTCTCAGCATCAAGAACTTTGCATTCCTCTGTCCAGCGGGTTAGGGCTGTGGGGATGCTGGACAGGGTCCCTGTGAGGGAACAAAAGAGAATGAGATTCCTGGCCTGGTCACATGTCATCTGATGCAAAAATTGCCGTATTTTTCTAACAAGACCCAATGTCTTATCACGAGGTTTGGCACATCACAGGTATCCAGAGATAGTAAAAGTTTTGACCTTGGCTAAATTATCAAGTGGTTCTGCCCCTATAATATGTGGTTTCTCTAGGCAGGGCAGATAATGTTCTCCTTTCCCTCAGCAGGGAAAAAGTAGAAGGCGAAAAACTCTATGTATCCTCCCTTTTCACCAAACTTGCCTGCTTGACTGGTAGCTGTGCTCTGGTCATGGAAAAAGTCATCCAGCAGCTCATCATCAGATCTGGCAATAATGTGGACATCATCGTTGCCCACCAGGAGGCGGGCTCGGCCTCGGCTTTGTAGGGGAAGGCTGCTGCTCAGCTGAAGGATGTCAGCAGCAGCAGAAGGACCAAGCAACCTGTAGGGTGATGGTGGAGTGCCATGGTCACTGTAACCCATAGGGGTCTTGCAACTGTTGTTGTGATCCTTTCTGTAACCTCTAGGAAATGCTTAATGCTATTATAGACTTGATCATACTTAAGCATAAATCTTTTTTTTTTAAAGTCTTATTTATTTAGGTAAATCTCCACACCCAATGCGGGGCTCTAACTCAAGACCCTGAGATCAAGAGTCAAATGCTCCTCCGCCTGAGCCAGCCAGGTGCCCCACTAAGCATAAATCTTAGTTATCTTTCTAACCATTCCATCTGTCTGTGAACTTTATTTGGGTTGAGGTCACATATTATTCCATAGTTCCTTGTACAGTGAGTGTCACTGGTAACTCCAGGAATTGTGTTAGGGTATAATATCTCTCTTGTATACCCACTGTTGCCTGTACATGGATTATTATGTCCTTTCTTCTCACTACACTCTAAGCCTGAAGGCAGAAATCCCATCATGTCTATATTTAAAGTGTAAAGTGCTTGGCATATGAAATGATTCACTGACTGTTGAATGTATACATAGGACACTGAAGCAAAAAGATACAATCTGGTATTCTCCAGAAGGCTGCATATATAACCCAAAAAGAAACGGGACAAATGTAACTCACCTCTGGAGTATAAGAGGAGGGTTGGGCTGGCGATTCCCAGGGTAATGAACATGAATGGTGTGGCCTGTATTGGCTGTCAGCTGCCTTAGGGTTCTCTGACTGCGCCCGATGCCCTGGGTGAGACGTGTTGTGGAGGAGCCACTGCCCAGCGTCAGAGAACTGTGGTCTGCATGGCGTACCATCAGTGGGTGAGTGGTAGGGATATTTCCTGGGGATGGGGGGATGTCTGCTGCAAGGACAATATGTAAAGGGGTCAGTGTCAAAAAGAAATTTCTTCCAAGGTTGTTCAACCAGAGCCATGTCTCCTGGGCCTTACTTCCTCACACGGAAACCTGAGCTTTGTCCTTTCTCCCTCATTCCCACGCCTCATGTATAATCACTGACACTACCATAGCTTATGCCACCATCTCTTACCTAGATATTGCAACAGTCTCCTAACTAGTACCTTCTCCCAATCCATTTTCCACACGACAGCCACAGTGATGCTTTTAGACCCCTCAAAAACATGCTACTCCTCCATCTTGAAGACTCCAATCCTCTCCCCCTTCTTTACTTGCTCTTTTGTTTTTGGCCCAGATGTCACTTGCTCAGATTTTACAGATTGGCTTAATAACCCTTTACTCTGGGCTTTCTTACCATACTACAGTGTAATGCCTGCTTACTTATGATTCCTAATAGACCATAAGCTCCTTTGAGGGAAAGGGACCGTTTTATTTTTCACTGCTGTATTCTTAGTACCTAGGAAATAGTAGGCATCCTCATTTGTTCAATTTGATTTACTAAATGAAGGGAGGCTCAACGTAAGGAAGACTGACAGAAATCACAAAAATGAAAAAAAAAAATCACAGAATAGAAGGCACCTTGAAAATTATGTAATACAACCCATTTTCAAAAAAAAAAACTTTTCATTTACAGGTGACAAACTGAGGCTCAAAGAGGTAAAAGACTACTTGGCCAAGACAACAGACCAGCACAGTTCAGTATTTTCTGCTATATCATGCTTGTGATTTGGGGTCAAGACCTGCCTTTTCAAGACAGCTTGATTTTAAGAACTAGATGCTAAAAGCGAACTTTGACGTTGATAGAGGAGAAGGAAAGAGATTCACTCTCTCCTCCGAAAAGATGCGTCCTTGATGAACAGAGTGAATGTGCTCAAATCTACTCCCCAATGCCAAGCTCAAAGGTGTTCATTCAAACTCTCAAGATCCAGTGTTACAGACATAAGAATTGATTGCCCTGTCACTGTAGTGTGCACATGGGTGCGTGACGCAGTCAGCCTTGGTCTCACTTAAAAAAAAAAAAATTCAAGCAAATCATCAAGTTGTCCAGGCTCTAAAATGGCTGCCTGTTTACTGAGGTGGAGAGAACAAAAAGCAGCCTCTCACAATTCTTTCTTCTAAGTATACATTTATTGAGAGAGATGGATTCAGATATCCCTTGCCCCAGGAAGTCAGCATAGGAAAAGAAGTGCTGTCTGTATCAGATTGATAGCTGCTCTGGTTCACTGCTTGGTTTACCCTAGAGAAGGGTATAAGAATCAAGAGATAAAACCCAGCTGAGCCCCTGTATCTTACTAGCACTGGAGAACATGTTGTCAAACTCAATGATGAGATCATCCTCCCGGTCAAAGCGCTCAAATCGGACCAAGGGAGAAGCGTTCATATCAGGGTAATCCTCATCCAATTCCATTTCAGAGCCATCGTCGTCATCGTCTTCATCTCCCTCTTCACCTTCATCATCCTCCTTAAGGGGAAAATAGGAGATGGAGAATTGCTGGAGGTAAGGGTTTTCTGAAGTCTGATGTCATGGCCACATTTGCACATGAGGGAGGGAGGCGCTGAGGCTAGCAACCCAGACTGTTGGTTTTCTCCAGCTCTGTGTTCCCATGGAAGAGGTTGTCTGAACCAACCCAAACACAGTCCCCCCTCACCTGATCATCTTCCTCATCTTCCTCCTCCTCCTCCTCTTCATCCTGACTATCATCCTCATCCTCGTTACTGCCACTGCTGTCCTCTTCCTGAGTGTGCTCCTCCTCATCCTCAGGGTCCAGGATATTCATGGAATCTAAAACAAAGGGAGCACATTGGAGGACTATACTGAGCAGCTAGCAAACAGGCTACTGTGGCAGGCCGGCAGATTGAGTGGGAAGGCGATGGGGTATCTGACTCTAGGAGAGGAAGAACCAGATCTGGGGTGATGTACAGACTTAGTGAGCCAGCCCTGATTTCCTGAGAGTGCCAATCAATGCATCAACACGCTGAGCAGGGTGGCTGAATGTGGAGGCTGGCTACAGGGTGGTGCTTCAGGAGCCATGGTCTAGGACTTGGCCAAGTCTGCTGGTGCCCCCTTGCCTTTCCAGCTCTACTTTGCTATTAACTGCATCCTGTTGGTAAGAGGGAATCTGGAGCGATGATAGCAGGTGGGTGAGAAGAAAGCGAACCAAGTAAGAAGTAACAAACTTTTGGGTAAGCAGTAGTAACATGTTATTTGAAAAACTGGCTGAGGATAAAGTGGATGATATATGTCAGCGCATGCAGACAGATGCTTCCTTATTCTGCACATGTGGGCAGCTGCCTCCAGGAAAACCCTAGTGTAGTGTCTGTCAGACGTGCAGGGCAAGAAGGGAGGCCTTTCTGGCCTCGGCACTCTCACCTTCTCGGTTGGCCTGCAAGGTGGAAGCTTGGCTGAGGTTGGAAGGAGCTTCATCCATCAGCACGTCCTCTTGTGATTCATCCTCTCCACTTCTGCTCACTGAAGGTTACAGAGCAGAGCCTTCACTGAACAACAGAGGACTTCCCTTTCCAGATTGGGTGCGTCTAAAGTAGCTATGTACACCCAGCAGATATCCACTTTTTTTTTTTTTTTGGATGAGGGAGAAGACCTAGGTTCTCTGCTGTCGACTAGCTAGGTGAGCTTGGCCAGTCACTTTACCTGTCTGAGTCTCAGTTTCCTCATCTGTAAAATGGGATGATCACATCTGCTCTGCCAATCCCACTAATTGTGAAACCACAGAGGATAATGGGTGTGAAAAGTCTTGTCAAATTTAAGAATACATGTCTACTTCCGTTTATCCTTTGATTTCCTTCATCAATAAAATAAAAACAAGTAACACAGAGACCCTTGGAGCCAGGTGACAGTAGGGTACCTTTGCCGTTTTCCGTTTGAGTTGTAAAAACGGGCCACCCTTAGGGAATGATCACACTTTTTACACTACTGAGACTCAGAGGCAGAAAGCCCCTGGATTTTGCTAAAGAACTGCAAGGAAAGCACGTTCTCACCCTACAGGCTCTACAGCCTCCTCTAGGATTCCATGAATAAAAAACACGCTTAATATGCCTGATGTATCATTTATACCGATGGCCACCCCCTCCACCTCCCCCACATAGGCAACACTTCAGATCCGCCACAGGTCTGTAGATGGTTTGTGAATTTCTCATCTGTAAGATCGTCAACATCAAGACAAGCAGCAATCTAGGCTGGCTATGAGCCCTTAGGCAGAGCTGAGCAAGCAGATGATGAAAAAAAGGGTCCTCCCAAGAGAGACTGAGACAAAGGAAAAGGCTATACTCAGTTCTGGGGCTCTCACCTATAATTGTACTGTTCCCAGATCCGCCATCCCTCTCAAGCAACTCATCTATCAGGTCCTCCAGCTCATTCTCAACCTGGAGAGAAATAGAACATATATATGGATGCACACAAGTCTATCATTGCGCTAGCACGGAAACCCTAAAAAAAGCCAGCAAGGGAGTACATATTTCCAGGATAACGTGTGACAGAGAATGTTGCATAAACACCACACATTTGGTGCTAAGAGCACAGAAGCTACCATGTGCTGTCAATCCACACTCAGACTGTCCTTCAAATGGGTTCATCCCAGTTATCTCAGACCAGGCGAGTCTTTATACTATCCAGAAATACATGCAGATCTCCTCAGAGCTAGCAGCTTAGGACTGTACGCCCCATTTCTTACAACTGCTACCAGCTCCAGAAATTACAATGCTTTCTTTAGGGTCTTTAGAAAATAGCTGTTTGAATGCTCCAGTGAGACCTGGTGCTATAGGCACAACAGTGATGTTAAGGAGTTTCCATTAATGACCAGCACCAAATAAATCAAAGACCTTGGGCCCAAAGGGGTCAGGCCAGTTTTCTACATCCACATTTCACCTGTGCCTAAGTCTGGGATTCCTGCTGGGATCCATTCCATTTCATAGTACATGGATGGCATCCTGGCCTTATCCCCACCTCTCATTTAATACAATTCAAACACATTTACTGAACATCAACTAAGCATATCATCTGTGCTCCTGTGCAAAGTAGACAGCACTGAGGCAAGGATCTAAGGTACTCACCCACCCACACCACTTGGGGATTTTGTTTAGCGCCGCAAAAGGGGTATGCTGGGTGATCTGCCTCCCTACCTGCATCTCTTGTGAACTGAGCACCTCAGGCTGCCCAGCAATCACCACTGAGTCGGTTTCAGCCTCCCCATCCATGATATCCCCATCTGCCACCTCTGTCTGAGTGACATCATGATCCTCCTCCTGCACTTCTGCTTCCCCAGGCTCGCCTGAAACAATCAACCAACCAGCAAAATAATCAAAGGGTGCCTATATGCAGGGCACCACGAGGCAAGCATGGAAGACAATAAGGTCCCTTCCCTGGGCAAGTTTACAAGTTCTCAGAGAAAAAATGAATGGGTGACAAAGGAAAAGACAAGGCTACGTGTGAGGATAGCCAAATAAGGCTGCAATTTTAAGGAATTCTTTGTGGGGCAGATTCCCACGCCACTATGACAGATCTCTAGAAGGCCAGCAATTTCCCAGGGAAACAATACCAAGCCAAAAGAGTTGTGATGCCATGCCCATAAAGTAACTATGCCCACCCAGTCTGCTCTCCAGTCCATTGGCTCTGATTCCCTACCTGGGTCCTGCTGGTTGCTATTGGAGTCCTGAGCAGCTCCTTGGGCATCCTGCTCAGACTTGCTCTTGCTAGAAGCACTCTTGCTGCCAAAAAGGCTACTAGGCTGGTTCACAATCCGGGAAAGTGTTTCCAAAGGCTTCAAAGCAGCATTGACTGTGTTGGCCATGTTTGGACTGAGGTAAAGATACAGAGATGGACTTAGCACAGAAACCTGCACTAAAAAGAACCAAGGCTCATCAGAGTAACAACTGATTCCAGGGGATGGGGCATGGACGGTACAAGGTGAGCCTGGAACATCTTGTTGTGCCAGAAGGCTTTAAAAAATTGATGGGGTCATTACCACAGGCCAAATCTGAGAATAAAAAATAATGACGGTAGTGAATTATACCATATTAAATATAAAAAGAAACTGCAGCCACAGGGATACAAACATAAGCAGAAGGAAATCTTCATTATAAAAGAATACCTGCTAATAAATAGGAATGAGAAAATCAGAAATCCTCACTTTTCGAACAGCAATGTAAGCGATCCAGGCAGGGATCACCAATAAATGCTAACCTACTGAGTTAAAAATCTTCAGGGCATAAGATATTCATATAATCTTCATATGAACTCAAAGTATCACCCATAAAACATTTATTAAGTACAAAAGGGAAAGCTAATGTTTATGTGATCAAACTTAGCATCACCAATAATGGGACAAATTAGCATTATGTGTCTCCTGATATGATGCACCAAGGGCAAATATCACCCATGTAGTATTCATGCCAGAAGTTTAACCTGAACCTAGCCATGAGGAAGCAATTAGACAAATCCAGGTTATGGAATATTCTATGAGACATTTGGCGCCTTCCAGATTCTTCAAAATAGTCAACTGTCAAAAAAAACAAGATACACATGACATCAGATGCAATTAGTGATGCTCACTGGATGCTGGATTAAAATGCTCTCTCCCAAGCTATAAAGACATACTTGGAATAACTGGGGATATTGGAATATGAACTACATGTTGAATCCTATTGTATCAATGGTAAAATTTCTTAGATGTGATGATATTCTAGCCATGTATAGGAATGTTTATTCTTAGGAGACACATGCTAAAGTATTCAGAGGTTAAGCATCATGTTGTCTGCAATGAACTTCAAATGATTCTGCTCCTAAAAGGGGGAAGGAGAGGAGGAACTAAAGCAAATAGGACAGAATGATAACCACTGGTTAATCTACATGAAACATATGGTGCTCATTACACTGTGAGTCTAAAATTTTTAAATGTTTTTAAAAAATTAATGAGCTTGTATCAAGAGGACAAAAATCAACTTGAAGAGGTCCCATGGGCCAAAGGTGCAATGGAAAAGAATAATGACTGCAGAGATCCAAATAATTCAATAAAAATAGAAAAACCAGAGAAAAGTTGCATTTGAGGTGGTGATTAAATCTATTTTGACTTTACTCTAAAAATTAGTGACTTAAGAAAAAAAATAAAAAAAGTTTTTATCCTGCCTCTTAAGTAGGAACTGTATTTCAGGGTAACCAGACTCTCCCCCCTTGAACTGGAGCTGTCACAGAAAAATGCCAGCTAATAATGTCGAAAGAATGACAGAAATTAGAAAACAGTCATTGATAATCCCCCAAAAAACTGACACAGGAAAGGATTATCAGTTGGTGTTAAGATCATTAATTAGGTATACAGCTGATAGGAAACCAGACATTTATATAGCACCAAAACAGTAATATAGGCTACTTTCTAATAAGAAGGGGGGAAATTTAACAGTACTCTACTCTAGAGTAAGTCAATTTTATCATGATTATTAATGACAGTTCAAAGAGATGTGTCTCCCCATGATGGAATATGAGATACACATCATTTATGATATATCCTAACCAGTAATTTCAAATTGCTCCATTAAGCCTCTAGCTCTAATTAGAAGTTAACAGAAAACAGGGAGTAAAGGAACAAGTTAAATGACACTGCAAGGAACCAAATGGACCAAATCTAGAAGGCAAAACATTCAGCATGACAGCAGGCCTGGTCACCTTAACAAGTTAGTGTCATTAGCAGAAATAAAATGAAAATTAAAAAATTAATTAAGATTCTGTGTTAGAATAACAGATTCAGAGGATATAGCCAGATGTAATGCAAGGTCTGTAACTAGATTCTGGTTCAGACAAAAATTTCTGAATATGGATTTGGGTGTTACATATGATGAAAATTTACTTACAAAAGCAAGGTAGAGATTTATAACTGGAAAAACAAAAAACCCTAATCCAACCTAGGTTATACAACAGCATATATGATATCATTTTAGTAAAAAATACATTTTGTATGTATATGAAAAAACCACTGAAGAATGTAGTAAAGTAACAGTGATATCTGGTGGTAGAAACCCAGTATCTACTTTTGCTTCTGCATTTTTCATGATATACATATAATCTTATAATAAAAGGTTACTTTTAATTAAGATGGGGGAATCTTGGGGAAAAAATTACTGATACAGTCCAACTCTTGAGTTTGAAGCAAATGAGAAAACTAAGGTCTAAAGAAAGGCAAGTGCCTTGCTTAAAAACCACAATACTAAGAACTCAGGTTCCCACCTATACCCAAACTTTTCCTATCACACCAGTGGCTCACTACTGATTCTGGTGAGGATACATGAAACACAAGCAAATGAAGAAATAAAAGCAGCATGATTAAAGGGAGGGCAAAAGCTTGCAGCTGAAGTTCAGGAATAATTTTACCTGGACAGGTCCAGGCTATGAGGCACTCTTGCCAGGTCGTTAACCAGTCCTTTCTTCAGGAAGAGTCGAATAATGTTGTTCATGCCATTGTGCTGGGTCTTGGCTGTGGCACTGCTGTAGAAGCTGGACGTTGAGGGGCAGGACTCCATGATAGTACTGATGATACACATCACTGCTTGAAGCCTGGGAGAGAAGTTTGACACCTCTATCATATGAATACTGCCCATTCTTAGGAGTCTTAAACTAACCGGCCTCAGATAACCCTCCTGGTGCCCTGTGTTTCCTTCTGGAAGTAACATTTAAACAGGTGAGAGCTCACTCCCTGAGTGGTAGCATTCTTAATTTTCTTTACACATAATTTAAAAAATGAGACTGAATAATCTGCTCAATTTCTTGAAGACATCAGAACTATAATGACAACATCCCTTTGTTCTAAGCTGTTTACCCTCCTCAAATGTAATCAGTTCCCTAGGTATTTTGAGGCACTAGAACTATTTGAGAGGACCAGAGAATATACAGTGCCAGTGTGACCAGAACTCTTGTTCAAGTGCTAGGAATCCCACGGGCCAAGAATGGAGTAAGGAGATGCTACTGATTATCAGCACTAGGTCAGGCATGGGTTTTACCTGGCATGTTTCTCTGTACTCTCAGCCATAGCCAGTGCCCGTCCCAGAGCTGCTTTTACTTCATTCACAAGGGCTACTTGGGCATCTGTGCCACTCCCTGCAGCAGCTAGGCTTGCGAGGAATAGGCGGGCCAGGGCAGGTGTGTCCTTGTCTTCTGCATTCTGGGTATGTGGGAGGAGGTGGTCCAGAACAAAGGCCAGCACACTGCAGTCCTGAAAAATTATTATGACATTTACTCACAAGCATAATTATGCCATATTGTTTGCACATCAACAAGGTACACATACACAAAGTTGATCCTTCAAGTCACCCAGTCAGTGATTATCAGGTCCACTTTATAGATGAGAAAACCAAGGGTGCGAAGTACAAACTAAGTGAGCAAATCCAGATTTTATGCTTTTAAACTCCACTCATTTCTCACTAGTTTACACATTTTCATTTACAGGTCACTTGATATTTCTCAAAACATTTTTATGTGTGGTATTTAAAAGAACTGTTCACAGTAAACCTACAGAACAGTTAAGGCAAGTTCAGTATTTTCCCATTCTGACAGATGGGTAATATGAGGCCCAAAGAAACAGGGCCTGTGCAAAGAACTTAACCAATGGCAAGGATTCAAATCTTGTTCATAATTAAGTGCTATAATGCCTTCATGTATTCAATTAAGTTGTAATGTTTACGGATACCTATAATGTGCTAAGGACCCTAGGCTAAAAATAGGCATTTAAAAGAGAAACAGCACAGCCACAGATATGGATATGCAAAAATATTTAATGCAAAGTAAATAGCAAAAAAAGGCCCAACAAGGAAAAGAAATTACATGAGACTTGTTCCTTCTAACAACGACTTCTGTCCTGATAATTCTTTATATTAGAAAGAAACTTAGTTCTATTGTCATTTATGCAGATATTGGATCAAAATTTTGGAATTAGAAAGGATGGCTGTATAACACTGAATGTACCAAATACCACTCAATGGTACACTTTAAAATGCTTGATTTTATGTAAATTTTGCCTCAATAAAAGCTGCATTGAAGAATTCTAGAGTCTGGAAAATTAGATACGGTGGCTAGGTTAAGATGAAACTATTAGAAATAAAAATTCCCCAGTACTGAATAAAATACAAAATTGTGTAAATATGTTATATAACATTATTAGTAAAAACTGGAAAAAAAGCTTTGCAATTTGGGAAAGCAGGGTGATGTAGTAAAAGACTTGGATTTGCAACCAGAGACCTGGATTCCAATTCTAATCCTGTTACTCTGCAGTTTGGCCTTGAACAAGTTACTAACCTTTCTGAGCCTTCTCTACTTCTCTATTAAGGGGAGCAATACCAACAACCTTCTAGTGCTGAGGTAAGGATTAATCAACAGTATTTGTAAATCACCTAGGAGTACCCAGTACCACAAGGTCATGTGACACATAATAGATACTTAATAAATTTGCAATTAAATGTCTTATTCCACAAGGAATGCTTATATTAACTACAACTGGCATAATGAGTAAAAGCTTTGAAATAAAAGCCTAATGTATATTTAGTATACATAACTCCACAAAGGACTTGTATCTAGAATATGTAAAAAATTCAGTAGAGAACAAGAATATAAGACTTGGACACCTCACAGGAGAATATCCAAATAGCCAATACAGAAAAGGATATTTTAACCATAATGCAAAATCTAGTGGATTTGTAGTAATCCACTAGAACAGCTAAAATGAAAAATAAGAAAATACCAAGTGTTGGCAAGGAGGTATGGCAAGCATACCATATGCTGTGCTTGGTAATAATATAAATGGACACAACCACTCTGGAAAACTTTTGGTGCCATTTGCGAAAGCTGAAGAGACCAGCAATTCTACTCCTTAGGCATGTTAACACCTAATAGAAACACTTAATCCAGTTTATCCTTGAATAACACGGATTTGAACTGTGTGGGTCCACTTATATGCAGATTTTTTTTTCAATATATTGGTGCCATACTGTAAATACATTTTCTCTACCTTACAATTTTTTTTACTGAAACCATTAGCAAGTCTTTATTTCCCTTACTGCCTTTTCATTTGAAATTAAATAGTTTTGATTAAACTGTTTTCTATTTAATTAAAAAAAATTGTGAACAAGCAAATTTGTATTTAAGAGTTTCAGCTCAAAGTTGCAACAATCTAAGAATTAGTGATCCAAGCAGAAATTACAATTTTATTTTTTCTCAGGGGTAATAACATTTTTCTCCCTCTAATATATGTAACCATACAAAATATGTGTTAATGGAGTGTTTATGATGTTGGTAAAGTTTCTGGTCAACAGGAGGATATTAGTAAAATATTTGGGGGAGTCAACAGTTTATGCAGATTTTCAACTACAAACGTGAGGAGAGGGGAAGGAGGTGTCAGCACCCTTAACATCCCTGCGTTGTTCGAGAGTCAACTGTATATGTTCACCAAGACATATATAAGAATGGACTGTAGCAACACTACTTTCAATACCTGTAAAATGGAAAACTACCCAATTGTCTATTAGCACTAGAATGGACAAGACTGTGTTACATTCACACAATGGAATCCTATACAGCAAATAAACTACTACCACACACAAAAGTGGATATTGCAAACAAAGGAATATACACTGTATGATTCTATTTATATAAAGTGCAAAACGAACCTATGACAACAGAACTCAAGATAATGGTTGACATTATGGAAGTTTAAAAGGGAGGGGGAGCTGTAGAAAGGCATGAAGGGGTAAGCTTTTGTGGAGTTTTTAATGTTTTAATTTGGGTAATGGTCATCCAAGAAAAACTAACGACTCATTCAGGAATTGCATATTTTTGTATGTATTTTAAAAAACTCAGATTAAAGTAAAACTAGCTTAAAAATGGCAGCTGATTTCATATTCTTTGCCTGCAACATTAATGCCCCTACTCTACTCTCAGACCATTTATTGCTTACTAACCATGAAATTAAAATATAACCTCCCAAACAAGGTTCCCTTTTTGAAAAAAATCTCCTTGGGGGCCCCTTTTATGTATATGGGAACATGATCTAGTTTCTTAAAGTGCCCTCTCACTTGAAAAATCTAACCTGAAGATAATTCCATTTCAAGACATTTCTTTCCCACAGCTCTGATAAACATTTAGGCTTTCCTTATGTTTTATGTTACCAATACTATTACCATATCAGGTGTCTTTGCACAGGTGTGAGTATATCTGGAAGATAAACACATTTTGTCTATTTGGCTTATTCTATTGTCCCCTAGACACCTTTATGTAGACAAACCACAGATACCTTTCAAATTACACATTTTCTCTTCAAGCCATTTCTTCTAACATAAAAGGAATAGAAAAACATAAAATGAGAAACATCGGAATCCTTGATTTTGTTTTTATTTTCCAAAGATCCATTTCTACCTTTAAAACATCTCTTCAACTCACCCATTTTTTTCCCAACAACTTCACCAAGATCCTGTATTACCTAGATTGCTATCTACATCAGATTCCTAATTGGTCTGACTCCAAATCTTGAGTTTTACAGTCTTTACACTGCAGAACAAGTGATTTTCTGCAAACAAATTAACAAATGGCACAAACTCACTCCCTGTAATGAACCCGATAGCTCTACATCATGGGGAAAAGCCTAGCTTCTTTAACGTGTCTAAGAGGCCTCTGCCTCTCAACATTGGGCTAACATGTGCAGGTTCCTAGCAAACTGTCTGACACATTTGTATCCAAATGATGACAGTATCAAATCTTAAGCAGATTGGAAATATTACCTCTTTAATCAGCTCAGACTGGCCCACAGTGTAGCTGTAGTTGGCAATCAGGGTAGCAATACCAACATAGGACCTCACCAACTCTGCCAGAAGACGAAGAATAGTGGAGGTGGGCATTAAAGGTTTGCTGCCCTTGCCCTTCTGCTTGCCTTCCTCAGAGGCTCGGTCCCCTTCTTTATCTTTCTTCCCATCACGAGACTCTTCTGGAGTTGATGCTGTTGAGAAAGAGTCAAACACTGGTTCAGTTTCACACTGAAATATTGGCAAACATCAAGCCTTATGTGGAAAGAGAATACTACTTCTATTCCACTTTAGGTCACTGATACAAATGGAATGTCCTCCTCATAATGCAGTGGAAGGACACATAGGATGACAGGTCTTAGATATGGTGCAGCAGGGAGGCTTTGCCCAACTGTTCACATATCTTCTGCCATTTCCCTCCTTTTATACATAATTTTGCACTCCAGAAATACTGTACTGAGAGTTCTCCAAAGACGCCTTATGTACCCCCTTTTACCTTTCCTTCCCACATGTCTCCCTGGCACACATTTACTTATCTAACTTAATTCAAATTCTGATCTCCTCCATAAATACTTTCCTGTCTCATCCAGGAATACAGAGATATAGCGGGTACATGTGCCCACTGTACCTTATCCCAGCATGCCTCCATTCCAGCAGTTATATTAAGTATGGTATCTCCTTGGTTAGATCTCAAAGATCTTTCCTATCCAAGAAGCAGCAGCTCTTGGAAGGTATCCTTAGAATTGTTTCCATGTGACATTTCTCTAATTGTTGACTAAGTAGCCAATGGGCTCTGGTAACACTGCTAGAATCCACCATGCAAGGTTTATAGCCAGAATTGTGTCACTGGCACCAAAGCTCCATACGCCAGGATAAAACCCACCATAAGAAATATATGTGGTGGTTTAAAGAGTAGATCTAAAGGATCTCACCACAGCAACCATTACTTTGTTAGTTAAGTCACAGTTCTACTAATTTTAGCATAGAGAAATCCTTTATTTACAGAACATGGAGCTCACCCTTGAGAAAAGTTCACTTAGACAAATGTGACAATTATGCCTGTATTCCCGTATCCCCTGCCCAGGACACCCACAGTTTCTTTGTTCTCTCAAGAAAGTAAGAACAAAAGAGGGAGAAAAGTAAACCATTACCTTCTCCTTGGGATGTCCCAGATGTGGAAGTCTCAGTGGAGGTACCATCTGCAGCAAAGACCTGACTCTATGGAGGAAGAATACCCCTGAGCCATTATTAATTTCAGAGACAGTTGTCTCTAAATGGTAGGAACCCTTCCCAGGGTACTCATTACGAATGCTACAGACTCTCTTTGGCTGATCTTTTAACCATCTTCACTCCGTACATACTATAATCTGTGGGAAGCTATCATTATAAACAGTGACTGGAAGATTGGGGGCACATACAAGGGACAATGAGAATGAAAAATGAATTTAATATTTCCAATCCAAAGAGAGAAAAATCCCAGATTTTACCCCAAATTTATCTTCATTCTTAGGCAACAGATAATTTACAGATACATCAAAATTAATACCTTTGAAATTTCCCTGGCATAACCTTAAACATGGAGAACACATAGGTATCAGAAAGCGAGAAGGAAGACAGGAGGTTGGAATTGACTTACATTAATGGAAAAACCTGACTGTGCATCAAAGTCACTGCCCTGACGAGTAAGTGACCGGTACTGCTGGTATACATCATCACCCATGTCTTGCAGGAGCTGGCCAACCTCTTGGGTCATACCCCCAGGTTTAGGATCAGATTTCTCTGCTAGAAAAACAAAAACAAAACAAAACTCATTAATAACTATGCAATGCTAATGCCTATTTGGCAGCTTGGTCAATTTCACTTCACTTACTATGACATAGTGATGTGGCTAGACTTTCACTTAAGAGGGGAAACGTAGTTATGACCAAGAGAGCAAGGTTGAAAGCCTCATTCTTTTACTAACTAGTTTTGTGACCACAAGCAATTTACTTATTTTTCTCACTTTCCTCAGCTTCACAACTAAGCTTAAATGAACATACCTGGTATTATACCTAGTGCAACAGAGATCAATAAATGGTTACCCCAGCTATATAAGCTAAATTATTTTGGGGGGTGGGGCTGATATGTGAGGTAGAATAAAGGTTCTATGGTTGTAGAAGCAAGAAGCTCTATATGGATCAAAGTGCTCAATAGATGAAAAGCACCAAAGACTCATATTTTGACTTAATTAAAGATTATATTCACCAATTTTTGGCAATTCTGTGGGACATATCAATTAAATATGTCCTAAATAAAATCCTGAAGGATATGACTGGAATGCAATCTTAAGTTCCAATTAATTCACTCATGACTTTCCCAGTACTTACAAGCAGCACCTTAACTAGGAATAAAGGTAGATTGGGATGGTGGTCTCAAAGGTCAGGAAGCCTAATCACACCTTCTAATACTGATCCCAGTTTTTTTGGAAACAAAGATGTTTTAGCAACAAAGAGAATGAAAACATTAGAGACTTTTTGGTATAAATTTTCCTGCCCACAAGATGCCATTATCTCCTCTTTAATCTTTGTTCATTCTTCCCTCTGTATGGGATAGACTCTCATATGTCAGCATTCTCATTCTTATCATTCAAGACTTATTTCAGAAACCACTTGTTCTAAGAAACCTTCCTATAGGTCCCACCCCCACAAGGTCAGATGCCTTGCTCTAAGACTCACCACTACCTTACCATCTGTCATAATGTATGACCATTGGCTTTTTCAGAGAAGTGCACATGGGCACACAAGGAGTGCTCACTATGCCATTAAGTTGGTTGAGAGATCCAGGCAAAGTGCCCGGCCTCCTGAGGTAGATTAGATACATACCTTCCTCTGGAGCATGGTATGCAGCCAGGGCATTCAGCATATCATAGATCACTTCCTTGATGGTATCAGGAATGACAGGCAGAGGTGAGGGCTTCAAAGGGGTCGTCTTCACTAGCTGTACAGCATTAGGACCTTTAATTCTAAGATTCTCAAATTCATCATCTGAAGCTAAGCCAAAGTGAGACAGAGAAAAATCACTCAACAGTGAACTAGTACCTATATTTGATTACTAATAAAGACTCAGAAGGGGGTTTGTATAAACACACATGCTTGGGACAAAAGGCCATTTCCAAACGTTCAAGTAGCCTACTAGGAAATCTAGCTTTCACTTTCCCTAAATCCCACAGAATTTATTACAGCAGTACCAAATAGTAAAAAGAGTATAGGCTTTGCAGTTGGGGGAGACTTGGTTTTGAAATCCAGTTCTGTTACAGGATCATTGGCCAGATTACTTCAACAAACCTTAATTTTCTCACTCCTAAAATTATTCTTTTTTCATTCCTAAAATTTGAGGATTAAATGAGATCATACAGGAGACATGCCCAGCACAGGAGGTCAGGCACATATCTGGGGCTTCCAAAAATAATTAGCTCCCTTCCCAACATTAAAAAACAAAACAAAACACAACTCTCCCTCCACAACCCTACAGAAAAGTTGAAAGGTTAGTAAGACACCCATATGCTTTTCATCTAGATCCTAAGATCAAAGATATTTTTCTACATAACCATAATACCACCATTAACACCCAAGACATTTAACACAGATATAATCATCTAATACACAGTATTCAAGTTTCTCCAAATCTCTTTACCTGGGTCCAGAGTCCCATCATGGTTGGTAGTTCTTTCTAGTTTCATCATCTAGGAGAACCTTCCATTTTTTTCCCTTTATGACATTAATATTTTTGTAGAGTGCAGGTGAGCTGTCTTATAGAATGTCTCAAAATTTGCATTTAATTGCTTCCTCATAATTAAATATGGGCCAAACATTTTGGGCAAGAACACACTGATGATACAGTGTACTTCCTACTGTACCATGTGAGTCACATGTCCACTTGTCCCTCAATTACCACTTTATCTGTAAACCATTCACATTCTGTTGTCACACTAAGACAAATTCTTTGAGGGCAAGGACTAGACCAAATGAGTCCTTGGTATCTCTGGCAGGGATTACCACAGGGCAAGTAAAATAGATAGACACAAGAAATATTGAAGTACCTCTGAACTGGCCCACATGTCCCAACACTTGCTTAAGGAAGCTTTCCAAGTTATCTCTGGGGTTATACTAGGCCACAGACTTCAATGTCTCAAAGGCCAGAAGGGGAAACTCACCAGTTCCTGAGCCTCGAGGGGCTGGAAGGGCAATGCGGATACAGCAGTTGGCTACTTCAGTGAAAATGTCTGGATTGCGGCATGCGGCTGGCCCCAGGACACGAAGGATATAATTGATCTCCCGAGAACCAAGGCTGCCAGATACAACACCAGAGGTAGTGCTACCAGCTCCACTCGTGGCTGCTGAGCGAACCACCTAGTAAAGAAAGGAAGAAGCAATGTGGATTAATGACCACTTTCTAAAACTCCAATTGCATTCAAGGAAGAGTTACCAAGGATTCAAATACTATCCAAACTCTGCCTCAAGACACTGGATGATAGTTTTAGATTTTTGGGAAAAGATGTACTTGGGTCTTTTAAGTCCCATTCCTTCCTGATTCAAAATATGTGGCTTATAAAAAGTTACAGGATTCAGCACATCCCAAAACTATCAATTATTATAACAGATGGCATGTTATCTTTATAGAAATTGGGAAATGTATCTAGACCACTGATCATCTAAATTATAGCCCTCACATGTAAGTGCCAGCTCCTAGCCTTCCCAAATGCTGTCCCAATTTTAAACCAGAATGGTTCAATCTCTAAAAATATGCAATACCAATATCCACTTGGTGTTTAAGAACAAAATTAAACGTTTCTTTATGCCTCAAAGTCAATCATCAGTCTTAGACAGACACAGGAAATACTGAACTATTTACAGATGGCTTGCTCTGAAACTATAGGGCTTAGACATTATGCTTTTGGTCTTCACAAAAGGACTCATTAATCAATAGAAAATACAAGAAGGTAATAAAGAAAATAACTACCGTATTTTCCATTATCATTCCTTTGTGAACTATGTTCACAAACATCTTTTGGAATCTTAATGCTTTCCTTACCAAATCAGTCATCTCTTTAGTTGAACATATTAACCCCAATATCTTGCCTGTAAAGCTATAATCCTAAACTCTCATTTTTTAAATACTGAAAACTCTAATTTCACTATAAAGAATGTGCTGTAATTTAGTTATCCAGTCCTCTGCTGGACATTAGATCTCCAGTTTCTTCTATGGTGAACATTCTTGTATATGTACCTTGGCATACTTTACTTTAATTATCAAATAAATTCCTAGTCATAGAATTTCTAGGTCAAAGAATATCTCAAACTGACAGTAACAAATTGCCCTCCAATGTGGCTGCACCAATTTCCACTCCTACCAAAAGTAAGAGTATGCCTGGTTGTCCACACCCATACCTGCAATGGATATTATCAAGCATTTACATTTTGCCAACTTGATACATTAAAACTGCCACTGATCTTCCTTTGCTCCTCATAATCCTAAATACAATTAAGCTTAGAAAGCTCTTCTCCAACAAGAACCTGTATTTTCCAGGCATTAAATTTTTTTTAAATGTTTATTAATTTATTGCGAGACCGAGTGAGCAGGGGAGGGGCAGAGAGAGAGAGACAGACAGAATCCCAAGCAGGCTCCACAACTGCTAGCACAGAGCCTGACGTGGCGCCTAAACCCACAAACCATGAGATCATGACCTGTGCTGAAATCAAGAGTTAGACGCTTAACCGACTTAGCCACGTAGGCGCCCCCTTAGCATTTAAAAAAAATTTAAGTTTTATTTATTTTGAGAGAGAGAGAGAGAGAGAGACTGAGCAGGGGAGGGGCAAAGAGAGGGAAAAAGAGAGAACCCCAAGCAGGCTCCACACTGTCAGCACAGAGCCCAATGCAGGGCTTTAAATCACAAACCGTAAGATCATGACCTGAACGGAAATCAAGAGTCAGATGTGAGCCCCTTCCTAGCATTTTTTAAGTTGTATAAACGTTAAACACTTTAAGTATTTTGTTTTTAAGTCAGAATTCTATCTGTATGTAGCTGTTTCTTCCCTGTTGGGCTGTCTCTTGCCCTGGATCAGTATATACGCTGTTTTTAATAGTGCTCCTTCTTTTGATTTTGCTCATGTCAGATGAAATCAAATAGGCTGGGTGAATGAATGAGAAATGTATACTCATACACACAGAAGTATAAAGTGGTTCCACCTTTTTGGCAAGCAAGTTAAAAAATACTCATATGTTTTCATCCAATTTCTAGGAATCTCTGAGAAAAACAAATCTTAAATGTGACAAAACCATGCACAAAAATGCAAATTGCAACACTAACTATAAATGTGGGAAACAGTGTCCCAAGAGAGGAAAATGGAAGTCCAATAACATTCACATGATGACTGTTGACAAAGAATTAATAGGAGGAAATAAGACATTTGTCCTCCCCACTCCTCCCCTTTGAGGTCTTATGTTGATGTTACAAAATTTTTTTACATGTTTTTTAAAATTTATTTTTGAGAGAGAATGTGCGTGAGTGGGGAAGGGGAAGAGAGAAAAGGGGACAGAGGATGTGAAGCAGGCTCTGTGCTGACAGCAGGCAGCCTGATGCAGGCTGGAACTTACGAACTGCGAGATCATGACCTGAGCCACCCATGTGCCCCATAAACATTTTTCTCTTTTCTAATTACTTTGTCATTTTTACACTGCTTTATGTTTCCTAAAATAAACATATAAATGTCTTAATTTTCCAATCTGCACAACGGGTATCTGCAAATGCTTATTAAAGTGTCTGGCATATTATAATATTCCCAAAACTTTACTACTTTTACAACTCCAAAATACAATGTTTGGAAAATGTGCTCACGGGTGAATACATGAGAAATACTATAAGGGAATCAACTTTAAGACATGTACTTGGTGAAAGGTATCCCAGTTCCTCATTAACAGTTTTTGGTTCAAAAAACCTATACTGCCAAAGAGGACTTTATAGGTAAGATTTATTACTATAGTAAGTGTAAGGACAGAAAATGTTATTTTCTAGTTAAAAAAAAATCATTCAATGGGACAATCTTTCATATGTAAGCAAGCACTTGAGCACACAGCTGGGAAAGTTTGCTGGACAAAACATATAGTCTATGTATCTAGTTATATACCCTATGAAAAACAAGAAGTGTATCTGAGATCAAGGAGAACAAAGGTATGATATAAAGCTAAACCAGCTTCTGATATCAAAAAGACTCACCTTTTCCATGGTATGACGGAGGGTGCAGGGATCCTCAATGATGTGTCTTAAAAGAAGGGTGACCAGGGGGGTAAACCCATTGAAGCCTGAACTCTGGGTCAAATTCAAGATCATGCGGGTACTCTTTAGCTCTGCAAACATCATGGCGTATTTGTGGTCTCGGGTGAGCCTCAGGCAGAGACGAAGGGTGGCATGCAAAGTGTCTGGGTCTACAGGGACTCCTAGCATGCTCACACAGGCCCGGATTAAAACAGTCACCATATCCTCTGTCAGGCCCTGGATCAGGATCTCCCCAATTTTTGTTTCTTCCAGGCTCATCTCCTTTTCAGTATTTGTACTCTCTAGGGCCAAAGGAGTATCTACAAATGAGAAAGTAAGAGTTCAGAAGTTTAATTTGACATTTCCTTCCATATCTCTCCCTCATAGCTAGGTCAAGCACTTGGGTTTGTTTCTATTACAAAATATACCAAACACCAATTCTAGGACCAGATAAAAGGACATATAAAAGGGACTGTGTATCTTTAAGTCACCAAGCAATATGATGGGTAAGAAATCACTCATGATAAAATTGGCCAAAACTTAAGCCATAAAGGCACATGAAGCTTTACGTAACACTCCTTGAAAGATTCAAAACTGAAGTTCCATACCACTGGGTTTATTTTCTTTACGTTTGATATCCATTTCTTTGCTTTCTTCCAGCGTCTTCTCTAGTTCCTGTCCATTGCTATTTTTTGAGTTTTTATTCAGCCGTGGTACCCTCAGGAGAGTCAGCATCACAGGGCGCCGATTCCCTGTTTCCTCATTAACCTAGAAATTCAAGAAGACAAAAGACAGCTCTACAAAAAAAAAAAGGAAACGATAAGAGGGGCTGGAACTCCCAGGTAAAATGCTGCAATAGGAAGGAACCCTGGCAACTTTTTCCATCCTTATCACCTACAGAGAGAAAGCCTGAAGGTCCCCAAAAGTAAAGCAGCATACACAAGGCCCTATAACAAACTGGAAACTTTCCAATAGAGTAGATACCATCCCTAGCACTTAAAATCATTTCTGGTTGGAAGAGTATCATATTGCCATAAACAACAGACTCATGGTCTAACTAATGACTTTAGGAAGACTCCATTCTCTGTCAACTACACCGAATTTAGTAGTGGTAACAGCGCTTCTTATAACACATGTCAGGACGTCTGGTTCAGGAAGAAGCAAACCAAAAGGCATACTCAGCATCTTCCCCTCTTTTCAAAGAAGTTTACAGCACCGAGTGAGCACGTACCTGCACCATTGTAGTGAACTGGACAGTGTATCTTCTTCGGCCTGCAGTGAAACGCACACTCGTCTCTCCAGATTTCCAGGCAGAATCAATAGTGCTGTTGTTGCTTGCACTGTAACTACACCAACGCCCAGAGCGGTCATCAAACCAGCGCCAGTTGTTGTTGTTGGACTGTAGGTACTGAATACAAAAACAAAAAATTTCTTTGTATTTCCTACAAGTTTGGTTGTTATAAGAAACAGTAACTTCATCTGTTCACTACTAAAGCTAACCAGGAAAAAGAAAGAATACTGTGAACATTTAGTAAAATTTTGAGAACCAAGAGAAGTTTTTTGTATACATTAATTCTCACATTCCTGATCCCTTCCATAAGCATAAAGACCTCTACACCCTTGTCCTGCAATCCTCTGCTTTTCTTTTGTTTCCAACTGTTTTCCACAAATGGGAAACATTATTTCAAATGTGCAGGAACCAAATTTCTGTTTCTGAGAAGGCACTGAGATAATGTGGCCTATATAATTTTTGTATAAAGAGCACTTGGCTTCTGTAGGAATTGCTGCACACTCAGTCCTTCATATAGAAGCCCCTCTCTCCTCTGGAGATAGCACACTCCTTTAACATTTTCTTCCAGGTAAGTTCTAGGGTCCTTCACCCAGAAGCTCCATAAAAAAATAATTCTAACTCGCCATTCAGAAGAAAAATATAGCTACTGAGATCCCTCAAGAGATTTAGGTCTTGATCAGGCAGGTTTCCATTCATTCTTTACTACTCTGCCATATTCTCTTCTGGTCTATTCTCACCTCAAGAGGCTAAGCAGTTTTGTCAACTATGTATTATATACCTTAGTCATTTGGGCTCTCCTTTTTGAAGAGATGGCTGTCTTCTCATAGAAATCTATCAGGAGCAACACGGGGGTGATCCACCTAAAAAAGAAAGAAATGATTTACTTTGGGCAAGCCAGAAAACCTGTACAATATGGGAAAACTTATTGTGATTTTATTAGGCACCTCATCTATTTTCAAACCACAAAAAGGTACACAAGATTTGCCCCATACATGCTCTAGAAAAGTGCTTGATTTAGGGCCTGAGCTATAGGGCCCAAGTCTGAGAGGGAACAGAAATGAAACCAGGTGAGATACAAGATCACTCACTTCGGGGTCTGGACCTCTTTTTGCTCCTTGGCGGCCTGTAGGCAGGGTTGAACCACTTCCAAGAGTTTGATTAGGACATTAAGGATGCCACTAGATTCAACGACCCAGGCACAAGGTAGCTTCAACTCCTAATTGGCCAAAGAAAAATAAATAAATACAACTTCTATTCACCATTAAGGATTGGCACAGTATGGGAAAACACAAAGCTGAACACTAAGAGAACTGCTGAATTAAAATTCCACCTCTACCACCTATTAGCTGTGTGATCTGAGTTACTTAAATTCTCTAGGCCTTCAGTGTTTAGACCCTCAGGGGTCATAGGAAGTAATTTCTACTTCGAATGTTAATTGTGGGGATTAAATGAAGTGTGTGTATGTATACTCATTCACTCTAATGCCCAATGCATTTCCTGGCACATTAATATGTATTTATACAGAAGCTGTTATTAGGATCATTAATATCATTATCATTAAGGATTACCATCTAGGAAATATAATCTTAATTATGTTGAAGTTGAAAAGCTTCTGATTTACAGAGAACCTTTATATTCTTTCCAGGAAGATGGAATAATTAAACATAGCAACAGTTAGTTAGCAGTTCCCCTACAGGTGCTACACTATAAAGTAGTTCCTTTATAGGGGCTGCACTGGAAGTAATTTAAATGTCCAATAGGCAATTACTTAAACTAGGGGACATCCAAAAGATGGAATGTATACATGACATGGGAAAATATTCATAATACTGAGAGAACAAAATACAAAATTTTCTTTTTTAAAATGGTCTGATCCTAATTATTTTAAATGCATAAAAAAGGGCTAGAAAAAAATTAAAGACTGTTACTTGTGATTTTTAAAAGGGGGGGGGCGAGATTCATGAGTGATTTACGTCTGTATTATAATGTTATTGGGGACCCTGCATTCAGTACTTTGCAATCCTTTCCAAAAGTTATTTATTCACAAGTGCTATAATAAGAATTACCACTTCCATCAAAAAAGAAAAACCCCAAGACTGTAAACACACAATTTGACACATATACTGGACTTAATCTCCTGAGTTCTTGTAAAGGGTTTACTCCATTAAGTTCAGGTTTTACTGTTAAGCCTGACCTACAAATGAAGAGTCACTTGTGCAAGGTCAGTTGCCTCCTAATTCCTATGTAGGATGAAACAAGAACATGTCCTGGCCATTCTCTTGCTTAAAATAATCTGTTGATTGACCAAGTATGAAGGAAGAATCAGATTCTATCTGATGCCCATCATCCAATTTCTGGATCTGACCCCACATCTGACCCCACCTTTTGTCTACCAGTTAGGTTTCCTCAGAAAGGCCAAATTATCCCACAACTGTACTGGGATAGTCATTCTAAAAACCTTTTAACTACCACCCCCAAATCCTCTAAGACATGATTCAATTAATTAACACTTGTTCTGAGAAGCTCTTCCCTCATTAGCCAGAAGTGATACATTTGCCCTCCTCCTGAACTCAGAGAAAATTCTTTATACTATTCATGTGGTACAGAACACTGCATACTGTACTTAATTATATGTCTTATAGCCTATCGGACACTGTGGGCTCATGAAATGAAGAGATCATGTCTTATAATTCTACCTTCTTGAAGGTCTCAAATGGTAGGTGTTTTATAGTTCTTTAATGATGAATTACAGGAACCAAAAGATCTAAATCTTACCTCAAAAAGCAGTGTTAAAAGCAAGATTCTAGTAGCTAAATTGGAGGCTTGGGGCAGGGTGGCCATCTGACTGATCCACTCTGACACAGTTTTTGTGTCACTCGTTGTCAGGGGAAGAGCAGCTTTGATCAACACATCAGCAGCTTCCCACACCTAGAAAAGCAGAGAAGTGGCCAAGTCAGGTAACTGTAGATAGAGTATAAGGTTTGTCAAAACATCCTTAACCTTGTAAAACACTCCCTCCACTCCCAACACATTTGCTGAACAAGGATGAGTGAATAATAAAACGTTAACTAAAGGGATTTAGTGTATCAAATGATGCATGCTACGAAAGGAATGCCTCTAAAAAGAGGAGTTTCTTAGGCTAGATTACAAGAAGCCTCAATTTTAACTTAAAGGAAATGAATATTTAAAAATTTTCTGGGTGCCTGGGTGGCTCACTAAGTTAAGTGTCCAACTTTGGCTCAAGTCATGATCTCATGGTCCCCGAGTTAGAGCCCTGCGTCAGGCTCTGTGTGAATATCTCAGAGCCTGGAGCCTGTTTCAGATTCTTTGTCTCCCTCTCTCTCTCTGCCCCTTCCCCGCTTGCACTCTGTCTCTCTCAAAAATAAACATTAAAAAAAATTAAAAAAAAAAAAAAAGGGGCGCCTGGGTGGCTCAGTCGGTTAAGCGGCCGACTTCGGCTCAGGTCATGATCTCGCGGCCCATGAGTTCGAGCCCCGCGTCAGGCTCTGTGCTGACGGCTCAGAGCCTGGAGCCTGTTTCAGATTCTGTGTCTCCCTCTCTCTGACCCTTCCCCGTTCATGCTCTGTCTCTCTGTCTCAAAAATAAATAAACGTTAAAAAAATAAAATAAAAAAAAAAAACATTAAAAAAAAGTCTAGGGGTGCCTGGGTGACTCAGTTGGTTAAGCATCTGACTTCAGCTCAGGTCATGATCTCATGGTTCACTGAGTTCGAGTCCCGTGTTGGGCTTTGCATTGACAGTGTGGAGCCTGGAGCCTGGAGCCTGCTTTGGATTCTGTGTCTCCCTCCCTCTCTGTCCTTCCCCACTCAGGCATAGTCTCTCTCTCAAAAATAAATAAACAAAAAAAATTAAAAACATTTTTAATTTCTAGTGCATGTAAGTCAACCCCAAAGGTTCTCCAACTTACATTTCCATCAACAATCTTTTACTATAATTGCCCCAGAATTACCATTAAAAACAAAAATAAACCAGAATGTTAGAAATGTTGGTCTTTAGTCTGCATGTTCAATTTTTTTTTTTTTTTTTTTTTTTTTTTTTTATTTTTGGGACAGAGAGAGACAGAGCATGAACGGGGGAGGGGCAGAGAGAGAGGGAGACACAGAATCGGAAACAGGCTCCAGGCTCTGAGCCATCAGCCCAGAGCCTGACGCGGGGCTCGAACTCACGGACCGCGAGATCGTGACCTGGCTGAAGTCGGACGCTTAACCGACTGCGCCACCCAGGCGCCCCTGCATGTTCAATTTCTTATAAATTTGACATAATTGCTGTTTTCTAGGTTTTAGTTTTCTTAAAATCATTTCTATAAGCTCTTAATATAAAAGATAACTAAACCTAGATCCTATCTTGGGAAAAAAGGTTTACCCAGTTTTCCTTTTACTTTTGTGCTATCTCCATACACTAAAGTTATTATGTTTACATATATCACTTAAAAAAAATTTTTTTAAGGTTTATTCATTTTTCAGAGACAGAGAGAGACAGAACATGAGGCGGGGAGGGACAGAGAGAGAGAGGGAGACACAGAATCTGAAGCAGGCTACAGGCTCTGAGCTGTCAGCACAGAGCCCGACACGGGGCTTGAACCCACACACCATGAGATCATGACCTGAGCTGAAGTCAGATGCCCAACTGACTGAGCCACCCAGGCGTCCCACATACATCACTTTTTGGTTTCTTCCTCTGCTCTCTTGACTTAAAAAAAATATACAAAAGAAGATCCCAATGATTTAAAAACATGAACAGTAAAAAAAAAAAAAAAAAAAAAAGGTAAATAGGACTAAAATATTAACTATCTCTTTGTGTGGGGATTCAGGGTTATTTCTTATCCTTTTCATGTAACTAGTACACATTAATTTCATAATAAAGAAAAACACTTTAAAAGAAGACAAATATCAGGTCACAACTATTAATTAGGATGGGGACTTGTCAAAGTGGTTGCATAGGAGAGGGAAAAATAAAACATTTATTCACGGTTAGTCCAAGGGGACTAACTTGGCTCAAGAGTGAGACACATTTGGGACATTTTAGATGAATTTCAGAGGAGATGCCTAGAAAAAGAAAGCTTTGTTTTTTCCTTTAAAAGGTATTTTTTTTTTTGTTAAGTAGTTTATTCACTTTTTGCAGGGAACACTCAAGAAAGAGCAAGATTACCAGATCTAAAGAATTCAAAGAGAATATATCCATATCAGGCAAAATGCAAAAAAAACCCAAAAACCCTCCAAGCCCCAAGCCAACAGTTTTATTTAAAAAAATAATAATAAATCAGATTTTGATGGATGGCAGAAAAACCACTTCACACACTCCTTTCTTCTGGCTCCTGGAGAGCTCACCTGATTGACTACTTGCTTCAGAATCATGTCTCGATAGTCAGCTCCATTACGTTTGATTGCGGTCATGATCAGATCACACACCCGGTATACTGTGTCCGGCAGCTCATCAAGAAGGTGAAAGCAGCCTGGCAACATGGTATCTGTGAAAGTGTGGAGCTCATCTTGTTCCAATGGATCAGCATCCTGGAACTTCTCTAGACATTTAGCTTCTTCCTCCTCCTGCTTTTCCCGAGCTTTCCGTTCCTCCTCCTCCTTCCGACAAGCAACTTCCTGGAGGCGGGGAAGGAAGCATGATAACATATGGGAGAGGCGAAGACAGACAGAGAATACTCTAAAAATGTACTGGCCTTACCATACTGAATACCCACTACCTTTCTCCTCAAGCAGGGGATATGTTCTTAGGGGTGGCAATTGTTCATGAGGGCAGCCACAAAGGCTAAGGCAAGACAGGAAAAGCAGAGAAAGACACTTCTAACTTCCAAAGCATTGCAAATTTATTTGCAGCATCCTGTATCACACCCTCCCAAGAAAATCACCTGGAGAAATGGTCCTGCATTCTCTGCCAGTCTAAGTAAACTGAAGCAATTGTTATTTATGAACAGACAAGCCAAGACTGGCCTAATTACCAGGTATATTTTGGGTCTCTTATTTGACAGTAAAGGTTAACATTTCATCTGCCTCACTTAGCTTCAGGTCAGTACAATGTAGATCAGTGATGGCAAGGTTGGGATGAATGAATACTCTTGTGTCTTTTCTTTAGACATTAATTCCACCAATTACATTGCAGTAGTAGTAGAATGTTCATAAAAACAGTCAAGATTAATGTTGTCAGACCCTTTTGGATGTCCTATGTCCTAGTTACCTCAGGTGATTCCGCTCTTTGATCCATTGGGATATCCTGTCCCAGAGACATGGCAATTGCTCGCATCATCTGGTCCTCTTCCGACATACTCAGATCCTACAGAGAAGCAACAGAAAATCCAGCAACAAAACACATAACAACTCACAAGAAATCAGACATCCTGTGCTCAAGCTTTAGAGAAAAAGAGAAGGTACCCTGAATGCTGCTCTCTAAATTCAAATCCTAGGCTTACCTGGTTGCTACAAAAACAAAGAGGGGAAATCACAATGAAATTAAGCATAAGAAGGGGACTTCAATGTGACTATCTAGTATGCATTTCAGAAAAGCATTTCTTCTATTGCTTCCTGACTGTGGATACTTTAAGAGTTCTTCTGCAAAAAAAGTCCAGTAATTTGCATGGCTGGGAGATAGGAAGCTTCTGCTTATTACATTCTAAACAGTGTTATCACAAAACAAAAATACTGGCATGCAGAAGTCTGAAAATGAAAAGTAGTTTATAGAAGCGAAGACCAATGATGGAAACACAACAGAAGAAAAAACACAGCAGCAGCCAAACCAATGCCCTAGAAAATTACAACTGCTAAGCCAACTTACTCGAACAACTCCACCCATGATTGGGGGAGGGTGGGTTAGAAGGTACTCTGTGGCCTGCTCCATGGTGCTGGTGTTCAAGAGGGCCTCCATGGCATGTTCCCTTGTGAAGCCCATGTCCATGAGCTACAAAAAGAATGCAGGATCTCAGAACCACAATAAAAGAGAAATTCAAATACATTTTTAAAAGGTAGAAACCCTTCCAAGATGAAAACAAGGTTTTCTAACTTCATATGAACTGAGAACAGTAATAAGCTAAGGCAGTTAAGTAAATAAACAATCCTTTCCATTTGGTGCTTCCACAGCATTCAAACATCAGAGCTACACATTGGGGCAGGGAGTCAAGGTGATTCTCAATTCTATCCTCTAAGAAAACGGGGCTAGATGTTTATCATCATGAACAGGATCACTCTAATTCACAGATTGAGATTCATACACAGAAGCAAAAATGGATCCCCACTCTTCTGGAAAACAAACTGGCAACAGAACAAGAGCCTGAGAAATTGACCCAGACATTTTATTACTAGGAAATAATCATGAGATGTACAGAAAGATATGTACAAAAAGAAACTATACACCACTGATTTACAACATCAAATAAGAGAATTAACATCCAGTAATAAAAGAATGACAGGAAGCTAAAAAAATCACCCATTTTCTTAATGACAGCAGTACAATTCTACATACTGTATGATGTTAATTAGACATAAAATCAAGTGATGAAAAACCATCTTTTCTGTTGACATTATGAATGCCTTTAAAAATAGTTATATTTCCAAATTTTCTTAAAGTGAGCATTTAATAGTTATATATATATTTAAAAGACATATTTGTACTTAAAAAGGACTCTAGACATAAAGAGAGCACACATACACACAGAAATTTCCAGAGGAATATGCTAAATTCTCTGTGATACTGAATTGTCAGGATTGTAGAGCCTCCTCAGTCTGCTTCTAGCCTCCAATTTTCAAAATGTGGTTTATATATTTACTTAAAGACAACAAACAAAAGTTTTGTAGATAAGGTTTCAGAGAGCTCTGTTGGAGAATAAATTTGGGTCACGATACCCCTTACCCTTTCCCTCTACAGATTAATGAGAAAGTAGCTGAGAACAGTTTGTGTCCAAAGAACATGGCAGCCACAGCCTATTGAGAATACTGTAAAAAAGTTTTAATACTTAACAACATGCTTGGGAGGACACAAATCTTTTACCTGTTAGGAGCATGAAAATTACACTCCAGCTTTCTCAGGAGAAAAAAGAAATGCTAAGAGGGAACAAATTTAAACGTATCTCCTAGCTAAGAGGACCAGGCACTCAGTGGCATGTAAACTTAGAAAACCGACAAGCAGTATACTCTATCAGGTGCAAAGCCTAGGCCCTGGAGTGGGAAGCTAGGACCCTACCTGTTGCAGTTGCTGCTGGTTGACTTGAGGTTCCCGGCGAGAGCCACCTTCTTCTTGCCCTGTGTCCTCTTCTCCTCGAGACCCCTCCTTCTCTTTGCTTAGTCTCTCTCGAATCACAGGTTCTCCTCGGAGAATGTGGCATAGGATGGCCAGCATGGACTCAGCCATTCGCCCACCATATACCTTCAGGGGTTTCCGGTTCCAAAGGTTCTTGATGCAAGTAAAGGCTGCCTAGAAGTCATTTGAAAAGCTGCGTGATCATTCTATCTCAATTCAAAGCTACTGGAGGAGTAAGTCAAAGACTTACAGGAAAGTCTTTCCACAAAAGGTCAGTGCCAACAACAAAATCCTTGGTCAGTACTGAGGGGGCATGAAGAAGCACACAGAAGGAGCACTGAACCCAATCTAAAGAACCAATCTCAAGTTTACAGTTCAAATATTTACACCACAGCATATTCTCCAATGGTCTCTATCCCCCTCTTCTGTAAGGCAGCCCTTATCTGGGAGTAGGATCCAATGGTTCTCCAACAATCGAGTTATTTCATTAAGGACCAAAAAGAAGGAGGGCTACCTAATCAGCATGAGAAATTTGTCTTGGTTTCAGAATGCTCAATACTCACTTTCTGAGTTACCACAAGGAAGCGGAGGGCACTGAATTGTGGAAAGTTCTGGACGCCTCCAGGCAATTTGGCAGGCAGTGAATGTGGAGATTCAAGCACCGTGGTGGGATTCACCATCTTCTCCACTAGCATTAGCCAGGCATCTAGGAATTCTCCTGTGCCATCAGGTAAATCTGAATGTTCTAATCCCTCAGCAACAGGAACTTTGCCTCCCATGGACAGAGCCCAATTGAAAGTTCTAAATTCAAAAAAGAAAAAGTATATACAGAGAATATTAGTATTGTAGATGGGGGGGGGGGGCATTCAGAAGGTTCCCAGTATCTACACTGGCACTACACGTCCTCTTAGAGCTACAGCTGCTAATCTATCCAATATTTATTAGCTTTATCTTTTTGGGGAGGAGGGTTTACTCCAGATTTATTGAGGTATTACTGACATATAACATATGTAAGTTTAAGGTATACAGTGTGATGATTTGATACATATACTGACTGCAAAATGATTACCACTTTTAGCTTTAGTTTTCAAAGCCAAACTGAACAAACAAAAAAACAAAAGTGGTTACCAGAAGGGAAGGGAGTAGGGGAATGGGTAAAATAGGTGAAGGGGATTAAGAAGTACAAATTTAGTTATAAAACACAAGCACTTCACAGAAATGAAAACTGCGGCATAGGGAATGAAGCTAATAACATTATAATAACTTTTTATGGTGACAGATGGTAACTACACTTATGGGGATGAAAACTGCATAATGCACAAAACCGTCAAATCATAATGTTGTACACCTGAAACAAACAGAAAACTATATGTCAACTATACTTCGATAAAAAAGTGAAATTCAGCTTAGAATCTTCAGACTAAGAGAAGGACAAAAATTATCAGTCAGAGAAACAATAGAAAAAGACAAGTCTGTTAGAAAAATATGTACCAAGCACTAAAAACCAAATGAGAAAAAGCAGAGACCCTTATGAACACCTTTAAGACAGGGTGAATCCCAACCTCCAAGAAGACAGACAAATATGTCTAGTTCCCAGAATGTAAAAGGGTGTAACTAATGGCTGTCTCTATGTATCTCACTGTCACAGGACAGGTGATGTAGAAAGTTGTGTGCCAAGGCACACAGAAAGACCAAACTCCAAAAAATGCTTCTCTGTGAAACAACTAGATTCTTACTCAAAAAGAGCATTGTGGCCTCCAGAGCAGAGAAATTTCTGCAGCATGAGGTGGTAAGGATATTTCCTCTCATCAAACAGCATTGGAGATGTAAAACCAACGGAACAGATGAAGAATGTCAGCCTGAAAGAGGGGAAAAAATTTTTAGACTTCTCTGAAGCAGTCACAGAAGCAGTAGGAAAATTCATGTAGAGGTCTAGAGTAAAATTTAACATTGTACTGAAGTGACTGAGAGACTGACTGGAATTCAGGTGGGTGGCTAGTCTGGTTAAAATTTCTAAAGCAAAAAAGGTGATGATTTTTACACCTAGGAAAAAATACAAGGTTACTGAAATATAGTTTGATTATAAATACTTGAAAAATCTCTATATTCTAAACTAAGAAAAACCAAGACAGTACATTAAACTGCATGTAGGCAATGCATCTATAGTTAACAGGGGACCTTTCAAGTCCTCTAGTTCAGTGGTTCACTCTCCATTTAAGTAGAAAAGCAATGAATTTGATTCTGTATCTCAAGCAGAATCTCACCTGAAGCGGGGAGTAGGTGTATATGGTGGAGGTTGCCAAGATAAGCCCTTTGTGAGGAGTTTAGTGAGGGCTGAAGCTGTGGATCGAGCAGCAGGTGTCGGTGCTGTGGTGGTGCTGGCAGCATGATGGCTCCTTCTCTGGCGGACAGGAGACCCCACGCAAAGTTTAACAAGGAGTCCAAATAGTTCAGCAAGTGCTCGGCCTAATCTGGAGGAAGCTGGAACCCAAAAGTCAAAATAAGGCATGAGAGTACTCTCAGAATGGTTTCATTATAACTAACATTACTGACGAATATATTTTTATGATTGACCACTTCCTCCCACACAAACACCTGGATTTGTTTCTACATCTGACAATCCAAAAAGGAAGTTCCAGAGAATAAATGCCTCTTTTGAAGGCAACAGAGAAGTATGTTGGCACTCATTACATATGTGAAAGACAAGATAAACACATTGTTAAAGTAGGTATTAATGGAAATTGCCTTTGTAGAAAAAGCAACACAGCAATATGAACCAGTTAAGTAAATGAATACATCTACTGGGTTATGGAATCACTTAAAATGCCTACAGAACTTTAAACATAGCAAAACCGTTAACAATTTGGACCAGGAAAGAACATCAGACATACTATATATTGTCTGATCACAACATTAAATGTATGATCCCCAAAGGAAAAAAGACTGCTATGAAAAGCTTAACAATTTTATAAATGCCTTTCTTAAGGTGTTAGGTAGATTGTAAGTATTTCAAATTTTCATCCTTGTAGGATGCTTTTTGGTATACGTTGTTGAACCAAAGAGTAGAATCCAAACTCATGTTTGAAAATAGAAAAAGGGAAAGGAAACATGGCCAAACATATTCTATTTGGGTGTTTCTTTGCTCTTCTTAAACCATTTCTCTGTATTTTTGTTCTACAATATTACTCAAAATCATAAATGAAAATACTGCTATAGAATTTCTAAAACAAACATTTCATCATGATCCAGAGTTAAGAAAGGTTAGATCTGAGTCAAAGTAAAATCTCTTGTGTACAACAATGCACCGTGAAAAATAGGCTCTACTAGAGCTGGCAGTACATATCATACCCAAAACTTAGTAAGCTGAGTTAAACAGCCTAAGAAAAAAGGAATATGCCTTTCTTCTTCTTAATCCATCCGAATTAGGATTTCCTAATATTAGGCGGTACAGATACTTGCACTGCTTGGCTGGATGCTGGGTATGCCCAGACTCTGAAAAACCAATGCATCCAAACCTAAGACTGCACTTTGTTTCACCTTCAGGTGAACAAACAGCAAAGTGGCTCAAAGGTTGTTAGCAAGGATAAGAAAAGAAGATAAAAGGCCAGTAGCCACAGATAAATAGACATTAAAAGCATGGGCCGGGCCCACAAATAAACCCCAGATTTTTCTAAGGTCAGAGTTGTCCAAAAGGTCTAGCAAAGAAAGTAGAGGTAAACCATGAGCACCTTCTTGGTCAATTTACCTTCAATATGGGGTTGGTGGTGGTAGATTTTCAAATTAAAATGAGTAGAAGTAAACAAATTAGAACAGAATGTAAAATTCAAGGGAGTTAAAAATAATAAACAGAATAACCAAAGTCCATTTTCTGCTTGTTTTGGGGCACAGCTCCAGATTCCCAGGAGTTATGTCTTCACTTTCCTCTACATTAAGGTGTCGGAAAGAGGTAAATATTGAGGAACATACAAAATAGGTTCCTTAAACACTGACATTAAGGGCAAAAGAAGACAAAGATTCGTGCACATCTTTAATGCAGTCTTGCATCATGTTAATGCGGTCTCCACAGAGCTGCCAAATTTACATTATTAAAACATGAATCAACCATGTCACTTGCCAGCTATGTTTAAGGGACAGAGAAAGGAAAAGGAGACTGGGTGGAGTAGCCACACAAGTAACAGGAAAACAGGACAGTTTCATACCACAGAAGCCAAGAAAATTGTATTTAGAGGTGGTGGGCCAACTATCATCCTGCAAAAAAGTGAGAAAGGAGCTGAAGAGTATCCAATGGACTTAGCAATAGGTTACTAATGAGACATTTTAGTGGAATGGTAGGAGTAGAAGCCATTTGCAGTAGTTGAAGAATGAGTAGGTAGGAAGGAATTAAAGACAAGGAGGGGTAGACATAGCTTTCAAGAACGAGTCTCTTATGCCTGTATCCCTAACACTTAGTACAAAGCCTATCACATAGCAGACATTGTATTAAGTACACCTGAAAGTAAGTCACCAAAGTTGAAAAGTTCCTTAAAGGAAACAACGCAGCCATATCAACTGAATTTGTCTGAGAATTGGTTAAAGCTCTGAAACCCAGAAAAGGGAGTAGAAAGAAAAAAATCACTCACCTGACAATAAAGGCTTGATTTGCTTGATTCTGGCAGCCATAGCAGGTGTGATTTTAGATTTGCCCTTAGAATCTGAAGCAGTAGGTTCATCTGTCTCCATGGGAGCCAATGCATCACCATCAAGCCCAATGCCTTCTAATAAGCCCTGGGTAGAAGCATCCATACTTGGAGCTGTTCCATCCTGTTCCCCATCTGTAGACAAAGAGGGAAGCAGTAAGACCATGTTGAGTTGTCACTTACCTGGTTCCTTGTTCTGAAGTCACAAGAAATAGCTACCCATGGAGCTTGTTACACTTTAAGTTTCCATAACTTCCTAAATCTGAAATAGAAAAAGAAAAACAAAACTGTACTAACATGCCCCTCTCCTTGAAGCCCTTCTAAGTAGCTAATACTGACATTTTCCAGTGAGAGCATATGAACTGTCTTAAAACAGGACTACCTTCTAAGACTAGGTACTGCATGACACAGGGGCACCATTCACACAGACTACAATATGAGTGGTGCACCCTCCCCGCCCCAACCAATGCTGTCAAGGTGAATACCCTGTTAGAATTTCATGGCTTGCTAATAAATTCAAATTAAATATCATAAATTACCACTGGAGAAATACATTTTCTAGCATATAAGATTTTTGCATATGAATGAGAGATGTATCTTTTTCTTTTTTGGTGGGGATATGTGTGCTCTTAGATCTAATAATCAGCTCTAGACAAACGTTAATAAAACACATCACCAAGTTTTTTTTGTAATGTTCTAAGAAAACCTGTGGAAATGGGAGTCATCTTTGTTAAATGTGTAAAAGAAATTGTTAGAAAAAAAATATATCCAGATTGTTAGGTGAAGCAATTCTTTGACAGAGTCTAATTTTGTTCATATATCCTTCCTAGTAAATTATTTTATAGTTTCTTTGAGTCAAAATTTGGTGTATTTGGCTAAATTCGAGGTACTAATTTTTGGTTTGGTCCTCTTTCTCCGAATTTATTAATACTTTATTATTTTTTTATTTTAGAGAGTCAGCGAGTAGGGGAGAGGGGTAGAAAGAGAGTGAGATTATCCTAAGCATTTTCAACATGGAGCCCAAAGCGGGGCTCAATCTAACTGTGAGATCATGACCTGAGCCAAAATCAAGAGTTGGATGCTTCACCTACTGAGCCACCCAGGCGTCCCTCTCCAAATTTAAATGGGCCAAAGGTTTGTGTTTGTTTTATTAGTGCTCTCCCCTCCCCCATAATAACTAGCTATCGTGTAACTCCTTATTTGGTTAAGTTATGCCTTTATTCCTTAAGCATTTTCCCTATGTTTAAACTCAGTACGATGTGTAAGCATATCTTATGGGTTTTTATATATGGAATTGTCTTCACTGTTTTCTTAATAGTCTATCAAATTAATTTCTTCCCTGTTGCAGAATATAGGGAAAAAAAGTTTCCAGGGGCACCTGAGTGGCTCAGTCGGTTAAGCGTCCGACTTCAGCTCAGGTCATAATCTCGCAGTCCGTGAGTTCCAGTTCCACAAACTCACACTCTGTCTCTATCTCAAAAGTAAATAAACATTAAAAAAATTAAAAAAACTTTCCAGAAAGTTGCCTTTACTTTTTTTAATTAAAAAATTTTAAGGTTTCTTGATCTTTGAGAGACAGAGTACAAGTGTGGGAGGGGCAGAGAGAGGGGGAGACAGAATCTGAAGCAGGATCCAGGCTCTGAGCTATCAGTACGGAGCCCAACATGGGGCTGGAACCCACAAACAGAGAGATCACGACCCAAGCTGAAACTGGATGCTTAACCAACTGAGCCATCCAGGTGACCCAAAAGTTGCTTTTATTAATTTTAGGTTTGCTGCATTAGAGTCTGAAAATTGTGTATTAATTTATGCTTATTGCAATTTGGAACTTTCATCGTGATATAACATAAAAGCTATTCTCTAAAATACCATTGTACAGGGGTGCTTGGTTGGCTGGCTTGGTTGGAAGAGCATGCAACTCTTGATCTCAGGGTTGTGAGTTCAAGCCCCACACTGGATGTAGAGATTACTTAAATAAAAATACCACTGTACAAAGGAGCCTAAAAGATGGCAGAGTAGGACGGCCCTGAAATCATCTACTCCCACGTTTACAACTAGATATCATCCATATCCAAGTCAATAAACTGAAGAGCAATTCGAAGACCAGCAGAACAAACTCCACAACTAAATATAGAGAAGCAGCTGCATCTGAAAGGTTAGGAAGGTCAGAAAGGCCGAGGGAGGCTGCCCACAGAAGGGAGGGAGTAGGGTGCAGAGACGGTAGGGAAACAGGCACTCGCACCAGGAAACTCACAAGAGGAGATTCATTCCCATAACGTTTGGCTTTAAAAACCAGAGGGGCTGTGGGCACCTAATGTGGCTCAGTCAGCTGAGTGTTCAACTCTTGATTTCAGCTCAGGTCATGATCCCAGGCTCATAGAATTGAGCCCTGCATCGGGCTCCTCGCTGGGCAAGAGCCTGCTTAAGACTCTCTTTCCCTCTTCCCCTCTCCCAGCTAGCACATGCTCTCTCTCGCTCGCGCGCGCGCGCTCTCTCTCTCTCTCTCTCTCTCAAAAACAACAACAAAACAAAAAACCAACACGAGAGGGGCTGAATTCTATGAGTCTGTAAAACCATTGGGACTTGGGGTTGAGCTTTAAAAGTCAGTTGACTCATACTGGGCCAGCTATCACTTGGTTGCTGCCCTTAAAGAGACAGCAGCCTACATAGAGAAGCAACATAAAAACGTCAGTTTACACAATACTGGGGCAAAAGGGAGACAGATCTCTTCAAGCTGATTTTAGAGCTTGTTGGGGGATTTCTCTGAAAAGGAGGGAGCTGGCAGTTGCCATTTTTCTCCCCTTGCCCTGCAGCATTAACACAGAGCATTAACACAGCTTCCTTGTAGGAGGCAAGGCTACAGAGACACTACCTAACCTGCAAGCAGTGAGCCATGGCCGTGAGGTCTCTTGAGGACTCACCCACAGGGCAAATTCTGTTAAAGCTACACATGTCCTGCCCAGCCACCTGGTGCATAGTTGTGCACTGTGCCCCCAGCTGCTACAGTGTTTTGGAGAATCTGGCATAGCACTAGCGTCCAACTCCTATCTTCCTAACACTGCCACCCAAGCTCTCAAGTTAACCAGTGGGTGTGCCCCCTCGGAGTTGACTTGCCTGGGTCCCACTAATGCCACAGAGAGCAAGTAAAGCCCACAAAAGACAGAGTCAGTACAGATGACTACAGTGAAAGAAAAAGTGACTCAGACAAAACAGCAAGACATAAGTATCATATACAGGATACTCTCCTGAAATACGAGGTTCTGGTGAACAAGGGACACTACATGGCATTATAGGACCTCTTCTTTATAAGGTCACTACATTTAAGAGCAAAAGACATAGCTGAAATTCTTAACACATAAACAGACATAGAGAGGCGGACAAAAAAAAGAGAAATTTATCCCAAATGAAAGAACAGGAAAAGGTCGTAGCCAGAAATCTAAGTGAAACCGATGTAAGTAACATGCCTGATAGAGAATTTAAGGCAATGATCATAGGGACACCCACCGGATTTGAGGAAACAATGGAAGACCTAAGTGAGACCCTTAATGCAGAGATAAGGAATAACATAGCAGAGATAAAGGGCTCAATAAGTGAAATGAAACTCACACTTGATGGAATAATAGCAGGCTGAAAGAAGCAGAGAAATGAATTAGTGACCTAGAAGACAAGAGTAATGGAAAGTAATCAAGCTGAACAAAAGGGAGAAAAGAAATATGCACATGAAAATAGACCCATCGAACTCACTGAGTCCACAAAACATAGCATTCATTACTACAAGGAGACCCAGAAGAGAGAGAAAGGGGGGTAGAAAATTTATTTGAAGAAATAATAGCTGGAAACTTCCCTAATCTGGGGAAGGAAACAGATATGCAGATTCATGAGGCAGACAACCCCCAACAGAATCAACAAAAGCAGATGAACACAAAGAGACTGTAATTAATTTTGCAAAATACAATGATAAAGAAAAAAACTGAAAAGCAGGAAGAAAAAAAGAAGTAAATGTGCAAAATATAGTGATAAAGAGAAGACTCAAAAAGCAGCGAGACAAAAAAAGTTGGTAACCTATGAGGGAAAACCCAGAAGGCAAGCAGATTTTTCAGCAGAAACTTGGCAAGCCAGAAGGGCATGGCATGAAATATTCAAAGTGTTGAATGGGAAAAAAAATGTGTGGCCAGGAATAGTTTATCCAGCAAGGTTATCATTCAGAACAGAAGTAGAGATAAAGAGTTTCCCAGACAAAAACTAAAGGAGTTCATAATCACTAAAGCAGCCCTGTAAGAAATAGTAAAGAGGACTCTGAGTAGAAAGGAGAGATCAAAAGTGACAATATCGGGGTGCCTGGGTGGCTCAGTCAGTTAAGTGTCTGACTTTGGCTCAGGTCATGATCTTGTGGTTTGTGAGCTCAAGCCCTGCATTAGGCTTTGCAATGAGAGCTCAGAGCCTGGAGCCTGCATCAGATTCTGTGTCTCCCTCTCTCTCTGCCCCTCCCCTGCTCGCTCTGTCTCTCTCTCAAAAAACAAACATTAAAAAATTTTTAATTAAAAAAAGTGACAATATCAAGGAACTCACAAAAAAGGATATAAGATGTAACAACAAATACCTAAAACATGGGGAGAGAAGAATGGGTTCAAACTTAAACCACAACCAACTAATATAGACTGCTATATGCAAAAGAAATTATATACGAACATCATGGTAACCATCTATCAAAAACCACTAAAAATATTCAAAGAATAAAGAGAAAGAAATCCAAATAGATCACTAAAGAAAATAGCAAACCATGAAAGACAAGAAAGGATCAGAAAATTTCAGAAACAACCACAAAACAAGTAACAAAATGGCATTACTTATCGATCTATCAATAATTACTTTGAATGTAAATGGACTAAACACTGCAATCAAAAGACACACAGTGACAATATGGATAAAAAAGCAAGACCCATCCTGCCTAAAAGAGACTCATGTTAGACCTAAAGACACCTGCAAGTGGAATGCAAGGGGCTGGAGAATCATCTATCATGCAAATGGTTGTCAAAAGAAAGTCAGAATAGCAACACTTATACTGGACAAAATAGGCTTTAAAACAAAGACTGTGAGACAAAGGAGGACACACTATATAATAATAAAGGGGACAATCCAACAAAAAACCCTAACAATTGTGAATATGCACCCACAAAGGAGCACCCAAATACACAATACAGTTGATAACAAACGTAAAGGAACTAATTGATAGTAATACAATAATAGTAGGGGACTTTAACACACCCACTTACATTAATGGACTGATCATCTAAACAGGGAATCAACAAGGTAACAATGACTTTGAATGACACACTGGACCACATGGATTTAACAGATATATTCAAAACATTCCATCTTGAGACAAAATAGCAAAATAACACATACACATTCTTTTCAATTATACATGGAACAGTCTACAGAACAGATCACACATTAGTCCAGAAAACTAGCTTCAACAAATTCAAGAAGATTGAAGTCATACCATGCATCTTTTCTGACCACAATGCTATGACAACAGAAGTCAACCACAAGAAAAAATCTGAGGGGCGCCTGAGTGGGTCAGTTGGTTTAAGTGTCCATCCAACTCTTGATTTCAGCTCAGGTCATGATCTCAGGGTTTGTGAGATGGAGCCCCCACATCTGTGCTGACAGCACAGAGCCTGCTTGGGGTTCTGTCTATCCCTCCCTCGCTTGCATGTGCTGTCTCAAAATAAGTAAACATTTTTTAAAAATCTGGAAAGACCACAAATACATGGAGGTTAAACAACATGCTACTAAACAACAAATGGGCCAACCATGAAATCAAAGAAGAAATTTGAAAAGTACATGGAAACAAATGAAAAACACAATGGTCCAAAATCTCTGGGATGCAGCAAAGACAGTTATAAGAGGGAAATATTTAGCAATATAGGCCTACCTCAACAAGCAAGAAATCTCAAACAACCTACACCAAAAAGAGCTGGAAAAACAACCAAAACCTAAAGCCAGCAGAAGGAAGGAAATAATAAAGATTAGAGTAGAAATGATCTAGAACTAAAAAAAAACACAACAGAACAGATGAATGATAACTGCAGCTGGTTCTTTAATCCTCAGTAAAGAAAAAGGACAAAAATAAAATCACCAATGAGAGAGGAGAAATAACCACCACACCACAGAAATACAAAAAATCATGAGAATGTTATGAAAAACCATATGCTAACAAACTGGACAACCCAGAGGAAACGGACAAATACTTAGAAACATATAAACTACCAAAACTGAAACAGGAGGAAATAGAAAATTTGAACAGACTGATAACCAGCAAAGAAACAGAGTCAGTAATCAATAAACTCCCAGCAAACAGAAGTCCAGGACTGGATGGCTTCACAGGCGAATTCTACCAAACATTAAATCAAAGAAGACTTAATTCCTATTCATCTCAAACTATTCCAAAAAATATAAAAGGAAAGAAAACTTCTAAATTCTTTTTATGAGGCCAGCATTACCCTGATACCAATACCAGATAAAGACACCATTGAACGAGAGAACTACAGGTCACTATCCCTGATGAACACAGATGCAATAAACTCCTAGCAAACTGAATTCAACAGTATATTTAAAAAAACATCATTCACCATGATCAAGTAGGATTTACTCCCGGGTTGTAAGGGTGGTTCAATATTTGCAAATCGATCAGTGTGATACATCACATCAATAAGAGAAAGGATAAGAACCATAAGATAATTTCAAGAAGATGCAGAAAAAGTACGACAAAGAACAGTATCTATTCATGATAAAAAAAAAAAAAAAACAACAAAGTAGGTTTAGAGGGAATATACCTAAACATAATAAAGGACACATATGAAAAACAAAGCTCACATCATCCTGAATGGGGAAAACTGAGAGCTTTTCTTTTAAGATCAAGAATAAGACAAGGATGCCCACTCTTACCGCTTTTATTCATCACATCACTTGAAGTCCTAGCCACAGGAATCAGACAAGAAAAAGAAATAAAAGACATCCAAAAGTAAGGGAGAAGTGAAATTTTCCCTATTTCTAGATGACATAATACTATATATAGAAAACCCTAAAGACTCCACTAAAAAACGCTAGAACGGATATACATATTCAGTAAAGTCACAGGACACAAAATCAACGTACAGAAATCTGGTGCATTTCTATACACCAATAATGAAGAGAAAAAGAAATTAAGAACAATCCCATTCACAAATGCACCAAAAATAACATACCCTAGGAATAAACTGAACCACAGCGGTACTCTAAAACACTGATGAAAGAAATTGAAGAGAACACAAAGAAATGGAAAGACATTCCGTGCTCATGGAATGGAAGAACAAATATTGTTAAAATGTCTATACTTCCCAAAGCAACCTACATACTTAATGCAATCCTATCAAAATACCAGCAGGAATTTTTACAGAACCATAACAAACAATCCTAAAATTTGTATGGAAACACAAAAGACCCCCAATAGCCAAAGAAACCTTAAAAAAGAAAAAGCTGGAGGCATCACATTTTCAGACTTCAAGTTATAATATAAAGCTGCAGTTATCGAAAACTGTATGGTACTGGCAAAAAAAAAAAACAAAAAAAAAACCAGACACATAGATCAACGGAACAGAAAAGAAAACCCAGAAATAGACACAACTATATGGTCAACTCATTTTGTCAAAGCAGGAAAGAATATACAATAGGAATAAGATGGTCTCTTCAACAAATGCTGTAAGGAAAAATGGACAAGATGTAAAAGAATGAAACTGGACCACTTTCTTACACCATACACAAAAATAAATTCAAAATGGGTCAAAGACCTAAATGTGAGCCCTATATCTATAAAAGCCCTAGAAGAGAACACAGGCTGTAACCTCTATGACATCAGCCATAGTAACATTTTCTAGATATGTCTCCTAAGGCAAGGGAAACAAAAGCAAAAATATACTATTGGGACTACATCAAAATAAAAATCTTCTGCACAGTAAAGGAAAACAACAAAATTAAAAAGCAGCCTACAGCACGTGAGAAAGTATCTGCAAATGATGTATCCGATAAAGGGTTACTATCCAAAATATACAAAGAACTTACTTCTACAACTCAACACCCAAAAAACATATAATCCAACCAAAAAATGGGAAGAAGACATGAACAGACATTTTTCCAAAGAAAGTATAGAGATGGCAAAAAAAAACACAAGATGTTCATCATCACTCACCATCAGGGAAATGCAAATCAAAACTACATTGAGCTATCACCTCGCACCTGTCAGAATGGCTAAAATCAAAGCCACAAGAAACAAAAGGTGCTGGTGAGGATGTAGGAAAAAAGGAACCCATTTTCACTGCTGGTGGTAATGGAAATTGGTGCAGTCACTCTGGAAAATAGTATGGAGGTTCCTCAGAAAGTTAAAAATAGAACTACCCTACAATTCAGCAATTGCGCTACTAGGTAGTTATCCAAAGAATGCAAAAACACTAATTCAAAGGGATACATGCACCCCTATGTTTATACTAGCATTATTTACAATAGCCAAGATATGGAAACAGACCAAGTGTTCACTGACTGATAAATGGATAAAGAAAAAGTGGCACATATGAAAATGGAATGTTCTTCAACCATAAAAAAGAATGAAATCTTGCCATTTGCAAGGATGTGGATGGACTTAGTATAATGCTAAGCAAAACAAGTCAAAGACAAACACTGTATGATTTCACTCCTATGTGGAATTTAAGAAACAGAACAAATGAGCAAAGGGGAAAAAAGAGAGTGAGACAAATCAAGAAACAATCATACAGAACTGATCATTACCAGAGGGGAGGGGTTGGGGAAGGGGTTATATAGGCAATGGGGATTAAGGAGTGTACTTGTCCTGATGAGCTTGTCCAGGTGATGTATGGAATTGTTGAATCACTATACTATAGAACTGAAACTAATATAACACTTCATGTTAACCTACTGAAATTAAAATAAAAACTTTTAACAAATACAAAAGAAAAATTTTAAATATATAACATGGAATCAGAAAAACAAAATAGCCCTGTCCACATATGTGTGAGCCACATATAATTTTAAATTTTCTAGTAGCCACATTAAAAATTAAAAACATAATTTAAAAAAATTTTTTTTAGGGGCCCCTGGGTGGCTCAGTCGGTTAAGCGGCCGACTTCAGCTCAGGTCATGATCTCACGGTCCGTGAGTTCAAGCCCCGCGTCGGGCTCTGTGCTGACAGCTCAGAACCTGGAGCCTGTTTCGGATTCTGTGTCTCCCTCTCTCTGACCTTCCCCCATTCATGCTCTGTTCTGTCTCTCTCTGTCTCAAAAATAAATAAACGTTAAAAAAAAAATTAAAAAAAAAAAAAAATAAAAAAATTTTTTTAATGTTGGGGCGCCTGGGTGGCTCAGTCGGTTAAGCATCCACCTTCAGCTCAGGTCATGATCTCACGGTCCGTGGGTTCGAGCACTGCATCGGGCTCTGTGTTGACAGCTCAGAGCCTGGAGCCAGCTTCAGATTCCGTGTCTCCCTCTCTCTCTGCCCCTCCCCTGCTCATGCTCTGTCTCTCTTGGTCTCAAAAATAAAAACATTAAAAATTTTTTAATATATTCATTTGAGAGAGAGAGAGAGAGAGAGAGAGAGAGAGAGAGAGAGAGAGAGACAGACACACAGAATCTGAAGCAGGCTCCAGGTTCTGAGCTGTCAGCACAGAACCCAGCGCGAGGCTCAAACTCACGAATTGTAAGATCATGACCTGAGCCGAAGTTGGATGCTTAACTGACTGAGCCAACCAGGCGCCCCAAACAGATAATTTTTTAATATACTGTTTAACCCAATTTATTCAATTTTTATTTTTCAACATATAATCATATATAAAAATTGTTAAGTTTTCACACTTTTATACTCAGTAATTTTTAAAAACCAGGTATCTATAAATATGTTTAAGTATATCTCAATTTGGACATTATATTTTCATAGAAATAGCTGATCTATGTTTATTTCATACATTTTATGCATGTATGAATATATGTTTGTATGTGTATGTATATATATACATATATACACACACACACACACACACATTATATATATACATGTATATGTGTATATCCTACATGTATATACACATGTAGGATGCATGCCCAGCGTGGAGCCCACCCTGGGGCTTAAAGTCATGACCCTGAGATCAAGAGCTAAGCTGAGATCAAGAGTCGAAAACTTAACTGACTGAACCACCCAGGTACCCCTTTCACAGAATTTAGTTGAAAAAAAAAATACATTCACATACCAAAGTTGTTCTAAACATACTTAGAAGCCTTCTAACAACTGAACACAGTAATAGTTGTTATATTGAAACTAACAAAAATTAAGAATTCAGTTTTCTCCATCCAATCTATATAATCTCAACTACATGTTTAGCAACCCTATTTCCAAATAAAGTCACATTTTGAGGTGCTGGGGGTTTAGTGCTTCAACATAGTATTTTTATGTAGGTGGGGTGGGGAGACACAATTCAAAACTTAATACCCTCCCCTTGTAAGAGGAAATAAAGAAAAAAAAAGAGCAAGAGGGAAGATAGAGAGAAAGGGGAAGAAGAAAGATTGGGGGGGACACCTGGGTGGCTCAGGTCAACATCTCATGGTTTGTTGAGCTTGAGCCCTGCATCAGGTTCCCTGTGGTCAATGCGGAGCCTGCTTCAGATCCTCTGTCCTCCCCTCATGCTCTCTCTCTCTTTCAAAAATAAACATTTAAAAAAACAGGGAGGGAGAGCAAAAGAGGAAGAAAAAAATTCAATTTTTTAGCTGTGCTGGCCACCTTGTGAGTGTTCAACATTCCACACATGGCTAGTGGCTACCATATTGAGCAGTGTGGTTCTAAAGTGTTCCAGTCACTTAAGACAATCATTTGCCATCTTTAAGCAGGGAAATTAAGCTTCTGATAAGTATGCATACACAAATTAGAGTCCCACCACATGCTTTGATACAGTAACTTCTAGGAATTAATCTTCCCTTTACAGAAAACTATATAAAAAGATACTCATTTTTAAAAATAGTCCATTAGAAACTTAACAGGGAATGGTTACTTCACAAACCCTTTCTTTACATGGCACTTAATGTCAAGTGAAAAGAGATCTAAAATATTACCTCTAAGATAATCTCAACTATGTTAATAAAATGTATCCCCAAGGGGAAAGATCAGGTAGATACTTCCAAAATATTATTTGTGATGCAAGTATGAGTGATTGTTCTTTCTACTACATCCCATAATTTTTACCATTATGTGTATATACATTTTATAGAGAAAATGAGTGAAAATAATTTTAAGATAAAAATGAAAGGAAAAAAAATTGAGGACTAAGGAAAACAGAGGTAACTAAATTTACACACACACACACACACACACACACACACACACACACACACACACACACACACAGTCACCTATAAAGACACAGAGACAGAATTCAGGAGAATTAATGGCTAAGATTTTGGTTTCTTGGTTACCTGATCTTTTTCCGCCCTGGGTCGTACCTGCCTTCTCATCCTTTGGAACCAGTTTCTGCATGTCCGCCTGGCCAAATTCACACCCAGATGGTAGGCTGCAACAAGACAAACCATGAGCAAAAAGAACTGTCATAGCTCATTTTTAAAGTTATGCTTGGTTTCTAATCTGCTTGACTGACACTATCCTCCCTGTAACAGGTAAGTTAACCTAATAGGGTATCTGCAATGATCAAGTTCCTGAGGTAGCACTCAACAAGGTTTTGAAATCAACTCTTCGGATTTGGGTAACAAATTTAAAATACCTATCATGCTGACACTGCATATTAAGGACATAAGATCAAAGATGTAGAAGATAATACGTTTATAAGCAAGCCCCCAGGCTGGTAAATGGGAAGGACAATACTATGGACTGAACATTTGTGTCCCCTCAAAATCGTATGTTAAAATCCTAATGCCCAATGTGATGGTATTAGTCGGTAAGGCCTTTGGGAAGTTCTTAGATCTTGAGGGAGAACCCTCATGAATGGGACCTAAGCATAAAATAAATAATAAACAAACAAACAAACAAACAAGCAAGCATAAAATTAATGGGACCAAGCATAAAAGAGGCTCTAGAAAGATTCCTAGTCCTTTCCACCATGTGAAGATAAAAACAATTAAAAGTCTACAACCCAGAAAAGGACCCTCACTCAACCATGCCAGCACCACAGTCTCAGACTTCCAGTTTCCAGAACTATGAACAAACAATAAAATTCTGCTGTTTGTAAGGATCCAGTCTGTGGCATTATGTTATAGCAGCCTGAATGCACGAAGACAGATAAGGTACCCTCTGAACTCTTTACTAATAAATAGCCTTCTATCCTTGACCAAAACAATCCTCCAGGATAATTGAACTTAGTTTCTCTGTTAGGAAAGACAAAGATAATAAAGAGATGACCATTCCCTTACCTGTTTGGGGTACACAGGGAGAGAAGAACAGTGCTTTCCCACACCAGGGAACAGTATAACTGGCTCAGCTTGCTCAGAACACTCAGACCCAACTGAGAACCCCACTGGTTTACGGAGATGGAACGAATTTCACTCTGCAATCAAAGTAAACAGAAGCTGATCTTTGGGATGTCCTCCTCAACATTTGTCTGTGTCTAACATCCCTTCTCATTTTCTTCTCATTGCTTTCTTGGAAAGTGAAAGACAACAGTCATGTGCAATTTTCTAAAGAAACAGTTCTGTAGATTCATTGACAGCCTTCTAATTTTTTTAGGTGGTAGGGAACTTGTTATTTTCCTCTTATTTCTTAATTTCAATAAACGTTTAATTTCTTGAAGGGAACATTTCACATGAATTTTATTTAATTTAATAAAAAGTCATGAAAATAAATCCCTAAGCTTTGTAATGTAATTGAATTGTTTTCTAAATAGTTTATACCTGTGCTTTTCATTTGATTTGATCCAAAGAATATACTCCTGCTCAAAGGCATAGAACAAGGGTGCTGAAACATTACATCATTAATCTTTAGAACTGAATACTTGAGAACTAAAGGCTGTAAAACTGTGAGCACATAAAAACACCCTGTGTTTCTGGCAGCACAAGAGGAACCTCACATGGATGGCAGGCATAGGGTTTGATATTTAAGTAATATTTATTAATCTGTTAATTACCACTGACTTAAATGTTCTGTGGTCAAATTTCTTTCTCGCCATCCCATTATTAGGCCTACACGCATTTGTAGAAAGATTGGGAAACAGTAAGGCCAGATAATCACCCAATTGAGGCTTGCCTACTAAAAGAGGTGACTATATATCCCAGTTGGCCTATATAGCTGCCCATTATTTATAGCAACCTCTTTTCCTCTCAACAAAGTCCAATTCACAAAACAAATTATATGGTAACCCAAATTCTAAGGAAAAAAAAAATACTAAGGCAAAGCGAAACTAGACAGCAACCTGAAACATAAACCTATATTATTCACTGAACAAAAATCTGTTCTTTTAGCAGCTAGCCCAGGTAGAACTGCTTCTAAGCACAGTAAGATGCCCAGTATATGCCGCAGGTATTTTACCAGCTTTAAACCAACTTGCTCACCCCTAGTTCTTACCTGTCCAACTCTGCAAGTATGAACAAACATCATGATGTAGGCGTGGGCAGCAGTAAGTGCATGCAGTAGAGGTGTGGCCTGAGCTGAGAGGGTAGCATCAGCAACATTGCCAGCACAAGCCAGTTCTCGCAACAACACTGAGCCCCCAGGGGATTCAATTGGGCGGTGTAACGGCTCCAAGGATGAAAGGATGGAGTCCAACTGAAGGAGACCCTCCTGAAGAACTTTGGGTTCATGTGACAGTGTCTGAAACAAGAATAATAATTAAATCATTAATGTACAATGAATTTCATATGCATCATGTCTTTAATAGTCACAATGGAAGAAGTGCAAGACAAGTCTCACAAATTTCAAACCTGGCCATGGTCTCCCATCTGGGTAAATGGCAGAGCCAAAATATGAATGCAGGTAGGACATACCTAAATGCCTCCTAGAGAAACATTTTACTTCTCTCAAATGAGAGGCTTTCAAATGTGGTAAGCCAATCATATTTAAAAGCTTGTGATGGCCAAACTGAAATACTGTTACAGGAAGGACTCCACACTATGTGATTAATTACAAATTTTTCTCAATAGGGAGCAATATTAGGCAAAGTTCCAAAGCATGGAAGTAAACCAGTATTACAACTGTTCTTTTCCTAAAATAAGAGGTGATTTTAGAATAGGTATCAGCTAGGCAATCTCCTTTTTTATGAGACAACTCAAGATTATATGGCCCTTGTAATTTGCTTTTTGAGTCCACAGAAAATTCTGTCATCCAAAGACAGGAGAACTTAAGTGTCTTTCCTGTGGCTTTAAATACATCTATCCATTCTCACACAGTATGTTAGAGGTAGGATAAAGATGGAGCACAGCCCCTTTTCCTCTCTTATGAACAGCACTTAATTAAATATTGCAAAGAGTAAAGCAAAATAAAACATTAATTACAGCTATGTCACAATTATGGACCCTTCCAAGTCCATAAGCAACTGGATTACGGATTTTTAGCAGCAATTACTTGCCATTGCACAATTCAGCTAATAAAGGAGCTTCATAGATTTAATGCAGTCCCTATGAAAAGGTCAATGGCCTTTGGGTGGGGGTAAGAAATAGAAATCTCTCTCTTAAAATCCTTAAGAAGAATCTCAAGGGACCCCAAATAGATATAACTATCTTGAAAAAGAACAAAGTTGGAGATCTCAAACTTCCTGATTTCCAAACTTATCACAAAGCTACAGTAATAAAAAATGTGGTACTGGCATAAAGACAGACTTTTAAGACCAACAGAATAGAATAACGCCCCAAAATAAACCCTTGCATCTACGGTCAAATGATTTTTGATAAGGGTTTCAAGACAAAGGTGCAAGAGAAAGAACACGCTTTTCAACAAATAGTGGTGGGAAAACTGGGTATCTACATGCAAAAGAATGAAGTTGGGCGTTACTTTACACCATATGAAAAAATTACTCAAAACAGATCAAAGACCTGAAGGTAGCAGCTAAAAATATAAAAACACCTAAAAGGAGCCATAGTGTAAAAGCTTTGGGACATTGGATTTGGCAATGGTTTTTTAGATTTGACATCAAAAGCACAGCAATGGCAGGAAAAAAAGATAAAATGGATTTCATCAGAATTGAAAGCTTTTGTGCATCAAAGTACACTATTAACAGAGGTAAAAGGCAACCCATAGAGTGGAAGAAAATATTGCAAATCATTTATCTGATAAGGAGTAACCAGAATATATAAAGAACTCCTACAACTCAACAAGAATCAAACCCCACTAAAAAATGGGCAAAGGACTTGAGTAGACATCTCTCCAAAGATACACAAATGGCCAATAAGCACATAAAAAGATACTCAACATCACTAATCATTAGAAAGATGCACACTGAAACCATGAGGTTGCACTTATACCTATTAGGTTGGCTACTATCAAGGAAAAACAAAGAAAAAGAAAATTAACAAGTGTTGGTGAGGATGCAGAGAAATTGGAACCCCTGTGCATTGTTGGTCAGAATATGAAATGGTGGAGCTATGGAAAACAGTATGGTGGTTCCTTGAAAAATTAAAAATTGAACTACCATATAGTCCACCAATCCTACTTCTGAGTATATAGCCAAAAGAACTGAAAGGAGTCTTGAGTATGATCGCACTTTTATGTGGGATCTAAACAAGTTAAATTCAAAGAACCAGAGAGCAGAATGTTATGGTTGCCAGGGGCTGGGGGGAAATGTGGAGACGTTGGTCAAAGGGCAAATTTTCAGTTATGAATAAGTTCTGGAGATTTAATATAAGCATGGTGTCTATAGTTAATACTATACTATATACTTGAAATTTGCTGAGAATATATCTTAAGTGTTCTCACCACACACACACACACACACACACACACACACACACACACACACACACACAGTCTTGAAGAAATACAGGCACACCCGTGTTCATTTCAGCAGTATTCAAAATAGCCAAAAGGTGGAAGCAGCCCAAATGTTTATCAGTGAATGAATGGATAAACAAAATGTGGCTTACACATATAATAGAGCCATAAAAAGAAAGGAAATTCTGACATATGCTACAACATGGGTGAATCTTGAAGACATTATGCTATGCAAAATAAGCCAACCACAGAAAGACAAACAGCTTATGAATTACATGAGGTACCTAGAACAGTCAAATTCAGAGTGACAGAAAGTAGAACAAATTTACCATGGGCTGGGAGGGCAAGGGGAATGCAGAGTTGTAATTTAATGAGTACAGAATTTCAGTTTTGCAAGATAAAAAACTTCTGGAGATTGGTTTGCAACAATGTGAATGTACTTAACGCTACCGAACTATACAGTTAAAAATGGTTAAAGTGGTAAATATCATGTGCTGTGTATTTTACCACTATTTAAAATAAGTAAAGCATTTAATTTCTTGGCAAAACTTGAACAATCTTGAAAAAGGAAAAAAAACTACATTAACTAAACAATACCAGATTGTGTTAAAAGCATCCATGAGAAAGGATGACATAATAAAACCAAGCTCCAAAACATTCTTGAAGATATACTTTCTCTTCCAAAAAACTCAAATGTTAGAACTATGTACCAAACCTAGGAACAATAAACAACTTCAACTTTTCAATGAGAAATGATGTGACACACTATCAGGCACAAAATTCACCTGTAGCACATAACCACAAATTTCTTCATTATTTTTTGGTTGTAGGTAAAGGGAGACCACAATAAAAACATGTATACAGAAGTACTGCAAAATTGATTTCTAAAAAGAAATGAAAATATTTAGCCAGATGCTCTTACCAATATGGATTTGCAGACACCTGCAACAGCCTGACAGGCCGCAGATGTAGGAAAATCAATGGGCAGATTGGGAAGACCCAAAATGGTGACCAAAGGCAAGAGTCCTTTCTGATTCACAAATTCCTGGCAGTGGTCATCTGTTGTATTGTTGCTCAGAATAGATTCCACAAATTTCATCTAGGTAACGAAAATGAAAAAGAAAATGTTAGAGACTAACCTGGAACTAAAAGGCCAGCTTGGAGTAAGAACAGGGGTAGCCTTGTATTCATGTAATCAGTATTTTCTAAGATACCAAAACCTCAGGTAAGTAAGTATAGAGATATGATACGGACCCTAAACATCTGCTAAAAACACCCACAAAAAACAAAAAACAAACACCACAAATACGAATAATTACTTCTCCCCAATCTACCTTTTTGGCTACCTAAAGTTATATAATTTGAGAACATAGAGAGGATAAATGACTTGCTCAGAGCCACACCCATGAATTAGTGGCAAAATCAGATCTAATTCTCTTAATTTGCTCCTAGCGTGACAGTGCATTACCTCTCCCCTGGAAGCAAAAATGGATACTTTCCCTCAATGTGCCCATAATACAAATGAAAACTAGAACTCTGGAAGAGTGGTTTGGACCAAACAAAGCATTTTTTAAGGGTAACAAAGTAAAATGTGGGCAACAAACACACAGGCACAAAAGATACCATCTCTGGAAGTCTGGGAAGTGCTTAGTGGGCTAGAATAATTGCTAAGTGGGCTTCCCCTTATAGAGAAATAATTCTGGGAAAATTCAAACTCTTTACTTTTCTCTTGAGACACCTGGGAAATTAAAACGAAAAGCCACATTACTATTTTTTTTATACAAAAGAGAAATTAATGGGAAATCTAGCAAATAATGGGAAAAAATACATGTTGGACATATTCATAGAACATAATACTGGACTGGCCTAACAAATCCCACTCTTCTGCTTGGATTCCAATTGGGAATAGTAGCAATGAACAGAAAATTGGGAGTATCTAAAAAAGGGGAAGATTGTTGTCCATTTTTGGCAAACCAGTCTCACAGAACAAGGTTTGCATATCTTTGCCCACTGTTCTGCACTGTAAAGGCTCCAGTGAAAATAAATGCAAAAATCACTGGACTATTTGGTAACCCCACACGTTTTCCAGAATAACACACACTTTTACTCAGTTTGCCCTACCACGAATCTTACCACATTAAGGATGTAATCCATGAGGGGAATAGGAATACGTTCTTCTGTACCAACAACCCTGTTAAGGGAGAAAAGAGTGAGTTACAAAAACTCGCAATACTAGTACAAGAAAACAAAGGAAAGGGAAACAGCATGAAATTCTAGGTCCTTTCTTTAAGTTAGTCTTTAGTACAGCACAAGGGAAAAAAAACTGAAATCAAATCTGAAGCTAGCTTTTCTAGCCAGCCTAGGTTGAGAACACAAAAGAAAAAACCAGGCCTTAACAAACTCAGCATTTGCACATATCTCAAAAGAAACTATCCTATCTTAGGCAAACTATCATAGGAGGAATCCATCGATATGAAAACAATAAGTTCTATTGAGACTACTGACACATTTGCTTAAAGATAGGAGCTAGGCAAAGAAACAAATACAACATCTTACCATGTTCTTGCATCAGGTTTAAAGTTATAATAGACGGCAGGAAATGGAATTTAATTTTGTTCAAAATTCCATGCTTAGATTGACAAACCATTCAGAACAGTTAATCAAAGATGAAGTCAACACCCAAACCCTCCTTCCCTAACTATTTATACTTGTATCACAACAGTCCCTGAAATATCCAAAACCTGTGATCAGGTCTTTTGTTTCAAATACTTTAATGCTGCACCATAGACAAGGAGGCTGCAGTAGTGCCATAGCTGCAGGAAACAAAGCCTTTAAGCCCAATCTTGGCTTTTGCAAGAAACAAAAGGGGGGAAACCCACAATATCTATTAAAATGAAACACAATCTACCTCAAAGATGAACCCTAGGAAGGGTCAAAACTTCAGTCGAATAGGGAGCATTCTGGATATAGGCCCTTGAAGACATTTGGGTAAAGGGCAGAAATAAAAGAAGGGAGAGGTGGTGGGAGAGAGGGGGCAAGAAAACTGGCAAGAAGTTAATAGTCCTCAAGATGTAAATAAAGATTTGCCAGGCATCAAAATGCAGACTAGACAGTGGCTTCAGTGATGACATACCTAGAGCTAGAGTTTGACAAGGATATTGTGAACACTCTCAATGAAGAATACAGGGAAGAACTTACTACAAAGGGGGGGGGGGTGTCTGTAAGCCAGGAGTGAAATGATTCCATGGGAAGACTGCAAGTTTTCCTTGACTATAAAGTTCCTCCTCAACCACTACAGCAATCCCTACTTACAGTAATCATCCACCCCAGCCTGACTGTACCTCCTGGGAAAGAACCTAGAGATCCATCTCTACAGCTAAGGAGTGCAGGTGTGGTTCTAGCCCAAATGAAACACCTGTCCCTTTGTAAAAATCAACGGTAATGGCAAAGAGCCAAAGTAATATTATGAAATGGGACCCAGGTACTTCCCTCATTTGCTAGATGGAAGTTAGGGAGGAGAATGAGAGAGAAAACAAACCAATAATGGTTCTTAATCCACATCTAGGAACAAACTGGTAACCACTTTTTTCCACTATCCTCATCTTTTGGCTTCCAGGCTGAAAACGTCATGCAAGAATAGTAAACATGATCAACTCCCCCTTTGGAGGTAAAAAAGAAAAAGCTCCTTTAAGAATGAGACATCTGACCTGGCTTTGCAGGAACTTGGTAGATAGAAAAGAAGGAGATAAGATAATCTGTGGATGGGGATAAATATGGCTATAACACGGTGACACATATCCTAAGAAAAGCATGGAGTGAAAAAACATGAGGCCATGAGAAAATGTCAATTTACTATGACAGCTTGAAATCTGGGCATGTTAGATCTAAGGTGTAAGATGTCCAGGTAGAGGAAAACATTATATGCAGATGAACATGCCCAGCTTCACTCAAAACCACCCTCCCACCTCTCAAGTTTAAGAAATCCTTCTCTTATTTTGTAGCCAGGAAAGGAAATCATATCCCAGCAGGGTGGCAGACAATCAAGGATGTGGCAAGGAAGCACTGATTCTGACTCCTTTGCACGTGAAGTCTTGCTTTCTTTCAGGTGTCCTCCACTTCCAGAAAGAGAACATTTTAATCAAAATAGAAGATGCTGTTAGAATGAAGGTAGAGTTTCCTTCTCAGACAAGGGTAAGACATCTGCTCAACAAAGCAATGTAGAGTACTTAGTAGTTAATGCCTCTCCTCAAAAAGAAAACAAAAACTCATACCAACAGGCTCATTACTTCCTAGAGTTGTAAAAAGGTACCGATTTTGGAGTCTAGGCCTTCACTCCTTCTATCTATACTCGACCATAATTTTCTCTTAAGTTCCCAGCAATCCTTCAACACTAGCCTAAACCCATTCATATCCACACCTAAAACATTCCTGCTTTTCTCAGAACTAGTTATTTATAAACCAAAAGAGCACTTATTAAATGAATAAATGCATGACAGTCCAGAGGGATCACACCCTCAAGAGTTATACCTACAATAGTTACATTTCATTCCTAGCATGTGAACAATATAAGCTTCAAAGAGCCACTATCAGCCAGCAGTCTTTAAGCCCACCCCCATCCCCATTTCACCATCTAGGTAGTCAATTTTAATATAAAACAAACCTTAAATAGAAATAAGAAGGAAAATCTACTGTGCCTGGTTACAACCATACAGTACATTCCAAAGACTTCTGATTTATCTGGAATGAACAGATAGTAATCAAACAAAAAACAAAGACCAACAACAAGTCCCTGTAATTCTTAAGGACTTCTTAGGAGACAGGCTTCAAAAGTATGATGTTTCATATGTGCTCACTTATGCAAACAATTAAGCAATGATACGAATACTATACCAACAATGGGAACATAAGTTCTCTGAGAGAAGCCCATCAACTTGATCTAGTGAACTGATTCAATTTCATGAACTTTTTAAGGACACCTTCCTAAGGCAACCAATACAATTAAAATATGAAAGGATAAATGATACACAATGGTTAAAGAAAGAAAAACAAGACTCCTAGGGCTGGAAGAATCTTATAATGATCTAATACAACTCCCTAGCTTTTATAGATGAAAATGACATGCCCAAGGTCACAAGGCTAGGGGACCTGTCTTGCAAACACTTACTGCTGATTAGGCTCAGTTTCATTCTGTTGGGCAGAATTAAAGCTCTGCATGGCCTGTACTTCTTCTTCCTCCTCATCCTCACTAGAGGCCTCTTCTGCAGCATGATTAGACCTTGGAGGAGGAGCAGTGGCAGTGCCATCTGCCTTCTGGATTGATGGCTTCTGACAGATGTATTTAGGGTCTCTTCCAAGGTTACAAATTTCTTCAAGTAACTGAAAGACACAGGAAATATTATTTATTAGTAAATAAGAAATGGGACAACTAACACATTTTTGGAGCATTTTCTATGTGTTGTACACAGAAGTGCTAACACAAAACACTTTATCTTGACATATGTATGTAACATACATCACTCCTGGAATATATCCTATTTACACACAATCCTATTTTACACACAAGGTAACTGAAGTTTCGTGAAGTTAAGTAACTTGTTCAGGATCACATAGCTGTTAAGTGACTAACCTGACTCCATGTCCTAATTCATAAGCACCAGGCATATACTATACTGTAACTGGCAGGGCTACTAAATGTGAAAAAAAATATCAAGAAACAAAGGTTAGAAAAACTAATATGCTTTTACAAATAGAAGCTAAATCCTGGCAACTTGTTAATACCCTATAGGAGAAAATAATACTTAAGTGACTTTCTGGGGGTAGGAGGGGGGGCAAGGACCAACCCAAGGATAAAGAGAAAATAAGGTAGACATAATCATCTTCTAGGAATAGCCCAAGAATCCCAATGACTTCTAGTAGGTCAAGCTTTTTTCTTAAAAACTCCCCCTTAACTGCTCTCTCATGCCCACGGTCAGCCTTATCACTTCATACCTTAATGATTGCAGTTGTTGCATCTGTTTTGAGGGTGGGCTGATGTCTCATGAGCTCATCAACAGCACTCCCCAGGTTAGATGCGGTATCCCCTTAAAGGAAAAAATGAACTGTTAGAAAGACTGAAGAAAATAGAGCTTGAGCTATTTTCTCTGCCAATACGAGGAGGAAAGAAGAAACTGAGAAGGTTGTTGTGATTTTCTAATGCCATGCTTTCTCAAATGAATTCACACCAAACTCTGAAAGCAAATAACTGGGGAGGAAAAAGGAACTTTATCAGTCTAGTGAAAACATAAAAAAAAAAATTTTAACTTATTTATTTTGTGAGAGAGAGCGAGCACACAAGTGGGGGAGGGACAGAGAGAAGCAGAGACAGAATCCCAAGCAGGTTCCACACCATCAGCGTAGAGCCCATTGTGAGGCTTGAACCCACAAACCGTGAGATCATGACCCGAGCTGAGATCAAGAGTGGGATACCCAACCGACTGTGCCACCCAGGTGGCCCTAGTGAGAACATTTTAAAATAACCACATATTCTACATTCTACTCTGGCAATCTCTAATGCCAAGGTCTGAACTAGGAGGGAGGGAGAGAGAGGAGCATAAAACCATTAACACACTGGCTGCCCCAATTAAGAACGATATTGGCTAGAATGCTACAGTGGTGGCTGAAAGCACAAAGCACATTTGTGAAAACTAGATTCTGGAGTCCTACCTTCTCATTATTCTGTAATAATCTGGCCTCAAATACACTGAGAAGAAAATCTATTAATTTCTTACTATCGTAGGGACTTGAACATTAGAATAGAAGAGCAACACCTTGGGACTTTATATCTCCTGTTGCAACAGATTCGATGGTGAGCCTGGAAATCTACTGCCCCTAATACCCATTTCTCACTAGCGCCATGACCGTACATTTAATAATGAATGGTTGATAGTCTGAGGAACACCACTCCTTTGTTGCTGACATCTAAAAGGTCACCGGAAAAGAGTCGTCACTATAGTTCAAGCTCTGGTCACTGAGGTGTCTCAGTGGCACAGAGTGATGACAGGTGGAAATGTGGACTCCCAAGGAGACCCTCCTTCTGTTTTGCTGCCTCTGTCAGACCCAATGTCCTAAGTGACCTCGCCCCCAAGATCTTCACTGGATAATTCTTGCTCCTCCAGGTTCTCCCATTGTGATAGAAGCACAGTATAGGCCTTGCTGCCTGGGAGCCCATAGGGGAATCTGGGACTGCCTCTCCTGCCCTGACCCAAGAGGAGGGGGTGTAGTCCCTGTAAGTCACTCTACTACAGTTTAGCTTCTGACCAGCCCAAACCCTGCAGCCAATTGGAGCTTGAGGATATGGCCTGGAGGCACCACCCAGAGATCTGGAGCCACTCAGGGGCACCTGGGGACATGATCTGGTCCCCTTGGTGGCCTAGGAAGGAAAAAGTTTCTATGGCCAAAGTTTGGTTTTCCCAACACTTGTCCCAATTCAGATTAAAACCCTGAACTTACACACACACACACACACACACACACACACACACACACACACTGAACTGTTGAGAAGCATGAAAATATGAGCAGAGGATAAGGATGAAGTCTTCTTTTCTACCTGCAATACAACGTATATAGTGATACAACTATAATTACAGTGATAACTCCCATTAAGCTTAGCACATCTAACCAGAGAAACGACGGGAGTTCAAGAAAGGACTTCCTTGCCAATTGGTGGCTTGATAACCATCTAACATCTAAAATCTTGGCACCAGGGGAAGATGGCGACGTAGGAGGATGCTGGGCTCACTGCTTCCTGCGGATCATTTAGACTCTACCCACACCTGCCTAAATGACCCAGAAAATCTCCAGAAGATTAGCAGAACAGATTCTCCAGAGCCAAGCGTAGACAAGAGATCCATGGAAGAGGGTAGGAAGGGCAGAGAGGCGGTGCGTGCTACACAGACTGGCGGGAGGGAGCCAGGGCGGGGGCAGCCTGCCGGCAAAGCAGAGGCCCCAAGTCTGGCTTGCAAAAACGGAGGCGCCGGATGGAGGGTGTTCTGATGGCAAGGGGGACTGAAAATCTGGAAGGTTATAAGTTACCAGATCTGCTCGGAGAACGGGAGGGCTGGAGGACAACGGGAGGGAGAGTTGTTGAGCCCCGGACAACAGAGCGCAGCTTGGCGGAGAACAAAGGCGCTCGCCAGGACCATCTCCCTCGCCCATCCCCCACCCCAAATCCCAAAGGGAACCAGTTCTTGTCAGGGAACTTCCTTGCTCCACACAAACACCCAACGCTGTGCTTCTGGGGATCCATCCCTCCAGTGGGTCTGACTCCCTCGAGGTGCCGCAGGGCCCCTCCCGAAGTGAAGGAAAAGTGAGCTGAGCCTGCCCCTCCTGCCCCTGTGCACCTTGCCAATCCACCCCAGCTAATATGCCAGATCCCCAGCACCACAAGCCTGGCAGTGTGCAAGTAGCCTGGGCGGACCACGCCACCCCACAGTGAATCCCGCCCCTAGGAGAGGGGAAGAGAAGGTACACACCAGTCTGACTGTGGCCCCAGCGGTGGGCTAGGGGCAGACATCAGGTCTGACTGCGGCCCCGCCCACCAACGCAAGTTATTCAAGACAGCACAGGGGAAGTGCCCTGCAGTTCCACACCACTCCAGGGACTATCCAAAATGATGAAATGGAAGAATTCCCCTCAAAAAAACCTCCAGGAAGTAACAACAGCTAACGAACTGATCAAAAACGATTTAAACAATATAACAGAAAGTGAATTTAGAATAGTCATAAAATAAATCGCTGGGCTTGAAAACAATATAAAGGACGGCAGATTATCTATTGCTACAGAGATCAAGGGACTAAGGAACAGCCAGGAGGAGCTAAAAAATGCTATCAACAAGCTGCAAAATAAAATGGAGACAAACACAGCTCAGATTGAAGAGGCAGAGGAGAGAATAGGTGAACTAGAAGATAAAATTATGGAAGAAGAAGCTGAGAAAGAGATAAAAAAATCCAGGAGTATGAGGAGAAAATTAGAGAACTAAGTGATGCACTAAAGACCAATAATCTACGCATAATTGGTATTCCAGAGGAGGAAGAGAGAGGGAAAGGTGCGAAGGGTACTTGAAGAAATAATAGCTGAGAACTTCCCTGATCTGGGGAAGGAAAAAGGCATTGAAATCCAAGAGGCACAGAGAACTCCCTTCAGACGTAACTTGAATCCATCTTCTGCATGACATATCATAGTGAAACTAGCAAAATACAAAGATAAAGAGAAAATTCTGAAAGCAGCTAGGGATAAACGTGCTCTAACATATAAAGGGAGACTTATAAGACTCATGACCGATCTCCCTACTGAAACTTGGCAGGCCAGAAAGGAATGGCAGGAGAATTTCAATGTGATGAATAGAAAAAATATGCAGCCGAGAATCCTTTATCCAGCAAGTCTGTCCTTTAGAATAGAAGGAGAGATAAAGGTCTTCCCAAACAAACAAAAACTGAAGGAATTCACCACTAAATCAGCCCTACAAGAAATCCGAAGGGGGATCCTGTGAGACAAAGTACCAGAGACATCGCTACAAGCATGAAACCTACAGATATCACAATGACTCTAAACCCATATCTTTCTTTAACACTGAACGTAAATGGACTAAATGCGCCAACCAAAAGACACAGGGTATCAGAATGGATAAAAAACAAGACCCATCTATTTGCTGTCTACAAGAGACTCATTTTAGACCTGAGGACACCTTCAGATCAAAAGTGAGGGGATGGAGATTTATCATGCTACTGGAAGTCAAAAGAAAGCTGGAGTAGCCATACTTATATCAGACAAACTAGACTTCAAAGTAAAGGCTGTAACAAGAGATGAAGAAGGGCATTATATAATAATCACAGGGTCTATCCATCAAGAAGAGCTAACAATTATAAATATCTATGCACCAAATACGGGAGCCCCCAAATATATAAAACAATTACTCACAAACATAAGCAACCTTATTGATAACAATGTGGTAATTGCAGGGGACTTTAACACTCTACTTACAAAATGAAAAGATCATCTAGACACATGGTCAATAAAGAAACAAGGGCCCTGAATGATACATTGGATAAAATGGACTTGACAGATATATTTAGAACTCTGCATCCCAAAGCAACACAATATACTTTCTTCTCGAGTGCACATGGAACATTCTCCAAGATAGATCACATACTGGGTCACAAAACAGCCCTTCATAAGTATACAAGAATTGAAATCATACCATGCATACTTTCACACCACAATGCTATGAAGCTTAAAATCAACCACAAGAAAAAGTCTGGGAAACCTCCAAAAGCATGGAGGTTAAAGAACACCCTACTAAAGAATGAGTGGGTCAACCAGGCAATTAGAGGAGAAATTAAAAAATATATGGAAACAAACGAAAATGAAAAGACAACAATCCAAACGCTTTGGGATGCAGCGAAGGCAGTCCTGAGAGGAAAATACATTGCAATCCAGGCCTATCTCAAGAAGCAAGAAAAATCCCAAATACAAAATCTAACAGCACACCTAAAGGAAATAGAAGCAGAGCAGCAAAGACACCCCTAACTCAGCAGAAGAAGAGAAATAATAAAGATCAGAGCAGAAATAAATAATATAGAATCTAAAAAAACTGTAGAGCAGATCAATGAAACCAAGAGTTGGTTTTTTGAAAAAATAAACAAAATTGATAAACCTCTAGCCAGGCTTCTCAAAAAGAAAAGGGAGATGACCCAAAGAGATAAAATCATGAATGAAAATGGAATTATTACAACCAATCCCTCAGAAATATAAGCAATTACCAGGGAATACAATGAAAAATTATATGCCAACAAACTGGACAACCTGGAAGAAATGGACAAATTCCTAACCACCCACACTCTTCCAAAACTCAATCAGGAGGAAATAGAAAGCTTGAACAGACCCATAACCAGCAAAGAAACTGAATCAGTTATCAAAAATCTCCCAACAAATAAGAGTCCAGGACCACATGGCTTCCCTGGGGAATTCTACCAGGCATTTAAAGCAGAGATAATACCTATCCTACTCAAGCTATTCCAAAAATAGAAAGGGAAGGAAAACTTCCAGACTCATTGTATGAAGCCAGTATTACTGATTCCTAAACCAGACAGAGACCCAGTAAAAAAGAGAACTACAGGGCAATACCCCTGATGAATACGGATGCAAAAATTCTCAATAAGATACTAGCAAATAGAACTCAACAGCTTATAACGAGAATTATTCACCATGATCAAGTGGGATTCATTCCTGGGATGCACGGTTGGTTCAACATTCGCAAATCAATCAACGTGATACATTACATTAATAAAAGAAAAGATAAGAACCATATGATCCTGTCAACCGATGCAGAAAAAGCATTAGACAAAATTCAGCATCCTTTCTTCATAAAAACCCTTGAGAAAGTCGGGATAGAAGGAACATACTTAAACATCAAAAAGCCATTTATGAAAAGCCCACAGCTAACATCATCCTCAATGGGGAAAAACTGAGAGCTTTCCCCCTGAGATCAGGAACACGACAGGGATGTCCACTCTCACCACTGTTGTTTCACACAGTGTTGGAAGTGCTAGCATCAGCAATCAGACAACAAAAGGAAATCAAAGGCATCAAAGTTGGCCAAGATGAAGTCAAGCTTTCACTTTTTGCAGATGACACGATATTATACATGGAAAATCTGATAGACTCCACCAAAAGTCTGCTAGAACTGATACATGAATTCAGCAAAGTTGCAGGATACAAAATCAATGTACAGAAATCAGTTGCATTCTTATACGCTAACAATGAAGCAACAGAAAGACAAATAAAGAAACTGATCCCATTCACAATTGCACCAAGAAGCATAAAATACCCAGGGATAAATCTAACCAAAGATGTACAAGGTCTGTATGCTGAAAACTATAGAAAGCTTATGAAGGAAATTGAAGAAGATATAAAGAAATGGAAAAACATTCCGTGCTCATGGATTGGAAGAATATTGTCAAAATGTCAATACTACCCAAAGCTATCTACACATTCAATGCAATCCCATTCAAAATTGCACCAGCATTCTTCTCGAAGCTAGAACAAGCAATCCTAAAATTCATATGGAACCACAAAAGGCCCTGAATAGCCAAAGTAATTTTGAAGAAGACCAAAGCAGGAGGCATCACAATCCCAGACTTCAGCCTCTACTACAAAGCTGTAATCATCAAGACAGCATGGTATTGGCACAAAAACAGACACATAGACCAATGGAATAGAATAGAATCCCCAGAACTAGACCCACAAAAGGATGGCCAACTAATCTTTGACAAAGCAGGAAAGAATAGCCAATGGAAAAAAGACAGTCTCTTTAACACATGGTGCTGGGAGAACTGGACAGCAACATGCAGAAGAATGAAACTAGACCACTTTCTTACACTATTCATAAAAATAAACTCAAAATGGATAAAGGACCTGAATGTGAGACAGGAAACCACTAGAACCCTAGAGGAGAAAGCAGGGAAAAACCTCTCTGACCTCAGCTGCAGCAATTTCTTACTTGACACATCCCCAAAGGCAAGGGAATTAAAAGCAAAAATGAACTGTTGGGACCTCATGAAGATAAAAAGCTTCTGCACAGTAAAGGAAACAATCAACAAAACGAAAAGGCAACCAACGGAATGGGAAAAGATACTTGCAAATTACATATCAAAGGGCTAGTATCCAAAATCTATAAAGAGCTCACCAAACTCCACACCCAAAAACCAAATAATCCAGTGAGGAAATGGGCAGAAAACATGAATAGACACTTCTCTAAAGAAGACATGCAGATGGCCAACAGGCACATGAAAAGATGCTCAACGTCGCTCCTCATCAGGGAAATATAAATCAAAACCACACTCAGATGTCACCTCACGCCAGTCAGAGTGGCCAAAATGAACAAATCGGGAGACTATAGATGCTGGCGAGGATGTGGAGAAACGGGAACCCTCTTGCACTGTTGGTGGGAATGCAAATTGGTGCAGCTGCTCTGGGAAACAGTGTGGAGGTTCCTGAAAAAATTAAAAATAGACCTACCCTATGACCCAGCAGTAGCACTGCTAGGAATTTATCCAAGGGATACAGGAGTACTGATGCATAGGGGCACTTGTACCCCAATGTTTATAGCAGCACTCTCAACAATAGCCAAATTGTGGAAAAAGCCTAAATGTCCATCAACTGATGAATGGATAAAGAAATTGTGGTTTACATACACAATGGAATACTACGTGGCAATGAGAAAGAATGAAATATGGCCCTTTGTAGCAACATGGATGGAACTGGAGAGTGTGATGTTAAATGAAATAAGCCATACAGAGAAAGACAGATACCATATGTTTTCATTCTTATGTGGATCCTGAGAAACTTAACAGAAACCCATGGGGGAGGGGAAGAAAAAAAAAAAAAAAAGAGGTTAGGGTGGGAGAGAGCCCAAGCATAAGAGACTCTTAAAAACTAAGAACAAACTGAGGGTTGATGGGGGGTGGGAGGGAGGGCAGGTTAGGTGATGGATATTTAAGAGGGCATCTTTTGGGATGAGCACTGGGTGTTGCATGGAAACCAATTTGAGAATAAATTTCATACATTAAAAAAAATAATAAAAAGAATTAAAATCTTGGCACCAATTATAAGATAAATCCTGGTTGCTTACCTAGAGGATCAGAGCTCCTCCTCCTTCGCATGGCTGGGAGGTAATCCGGAGACAGAAGAACTTTGAAAAGACGTTCAAAAGGCTGACACTGTACAAATGACTGAAGACCTCGGGCATTCAAGCAGAGTGCACTAAATACATTTGGGAGGGAGCCAAGGACTTCACGGGTAGCAGGAACCTAGAGAGAAGATAAAGTGAGTCTGAAGACATCTAAAATAATTCAGATGTAGATGCCAGGAAATTTTGACCAGGGTACTGCACAGAGATAGTAGGGTGTATGTCTCTGTATCATCCTCTGTGGGGAGGGGTATGTACAGAGCAATTTTCACACAAAAGCAGAAAAGGACTCACATCTTTGATAAGTAGTGCATGAAGCATGACATCTGTTAATCCATTGTCCTGGAGTGAGGAGAGCAGTGATGGTTCTTGAAATACAAACACAGTCACCACTTCAGTAGCTAAAAAAGACAAGAAATATGAGAAAGTGGGAGATTCTTTACAGGTATTAACAAAACTCCAAGGGCTTAAAAAACACCAACTCAATATACAACAAATGAAATGCCTCTGAAACGAAACTTCACTGCTCATCAAAAGACCACTATTAAGAATTTGGTGACAAACCTTCAAGATTTTTATGGGCAATGTACAGGCATAAAAATAATTATGAATACCATACTGAATACTGAAAAATATACCAAGAGAGATTTCAGGTACTCTCATAACATAAAAAAAAAAAGGTAACTATGTGGATGCCTTGTTAATTAGGTTGATTATAGAAATCACTTTGTCGGGGCGCCTGGGTGGCGCAGTCGGTTAAGCGTCCGACTTCAGCCAGGTCACGATCTCGCGGTCCGTGAGTTCGAGCCCCGCATCGGGCTCTGGGCTGATGGCTCGGAGCCTGGAGCCTGTTTCCGATTCTGTGTCTCCCTCTCTCTCTGCCCCTCCCCCGTTCATGCTCTGTCTCTCTCTGTCCCAAAAATAAATAAAAAACGTTGAAAAAAATTTAAAAAAAAAAAAAAAGAAATCACTTTGTTATGCATACCACCAGATCATGTTCTTCATCTTAAAAGTATGTAGTTTTATTAAATATGTAAATGAAAAACAAAAACATTAAGATTTAATGAGCATATTTTTATAACGATGAGGTTATACTGCTATATAACCTATTTCTTCTAAATTATAATATGTACCATACATACTCCTTTATTTTTCCCAGTCACTGTAGTTCATTCAATTTGACTGGCTGCATACCATTCCCCTAAATACACGAACCTCTGTGGATATAAACTAGTCCACAACTGTGAGAACTGATAAACCTAAAATATCTTTTTTTGTTTGTTTAAGCAGAAAAAATATCTAAAATTGGGGAGAGGGGTTTGCTGGGTTGAGGTAAATATAAACGTAACTGATGGAATAGACAAAATGTCTTCTAAAAAGCCTTTCACCAATTTTAAAATACCATTAGCGTTATTAAGAGTTCTTAGGTATTATTCTGACCAATTTTTGACAATATACTTTAAACGTGCTGTCGGGGCACCTGGGTGGCTCAGTCAGTTAAGTGTCCGACTTCGGCTCAGGTCATGATCTCACAGTTCATCATGAGTTTGAGCCCTGCCTTGGGCTCTCTGCTGTCAGCCCAGGGCCCACTCTGGACCCTCTGTCCCCATCGTCTCTCTGTCCCTCCCTTGCTTGTGCTTATTCTCTCTTAAAATAAATAAATGTTAAAAAAAGTGCTATAAAGACTAACATCAATGCTCAAGAAGAAATTAACATTAAAAGGTAATCGAAAGTGAAGCTAGATATAATTGAAAAAACACAAAATTTAGTGAAATTGCAAGCAAATAGCATGAATAATTAAAACCAGTAACTAGCCCTTTGAAAAGACTGAAAAAGCTTACAGACTTATGGGTAATCTAAGAAAAGCAAGCAATATGTCAGCAATGAAAAAAAGGATCTAACCGGGTTCAGAACAATAAAGTTCTTTTACAAACTGTATGTTAATAATGAATGAAATGCAATGCTTTCTTTTCTAAGAAAATGTCATAAAAATTGATTCTCAAGAAATGACAGCAAAAGAGACTATAACCACAAGAATTTTTAGAAGTAAAAATACCAAGTAACAGAAAGGCACTGAACCAAAAGTTTTAGATGGGAGTGTTATTAAACCTTCTAAGATCCATTAAGACAAGGCTTGTCAGCTCATTTTACGAGATTTAAAATTTTTTATTTTAAAACCTGACAAAGAGGTGCGCACACACACACAATATTAATAAACCATGTGTAAAACAAACTTGTAATGCTGATACCTGAGATCTAAATGATACCAAAGGATTTTATCTGTTTAAGATGGTGAATAGAGCACCTCTCATCTATTCCAAATGTCATTGAAATGGCAAATACATGACAATTACTGGGGACCAACAGCTGTCAATGGTCTTTGGGATTTGTGATGGGCTATAAACTTATGGAAAAGTTAAGTCCTTTTGCGGGTTCCTACTGGTATATAATACACCCTTCCGTAGATCTTCTTCTTCTTTTTTTTTTTACAAATGTCTTAATTCCAAGGGGTCACTAAAATTTAGTATTCATAAACTAAAACTAATGTCCTACTAGAGGTTACTAGAGCATCAAATTTGTTATTTTCCAGAGGTCTAACTAAAAGGCTATGTCATAATGCTACTAATGCAATCTGACAGTTTAAACCCTCTTTTAAAATTAACAGATGACCAAATATTAGAATTTAAAAAAGGAAACACACAAAATCCAACTGGCTCCATATGGGACCTAGCAACTGACTCCTAAGAGTTAAATAATGAAAGACAACTCTCAAAAAATTAATGATTAAATTGAAACTAGAATCTACAAAACCCATAAAACAGCAATGGTGTGTTAAGACAAAGGGTCCCTTAATAATAAGGAAACAGAGGGGCGCCTGGGTGGCTCAGTTGGTAAAGTGTCCAACTTTGGCTCAGGTCATGATCTTGCGGTTCATGGGTTCGAGCCCATGTCAGGCTCTGTGTTGACAGCTCAGATCCTGGAGCCTGCTTCAGATTCTGTGTCTCCCTCTCTTTCTGCCCCTTCCCCACTCCTGTTAGCTCTCTCGCTCAAAAATAAACATTATAAAAATTTAAAAGAATAAGGAAATAGAAATTTTAAAAGTTTGTAACAAATAAGAAGTTTGATAATTCAGTAGGCATCTTGCAAAATTATAGAGAGAAATTCTCTCAGGAAGTGACATGTGATCAATGTGGTAGGCTTACTAGCTATATAATAGGGCTTCCTGGAGAGAATAAGTAAGAGGAACCAAATTCAGGAATTTTCCTGAAGCAAAAAAAAATACTCAGATATTAGAAAGGGCCTAACCAAGTGCTATGAGAGAATACTGAAAAGAAACAGAACGAAATACATCCTGGTGAAATTTGTGAACTCTAAGAATAGAGAAAATGAAGTTACCTACAAAGGAACAAGAACCAGTTTAACATCATGGTTATCTACACTATGTAACATTAGAAGACAATGGAGAAAGGTCTAAAAAATTCTGAAAGTAAAAGAAGTATAACACTTTAAAAATTACCCAAAGATGTACTCCAACAAAATTAAAATGAATAAGAAAGGAAAAATCAAGAGTTACTAAAAAAAGAAGACAAAGAAAATGATGAGAAAGGGGTGAAGGCAGGTTCAAGGTCTTATTTTATTCAGCTTGGCAGAAGACAAACTGAGAAATTTTTAAAGTTTAGATGTCGATAAAACAATATAGGAATAACTATTACAAAAAAAGGAGTAAGAAAATTAAGACTCAGAATATGAAAAAAAAAATTAACAAAAGACACAAGACTTGAGAGAAAAGAAAAACACTGGCAGTCACAAAAAATTCGTCAACATATAAAATTCTTCAAGATAAAAAAAAAGCACAATAGTTGTATGAATAAATCATTCTGCCGAAAACAACTAAAGGGTGGATTGAATACTTGAAACATCTTTTAAAATGTGAAGAGCAGACAAAGTAAATTATAGTTAAAAGGTCCAAAATAAGTCAAAGTGTGAACTTACAGCCTCAGGCTTTTGTCTTAAAAGCACAGGGAACATACCTTTATTGAGTAGGAAATCCAGTAGAAAGGGAGTCTGTCTACGTTACAGATGGCAATTACACCAATTACATGTGATGGAGCCTGCTGGAAAAGTTGTTGCTTTCTAACTCATGACCAGGTCACTTCTGATAAAGGATGGGGCTCAAGAGTCAGCCCAACTAGACAGCTGACTGCAGTCATTCTAGTACTGGAGGACACACCTCAATAAAGGTATGACCACTGTTCACATTTTTATAGACACCTGGATGATAGCTAATGGCCTTATTGGTTTTTTGGTCAATGGGCTCAAAAGTTACCACATTCAGGATGGTGCCCAAAGGGCTTTCTACACTGGGAATATATTGCTGCTCAAACTTTGCATATTACAATGAAAGTCTGATGTCTCCACTCATGCCAAGACTGCCACAGAGGAAGCTCATACTTATGCCATAGCTGACTGACTTGTTCATACTTTTCAAATAAGCTCAGATATTATTCCTTGACCATGGCTCAACAGGCCCTATGAGACCTCCAGCCATTGCAGTCCCAGAACGTTTAAAATTTGGGCTAAATGCCACAGCATCCAATGCTACTGGCCTTGGCCCAAGCTCCAGCCTCCCAATGTGATCTTTGCACAACGTCCTGCCATTGGTGGCATAGTCAATGGGAATACATACAAAGGGGTGAATACCCCTTCTCTGACTGGGAAATTCATTTTATCGAGTCACTGTCCCTATCTGCTGGTTCAAGTACTATGCCCTCACAAAGATTCAGTGTTCTTGGTTTACCCTTTCTGCCATGCTTAATATAAGCCGCATTAAATGTTAGTTTCCTTTTAGCATCCAGATAACACTGACTCTGATGTGGGTACACATTTTATCCATTCAGTCTGAGCATGGGCAGTACAAACAAGGCACCACCTGGGACTTCCAACTTATCACCTGCAGACAGCAGACCTAATACAAAAACCTAATAATCTACTTAAAGACATGCTCTTAAATTTATGAAATGGACAATGGTCTACTGAATTGGTCTCTATTTGCCCACTTTTTTCTTATCCTAAACTGTCAACATTTTAAGTCATAGGACATCCTAACAAGATCCTCAACGAGGACCTCTCTATTCCTTCTCTAGCCACAAAAGGGACAGTTTCCACGTATGAATCTATAATACCTAAATAGAATCAATCCCTCCTCACTTAAAGACTTTTTTATCCTGGTGCAACCTACGCTAGGATTGGTGCCTGTAGTGAGAGTTAGGTAACAAAGGAATCCACTGAAAACTGAAGGCCTTCACCCTCTCAGACTACTCTGTATGCCACAAAAAGAAGGTCTTTGCTGAAGACCTTTCCCAATATAATAGTTTCAAAGGTTGGTTAACTGGAGGTCCCTCTTGGTAGGAAATGTAGGTCTTGGTGCCTGCCTGTTCCCACACCTATAATTTTATGGTTCTTCTAAAGAGGAAAGAAAGACCTTAGATTAGTTCCCAGTACTAACCTTCTCAAACAGGATGCTAGCTCTTGATCCACCCTATTAGAGAGATAACGAACAGCAAACCCCTATAGAATCTGGGTTAACAATACCTGTGACTTCCATAATAAATGGGCACCTCCACCACACCAAGACCTATAGACCACAACAGATCTGAAAATATTATGGAACATTCTGGTTCTGGTTGGCCTGGCAATGCCTGATTTGGCTCATGGCCTGGGTCTAGGAATCTACCATTCCAACTCAATCAATGCCACACTCTTTGGTCTCCTCTACGCCCATGCTATGACCTCAATTATTTGGGGATATTCAATCAGTCCACAGTTCCCTGTAAGAAATTACTCTATAACTCCTAGACACAATGTCATACTGACATTCAGTCACTTTTGTAATTATTTCTCAAATGTATAAAGCCTTCCGTTAAAGGTTTTGGGCTAGGCCAGGACTCCCATCAACCTAGCATCCTAGATGATGATTTCAGTACAACTGGTAGTCCCAGGCTCAGTGGTGACACCCCCAAATATTAACTGCACCTGTAATGGGTGACCACATAACTTGTCACCATTCCAAGAGCCCCATTATCTGACAGTCCCACACTTCACTTTCCATTACTCCACCGTAACTGTACCAACATTTCCCATCTTCCTCAACCTGATAGACAATATTTATGTAATATTAACAGAGAACGTAACCTGAGCACTAAAACTCTAGCAATGTTAACAGGTGCCCAAGCCCAGGCAATCAGTTATAGAAGTAACTCTTGTCCCCTTGGAGGTCTTCAGTATTGATATTGACTACCTACCACCCTCTCCGGTTAAGCAGTCCATAATAATCATCATAGTGTTGGCATCAGCTAAGCTAGGAATAGAGCACAAGCAGACATGAACACGTTAAAATGTGGCAGCACTAAGACAGACGGTGAGAGAGAAGAAAAGGCAGTTAGAAAAGTTAAAAGGGATACAGTTGGGTATAAAAGTGGGGTAAAAGGGCCAGAGGCTGAATTTGGGAGGAGTCAGAATCCTTATTTGGTTGGTTTCAGCACATAGTTGTTGAACAAGACTTCACAACCTCACCAGATGCTTCCTCACTGACTTCCTTCATGCCCTTCCAGCTTCCCCCACCAATCCAGTCTACTCAATGATGCCCTCCACCACGTTGAGACTATTTTGCCCTTGCATGTCTTCCCTGATATAATTTGGCCACTAGAAACTCCACCCTCCAACCACCTTAGGCTACTGGATCTATGACACAACTCCTGTTCAGCAAAATCATACATTCTACTCCATCAACTGCTCCCTTCTAACCCACACGATGACCTGTGTCCTATGAACATTTAGTACCCAGGTACCCTAGTTTCAACCAGAATGTCTAGCTCTTTCATCGAGTTTTGCCACAAAAGGGAGCACTGGGCCATCTTTTTATCTATTATATTGAGCTGCACCTTAGGTGTTTTTAATTCTGTAACACAGATACCTTTTATAGAGACTATCTCAACAATGGCACAACTGGCCGACCATATAAACCAAACACCTCAAGCCTTAGAAGCCCTTAATGAGGTAAAAAGGAGTCTAGCTGCTATGATAGTTGGTAAAAAGATTGGCATTTAACTATCTACTGTTACTTTAAGGTGGTGCTTGTGCCTTAAATGGGACTTCCTGCTGCATGTGGGCTAATATACAGGTTCAAGTATCCAGAATACTTCAACAAAATAAAGGAACTAAACATCCAACTATATTATAAAAATGTGCCAAGAGATTCTCAAAACCCCTTTAATTTTGTTTCCTGGCTCTCTCCTTCTGCCTGGGGTGAAAGGCTGTAGTATCACTTATGGAGCTAAAACAGTAATTGTTGGACTAATTATTTTAAATTGGCTTTGCAAATCTGGTCCCTCTCAAGTACAAGTTTATTTATAGGAAACCAGGAAGGTTGCTATGTTAATTCAAACATCAGGGATGAATCAAGACTCTAGAGAAGGAATTCGGTCTTCCACTAATGTTTGCTTTAGTGTTCTAAGTCTCATTTCTGGCTTCCTGCGTCATGCTGAGAGGCCTCACTTGCTCCCCGCCCACACCCCACGTGTCCTCTTGCTGCCTCCTTTAAACTTCCCCTTTATAAGATGCCTGTGTACCTGGCTTTTCTCTGTTCTAGGGTTTCCTCCCAGAAAGAGCCATCCTTCTCTGCATCTTGACTTGGGACTTCTCTACCTGTGTAACAAATCTTCAATCATACCAAAGGGCTGCTGTCATGAGTTCTGTCATATGAACCTAACCTTGGGAGGGAGTCTATGTCAAGATAGAGTTGCTGTAATACAAAGAAACACTTCCTCAACCTGACAAAGAGGAACAAAACCTTCTGCTAACCTCAAACTTAAGGGTGAAATACTGAATGCTTTTCCCTTGAGTTCATGAACAAAGCAAAAAGGCCCATTCTCACCACCTCTATTTAGCACTGTATTGGAAATCTTTGCCAATGCACGAAGACATAAAAAGCAAAAAAAAAAAAAAAAAAAATTAAAAAAAAGAACTATTTGTAGATGACAAAACTGTATAGAATATCTTAAGAAATTAACAAAGCAATTATGGGGGTGTACCTGTGTGGCTCGGTTAAGTGTCCAACTCTTGATTTCAGCTCAAGTCATGATCCCAGGGTGTGGGCTCTGTGCTGAGCATGGAGCCTGCTTGAGATTCTCTCCCTCCCTCTCTCTGCCCCTCCCCCAATCACCCATGTGCTCTCTTCTCAAAATAAATAAACTTGAAAAAAATCTTTAAAAATAAAAACAAAGCAACTATAAACTACAAAGTGAATCTAGCAAGGTCATAGGACATGAACTTTAAATTTAAAAATCCTAATTTGCTTCAGCAGGGGAGTAAGTACCAAGTTGAAGTAGCCAAAACTACTCCCTCCAGACATCCCAAAGTATCAAAAAAAAAATGTGTTACTGGTACAAGGAGGTTTCCTCTATTTCTACACTTCCCATTACGTTCCTTTAGTTTCTTTCATTTATATTTTAGAGAAAGACTGCGGATGAGGAGAGGGGCAGAAGGGGAGAGAAAGGAGGGGGAGAGAGAGACAGAGAGAGAGACAGAGAGACGAGAGGGTGGGGGGGAGAGAGAATATGAGAATCCTAAGCAGGCTCCATGCTTAGCACAGAGCCCGGCGTGGGGCTTGTTCCCAGGACCCTGATGTCATGACCTGAGCGGAAATCAAGAGTCGGAAACTTACATGACTTAGGCACCCAGGCGTCCCCATTCCTTTAGTTTTAAGGAGAATTCTAGAAGCTACATATCTCAAACACTGTCCTAAATATGTGGCACTCAATAAATGCCAGTTAACAAAAATGAGGTTTTAACAACAGCAATACTCAAAGTATTGCCAACATAAAATTGCAAAGATGTTTTTACAAAGTAACCACAGCTTCTGAAATTGCATTTTCTACAGTGAGAAATGATTTTCTATACTGTAGTTTGTGGGGTCTGACATTCAATTCTAAGAATGAAAACCATACTGACTGAATTTTCTGGACCAAGATTAAGGACTAACCATTGAAAAAGTCACACTTGCAGCAGTAAGTATGGCACAAATGTACAATAGTACTTATCACACATGGTTTATAACACATTGCTTATATACTGTATGTTTGGCCTTCCAGAAATGGATATTTGAAACTGAATTCTGATCTTTATTTCATCACTAACTAGAAAGATACATAATCACACAGTGGACAAATGTGGACAATAAAACCCTGTAAGAATGTAAAATATACAGAGAACTGGCAGGTCATTCCAGCTTGGTATAACCAATTATTAACACCACTTACCTAGGAGGAAGAGTGATGGGCCATAGTATTCTGCATTGCTGATGATGTGCTTCAGGGAGGTAGGGAGAGAACCATCCATCACTAAGAGAAAAGAAAAGTGAACATCAAGGAGAATATGATTAGTCCAGGAGTAGTTTGATGCGTAGGGTTGATGGAGCAATATATTATGTGTACCACCACTATGGTAAACAAACTCTTGTGCTGAATCCAGTCTAATGGTTTCTACTTGTCTCCTCCTCACATTCTATTATTTATTCCTTGTCCATGAAATAGCCTCTTAACAGTGGATCAAAGAATAAAAGAATACAGACACAGACAAAGTGAAGTAGCAGGCTAGAAGTGAGCACAGAGTCAAAAGCTGAAAAAGGAAAAACATAGGTGAATCATTATGAAAATGGCTAGAATCCTTAGGTCTAGGAAAAGTGACACTAAATGACTAAAGGCTATTCAAAATGGCAGGCCTTTTCTTAAGCCTGTCTTACAAAAAAAGAGTAACATCAGAAAGTATCAAAATCACTAATCTCTGAGAAAGTCAAACATCCTTCAAGAAAGTATCTAAAATCAAATACCATGTCGTATGCCGTCTGAGAAAGCAGGGTCTTGAATGGCCTTCTTGAGGAAATTTAACATGGATTTGAGAAGTGCTGCTCTTTGTGGAATACACTGAACTCCTGGCAAGAGAGAAAGATGGAGGATTATGTTGAGTTCACCATGAGACCAGATTGAGCAGGCACATAGAACAAATTTTTAAGAGACGCATATACACTATATCAACACTAGCAGACATTCAAAGTGACATCTCTGAATGGTGGGAAGAATACTTACTAAGCTTTGAAATTGGGAAAGTAAATCACTGAGGCCTACACAAAACTAATGCTAAAATTAAAAGCCTGAAGTAAAACCACAAAGTAAAAAGATTAACTTTTTGATCCTCAGTTCCTGTTTTAGATATTATCTGTGTTCTGATATGGCTGCTTTGATAAAATAATCAATGTGTGAATAGTTGGAGAAGTATGAAATACATGTTAATATAAGAAAATGGACACCAGAATGGCACAGTAACATGCACAGTCCTAAGAAGCAATCCTCAAAATATACCACTAAAGCTATTCCCAAAGCACCTTCTTTACTAGTTTAGTAATTCAGTGTGAAAGACTATGTATCTACTTGTCTACACACCAGGACGGGGGCCAGGTCCAGAGCCAGAGGAGATGCTAGTGCTGCTGCTGGAACTTGATGCCCTTAAGTCAACATCTAGCCGGTGCTCCATAGAGATGGATGAGCCCGGACTACTTTCCATAGTCACATCTGCAACTAGAGTAAAAGTTATGATAAAGAAACTAGTTAGAATAAAGGCACCACCAAAAGAACGATTGTTTGAGAAATTTTTTCCCATTAAGGTGAGATGAATGATATAAAAATGGAGACTAGATTAGAATATTGAGACCCAAAATAAAAATGTAAACTTTTCACAAATAGAAAAGTATTTAACATCATGAGTTAAGATATGCAAATTAAAAACAATCCTTCAAAAGAAATCCCTTTCAATATTTCTTACCCGCCAAATGTGGTGGGAGGAAAAAGAGTGGTAAGTAAAACATGCAACTTCATATACTACTGGTGGGTAGCAGACAGCAGGCAGAGCTTTTTGGAATTTTAATGAAGTACATGATACAAAATTACTTCTTACAACTTGTACAATATAATAAAGCTCCACTAGCAATAAATCAGTTTACATTTTTAAATACTCTTCCAATCTTTTTATTTTTTTTTAAATTTTTAACGTTTATTTAGTTTTGAGACAGAGAGAGACAGATCATGAATGGGGGAGGGTCAGAGAGAGAGGGAGACACAGAATCTGAAGCAGCAGGCTCCAGGCTCCGAGCTGTCAGCACAGAGCCCGACGCGGGGCTCAAACTCACGGACTGTGAGATCATGACCTGAGCAGAAGTCGGATGCTTAACCGACTGAGCCACCCAGGTGCCCCTCTTCCAATCTTTTTATACATAAACATTCCCATTTGTGCCTACTTATATACATGGAAGCACAACTCATGATTTTGTAACCCATTTTTTTGTTGAATAGGAAATTTTCTCTACAAACACATCAGAATCACCTGTATTGGTTGATAAGAATTTAAATTCTAAGAAAGCTGTTTTGGAGAAGTTTTTTGTTTTTATTACTATTACAATTAACTATGCATGGAGAGGGTAGGGAGGTTTAAAAAAAACACACACACATGATGATGAACCCAAAGATTAAGACTATTGGGCCACCTATCTTTTTGACTTTATGATTTAAATTTTTTTTTTAACGTTTATTTATTTTCGAGACAGGGAGAGACAGAGCATGAACAGGGGAGGGTCAGAGAGAGGGAGACACAGAATATGAAGCAGGCTCCAGGCTCTGAGCTGTCAGCACAGAGCCCGACGCGGGGCTAGAACTCACGGACCGCAAGATCATGACCTGAGCCGAAGTCGGCCGCCTAACCGACTGAGCCACCCAGGCGCCCCTTGACTTTATGATTTAAAACATGTTCCCTATTCAACAACTTTTTCACCTCTCCTCATCCTTCTCAAAATAGCCTGATAGTTTCAAAAGAGCCCATTTTAGAGTCTACATTCTCCTTATTTTTCCCAAACACATATTTAAACACCTACGATATATCAGGCACTGCTGAAGAATAGAGCAGTGAACAAAACAGTACCCTGATCTCATGGAACTTACATTTTAGCAGGAATAAGAAGATAATGAATCAATACTTAGAAGACACCTATTAAACTCTTGAAATAAAACAGAGGGGCTCTACTGCTGCTCTACCACCTGCGTCACCTTCCATCTCTATTCCCAACAACTTGTGCCTCCCCCATTTACAATTAGCCTCATGAAAAACAACATACAAATCACTTATGTAGAAAAATACTGTTTTGTATTTATACAAATACATAATCAAATCAGTTGTGTACTTTAGAATTTATAAGAAGGAAGAATGAAAATTGGGGTTGGATGATAGGAAAATGCCAAGCACAAATATATTGACTTAATAAGTGTTCATTACCATCCATATCAGTTTCCATTTCTTCTCCTTCTTGTGTAGTACTAGGTCTCTGGATCTTTGGCTTGATCACAAATGGACATTCTTTTCGGCACAAATCTACTTCATGCTACAATCAAGGGAAAAGTAGTAAGAAAATCCTATATATATGTATCGGAGATTAAAAATAATTATAATGAAAGAATGTCAAAGGCAGATTACAAAATTGGTTTCTAAAAACAGAAAAAGGCTAAGATGGCTCTTTGGGGTTATTAGGATACTTCCTAGGCTCAAATCTTACTGGATAGGGTCTATGCTAAGTGCTCCTTATATAATAATACCTCAAGTCTATAAATGAAGATAGAAAGTCCACTATGGGATTGAAAAGCTGCCATGTCCAGGTTGGTGATGAGGTCAACCACTCTGACAGCTCTGGTGACAAACGTTATCTGATCCTGTTCATCGCCAAGAAACTTTATGACCTATCGAGGAGAAAAGGAGGCAAAGCTAATCAACTGAAAAAAACACAAAACTGTGAATATACTTTTAGAAACATGCAGTCTAGGGTCTCGGGGAGGTGTGGGAGAAAAAACAGGTGTTCGTCAAATGATAGCTCTATCACTTCTGGGACTCATCCTTCAGAGATAATGCGGACCTAAATTACCTTTCAGGATTAAGTAAAATATTCAGGGAGAAAAAAAGCTGGTGTCTAGTGCCCAGCACACACTAAAGCCTATTACCTTCATAGCACAATTTACAAAGTACCTTTACATACATTTTCTTTAGGGTGACAGCCTAAGGTCATCAGAAGATGTAGCTAGTCTTGACTTGTACCTGGGTTCTTCTGACTAGCACACCATGTTGGACTTTGATCAATTCTTAATAATGGAGATGGCTTCTCTTAAAAGTTGTTAATGAGACAGATAACTAGAATGCCAAACTAGAAAAATTAAGGATAACATTTTCTGGGTAAGCTTTCTTATGCTGTTTGCTCTCACTGTGAACCATTCCAAACTTGTAATTCTATACTTGCTCTTAGTTCATTTCCCCACAAATGTTATTTTTTAAAAAAAGTAGAGCACCTTCAATAAGGCTTCCATCATTCCACAGGAGACCAAGGCTTCACCACCTGCATCATAGCTGGCAAGATGGTATAAAAAAGAGAAGAGAGCAGTGGCAAACTGGTGAGGGTATGGATCCATGGAAGGATCTATAAGGGAAGTTGGGAGAGACAGAAAAAGAGCAAGCTGAGAATGTGATGTTAAGCTGGCAAGATGTTAAAAAAAGACTCACGAGCAAAAGGGTAAAGTTCTTGCTGCCTAAAATAACAATCATCAAAACTTACCAATCATGGCCTGGATGCAGTTCCGCACAAGTACAGGCAAAAATCCATGGTAAGAGGCAGTTCCAGTACAGTCAATAATACTGCTGAGTTTTGGAGTTCTCTCCAAATGAACAATTGATGTTAATGTTCGTAAAGATGCGGCTTTAATCTCCTAAGAAAGTAGAAGGCAAACATGGGATGTGAGCCAAGTTGCTAATACACAATATTCCAAAATTTAACTCATTCTACTGTTGACTGTTTAGGGGAGATGGAGGTCTGTTGAGAACACTGAAAATCCAGCACTTGTTAACTCTGTAGGTAAATATCCAAAGAAGAAGAAGTAAAAGAGCCAAGCTTCCCTCTTGGGGTTCATTCTCAACCCCTGGGAAAAACCAGAAGGAAAATACACACAAGCCTGACGCACACAGGAGAATATTAATACTTACCATAAGCTGCTTATCTGTTATCTGAAGGACATCTACCAACTCCTCTATCAACCCATTATACAAGATACTGTTTGCGGACTCCTGCAAGGCATTGGAATACACTGCAAAAGGAGAAATAAACACTTTAGGCAAGAAGGCAGTGGTCAAGCCACTGCCCAATGACAAACCTTTTTGCACCTACTGGTTCTAGGAAAAGATTCCCTTCCAACCAGCACTGGAGGACAGAATCACTGAATTCTAGAGGACTGATCAAATATAGTGATAAGCCCTAAATACCCTCCAAAGTGACAGATTCTCCTATTATTAGCATCGGTTGTCATGAGCAAGGATTTTGGGGAAATGGAAGTATGAAAAGAATGTGAAGAGTTAATGTTTTTTAGAACATCACTACTTGATATAACAACTATTGTACACTGGAGATAGACTTCCATTTTAGTCTCTTCATGTGCTTCTGTTTTTCACTGGCAACACTTTATAGGCTGTAAAGAAAAGAATTTTGGACAACTACAGACTAAGCCAGAAACTTGTATGTCACTGTGGAATAAAAGCTGAGAATATCTATAATCCACTTTCAAAGAATCCCGCACACAAGTAACAGTAGACATAGTCTCCTAAAGTGCAAACTAATAGGATTAGAACATAATTCATTTAGTTTACCAAACATGTACCCACCAATGTGCCAGAAGTTATGCTAGGTGTTGAATACAAAGTGAAAAGCAGGAATTTCACTTCAAGGAACTCATAGTTTAAAAGAGCAGACAATAACACACTAAGCCTGGTAATATTAACAGCAGCTATCATTTTATACCTTCTATGTGTCTGGCATGCTAGGTGCTTTATAGGTTTTCATTTAATCCTTTATCAGCCTATGAGGGAAGTGTTGTCCCAGTATTAAATGAAGAAACTGAGGCCAAAAGCATAACCCATAAGCTAATCATTTGCAGAATCTGGATGAGAGCCCAGGACTAATTCCAAAACCAGTGTCCTTTCCACTCTACCACTCTACAGTAAAAGTAAGATGCACAGTATTGACTTCTTAATACCTTCTGACTTAAAATTATACCACTGAAGGGACAGAAGAGGAAGATGAAATGGCAAGACGAAGACTAGGGGCCAGGGGAGAGGGCTACCTGAACACCCATCAAAACAAGAAAAGGGCAAAAATCAAGACTAAACCCATGTGATATGTCTGTAAGTATTATATCCTTTTTCTAATACAACATTAAGGAGCTGAAGAATGATGAATATGGTGAACATTAGAAATGCTGGCAATTTTACAATTTAACTTGCCACTTAAAGTAACTACAATAAGCCTCACAGCATCAAGGACAGATGAAGCTCAAAGGAATTTATGTCTAAATTGCCAAATCAGGGCCTATTAATTACAGTGTTATTCTCTTACCTAATATAGATATAGCATGCAACCTGGCTTGAACAGCTTGTAATCGCTTCCTGTGATTAGAAAAACCATGGGCCAGCCGTATGTGTGTAAATAACAGCATCTGTAAAGATATAAGACCTAAATTAGCAATCAATGAAAAAGGGGACTATACTTTCTGAAGGTTAAATCTTACCTCTTGGGATATTTGTTAAATGGTTTATTGTTGCTGTTTGTTAAGGTGTCAAACAGAACAATTCCACTCTGAGGCTAGCTGACAAAATGAGTGCCACAAAACACAGGCTCAGAGAATCCTAATATCCTAACATAAGCCAAGAACTATCACTATACTGACAGGAAACAAACTGAAGACATTTGGCAAGAGTTCAGATTGTAATTAATCAAATCAAATATTTTATTACTATAACAATGAACAGAAAAAAATAACACAACTAAATGTTTTCTTCTTTGGCATGCAAAGTGTTAAGCTACTAACACTTATTAGATTCACATGGTGGGTAAGGCAGCTTATGTTTTACTCAAACTCTCATAAGGACCTAGGAAGTTAGTAGGTGTCGGCCTCATAAAAGATGAGGAAACTAAGGCTCACTGAGGCTAACTAACTTACCCATGATCCTTTCTGATATGCTATCTCCCAGCCCAGCACATATCATTAATCTATATGGATAACAACCACACCCTTTAGATAATTATTAGGACCTACCATACCTGTTTATCCTTAGGAATGCTGTACATTTTGGTAAGAGATTCCATGATTTCAGAAGGGCTTTCTGAAATCTACATTAGAAAAAAAATGGTTAGGAACAAAAAGTAAACTGAATGTTAGGAAACTAGCCAATAGTAAAAAATTCCTCTTACCTTGTCAAGTTGTTCTATGTGAATATAATGTAGTGTGTTACTAGTCGTCTGAAATTTAAGATAGGAGAGTTATTAGGAGTCACTGTAATACCTCAGCTTGCCCTGCCATAAGACTGCAAGAGAGTGGTCTGAAAACCAAGATGCCACCCTAGGCTGAAGCCTAACTGAATGCTCTTAAAGTCAAAGCAACTTTAGAATGCCCCAAAATATCCATTTTATATACAGAATATTCTCAAGAAAGCTTCTTTGAACAGTACCAAAATATAATGCACAGACACATTTCATATTCTTCCTCATTCCTTAAAAAAAAGTTTGTCACTTTTAAATTGAAGTATAATTTACATACAGTGTTTCAAGTGTACAGTATAAGGATTTAGCATTTCTGCACATTACTTAGTGCTGATCACAGTACTCTTTATCTCCTTTATTTACTTCACCTACCCTTCCAGCCACCTCCACTCTGGCAACCACCAGTGTTTTCTGTATTTGTCTATTTTTTTGTCTTTTTCTCTTTCTTATCCTACAGATCATGTATTCATAGCAAAGACAAAATCCATGAAAATGGCTTCACTCTCCAAATATGCATTACAACTGTTTTCAAGGAGTCATTAATCTATAAGGATTATTCATTAATGCTACAGATCAAAGAGAAGATCTTATTCACTAAGCTACTTCTAAACAAAAATAATTTTAGTATTTCCTCAAAGAATATGGAATGATCACATAATTGAAGCAGTACCCTGTAAGCAATATATAGACTTCTTGCAAACTGGCTTAAGTAGAGAAAGTTGATCACTTTCCAGACTTAAACTGCATGTTGGAATTCCCAACTGAAATGAAGAAAAATGCACGTCATGGCAACACACCATAGAGGAGTCCTATCTTTCGGCAGCTCCAACATAAGTAAGATCCAAACCTACCAGAGCAGGGCATACAATGAACACTTATTCCTGAGAAACTGGTAGATGTATTTAAATTGGGAGGGCAGCAATGTAGCTCAAAACCATTCCCTCATTTAACTGAGGAGTCCTAGAAAAAGTCAACCCCAGTTACAGTACATGATAGACTCTATCAGAACAAGCCTATTATGAGACTTACCCTTTTCTCGATTTTGACCTCGGCCCCAGGGTCTGCATAGAATTCAAAGTGTAGTGTAGTTGCACTGGGTGGGTATTTCTGTGTATGAAGCACATGAAAGAATTAGATACCATCTTCTCCCCTACTCTTCCTTCCAAGTCCTAACCACTTGTCCAAATCATTGTAGCAGCAGAATAAGCAGTATAGTCACAGCGGCTACACTGCCTTTACTCCTTTCTTAGCAGAGTTCAGATGTCTTATAAGACACAGAAACAGGGGCGCCTGGGTGGATCAACTGGTTAAGTGACTCCTGAGTTCGGCTCAGGTCATGATCTCAGTTTGTGAGATCGAGCCACACATCGGGCTCTATGCTAATAGCGAGAAGACTGCTTGGGATTCTCTCTCTCCTTCCCCCCAACAGCTCACATGCACACACTCTCTCAAAATAAATAAATAAACATTAAACACACACACACACACACACACACACACACACACACACACACACACACACACACACACACACAATCAGGAGGATGAAGCCCAAGGCTCCAAATGCCTTCATATTTCTTATAAGTTATGAGTTGCCCTTTCTTTCAAGAGATCAATTCTGGGCGCAGCTATTCTTAAGAGGGAAAAGAGAGGCAAGTCCACCAACCAATAATGAATAAGAATCCAAGAAAGGATGGAGAACAAATATAAGAGTCTAGGTACCAGCTCGAGAAGGGAAAAGAACATTCTCTTGGAAATTTTAGTGTCCATCATCACCTCTGGAAATATTTTATTCAAACTGTGCCTCACTGGTGTACCTTCTTAATTCTTCAAATAGTCCCTTTCATATCATTCTACACCACTTCCTATGATATCAAAATGCTTTCTGCACAGGTAAATACCAAGTCACTATGAACCAGACCCTGGCAACAAATCCTCTTTAACTCTAAAAAAGCAAAAACAAAATTAAGACCACAACAGAATGTACATTAGAATGAATCCTTAAAAGAAACCAGTAGCAGTATGGGACACCTGGGTGGCTCAGTTGGTTAAGCGTCTGACTTTAGCTCAGGTCATGATCTTGCAGTTCAGGAGTTTGAACCCTGCATCAGGCTCTGTGCTGAAAGCTCAGAGCTTGGAGCCTGCTTTGGATTCTGTGTCTTGTTCTCTCTCTGCCCCTCCCCTGCTTGTGCTCTCTTAAAACATGAATAAATGTTAAAAAAAAAAAAAAAAAAAAAACAATCACAGTGGTTGTCTCTGGAAATGGAGAATTATTGTATACAATAATTCTTACAAGTTTTTAAAACATGTATATATATGTTAATTCCTTTGAAAGTATACATCATACTTTTCAAAGTCTCATTGATATACCAAATATCAATAAATAGAAGGATGTGTGTGATTTCTTAACAAAGGCTGGGCCCAAAACAGGCATCATACAAACCTAGTAGAGTATATCATACTGTTTTGCCCAAGGGGTAAAGAACAAGCTTAATATACAAATGGAGGCTCAGAATTAACCAACTTAAAGATGAAATGTTATTTTCTCAGAATTAGAATTCCAAACTGAATACTCTTTAAGATTTATGTAGCTTTGCTCATTAGATAACACTTATTTCCCATACTACCCAATATTCATTCCTATAATGCACACTAAAGAAAATATACCAACTAAAATGGGAAAGTAATTTGTTCTAATTTGTAGTTTTCTTTGATCAGAAAAAGAACCATTCCCCCGGGGAAAAAGGCTTACTAAAATAAAATCACTACATTTCATCACAGCTATTTGTCCTATACACGACAATCTGACAAAGGCAGCAACATCTGCTAAAAAATATAGTTGCTTCTTGACATAGAATTGTTTTCACACACCCAATTGTGATCCCAAATTGGGATCACAAAGCAACATATCAAAGCAGAAAGGAGGATGGCCTAAGCTTGTAATCTAAGCACAGATAAAAAGGTAGGACAGGGCACGAGTGGTAAACTTGGAAAGCACATGTAACATTGTAAAGGTCCCAATAACTCTCATGGCAGAACTGTTCCCAGTGTCCATTCTTTTTTTTTGTCTGTGTGTTTAAAATTTTTTAAAGTTTATTTTATTTTGAGAGAGAGCGAGAGAGCAAGAGAGCGTGCGCGCGCACACAAGTAAGCAAACGGGAGGGGCAGAGAAAGAGGGACAGAGGATCCAAAGCAGGCTCTATGCTGAAAACAGCCTGATGCGGGGCTCGGACTCCAAACCATGATATCATGACCTGAGCTGAAGTCTGATGTTTAACTGACTGAGCCATCCAGGCGCCCCTCGAGCATCCATTTTTAAAAATCGCACCACAGTGCCCAGAGTTCCAACAGTAACAGTGAAAGAATGCAAGCAAATGCACTTTCTAGGATTTCTCATCACTTTCAAACTGATTCACCAAATGCAGCGTTCTACTCAAGACCTGGGTATGAACATACACTGTGTTTCTGAAATTCTTCCAAATGCCAACACAATGAGGGCCCAAACACCTAGATAAGGTGTGTTATGTCTTAACTGATGTCAGGTTCCTCAAAGATCTTGATCTGAAGTGGCAACTTAATATTCCATATATTCATTGTAAAGTAAGGCTCAAAATAATAGCTCTGCCAAGATATCCATATTCAAGAATTACTTACCATCATATGCAAGTCTCTGCAACATTCTGCAAGTCCAAAGCCATTCTCCTTTCCACCCCAGCTCTTAACAAAGGAAAAAGACAGTGTTAAAATAGTGTTTAAGGTAGCCTTGTATGTAAAATACTTAAAAAGAGTATGTGGCTGCTTGAAACACAGCATCAAGGAGACAGCCAATGTGAAAGTCCAACAAAGAGAAGGAAGAAATAGAAGCAAGGACTTAAGACTCAAGGCAAGGGGCGCCTGGGTGGCTCGGTCAGGTTAAGGTCTGACTGACCTTAGCTCAGGTCTTAATCTCAGTTTCTGAGTTTGAGCCCTGCGTCGGGCTCTGTGCGGACAGCTCAGAGCCTGGAGCCTGCTTCGGATTCTGTGTCTCTCCTCTCTCTCTGCCCCTCCCCTGCTTGTGCTCTTTCTCTCAAAAATAAATAAACATTAAAAAAAAAAAGACTCAAGGCAAGATGATCTGCCTAAAGGTAATTTCTCCAATGAGATCAAATAGCTGTTCACTGTGAGGATGCGACTGGGAAGAACATAAGCAACTATTGCAAATAATCGAACTGTGTATGTTTGCAGTCATACTTGCTGACAGGTAAATCTTGTCTCATCAGGCCTTCAGTATTCTGCTTTCCAAATACATTTTCACCTCCCTCACTAGACTGAGGAATCACATGCTCTGTATCTCCTTTTTTTTTTTTTTAAAGTTTATTTATTTTGAGCCAGGGGGTGCGGTGGTACACAAAGAGAATCCCAAGGAGGCTCCAGGATGGGACTCGATCTTGTGAACCATGAGATCATGACCTGAGCCGAAATCAAGAGTCGAACACTCAATCTACTGAGCCACCCAGGAGCCCCTCTCCAGTTCCTTTTTGACATGGTTGCCAAGTTGCAAAGCAGGAGACTGTATGTTGCTTACTCCAAATATACTCTGCCTCCACAAAGTCTAAAAACTCATCAAGTACTAGCCCCTAAGGTATTGGGGGAGAATGACTGAATTGTACACTATTATTGGCTTTCAAATCCAAACCTCTGACCATATAGTCTTGCTTAATAAACTAGCCTGCATTTTCAATGTGTTTGATATCAAACATTTTTATTTTAGTCTGATTCGGATGCTATCAAGGGTGGGGTGAGCATTTATTGAAATCCTTCAAAGGCAAATGCATTAGTCCTCACTTCCTGGGACAAGGCATACAATACAATTGGATTAAACAACAGACAAAGTGAAAAGCTTGGGGAAAAAGGCTGGGGAATGAGATGCTTTGGAGAATAAGGACTTGGAAAAGTTCCACACATTCCTGGGAATCTAGAAGGCCATGTGTGTGCCTGCGGCTAACTAAGCACATTCGTAGAAAATACCTGAGAAGGCCCTAAGTTCCACACCTCTGGATGAGCATCAGGCTCTGTGCAAGTCAGAAGTAAAGGCTAAGGCAGAATTATAAATATCCTGGTTAAGTACTGAAGATATTGAGTATTGCCACTAAAGATACCAACGTACACACAGAACCCACCTACAAAGACTGGGAAAAATATGTATTTTTTTGTTCCAGGAGTTTAAGGCAAACCACTAGCTGACCACTAAACTAAGAGAACAGACTTCAATGACCACACAAAAACAGTTATGAAATCACTTCAGAAAAATCTAACTAAACAACAACAAACCATAACAAGCCCTAGGAAAGAGTGAGAATTTGATTTCCAGAGCGGCCACATTATAATATTAAAAATATTTTAAAAATATTAAAATAATTAAAAAATATTAATATAATATTAAAATAGTAATATTAAAATATTTTTAAAAATTATATATTAAAAATATAAAAAATATAAAAAACTATAAATATTAAAAAAATATCCATTATTCAACAAAAAAACTATGAGGTGTGCAAAGAAATGAGACACTGTGAAACACATAAAGGGGAAAAAAAAAGTTACAGCAACATTAACATGAGCAGTGATGTCAGCATTATGGCCAAATAAGACCTCTCTCACTGCCGCCATGCAACAACAATTTGGCATCCATCCATGGACATAAGTGCCTCTGTTGGGAGTTGGGAAACCTAGCCCCATAAGCCAAGGGATGGGGGAGGAGTCTCACCCACCTGTTGGGTAATAGACCTACAGACCTTGGTCTCAGCTATAGACCCTGCAGTAGCCTGTGAACCAGCTGCAGCCAGTCTAAGGAGCCCCAGAAGAACACAGTCTTAAACAATCATCCACGGATGATAAAAGTTAAAGGATAAAAGTATTAAAAATATTAAAAGCTAAAATAATTTGTTAAAGAATATACACTACAAAAAGAGGTAAACTGAACATTAAAAATGTAAAATGAATTTGGAGGAAGTAAAAGGGTGGAATATTTGTATACAAAGTTGTTATCAGCTTAAAACACACTTTTATATCTATAAGATGTTTATGTAAGACTCATTGTAGCCAGAAACAAAAACCTAGTTAGATACAAAAAAGATCAACAGAAAGAATCAAAGCATATTATTATGGAAAACCAATTCACAAAGGAAGTTAGCAAGAGAGGAAGAAAGGACAAGGAAAATACAAAACAGCCTGAAAACATTAATATGGCATTACTAAGCCCTTGCCCATTAATAATTACTCTAAATGTAGGTATACTGATTTTCCAATCAAAAGGCACAGATGGAATACTTAGATGGATAAAAAAAACCAAGACCCAGCAGCTTCCAAAAGACTCACTTCACCTTTAAGGGTACATGCAGACTCAAAGTGAAGGGTTGTAAAAAGATATTCTATGCAATAGAAACCAAAGGAGAGCCAATGGGTAAGCTATACTTATTTCAGACAAAATAGACTTTTACTCAAAACCTGTAACAAGAGACAAAGGTCATTATTTATAAAGTGGTCAATTCAAAGAGCATATAACAATTGTAAATTATATACATACAATACTCGAACACCTAAATATATTAAGCAAATACTAACATCTAAAGGGAGAAACAGATAACAATACATAATGGTAGACTGGTACTTTCAACAATGGTACACACTACTTTCAATGAGGGATAGATTGCCCTGACAGAATATAAGGAAATGTTAGATTTGAACTGTACATTTTTTTAAGTTTTTATTTAAATTCAAGTAAATATACAGTATGATATTAATTTCAGGTGTATGATATAGTGATTCAACACTTCCATACAACACCTGGTGGCTCATCACAACAAGTACACTCCTTAATCCATATCACCTATTTAACCCACCCTGAACTCACCTCCCCTCTGGGAGTTCTCTATAGTTAGGAGTCTGTTTCTTGGTTTGCCTATTTTTCCCATTTGCTTGTTTGTTTGTTTCTTAAATTCTACATATAAGTCAAATCATATGGTATTTGTCTTTCTCTGACTTATTTTGCTTAGCATAATACTCTCTAGCTCTATCCATGTTGTTGCAAATGGCAAGACTTCATTCACTCTTTTATATGGCTGGGTAATATTCCAGTGTGTGTGTGTGTGTGTGTGTGTGTGTGTGTGTGTGTGTGTGTGTGTGTGTGTGTGTATACACACACACGTACATCTTTATTCATTCATCAGTTGATGGACACTTGACTGTTGCCAATAATCTGGCTATTGTAAATAATGCTGCTATAAACATTGGGGAACATTGGGTGCATGTATCCCTTTGAGTTACTGAACTATACTTTTTAGATCAATGGACCTACCAGGACTATACAGAACATTTCACTGAACAGCAGAATATACACTTTTCTCAAACACACACAGAACATTCTCCCAGATAGATCATATGACAGGTCACGAAACAAGTCTTAGAAAATTTAAGAAGACTGAAATTATACCAAGTATCTTTCCTAACCACAATGGTACAAAACTAGAAATCAATAGGAGGAAAACTGAAAAATTCACAGTATGTGGAAATTAAACAATACACTCCTGAAAAATCAAGGAGTCAAAAAAAGAAATCAAAAGGGAAATTAAAAAATATCTTGAGACAAAAAATAAAATGCAAACACAACATATCAAAACTTATGGGATGAACCAAAAAAGGCTACAAGAGGACATTTACAGGGATAACTGACTACAGTAAGAAACAAGAAAGATCTCAAATACAACCTAACTTTATAACTAGAAAAAGAACAAACTAAGCCCAAAGTTAGTAGAAGGAAGGAAATAACAATGATCACAGCAGATATAAATGAAATAGAGACAAAAAAAAAAGCCAACAATACAAAAGCTCAATAAAAATAAGAGGTGTGTTTTTTGGAGTGGGGGGAAGATAAACAAAATAGACAAAACTTTAGCTAGACTAAGAAAATAAGAGTGAAGATTTAAATAAAATCAGAAATGAAAGACACATTACAATGGATACCACAGAGATAGACAGGATTAAGAGACTACCTATGATTTCTCTAATATATGGAATTTAAGAAACAAAACAAAGAAGAAAAGGAAAAATACAAAGAGAGAAAAACCAAAAGACTCTTCACTACAGGGAACAGATGGTTACCAGAGGGGAGGTGGGTGGGGAGATGGGTGAAATAGGTGGTGGGGGTTAAGAGTACACTGATAATGAGCACAGAGAATGTAAAGAATTGTTGAATCACTATACTGTACACATTAAACTAATAGAACATTGTATGTTAACTATACTGGAATATTTAAAAACATAATAAAAATAGAGACTACTTATGAACACATTGCCAAATTGGATAACCTCTAAGAACTGGGTAAATTCCTAGAAACAGAGAACTTACCAAGGGTAAATAATGAAGAAATAGAAAATCTAAGCAGACTAATAATGAGCAGGAATATTAAATCAGTATTCAAAACACAGAAAAGCCTAGGATCAGATGGGTTTCCCTGATACATTCATCAAACATTTAAAAGAATTAACACCAATTCTTCTCAAATTCTTACCAAAAATTTGCAGAGGCCAGACTTCCAACTCATTTTAAGAGGCCAGAATTACCCTAATAGGACACTAAAAGAAAACTACAGGCCACCATCTCTGATGGACAAAGACACAAAACTGTCATCAAAATACTAGCAAGCCAAATTGCACAGCACATCAAAACGATTATACACCATTTTCAAGTAGGATTTATCCTTGGGATGCAAGGGTAGTTCAACAAAAACAAGTCAACAAATATGATACACCATAATAACAGAATAAAAGACAAAAATCATATGATTATGTCAACAGATGCTGAAAAAAACATTTGACAAAAATTCAATGCCCTTTCTTGATAAAAACTAAAAAAAAGGGATATAAAAGGAACACAGCTCAACATAATAAAGGTCATATGTGACAAGCCCATAGCTACTATCAAAATCAAATGGTAAAAGGATGAAAGCTCTCCAAGATCCTGAACAAGATAAGGATCCCCGCTCTTAACACTCCTATTCAATACAGTACTAAAAGTCCTAGCAGAGCAATTAGGCAATTAGAGAAATAAAAGGCAACCAATTTGGAAAGCAAGAAATAAAACGGTCTCCATTTGCAAATGATGTGATCTTATGTATACAAAAAGCCGAAAAATCTCACCAAAAAACTGTTAGAATAAATTCAGTAAAGCTGCAGAATATAAAATAAACATATAGAAATCAGTCACGTTTCTAAACATTAATGAACTATCTGAAAAAGAAGTAAAGAAAACAGGCAGCACCAGAAACAGTAAAATATTTAGAAATAGATTTAATGAGGGCGTCTGAGTGGCTCAGTTGGTTGGGTGTCCAACTTCGGCTCAGGTCATGATCTTGTGGTTAGTGAGTTCCAGCCCCATGTTGGGCTCTGTGGGGACAGCTAGCTTGGAGTCTGGAGCTGGCTTCAGATTCTGTGTCTCTGCCCCTCCCCCTCCCCCGCTCACTCTCTCTCTCAAAAATAAACATTAAAAAAAATAAATTTAAGGAAGATGAAAGACCTGTACACTGAAAACTAGAACACTAACGAAAGAAATTAAAGACACAAATAGAAAGATATCCTGTGTTCATGAATCCCAAGAACACTGTTAAAACATCCATACAATCCAGGACGCCTGGGTGGCTCAGTCAGTTAAGCATCTGACTTTTTAGCTCAGGTCATGATCTCATGGTTCCTGAGTTAGAGCCCCATGTCAAGCTCTGTGCTGATAGCTTAGAGCCTGGAGCTTGCTTCAGAGTCTGTGTCTCCCTGTCTGCCCCTCCCCTACTTGTACTCTGTCTCTTGCTCTGTGTCTCAAAAATAAACACTAAAGGCCAAAATGAACAAATCAGGAGACTATAGATGCTGGAGAGGATGTGGAGAAACGGGAACCCTCTTGCACTGTTGGTGGGAATGCAAATTGGTGCAGCCGCTCTGGAAAGCAGTGTGGAGGTTCCTCAGAAAATTAAAAATAGACCTACCCTATGACCCAGCAATAGCACTGCTAGGAATTTATCCAAGGGATACAGGAGTACTGATGCATAGGGGCACTTGTACCCCAATGTTTATAGCAGCACTCTCAACAATAGCCAAATTATGGAAAGAGCCTAAATGTCCATCAACTGATGAATGGATAAAGAGATTGTGGTTTATATACACAATGGAATACTACGTGGCAATGAGAAAGAATGAAATATGGTCTTTTGTAGCAACGTGGATGGAACTGGAGTGTGATGCTAAGTGAAATAAGCCATACAGAGAAAGATACCATATGATTTCACTCTTATGTGGATCCTGAGAAACTTAACAGAAACCCATGGGGGAGGGGAAGGGGGGGGGGAAAAAAAAAAAAAGAGGTTAGAGTGGGAGAGAGCCAAAGCATAAGAGACTGTTAAAAACTGAGAACAGGGGCGCCTGGGTGGCTCAGTCTGTTGGGCCTCCGACTTCGGCTCAGGTCATGATCACGCAGTCCGTGAGTTCGAGCCCTGCGTTGGGCTCTGTGCTGACCGCTCAGAGCCTGGAGCCTGTTTCGGATTGTGTGTCTCCCTCTCTCTCTGACCCTCCCCCATTCATGCTCTGTCTCTCTCTGTCTCAAAAATAAATAAACGTTAAAAAAAAAATTAAAAAAAAAAAACAACTGAGAACAAACTGAGGGTTGATGGGGGGTGGGAGGGAGGGGAGGGTGGGGGATGGGTATTGAGGAGGGCACCTTTTGGGATGAGCACTGGGTGTTGTATGGAAACCAATTTGACAATAAATTTCATATATTGGAAAAAAAAATAAACACTAAAAAAATAACTGAAAAAAAAAAAAAACATCCATACAATCCAAAGCCACCTGTAGATTCAATGTAATTGCTATCAAAAGTCCAATGACATTTTTCAGAGAAATAGAAAAAAAATCCTCAAATTTATATGGAACCACAAAAGACCCCAAATAGCTAAAGCAATCATAAGAAAGAACTGTAAAGCTAGAGGTATCACACTTCCTGATTTCAAACATTATTACAAAGCTATAGCAATAAAGAAAACCCAGTATGGTATTGACATAAACACAGACAAATACACCAACAGAACAGAATCAAGAGCCCAGAAATAAACCCTCACATATATGGTCAACTAATATTTGAAAGGGAGCCAAGAATAATCAATGGGGAAAAAATAGACTCTTTGATAAGTGGTGCTGGGAAAACTGGGTAACAAAATGCAGAAAAAAGAAAATAGATTCCTTTCTTATACCACTCAAAAAAATGAACTTGAAATGGATTAAAGACTTCAACATGAGACCTGAAACCATGAAACTCCTAAAAGAAAACATACAGGAGGGGCGCCTGGGTGGCTCAGTCAGTTAGGCATCTGACGTCAGCTCAGGTCATGATCTCACCGTTTGTGAGTTTGAGCCCCACATTGGGCTCTGTGCGGACAGCTCAGAGCCTGGAGCCTGGTTCAGATTCTGTGTCTCCCTCTCTCTTTGCCCCTCCCCCACTTGTGCTCTGTCTCTCTCTCTCTGTATATCAAAAATAAACAAAATGTAAAAAAAAAAAATAGAAAAAAAAAAGAAAACATAGAGGAAAAGCTCCTTGACACTGGTCTTGGTAATAATTATTAGTTTTTTGGGATAGGATACCAAAAAGCATAAGCAACAAAAGCAAAATGAAGTGACACAACACTAAAATAATTCATACAACTCAGTAACACACACAAAAAAGATTTTAAAATGGGCACAGGAGTTAAATAGACATTTTCCCAAAGAAGACATACAAATGGCCAACAGGTATTTGAAATGGTGCTCAATACTGCTAATCATCAGGGAAATGCAAATCACAACCACAATGAGGATACTGCTTCATACCTGTTAGAATCAAAATACAGTTAAGAAATAAGTATTGGCTAAGATTTGGAGAAAAGGAGACCCTCATGCACTGTTGGTACAGTTCCTAGTGAAATGCTATCCTCAAAAAATTAAAAATAGAACTACTATATGATCCAGCAATCCCAATTCTGGGCATATATCCAAAAGAAATGGTATTAGGACATCAAAGATATCTTCCCTCTCATATTAACTGCAACATTCACACCAGCCAACCTATGGTAACAAACTAAGTGTTCATCTATGGATGAATGGATAAAGATGTCACACACACACAGGACTAATATTCAGCCAGGAGAAAGAAGGAAATCCTGCCTTTTGTGACAACATGGATGGACCTTGAGGGTATTTTAGTAATTGAAATAAGAGAAAGATAATTACTGTATCCTATCACTTATATGTGGAATCTAAAAAAGCTGAACTCCTAGAAACAGAATGGTAGTTGCCAGGGGCTGGGGCTTGGGGCAAATGGGAAGATGTTGGTCAAAGAGTATAAACTTCCAGTTATATATAAGAAGATCTGGGGATCTAATGTACAGCATGGTAACTATAGTTAACAATACCGACAATATACTTGTCAATATAGTTGACAATATACCTGTCAGTTGCTGAGAGTAAATATTAAATGTTCTCATCACAAAAAAGGAATGGTAACTACAGCAGGTGACAGAGGCTGAGCACAGGAGGAGGTACCGGCCAAGCAGACATAGAAGGGCAGTTATGGAAAACTCAAGAGGACAAGGAGGGCAGTTTAGAAGCCAAGACTAATGTCCAGTCAAATACTGAAATGAAATTAACTTTATTATTTTTTTAATCTTTAAGCCAACACATTTTATTTATGCATTTTTATTTTACTTCTAGTATAGTTAACATAATTGTTAAATTACTTTCAAGTACACAATACAGATTCAATAATTCCATATATTACTCTGTGCTCATCAAGGAGTCCATCAGCTATTTCATCCATCCCTTCACCCCCGCCCCAGCAACCATCTGTTCTTTGGTTTTCCCTTTGCTCATCTGTTTTGTTTCTTAAATTCCAAATGAGTGAAATCATATGGTATTTGTCTTTCTCTGATTTATTTCACTTAGCATTATATGCTCTAGCTCCAACCATGTTGTTGCAAATGGCAAGATTTCATTTTTTTATGGCTGAGTATTATTCCATTAGACACACACACACACACCTTTATTTATTCATCTATTGATGGACACATGCTACTTCCATCATTAGGCTATTGTAAATAATGCTGCAATAAGCATAAAGGTGTATATATATCCTTTCAAATTAAGTGTTTTCATATTCTTTCAATAAATACCCAATAATGTGATTACTGGATCATATGGTAGTTCTATTTTAAAAATTACATTTTCAAAGAATATTTAATTCGTGTGGGAAAATACCATGGGTTATGTGGGGGAAAAGCAGCATATGAAACAACGTTATCAGTTATTTTTTCTACATGATGGTGACTGAGGATTATTTGTTATTTTCTTCTTTACAATTTTCTGTGTTTTCTTAATTTTTAACACTAAACATGTATTACTTTTGTAAAAATTCTGAGACAAATAGATTTGAAAAATAAATTCTGGAAGGTGAAAAAAAAGAATAAATCTGAAGCTAGGTCAATTGCATTACCCAGTTGAAAGAGAAGAAAGAAAATTAAAAGTATAGTCTAAGAGTTATGTGGGGACTCCATCAAGTGTACCAACATATGCATAATGAGAGTCCCAGAATGAAAGGAGAAAGAGGAGCAGAGAAATTAAAGAAATAATGGCCAAAATCATATCATATTTGACCAAAGACTTGACCTATAAATCCCAATTCAAGAGAATAAGGACTTGTCAAGTACCAGGCATCCTCAATAAGATCAATAGCTAATTTTTCATCAGAAACCACGGATGTCAGAGTACAGTGGGAAGACATAGTCAAAGTCCTAGAAGAGAAGAACTGCCAGTCAAGAATTCTGGACCTGGCACAATTATCCTTCAAAAATGTAGGAGAAATTAAGACATTCCCAGATAAAAGCTGAGGGAGCTTGTTGCTGGCACACGTGATTCAAGAAATGCTAATTGGAGTCCTTCAGGTTGAAATGAAAGGGCGTAAGACAGTAACTTGACTCTATATGAAGAAATAAAAGACACCAGTAAGGTAACTACATAGGTAAATTATAAAAGCACTGATGTATTTTTAGTTTTGTAACTCCTCTTGTTTTGTGTGCTTGAAAAGACAACTATATAAAAGAGTAATTATACATTTATGTTGATAGGCACACAACGTATGGATGGAATTTGTGGCAACAACAATACAAAGTGGAGGAAACAGCTACACAGGAGCAAAGTTTTTGTGTGCTATTAAAACTAAGTATTTAAAAAAATGTTTATTTTGAGGGAAAGAGTGCAAGTGGGGAAGGGGCAGAGAGAGCGGGAGACAGAGAATCCCAAGCAGGTTCCAAGCTGTCAACACTGGGCTCGATCTCTCAGACAGTGAGATCATAACCTGAGCCGAAACCAAGAGACGCTCAACTGACTGAACCACCCAGGCTCCCAAAAACTAAGTTGGTATTAATTCAAACTAACTTCTCAAAAATCAAGATGTTAGTCTAACCCACAAGGCAAACATTTATAACTAGACAAAAGATAAACAAGGAAATAGAAGACAAACTAGACCTAACAGATATAGTAATCCACCCAACAGAACACACATTTCTTCTGACGTACAAGTAAAACATTCTCCCAGATAGACCACAAAACTAACTTCAAGAAATTTAGAAAGAATAAAATCATATAAAGGTATCTTCTCCAGAACAATGGAAAGAAATTAGAAAATTCCCTAAAATGAATGAAAATAAAAACATGACATACTAAAACTTACAGGATACACTGAAAGCAGTGCTTACAAGGAAATTCACAGCTATAATTGCCTACATTAAAAAAAAATCTAAAATCACTAACCTTTCACCTTAAGGAACTAGGGAAAAAAAGAGTGAACTAGACCCAAAGCAAACAGAAAGAATAGTAAAACTTAGAGCAGAGATAAATGAAACAGAAAATATAAGTAAACCAAATTTGGTTCTTTGAAAAAAAAAAATCAACAAAAATAGACATTCCTTTAGCTAGACTGACCCCCCTACCCCCCAGAAAATAGAAGTTCTTGCTTTCTCTTGCTTTCTTTTTCAAAGGTACATATAGATAGCAGGAACCAGTGAAAAGGGAAAGATTTAAGGCAGCTGGCTATTATGATGTTCATCTTCGACAGTCAGAACAAGTTACTAGATTTTTCTGATCTTTACCTCAATCTATGTATAAAATTGAGAAAATGATGCAGCACGCCTGGGTGGTTCAGTTGGTTGAGCATCTGACTTTGGCTGAGGTCGTGATCTTGCAGTTTGAGTTTGAGTCCTGCATCAGCCTCTCTGCTGTCAGCTCAGAGCCCACTTCAGATCCTCTGTCTCCCTCTCTCTCTGCCCCCCCCCTCAAAAATAAACATTAAAATATACAGTAAAAAAATGAACCATTTCTGTTCAAAAGAATTGAGAAAATGATGCTTGTAGCATCTTTCTCAAGATTAAATGAGACAAGAATGTGTAAATTAGAAGGTCCAACATTAAGAACTTAATAAAAGCATCTGTTACCACATACTGATGCATTAAAGATATTCACTGTGGCATTATTTACAGTAGAAAAATATTGAAAATAACCCAAATAAGAGCAATGTTATGTAAACAGAGAGAATCGTATGATGGCATAACTTCACAGTATTTAAAGTATTCATTTACAGAAGATATAAAACCGTACCTTAATATCAATTTTTTCTCTGATGGTATTAGTTTCATCCCAAAAAGATCTTGCCCACCCAAACAACAAAAGAACATGGAGTTATACTTTCTCTGAATGCTTTTACCTTCATACTTTCGACACTCAACTTTTTAATACATCTTCATTTGATACCACATAGAAGAGACTGAGATTCAAGCCAAGGATCTGAATTTGCAAGGCAGAATAAGCTTGAAAAGCTGTACACCTTCGTAATTATTTTCCTTTTGTTTCTTCTATTGTCACAATTGTTTTAGCATTACTTCCACTATTCATGTCATCACAGAATCTTTCTTCCCATGTTTTGTAATTAATAAAAATCAAGCACCAATGACTTGCCCTAATAAGCTGGAATCCTTAAAAGACCATGTGCCAAGTCAAATCTGATTCATGAAAGTCTGTGATAATGTGACATTCATATTACCATTATATTAAACACAAAGAAACATTTCTTACAAAACTATGCAAAATTAACAAGGGAAAACACCAATGCTAGTATATTAAATGAAGTTATAAAATTATATATACCATGTGTGCAGCTATGTAAAGAAATATGTATAAAATAAAGTCCAAGAAAATCTATCAAAATACTAAGGATACATGATCATGATAAATTATCTTCTGTAGATTTCTGAATTTTTTAAAAATACCAAGCATATATTTTTATTATGAGGAAGTTTCTTTTGCAGCCAACAAGGTAAATCTATGGAATGTTTGAAATTCTAGGGTACTTATTAGTACTACTCAGAGCAACTAGTTCTTTGTCCTTTTTATTATACACATATATCTGCTTTTTCAACTACTATGTGACCTTTATAAAGAACAGAACATGTTTTATCCAGCACAGGGCTGGTTATATACTTCTTGAATGGTGTCAACTGGAAGGTCTGGGTGTGGATTCAAGAGCCAGGTCTCAGGCTGACACCCAGGTTTGGAATAAAAACCATGCTATAACAACCCCAAACACCTAAGACAGTAACAGCAAATAATGCATTTCACACTTTATCAGGGACTAAGAGCCTATAGGCTTTTCCCAAAAATAATATAACTTCTGAATGTCATTATCCTCATCTATCCTATAGTGTTACCATATGATCCTAGCAATTAAGCAGACACCCAATAAATAACTATTGTATCAACCATGCCATAAAGGCATATTTGACACCACATCACTAGATGGGATTTGCTAAAGGGTAAGTATTCAGACATCAGGAAAAAGCTTGATGGGGCGCCTGGGTGGCTCAGTCGGTTAAGCGGCCGACTTTGGCTCAGGTCATGATCACGTGGTCCGTGAGTTCGAGCCCCGCGTCAGGCTCTGTGCTGACAGCTCAGAGCCTGGAGCCTGTTTCAGATTCTGTGTCTCCCTCTCTCTGACCCTCCCCTGTTCATGCTCTGTCTCTGTCTCAAAAATAAATAAATGTTAAAAAAAAAAATTAAAAAAAAAAAAAAGCTTCATGTTCTTTGAGATGAAACTGTAAGAATTCAGTAAGATTTTGTAGCTTTACTCAATAGGACAGACTAGACCAGTGGTTTTCAAAGTGTGGTCCCTGGATCAGCAGCCTTAGTATCACCTAGAAATTTGTTAACAATGCACACTACCGGGCCCTGTCCTAGGTCTACTGAATCAAAAACTGGAGGCGGAAAGAGGTAAAGGAGTGTGAGCAGGGGATGGAAACCAATCTATGTTTTAATAAAGTGACTCTGATACATGGTCAAGTTTGAGAACCAGTGTACTAGACCTTCACCAAACCAACTGGCTTTTAACAATTCAATAAGCCTTCTTGGAGAACTTACCCTACATTTGCAGTTCACTAGCCACTGTTCATATTTACAACTGGCCCACATCATTGGAATAACTGAGTCACTAAAAACCTATCATGAGAAAAGATACCACATACACATTTTTCATAAAGACCAAAACATGATATTCAACACTTTTCCTAAAAGCCATTCCACACTTTTTCTGAACCATTTCTGAAAACAAGTATGTACATAAACACAATAAACAAAACAACGTGAAGATTTGGAAAAAAATTAACAGATGACAAAGGGCTATTATCTCCAACAGAGCTTTTATAGCAGAAAAACACTAAACTAAGAAAAAAATAGGCAGACGAACAGACAATTCACAAGAGCAAATCCTAATAGCCCAAAAAAGATGCTCAAATTCACTACTCATAAAGTAAGGGCCAATTAAAGTAACACGGATTATTACTGGGACTCTTTCACAGAATCAAAACTATCAGTAAGTAAGGGTAAAAGTACAAGATTGCTTAATGTACCAATCACTGTTAACAGGAAAAAAAAAAGAATATGCATTAATAGGGAAATAGTTGTATAAATTACAGAACATACAAACTATGGAATACTGTGTAACCTTTAAAAGAATGACATAGCTATACAGCGATTTAGTGAATTTTAACAAAATATTAAATAAGAAAATTTAGATGCAAAATTGTCCTGCCTTTGTAATTCAATGACAAAAGTACCCTTAAAAATACCCTCTATGAGGTTAGAGAGGGAGAGAGCCAAAGCATAAGAGACTCTTAAAAACTGAGAACTGAGGGTTGATGGGGGGTGGGAGGGAGGGGAGGGTGGGTGATAGGTATTGAGGAGGGCACCTTTTGGGATGAGCACTGGGTGTTGTATAGAAACCAATTTGATAATAAATTTCATATTAAAAAAATACCCCCAATGTGTCAATATAATATGACGATAAAATACATACAGGATTGTAGGAAGACTGTAGGAAGATGACCCAAGAGAAAGAAGAATGCACCAAAAAAACTGTGTGACAGTATGTATATGTTTGTGCAAAATAATGTGTATATAGTCTTAATTTTTTTTTAACATTTATTTTTTGAGACAGAGAGAGACAGAGCATGAACAGGGGAGGGGCAGAGAGAGAGGGAGACACAGAATCTGAAACAGGCTCCAGGCTCTGAGCTGTCAGCACAGAGCCCGACGCAGGGCTTGAACTCAGGGACCGTGAGATCATGACCTGAGCCGAAGTCGGACGCTTAACCGACCAAGCCACCCAGGCGCCCCAATATAGTCTTAAAAGAAAGCAAATATAAAAGGGAATATCATGTAGTTATGTGCTGACAACCAACTTCAAAAATAGCTTCCATTACGTACTTGCAACATGATAAGCATTAAACCTAAATGTTTCATGACGTGTTAGTTTATACCTGAAATCTAGGAGGTAGATGATCATAATCCCCAATTTACAGATCTATAAACTGAGATTAATTTGATCTGTTAAGAGCTCTAGGTCCTCTAAATCCAGGTTCTTAACCACATGCAAGTGAATACATGTATTTGTTGCACAGGCGTGGATAACAAAAGAATTGATTCAAAAAGCAGTCTAAAAACTGAAGAGACATGAACCAAAATGTCTATGAAGACCACTGTTACAAAAACTGTTACATTTCAAAAGGAAGATGTAGGAGAAAGCAAACCATGTCAACAAGTTACATTTTTAGAGAATTTTACATTTGAGAAAAATGAAGTTTTAAAATTTTAATAGGGAGTGTAATGATAGTTATTATTACTTAACACCTAGCCTATTATGTCTAACCCCTCAAAAACCTGCAAGATTCTCTTATTTGTAATAACAAAGCATCACACACTATATGTTAACAAAAGCTGCAATGTATTGCACCCATCAAGATTCTGAATTGTTTGGGACTTAAAAATCAGCCTTCAATCTACAGTCTCTATGTTATCCCAATTCAGAGGAAAAAGGAAGCATATCTGTCAAAGGTAAAAGGAGTCCAAAACACAAAAGAACATACAGCAGTCCCCCAGTATCTGCAGTTTCATTCTCCATGGTTTTGGGTACCCACAGACAAGAGCAATCTGAAAGATGATCCTTCTTCTGAGGTACTGTCAGATAGTCAACAGTAGCCTAAGGCTACATTATGATGACTATGTCACATTGCCTAGTCATTCACCTCACTTCATCTCATCATATAGGCATTTTATCATCTCATATCATGACAAGATGAAGACTGAATACAGTACAGTAAGTTATTTTCAGAGAAACCATATTCATGTAACTTTTATTACAGTATATTCTTGTAACTATTCTATTTTATTATTAGTTATTGTTAATCTCTTACTGTGCCTAATTTATAAACTAAGCTTTATCATAGGTATGTACAGGAAAAAAAAACAGTATATATGGGGTCAGTACTGTCTGCAGTTTCAGGCATCCAGTGCAAGTCTTGGAATATATCCTCCATGGATAAGGTGAGGAGGCGGGGAGAATACTGTAATAGCAATCATTTAAGCAATCCTTCCTGGTAATAGAATGGTCCAAGGGAAGAAATGAACCTGATAATCCTGAACTATCCAAAAACAACAGCAAAAAAAAAAAAAAAAAGAAAATCCTACACTTCCACACTTTGCATATGCGTGCCATGTAAGAGTACAGTATACATCTTAATTTTTACTTTCTAAATTAATATCTGGCAAGATATTAATTCTGGTAGGTGTGTTATGGCTCTACACAAAATACCAAATTAACTAGAATGTTCTTCCGTCTTTAAATGTAAAGCTTGTTCTGAAATCTGAAAACCATTCGACATGGTATAGCTTTTGGAAAGGGGATGGCACATATAAGCAAATAGATCAGGTTTCAAACTCCAGTTCCATCAATGCCTGGTTGTGGGAATTATAAGCAATCACTTCACCTTGCTTAACACCTCATACTCTTCATCTGTAAAATGAGGATAAGAATTCGTAGCTTCAGAGTATTAAGAGGATTACATATAATAGGTACTAAGTCAGGTTAACAACTATAGCACAATGGAATATAATAGCCATTAAAAATAGATCTACAAAGTCATTACAAATTCTCAATTATAAAATACATAATACACAATGGCTATAAAACATTCAAAGTAGAGAATATAAAAAGTGAAACTCACCCACCATCATTCCCCCCAATTCCCTTTCAGAGCTTACAATTAGATATGTAACTTTCTGGACTTTACTAATACAGTTTACTTTTGGACTTTTAAAAAACCATAGACGGGATCTTCAACTAAGTTTTCTTGCTAAGAGATCCTTTCATTGAGGAGTTTTAGATGCCATGTTAATTATGACATTTCAAAAATTTTTCTCAAACAATGGTGCAATAAGAATACTTCAATATAACTTTTGCACACATCTGAATATGTTTCTAACATTTCTTTAAAATAGAACTATTGGATGAAATAAAATATATACATTTTTATTTTCTTAGAGAGAGACAAAGAATCTTAAGCAAGCTCCACACTCAGAGTGGAGACCAATAGAGAGCTCAATCCTACAATCCTAGCATCATGACCTGAACTGAAATCAAGAGTCGGACGCTCAACTAACTGGGACACCCAGGCACCCCTAAAATGTATACATTTTTAAATGAAAGATGTGGTCAAACCCTACAAAAGGACATTTTGACACTAATAGTTTATATGTACCTGTAAGTACTGTTTCCCTACAACCTAGTCAATACTATATACTATTGCCAATCTAGTGGTTAAAAATGACCTCACATAATATGCATTTCCCCATTATTCCTAGTGTAAACTTTTCATGTTTTCTTGACCAATTCTTTAAAAATATTTAATATTCCTCTGTGAACTGTCTGTTCATATACTTTTGCATGTTTTTCTACTGGATTACTTATTACATTTTTAATAATTTACAGATGCTATTTATATAACATTATTCCTTTGTTGTATACAGTACAAATTTTTTCCCCCAGCTTAAGAAGTCATCTGCCTTTTAATTCTTATACACAAGTTTTAATATTTTCACATAAAATCTGTCAACTTTAAAAAAGGGCTTATAGGTTTCTTGACTTAGGAAATCCTTCCTCATGAAAGATGTTCAAGAGTTGCCTATATTTACTCCTAAATATGTTTCTAGGATTTATGTGAATAGGGTGAAGAAACGACCTACAACACATTTTTCCCTCAAACAGCCAACTGTACCACTTTTCTTTATAAATGAGGCTTACTATTTTATTCTGCAGATGTCTATTTCTATGCCAATTAAAAAAATTAAAACTACTATGGCTTTATATTTTGTTATCTGTTACAGCAACTGACCCTGATTCTTTATCAGTATTTTCTTAGATATTTTTGTGCCTTCTGCTTTCCAATAAATGCTATTAACAGGGCCTCTACTTAACCAATTTGACAGATTAACTGTATTCTCCATGCCTTCTGTAAAATATATTGACTAATGCAATCTTGCTGCAGTCACTCTTTTGCTCCCACCAGTTATCGGTAAGTGTACCAAGCCAGGTGTTGGTCTTCAAACTCATTTATGTCAGCTGTCTGTAGAGCAATTAATGGTGTCAAGATTTTAGTTTGTAAAGGAACCTGAATATAGAAGTATGTTAAAGTACTATACAAGGCCACCTGGGTGGCTCAGTCAGTTAAGCATGTGACTCTTGATTTTGGCTCAGGTCATGATCTCACAGTCATGAGATGGAACCCCATGTTGGGCTTTGCACTGAGCATGGAGCCTGCTTAAGATTCTCTCTCTTTCTGTGCCCCTCCCCCACTCATGCACATGTGCATGCTCTCTCTCAAAAAAATATAAATAAATACCATATAAAACAATGATTTAAACTGAAAAAGGAACTATCTTTTTAAAATAAAAACTAATCTGAATATTTGGCAAAGACTAAAAGGCAAGATGCTAAAAGTAGTGTCAGGGCGCCTGGGTGACTCAGTTGAGTGTCTGACTTCAGGTCATGATCTTGCAGTTTGTGGGTTTACGCCCTGCGTTGGGCTCTGTGCTGACAGCTCGGAGCCTGGAGCCTACTTTGTACTGTGTCTACCTCTCTGCCCACCTCCTCTGCTTGTGCTGTCTCTCAAAAATAAATAAACATTAAAAAAAAATAAAATAAAAAAAAATAAAAATAGTGTCAAGTTAGGGGAAAAAGATTCAGGGGTAAATTATAGAAATTTCTAATTCTGTATTCAAGTTCCTTTACAAACCATGCTACTGGTGCAGAGCTCACTTGGGATTCTCTCTTTTCCTGCCACTCCCCTGCTCGTGTGGCATGCACGTTTTCTCTCAAAATAAATAAACTTTAAAAAAGTTCTGCTTTAACAACATTTTAACAATAATTAACCTACCAACTATTAACCCTAATTTGATCTAAGAGGGCTTCTACTGTATTGAGTCTTCTCATACAAAAAATGGCATCATCTGTCTTTGCTAACAAATTTAGATCATTTTTTAAATCTGTAAGTAAGGGTTTTGTTCTAACAGATCTTAAATACTGCTGGTTAGGTTTATTTTCTTTTACTTATTTATATATACCATCTGTCCATCCAATTACTGCCCATACACATTTTCCTTGCCAAAGACAACACTTTTCACCACTTCCTATATCCTTTAATTTGTTTTTTCAAAACTGTGTTGCTTTGGGTGCACATCTTTAAGTTTCAGAAATGGTACTACCAATAAACATTTTTAACTCCCTCTCACTCAACATTATTTTCAAAAGCTACTGATGTTGCTACGTGCATTATTTGGTCCCCTGCTTCTAACTGCTACACAGTCCATAATATGCATAAACTCCATTTTGCTTATCCAATCTACTGCCACAATGATGCAGTATTCTCCCACATGTTACCTGATGGAATAATGTGTTATCTTTGGGATATATACCAGGAGTACCAGTCAAGGGTTCCTATAGCCTCACATGCCTATTAGCACTTACCATTACACAGTTTTCTAATTTTTGCTGATCTGACAGTTTAAAAGGCTGTATCTTGCTTTAGTTGTATTTTTCTAATTACTAATGAGTCTGGAGCATCTATTAATGTGCTGAGTTTTCTGGTCTGTGAATTATCTATCCATACTTTTGTTTATCCACGTTAATTTGGAGGAGTTCCTTAAATATACTACAGGGACAGTCCCTTGACAGTTTTAAAACATGGCTAAACACTTCTCAATCTATCACTACTAAGTTTTATCTTTGGCAGTGCTGCTTAATATTGTCCACAGACCAGCTGTTATTCCACCAACTGTTTGAATGTGGTATTGGTCCATGACAAAATGAATTGGCACCAGAATGTTGTTAGCCACATCAGTAGGTGCACTGTTTAGGTCAACTGGTGTTTTTCTCATTCAAGGAAGCAGTGTGCTGATTTACATTCCACTTAAGTGCTAGCATAGCAGTGAATTATGATGTTTTCCATTGAAAAGGAAGTCTTAATTTTGTATTATAAAATTCAAATTTTTACAGTAAGATTTACGCTTTAGAGTTTTTAAGTTTTTAAGAGTTCCTTCCCTACCAGTATATCACAATATAACCTTCTACATTATCTTCTCTTAAATGTATGGTTTTGCCCAATACGGTTTAACTATACTTGTTGATCCTGTGAATGAGGTCTTTATTCTAATCATCTAGTTGTTTATTACTACTGTACAGAGGAGATATTTGTTTCTATACACTGACTGTTGACTTGGTTGTCTCACTGTACTTTTATTAGTTCTAGTAATTTTATGCTATCTCCCCAAAAAACCCAAAAGCCTCAAACCTATCACCTTCATATAGTAACAAGTTTTCTCTTTTAGTATGTATCATTCATTTCTTTCTTTTCTCTTGTATTTGTTAGGACCTCTACTACAAATTCCAGTGGCAAAAGTAGTAGGTAGCATCTTGTCTGACTTTAGAATTCAATGGAAATGCTTCAGCTTTCCCATTATGACTTCTGGTAGATGATTCATAAATTTAAAGTTTGTTTTCCTATTTCTAAGAGTTTATATTAGTTTTTATTAATGTGCTGAATTTTATCAAATGCTTTTGAAGCATCATCTACTTGAGATATGGTTTCTTTTCCCTTTTACTGTTATTTGGGTAGCCAATGTTGAACTGTCTTACATTTTTTTAATAACATGAGAAAATTACTTATGTTAAAGAAAACAGGTTGCATGTCTCTATATGCATATTTGCAAAATGTAAGAAGAAAATATGCTCAAATTTTGAAGGAAGCTGCATCTGGGTAAGTTATAAACAGGTGATTAATATTCTCTTTACACTTTTCTATATGTCCTAGAATTTTCACAATACATGTTGCATTCACTATCCTACAAAAATGATTTTTAAGGAATCATGTACCTAAAAATAGCCTGAAACTTGAGTTACATTATTTGAGTTAACCATTCAATTGGCTTTTAAAAAGTCAGACTTACCAATTTCTTCTAACAAAACGTTCTAGCAATGGCTACCTCTCTCAAACCTAAGTACGTATCATCCTTTTGTCTAGAAACATTGGACAATAGTTTGGTTGAGTTGAACTTTTACATGAGAGTTCTTTTTGCCTTCAATTACAATTACTACCATCACAAGCCAATTACTGAGCACAGCGCAAAATACCTTGTATTTTATTCTGAAACTACTCTGAAGGTAGATATACTAAATTCCCAAATGAAAAAACTGGTATCAGAGCTAATAAGCAGGGACAAGACAAGACTCCAGTCCAGATCTTTCATTGCACTATACCTCCCTCGTGAGTAGAATCTGATTCTGAACTTTCCAGAAACGAAGTTGTCATTTTTGAAAAAAGGGAGATTCTACTTTGTGAGTAGAGATTCATGAAATCTCTCACGATTACTTCATAACAATTGAGAATACTTCTTAGGTTTAGGGGGAACTTTGCTAATGGGGCCCCCATAATTCCATTTAATTAGGCCAGTAAACTTAGGGATTACTATCCATTTTGACAATGCAAAAAACACCTGTGGAAAGGAACTATATGGTCCAGTTTTGTGCCCTTCCACTCTTTACCCATGACTCACCTCTGCCAAGTGTTGCAGCCGGGTTAGCAGTGGGGTTCTCTTGTCAGATCCAAGACGTGTGATATAGTTTGATCTTTTGCTAAATACATACAGAAGATTAAGGACTGCCAGCACCACTTGCATATCAGAGGAAGCCAATAAAGTTGTCAAATGCTACAGGGAAAAAAAAGGGCAAGTTCATGGTATTAGGCACACTAGGCCTTGAAAACTTAAAATACCAATGTAGTAATAGATTTGTCAATATATACAAAGCTATTAAGAAGTTTAACAATACAAAAAAATTTATAAATATTTGAGCACCTACAACATGCAACCTTGTTCCCAAGCAACTTATAATCTGGCAGCAAGCCACAAAGTCCAATAAAAATAAAACGAAAACAAAAACACATGAGCAGCAGCTCAAAACTGCACAGGTGTCCCCACAAGAAAAAGAAATTACAAAAGAGACACATGTGATATTTTAATACATAGTGGAACTCAAGAACATTAAGTCTCCAGCTAGACTAAAAGAACTGTGAAAGAAAGATAATTTTATGCTCCTGTATTCTTTGAGATATAGAATAAATTAAAATGTAGGGTTCTCCATATGGAAGCTAAAGATATCAACAACAGCTGGTGATGGGGCGCCTGGGTGGCTCAGTCGGTTGTGTCCGACTTTAGCTCAGGTCATGATCTTGCAGTTCGTGGGTTTGAGCCCTGCATCGGGCTCTGTGCTGACAGCTCAGAGCCTGGAGCCTGCTTCGGATTCTGTGTCTCCCTCTCTCTCTGCCCCTCCCCTGCTCATGCTCTGTCTCTCTGTCAAAAGTAAACATTAAAAAAAATTAAAGAACAAAAACAAAAAAACAACAGCTGGTGGCACTTATGACTGTTACAGTACAGTGTATGTAACATTAACCCAAGAGTGACTGCTTTGATTTTTTAATAAAATCGAAGTCTATCAATATATTTAAGCATCTAGTCAGTGTTAAAATCAGTATGTCATTCAGATGGCAATAAACCTAGGTATTTCTGGTTGCTGATAATCCTGAAGGCCATGGTCTTCCTTTTGCAACTAATATATTTTATCTTTAACAGACTGCTTATCTGTTCCTCACTTAAAACTCTGGGTGCTATACTTTAGTTCAGTTATTCCACTTCTTTTCCCAAACCGTTTCCTTTCAATTCTGTTTACCAAAGAATTAGAAAAATTAACACTAACAACAGGGCACTTAAGCAATGAGTAATGTGTCAAGGAAATCAAACTATTTCCAATAGTTTAAGTGGTTTGGGGCTGCTTTAATAATGAATGCGGAACAAAGATAAATTCCCACAAATTCCCAGGAATACTTCAATATATGTATTACATTCTCAATCTTATCATTGTCTTTGACACTGAAAACTCCACAGAGCTCCAAAATGAAAAGGAAAGAATTATCAGAGAGAAATAGCAATTTATTTCTAGATATGAGCGATTCTAGTTAAGAACAGATCACATAGGCTTGAACCTCTCATACCTCTATGGAACTGTACAGATGCCGGGAAAAGCTGTACTCAATGAGCAAGGCAGTGAAGTTCAACACAGCCAAGAGAAGCATTTTTAGTTGTTCTCTCTCTGGCCTATCACACACGAGCATCCATGACATATTCTCCACTGTTTGTCCAGCATCTGCCAGAATTCCATCAAAGCGGTCCAACAGATCCACCCAGTGATATAACTCACACTGGAGAGAGGAAGAGAAAGAGGAACATGTAAGAATAAGGTCGAAGTACTATGTGGGTACTTTGCTACAATGGATTGCTGAGCAGGACACCTAGACAAGTTCACTTCCCACCTTTGCTTCTCTTCAATCCCCCCACCAGTACAGAAATCCATATGACAAAGATCATACTCTGAGCCACATAAACCTGTAATCATTGTTATATCCATCAAAGTACATTATGTACAAACACCAGCAGACACCCTAACTAGGTCTTTAAGGGGAGAATTCTGGCTACCTTCTGAGGTCTACAAAACAATGACTCTCCCTGCCAGAATCCATTTTATCAAAAATGTTCACTTTTAGAGTTATCTAAAGAAGATTCTTTTAACTATCTCAAACTCATACTGTCAGTCAAACTAAAGGAATTCTGTGGTTGAGATTCTTTATCATCACCCGTGTAAATGTTCCTCACCCTCAGCTAGCAAACTTTTCCTTTCATATTTTCTTTCAAAATTTCCTTGGTAACTATTCATAAGCTAAAAGCTACTGACCTAGAGCTATACTAGACATACAGCTTAGTAGATAATACAGCTTATAACTGTAGACATACAGCTTACCAGATACTAATTGATGAATGATGCTACCTCATTGTGGTTTCTCTTTCCATATCAGAACATACAAAATGATGTACTAGTCCAGGGAGCCCTGCCTTTTGGGAGTGTGGGTTCACATACCTTTCCAATGTTCCATGTTTTGATTTGCTGCAGTTCCAAGAGTAGTTGCTCATCATTACAAACTTTGAGTTTGTCTATTAAGGCTCTGCAGTCTGCAGGCTGAGAAAAACAGGTATTCACAAAAGGTTTTTTGGAGTAAAGGAATCTTTAAGCCAACACACTCAGCAATTTAGAAAACTGGAAATTTGCCAGACAGTCACTTGGGATTAAATGGAAATCTTGTAATAAAACCATCCATCTGTTCATTTTCATTTTTTTAATGTTTATTTTTTTTTGAGAGATACAGAGCATGAGTGGGGGAGGGGCAGAGAGAAAGGAAGACAGAATCTGAAGCAGGCTCCAGGCTCTGAGCTGTCAGCACAGAGCATGACATGGGGCTCAAACTCACAGCCCATGAGATCATGACCTGAACTGAAGTCAGACGCTTAACTGACTGAGCCACCTAGGTGCCCCCATCTGTGCATTTTAACTTGGATAAACTTGTACAATAGAAATAAAGGAAACAAGCTAGACATAAAAAAAAAAAAAAATGAAGGAATCTGTACCACAGTCTGAAAGTTAACTAGAATACCTGATAAGAAATCTTGAAATCAGAGGAACACTGAAAAGCCCTAGTGAATTCACAGTTAAAGGTGAAGATTGGCTATATTTTCCTACAACTATTAAATCCTCTTAACTGTAGGAGGGTCAAGAGCTTCTGAACACCGGGACTTCATTCTTATAGGGTTCCCATTGCCATACATTCCTGCTCTCTTTAACTGATGAAAGGCCTGTTTGTCAGGTAACAAGGTGTGGATTGACAGTTTATAGTAAAGTTTCTTAAAGCAGAGGAGGAAGGACAGGGAATGGGACATAGAAGTCTTCTATTATGGATGGCAGCTGGAAATGACTACACTTGCATGGCATCCTGAAAATGGGCCTAGATTTGCAACCAAACAAACCTGGGTTCAGTTCTTAGCTTGATGTTTACTAAGCTGTTTGATCATGAGCTACTCCAATCTCTCAGCCAGTTTTCTTACCAGGGAAACACACCTAATAACTACCTTGGTAATGTGAAGCTCAAATGTTTGCAACATACATAAAGCACTTATTTCACATAATAGGAGTTTAAATATTGAGACACAGCATACTACTTCAAAGAGTATGAGCTTTGGAATTAGACAGTTGGTAAGCTACCTCTTTGAATCTCCGTATCCTCTTCTGCAAAATAAACTAACATCACCTATTTACCCAGCAATGTCGTCATGAGATTTAAACTAGAGGTACCTTCAGTACCCAAAACAAACATGGAATAACAGGGGTTTCTCCCTCTGAAGTAAGCGTTATTAAGAGCTACCTCAAATTTTTGTGGTGATTAAATGCATGTAAAATTCTTGGCATAAAATCCTTCCATAAACCAGGCCTGCACTTTCCTCTCCTTGAAGTCATATAGGTTGAGGGAGAAGTGATGAAGCAGGATAAACATAACATGGGAGTCTAAACCATCTACTCATGTAGTTCACTTGTGCTTTCTGAACGTACTGAAGTTTAGTATCAAATATACCACTTCAAATCTAATCTGCAGCTATGCAGAACCAATTTTATGATTTTGTGGGTTAGATTACACCCAATTCATGATGAACATTTGAATACTATAGTCACTTGGTATCTCATAATCAGGCATTCAGTTTTTATCAAGTTCCAGTAGCAAGCCTGAAACTGCTTTTCTGACTGTCAGAATACTTGTTGGCAGGTAATAGCATTGCCAAATTCTAGGAATCTTAGCTGCACTTCCCCTATCAGGGCTTGCCAGAGGCATCTTTGGCTGACACCTAAATCAGACATCTGGATCTACTAGATCAAAATGTCCACATAGTAGGGCAGCTTGCATCATAGCCTGAACCTTTTGCAGAATCTTTTCTAGATTCAGACTTCACTATCACTTTAGTGGTTATCCAGCAAATAAATCAAAACACCAAGCCCATATTTGATACATGGTGTTTCCAAAATCCAAAGAGAACCTCATACGTTGTTCCTCTGTCTTCATGGTGCATGGTACAAGGCGCAGCAATCTATCTCTACTTTAGAAGGGAAATCTTGACATTTCCCAGACCTCTGGACCCCTAGAAACTTTCCTGATGTGGGAGGCCCTCAAGCTTCAAAGGGCACTCTCTGGTACACAAATGCCTAAGGCATCTAAGGTACTTGTGTTTTCTGCTCACAAGATTCAGTCAGCCTAATGGCATCAATGTAATGTGCCAGCACAATGTTCTGTTTTATCAGCTGTATCAAGGTCCATAGTTTGCAGAATGCACCAGGGACAAAAGTGTATCTTTACCATCTTGTTCCTGCTGCATAAATGCAATAAATGCAATAATACAAACTGATTATTATTTTCCTTCTGGCAATACAAAAGAAAGCATTTGCCAATTCAATGGCTGTGTACTAATTGCCAAGGTTCACATTGATTTGCTCCAATAAAGATATCAAATCTAGGGGGAAAATCCTTTGCACAGCTGCTAATATACAAAGTGATCAATAAATGTCTTTCGTGTGCAGACACTATGGAAAACAGTGTGGAGATTCCTCAAAAAAATTAAAAATAGAACTACCATAAGATCTAGCAGTTCCACTTCTGGGTATTTATCTCAAGAAAATAAAACAATAATTTGAAAGGATATATGCAGCCCCAGGTTGACTGCAACATTATTTACAATAGCCAAGATATGAAACAATCTAAGTGTCCATCTTAGATGAATGGATAAAGATGTAGTATACATATATAGTGGAATACTATTCATCCATAAAAAAGAACAGAATCTTGCCATTTGTGACAACATGGATGGACCCCGAGGGCATTAAGCTAAGTGAAATAAGTTAAAGACAAATACCCTATAATCTCACTTATACACAGAATTCAAAAAACAAAAAAAACAAAAACCCAAGCTCAATAGACTGGTGGTTGCCAGAGGTGGCCAGGAGGGGAAAATGGGTAAAGAGATCAAAAGGCATGCATGCATGCACAAATAAATATCCTTCTTAAAAATAATATCTAGTATTAACCACAGTACAGAGAATTGAGTATGTTGCTCAAGGAAACTAGGCATCTTTAAGCCTTAAAAATGTATGGTCTATGATCTAAACGTTCCAATTCCAGGAGTTCGTCCTAAGTAATTAATTAGTAGCTATCAAATGTTGTGAGCCAGAAATTTGTATATAGGTGTCACCCCAAGAACAAATCCCTAACAATCCATGAGGTAATAAAAGAAAAAAAATTTTTTTAATTTGCATTTCTTTGATTATCTACAACGTTAAATTATTCTAGAAGTTTACTGAATCTGTTCTTTTCTGAAATGATCTATGCCCATTTTGTCATTGGGATATTCATCTCTCCTACTGATGTAGCTACTAAAGATATTAACTACAGTTCACTGAACAACATGGGAGTTAAGGGTGCTGACAAACCCCCATGCAGTAGAAAATCCATGGGTAACTTTTAACTCCCCAAAACCTTAACTACCAATAGCCTACTGTTGACTAGAAGCCTTACTGATAACATACACAGTCAATTAACACGTATTTCTTTTGGTGTGTATATTATATACTATATTCCTACAATAAAGCTAGAAAAAACAAAGTGCTATAATTTTTAAGAAAATCATAAGAAATATACATTTACAGTACTGTATTTATTGGAAAAAGTCCACATACCAGTAGACCTATGCAGTTCAAAACCGGGTTGCTCAAGGGTCAACTGTATACTGGGTTACAAATATTTTCCCCAGCTTGTCATGCGCCTTTTTACTTTGGATATACTACTTTATGCTTCCATTATTTTTTCTCCTTTGCTTTAATGCTTGGAAGGGCCATCTCCATCCAAGACTAGGTAAATATCCATCTATATTTTACACCTATAATCTAGGTGTGAATTTCTTTTAAAAATATTTGACTTTTATCTAGAATTTATTTCAGTATAATAGTCCCCACCCCTCAAAAGTCAAACAATTGTCCTGAAACCATTTCTTGACTAATAATTTCCTGTCCCTAACAACCAATAATTCCTACAATTATCATATGTTAAGTTCTTATGCACATGAATACTAGGATCCTTTTCTAGGTTATTTTCTTACACTGATGTTACTGTTTTAATTTGTGTCACTTCTTAAGACAAGGTTTCTATTTGCTCTTTAGTTTCCAAAATAATTTGAATACATAAATGTCAAAAATTCAAGATGCCCATTAAAAAATATATTTAAAAGTGGGGGGGCCTGAGTGACTCAGTTGAGCATCTAACTCTTGATTTTGGCTCAGGTCATGGTCTTGCGGTTCATGGGTTCAAGTCCCACATCGGGCTCTCTGCTGACAGTGTGGACCCTGCTTGGGATTCTTTCTCCCTCTTTCTTTGTCCCTCTCCTCCTTGCACTCTCACTCAAAATAAACATTAAAAATATACTTAAAAATCCAAGATGCCAAAACACATCAAAACCAAAATCAGATGTATCTGCAACAGCTATGAAAGTGAATATACTCATTATGTACGGCATTCAAGAAGAAACAACCTGACATTTCAACGGCAAACACAAAAATGTATAGCATGTGCAGACAACCAATATAAGGTCAATAAATTTGAAAATATATTTAATTAAGGCATGCAGATTAGAACCATTAATATTTCCCCCCCTTATTAACAAAAATTTAAAAGATAATCTGTAATGCTAGAGAGGGTATGGGAAGACAGCATTTCTCGCACTCATCAGTATAATACTTAACAAAAAAGGGCAGAGAATGTCCATGCAATAATCTTTTAAAGACTAGAAGAAATACAGCAAACTGTTAATAGCAATATCCATAGTGATACTTGCCAGGTAGTTAGTTTTTAAAAACCAAGTGACCTGTATTTAGCAAATAAACTGATTATGTGCCAAATCCTTTGCTAAGCATCTGCCTCATACCAAGGAGGGAAGAATTATCAACCCTGTTTTACCACTGTGAAAACCAGGTGAGCAAATAAATGCTTAGCCACAAAAACTAGTAAGATTCAAACTCATGTCTAATTCCAAAGCTTGTGCTCCTTGAACAACGGGGTCTACAGGAGAGTCGTAACAAGGCAATACTTTCTTAACCTCAAAACGCAGTTTAAGACAGCTGATAGAATACTGGACTGAAGCTAGGATTTCTGCTGCTAGGACATGGTCACCCAACACACAGATTAACATAGGTTAAACTAAATTGTATGATTAAGAATCCATGATTTAAAAAAGCTACACCACTGGCCCCACAAGAAATCTAGTTAAGAAACATGTTACTACTTTAATTTTCTTGAAAACAAAATTGAGAAAGACCACACAAGTACAGACAGAATTTGAATCCACACCTGCTCTTTCCATTATACCATACTGCCTTTCAATGCATAAGAAAAGCAGCCAGAGAGCCTACTTCAGGTACATACAGCTACAACAGTTTAGTGTTTACTTTCCACTGGTGACTAGCTTATTCACTTTTTTCCAAAATTTTATTTAAATTCTAGTTAGTTAACATACAGTGTAATACAGGTTTCAGGAGAATTTAGTGATTCACTACTTACATATAACACCCAGTGCTCAACATGCCAAGCGCCCTCCTTAAAGCCCATCACGCATTTATAGCCCATCCCCCACCCACCTCCCCTCCATAAATCCTCAGTTTATTCTCTATAGTTAAAGAGTCTTTTAATGGTTTGTTTCCCTCTCTTTTGCTTATTTGCCTTTTTAAACAAGGGAAGTTCAAAAGCAAATACGACTTTTTCAAGACAACTTGCTGTTTTATTGCACTTTGTATATATAAATGATGATGTATTTGGAAGGTCAGTATGGTGAACTGTCTACAAGAACTTTTTCTAAAATGCAAAAAATAAGACCATACTTTTGGATACTTACAGCCTCAGTAGGTGTCTTTTTCAGTTTAGTCCTGTCTACTTTCATGTTTTCGATTTTCTGTTTTATGATCTGAAAAGAAATTCCCCAAAAGAGTGAGAATTTAAAGTTGCAATCTTGAGCTCTACATGCTCGACATAAACAAGATAGAATGAAGAGCATGCAAAATGCTTAAAGCAAAAACTCTGGAGTTATGATGATGCTATGTGAACTCACAGGCACAGCTATGAGGTAGGGAAGGATAAGGAATATCTCCAGATAAAACTGGCCCACATCCATATATTGCATAAGACTAATCAATTTAAGCCAAAATTAAAGCGCTTTTTAAAAACAAACCTCTCAAACTCATAATTGAAAATAAAAGATCACAATGTTTTTAACACACCTCAGGATGGAAAAATTCACCATATCCTTGCAGTTTTCTGGAAAACTTAGCAATTCTACTTCTGGGAATTTAGCCAAAGAAAATCATGAGGATGCACAAAATATTTAACCATAAAAACCTATACTCCATGACCATATGTAATAGTGAAAAATTGGAAAAGAACAAACGTCCAAAAAGGATTGGTTTAAAATGAAATATTGCACAATTGTTATAAACACTGCACATAATTATATAACAGAAAGATGTTCATGGTGAAATAAAAATTACAAAACAAATAGTATAAACCTATCTAAACCACTTAGAAGGGGTATGCATCAAAATGTTAACTCACTGCTGACCAAAAGGATTATGTAGATGCATCTTTGTATCTTTTATTGTTTTAACCAATAAAAATATATTAGTTGTGTTATAACAACAAAGGCAGCATAATACTTTAATTTTTAATTAGAAAATGAGATAGAAGACTCCCACTAGAAATTTCCTGAGCACAGAACACAATCATTTTACTAAGATCTTTCAGTTTGGAAGGCACAAAAATGGGTAACCCCTAGTGTAAACCTACGTGATCTTTCATGGCAGACAGGTCCCTCAAGATGCTCTGACCAAGGCACAAGAAGAAATAAAGGTTTCTCCCATTAGCAACCAGGACACATGGACAGAGGTAGAGGTGAACTGAAAGCTCTTTATATACCAAAGATTCTCCTGATAATAATGTATCTGCTACATAGCAGTAACTGAAGGTGAGTGTCCCTTCCCCAAGAAGGCTGTCATAATATAAAGCTGACCAAGCACAGGTATAAAATTCAGGCAGCTTCGGGCCTAGATTTAGTCCAACATACTCAGTAGTGTGGAAATAAAGTGTTATTTGCCTACATGGTCGGTATCTTTTCAACCAATGGGCATTCAGGAAGAACTGATCAAACATCCAGAGTATATTCTAAAATGCATTCCTGGAAGAAAAAAAATGTTTTCCCTCTAAGGTTCACATTTCAAGATATGGGATTCCAAATTACTTTTTAAAAAATTACCTCAGCATCTAAAAAAAAATGAACCAAGTGCCAGCTGCCAACAACTTCCAAAATATCTAAAACGAGGCCAATAGGATTCTGGCAACAATCCAATCCATGTAGTAAAAACTGTAAGTGAGCTACTTATACTCAGTTTTGATTTTTCTCACAAAACTTCTCATACTCATTACCTAAAGCAAGTGGCTATCACATTACTGTGGCTGCAGTCATTTGCTGGGAGGCTATAAGACTAACTCTGCTGCAGGAAGTAGCAGCCAGCCCCAACACCATACAACCCAAATCACTGAATGCCTTCCCTTCAAAATTAGGAACAAAGTAAAGATGTCCACTCTCACCACTTTTATTCAACACAGTGTTGGAAGTTCTAGCCACTGCAATAAGAAAAGGAAATTAGAGGTATACAGATCAGAAAGGAGGAAACAAAACTCCCTATGTGCAGATGACAAAGGATTATTTAAGTATAAAATCCCCCAAACGTACAAAAAAAACCCTCCCAGAATAAATGATCTCAGTAAAGTTGCAGGATATAAGATAAACATCCACAAATCAATCTATTTCTATATACTGGCAATAGACACATACACTCCAAACCTAAAAGTACACTACCACTCACAATTGCTCAAAACAAAACTTGAAATACTTAGGTGTAAATCTAACGAAGCATGTATAGGACTTGTATGTTGAAAACCATAAAATGTTCATTTAAAAAAAATCAAAGAAGGGGGCGCCTGGGTGGCTCAGTCGGTTGAGCATCTGACTTCAGCTCAGGCCATGATCTCGCCATTTGTGGGTTCGAGCCCCACGTCGGGCTCTGTGCTGACAGCTCAGAGCCTGGAGCCTGCAGCCTGCTTCGGATTCTGTGTCTCCCTCTCTCTCTGCCCCTCCCATGCTCACGCTCTCTCTGTCTGTTGATAATAAATAAACGTTAAAATTTTTTTTTTAAAAATCAAAGAAGATCTATATATATGGAGAGATATAACATCCTCATAGATTAAGATGGGTCAACATAATAAAGATGGCAATTCCCCTCAAATTGACATGCAGATTTAATGCAGATCCTATCCAAATCCCAGCAAGATTCTTTTTTTTTTTTTAAATAAACTGAGATTATTCTAAAATGTATATGGAAAGACAAAGGAACTACAATAGCTGAAAGGAACTACGATAGCTTTAGTATTTTGAAAAAGTAGGAATCCCTCTCTCTGATTTTGACATTCATATGTATACCACCCTGTAATAATCAAGACAATATATGTAGTACTGGAGGTGGGACAGACACATGTATCAGTAAGAATAGAAACAGACTCATACAAATATGCCCAACTGATTTTTGACGCTTAAAAAGGCAATTCAATCAAAGGATAGTTTCATCACCAAATGGTACCAGAGCAAGTAGCCATCTATAGGCAAAAAGATGAACTTTGACCTAAGTCACATACTTTACATAAAAATTAACTCAAAATGAAACGTGATGATTGGGGAGAAAAGCAAACCCTTGTGTACTGTTGGTGGGAATGTAAACTGGTGCAGCCAATATGGGAAAACAGTATGGAGGGTCCTCAAAACATTAAAAATATCCATCAATCCACTTCTGAGTATTTAGCCAAAGGAAATGAAAACACTAACTTAAAAAGACATATGCATCCCCATGTTTACTGCATTATTTACAACAGCCAAGACATGGAAAAAACCTAACTGTCCATTGATGGATGAGTGGATACACACGAATATTATTCAGCCATAAAAAAGAAGGAAATCTTGACATTTGTGACAAATGGCTAGACCTTGAAGGCATTATGCTAAGTGAAATAAGTCAGAGAAGACAAATATGGTATGGTCTCACTTACATGCAGAGTATCAAGAAACAAAAAACTCCCAAAACACTAAACTCACAGAGAACAGACTATTAGATGCCAGAGGCAGGAGTGAGTGAAATGAGTGAAAGTGGTCAAAAGGTATGAACTTCTGGTTATAAAACAAATAGGTCATGAAGATGTAATGTATAGCATGGTGACTATAGTTAATACTGTATTATATATTTGAAAACTGATGAGAGCAGATCTTACACTTTTCAGTGCAAGAAAAAATTATAACTAGACTTACTGTGATCATTACACTATATATACATATACAATCAAATCACTATGTTGTACACCTGAAACTATTATAATGTTGTATGTTGATTATCTCAATTTAAGACTGCAAAGTAAAAAAAAATGGATCACAGACTTAAACTATAGAACTCACTGGGAGAAAATATTTTCAAAACTATATATAATATCTAGAATACACAAAGAACTCTAAAAATTCAACAAAAACCCAAACAACCCTCCAAAACAAAAGCAGGATTAGCTTGTAGCTGCAACTATATTTTAGCTCCAACTATTTTAATGGCTTAAGAAAATGTAGATGAGGTCATGGGCAAATATTCACACACATATCTCACTTTAACTACAGCTGTTTTGACTTAGGGTTCTGTACCAGTCAAGGGCCTGGGTTGAGAATAGACTCTGGCTAACTAAAGCAGAAAACTGATTTAATGGAAGGATAACAGACAGCTCAGGGAATCATCAGGAAGGCTTACTGATCCACATTCAGAAAATGGGGAGGAGCCAAGGAAGCTATGCAGTCTAGGACTACAGCCAAGGGACCTCCCACAGACACAGCTTAGCTGGGGGTGCCTCTACTGTCAACACCAGACTCTGGATGCCTAGAAGCTACCCCTGGTGGCAGAATGATTTCTGAACAGTCTCAGGTTATTTGCATCAATGGCTCTAGACACCAAAAGTTCCAAGTGTGAGCATCTGATTGGTAAAGTACAGGGGTAAGTCCAGGCCATAATTGTCAAGGTTCAGGGAGAGCAAGTATTTTGTTCAGTTTCCAGTGTTTGGGCTCCAAACTTTTCATAAACAGATTCAGATGATAGGCACCCAATTAAATAACCAGTCCAAAACAAATGAATGAACACACATGTTCCCCCAAACAAGTGCAATGTTAACCTGTTTCTATAATTTTGTTGCAAGAAACACCTATAGTTTGAAAAAGAAAGGTATCACGGTCCATGAGACATCAATTAAGAAAATTTCCCCCCTAGTTATTCTAAGCTAGTTTCACAGTGGGAAGGGAAAGTATTTTTTGAGCACTCACTATAAGCCAGACAATACTCAGGTTGGTGTTTCCTAAAGCATTTTAGAGCATTTTGCTCCATGAAGGAAGACAAGGTTTCAGTAACTTGCAAAATGTTACAAATGGAAGTACAAAAGGAATTTTCCTTTAGAATAGTTAGGTGGCTGACTTACGTTACTAATGGCTCCAAGAAACCTTGGGTAAAGGAAACTTACTAGGCCACAGAACAATTTTTTCAAGTGTTATCTACTCAAAGTCCATGAATGTAAGTATCCCAAAGAACAAACTTTGAGACATGCTGCCTAGAGTCTTCATATAATAGTCTTTCATACAATCCTCACCACTCAAACCAAGTTTTATCCCATTTACAGATAGAAAAACGAAGGCTCAGAGAAATTAAGTGGCTTGTCTAGCTAGTTGGCACCAAGATTTAAATCTAGGCCTTTTTGGCTCCCAAGTCCATGCTTTAATAACATGCTGTTCGCTTTACTAGTTTTATTTATTTTTTTAATGTTTATTTATTTAAAAGAGAGACAACAGGGGAGGGGCAGAGAGAAGGAGAGAGACAGAATCCGAAGCAGGCTCCAGGCTCTGAGCGCTCAGTGCAGAGCCCAATGCGGGGCTCGAACTCACAGTGAGATCATGATCTGAACTAAAGTCGGATGCTTAACCAACTGAGCCGCCCAGGCGCCCCAGTTTACTAGTTTTATTACAATAAATTCCTGCAGATGAAAACATGTATTTGTGACAGATTCTTCTACACTGTTAGATCCTATTCAGAAAATTACTGCAAGACAGGAAGCTGGGGCACAATGTGAGAAGCTGAGATACCGTCAAATCACACTAATGACCAGGGAATGAGTTCTACCTAATGCTTAGAAGTTAAACAAGTTAAAATCCTATTACATAAAAAAGCCTCTAACAAAAAGAAATTAGTTCTAAACAAATCTCTGGAAATGGCCTATTGCCTTTGTTGGTTCAGACCAGAACTCTGAGCACCAAGCAATCTTTACAAGTAATAAAGATTTCTTCCTACAATAAGGTTTAAAGATCAACTTTAAGGAAATTAATGAATTATTATGAACCACCATCCACAGCTATACATTACTTAACACTTCTATTTAATTAACCATTTCTTTTTTCCCTTCCTCCTTTCCCCCAAACTTCATTTACTTTTGAGGTTTCTAATCTTGGTTTTACAGGGTTTATTTACATCAAGGCAAGGGTGTTCACTTAATATATACTGAGGAGAAGTCACTCTTTAAAGGGCAACTCACTCTGTGTAACCACCTCCAGGTGATAAAATTTAGAATGACTTTCAATACTGAATTAGCTTAAAGGCAGAGGAGTAATTTCCAAGCTGGCTCAATAGCAGTTGAGTATAGTGGCAGGTTAGCCTTACAATTCAAAGTATGGCTGAAGGATCAGCAGCACTGACATCATCTGAGAATTATTAAAAATGCAGAATCTCACCCAGAGCTGAAGAATCAACCTGTATTTTAATGAGATCTTCAGGTGATTAATATATTTAAAGTTTGAGAAGCACCAGATCAGAAAACAGGCTCAAAATTAGGAAACCCAGGTTAGAATCCCTGCTGTATCACTTACTCACCGTATGAGCATGGATAATCAGCCTCTGTGCACTTTTGTTTCCTCAACTGTGAAATAGGGATAACTGATCTCACTTCCATACTCACTTTCATCCAATCCATTCTCCAGAGAGCAGCAAAGATAATCTTAAAACATAAGTCAGCTCATGTTACTTCCTTGCTTAAAACCTTTCAACAGTTTCCCTAAAATTATATCCCAACTCTAACCATGAGTCTCAGGGCTCTGGCATGATTTAGTTCCTGCAACTCTCTCCAATCTCCTTTTTGCACTACCACTTTAGTCTTTCCATTTAGTTTCTAGAATGCTTTAAGTTCCTTCTGGCCTCTAGACCTTTACAACTGCTATTCCACTGGAATGCTTCTGCCCCAACATACCTATTCTTCCCTCAGCTAGTTCCCTTTAAGGAGTGACTTTAAGACCCAAAGTGGCTTCCCATGGCAACCCACCTAAAGCTGGTCTGTTATTTTTCAATTACACTACCTTGCTTGTTTCTCTCATAACAAGTATCAATATAACTAGTCTGACTTTCTACAGTATTAAGCTCTTGGCACGTAGCACAGCATCTTCCACATGATAGGTAGACAAATATTTACAGAATGAAGTTCATGAAAGAAGTACACACTGAGAATAAAAATCTGTGACTGTCAGCATATAGAAAGTATTTGAAGTCATGGGTCTGGAGATGATGACTTAAAAAGAAGGAAGGAGGGGCGCCTGGGTGGCGCAGTCGGTTAAGCGTCCGACTTCAGCCAGGTCACGATCTCGCGGTCCGTGAGTTCGAGCCCCGCGTCGGGCTCTGGGCTGATGGCTCGGAGCCTGGAGCCTGTTTCCGATTCTGTGTCTCCCTCTCTCTCTGCCCCTCCCCCGTTCATGCTCTGTCTCTCTCTGTCCCAAAAATAAATAAAAAACGTTGAAAAAAAAAATTAAAAAAAAAAAAAAAAAAAAAGGAAGGAAAGAGGCCCAGAACGAAGTTCCTACTTGATACAACATTGTTTTTTTTTAATGTTTATTTTGAGAGAGAGAGAGCTCACGCACAAGCAGGGAAGGGGGAAAGCAGAGAGGGAGAGAGAATCCCACACTGAGAGTGTGGAGCCTGGCGCGAGGCTCGATCTCATGAATGGCAAGATAATAACCTGAGCCGAGATCAAGAGTCAGACGCTTAACTGACTGAGCTACCCAGGCACCCCAATCTACCAGAAAAGGCGAGGTTGGTGAGGTAGAAGCAAAACTAGTTCATTATGCTATCATGAAAGACAAAAGATGGCCAGACTGATCTATTGTGTCCAATGTCGAAATGAGGTATGTCCCGAAAAATGTATGTTGAAATTGGGGGTAGAGATAACTTGACCAACAATAGTTTCAGGGGGGATGGTGGGAAGGGAAGCCAGACTGGAGTGAGTCAGGGAACCAATGGAAAGAGAGGCAATACAGATGGCACGTTTAGAAAACTCTTCTGAAAAGGTTGGTTGTAAATGCAAGCAGAGAATTATGGGGTCACTGAAAGGTAGAGGGAAAGAGGAGGTAACAGAAAGAAAATCCCTAAGAAAGTTGAGGGTAGGGGACCCTTAAGCCTCTCACTATTTCACCTTAAAATAATGAACACTTATCTGGATTTTGAAAGCACAAGTACTAACGAGAATTATGACAATCCTCTCCCCAATCTCTTAATACTTGACTATCTCTGTATGTGCTTACATTGTACCCTGTACCTAACACGTCCCTATTAATGACAAAATGTTTGCCACAAGGGTGAGGAAGTTTAAAACAAGCATACACACAAAACCCCACAAACCTGGGAGCAAGATAAAAAAAAAAATACATTATCAGTGGTTGCCTCTAGGTGGCATGATAACATGGTTTTTATTTATTTATGCTTCACGCTTTCCAGGTCCTTCCAACCTTTCTATAATCGTGCATCCATTTATAGTAAGAATTTTCCTTTTGTACAATTTTTCTTAAGGTTGAAAACAGTGGCCCCTAATCCAAATGGCATGAATCAAATTAAGAACAATATCATCTAAACAAATGCCCTGGAGTGGCTGCTGCCTGCTCTTGGAGCTTCCTTCCTATACACTCTGCTGTTTAATCCTGGAGTTTAGCACACAGCAAGCACTCAATATTTATTGATTTAGTATTGGTAGGTTAAGAAATGCTTCAAACATGTATGGGAGTGTGGTTGAATCCGAGTCAGCCTAAAATTCCCCGGGAAATCATGGAAAAGCATTATGGCCGTTTGTAAACAAAAAATGCTTTAGAGAACCCTAACCTCCAATGTACCACAAAGCAAAAGCCTTTGCCTCTAAGAGTCTCTGAAAGAAAATTCAGGTGAGAGCTGCTTGGACCATCCATTATCTCAGAAAGCAGTGAAGTGAATCTTGAAATCCAGCCTGCTATACACTGTTTGATTAGGAAGGCACAGACAGCACATTAACTGATTTCTTAAAGGGGGCACATTTCCATCCAGCCTAGTTTCTGATTATTTATATTAATATCCATCCAACAAATCACAGAACCCATGTGTCGTCATCATAACATCAGCTAATATTTACTGACCACCTAACTATGCGTTATCTCTAATCCTTGTATGAAGTTGTAACAACTTGAAGACTGTTCCCAGTTTACTAAAGCCAAGAGTAGCCACGTACTCAGTAAGTGGTAGAGCTGGATTAAAACCAAATCTGCTCCACAACTCTATAGTATACAAAATGTCTATATACATAGTCCATCCTGCCAAACCCCTCCTATAGACACCAATAACCCTATCCTTGGCCATATAAATAAAATATGACCCTGAGGATTGCTGACCTAGATTTTATTGGACACTGATAGTAAAACGTAGTAATAAAGCAACCAAAAAATAGCTTTTATTCACTCAAGACAAATCTGGAAATTACCCTGGTTGATTCTCCTTCAAAATATAGTATTCTGTAAATACTATATACCTCAAGTAAGTGTATATCCTTGCTCTGCAGTATACTCAAAAAAATCTCTTGCAGGGATACCAAGGATGAGGAATCTGAAACCTCCAATACCGACTCTGGAAGTAAGAATGGCGTGTGAGAGGGTCACCTGGGTTGGCTCAGTCAGTGAAGGGTCCGACTTCGGCTCAGGTCATGATCTCATGGTTCGTGGGTTCAAGCCTCGCATTGGGCTCTGTGCTGATAGCTCAGAGCCTGGAGCCTGCTTTGGATTCTGTGTCTCCCTCTCTCTCTGCCCTTTCCCCCGCTCATGCTCTGTCTCTCTCAAAAATAAGCAAACATTTAAAAAAATTAAAAAGAAAAGAATGGTGTCTGAGAATGCATCCCCTACATTTGCTCTACCCTACAGCCCTGGGAAGCTGCAGACCTAAGAGTTATCCTTTTGGTCATTACTCCCAATTACTTAATAGAGACAAACTGGCATCAGAAAAATCAGGCAACAAAACAGGGCTCACCAAAGTCACAGATCAGTTTCGCCAGAAGAAAGGAAATGGCAGCATGCCAAGCAGCCCCTTCTTAGCATTCCCAACAATGACCAAAAAAAAAAAAAAAAAAAAAGAGTAATGCCAGCATGAAAATTATGTAAATTAAGGAAGACAGGAAGAGATTCCTTGTCTATGCATTTTCAACTGGTGCTCTGGAATAATCCTAGTACACTCTCTAAGACTGATCTGTCTCACATCCCCTTCCTTACTTGTGGCTGGATTTGGTGTAAGAGATCAATTGTAACAATGGTTATTTCCTTTTCATCATATCCAATTTCAAAGATGCAAATGCTTTTTCTTTCAGTCTTGCCCACATCTACCGAAAATTAAGACATCAGCCTTTAAACTAATATTCTCTATTCAAACTAATATTAAGAACTTAACTGTGGGGCGCCTGGGTGGCTCAGTTGGTTAAGCGTCTGACTTCGGCTCAGGTCACGATCTCACTGTCTGTGAGTTCAAGCCCCGCTTCGGGCTCTGTGCTGACTGCTCAGAGCCTGGAGCCTGTTTCAGATTCTGTGTCTCCCTCTCTCTCTGACCCTCCCCCGTTCATGCTCTGTCTCTCTCTGTCTCAAAAATAAATAAACGTTAAAAAAAAATTAAAAAAAAAAAAGAACTTAACCATAAAAAAAGCCTGCCACTTCCTAATAGGTGAACTTCACCCAGAAGGGCCACAGGCAACATTCAGTTGAGTTCAGAAAAAACATCTGCCAGAAATTAAGCTGCTTAAAAATTATCTTAAAAACAATTTACTTAAAAATTAAATCCAGAGTTCTCAACCCTGGCTGTACAAAATCACCTGAGACTTATTTTAAGAACTAAAAATGTCAGGCCATACAAGTATCTGACTCAGTAAATAGGAGGTGGGAACTTTTTTCTCAAGCTACATAGGTGATCTAGTTGCACAGCCAGATGTAAGAGCTGCTTTGTTAGATAGTATTGTGCTTTGCCTATTTGTAACTCACTTAGGAATTTTCTTTAAAAGAATGGGGTATAAATAAAGCAAGAATAGCCATGTGTTGATAACTGCTGAAGCTGGGTAACAGGTACACCCAGGTTCATTATGTTATTCTCTAACTTTTGTACATGTTTGAAAATCTCACAAATTAAATTTAAATTAAGACTTTATCCTGCCAGGTCCCTCCATTCTATCCTCCACATCACTACCAGAGCAACCTCCTCAAACTCAAAATCTACCTACATCATCAAGTGCTAACTCCTTACCTAACCCAGCATTCAAGACCTCTAAGACCTGGTCCCTGCTCACCTCTCTTACCAGGGCCACAACATTACATATTACTACCCTTGGCTCCCCAGTGCTTTAACCATGTGAGGCTTTTTATAGTTCCCCTAACATTCAAGACTTTTAATACCTTGATTCAGATTGTGCTTTCTGCTAAAATGGCTGCTCTCTGCATATCCCCTAGAGCTCAGCTTAAATGTCACTTCTATGAAGCCTTTTCAGATTCCCTCTTCCCCAGAGTAAAATTGATCACTCCCTCCTTTGTGCCCCCACTGTGTACTGCATATATCCTCAATCAACACACCTCTTTATTTACATGTCAGTCTCCCCACTAGGGTAAGTTCTGCATGAGTGGGACTGTGTCTATTTATCTTTACTGTCACCAGAATAGGAACTGTCACTTATTAGAATAATACATGAAGGACTATCCAGTAAATGTTTAAGGAAGCTAAAAATCCAAGTCACACTCTTGGTGAAATTTTCAACTGAGGAAACCAATTTATGATTCATTCATTCTGCATATATTCTATTCAACATATAGGTATGAATGCACTACATACACAGGGCATTGCAATAGGTGCTAGGAGATAGCCAGGTGTTCAGAAATGTAAATCAGAGAAAAAGGAAAACTAGAAGCAATGATCACATAAAAGCAACAAAAAGTACATGAAAATGCACAATGAAATTACAACTTCCTGGTGGCCAAAGCAAAGCCAGAAACACAGTTACAAGAGAGCAACAGAATACATAAAATAAATCCTTATATAACACCAACCACAATTCTCTTGCTTTTTTAAAAATTTGGATTTTTAGAGATTCATGCTGCATAAAGCAGAGTACAGCTTTGGCAAAAGTGAAACAATTAGCCCAGTATCACTTTGTGGGCATAGTGCTTTATATCTGGATCAACATATACACGAAAATATAAAAACAAACAACACAGCAATTTGGACATAATCAAAACATTTCCTCTTGTCCTATACCAAGGGATCCCCACAATAATTCTGAAGTTCTATGGAAAGTTTCTGCATATGTTGGTATTTTTCTGAGAACACAGTTTATAGCTTTCACTAGCTTCTTTTTTTTTTTTTTTAATTTTTTTTAACGTTTTATTTATTTTTGAGACAGAGAGAGACAGAGCATGAACGGGGGAGGAGCAGAGAGAGAGGGAGACACAGAATCGAAAGCAGGCTCCAGGCTCTGAGCTATCAGCCCAGAACCCGATGCGGGGCTCAAACTCACGGACCGCAAGATCGTGACCTGAGCCGAAGTCGGACGTTTAACCGACTGAGCCACCCAGGCGCCCCAGCTTTCACTGGCTTCTTAAAGAGATCTATGACCTGAAACATTAGGAACCATCACCCCACAGAAAAGATCTCTAAGACATAGCCTGCTTAATGACTACATTGTTTTCACTTTCACTCAATGAAACACAGGCATATGGTTTTTGCCCCTAAAGCCACGATAGGCTACTGTCAAATACAAAAAGTACAGGAAACCAAAGAACAGAATTCCAACCCTTTTGCATTATTCAGCTCCAACTGTCTCATATCCCTGGATTTACAAAGAAACATACAGCATCTCTCAAGATTAAACCTCCTCTGTGTAAGAGGGAATTATGTATTCCTGGATATAATCCTCTAGTCCCATATCCTGAAGAAAGGTAGAAGAGGCACAAACCTCCTATTAAAAGGCTAAATTAGGGGTGCCTGGGTGGCTCAGTCAGTTGAGCATCCGACTTTGGCTCAGGTCATGATCTCGCAGTTCATGAGTTTGAGCCCCGCGTCGAGCTCTGTGCTGACAGCTCAGAGCCTGGAGCCTGCTTCAGATTCTGTGTCCCCCTCTCTCTCTGCCCCACCCTTGCTTGTGCTGTGTCTCTTTCAAAAATAAATAAACATAAAAAATTAAAAAAATAAAAGGCTAGATTAAGTATATTTCTAAATAAAAGCTAAGTTTAATGCCTAAAAATAGTCTAACAAAAGATGTATCTGTATGGGGAGAGAAGAGACCTCAGTAACATATTTACTTGCTACCGTACATTGTGGATTATTTAAGTTTAAAGGTAGAAATTAAGGAATACTACTGGAAGAAAAGTCAAAATGAAGTAGAGGACAACAGCACAGTACAAAGGCCTGGGAGTTGAATGGGACTGGGCTTAAATTCCATTTACTACCTGTATGATCTTACACAAGTTCCTATACCTCTATGAACGGGTAACCTCTGTAAAATAAACAACATAGCCCATCTCAAAGGACTGTATCTGGCAATGAATAAGCCATATTAATTTTTGCTCTAGTTCTTTTATTTGTATTTAAAAAAATTTTAAATTTGTTTTGAGAGAGAGACAAGAGAGCAGGGGAGGGGCAGAGAGAGGAGAGAGCGAATCCCAGGCAGGCTGCACACTGTCAGCACAGTGCCTGATGCAGGGCTCAAACTCATGAAACTGTGAGATCATGACCTGAGCTGAAACCAAGAGTCAGATGCTTAACCAACTGAGCCACCCAGGCGCCCCTGTTCTAGTTCTTGCAGTTCCAGATTAATGTCAGGGCAACAATCTTTTCTTTAATGTTTATTTTTGAGAGAGCGAGCGACAGAGATCAAGCGGGGGAGGGGCAGAGAGAGGGAGACACAAAATCTGAAACAAGCTCCAGGCTCTGAGCTGTCAGCACAGAGCCTGACGCAGGGCTCGAACCCACAAACTGCGAGATAATGACCTGAGCCAAAGCCAGGTGCTTAACCAACTAAGCCACCCAGGCGCCCCTAAGGGTAACAATCTTATGACGGATATTACAAACAGAAAGAATCAAAAGCAAGAAAGAGCTGGTCTTTTCAACCTTTCTACATGTTATCTGAATATGAAAGAGAATATTAAGCATATATCAATCTCTAGAATATTAAAGTACTGACATGAACCAAAAAATTAAACTCAATTTTGATGAGACCGAGAAGCTCTGGATCTCGTTCTCAAGTTAGTTATAAGTTCTCCAAAGATTAAACAGTCTACTAACTACTGTCTGGGCCATACAACTTAAGAATCAGAGATTTTAAGTGTATCTCAACTATTTTGAGCTGGTTCAAATGAATTTAGAAGGAAGAGAGACCAAGATTCTTTTATATGATTTAAAAGAACAATAATTAGAGCAATTATCAACAGGGCAGCAAACTCCTCTCAGTATAAAATAACTCCAACCTCATAGGATTTTTATGAGGCTGAAATTAGTTCATTGACAAGAAAACTTAAAACAACGCTTTTAGAAAAAAAAAATTATGTCCCAGCATATAGACAAAACTGGCTGAGTAAATTTAATAGCACGACACACAGACTGGCATACACTCATTTCCAATGTTCTTTAATTAAGCCAAATAATGTGAACAATCTGCTGCTTTAAAACATTTATGTCTCTAACACGAAAGATGTTTGCTGAAAATGAATGAACAATATGCAAAGGTACTCTAATTCCCTGCCACCAACTAACTTTGTGACCTTAGGATAATCTGGGCCTCAAACATATAAAATGAAAATACAGTGATTACAATCTCTTAAAGCACTATTTCAAGTTCAAGACAAATGTTAAATATTAAACATGAACAATTTGAATTATTCTCAAAAACTAAAGACCAAAAAGTAACCAAGCCAGTTTTCTACTTGGCACAAGTTCCAACTTTTATGTTTTAACAAACTACACTTTCCCAAATAATTCAGTTTTAAGCTGAACATATATTCAAAAACCAAATAGTCTTTCCCAAGATAAAATAGGAACTACCCGTTAACCATTTGGACAAAAACAGAAGCACACACCTACTTCACATTATTACTTAAACACAAAAAGCTAAACTGTAAATGTATTAGAAGATAATGCATGTAAATATTCTTTTAATCTTGGCAAAAAATTTATTTCTAATATACAAAGAACTCCCAAAACACAGTAAGATAATCTGATTGAAAGTAAAAGGGCACAAACTTGGGGCACCTGGGTGGCTCAGTTGGTTAAGCATCTGACTCTTGATTTCGGCTCAGGTCATGATCTCATGGTTCATGGGATGGAGCTCCGTATTAGGCTCTTTGCTGACAGCGTGGAGCCTGCTTGGGATTCTCTCTCCCTTTCTCTGCCCTCCCCCCCCCCCCACTTGTACTCTTGCTCTCTCTCAAAATACATAAAACATTAAAATAAGATAAAAAGGGCACAAACTTGCAATTTACAGAGGATGTAACATTTGCTCATCCTAATCCTTACAAAAATTCTAACCAAAGCAAGAAGGTGCTATTTCTCATTTATCAGACTGGTTAAAATTAAAAATAAAAAGATCAACAGTATCTTGTTTTGGCAGATATATGTGGAGAAAAGGGCACTGAAAGACACTGCTGCTCAGAATGGTAATTCAGTATAGCCTTTCTAGAGGTCATTTTGGTAGTACTGATCAAAAATTTAAATGGTACCACTCTGACCCAGAATGAATTCTACTTCTAAGGCTCAACAGTAGGGAGTGATTAAATTATACTAGATCCATGCTTTGAAATTCAACGCAACCATTAAAAAGAATGGAGTTGAGCTGTATGTTTTGACATAAAAATACACATAGCACATAGATAAGCACAGTATGTAGATGCTAAAAGGTATAAAAGAATATACACAAATTGTCAGAAGATTTTTGAAATGTGGTATGAATAAAACAAGACTATCATTTGGGGAAGGACAGGGACACTAATTTTTAAATAAAATACTTTGTTTGAATCTTTTAACAGTCAACACGTTACTTTTATAATTTAAAACGTTTGAAAAGGAAAAAAATATGAGCTTAGAAAACATTAATTTGAAAGTTTTACAAATAGGAAATCCAGCCCTATCTACAGGCTTATGGCATCCATAAATACGCATGGGAACACATAGCCAAATTGAATTGTCCCATGAAAGAGCTCAAAATTGATCCCCATGTTGAAAAGTAGCCACCATAGTCAAAAGGACAAAGAAACTGAGCTTTCTTTGCTTTTTCTCATTTACCTTTCTACTTCCCTAAAATTTCCCGATTATGAGGGGTAACTTTCTTATAGGAAGGGGCCACTTATTCTGCACTTCTATGGATGATATCTGCTGGCATATTTAGAAACTGATTCAGTTCAGTTTCAAGAAAAGATAGAGCACAGTGAAAATAGGTTCACCTGGGTTCGACACCCAACTCCACCACTAATCAGCAACATTTGTTATCTTGGACAAATCACTTCCCCTAACCTGAGCCTAAAAAATAAGGAGTCTGATGAGGCGCCAGTCAGTTAAGCATCCTACTCTTGGTTTTGGCTCAGATCATGATCTCACCGTTTCGTGAGTTCAAGCCCTGCATCAGGCTGTGTGCTGACAATGCAGAGAGAGCCTGCTTGGGATTCTCTGTTTCCCTCTCTCTCTGCCCCTCCCCCACTTGTGCTGTCTCTCTCTCTCAATATTAAATAAACTTTAAAAAAATGAGTTTGATATGGATAATATCAAATACAGGCTCTTTCTCAGCTCTTCTGTTAGACCTGGAGAAGACTACCATTTAAAAAAATTTTTTTAATGTTTTATTTATTTTTGAGACAGAGCATAAGCAGAACAGAGATCAATATATTAAGTGGGAACAACAAATTTCAAAACACCATTTCTATATTGGTTTGGGGAACACCTAAAAAAAAAAAGACAATTTGGGGACAACCAAGGAAATGTAAATATGGACAGGATACTAGATAATATTAACAAAAAGAGCGAACTTCCTAGGTGTGATAAATGGCATTGTAAGTCCTGATTAAGACATGCCTGCCAAAGGATTTAAGGATGAAATGTCACTCTAACTTCATATGCTTCAGAAAAATTAAATGCCCATGTGTACATATAAATCAAATATGGCAAATTTTAACAACTGTTGGTGATATAGATGCTCACTGTGCTATTCTTTCAACATTTTTATGTCTGAAAATTTTCACAATAAAAAGTCGGAGGGAAGGTTATGAATTACATTTTTGAAAAGAATAAATTTTTGAAAAAAAGTGTGCTTATGCTACTCAAACATAAAGAAAAGCATTGGAAGAATGTATTACATACCAACATACTAATAGTATTCATCTGAATGGCAAGAAATTTCTGTGCTTATCTGTATTATTTCAATACTAAGCCATGTATACTCCTATAATCATGGGGAACATTACTTAAAGTCAGGAAAGCATTTTCAAACAAGAATTACAATAAAATGAACAAATGACTAAATAACATCCCTTTTTAGGGATGTTTTAACAAGTATGCAAACAATATTACATAAGTAATAGTGTGAACATCACATAGTTTTTAAATTTCTACTTGCATGTGTAATTTATACCATTCTCACAATATAGTAATTCAAGCAATTCGTGGTAAAGATAGCAGTAGGGAGGGGAATGCTGGGTGAAAGTTCTTAAATATTTCCCCTTATATCAAACCTCCCCATTAAAAGATCTAAGGTAAAAATAAATGTTAAAGATGATCAGCTCAGGAGAGGGGGGTAGGGAAAGGGTTTCTTGTTATATTATTCTCTGTATTCTTCAGTATATTTTGAATTTCTCAGAAAAAGAAATGCAATAATTACAGAAAAAGCTAAAGTTCGCCTTGGCCACTCCTTCCAAATAATCAGTTTACCCTAGTTTTTAAAAAATATATAAATAGCGCCATACAGTACATGCTATCTTACAACTTGCCAAAATTATCTCCGTATAAATAGCTGTATTAATTTATACCACTTGTGGCAGTATTCTAAGACCATACTCTTACCTGTATTTTTGCCATGACCTGGTAGTATCTATTTTTTGCCAATCTAATGGTTAAAAAGTATCTCATTTTAGTTTGCAATTCTGGTATGAGTATCTTTTCTTGTTACCAGACAGTTTTAGTTCCTATTCTGGGTAAAGTCTGTCCCTAATTTTCTGTTCCTCTTACTTTTAAACTGTTACTCTTATCATTAAGATGGGAACACACCAAACAAAATGTTAATGATGACTGAATATTTTCGTGGGAGTAGGAATCTTTTCCTAAAATAACACATTTCCTAGTTTTTCCGAAATCAATTCAGTAACAGAAAGTAGAAAATGATATAGTGAATGAAAAAGATCCTTTTAGATGCAAGTACAGTAAAACCTTGGATTTCGAGTAACTTTTTCTGTGAGTGTTCTGCAAGACGAGCACACCTTTCCAATAAATTTTAACTTAATAACAAGCGATGTCTTACAATGTAAGTGACACCAAATGTCACATGATCCCAAGTGAGTCAATGGTTCTAGAAATTCGCTTTGATATACGAGTGCTTTGAATTACAAGCATGTTTCCAGAACGAATTATGTTCGCAAACCAACGTTTTACTTAGTACTTTCAGGATACCTATTATAGGAGCACACAACACCCTAGAGGAGCTCATAAAATCCAGCTTAAGGAAATAAACACACCTAAAGCACAAGGCTTGTGAAGAAATGAAATAATGGTTGTGGCTACTGATTCATTTGGGATACATTTAACTAACTTCATTTTTGTACAGCATTTCTTTGAGTTCATGATGTACTTTTCACAAATCTTGTTTAACACGAATAAATTTTTTTGTGACATTTTCTGATGCCCTCCCATAAACTGCTATAGCACATTTTGTTCACTCCTCCTCATTGTCATGATCATTTTGACTGTGATTTACAAGTCTCTCTCCCCTGGTACACCATGCTGCCCTCCCTCCTCCGGTTGCCTGTCTCTATATTCCCAGTATCTAGCATTATTGGGTATGTCCTCAAATATTTGTTGAGTGACTGAGATATCATCACCCTCATTTAAAGGATGAGGAAACTGTTTCAGTGATGAAGTAATTTGCCCCAAGTGACATAGCTATTAAGTATTTATTTTACATAAATTACTATGGCCTTACCTTTGTAGTATACTGTACAATTTAAACATTTGAAATAATACATCATCTCACTTTAATGCTCATAGCAACTTATGAAGTAGGCTTTTTGATTACCATTTCATAATTGAGAATGAAACCTGAGGCACACTCCAATCCTAAACCGCACAGCGGTCTCTATACATACTTTATAGATCACTAATTGGGTATAGGAGCCAATACCCAATACCTCTAAAAATAGATACCTTTATGCAGCAAACATCTTAGGGAATGATGGGGGGGGAGGGGAGGGGAGGGGAGGGGGGGAGGAGGGAGAGAGAAGAAGACAGTCAAAGCAATAGGATGGAGACTGGAAACCAGTTATAGGTCCACCTGAAGACTATAAACTGGTATCACAGTGTTAATCACATGTGCCATTTTGAAATCCAAAGGTTTTTCTTGGTATTACCCAGTATTCATAGAAGACAACTGCAGGCTTTCTCACATATCAGCAGTCTCAAAGGCTGGGGATAAAGAGCTAAGGAGAGCTTTAAAAAATAATAGGTTATATCATGCATGGACAAAGCAGGGAAAAAATGTTAACATAAAGGAAAAGGCTAAGGACCTTTAAACATCATCCCAGTCCTTAAATGAACTAAGTTTCTTCAGTGAAGAGAACAACTACCATTCATTTTATGTCCCTAGATCCTTGTACTTAAAAACACTCAGTAAATGCTTACTGAACTAAAAAGAGGTTAAGACATGAAGAAAAAACATACATTAATTTAAAAAACAATGGCTTCCAATTTACTGAACACTTACTATATGCCATGTGCTGTACTTCAGAGAATATATAAAATGTTAAAAGGGATAATATTTACCTCTTTTCTAATCTGCTGTGTATGGTGCTACTGAAGTATGTTAACAGTGGTGATACTGATGACCATTACGAACACTCATTATGGGTTACTAAGGTTACAGCAGAATCATGAACAGAACAAAGTTGAGCCACAGGGGGCTGTGTAGATATAGGGAGATAAAGGCAACCAATGTATTATTACACATCACCACAGAACTGGATAAGACCCTTCAGAGGGTATGAATGTGATTCCTAATGCGTGGCAAAGTGAAAAAACTACTCTGGTTAACACCCAGTTATCACTGGCCAGAGTCAGCCCAAAAATGACCAAAGAACAACCCTTTCCTCCCCACCACTGATGATCCCAACACAGACCTGAAGGGTCCAGACAGGCTTTGCTAACTGGCCATCACTTCACCACCGTGACTGCCCATCTCTGAGCTGTTGGAGGGGTTAAGTGAAATAGTATGTTAAAGAAATAACCATCTACTGACCACATAGAGTGTACTACTAACAACTTACATTTTCCCATTTAAGCCCAATAACCCCACAAATAATGTATTTTCCCTTGATGAGGCAACAGATACGTTAGCGTGTCCAACATGATAAACTAATACATGGCCAGAAAAAAATTTTTTTTAATTCATCATTAATCCTATCCTTCTCCTACAAACTGTATCACTGAGTAACCTTATAAAATTATTCCACTTAATATATGAAAACAAAATGACAGAGTTAGAACATCAGCATTTTGACATTCCCAATGACTAATGTTCAGAAATTGCTGTTAATATAAAAAAAAAACAACACAAGACATCATTACAACTTAATGAATGCTGTGAACACACCACCAATATTCTTGCCAAAGGGAATGAACCTAAATTTATAAAATCCTCTGGATCCACTGTCAATTTGCATGAAATATAGAGGACAGAGGAATATGTAAGAACTGTACTGAGTAGGCAATAAGCAAAATCCAGTCTGTGGGAAACTCCACAGGTCAAATGGCCTGAGTTCTTCAACAGATATAGCATAAGGAAAAGAAAGAAAGGGAAGTTACAAGTATTTAAAATACATCAAGTTTTAAATAAATGGACAAAGCAAATTAACTGTCCAGGGATATACACTTGGATAATAAAGACAGAACAGAATGCAAGTGATTACTATAAACTCAGAACAGTAGATACTTTCCAGAGAGATACTTTCTGAATTCTGTGGTTGGGATGGGCAGGTGGATGGACTTAACAGGGTAACAGGCAAGGTTCTATTTCTTGAGTTATGGTTACAAAAGTGTTTGCCTTAAAATAATTTATTAAACTATAAATTTGTTTTGGGGTGGTTTTTCCTATTTGTATATTATTAGTTACAATAAAAGAAAAACACTTTAATCACATTAATGCTGCTTACATATGATATGATTCTATTTCTATGATATGCCTAGACTAGGCATATCATAGAAACATAAAATAATGAGTGGTGGTACTGGGTTTCCTCTAGGGATGAAAATGTTTTAAAATTGGTGTGTAGTGGCTCTACAACCATGAAAACACTGAAGACCACCGTACGCTTTAAATGGGCAAGTTGTATGGTATGGGAATTATGTCTCAACAAAACTGTTTTAAAAAAAAGTCTAAGACACTCCAGTTAAGCCAAGACACACTTTTAAAATAAAGACTGGGATAGAGCCCAAAAATTTCCATTTCTGACAAGTTCCCAGATGCTGCTGCTGTTGCACACATTTTGAGAACCACTGCAACAGAGGATTTTAAAAACGCTTCCAGCTCAAAGCAGTACTAAACAGCACTGGAAAGTAAAGTGTTTTACTCAGGGACTGAGAAATCAGTCCAGAAAAAAGTTAACACTATGCCAAGCATTGTTCTATTCCCTTGATTCCATGACCATTAAACATCAGCAACTCCTGGGAACTTGCTGGAAATGCAAAGTCTCAGGCCCCTCCCAGACCTACAGGATCAGAACATCTGGAGTTGGAGCCCAGCCATCTACTTCAGCAAGCCCTCTAGGTGATTCTGATGTTCCCTGAAGTTTCAAAGCTACTATTCTAAGCATTTTAAATGCATTAACTCAGCTAAACTTTTCCAAAACCTTATGAAATAGGTAACATTATCAGCATTTTACAGATTAAGAACTGTGGCACAGAGGTTAAATAATTTGCACAAAGGGCGCCTGGGTGGCTCAGTCAGTTGGGCGTCCCGACTTCGGCTCAGGTCAGGATCTCGCAGTCCGTGAGTTCGAGCCCCGCATCGGGCTCTGTGCTGACAGCTCAGAGCCTGGAGCCTGTTTCAGATTCTGTGTCTCCCTCTCTCTCTGACCTTCTCCCATTCATGCTCTGTCTCTCTCTCTGTCTCAAAAATGAATAAATGTTAAAAAAAATAAAAAAAAATAATTTGCACAAGATGACAACTAGTAAAAAATGGAGCCAGAACTTGAACCCAGGGAGTCTGGCTCCAAAGTCCATGTTTTTAACCACTATGCTGAAAGATCTTTCCACCTATAAGAACTCAATTGGCAGAACACAATAATAAAGAATTAGCGGATAAAAAAATGCAAAGACCAGGAGAAATACACTTCACTATAAAGACAGGCGAATAAGGGGGCGCCTGGGTGGCTCAGTCGGTTGAGCGCCGACTTCGGCTCAGGTCACGATCTCGCGGTCCGTGAGTTCAAGCCCCGCATCGGGCCCTTGTGCTGACAGCTCAGAGCCCGGAGCCTGTTTCAGATTCTGTGTCTCCCTCTCTCTGACCCTCCCCCATTCATGCTCTGTCTCTCTCTGTCTCAAAAATGAATAAAAACGTTAAAAAAAAAATTTAAAGACAGGCGAATAAGAAAATCATCAGGCAAATAATGTTATCATTAAAAAAGCAATCTTCCAAAAGCATTCCAGAACATAAGCAGCCACCAAATGTTAATATATCCCAGTATTTCCAAAGCAATTATCTCTGATATCTAATTATAAGGACTTAAAATCTGGGTTATGCTAAAGATGGTACATAAATTCACGGCAGTATGTTCACATTTACCAATCTTTAAAATCTAAATGATTATACTAAAAGATCATTCCAGAATAATTTGAACCTCCCTACTCCTTGTCCCTTTTAGTCACTATACAATCAGAATCTAGGGTTTGAAAAAGAACTTTCACACTTCTCGAGTCCAACGCGCAACCCAGACTGAATCTATGTATAATACCAATTTCCATTCAATATTCATAAGAAGCTAAAAGAAATTCCAACTTTTGTAAAATCACATTCTGGGATCAATCCATGTCACCACTGTAATTTTTAAAGCCAAACAACTAAAAACTTTTTAAGGGCACTATAATGTGAAAATGCTCAGTATTAACAGTCCAAATGAAACCCAGAGTTGTTTTACTCATAGAGAGCCACTCTTTCACTACTTGAAAACATTTCTATAACCAGAAGACCAAGCTGATCAACAAGTACATCAAGTTTTAGGAACTCAACCCCTATGACACATCAAATGAGAAGGCTTCCAAAGAATCTTCAGAGCTGAATTATCCCTGACATTAACATATAAACATCTAGTAACCAGTCATTGAGGAAACAAGTTGGAGAACAATACAGCAAACACCCAGAGCCCAAGTACTTTGACTATCAACCTTATAGATGGTGAGATCATTGTAAAGCAGCTTAATATGGTTACAGCTACACGTGAGATTTTAACAACTTAATCCAACTGCAGGAAAGGTAACATGGAACATGAAGGGCAAACATTTTCAAAGCAACCAAGTTTGGCATTTTAATACTCAACCCATGGTTGAAAACACGCAACAAAAGAGAAAAAACCAACAGCACTTCCATTAAAGACTTGTAGCTGTTAAGAACTCTGGAAACAATTCAAACACTGCAATGCCTACTGTGTAAAGTTCTGTTCCAAAAATCTACAGTTATCCCAGTTTCAAAACTCTGGATTAGAAGGTTTAAGTGACCTTGTTCAAACTTCCTAGTAACTACAGAAAACTCAAGACAGGAGTAAATACCTAACCACTACATCCAACATGCTCAAAATTTTTTTGCCGAATAAATGGGCTTCGCTGTAATTCCTAAGAAATTACCTCTTTACGTGGTCACTTTTCAACTAGTGATCTGACTTCTCCATTAATGAACGAAGAACTGAAAAGCCTGAACTCATGATCCATAGCACTGGTGATTCAAAATCATATTTCATCTAAGTACCTCAAAAACTTTCATTCATGACCTCTATCCTCTCTGCCTCTACAACTTGGAATGACTCTCATTTCAAAAGTAGGCACAAGTGGCCTTGTTCTGCCCACATTTGTGCTTAAGTCAAAGGCTGGCTGGAGCCTTTATGTGCCAACTTCCATTCCCAGGTTTGACCATGGAAGGGACATACAGCAGATCCCAAGATAACCAATTCTGCACAAGGAAAGAAATGAACAGTTTAAACGACTTTATGCTGTAGAACATTATTTCCAAAAGAAATAAAATGAAAAATAACAACAGAAAAACCATGGTTGTATATTAATAGCTGAAAATCAAGAGGAAAGTGAAAGTTCTCAAAAACTGTTTAGTATTGCCATTTCAAAAACTTTATTCTAGCCAGAAGAACTCACCACTAAGTCTTAATAGCTTAGAAGTTATGAGTCAGAGCAGCTGAGATACCAACATCAAAAGAATAAAAAGCAACATTTTAAGATAGTATAAAAATAACTAAACCACCTAGGAAATTGAAACCATGAAAAATCCCAAAGGCACAGTTAGGTCATTATCTAGAAAACATTAGCTTCTTCCGTAAGGAGGCCTACTTTTCATGTGGAGCAGCAAGCAGGGCCAAGACATGGAACTGAGATCAGGTATCAATTAAATCAGACTCTACCACAGTAAGGGGAATCCATGACTAGTTATTTCGGGATAGTGCCTAGGCCAGCAGTATCAACTCCAACTGGGATACAGGAGATTACTGCCATTGTCCCATTATAATGGGGGTCCTCCAAGGTCTTTAACTTAGTAAGAATGAGCTAGATACCACTGCTGGGATGTAATCACCAAATGTGAGGGAAACTGCAGAACAATATCTTCAACACATAAATCAGAAAAAGAGAGAGGGAACCTGCAGATTAAAACAGATTTAAGAAATAAACATCAATCCACCTTTGTGACAAATGGGCTTTCTTTGGACCCTAATACAAACTAAAATTTGAACATTAGTTTCATATTTGATATCTTCAAAAATCATTGTTAATGTTTTGAGTTGTGATAATGGTTTTGAGATTATGTTTAAAGAGCCCTTTTCTTTTAGAGATACAAATATTTTACAAATAAAAATATGACAGCAGGGGTTTATTTCAAAATAATGGCTGGGGATAGTAGGTAGAAGTACAGATGAAGAACCGCTACAAGTTGGCAACTGTTAAGCTGGTTATGGGTACACAGGGGGATTATTACACTATCCAGTTTCTGTATGTTTGATATTTTTCATAACTCTTTGAGAAAGAACTGATTAGACATAATATCTTGTAATTTTATTTTCTGAATGGTGCTTCGGGTGATTTAAAAATCGTGTGCACACAGAATTCATTTAAACAATAATATGATATGCAACCAATGCCACATCAGATCCAAATAATGAAAAAAACCAAAGTAGCTCAATTACAGAATGGAAATACATACACTCCCCACCACCACCTCCATTCCGGGAAGTAAAATACAAATATTATCCAAAGATCTACAAAAACTAACCTAAAATCACAGCCAATCATACTCATCCTGGTGGGAAATCCCAACACTTCTACAGCCTCCTGAACCTTCCTGACCAAGTTGGTCTTGGTCTGCTGGTTCCTCTGGAGTGCTAACCCACTCAGATCAGACTACTGGAGGACCTACAAAAAAAAAAAAAAAAAAAAAAAAAAAGGGGGGGTGGGGAGAGAGAGATACACATTTATTAGGGTGTGGGGGAGTTAACCATTACATAAATGTTCAAACATACTCAATTATTATTTAAGTAATAGCCCTCACATATCAATTTGCATTTTTAAGGACCTGCTTTAGACAGTAATAAGAATTCAAAACCAAAAGCCAAACCAATTCTTCCATTCTGACATTCAGACAACACCCCCTGAAAACTGAACTCAGTCCTCAACCCAAACGAAATTATAGGAGACAGTAATTACTTTATAGAAAATTTTATACACTCACTGTAAACTGATAATAAGGCAATGTTAAATTTATTATTTTTTTGTGTGAAAAGAACCACACACTACAACTTCACACATCTTTTTGGGCATACTGGGAGACAACTGATAAACACCTGGGAAACTCAGGTTGAACTGTGCCACTGAACCTTTTACACAAAGCTTTTAACTGGTATTGCCACTCCTTCCTCACTTCTCTGAGATCTACCTAGAATAAATTAAACCTTTTAGGTCACACCTAGATTATCATTCCCAGATTTATTCTAGTTCTGAACAAGAATCAAATTGAGGTTTAGTTAATTTCTGATTCATTACTTGACCCACTGTAAAAAAACACCAAGGCAATATCACAAAACAGAAAGTGATCTCCTGTCCTCCAATGAATAGGGGGAAAACTCTATTACCTCCAAAGCACTTTAAACTGAACATAGCAAACCCGAAAGCTCAAAACTAGTGCCCACGTAGTTAATTACCAGATGGTTACCTATGGTATCTTTAATCCTAGGTAAACTTTTCACCTCATCATATTCCTATTTCAAACCTAATCACCTGGCCAAGGTAACAGATAAAAGTGTTGAGTTTAATATTGGTCTAATCAAAATATTAACAGTAGGTAAAACTACCTTCAAATTGAATACGTTCACTTCTATTTAATAAGAATGTTGGAAAATATACCATGGTAAAATACAAGGAGTAGTATATTAAAAAACTAGCAGTAACTCACTATGGGAAAGTATCTTGGTATTCCAAACAACTTTCCTAAATTCTCTCAGATAGGAATTGCCTTGTGCAGGTAAAGCCAAATAGCAGATCCCCACACTAATCTGAGGAACCAAAGAAAGGAGGTGGGAGAAAAGCAGTATGAACACTTGAAAACTAACTGGCAGAAGTTCCCTTGCTTACTGTGTAAAGCATGGTAACAAATTTCATCTTTGGGCGAACAACAGGACAGACTCTCTTTGAAGCAGTGGAAGGGAGTAGGCAAGGGATGAGGCATCCCTTCTAAAAGGCAAACACCTGGATGTGGTTCTTGACAGGAATCTCACAGCCAGTGGTCATTTCAAGATAGTGATTTTGCACTAAAATTCCTAGACTAGTAGGTTAACACAGGTGGGAATTCCAATCAAACATCATGAACCAAAGGAGATAAAATAGTGTGATCCAAAAGGAGGGAAAAACTACAAAAACGATAGGACAAGCCTAGAAATATACTAAAAACTTAGAGGAATAAAAATCTCTTCTTTCTCAGGTCATAAAACTACCCTATGACACAGATACATCTTCCAATCTATTCTTACACCAATAAAAACTAACTACAATTTATTGTGTGTCTACCATAAGCCAGACACTTTACAAACTAATTCTAGCACCTATAAAGCGCTACTATCCCTATTACACAGATGAAAAAACTGAGAATCTGAAAAGTCATATGCCCAAGGTCACAAACTCCCATGTGAATCCAAAGCACACAGTTATTTCCACCATACCAGTGCCTCCCTTGACTGGAGAATGTTGGTGTCTCCTCAAATCTATGCAAGGCTAAGGGAGCCTAAGAGAAAACAATGGTGAATATGTAATCTATAAAGAAAACAAATGACAGGGAATTGTCTACAATAATGGTGGAATGGGGGAAAGGCAGAGAAAAAAGTAGAACAGGGAAATGATTGAGGGTCAGAGGATAATCAAAGCTATTTTATTTTCTAGCACATGGAGGAGGGGAAAATGTAGTGGAGCCTGACAGGAGGGTATCTTCTCTCTAAGGGATGTTAAGTCCTGAAAAAAGAACACGGGGAGAGGTATAAAAGAATTGAGAAGCATGTTAGGAGGTGGTCAGAAGCAAAGATAGAGGTCCACAGACCAAGAGGACTCAGGAACTCAGAGGAAGGCAGGGAAAAGGGGCAGTTCCCAAGCTTGCAAAGAAGGACTGCAGGGGATAGAGAAGGACAAAAAGTTGGTTTATTGGAGGATTATCCTCCACAGCTTTTCCTTTAGGGTTCTGGCGGGGGGCCGGGGGTGTCGGGGAATGTAATGAGGAAGGAAAGGCTAACAGCCCCAAGAACAGATGATCTGCAATCATCCAACCACCAATCCATTCATTGTTCCATCTAAGAGTTAAAAGTGGTCGAGGAGCCTGCAAAGTTGCAGAAATCAGTGTCGTGTACTCGAATCGGGGTCATACAAATCTGAAGACCTGAGAAAACGGAAGGCTACTGTACAGTTCCATACACAAAGATGGAGTAAATGCAAGAAAGGGGAAAGGCTCTCTCAACGCTTGCGTCAAGAGGACCAATGGAAGAGGGAGACAGGACAGGTTAGAGAACTTGGCTAAGCTTTTCCTTAATAGGGCTGGGGTGGGGGTGACAGGGAAAAGCTCCTCTTAAATACAATCCTCAAATATCCATGTGGATGAGGACAGAATTAGGGGAAAAGGAGGAGTACGTCAGAGACACCAAAACTAGACCCCTAAATCTTAGTTCAAACACCAAGGCAGTTGGGGAAGTAGAACCCACCTCAACTCAAGAAAAACCAGGGGATTCATCTGGGCCGCTGAAGGGGCGGAGAACAGAGGCAGGCCCGAAAAAAGGTAGTGGAAAGGGAACCAGCCGTCGTAGGTTGGTCCCCTTCCCCCCACCGCTCAATCTAACCCCCAACCCCAGTCCCTAACTAACTCCAGGTCTCCCGCCCCCCACCCTTCCCAACCCGCCCACTGCAGTGGCGACAACCGATTGGTGGGGCAAAGGCGGGCCCACACGCGACTGAGGCCCGGGAAATGGTGTCGCCTCAACCGAACAGAGACGGCGTGGTTTTCGCCTCAGGTTTGGCTTACCGGCACCTCACTGTTTCCCCAACCTTCACCTCCTTAACGTCGGGTGCCTGAGAAGCGTCATAAACGCGGACAGCCAACACTTCAGTCTCGGGTCCTGGCCGGACAGACATCATCTCCCGCCGCCATCTTAACAGCAAGCGGACCGACCCTAGTCACTACCTCCCCCCCCCACAAGCTACCTCCGCCACCGCCAACGGATCCCACGAGGACGTAACCCCGCTCGCGCGAGAACTCACCGGATAAGAACAGCACGAGCCGAAGACGCTACCGCCGCCTCCGCGGCTGCTGCAGTCCGTACACTAACCGCGGCCGCCTCCGCGCAATCCCGCGAGAACCTCCTACCGGACGGGAAAAGCCTGAGCCCAGCCCTTCCCAGACCCCTCCTCCCACCAAAGCCGAAGCCTTTACGGCTCCGCTCTCACCCTACGCGAAGCGAAAAGCAAATGACGCACAACCTCACTAAGCACCGAGGGGCGGAGCCAATCTGCCGCTGCCGCCGGCTCCCGCATGCGCCGAGAGAACTATCGCGATATTACGTTTTAGTTTCTGCGAGACCTTCGAATTCACCGCAGGATGCCGCCCGCGCCTCGCCTTTAGGAAACACGAGATCTCGCGAGACCTAATGCACGCTCCTAAAAAGGAAAGAGGCGGAGCTTCATGAAAATGACTGGGAGTTTTTCGGGGGGAAGGGAGGAACCTCCCGTCCTGCAGGGATCTCGCCTACCACGAGGTTTCCGACCCACTGCGGAGCTGGCTGCCAAACCTCGCGATGACACAGCTCAGCGCCAAATCTCGGCCATGTCCTGAAAACTGCCTCCGCCCCCGATCTAAGGTGTCTAGAGCCTAGTGCTTGAGGAAAATTTATAAAGTCAACCTGTTTATTCTCACGTTCCCGGACAGAGCTGTACCAATTAACCAAACTGCGTTCTGGAAGAGGAGCAACGGGTCTCCCATTGTTACCTGCCTCCAGTAGTCACATATTATCCTGGACTAACACATGAAAGACGTTCAGTCTCACAATAAGCTCACAAATGCAAATGAAAACAATGACATAACATTTTTTGCCCATTAGATCGGGGAAAAAATTTTAAGACCTAATAACCACACTCCTTCCATCGCCGCACTGCAGGCTAACCTGAATCCATCTTAATGTAACGAAAGGCTCATATCGTTAGTTCTAGCTCTAAAGCCACTAATTTTTAACTCCTGACGCTTTACCTTGGCATAACCAAAAGATCCAATAAAGTGGTTTTCTCCAAACAAAGGAGTCTGCCCTCAAAGGAAAATTCAAGCGGGGGATGGGGGGTGCGTGCTTGCAGTTTTTAATATGGCAGTTTTTCCACGTCTAGCCAACAATGTTTCTCCAATAAATCTTGGATCCAATCTGGCTCGATTTGTGGGCTTTTCTATTCTAATGCATTGTTCTGTCCATTCTAATTTAAATACTGTTCCTTTAGAGTACATTTTAATAGCTGGTAGTACAAATACCCCCATCTTTACTTATCTTTTAAAATATTTTCTCGGTTTTTCTTAGCCATCTTTTTTTCTGGATGAACTTTAGAATCATATTAAGTTCCAAAAACTTGGCATATTTATTGAAATTCCATCAATTGTATAACTCAACATAGGAAAAATTGGCATCACTACAAAATTGAGCCTTCCTACCGAGAAGCATGGTATCCCTTCTCCATGTATGCAAACGTTCTTTTATTATATACCTCAATAAAGTTTTGTAGTTTACTTCTAGGTATTTTTTTCGTTTCTCTTGCTACTGCGAATGGGGTTTTTAATATTAAATTTTCGAAATGCTTATTGCTTATAGATATTTTATATCTGCCTACTTACTTTTGTAATCGGGCGAATAAAAAATATGTTCAATTTTACTGGTAATCAGGGAAATGCAAATGAAAACAATGACATACCATTTTTTGCGCTTCAAATTGGCCCAAATTACAAAGATTGATAATAATTCATGTTGGCACAACTGTGGAAAAATGGGCAATATTGCACAACATTGGAAGAGTGTAAATCAGTATAGCCTTTTGGTAAGGCAATTTGGACAAATCTATCAAAATTCAAAATGCATATACACTGAGTAGCGATTACTCTTCTAAGAATTTCTCCTACGGAAATACTCATACATGTGCATGAAACGTATATATACAAACCCATTCATTATAGCATTGCTTGTAATAGCCCCCTTCCCCCCTCCAAAGGGAAACCAGCTAATGTACACCAATCGGGAAATGGTTAAATAAACTGTAGTACAATCATACAATGCAGCTGTTTATAAATGAGATTAAAATTTAGAGTCCCTGATATATGAAGATCTACAAGATATATTAAGTTTTTAAAAAGCAATTAGCCGAAACGAATGTTTTTGCGTGTGTGTAGTACCATTTAGATACCAAAACATACATATACAACGCCTAGTAGTTACCCGCGAAGCCTGCCTATCGGCCCCTCACCTTCCCCCTCCTCTGAGGCCGCCTTCCGAGAACCCGTGAGATAAACGCTGAAGGCCTGGCCTCTACTCTCTCTCTAGGGCCACTTGGCCACAGCTAATGCCGGTACCTCGCATCCCCACTGTCAGCCGCTCTCCCGCTGCGCTGCCTGCCGCTGCCCCGCTGCCCCAGAAGATGCGGCTAGCTTTGGGCTGGCGCCTGCCAAGGCCTGGGGGAGGGGAGAGGAGGCGGGGTTGAGGGAGAGCTGGGGCAGGCCGCCGGGCCCCTTCACCAGCCTCCCCTGCTGGCTCCCCAAGGCCGCCACCTCCGCGACTCTGCGCAGGGTCCCGTGGGAACAACCCACCGCGAGGAGCCGAGGACGGCCTCGCGAGCAAAGTCCGCCCCCCCAACCCGGGGAAAAGACGCTTACCTCAGTGGCAGTAGCTCCGCGGGGCCCGCGAGAGCGTGCCCGGTCCGCGGCCCTGCTTCGGCCCTGCTCCCTTCGCTCGCCCTCCGCGGAAAACCTACCCCTCTGGCTCTCCTCACACCCGATCTGAGGCTCCACCCCCCCGCTTGAGAAGCCCCGCCCCTGCCCCTCTAGAGGGCACTCCCTCCGCGGTGGAGTAGAGTCCCCTATAGCGGACTGCGCCTGAGCTATTTATTCCCTGTCCAGCATATCCAACAGTAGAGGATAGTAGGGTCGCTAAGGAATTGGGATCTGATTCGAGGCACGATGGGAGCCGCTGAAGGGTGACGTGATTTGATTTGATTTGATTTGATTTGATTTACGTTTAAAAATTAACAATCTCTCCGGCCGCCTTGTGAAGAATGGGGGCAAGAGGGCAAGCAGGGACACGGTGTGGAGGGCTGGAGACGACGGGGACGCTGACCACAGTGAATCCCTCCCTCCCCCCCCCCCCCGCGGCAAAACCTTAGAACACGTACTTAAGGCACGTAGTAAGCTCTCAATGAACATCCTCTTTATTGTTCTCCTTGGTATTATTTGGGGTGGTAGTGCGATTGGCAGAATTTATAGAGGATCTGCACCTGTGAATGCATAGGAATAAAAAGGATCTGGTAGGAGATACCCCTATTAATCGCGCTTCATCTGGTTGCAGAATGAGATTAGAAGGTGAAAAGAGAGGGGAATTTTGAATCGCAACTTTAAATACTTCGATAAGGTTTGAGTTTTTTTTAAGCATGTATTAACTTAGTATTTTAAAGCATAAAGACAAAAGGCACTATCCAAAGTACTCTTGAGACATAGAGGAAATAAAAACTATAATTATACCTTCCAGTTGTAATTCTAGCCCTCCAGAACAGTGGTTCATGCCTCGAATTGAGAATCTGATGAATGGATCCACTGCCTGCCAAATAAATATTTATACATAAAATTTCGTGTATGATCTCTGCTTTATGGAGGCCCCTTTTCAGAGAGATTGATCCATTAAATATTTAATGGGTGAATGTTATTCCATTGTAATGTTAATTATTTAACCAGGATTCTATTTTTAGGTTTTTTTAATTAAAAGAAATACAGACATGGACTTTGATATAACTAAATATGTGCATATTTCTAAGATTTTTCTTCAGGAGAAATTTGTAGAAGTGGAATAGATAGGGTCAAAAGGTCACTCCTCCCAAAAGCACATGACAGGCTTTTCAGAACAGTTTTAACAATATACAGTCCCACCAGAAATATGTGAGAATTCCAATTTATTTGGATATTGCAATATCCTCATCAATAGTGCTTATAGTCTTCAAAAAACCTTTTAATTTAGTAAGGCCTTTGACTCTAATTCCAATCTCTCACAGCAACTGCATTAATTCTAATAATCCATGAGCTCTATGCCTAATTCTAACCCCTACATTTCTACTGTTAATTCCTAGGCCCCATAAAGTCTAGTTTTCCAACTCCTAATTCTAAAATCCCACTTACCTCCACAATCCTCGTTATCATTTCAATCTGCAGCATCCTTTAGTTCTTTTGGCAATTGCACTCCTTTTATACTCTTAATTCCAACCAGCATCCCCCTACACGCACGCACACACGCACACACACACACACACACACACACACTTCTATTTTTCTTATTGTAGAATATTCAGAAAATATATGAAAGCATAAAGAAAATACCAAAAGATAAAAAACACTATTAATGCTTTAGTTTTGTCCTCCTTGCCTTTTACTATGCATTATATATGTATTTATAGTTTTTTTTTAATGTTTATTTATTGCTGAGACAGAGAGAGACAGAGCATGAGTAGGGGAGGGGCAGAAAGAGAGGGAGACACAGAATCAGAAGCAGGCTCCAGGCTCTGAGCTGTCAGCACAGAGCCCGACGCGGGGCTCAAACTCACAAACCGCAAGATCATGACCTGAGCCGAAGTCAGACACTTAACCGACTGAGCCACCCAGGCGCCCCTATAGTTTTAAACAAAAGTATGGCATGCTGTTATTTAATAACCTAGTAAATATTTTCCATGTAATTAAATATTTGTCTATAACATTTTATTTTATTTTATTTTATAACATCATTTTAATGACATGAAACATTCCTTTCTTTAGCTTTTTGTCCTTTTTTCATTTTACAAAGGTTTTCCTAATTACACATGAATGAATACATTATTGCAAAACACTTAACACAGATAAATTTAAAGTTCCTCTTAGATTCATATACACATATAGAAATACATAGCTTTGTTTTGTGTTTTATCCTTTTTGAAGATATAAATGACATCCTATCTTATGTATTGTTCTGTTCGTTGCTGTATTCACTTTCTGTGGCTTGAAGATCTTTCCATGTCAGTGTATATAAATCTACCTCAATTATTTTATGTACTGCATAGTATTCCATTGAGTGAGTGTACTATAGTTAACTATTGATATAGTCACCCATTGATAAATATTTATTGTTTTCAATTTTTTACTATTAGAGTGTTATTTTTTCTTACTATTGACAGTGCTGCAGTGAAAATCCTTGTACATTTTTTGTGCATATGCTAAAAGATTTATGTAAGACAAATATGGAAAAGTGAAATAGCTCAAAGACAGCACATTTTGAAATTTTAATATTTAATGCCAAATTGCCATGCAGAATGACTCAGTTTATACCTCCACCAGCAGTGAATAAGAATAACCATTCCCCGGGGCGCCTGGGTGGCTCAGTCGGTTAAGCGTCCGACTTCAGCTCAGGTCATGATCTCACCGTCTGTGAGTTCGAGCCCCCCGTGGGGCTCTGGGCTGATGGCTCAGAGCCTGGAGCCTGCTTCCGATTCTGTGTCTCCCTCTCTCTCTGCCCCTCCCCCGTTCATGCTCTGTCTCTCTCTGTCTCAAAAATAAATAAACGTTAAAAAAATTAAAAAAAAAAAGAATAACCATTCCCCTAAATTTTTATCCACACTCAGTATTAACCAATTGTTTGAATATTTTGCCAATGTGATGGGTGAAAAATATCTTATTATTTGCATTTTGCTGATTGTAGTGAGGTTAAGGGATAGTTTCATATGTTGGTGGGCTACTTGCTTGTGTTGTTTTGTGACTTTCCTGTTCATATCTTTTATCTGTTTTCCAGTTGCATTATTTGGCTTCTTGTTATTGAATTATGTAGTCTGGATATAAATCTTTGTTACATGTGTGGGAAATGTTTCGCAGACCTCTGCTTAGTTTTAAACTTTGCTCATGGGGTCTTTTTGGGTATAGATGTTTTTAAAGTTGGTGTATTCAGATTTATCAGTCATTTCTTTTATGGCTTTTGCATTTTGAATCTTGCGTAAGAAGGCCTTTCTACTCCAAGATTAGAAACATTGTTCTGTATTTCCTTGTAATATTTTAGAATTTTTTATGTTTAGCTCTTAAATTATCTGGAATTTTTCTGGTAAACATTTTTCTAAGTCATTAAACATTCTAACAATATTATGCTTAATACAGGACTATTATTCCCTTGTAATACTAATTAGTTATTAGTATTTTTCATTAGACCCTAAACATTTATTGAACAGATCATTCTTTTCCCCTTATCAAAAACCAAATTCCTAAGTATAGACATAGGTTTTAATGTAAATCATCAGTTCAATAGTCCTAAAATCCATATGAGCATCAATACCACACATTTTTTAAGCACTTGAGCTTTAAATTATTATTTCATATCTGCTAGGGCAAGCCCCTCTCTTCTTTTCCCACGAATTTCTTGACTTTTCTTGTGCATTTTCTTTCCCAGATGAATTCTAAAATTAGTTTGTAGAGTTCTATAAGAATTCCTATCGGCCTTCTATTTGCATAAGTTTACTTCATCAAATGGTTGTAGGATATTACATTTGACAAACCAGTCTTCTATTGCTGTATAATCATATTTTCTTTTTTTTAATGTTTATTTAATTTTGAGAAAGAGAGAGATAGCGTGTGAGTGGGGGAGGAGCAGAGAGAGAGGGAGACACAGAATCTGAGGCAGGCTCCAGGCTCAGAGCTGTCAACACAGAGCCCAATGCTGGCCTAGAACCCACAACCTTTGAGATCATGACCTGAGCTGAAGTCGAACACTTAACCAACTGAGCCACCCACGCAGGTGCCCGTTTCTTTTTTTTTTTTGTTTTAATCTTTATTCATTTATTTTGAGAGAGAGCGAGCGAGAGAGCGAGAGCGAGCAGGGGAGGGGCAGAGAGAGAGGGGCAGAGAGAGAGGGAGAACAGGGAATCCCAAGCAGGCTCCGAATGACCAGCACAGAGGCTGACATGGGGCTCAAACCCACGAACCGTGAAATTATAACCTGAGCCGAAACCAAGAGTCAGACGTTCAACCGACTGAGCCACCCAGGTGCCCCACTCATGTTGTTTGTAATTGTCCACTGTTATAAGTAGTTCTGTAAAGGATATTCAGAAAAATCTTTGCTCACCACTATGTTTATTCAACTACAATAAATTTCAACAAAGCAAAACATATCCACATTTTAGAGGCCCAGTGTACTTTGGGAAAGATTTTACCAATTTACATTCCTTTGGGGCATGTAGGTGAGTCATTTCCCTATCCTGCTTGCATGACTGGGTCATTAAAGGGTTTTAAACCTTTGAAAATTTGATAGGCTACATATTTCATTGTTTTGCACATGTAAAGTATTTTGTATTTGTTTTCTATTTTTGCACAACAAATCACTACGTATTTAGCAGTTTAAAATAATACCTTATTGTCTCACAGTTCTGTATGTGAGAAGTCTTGGTGAGCTTGGCTGAGTTCTTTGCTTTGGATCAAACAATGCCAAAATCAAGGTGTCCCCAGACTTGGCTTTTATCTGGAGGCTCTGGGTAAGAATCCATTTCCAACTTCATTCTAGCTGTTGTCAATATTTAGTTCCTTGCCATTGTAGGACCGAGATCCCCATGCTCCCAGCTTCTAGAGGTCACCCACACTTTCTTCTCCTTACTTACCTCTTTCCATCTTCAAGCCAGCAGTGGCATGCTGAATCCTTCTTTTGCTTAGGATCTCTCTGCCTTTCTCTTCTGCCACTAACCTGAGAAAGCTTTCTGCTTTTAAAAGGCTTGTGCGATTAGATTAAGGCCATTGGGATAATCCAGAATAATTTCCCCATTTTAAGGGGAACTTTAATTACATCTGCAAAATCCCTTTTGGCAGGTAATATAACATAATCACAGGTATTATCATATTCACAGTCTGAAAATCTGAGGAAGGGAGCATTTTAGGATTCTGCCTACCATAGATTTATTTTCCCTTTTTCAAACAACTACGTGAATCATTCTGGTTATAAAAGATTCAAATATCACAGAAGTACTGAACATGGAGCAAAACATGAAACCTTTCACACATCTCTACGTACTACAACCTCTATTTGGAAGTAGACTTTATATTTTTTGTGCATGATGGGACATCTTTTTGTAACTGGTCACCCTACCTACCTTATCAGTTCTAATGGTTTTTATATTCACTCTCTTTAGTTTTAGAGGTAGATCATGATATCATCTGCAAATAATGATTTCCCCTCCATATCATGTTTATAATTCCTATGTGCAATGACTTGACATATTACATTTTATTGAATTTCTAGAAAAATGTTAAATATAGAGGTAACAGTGGGCATCTTTGTCTTTTCCCTGGTTTTAATGAAACTTCTAATGCAATGTTCCCAAAACTTATGTTCTGGATGATAATAGATTTTCATATATTTTATTATGAACATTTTCAAACATATAGAAAAGTTGAAAGAATCTTATAGTAAATACCTACATACCCACAAACTTACATTTTACCATTAATGTTTTAATACACTTGCTTTATCACATAGCTATCATCTATCCATGAATTAAACAGTCTTATTTTTTGATGCATTTCTTTCTTTCTCTTTTAACTAGACCGTAGAGGTTTTTCTGCTTTGTTGATATTTACAAAGGACCATTTCTTGGACTTATTTTCCTATTCTACCATTTTCCCCACTCTCTACTCAAGAAATAATTATTTTCAGCTTTTATACTTATTAATATATTCCTCTAGTTCTCTCAAGTGTATTTTGCTGCTTTCTTTGTAATGGCTTACATGAAACATGTGGTTTATTCATTTTCAGTCATTTATTTCTAGAAGCATCTAAAGTTATAACTTTTTTCTGTGTTTGACCTTAATATGTAGTTCTTTCATTCTTACTAATTTCTAGTCTATAATTTTGGTTTTGATTTATTCTTTGACCATGAGTTATTTAGAAGTGTTATTTGATGTTTGAAGTGACTCAACTTTTATTTTCTGTTTTTGTGGTTATAAGTTAGTTGTATTGCACTGTGGTCCAATAATGTGACTTTTATGGTTTCTAGTATTGGAAATGTATTGTGCTTTCTTTTGTGACTCAGTATATGATCAATTTTTGCAAGTGTTGTATAGGCATTGTTTAAAAAATACACATTATAAGGTATAACTTATCTGATTTTCTGTTTTCATACATTTTTATGTAACATTGTTCGGTATGTATGTTTATGATAGAAGATATTCTTGGTAGATAGTTTCTTTTATCAGTATCTCTCTTTACCCTTTTTAAAACATTTTGCCTTGAATACTAATATTTCTAATGTTGATGCTATCACTCCATGTATATCTTTATTGGTTTTTCTGATTACAGAATGTCAAACTCATAAACTATTCAAATAGAGTTAACAACTGTTAGTATGGTTTATATTCTTTCAGATTGTATTCTATCTATATATTGATACATATGTGTATTATAATATAGGACTTTTTAAACCATAAAAAGGGGGAGAATCATGCCATATATGCTTTACAACCTGCTTTATTGACTTAATGTGTTTTTTAAGTTCTGATTTAAATTCCAGTTAGTTAACATAAAGTGTAATATTAGTTTCAGGTGTACATTTAGAGATTCAATACTTAACATACAATACCTGGTGCTCATCACAAGTGCGCTCCTTAATTCCCATTATCTATTTAACCCATCCTCCCACCTACCTCCCCTCTGTTACATTGTTGGTGGGAATGAAAACTGGTGCAATCACTCTAGAAAACAGTATGGAGGTTCCTCAGAAAGTTAAAATTAGAACTACCCTATGATCCAGCAATTGCACTACCAGGTAGTTACCAAAGATCACAAAAATACTAATTCCAAGGGACACATGCACCCCAATGTTTACAGCAGCATTATCAGCAATAGCCAAATTATGGAAGGAGCCCAAATGTCCATTGACTGATGAATGACTTGGTGTATTCTTGACATTCTTTCTATGTCAGTGTGTGTGTGTGTGTGTGTGTGTGTGTGTGTATTATTTTAAACTAATCTCTGGAGCTGGCATTTATACAAGTGCTTGGCCTATCACTATCTTTCTTTTTAATTCAAATATCACTTCAGAGAAGCCTTCCCTGACCCCCCAAAACTGGATCAGGGCACCCTGTAATACTTTCATAATATTCTGCTATTTGCCTTCCTAGGTACCCAAGACAACTGTACAGTTGTGTGATTAATGTCTGTTCCTTCTCCCTGCCCACACACACACACACCCCACATACACCCTACACTAAACAGTGATCTTCTTGAGAGCAGGGTCCATGTCCTTTTTGTTTATATTTGTACCCCAGCACCTATCATAGTGCCTGACAATTGTATCTTTTCAATAAATATTTTTTGAAAGATTGAATGAATAAAAAGCCCTGTAAGGCAAGCATTATGATTATGCCCATTTTAGTCACCCTATATGAAATCCCTTGAGAATCCTCAGAAATAAATAGATAACACTCAGTTATGAGTTTCTTAATATGTCAATATTTAAAGGTATACACTGGTTTTTAATTATTTGCATAGGGTAGATGCTTCTTTGGATTGTTACTGAGCTTTCATCATTATAGAGTGCTAAAATGAACATCCTTGTAAATAGCTTTGTACATGTATGTACTTCTGTAAGACAAATGCCTGGAAATGAAATTGCTGCAATGGGTATGCACATTTTGCAACTGGATAGATATTGCCAGTTCTCCCTCCCAAAGATATTATACACATTCATATTCCTAGTACCAGAGTATGAGAATGCTTTTTTCCCCATACCCTTACCAAAGCTGTGTATTTTCCCTTATTTTATCATTGCTAATCTGATACAAGGTGATATGTCATTGCTTTCATTTTCATGTTTTTGATGTTTTGGTGAAATTGAACACCTCTTAATTTGTTTCGTAGCCATTTGTATTCTTCTTTTTTCAAATATGTAGCCTGTTTGTGTTGCTTGCCCAGGTTTTTATTGAATTTAGTATTTTCTTATTGATTTGGAATAGTTCTGTTTATATTGTGGATAATAACACTTTGGCTTCCTGTCACAGATACTTTCCTCAGTTTGTCTTTTAACTTGTAAATTTCTTAGAATATACAAATTTAAAATATTTTATATAATCAAATTACTGATTATTTCTTTGTTTTTAATGTTTATTTCTTTTTAAGAGAGAGAAAGAACGCAAGTGGAGAAGGGGCAGAGAGAGAGGGTGACACAGAATCTGAAGCAGGCTCCAGGCTCTGAGCCGTTCACTTAACCGACTGAGCCACCCAGGCATCCCTGATTATTTCATGTATAATAGATGGCTTATGTGCTGTACTTTGAAAACATTTCCCCACCTTAAGATTATAAAATTCTTTCTCTATGTTTTTTTTTAGCACCTTTATGGTTTTAATTTTCACCTTTAAATGCATGTTCCATATGGGTTTTATTTTGATGTATAGTATAAATGTAGGTTTCCAACTTTAATTTTTCCCAATACCTATCCAATTATTTCTATATAATTGTTGAATAGTCAATGTTTTACTTATTTGAAATCATACTAATCTCTCGGATATTGTAGAGTCCATTTCTAAAAACTTCTGTTCCAATGGGTAATGATTAAGGGTGTAAGCAATGGAGCCAGACTACCTGGGTTTGTGCCCACCTTTGCCATTTATAGTTTACACATCTGTAAGATGGGGATAATAGTACCCATATCATGGGGTTGTGATTACAAAAGTTTGTTTATGTACAATAATTGGAACAGTCCCTGGCACATAAGTACTGGTATTTTTGTAATATTTATTATTGTAAAATTTTTATTATTGCTTTACCATTTTTCATAGTACATGATCACATCATTTGTATGTAATATTTTTGTCACCTTGCTGTAGAATGACTTCAAAGCAACTTGAATAATTTGCAGATGACCTATAACAACTCTATTTATCCTCCACTCTTATATTTCATCTGAATTAGGCAGCTCAACTGTAGGCGGTTAGGGATGGAGAGGAGAAGAAAGGAGAGGGGATGAATAAAACCATCCCTATTTACAGATGACAACCCAAAATAACACACACACACACACACACACACACACACCCCTAGAACTAATAAGTAAATTTAGCAAGGTTGCAGAATACAAGATCAACACACAGATATCAGTCACATTTCTGTATACTAGCAATAAACAGTACTATTTATAGTAGCTCTAGAAAATGAAATACTTAGGGAAAAATCTAACATGTATAGGATCTTGGGGCGCCTAGGTGGCTCAATCGGTTAAGTGTCCGACTTTGGGTCAGGTCATGATCTCATGACTCATGGGTTCAAGCCCCACATTGGGCTCTGTGCTGACAGCTCAGAGCCTGTAGCTTGCTTCATATTCCGTTTCTCCCTCTCTCTCTCTCTGCCCCTCCCCTGCTTGTGCTCTGTCTCTCTCTCTCAAAATTGAAAAAACATTTAAAAAAGAAAAAAACATATACAGGATCTATATGCTTAAACCTATAAAATTCTGATGAAAGAAATTTCCAAAGACCTAAATAACTGGAGAAACATACCATGTTTATGGACTGGAACACTCAAAATATTAAAGATGTCAGTTCTCCCTAAGTTGGTCTATAGATTTAATGCAGTTCCTATAAAAATCTCAAGATTTTTTGTAAAATAGAGTTGGGTTGAGTCTAAAATTCATATAGAATGGTAAAGGAAGTAGAATAACCAAAATGATTTTGAAAAGATTAATAAACTTGGAGGAGTCACACCACCTGAATTTAAGACTTACCAAATAGCTACAGCAATCAAGACAGTGTGGTGTTGGTGAAGGGACAGACATATAGACCAATGCAACAGAATAGGAAATTCAGAAATAGACCCACACAAATATGGTCAATTGATTTGTGACAAAGGTACAAAGAATTCAATGGGGGAAATGACAGTCTTTTCAACAAATGATATTAGAACAATTGGACATCCATATATAAGAAATGAACTTTGACTAAAACCTCATACTTAATACCAAAATTACCTCAGAATTGATCACAGATCTGAATGTAAATCATAAAACTATAAGATTTTTAAAGGAAAATATAGGGAAACATCTGGAACTTTCTTATATTGCTGGTGAGGATACAAAATGCTATAGACACCCTGGAAAACAGGCAGCTTATAAAGTTAAATATATACTTACTATATAACCCAGCAATGCCAAGCCTAGTTATTTGCCCTAGAGAAATAAAAACCTGTGTTCACACAAAACCTGTACATAAAATCTTTAGAAGTGTTCTATTCATAATCACCGAAAGTTGGAAACAACCCAAATACCCTTTAAGTGATGAATGGATAAAGTGTGATATGTCCATCCAATGGAATACTACTTATCAATAAAAAGGAATGAATATGCAAGAACTTGAATGAATCTCAGAAGCATTGTACTGAGTGAAAGAAGATGACTTCAAAATGTTATGTACTGTTTGCTTCCATTTATATGACATTTTTGAAAGGACAAAAATATAGCGATGGAGAACAGATCAGTGGTTAGGAGTGGAGAGAGGGTGTGACTTCAAAGCAATAGCATGATGGAGTTTTATGGGATGATGGAACTATTCGGTATCCTGATTATGTTGGTGGTTACATGAATCTCTGTATGTGTTAAAATTCATGGAACTGTACACACAAAAAATCAAATTTTCTGTATATTAATTTAAAATTAAAATACAGTTGCTTCTCTGGGAAAATACCAAATGGCGGATGACGCCAGGCCTGCTGGAGGACCGGGAGGGCCCCGAGGCCCTGGAATGGGAGGCTTTGGCGGCTTCCGGGGAGGCTTCGGCAGGCAGGGGCATCCCGGGCCAGGGCCGGGGCAGCGGAGCTCACGGAGGCAAGGCTGAGAACGAGGAGTGGATCCCCATCACCAAGCTGGGCCACCTGGTCAAGGACATGAAGATCAAATACCTGGAGGACATCTATCTCTTCTCCCTGCCCATCAAGGAATCTGAGATCATTGACTTTTTCCTGGGGGTGTCCCTCAAGGAGGAGGTTTCAAAGATTATACCTTTGCGAAAGCAGACCCACGCTGGCCAGCGAACCAAGTTCAAGGCATTTGTTGCCATCGCAGATTACAATGGACACGTCGGTCTGGGTGTTAAGTGCTCCAAAGAGGTAGCCACTGCCATCCGTGGGGCCATCATCCTGTCCAAGCTTTCCATGGTTCCCGTGTGGCGAGGCTACTGGGGGAACAAGATCTGCAAGCCCCACACTGTCCCATGCAAAGTGACAGGCTGCTGTGGCTCTGTGCTGGTGCACCTCATCCCTGCCCCCGAGAGGCACTGGCATTGTCTCAGTCCCTGTGCCCAAGAAGCTGCTGCTGCTGGCTGGTATTGACCGCTACACCTCAGCCAGGGGGTGCACTGCCACCCTGGGCAACTTCACCAAGGCTACTTTTGATGCCATTTCCAAGACCTACAGCTATCTCATGCCTGACCTTTGGAAAGAGACTGTGTTCACCAAGTCTCCCTATCAGGAATTCACTGGGTCTTGTAAAGACCCAACCCAGAGTCTCTGTGCAGAGGACCCAGGCTCTGGCTGTGGTCACCTCACAAGAAAAATAAAGTGAATGGAAGCTTGAAAAAAAAATTAAATTAAAATACAAAAAAATGAAGCTAGATTTAGAATGACACCTGGTATGTCTGGTGGATCAGTACACAATTGCAACTTTGTTCAACCATTTTTCATCCTTGCCATCTTGTTCCACTATCCTCTGCCTGTTGGTCCTTCACCTTATGATGCCAGGATAGCTGTAGCTACTCAGGCATCACATGGTCATACACTAACATCAAAAGGCTGGAAGAAAGATTATAAATGTCATGTGTCCCTTATTAAGAACAAGAGAAATTTTCCTAGACATCCCCAGTAAACATACCCTCTTGTCCATGTTTTTTGTCCATGCCCAAACCAATCATTTGGTGAGGGAATTAGAATTACCATGATTAGTTAGCTCAGACCAGTGCCACTCAGAGTCTGGCCCCTGGGCTGGTGCTAGTCTACAAACTGTTGGTTACTAGTCCAAGACAAACTAAATGCAGAAATTGAGATTACACATGTAGAAACTTTTATAACAAGCTAAGTAATTGTGATGTCTTTTGAATGTAATAAAAATTGGGGGCTGACATTTTGTGGGTCTTCATTTGAGATCCCAGCTCCCGTGAAGTCTAGGATTTCCCTAAATATCAACAGAAATGGGGGTGTATCAGGGAGGGAGAAACTGAAGGATGGCCATTGGGTAGGGTACCAACAAAGTGGGACATGAAAAATCAATGATGCAAATGCTGTGACTCCTAAAAACCCTGGAAAATTCCATAGTCTATTGCAATACAGACCTACCTCAAGAAGAAAGAACAATCTCAAATAAATAATCTAATCTTACCTCTAAAGGAGCTAGAAATAGAAAACAAATGAAGCCCAAGCCAGCAGAAGAAGGGAAATGATAAAGATAAGAGCAGAAATAAATGATACAGAAACTAAAAAAAAAATTAGAACAGATCAATGGAACCAGGAGCTGGTTCTTTGAAAAAATTAATAAAATTGATAAACCCCTAGTCAGACTTACCAAAAACAAAAAAGAAGGGACCCAAATAAATAAAATCACAAATGAAAGAGGAGAAATAAGAACTAACACCACAGAAATACAAACAGTTATAATATTATGAAATTCTATATGCCAACAAATCAGACAGCCTGTGAGAAATGGACAAATTCCTAGACACATACAAACTACCAAAACTGAAACAGGAAGAAATAGAAAACTTGAACAGACTGGAAACCAGCAAAGAAATTGAATTAGTAATCAAAAATCTCCCAAAAAACAAAAGTCCAAGGCCAGATGGCTTCACAGGGAAATTCTACCAAACATTTAAAGAAGAGTTAATACTTATTCTCAAACTATTGCAAAAAATGGAAAAGGAAGGAAAAATTCCAAACTCATTCTATGAGTCCAGCATTACCCTGATTCCAAAATCAGACAAAGATCCCACTAAAAATGAGAACTACAGGCCAATATCCCTGAAGAACATAGATGCAAAAATTCTCAACAAAACACTAGCAAATCAAATCCAACAGTACATTAAAAGAATCATTCACCACGATCAAGTGGGCTGCAGGGGTGGTTCAATATTCACAAATCAGTCAATGTGATACACCACCTTAATAAAAGAAAGGATAAGAACCATATGATCCTCTCAATAGATGCAGAAAAAACATTTGAAAAACTACAACGTCCATTCATGATAGAAAACCTCAACAAAGCAGTGATAGAGGGAATATACCTCAACATAATAAAGGCCATATATGAAAAATGCACAGCTAATATCATCCTCAGTGGGGGGAAAACAGAGCTTTTCCTCTAAAGTTAGGAACAAGACAGGGATGTCCACTGTCACCATTGTTATTTAACATAGTTCTGGAAAGTCCTAGCCACAGCAGACAACACAACGAAATGAAAGTCATCCAAATCAGACAGGAAGAGGTCAAACTTCTACTGCTTACAGATGACATGATACTCTATATAGAAAACCCCGAAGACTGCACCAAAAAATTGCTAAAACTGATGCACGAATTCAGTAAAGTTGCAGAATACAAAATCAAGGTACAGAAATCTGTTGCATTTCTATACACCAATAATGAACTAGCAGAAAGAGAAATTAAGGAATCAGTCCCACTTACAATTGCACCAAAACCCAAAGCATATGTTGGAATAAACCTAATCAAAGAAGTGAAAGACCTGTAGTCTGAAAACTATAAAGCATTGATGAAAGAAATTGAAGTTGACAAAAAGAAATGGAAAGACATTCCGTGCTTATGGATTGAAATAAAGACTATTGTTAAAATGTCTGTATTACCCAAAGCAATCTACACGTTTAATGTAATCCCTATTAATCACCAGCATTTTTCACAGAGCTAAAACAAACAGTCCTAACATTTGTATGGAACCACAAAAGACCCTGAATAGTCAAAGCAATCTTGAAAAAGAAAAGAAAAGCTGGAGACATCATGATTTCAGACTTCAAGTTATATTACAAAGTTGTAGTGATCAAGACTATATGGTACTGGCACAAAAACAGACACATAGGTCAGTGGAACAGAATAAAAAACCCAGAAATGAACCCGCAACTATATGGTCAATTAATCTTCAACAAAGTAGAAAAGAATATGCAATGGGAGAAAGTCTCTTCAACAAATGGTGTTGGGAAAACTGGACAGCAATATGCAAAATAATGAAACTGGACCACTTTCTTACACCATACAGAAAAATAAATTCAAAATGGATGAAAATCCTTAATGTGAGATTGGAAACCATCAGAATTCTAGAGAACATAGCAACCTCTTTTACGTCAGTTGTAGCACCTTCTTACTTCTAGCAACTTCTTGTCTCTGGAGGCAAGGGATTAACAAAAGCAAAAATAAATCATTTGGACTTCATCAAGATAAAAAGCATCTGCACAGCAAAGGAAACAATCAATAAAACTAAAAGGCAACCCAGAGAATGGGAGAAAATATTTGCAAATGACATATCTGATAAAGGGTTGGAATACAAAATATATAAAGAACTTACACAACTCAACACCCAAAAAACAATCCATTGAAGAAATGGGCAGAAGACATAAATAGACATTTTTCCAAAGAAGACATATAGATGGCTAACAGACACGTGAAAAGATGTTCAACATCACTCATCATCAAAGAAACACAAATGAAAACTACAATGAAATATCACCTCACACCAGTCAGAATGGCTAAAGTTAACACAGGAAACAACAGGTGTTGGCGAGGATACGGAGAAAGGGGAACACTTTTACACAGTTAGTGGGAATGCAAACTGGTGCAGCTACTCTGGAAAACAGTATGGAGTTTCCTCAAAAAGTTAACAATAGAACTACTCTGTGATCCAGCAATAGCACTACTAGGTAGTTACCCCAAAACCACAAAATACTAATTTGAAGGGATACGTGCACCCTGATGTTTACAGCATTATCTATAGTAGCCAAATTATGGAAAGAACCCAAATGTCCATTGACTGATGAATGGATAAAGAAGATGTGGTATGTATATATATACACACACCCACACCCACCCACACCCACACACACACACCCACCCACCCACACCCACACACACACACAATGGAATATTTCTCACCCATAAAAAAGAACGGAATCTTGCCATTTGCAATGACGTGGGTGGAGCTAGAGGGTATTATGCTAAGTGAAATAAGTCAGTCAGAGAAAGACAAATATATGGTTTCACTCATATGTGGAATTTAAGAAACAAAACAAACGAACATGGTGGGGGGAAGAGAGGAAAACCAAGAAACAGACTCTCAACTATAGAGAATAAACTGATGGTTACCAGAAGGGAGGTGGGTGGGGGATGGGTGAAATAGGTGATGGACATTAAGGAGGGGACTTGTTGTGATGAGCACTGGGTGTTGTATGGAAGTGTTGAATCACTAAATTCTACACCTGAAACTAATATTACACTATATATTAACTAACTGGAATTTAAATAAAAACTTGAGGCAAAAAACCTGGAAAATTCCCGACAAAAGCATAATTTGGGACCACTACTGTGGAGCAGGCTCTCCTTTTGGCTTCACCTGCACAATCACCTGCAGTGCTCCCACTCCTAGTGGGTAGAGCAGTCAGGTGGAGTTGCACTTCTTCTGAGAAGCCACACCTCAAAACCTGTTTCCCAGCTGGCCCAACATAACCTGTATTTTTTCTGATACCAGAGAGTCCTCCTTAGAAGGTTATAATTGGCCTACATCTGCCATTCTTGCTCACAACAACAAAAACAAAAGAGCAAAAAGCTCCACAAGACATGCCAAATGAGGCACATCCAATCAGCTGGCCATGGTGACTGACTGTAGCCTGTGACAGAGGCTTTCACACTTCTTTGTGCTCAATTTACAGAATAAGAAACATATTTGACATCACAATTCAGTACATGCATGCACACATACACTCAGAGACATCTGAAACCACTGTTCCACAAAACAGTATTTACTGTGTGTAATGCACTCTGTTGTTTAAATTTTGTATTTAGGGGTGCCTGGGTGGCTCAGTCAGTTAAGCGTGGGACTTCAGCTCAGATCACGATCTCACGATTCTTGAGTTCGAGCCCCACATCGGGCTCTCTGCTGTCAGCCAAGAGCCTGCTTCAGATCCTCTGTCCCCCTCGCTCTCTGCCCCTCCCCCACTTGCTCTCTCTCTCTCTCTCTCTCTCTCTCTCAAAAATAAACATTTTATATGGAGAACAGAGGGTTACTGGAGGGGTTGTGGGAGGGAGGATGGGCTAAATAGGTAAGGGGCATTAAGGAATCTACCCCTGAAATCATTATTGCACTATATGCTAACTAACTTGGATGTAAATTATAAATAAATAAACAAATAGAATTTAAGTATTTTTAAGCAAAAAAAAATTAGAAAATTATAAAATATTGTATTCATTTGTTTTGTTTTAAAAAATGCTGATCGGGGGTGCCTGGGTGGCTCAGTCGGTTAAGCGTCAACTTTGACTCAGGTCATGATCTCGTGGTTCATGGATTCCAGCCCTGCGTCGGGCTCTGTGCTGACAGCTCAGCTCGAACATGGGGCCTGCTTTACATTCTCTCTCTCTCTCTCTCTCTCTCTCTCTGCCCCTCCCCTGCTCGCACTCTCTTTCTCTCAAAAATAAATAAACATTAAAAAAATTTAAAATGCTGATCTTGTCCCACGAAATTAATTGCATAGCCCACCAATGAGTTACAACCTGCAGTTTGGAAAGAAGTGGCCTGAAGGGTGGAGACGTAATGGTTCTAAATTCCAGAAGCCTTTAGAGTAGCCACCAGTAACTCTTGTGTGGGATGTTGTGGCTCCCTCTGTACCTGTTACCAAGACTGGAGCCCTAACCCAGGACAATGCTTCAGCAGCCTTATCTTTTCCCCCATAAGCTTCTGTGACCTCAGAACTCTAGCCTCCTAAATCAGCTGCCTTAGCAGTGAGAGGGCCAGAGGCCCTCCAGGCTGTTCATGGAGACTGAGTTGCCCTAGCAACGCTTGGCTGTAATTGACTCCCGCTGTCACCTGCTCCAGCCTAGCCTGCTTCTCCACACTGCGGGCTGTGGCCCCCTTTTCTCCTACCTCTCATAACAATTTCTTCATCCTCGTTACATAGACAGATGTCTTCTCATCCCTCCCCTTCCTGATAGATGGTCAGATTCTTGGCACACACCTCCCTGGCACTCTCTACATTGCCAAATACTCACTCTGACATGATTAAACACTCCCAGAGATGGGTGATTTGCATTTCTTTCAGATCACAAACAATCGCTAGCTGGTCAATTTAAATCAGAGATCACAAACCCAAATGTAGGCAAGTCACACAAAAGCCTAGGTGGGGACTGTGCCCCTTCCTAAAAGAAGCAGTGGCTACTCTGTCCAGCTGATTTTGCCATACAGAAATGCACATTGGCATGGCCAGAATCTTCCAACTTTTCCAGAGAGGCCATAAAATCTGGGTTTTTATATGAGCTCTACCAATTTTTAGGTGCTGACAATTAATTTGAAAAATATCTTTTTAGGGGTGCCTGGGTGGCTCAGTCAGTTAAGCATCCGACTCTTGATTTCAGTTTAGGGCTTGGTCTCACGGTTTGTGAGTTTGAACCCTGCATTGGGCTCTGCACTGTCAGTGTGGAGTCTGCTTGGGATTCCCTCTCTCCTTCTCTCTCTGCCCCTCACCCGCTCATGCGCGTGTGCACACACGCTCTCTCTCAAAATAAATAAATAAACTTAAAAAGATCTTTAAAATCTTACAGGTCAATTCAAGCACAGCAGGCTACCATTTTGCAAGCTCTGTTTTAAGCTCTCTTTTATTCTCTGTCTTGCATTTGGACTTGATTGTCTTCTGCCATCTGGGGCAAAAAAAAAAAAACACAAAAAAAAAACACAAAAAAAAAACAAAAAAACCCCCACAAACCACCAATAACTGGGCTTAAATTAGCTCTAAAGTTCTCTCCCTCCCATATGGCCACAGTAATCAGGCAAGACTCTTAAGAGATGTTCATGGAGCGAAACCAGTATGTTCCAGTGTTTCTACTGGGCACTGGAGTACCCATTTCTACATATTACTGCATTCTGGTTTGTTCCAGTCATGCAGTGAGTATGTAAGGCTGGCCACTGGAGAAAGCCTTGGCCTTGTGGGGAAGGAACCCTTCTCTTGCTTCTTCCCCTTTGACCATATTTATTAGTTATGTGATGTTTCCCTTTCTAGTATTTCCATCTGTACATGAACTAGAAATTTCTGCCCTTTCAGAAGTGTTGGGATGAGAGCTTTCCAGTCCCCACTATGTGTCACGCCACCTCTTTCACTCACCACCTCCTCCCCACAGTGACTGATTGGTGAGGTTCCAAAATTTAATTGAGGGCTTATTGCTCAGGCCCTGCTGAGCTTCCTGCCATGTTTTTCAGAGCTCCCTTGCCTATATAGCATGCTATGTCCTCCTATCTGCCCCTCCGTGTGGCCAAGTCTTACTAAGGCCAGCTTAGCGGGGTAAGGCTCCGCTGCACAGACACATCTATTCCCTCAGGAAGGCACAAAAATCTAGGTTTGGGATAAAAAAGTTGAAAACCTGATTCAGGCTGCAGGCCACGGATCCATTCTCCAAATCAGTCTTGTTAACAATAAATCTCAATATTCAGATCCCTCTTTGACCCTTGTGTCTGTTTATTTTTTTAATGTTCTATTTATTTTTGACAGAGAGAGAAAGAGAAAGAGAGAGAGAGAGAGTGAGCAGGGGAGGGGCAGAGAGATAGGGAGACATAGAATCTGAAGCAGGCTCCAGGTTCCGAGCTGTCAGCACAGAGCCCAATGTGGGGTTCCGAACTCTCCGAATGGCGAAATCATGACCTGAGCCGAAGTCGAACACTTAACCGACTGAGCCACCGAGGCACCCCTCTTGTGTCTATTTCATAACTAGTTTGGAATTCAGGGGAGAAAGTGATATGATTATAGATAGGACCTTTAGAGGTACCCGCATGGTGTCTGGGTTGAGAAACCTCAAGAAACAAATGCAATGACTGGCATTTGAGATCTAGAATAACATTTGAGGGAAGCAGTTCTCTTTGTGGGAGTGTGGTGGCCGGTGTGCACATGTGTTGCAGCTGGTTTTCTTTCTTTTCTTTCTTTCTTTCTTTTTTTTTTGTTTGTTTTTGCCATAAGGTCAAGCCTTGGAAAGCACTGGCCATGCTCATCATTGACTTTGGGAGTTTGTAGCAGTTTACATTATGATTGGTGTCTGCAGGCATGCCACTGCTTTTAATAGACAGCAGCTTTAGAAATCACAGGCCCTAGAGGTCTTTGACCTTACAACTGTGGCAGGTGTCTAAAAGCAGGTGGAACCAAGAGAACCCTAGTAAGAACAGACTGTGCATGCTTTTGTGGCTGAGAAAGGGATTAGAGTATCAGGAAAAGAATATTTTGCCTTGGTTAGGTTTACCTCAAAACAGTTTTTATTTTATATTGAAGTATAATTGACACACAATGTTACATTAATTACAGTGTTGAAAACAGCTTTAACAATCAGAGGGCTGAAACATTTTTGCTCCTTTTTTTTTCCTATTTCTCAGAACTATAGACTGGGGCTTTTAACTGCAAAAGTAGCTAAATTCCATGTGAACCACAAAGTACTAAAGAGTGACATTATATATTTTGCATTTAGTAGGTGACATTCTATCAGTACCATCCCTATATCTTGATTTGAATTGCATCTTGTTACAGAGGCAAGGAAAAAATATGGAGGAGCTGCCTTCTTGAATTTTTGTGGCATGTCCACAGACTCCTAGACTCATCCCCTTTCCCCCCAACACCACCACCACCTCCGCCTGGTGTCAGGTTGGCACTGGACTTATTAATTACATGAAACATGATTATGACTTTGGATTTTAAAGACCCAGACTCTGGTTTTAACCTAGGAAGGCAGGTGATTTTTATCAAGGTATAGATAGAGAAATGGGAGCCCCTACCATATAAAGTATATATATGCTATGCTATAGCATCTTCTTGTATTGAGGTGAAGAAACAAGTCTAAAAATTATTAAAGTTCCAAAGACTAAACCAAAAAAATGTAAAGACCACCATCGCTAGGAATAGGGTTTGCTTGCAAAATCAAGGAGGCACTGGATTTCCTTCAAAATAATGCTTTATTCTAATTTATGTGTGAGTGATATGACATTTCTGAGATTTGCTTTGAAATATTCCAGAAAAACACTATGAATAGATGAATTAAAATTGGCAAAGTTCCAGAGTGCCTGGGTGGCTCAGTTGGTTAAGCGTCTGACTCTTGATGTCCACTCCGGTCATTATCTCACAGTTTGTGAGTTCGAGCCCTATGCCAGGCTTTGTGCTGACAGAGCCTGCTTGGGATTCTGTCTCTCTCTTTCTCTGCCCCTCCCCTGCTTGCACTCTCTCTGTCTCTTTCTCTCAAAATAAATAAATAAACTTTTAAAAACTTAAAAAAAATAAAATTGGTGAAGTGTCGATAATTATTGAAGCTGAGTGATTCATTATACTATTCTTAGGGGTTCATTATAGTATCTCTCTAATTTTGTGTATGTTTGAAATTTCCCATAATAAAACGTTAGAAAAATAAAAATAAGCATTACTGTTGGAACAAGAGCAGCAGGAGAATGAAAGAAAAAGATACAAAATGTTATGCTATTTAAGCTGGAGAAAGAGAGGGATTGTCTTGAAAAATGTGATCTTAGGAAAACTGGATAATGAGCTAAACAGAGATGAAAGGGAAAAAGAGATACTCAGATCTAAAAGCTTTTAAAGATGTAACTAGACACAGGGAGATATTTTAATTGTTAGTAGGTCAGAGAGCTTTTCTGAGTCCCAAAGAAACCAAAGAGAGATAGGTAGAGAAGAAAAACACACTGGAATTACTCTACCAGTGAGAGTCAAGATCTACAATGCTATGGGCAAGTATTTGCATATAAAGGTGTTCTCTGAAAGTTGACCTTAGAGACCTCAGCTTAGTAGGCAAAATGCCCCCTCCCCCAAGATGTTTACACTCTAATCCTGAGAAACTGTGAATATGATGTATTACATGACAAAAGGGATTTTGCAGACATAATTAAGGATACAGACTTTAAGACAGGGAGATTATCCTGGATTTTCCAGGTTGACCCAATATGATAGCCCTTAAAATCAAAGAACCTACTGCTGGCAGCAAGAGAGATATGGCAGAAGGAGAAATCAGAAAGATTCCAAGTGTAAGATGTAAGGATCAATGTGCAAGGACTGGAACTAGGCCTTTAAACTAAGGGCCACTCCCATCTGACTGCCAACAAGAAAACTCGGTCCTCAGGTCTATCAATGCAAAAAACTAGATTTTGACAACAACCTGAATGAGCTTTGGAAGCAGATTACTTCCAGAACCTCTCAGTAAGAGCCCAGCTGGCCGATACCTTGATTCTGGCCTTGTGAAATCTGGAGCAGAGAAACCAGTTGGGCCAATCTGGACTGCTGATCTACAGAATAATGAGATAATAAATTTGTATTGTTAAGCCTGGAAGTTTGTGGTAATAGAAAACTACTATAAACCGTAACATTAAGTGGGTATAAAAATTTGGACAGATTTATGAAAGAGAGACTAAGGATCATTGTAAAATACTTCAAGCATTTTAGATGAGTTTCAAGGCAACACAAATATGGGTGGGAGAACAAGTATGACATGTCCTTGTGGGCACAAGCTTAGAACCTGTGTAGGGTTAGGACTCCAAGAGAAAGAAATGGGGAAGATGACATACAACAGGGAAATCAGGCAAGAAAATAATGGATTAAGTCGGAATAGATGTTGATTTTAATGGGAGAATATCTTCTGGTGGAATTATCCAATTCTGGAAGGTGAAGGTAGACCAGAATTGTTGAACTGTAGATACTTTTGCCAGCTCCAGAATTTCTCCCCCTCCAAGTTTTATTGAGATATAATGGACATATAACATCTTATTACTTTAAGGCATACATGATAATAATTTGATATACGTATATATTGTAAAATGATTGCCACAATAGGTTTAGTTAACCACAATTTCTCGAGTACTTGTCTTTCACTATGATGAAGTTCACAAGACAAAAGATAGAGGAGTTTGTTAGGAAAACCAAGTGGCTGAGTCTGAATCCAAAATTAAAGAAAAAGGAAGGAATGCACTGTGATTCAAAAAGTAGTAACTAATGCATCAGACATTGCTAATTATCCTTCAATATCTGTTCTCACCTTCTTTCAAGGTAATTATCTTTTTAGGTATGCACATACCTGCCCAGCTAAAGATTGCATTTCCTATTCTCCATTGCAGCTAGGTGTGGCTAAATATTAGCGAATGGGATGTGACTGGAAATGATGTGTACAACTTTCTGATAGAGACCTTAATGTAAGAGCTCTTCCCTTCTTCATCCTACTGGCTGAAATGTGAGCCATTTTGTATCATGTGGTTAGGAGCACGATTCTGGTGATGAGCTGGAGATTGAGTCTCTGAAAAATCTTATAGAACAGCTACCACACTAGTCCTGAACTGTCTTCTTCTGGTCTGTTACATCCAAGGGAAATAAATTTCTGCTTTATTTAAGCCTCTGTCAATTTGTATGTCTGTTACAAGAAACTGAACCTATATCCTAGTGAATATAGCCATGTACACTTTAGAGAAGGAGAGGTAACCAACCTAAGAAGCAGATTAAAATATGAAAAATTTAGCTGAGCTTCTGGATCAAGATGGTGACTTGGGCATTTGCTAAAACCTCCCCTCAGCCCTGTTTCAAATACCTAGAAAGCTACTGTAAAATGTTCCCAGTTTTAACCCTCTTGCACTGTTGGTGGGAATGCAAATTGGTGCAGCCGCTCTGGAAAGCAGTGTGGAGGTTCCTCAAAAAATTAAAAATAGACCTACCCTATGACCCAGCAATAGCACTGCTAGGAATTTATCCAAGGGATACAGGAGTACTGATGCATAGGGGCACTTGTACCCCAATGTTTATAGCAGCACTCTCAACAATAGCCAAATTATGGAAAGAGCCTAAATGTCCATCAACTGATGAATGGATAAAGAAATTGTGGTTTATATACACAATGGAATACTACGTGGCAATGAGAAAGAATGAAATATGGCCTTTTGTAGCAACGTGGATGGAACTGGAGAGTGTGATGCTAAGTGAAATAAGCCATACAGAGAAAGACAGATACCATATGGTTTCACTCTTATGTGGATCCTGAGAAACTTAAGAGAAACCCATGGGGGAGGGGAAGGAAAAAAAAAAAAAGAGGTTAGAGTGGGAGAGAGCCAAAGCATAAGAGACTGTTAAAAACTGAGAACAAACTGAGGGTTGATGGGGGGTGGGAGGGAGGGGTGGGTGGGTGATGGGTATTGAGGAGGGCACCTTTTGGGATGAGCACTGGGTGTTGTATGGAAACCAATTTGACAATAAACTTCATATATTAAAAAAAAAATGTTCCCAGTTTTTAATTGTGAAAAATCTCAAATGCATAGAAAAATCCAAATTAATACAGTGAATATCATTATGCTCACCACTCAGTTTCAGTTGTTAACATTATGCCATATTTGCTTTATCTATCATCATATATCTAATTTTTTGAAACATCTGAAAGTGAGTTGACTTACATTATTCCTAAAAACTTCAGTGTACATCTCGAAAGAATATTCTCCTATATAATCACAAAAACTTTGTCATATCGAAGGAAATTAACAATAGTATTCTCACAATAATATTTTAATATCTAATAATATCATCTAGGCCCTATTAAGATTTCCCTGGTTGTCCCCAAAATGTCTTTAATAGCTTTTGTTTTTATTTATAATTGTAATACTTTATTTCTAAAAAAACCCTCCTACTTACCCACTAAACATAATTAAATGGATATTCACTTACATTGTTATTTCTCATTCCAACTCTACCAAAAATACAATTAAGGAGGGGTGCCTGGGTGGTTCCTTTGGCTGAGCATCCAACTCTTGATATTGGCTCAGGCCATGATCCCAGGGTGGTGGGATTGAGCCCTGAATCCGGCTCTGTGCTTAGCATGGGGCCTGCTTAGGATTCTCTCTCTCTCTCTCTCTCTCTCTCTCTCTCTCTCTCTCTCTCTCCCTCTGCCCCTCTCCTGTTCATTCTCTCTCTCTCTCAAATAAAAAAATTACAATTAAGGAAAAGGAGAAGTAAGCAAGGACAGTAGTAGACATCAACAAAAATTTTAAAGGTGGAAAGCAGCTGAACAATTGTAACTGAGAAAGTTTAAATCTAAGTGACTATATAAATAAAGACAAAATGAGGGCACTTGTTAGGATGAGCACTGGGTGTTGTATGGAAGCCAATCTGACAATAAATTACATAAATAAATAGTTTTATAAATAAATAAATAAAGATAAAATGAAACAAACCCATTTATACTGGGGAATGTTTCTAAAATTTACCACTTCGTGTATTGTAGGAAGAAAACAAAATAAATATATTACCACTTCACCATAACGGCTATTTAAACTTCCTCATTAAGAAAGATATTGTATTGGTTTTACAACTTAAAACACTGCAAATTTATCATTTGAGTGATTTGTCCCACATATTTACAGTGAGAATTGGGCATATAGGATTATTTCTAGTACAATTTATATTTGGGTGTTCTTTAAAGCATCATGCTTTATTACTTTACACACACCAAAGTAGATGCACTTAGCTTTCATTATCATTTCCTTTTGGATGCTCAAATTGTCACTATATCAGTTCTCTGTAGATGATGGCCATGTTGTTTTTAAGGATATCCTGCTACCTCTCAGTGTGTCCTTGATTTCTGATAATAGCAAGAGATCACATGATCATCTTGAATTCTTCTGTACTATATAAGGTATCAAGGACTCTTGAATCCTTTTAGTTAGAAAGCCATTTTCAATATCATATCAGGATTATTGTTGGAGCAGAGTATACAGCTTCTCATTACTACTGAATTCATGGGTAATAACATCAGGAAAGAAGCTAATTAAAACGTAGAACAAGAGTCATCTCAAAAAATAACATAAGAAGATAAGAATAAGGCATGTGTTCAAGCAGACAGTTCCAATTCCATAAAATTATTACCTGGTTTTCATGAGATCTTATTAATATACTTAACCTATTTTCTCTAACCCTGCTACACTATTCTAAATGCTGTCATAAAAACAGTGAATTAAAGTTATATTCCGCCCTCCCCCCCAATTTAGCAATCTCCATTAATGTTGAACTTTCTGACTCTTTTATCAAGCACCCAGAACATTCTGAAATATTCAGGGCCTCATGATACCAAGTGTCAGTATCACTTGGTCACTTACTGATTGAAGGAGAAAAAGAAAGCAAGCTTCTCTCCAAATGAACACTAAATAATACACAAGCCTAAAAACACACAGCATCTTATAAAATCTCTATACTGTTAGTTGGCAAGGACAATGAGGTAGTCCAGAGACATATATAGCTGTTGGGACTTATTTGAAACTGTCCTTTAGCTTTCCATTTGGGAAATTTTATCCTCTATCACAAATATCTTACTATAATTTTCATAGCTTTCTTAAAAACCAGTATCCAGTCGAGTTTCATGCATTGCATCTTATGTCTCTTTAGTTTAAATTTGAAAGTTGTCCCACAGTTTTATAAAATATTTTTAAAGTTAAAAAAATGGATGGCTGAGCTTGAAAACTATAAAAAAGGAGCTCTCCAGGGGTCAGAAACAGAGATAGCCCAGTCTAAACACACCAGTCTTTAAAAGTGGAGGAAGAGTGGGTCTGAGAGATTCAGTGTTGCTGAGTTTGAAGGTGGAGGAGGGGCCACAAACCAAGGAATGTAGTCAGCTTTAGTTTGTAGCTAGCAAGAAAATGGGAACCTCTGTTCAACAACTTCAAAAAAAACCCTGAACTCTGGGCACCTGGGTGGCTCAGTCAGTTAATCGTCCGACTTTGGCTTAGATCACGATCTCACGGTTCGTGAGTTTGAGCCCCGTGTCAGGCTCTGTGCTGGCAGCTTGGAGCCTGCTTCAGATTCTGCGTCTCACTCTCTCTCCGCCCCTCCCTTGCTCAGCTCTGTCTCTCTCTCTCTCAAAAATAAAATAAACATTGAAAATTTTTTTAAAAAACCTGAATTCTGCCAACAGTTCAAATGAGCACAAAATGGATTCTCCTCTGGAGCCTGCAGACAGGGAATGGGCCCGGTAACACTTGATTTTCAGCCAGTGAGACTTATGTGGGATGTCTGACCACTGGAACTGTAAGAGAATGCATGTGTGTTTTAAGCCACTAAGTTTGTGGTAATTTGTTTCCGCAGCAATAGAAAATTCCTGCAGTAAGGTTCTGAACCATGCTCAGAGCCATGCTTACTACTTGTAACTGCTCACAGTGTGGAGGCTGGGTCACCACACAAAGCCCATCCTTAGGGGAATGTGGGATGCCAGGAGCACAGGGTTCAAAATGGGGAATTAAGTGGTTTCAGATAGAGTAGAGGTTGAGGAAAGGAGCCACAAAGATGACCTAAGGACTAGGGTGCCACCGCAAACCATCTTTTAACTTTTCAAGAAGACAGGATTGTCTCAAATGCCACTCTCTGAGAGAGGTAACAGCAAACATGCATGGAACTTCATCCTCTACCATAGGGTAAACTGAGTGCTACTGTTAATCTCTTGATAAATCCCAGCAGAGTTCAAAGTGAAAGGTTGTGGACCCTAGACAAATAGCACGATGTAAGTTGACTCCTGTTGAGACTGAAAGCAAGACAATTTCCTCTTTCTCTCACGTTTTCTGTGGTTACTCTTCTTTCCTCCAGATATTGCTGTCTCTGATAGACATATGCTTTGCTTTTTGACTGCAGTGTGGGTCTGGACTGTATTATATACTACTTTCTAGCATCATAATTTTGCTTGGGACAACTGCTTCAGTGGCTGAGATTTGCTTGTGACCAAGAAATTTTTAAATAATATTTTATTAATACAGAAGCAGTCCCAATGCATTATAGGAAATCAGACTATATAGACAAACAGAAATATGATAAATAATTACGTAAGTAAAATTTCCACTACCCAGCAATCACCACTGTAAGACCCTGGTGCATTGCTTTCAGGATCTCTCCTTTCTCTCTCTCTCTCTCTCTCTCTCTCTCTCTGTGTGTGTGTGTGTGCATGAGCATGTGTGTGTCTATACGTGCTTTTGTTTTATCACCAAACTGAGATCTTACTACATATACTGTTGTATTACCCTGTTCTTTTTTTAGCTATCAACCTCTCTTTTGCTATTTCAGTAAAATTTCAACTGACCTAACACCAAGATCATATTTATATTTCCCCAAATGACCTAAAAATGTCCCTTGCAGTTGCTTCATCCAAAGCAGTACCCAATCCAGACCATGCATTACATTTTGCTCTTATGTCCCTTAAGTCTCTTTTAATCTATCATAGACCATCTTTAATAATACTGATTTGCTGAGGATACCAGGCCAATGGTTCTGCAGAATTTTTTTGTCTGGTTGCTTCTTTGCATTATGTTCTTCTGAAGTTGTGCATGTGGCATCGGAGATGGGAAAATCTTATGTGTCTAAGTAATTTTTTTAACTCTTACACAATGGGATATATGAGAATCTTAGAGTTGGATTAATTCTTTTTAGGGGGTCCTGAGTGAACTTCACCTATTCCAGTGGATGGCAGCCCAGGTTGAAGTTGTCAAAGGAACCTCCATTCTCTTCCCACCGCAGAGTGAGACCCTTCTAGCTGAGAGTGAGCAGAAATAGTAAAAGAGAAGGAAATAATTTTGGACCTAAATTTCCTCGGAATTTTGAAATTTACTTTCCTCCTAAGAATTTCAGGAGAGGAGAAATTTCACATTGTTCAGAATTATTTGTGACATTTTAATACTACCATTTGGGCTGAATATGTAACTTCTGGTGAACTGTTTTAGACAATGTGGGCATAATCTGGTAGGGGAGATATGACAGGGACAGACTTTACAGCTTAGGGTGCAGCAGGGAATTTGAAGTTAATTTGATTAATGTCCTGTGCTTATCCACTTCAGAGACTTCTGGAGACAAAGCAGAAGTGCCCAACATTGGTCCTAAGAGAAATAGTGGTTGGTATTGAGAGAATTGTGAAGGTAGAAACTGGACTGGCCTGTTGAATTCTAGTCTCCTACCCTTGATTCAGGCAACCACCCTCCAAAGGACCATGAGTTTGTCTATTAAACCCAACAGGTTAAGCTAAAAAAGTTAAGGAGTATTACCAGGAACGATGATCTCCTTTGTTATAGGCTGAATTATGTCCCCCATCCCCATCTCATATAAAGCCCTAACCTTCAGTACCTCAGAACATTACTGTATTTGGAGATAGAGCCTTTAATTTTTTTTAATGTTTATTTGTGTTTGACAGACAGAGAGAGAGAGAGAGAGCATGAGTGAGGAAAAGGCAGAGAGAGGGAAACCCAGAATTCGAAGCAGGCTCCAGGCTCCGAGCTGTCAGCACAGAGCCCAATGAGGGGCCCAAACTCACGGAGTGCGAGATCATGACCTGAGCCGTAGTGGGACACTTAACCTACTGAGCCACCCAGTGCCTCAAAAAGGAAACTAAGTTAAAATGAGGCCACTAGGGGGGACGCCTCTCTGCCCCTCCCCCGCTTGCGCTCTGTCTCTCTCTTGCTCTCAAAAATAAACATTAAAATAAAAAAACAAAAACAAATTTTTAAATGAGGCCATTAAGGTGGACTCTAATCTAATCTGACTGGTGTCCTTATAAGTAGAGGAGATGAGGACACACAAAGAGATGCCAGGGTGCATGACACAGAGGGATCACTTTGTGAAGAGGCAGCAAGAGGGTGTCCATGTACAAGCCAAAAAGAGAGCTCAGGGGAAACCAACCTTGCTGGCACCTTGATCTTGGACTTCTAGCCTCTAGAACTGTGAGAAAATAAATTTCTGTGGTGTAAGCCACCCAGTCTGAGATATTTTGTTATGGTGGCCTGAGCAGACTAATACATTCCTTTTCCTGTGTTCCTGCCAGTCCATGAAATGGAAGGATGCCTCCTTTCCATTTTCATCTATTTATTTTGAGAGAGAGAGAGAGAGAGAGAGAGAGACAGAGCACAAGCAGGGGAGGGGCAGACAGAGACGGTGTGAGAGAAGTCCAATCAGTCTCCATGCCGTCAGCACTGAGCCCGACGCCGGGCTCAAACACAAGAACTGTGAGATCATGACCTGAGCCGAAATCAAGAGTCAGATGCTCAACTGACTGAGCCACCCAGGCACCACTAGCATGTCCCCTTTCCAAAGTAGAGACATCACCTGAGGTATTTTTGAAAAATAGCACTGATGTTACGTCCCACACCACAGAGATTCTTACCTAAGTGCTCTGAGTGGTAGTCTGGGTATCAAGTGATTCTAAACTGCAGCCAAGGCTGAGAACTACTTGGATAGGAGGTCAACCAAGAGTTGTGTGACACAGCACCTGAAGGTGATTGGGACCAGGGCTTTACCAACTAAGTAGCAGAATAGTGGGAATCCAGCCACTCCATAAAACTTTTAGGGAAAGTTGGTCCTATTACTGGGAATTTGGGTCTTATGGGCTGTTCAGTGAAAATTGCTTTCTCAGCATTAGGTGATCCTACAAAGCCTTTCATTATGCACATAGGTGTTAGCTTTTTGGGTGTAGGAATAAATAGTTCTATATCAAGACAAAGGGGAACAGATTCTTTCAGCTTCCAACAGGAGCCTGAAAGAAAGATGCCCAATACCCTCCTCACAAATTTGAATTCCTTTCCCTAAATTGTGCAGTCAGTCACAAGTGTTAGAAGTTCATGTTTGAGGTGGCTATTTAAGTGTGAACTGACAATCACATAGTGCTTTCAGATTAGCTGGAGGCACTGTCTTTATGGTGGTCATGTGCCTGCTTGCTGTGCTACTGCACAGCCACAATTTACATATGGAAAATAGATGTTCCAGCACTCTTATTCTTTAAAGAAAAAAAAACCCTGAATTTCTCTATAACTTATATACAATACAATTTACTCTTATTAGTGTATAGTTCTACAAGTTTAGACAGAGCCTAGAGTCAGTCATACAACCACCACCATAATCAAGATATAGAACAGTTCTATCATTCCCCAAAATTCCTGTACCAGCTCATATATTCTTGACTTGCAGAAACCTTGTATCCATCCCCTCAAGCCCCAGGTGCTTAGTGCTTGTAGGGACAGCTTTGGTACAACATCCAATGCAGCCCACATTTGACCCTCCTAAAGTGGGCACGGCAGGTGGAAATAAATGGGAAAGGTAGATCCTGGCAGTCATGACAGAAGGGCTGGCCCCACTGTCTTCCCAGACAGACTGACATGGCTAAAATTCCAATTTCCAGCAAGGTGTGGCCCTATTTTGGTCAGGTTTGAGGACATTGTTAGTGCCTTATCATTTAGGGCTAGATTCTGCCCCAGAGCTTAGAAAGGGAACTAGTCGCTTACTAGGTTTCAAAGGTACCAAGGTAAACTTTGAAAACCTTCCTGCCAGCACACACTGGAGAAGCAGGCTCAATACCAGGCAGCTATTGCATCATCTCAAAAGAAACACAATCAATTTTACTCATTACATTTGAATATTTATTTCCTGCCAAAGTACATTTTAAATCCCCATTTCAAAATAATGTGTTCACAAAGATCAGGTCTACTATGTACAGGACATCATGAAACTATTTCAAGAAGCATTATAAGGTCTTTTGCCAGGACAAAATCTCTTTAAAAGGGGCTTTCTGGCATTGCTGAGAACATATGTGTTCACTGATAGTAAACTAGATACCATGGGACAATAGTGGGTAGCTTTACTGTTTCTAATTTTAGTATGTATAACAAAATGGAAATCTATGAAGAATCCCCTTCAACTCTCCCTGGGGACAAAGAAAGCCTTTGGGGCCTTCTTGGAACTAGGACAAATTCCTGAAGGAGAGGCAGCTGTGTAGCAGCGCAGATCCTTGATCGCAAGCAACAGAATTGGACTTTGGCTGATTTAGGTAGAAAAAGAATTCATTAAAAAGATATTGACTATAGATGCTGGAGAGGATGTGGAGAAACGGGAACCCTCTTGCACTGTTGGTGGGAATGCAAACTGGTGTAGCCACTCTGGAAAACAGTGTGGAGGTTCCTCAAAAAATTAAAAACAGATCTACCCTATGACCCAGCAATAGCACTGCTGGGAATTTACCCAAAGGGTACAGGAGTACTGATGCATAAGGGCACTTGTACCCCAATGTTTATAGCAGCACTTCCAACAATAGCCAAATTATGGAAAGAGCCTAAATGTCCATCAACTGATGAATGGATAAAGAAGTTGTGGTTTATATATACAATGGAATACTACTTGGCAATGAGAAAGAATGAAATATGGCCTTTTGTAGCAACATGGATGGAACTGGAGAGTGTGATGCTAAGTGAAGTAAGCCATACAGAGAAAGATAGATACCATATGTTTTCACTCTTATGGGGATCCTGAGAAACTTAACAGAATACCATGGGGGAGGGGAAGAGGAAAAGAAAGTTACAGAGAGGGAAGGAGGCAAACCATAAGAGACTCTTAAAAACTGAGAATAAACTGAGGGTTGATGGGGGGTGGGAGGGAGGGGAAAGTGAGTGATGGGTATTGAGGAGGGCACCTGTTGGGATGAGCACTGGGTGTTGTATGGAAACCGATTTGACAATAAATTTCATATTAAAAAAAAAAGGATATTGGGTAGCTCCCAGAACGAGCAGGCAGGCTGGAGAAGTAGGTTTGCAGGCAGGAACAACACTCAAACCACGTTGCAGAACTGGTCTGGTGAGGAGCCCACTGCAGCACCTCTGAGCACTCCAGTCTGTAGCTTTCACCACTGTTTCCCTGCAAGAAGCTCTGTGTGGCTGTGAATCCTAGTGCTGCCTGAGAGAGAGACTCAGTCTCCGAGTCTCTAACTTTTAAGACAAAGTCTAGGGTGATTGGTCTAGGTTATGTGCCAACACCCTAGCTGTAAGGGAGAGTAAATGTGGCATTCTTAAGTCCGTGGAGGCAGTCAGAGCCTGCCTCCTTCCAAGAATCATAAGATGGGGAAGTCCCTAACCAGAGGAAGTGGGTTCAAATGTACACGCAAAAAGAGTAGGAAGAGACACAGTACAGGCTGATGGTTGGCGGGGGGGGGGGGGGGGGGGGGTTGCCTGGTGTCACGTGGCACCAAGTTAGTCATCGCTACCTCATTTGGGGGTAGAGTAGAGGAAGGCAGAGTGGGCTGACGCTGAGCTGAGGAAAGTGATCAAAAAAAAAAAAAAAAAAAAAAAGAACAAGGGTTCTATTTCCCTCAGGGCCTTAATATTTTGCTGCCAGATTGGAGTGAATGAGAACTGCCTAATGGTTGGGAGCGGGGGCAGGACCAGGAGTTTCAGTCCCCTATACAAGGCAGAGAAAGCAATTAGTATTGGCCTTGGAATATAACTTCCTTGTTTAGAGGCCCTGGCATGATGACCTGGGTGATTTGGAAGCAAGTAGGTGGTGGTGGTGGGTGGAGGGAGAGAATTTAGAGTACTTTTCTCAGCAAGTCATTCCCTTTGATCCCTCAATGGGATGCACCCAAACACACCTGGGGACAAAATCAGGCACCAGAGTATATTTTCTGATAGCAGCCATTTGGTGCCAAAGATAAGAAATCTATGTATAACAACTTTAGGGAGTTTCTGTTCTAAAATTCTCAGTATACGAGCTATCCTCTAGATTTACATTTGCCAATGACAATACTTTGAATAGCTAGGGTACAGAAGTTCAGGACTGAGCCCTACCATCCCTGGGGAGACCCATAACCAGAGGGGTTTAAATGACTTATATTAGATATATTTGGGATGCTCAGGCCTGATGAGAAAATGCAGTAGAACCAATATGAGGCATTCTTGGCACACATCTGAAATCCACCAGGATGAATTAATGCCATAGGATTTGCCACTGCTTTTTTGTATTTGGATAACATACTTAGCTGCTCACTGATCTCTGATTTGGAATAGGTGAGGGAGGCAAGACTACAGGTAACTTCATTCAGTGTTCATCTACCCTTAATACCCTTAGTAGTGGTTGGTAAGCTAGCTATTACTGTCTCTCATCATAAGCAAGAAGAGGAAAAAGCAAGGGAAACGACAGGATAAGGGGCCTGAGTGCTGCTGTGAAATTTGGGGCTGCTCTGTGAGCCATCACTAGACAGCTACTTCCTAGCACGTGTTAAGGTAACTTGGGTACCATTACTGTGTACAAAGTGTAGTCAGAAATGTAGTCAAGTCCAGATAAAGTGATCTACCAAAATAGCTTATTGTTATAAAGGAACTGATTAGAAAAACTACCTCCACATACCCCAATGTAGACAGGGAACAATCTTGCCACATCCATAACAGAAGGTAGGAACAAATTCTTTGAGGGATTCAGCTGTGTACGAAATTGAGGGAAACAGAACCCAAAATATCAGGTGTGAGGGAGCTTGGTGGTGAATTCAAGTGGGAAGATGGAGACAGCCACTTATCAAGATGCCCACCCACCTACACCTCTGGGGGATCCTGTGCAGCACCCTTTGGACCAATCCATATGAGGGAAATCTGAAGGTAGGTAGGTAGGTAAAGCAGACGACGCTAATTGCCTAAATTCATTTCTTTCTCTTCTTCCTTGCTGGCATAGTCCTGAAGTGGTCATGTGCTTAGGGAAGGGGCCTTACCCCAGCCCTCTTTTGAGGTGATGGTGAAATCTTGAATAGTCAATGCCAATCATTAATGGGCTCATTCTCCCAGTCCATGATCGGTTTAGGTATGGGCATGTGATCTAGGATCTGAGGGGATCGTGTCCTAGGATCTGAGGGGAAGTCTATTGGGGGACTTTTGGGAATGGGTTTCCTCACTAATAAAAGGAGATGTATAGAAGGAAACTCCTCTCTTCTTAACAGGACGTTTCTGTGTCTGCATGCAATGCTAGAACTGCTGCAGCCACCTTGCAACCAGGAAGAAAGATCTGCTGTCAGTAGAGGAAGATAGAAAGAAGAATGGAAGACCCTGTGCCTTTGATGGTGTTATTTGATTGTTAATTCAATCATCTCTGAAACCACCACATGGGAATTTTTGAATCAGTTTTAGAAAATGACATATTCCTTTTTCTCTTGGAAAGGGCTGTGGATGGGGAATGAATTTTCCTTGTGGAGACACAAAGATTTTTACTGGGAGCATAGCATAGTAAATTCTGAGAGCTCCAATTGTGACACACACATTGTGGCAAGAAGTCCTTCTTGGGGCTAGGTTGAGATCTTGAAAAAATGAAAACATTTACTCATCCTTTAAGGTAATGGAAACCAGCCACTGGCTGTAGTTACATAGCCTGAGAAGGGCCTGTCAATGGGTGAGGAGTATTGTCATGAGAAACACTGATTTGGACCAGGGAACCAAACCCAAACCATGGCCAGGGGCTAAGTCTCAAAGGTATCCATCCCATGAATGAAACGTCAGTTTGTTCTTTGAGATCTTGCCTCCTAGGCATCTTCATGACAAAACAGTTGCCCTGCCTATACCCCAGGACCTCATCTTCTTACTGCCCTCTTGTGACATGAATGGAAACAAGATCCTGTCTGTGCCTCAAGACCCTATATCACTATCATCTAGATAATGTGTGAAGACCCTTAGCTCTAGCACTTGAAGGGGTGCTTTCAGGTTACCTTGGACATCTACTGTACTGTGTCAAAGAGGAACTCCTATATCTACACTTTGAGACAAGGAATGGGACATATGAGCACATCACTAGCTAGGGACAGAGGGCCACAGACACTGTTATACACCTGACAACTGAAATAATATGCCTGGGTACCAACTTTATAACAAAATCAGTGGTAACATGGCTACCAAAATTATATAGCCGGACTTTACTATGAGGCGATCATCCAAATCTAGAATTATAATTGTTGCATTTAGATTATCTTCAAAAGAAAAATTTTAAAAATGAAGTATTTATGAACGACTGAGAATACACTTTTGAACCCCTGGGAAGGGGGGACTCCAGGCCACGGACCCTGGTTTGAGAAGCCATGTTAGGACACTCTCAGAAGGGATTATCAATATGAGAATAAATAATATTGAAACCGAAATTAAACTTTCCTTTGTATGAAATGAGAATGACAATTCAAGGCTTGAACCAATGTTTTTAAACTACAGTATACCTAAGAATCACCTAGAATGATTGATAAAATGTAGATTTCTAGGCCATGCTCCCAGTGATTATGATTCAGTAGGTCAGAGGTGAGACCCAGGTGAGCCTGCATTTTAAACAGGGGATTCTAGTGCAGGTGGATAAGGGATCATACTTTCAGAAACACTGAATCTGCCAACAAAAAGTGTGCCATTAAAGTGATACAGCCTCAAGAAGAGGATTTCTTCCCAATAATCCCAAACGGGACAAAGGGGGATAATAGGCCAGGGTAATTCTCCCAAGACAGACCCAGAGGTAGGAACAGACAGATTGGTGGATCAAGGAATGTACTGTACTGAGGGAATGGAATCCTTGTTACCCCACTAGAGTCTGGACTTTGGCCAAGTAGTAACTGCTGTGTGCTATTTCCTTTTCTCTGCTTCAAATGCGAGTTTTAATTTTAGCTACTTAGTTTTTCTTCTACCACTGTGCAACTGGGTGCATTGAAGGTTGGTTAAATGTATCATTTAGACATAGTTTGCTTAACTATGATGATTGTATCAGGCAAAAATTTTAGTTAAAAAGCAGGGCACCTCGGTGGCTCAGTTGGTTAAGTGTCTGACTTCAGCTCAGGTAATGACCTCATGGCTTGTGAGTTTGAGCCCTGCCTCGGGCTCTGTGCTGATATCTCAGAGCCTGGAGCCTGCTTCAGATTCTGTGCCTTACTCTCTCTGCCCTTCCCCTGCTTGTGCTCTCTCTCTCTCTGTCTCTCCAAAACATTAAAAAATTTAAAAATCGTTGGGGTGCCTGAGTGGCTCAGTCGGTTGAGGGCCCGACTTCGGCTCAGGTCATGACCTCACAGATCGTGGGTTGGAGCCTCGCATCAGGCTCTATGCTGATAGCTCAGAGCCTGGATCATGCTTTGGATTCTGTGTCTCCCTCTCTCTCTGCCCCCCCCCACTTGCTTGCACTCTTTCTCAAAAATAAATACAACATTTAAAATAAATTTTAAAAATTGTTAAAAGCAATAGAAAACCCATCTTAACTTGTGTAAGCCAAGAGTTTTTTAAGAGTTTTATTGAGAACTAATGGATATTTAATAAACTGCACATATTTAGAGTGCACAATTTGATAAATTTTGACATATGTGTATGCCAATGAAACCATCAACACAATCTATATAATGAGTATATCCATCACCACCAAAATTTCCCTAGCCCCTTTGTAATCACTCCTACCTACCCTGGCTCCCTCTACCCCTACTCCTAGCAACCACTGCTCTGTTTCTATCACTATAGATTAGCCTGAACTTTCTCTTTTTTTTTAAGTAAATTAATAAACTTTATTTTTTAGAGCAGTTTTATGTATACACATTGTGCAGAAAATACAGTTTCCATCTACCCCCTCTCCTCTATGTCCCCATTCTCCCCTATTCATAACATTTGGCATTAGTATAGTACATTTGTTACAATTGAACTGATATTGATAACATTACTATTAGCTAAAACCGTAGTTTACATTTGGGTTCACTCTGTGTTGTGTAGTTCTCTTGGTTTTGACAAATGTGTAATGTCATCCACCATTACAGTATCATACAGAATGGTTCCTCTGCCCTAAGAATCCCTTGTTTTCTACCTATTCATCCTTCACATCCTCTCCCCAAACCCTTGGCAACCACTGATCTTTTTACTGTTCACTCCATAGTTCCGCTTTTTCAGGGTTGTCATATATTTGGAATCATACATTCTGTGGCCTGGCTTCTTTTACTCAGCAGAGTGAATTTAAGATTCCTCCATGTCCTTTTATGGCTTGATTAGCTTTCATATTCTAGCCCTTTATATGAATGGAGTCATGCAGTATGTAGTCTTTTTTGTCTGGCTTCTTTTACTCAGTGCACTTTATTTTGGGATTCATCCATGCTGTTGTATCAGTAGTTCATTCATTTTTATTGCTGAGTAGAATTCCATTGTATAGTTGTACCACAATTAGTTTATCCACTTACCTGTTGATGGACCTTTGGACTATTTCTAGTTGGAGACTGTTAAAAATAAAGTGGCTCTAAGCACTCTTCTACATGTCCGTGTGTGAAAATACTTTTTTTTTTTGAGGGTAAATTCCTAGGAGAAGAATGATTGAATCATATGGCAGAGGTATATTTAACATTTCAAAAGACTACTGAACTGTTTTCCAAAGAGGCTGTACCACTTTACATTCTGCTAGTATTGTGTGAGAGTTCCAGTTCCTCCACATATTCCACAATTGGTTTTAGTAGTCTTTTTAACTTTACCCATTCTAATAAGAGACTAGTGGTATCACATTGTAACTTTAATTTGCACTTCCCTAGTGGCTAATGATCTTAAGTATCTTTTTTTAAAGTTTATTTATTCATTTTGAGAGAGAGAAAGAGAGCGCACACTAGCGGGGTGGGGGCAGAGAGAGAGAGAGGGAGAGAAAGAATTCCTAGCAGGCTCCATGCTGTCAGCATGGAGGCTGTCAAGGGGCCTGATCCCATGAACTACAGTTTTATAATCTGACCCAAAATCAATAGTTGGACGCTCAATTGACTGACCCACCCAGGTGCCCCTTGAGTATCTTTTTATTTGCTTATTGACATCTATATATCTTCTGTGGTAAAGTGTCTGGTCAAATCATTTGCCTGTTTTTTATTTAATTGCTTTTTTTATTATTGAGTTTTTTAAAGATTATTTATTTATTTATTGAGAGAGAGAGAGAGAGAGAGAGAGAGAGAGCACGCTCAAGTGGTGGAGAGGAAGACAGAGAGGGAGAGAGAGAGAGAGAGAGAGAATTCCAAGCAGGCTCAATTCTGTCAGCACAGAGCCTGATGTGGGACTCAAACCCACAGACTATGAGATGATGACCTGAACCAAAGCCATTCTGACAGGTGTAAGGTCATATCTCATTGTGGTTTTGATTTGTATTTCCCTGATGATGAGTGATGTTGAGCATTTTTTTCATGTATCAGTTGGCTATCTGGATGTCTTCTTTGGAGAAGTGTCTATTCATGTCTTTTGCCCATTTCTTCACTGGATTATTTGTTTTTTGGGTGTTGAGTTTGATAACTTCTTTATTATCTTTTCTTTTATTAATGTGGTACATCATGTTGATTGATTTGTGAATATTTAACCACCCCTGCAGCTCAGGAATAAATCCTACTTAATCATGGTGAATGTTTTTTTTAATGTACTGTTGGATTTGATTAGCTAGTATTTTCTTGAGAATTTTTGCATACATGTTCATCAGGGATATTGGCTTGTAGTTCTCTTTTTTGTTTGTTTAGATGTTATTTATTTTGACAGAGAGAGAGATAGACAGAGAGAGTGAGGGAGAGAGAGAATCCCAAGCAGGCTCCTTGCTGTCAGTGCAGAGCCTGATGCAGGGCTTGATCCCACAAACCGTGAGAGCATGACCTGAGTCAAAATCAAGAGTTGAATGCTTAACCAACTGAGACACCCAGGCACCCCTGTAGTTCTCTGTTTTAGTGGCGTCTTTGGTTTTGGAATCATAGTAATGCTGGCCTCATAGAATGAATTTGGAAGCTTTCCTTCCATTTCTAATTTTTGCAATAGTTTGAGAAGAGTAGGTATTAACACTTCTTTAAAAGTTTGGTAGAATTCCCCTGGAAAGCCACCTGGCACTAGACTTTTGTTTTTTGGGTAAGTTTTGATTACTGATTCAATTTCTTTGCTGGTTATCAGCCTGTTCTAGTTTTCTATTTCTTCCTGATTCAGTTTTGGTAGTTATATGTTTCTAGGAATTTATCCATTTCTCCTCTCTCATATGTGATAAACCCCCAAGCAGATTTATCAAGGAAAAAAGAGAAAGGACTCAAATAAATAAAATGACAAATGAGACAGGAGAAATAACAACCAACACCACAGAAATATAAATAATCTTAAAAAAACTTTTTTACATTTATTTATTTTTGATAGACAAAAAGAGACAGAGCACAAGTTGGGGAGGGGCAGAGAGAGAGGGAGACACAGAATCCGAAGCAGACTCCAGGCTCCAAACTGTCAGCACAGAGCCCGACGCGGGTCTCAAACTCACAAACCGCAAGATCATGACCTGAGCCGAAGTCAGACACTTAACCGACTGAGCCACCCAGGCGCTCCAGAAATACAAATAATCTTAAGAGAATATTATGAAAAACTATATGCCAACAAATTGGATAGCATAGAAGAAACGGATGAATTTTTAGAAACATTTTAAACTACCAAAACTGAAACTGGAGGAAATAGAACATTTGAACATACTGATAACCAGCAAAGAATTTGAGTTAGTAATCAAAAAACTCCCAACAAACAAAAGTCCAGGACCAGGTGGCTTCACAGGCAAATTCTACCAAACTTTTAAACAAGAGTTAATATTTGTTCTTCTTAAAGTATTCCAAAATATAGAAAAAAGGGAAAACTTCCAAATTTATTCTATGAGGCCAGTAACCTAATACCAAAACCAGATAAAGACACCACTAAAAAAGAGAACTACAGGCCAATATCCCTGATGAAAATAGATGCAAAATTCTTTTTTGAAAATATTTTTTTCACATTTATTCATTTTTGAGAATGAGAGACAGAGAATGAGTGGGGGAGGGGCAGAGAGAGAGAGAGGGAGACACAGAATCTGAAGCAGGCTCCAGGCTCCAAGTTGTCAGCACAGAGCCCAACGCAGGGCTCAAACTCATGGACCATGAGATAATGACCTGAACTGAAGTCAGATCTCCACCGACTGAGCCACCCAGGCCCCCCATGATGCAAAAATTCTTAATAAAATACTATCAAACCAAATTCAACAATACATTTAAAAAAATCGTTCACCACGATCAAGTAGAATTTATTCCTGGGTTGCAGGAGTGGTTCAATATAGGCAAGTCAATCAAAGTCATATATCACCTCAATAAGAGAAAGGATAGGCACCATAGGATCATTTCAATACACTCAAAAAAAAGCATTTGACAAAGTACAACATCCATTCATTGTAAAAACCCTCAACAAAATAGGTTTATAGGGAACATACCTCAACATAATAAAGTTCATATATGAAAACCCCACAATTAACATCATCCTTAATGGAGAAAAACTGAAAGCTTTTCCCCTAAGGTCACAATCAAGACATGGATGTCTACTCTTACCACGTTTTTTTAAGTTTTTGTTTTGTTTTGTTTTGTTTTTTAGGGAGGGAGAGCACAGGAGGGGCAGAGAGAGGGAGAGAGAGAATCCCAAGCAGGCTCCACACTGTCAGCACAAACTCATGAACCGTGAGATCCTGACCTGAGCCAAAATCAAGAGTCAAACGCTTAACCAACTGAGCCACCCAGGCACCCACCTCTCACCACTTTTATTCAAAATAATACTGGAAGTCCTAGCCACAGCAATCAGACAACCAAAAGAAATACAAGGAATTCAATCAGTAAGGAAGAAGTATTTGGCAATGACATGATACTCTATATAGAAAACCCAAAAGACTCCACCAAAAAACTGCTAGAACTGATCTACAAATTCAGTAGTCACAGGACACAAAATCAATGTACAGAAATCTCTTGCATTTCTATACACCAATAATGAACAATCAGAAAGAAAAATGAAGACAATAATCCCATTTACAATTACACCAAAAAATAATATGATTCCTAGGAATACACATAACCAAAGAGGTGAAAGACCTGTACTCTGTAAACTATAAAACACTGATGAAAGAAATTGAAGATGACACAAAGAAATGGAAATGCTCATGGCTTGGTAGAACAAATATTGTTTAAATGTCTATACTGTCCAAAGCAATCTAAGCATTTAATACAACCCCTATCAAAATAACAATAACATTTTTCACAGAGCTGTAATAAACAATCCTAAAATTTGTATGGAGCCACTAAAGACTCTGAATAGTCAAAGCAATATTGAAAAAGAAAAGCAAAGCTGGAGGCATCACAATTCCAGACTTCAACTTATATTTTAAGGCTGTAGTAATTGGGGGTACCTGGGTAGCTCAGTTCGTTAAGCGTCTGACTTCCGCTCAAGTCATGATGTCACAGTTCGTGGGTTTGAGCCCCGCATTGGTCCCTGTGCTGACAGCTTGGAGCCTGAAGCCTGCTTCGGGTTCTCTCTCTCTCTCTCTCTCTCTTTCTCTCTCTCTCAAAAATAAATAAACTTTTGAAATGTTTTTAGAGAGGGAGGGAAGATGGCGGCGTAGGAGGACGCTGGGCTCACCGCGCGTCCTGCTGATCACTTAGATTCCACCTACACCTGCCTAAATAACCCAGAAAAATGCCAGAGGATTAGCAGAACGGAGTCTCCGGAGCCAAGCGCAGACCAGAGGCCCACGGAAGAGGGTAGGAAGGGCGGCGAGGCGGTGCGCGCTCCATGGACTGGCGGGAGGGAGCCAGGGTGGAGGGGCGGCTCGCCGGCCAAGCAGAGCCCTGGAGTCTGGCTGGCAAAAGCGGAGGGGCCGGACGGACTGTGTTCGGACAGCAAGCGCGACTTAGCGTCTGGGAGGCCATAAGTTAACAGCTCTGCTCGGAAAGCGGGAAGGCTGGAGGACAAAGGGAGGGAGAGCTCAGTTTGGTGGGGAACAAAGGCGCTCACCAGCGCCATCTCCCCCGCCCATTCCCTAGCCAAAATCCCAAAGGGAACCAGTTCCTGCCAGGGAACTTGCTCGCGCAGCGCAAACACCCAACTCTGTGCTTCTGCGGAGCCAAACCTCCGGCAGCGGATCTGACTCCCTCCCACTGCCACAGGGCCCCTCCTGAAGTGGATCACCTAAGGAGAAGCGAGCTAAGCCTGCCCCTCCTGCCCCCGTGCACCTTGCCTACCCACCCCAGCTAATAGGCCAGATCCCCAGCACCACAAGCCTGGCAGTGTGCAAGTAGCCCAGACGGACCGGGCCACGCCACCCCACAGTGAATCCCGCCCCTAGGAGAGGGGAAGAGAAGGCACACACCAGTCTGACTGTGGCCCCAGTGGTGGGCTGGGGGCAGACATCAGGTCTGACTGCGGCCCCGCCCACCAACTCCAGTTATACACCAGAGCACAGGGGAAGTGCCCTGCAGATCCTCACCACTCCAGGGACTATCCAAAATGACCAAACGGAAGAATTCCCCTCAGAAGAATCTCCAGGAAATAACAACAGCTAATGAACTGATCAAAAAGGATTTAAATAATATAACAAAGTGAATTTAGAATAATAGTCATAAAATTAATCGCTGGGCTTGAAAACAGTATAGAGGACAGCAGAGAATCTCTTGCTACAGAGATCAAGGGACTAAGGAACAGTCGCGAGGAGCTGAAAAGCGCTTTAAACGAAATGCAAAACAAAATGGAAACAACGACAGCTCGGATTGAAGAGGCAGAGGAGAGAATAGGTGAACTAGAAGATAAAGTTATGGAAAAAGAGGAAGCTGAGAGAAAGAGAGATAAAAAAATCCAGGAGTATGAGGGGAAAATTAGAGAACTAAGTGATACACTGAAAAGAAATAATATACGCATAATTGGTATCCCAGAGGAGGAAGAGAGAGGGAAAGGTGCTGAAGGGGTACTTGAAGAAATTATAGCTGAGAACTTCCCTGACCTGGGGAAGGAAAAAGGCATTGAAATCCAAGAGGCACAGAGAACTCCCTTCAGACATAACTTGAATCGATCTTCTGCACGACGTATCATAGTGAAACTGGCAAAAGACAAGGATAAAGAGAAAATTCTGAAAGCAGCAAGGGAGAAACGTGCCCTCACATATAAAGGGAGACCTATAAGACTCGTGACTGATCTCTCCTTTGAAACTTGGCAGGCCAGAAAGGCTTGGAACGATATCTTCAGTGTGCTAAACAGAAAAAATATGCAGCCGAGAATCCTTTATCCAGCAAGTCTGTCATTTAGAATAGAAGGAGAGATAAAGGTCTTCCCAAACAAACAAAAACTGAAGGAATTTGTCACCACTAAACCAGCCCTACAAGAGATCCTAAGGGGGATCCTGTGAGACAAAGTACCAGAGACATCGCTACAAGCATAAAACATACAGACATCGCAATGACTCTAAACCCGTATCTTTCTATAATAACACTGAATGTAAATGGATTAAATGCGCCAACCAAAAGACATAGGGTATCAGAATGGATAAAAAAACAAGACCCATCTATTTGCTGTCTATAAGAGACTCATTTTAGATCTGAGGACACCTTTAGATTGAGAGTGAGGGGATGGAGAACTATTTATCATGCTACTGGAAGCCAAAAGAAAGCTGGAGTAGCCATACTTATATCAGACAAACTAGACTTTAAATTAAAGGCTGTAACAAGAGATGAAGAAGGGCATTATATAATAATTACAGGGTCTATCCATCAGGAAGAGCTAACAATTATAAATGTCTATGCGCCGAATACCGGAGCCCCCAGATATATAAAACAATTACTCATAAACGTAAGCAACCTTATTGATAAGAATGTGGTCATTGCAGGGGACTTTAACACCCCACTTACAGAAATGGATAGATCATCTAGACACACGGTCAATAAAGAAACAAGGGCCCTGAATGATACATTGGATCAGATGGACTTGACAGATCTATTTAGAACTCTGCATCCCAAAGCAACACAATATACTTTCTTCTCGAGTGCACATGGAGCATTCTCCAAGATAGATCATATACTGGGTCACAAAACAGCCCTTCATAAGTTTACAAGAATTGAAATTATACCATGCATACTTTCAGACCACAATGCTATGAAGCTTGAAATCAACCACAGGAAAAAGTCTGGAAAACCTCCAAAAGCATGGAGGTTAAAGAACACCCTACTAACGAATGAGTGGGTCAACCAGGCAATTAGAGAAGAAATTAAAAAATATATGGAAACAAACAAAAATGAAAAGACAACAATCCAAACGCTTTGGGACGCAGCGAAGGCAGTCCTGAGAGGAAAATACATTGCATTCCAGGCCTATCTCAAGAAACAAGAAAAATCCCAAATACAAAATCTAACAGCACACCTAAAGGAAATAGAAGCAGAACAGCAAAGGCAGCCTAAACCCAGCAGAAGAAGAGAAATAATAAAGATCAGAGCAGAAATAAACAATATAGAATCTAAAAAAACGGTAGAGCAGATCAACGAAACCAAGAGTGGGTTTTTTGAAAAAATAAACAAAATTGACAAACCTCTAGCCAGGCTTCTCAAATAGAAAAGGGAGATGACCCAAATAGATAAAATCATGAATGAAAATGGAATTATTACAACCAATCCCTCAGAGATACAAACAATTATCAGGGAATACTATGAAAAATTATATGCCAACAAATTGGACAACCTGGAAGAAATGGACAAATTCCTAAACACCCACACTCTTCCAAAACTCAATCAGGAGGAAATAGAAAGCTTGAACAGACCCATAACCAGCGAAGAAATTGAATCGGTTATCAAAAATCTCCCAACAAATAAGAGTCCAGGACCAGATGGCTTCCCAGGGGAGTTCTACCAGACGTTTAAAGCAGAGATAATACCTATCCTTCTCAAGCTATTCCAAGAAATAGAAAGGGAAGGAAAACTTCCAGACTCATTCTATGAAGCCAGTATTACTTTGATTCCTAAACCAGACAGAGACCCAGTAAAAAAAGAGAACTACAGGCCAATATCCCTGATGAATATGGATGCAAAAATTCTCAATAAGATACTAGCAAATCGAATTCAACGGCATATAAAAAGAATTATTTACCATGATCAAGTGGGATTCATTCCTGGGCTGCAGGGCTGGTTCAACATTCGCAAATCAATCAACGTGATACATGACATTAACAAAAAAAAAAAAAAAGAGAGAAGAACCATATGATCCTGTCAATCGATGCAGAAAAGGCCTTTGACAAAATCCAGCACCCTTTCTTAATAAAAATCCTTGAGAAAGTCGGGATAGAAGGAACATACTTAAAGATCATCAAAGCCATTTATGAAAAGCCCACAGCTAACATCATCCTCAATGGGGAAAACCTGAGAGCTTTTTCCCTGAGATCAGGAACACGACAGGGATGCCCACTCTCACCGCTGTTGTTTAACATAGTGCTGGAAGTTCTAGCATCAGCAATCAGACAACAAAAGGAAATCAAAGGCATCCAAATTGGCAAAGATGAAGTCAAGCTTTTGCTTTTTGCAGATGACATGATATTATACATGGAAAATCCGATAGACTCCACCAGAAGTCTGCTAGAACTGATACATGAATTCAGCAAAGTTGCAGGATACAAAATCAGTGTACAGAAATCGGTTGCATTCTTATACACTAATAATGAAGCAACAGAAAGACAAATAAAGAAACTGATCCCATTCACAATTGCACCAAGAAGCATAAAATACCTAGGAATAAATCTAACCAAAGATGTAAAAGATCTGTATGCTGAAAACTATAGAAAGCTTATGAAGGTAATTGAAGAAGATTTAAAGAAATGGAAAGACATTCCGTGCTCATGGATTGGAAGAATAAATATTGTTAAAATGTCAATACTACCCAAAGCTATCTACACATTCAATGCAATCCCAATCAAAATTGCACCAGCATTCTTCTCGAAACTAGAACAAGCAATCCTAAAATTCATATGGAACCACAAAAGACCCCGAATAGCCAAAGTAATTTTGAAGAAGAAGACCAAAGCGGGAGGCATCACAATCCCAGACTTTAGCCTCTACTACAAAGCTGTAATCATCAAGACAGCATGGTATGGACACAAAAACAGACACATAGACCAATGGAATAGAATAGAAACCCCAGAACTAGACCCACAAACGTATGGCCAACTCATCTTTGACAAAGCAGGAAAGAACATCCAATGGAAAAAAGACAGTCTCTTTAACAAATGGTGCTGGGAGAACTGGACAGCAACATGCAGAAGGTTGAAACTAGACCATTTTCTCACACCATTCACAAAAATAAACTCGAAATGGATAAAGGACCTGAATGTGAGACAGGAAACCATCAAAACCTTAGAGGAGAAAGCAGGAAAAGACCTCTCTGACCTCAGCCATAGCAATCTCTTACTCGGCACATCCCCAAAGGCAAGGGAATTAAAAGCAAAAGTGAACTACTGGGACCTTATGAAGATAAAAAGCTTCTGCACAGCAAAGGAAACAACCAACAAAACTAAAAGGCAACCAACGGAATGGGAAAAGATATTTGCAAATGACATATCGGACAAAGGGCTAGTATCCAAAATCTATAAAGAGCTCACCAAACTCAACACCCGAAAAACAAATAACCCAGTGAAGAAATGGGCAGAAAACATGAATAGACACTTCTCTAAAGAAGACATCCGGATGGCCAGCAGGCACATGAAAAGATGCTCAACGTCGCTCCTTATCAGGGAAATACAAATCAAAACCACACTCAGATATCACCTCACGCCAGTCAGAGTGGCCAAAATGAAGAAATCAGGAGACTATAGATGCTGGAGAGGATGTGGAGAAACGGGAACCCTCTTGCACTGTTGGTGGGAATGCAAATTGGTGCAGCCGCTCTGGAAAGCAGTGTGGAGGTTTCTCAGAAAATTAAAAATAGACCTACCCTATGACCCAGCAATAGCACTGCTAAGAATTTACCCAAGGGATACAGGAGTACTGATGCATAGGGGCACTTGTACCCCAATGTTTATAGCAGCACTCTCAACAATAGCCAAATGATGGAAAGAGCCTAAATGTCCATCAACTGATGAATGGATAAAGAAATTGTGGTTTATATACACAATGGAATACTACGTGGCAATGAGAAAAAATGAAATATGGCCTTTTGTAGCAACATGGATGGAACTGGAGAGTGTGATGCTAAGTGAAATAAGCCATACAGAGAAAGACAGATACCATATGGTTTCACTCTTATGTGGATCCTGAGAAACGTAACAGAAACCCATGGGGGAGGGGAAGAAAAAAAAAGAGGTTAGAGTGGGAGAGAGCCAAAGCATAAGAGACTGTTAAAAACTGAGAACAAACTGAGGGTTGATGGGGGGTGGGAGGGAGGGTAGGGTGGGTGATGGGTATTGAGGAGGGCACCTTTTGGGATGAGCACTGGGTGTTGTATGGAAACCAATTTGACAGTAAATTTCATATATTAAAAAAATAAATAAATTTAAAAAATAAAATGTTTTTAAAAAGTTGTAGTAATTAAAACTGTGTGATACTGGTACAAATATAGGCACATAGATCAATGGAACAAAACAGAAAACCCAAAAGTGAACTCACAACTATATGGTCAATTAATCTTGACAAAGCAGGAAAGACTATCCAATGGGAAAAGGACAGTCTCTTCAAAAAATACTATTGGAAAAACTGGACAGCAACATGCAAAATACTGAAACTGGACCACTTTCTTTCACCCATACAGAAGAATAAATTCAAAATGGATTAAAGACCTAAATGTGAGACCTGAAACCATAAAAATCTTAGAGGAGAACATAGGCAGTAAATCTCTGATATCATCTGTAGCAAATTCTTTCAAGATATATCTCCTGAGGCCTGGGAAACAAAAGCAAAAATAAACTATTGGGACTTGATGAAAATAAAAACTTTTTCACAGTGAAGGAAACAATCAACAAACTAAAAGGCAGCCTAGGAATGGGAGATTTTTGCACATGACATATCCAATAAAGGGTTAGTATCCAAAATGTATAAAGAACTGACACAACTTGACACACACAAACCAAATAATCCAGATAAAAAATGGACAGAAGTCATGAACAGATACTTTTCCAAAGAAGACATGCAGATGGCCAACAGACACATGAAAAGTTGCTCAACATCACTAATCATCAAGGAAATGCCAATCAAAACTACAATGAGACATCACCTCACACCTGTCAGAATGGGCAAAATCAACAACACAAGAAACAACAGTCATTGAGGAGAATGTAGAGAAAAAGAGACACTCGTGCACAGTTGGTGGGAATGCAAACTTGTGCAGCCTCTGTGGCAATTAGTATGGAGGTTTCTCAAAGTGTTAAAAATAGAACTACCTTATGATCCAGCAAGCACACTACTGGGTATTTACCCAAGGAATACAAGAACCCTAATTCAAAGGGATACATGCACCCCTATATTTATAGCAGCATTATTTACAGTAGCCAAGATATGGAAGTAGCCCCAGTTTTCACTGATTGATGAATGGATAAAGAAGATGTGATATGCATATATATAATGGGATAGTATCCAGCCATTAACAAGGATGAAATATTGCCATTGCCATTTGCAAAGACATGGATGGAACTAGAGAGGATAAATGCCAAGTAAAATAAGTCAGTCAGAGAAAAACAAATACTATATGATTTTACTCATATGTGGAATTGAAGAAACAAGCAAAAGGAAAAAAATAAGAGAGAGAGAGAGAGAGAGAGAGAGAGAGAGAGAAAGCAAGAAACAGACTCTTAATTATAGAGAACAATCTGATGGTTACCAGAGGGGAGAGCGTTGGGGAATGGGTTAAATATGTGATCAGGATTAAGGAGTGCACTTGTCAGGATGGGCACAGGGTGATGTATGGAAGTATTGAATTACTATATTGTATACCTGAAACTAATATAATACTGTATGCTAAATAAGTGGAATTAAAATTAAAATTAAATAAAAATAATTTCTTCAAATGAACATAATCATTTTGATGAAGCAAAATAATTTTTTTAATTTATTATTTTTATATCGGGTATATTTACAGTGTTATGTTAGTTTTAGGTGTACAATATAGTGATTTAACAATTCTGTACATTACTCATTGCTCATCATGATAATAGAACTTTTTTTGGTAAGTGTACTCTTTTTTATTTACCCTAAAAAGTTTCACAATATGGTAAAAGTGACAAGCATGAAAAGTCATTGGCATATTCTAGGAAAGCATATAATTTTTAATACCTTCACCTTCCATAAGACTTCTATACTCATACAACAACCACCACCTCACATCAGTTTCTTTTTCTTTTTTCTTTTCTTTTCTTTTTTCTTTTTTCTTTATTTTTAACTTGTTTTATTTTTTATTTTTAAAAATTTACATCCAAGCATAAGAGACTCTTAAAAACTGAGAACAAACTGAGGGTTGATGGGGGGGTGGGAGGGAGGGGAGGGTGGGTGATGGGTATGGAGGAGGGCACCTGTTGGGATGAGCACTGGGTGTTGTATGGAAACCAATTTGACAATAAATTTCATATTAAAAAAATTTACATCCAAATTAGTTAGCATATAGTGCAACAATGATTTCAGGAGTAGATTACTTAATGCCTTTTACCCATTTAGCCCATCGCCCCTCCCACAACCCCTCCAGTAATCCTCAGTTTGTTCTCCATATTTATGAGTCTCTTCTGTTTTGTCCCTGTCCCTGTTTTTGTATTATTTTTGTTTCCCTTCCCTTATGTTCATCTGTTTTGTCTCTTAAAGTCCTCATATGAGTGAAGTCATATGATTTTTGTCTTTCTCTGACTAATTTCACTTAGCATAATACCCTCCAGTTCCATCCATGTAGTTGCAAATGGCAAGATTTCATTCTTTTTGATTGCTGAGTAATACTCTATTGTGTGTGTGTGTATATATATATACCATATCTTCTTTATCCATTCATGCATCGATGGACATTTGGACTCTTTCCATACTTTGGCTATTGTTGATAGTGCTGCTATAAACATGGGGGTGCATGTGTCTCTTTGAAACAGCACACCTGTATCCCGTGGATAAATGCCTAGTAGTGCAATTGCTGGGTCGTAGAGTAGTTCTATTTTTATTTTTTTGAGGAAACTTTATATACTGTTTTCCAGAGTGTCTGCACCAGCTTGCATTCCCAGGTAAGTGTGCTCTTGATCCTCTTTATCTATTTCACCCATACCCCACCACTCTGGCAGCCATCAGTTTGTTCTCTATAGTTAAGAGTCTTTCTTTTGTTTGTCTCTCTCTAAAAAACATGAACTATTGACTTATTGTTTTAGTTAGAATGTCTAACAGAAAATATAACTCTAAAATACCTATAATTAAATATATTAAAGATATAATTATAATAAATTAAATAATTAAAGATATAATAATTAAAGATAAATTGTATTATATAATATGTTATGAGGTAGGATGGCTCCAGTGTTTGCTAATTTAACTGCTCAACAACGTCATCAAGGACCCGAGAATCTTGTTATCTTTCTGTTCTGCCACCCTCAGCTTCCTGAGGCTAGTCCCCTCATAGTTGCAATGTGGTTTCTCAAGTTCTGTGTATCACATTCAGTCATGCAACATCAAAAGGAAGAGTCTGGACTGTCTTTTTTATGTGCCTCTCAGAGTAAGGACACATCCAAAACCTTTCTTGGAAGATACTTGGTAGACCTTTTCCCATATCACATGACCATAAGGTAGCATAAATCCCTTAGATCAGGATTGGTAAACTACCACTAGTGGGCCAAATCCAGCCTGTTGCCTGCTTTTGTACAGGATGTGAGCTAACAGTAGGTCTACATTTTTCGAGAGATGAAAAAAATCAAAGGAAGAATAAAGTTTTGTGACATATGAAAATCACATGAAATTCAAATTTCAGTCTCTAATGAATGTCCAGTTTCAACATGGAGATGTTGAGAGCTAGAAAGATGTCACTCTTAACCCTTATCAGAAAAAGCTGGAGGCACCTGGGTGGCTCATTTGGGTTAAGCGTCAAGTCTTGATTTTGGCTTAGGTCATGATCTCATGGTTCTTGAGGTCAGGTCCGCTTCAGGCTCTGTGCTGAACATGAAGGCTGCTGGGGATTCTCTCTCTCCCTCTCTCTCCCTCTGCCCCTCCCCCGCTCCTCTCTCTCTCTCTCTCAAAATAAATAAATAAAATATTAAAAAATGAAAAAAGCTGGCAAGAAGTAAGAACATTAAACTAGAAGTTTTGATGAATTGCTGGGGGCAATTGCTGGAGTGTGAGCCAGCATGAGAGTATGGATCTCGTGGGAGTGACAGGGGCATTATTGCTGCATTTTCATCCAGGAATTCCCCCACCACAGGTTCTATATATAGAATGAGAAGAATCCAAAGAAAGTGCACAAACACTCTCTCTCTCCCTCTGGTGCTGGCTGGAGGAAGGGAACATCAGTCATTTCAAAATCCAAAATCCATTCAGACTCTTTCCCCTATCTCCATTATGGAACAAACAGCTTAATGTGCAATGGGAAGGGATTCTATGGAAAGCCCTGATAGGGAAATCACAACTGAGATGTTTAAGAGTTTGGAATAAATCTGTGCCCCTCTCATCAAACACTGATCTCCTTTTTAGTAGCACATCATGGTTTGCTCTGGTGGAGACTGAATACCTGATCTTAGGCATACAACATCCTTAGGCACACAACCTAAGCTGCTTGTCATTATTTTTTTTCTGATCTACCAAGCAGTAAAATTGGTGTTCCCACAAATATTCCATAATGAAAGGGAAATAGAGATCTAAGGAAGAAACATGCGCACAGAACTCTCAAAATGGTCCCAGATTTTGGGACTGTTTGTATACTCCTAGAATACTCACCAATGCACCCAACTACAGAGGAGGCTCTCAATAAGCAGGTGGACCAGATGCACCATCCTATGAACATCAGTCAACCTCCCTTCTCAGCCAACCCAGCACTTGCTAAATGGACTAATGAACAAAAGTCCAACTCCCCCCTCCTAAGTCTGAATTGGTCTTTGCTGAGTGACCATGTTGTTAACCCAGATTGCTTGTCATAACCTTTCAATGAGGGATTATGGCTCAAGAGGACAAACCAGCTACACAGTGGCATGTTGATTATGCTAGACCCCTTCCCTCATGGAGCAGGCAGTGATTTGTTGTCTCTGTAATGTCTAATTATTCTGTAAACATACCTACCTCCCTTGCTCACTGTGCTTATGCAAATTTCACTATCCATGGGTTTATTGAATACCTTATCCATTATGACAGGTACATAGAAAGATGTCACTGACGAAGAAACTTATCTTACAGAAGAAAAAGTCAGGTAAGGAACTGACGTGCACTGGTGTTACCACATTTCCCATCAACCAAAACCAACTAGCTTTATAGAATGGGAAGGATAGTTGTGCCTCAGTTGGTAGGCAGCATCTTGTTAAGACAGGATGCCATTCTACAGTAACTGATAAATATATGGTGCTTTTATTTCATAGCTAGAACACAGGCACCAAGGAACCAGAGGATGTAAATAGGAGTGATCCTTCTTACTATTATACTTAATGCATCACTTGTAAAAATGTTGCTTCCTGTTTCTGCGATTCTGAACTCTATCAGTTTAGAGGTTTTAATACTGAAGAAAGGAATGCTTCCCCTGAGGTATATTTGACAACAGCCACGTTGTCATTTCAAGCTTCTCATGCTGCTGGGAAGACAAGCCAGAAAAAGGAAGGGACTTACCGATTAGGTTGGAATGACTGACTCTATCAAGGTGAAACAGGATTGCTACTACCCAATGGGGTATGGTTGAGTATGGTTGCTCCCCTGCCAGCAAATCTTCTGGGGCACTTTCTGCTACTACTGTGTCCAGAAGTAAAAGCTAGTGGAAGACTAAAACAACTCCATGTAGACAGGCCCACCAATAGCTCAAAATTTAGAATGGGTAATGGGGAAGGGAAATCATAAATACCAACCCCAGCCTCCTGGCCAGTTGTAAAAATGAATATTTACATTTTCACTTAAATATTATACTTCATGTTTTACACATACATATGTCTATATTTACATATATTTAAATATTTTTTTAAACTCTCCTCCATTGCTCTATGTAGAAGTGATGGATGTGATAGTGAATGCTATTATTTAGTCCATGGATTACAGAATATATGGATCAGCATGGAAGTGGGGAAAGAAGGTTATCATGCAGAGATCCTAGACTTGGATCTGGGTGTAGAAACTGATGAGACTTCAGTTGACTCTAGGGGAAAGGGCTGAGTGTGCTTTCAGTTGTACATGGAACAGTTGCATTATGTAAGGGGGCATTTTTTGAAATTGCAGGTATAGGAAGGTGGTTATTGGGCAGATGAGGATGGGCCTATGGTGGGCAGCTATCGTTTCTTGTCTGTATAGTATACTTCCTTTAGTAATAACTCCTCCTTTTTCCTGTGAAAAACTATCCCATCCCAAAAATTACATCACTCTTTTTTAATGTTTATTTATTTTTGAGAGAGAGAGAGAGAGAGAGAGCAAGTTGGGGAAGGGCAGAGAGTGAGGGAGATAGAGAATCTGAAGCAGGTTCCCCACTGTCAGCACAAAGCTGGATATGGGGCTTGAAACCACCAACCATAGTTCAACACAGGACTGTGGCTCAATACAGAACCATTGAAGCACTGTGGTTCAGCACAAAGTTGGATATGGGGGCAAGAACCCACCAACTCTTGATGAAACTACCCATTAAAGCCTCTTATTTACCATGCTGAAGGACTGAGCATGTGATCTAGTTTAGGCCAATAAAATTCTCTCTCTCAAGAACTTGAATCTTGGGTGTAATCACACAAAAATAGGAAAATTATTATAGGAGCAAACCTCTCTCAACAGTGGCATCCTGTTCATTAGAACTGATTACCGAGATCCTACAAGTTGTCCTGGTTCTTGTCTTTTCTCAGGTTCAGTTGTTAAGCTTTTCTTTGATTCTGTGAGTTATCTCATTCTTCTTTCAGTAAATTCCCTTTTTTTATTTTGTTAAAATAAATCGGGTTTGGTGGCTTGTAATCAAGGGATCTTAACCAATACCCCATTATATATTGCTGAATGAAAAAGATAAGTCATAAAGCAGTATGAAGGAGAGTAGATCAAGATGGAGGACTAAGCACATGATCCAGCATCTTCCTCCTACTCTATTTGGAAATTATAGAAATGATATATATATTTTTAAGTTTATTTATTTGTTTTGAGGGAGACAGAGAGATAATCCCAAGCAGGCTCCTTGCTGTCAGCACAGAGCCTGATGCAGGGCTCAGTCTCATGAACTGTGAGATCATGACCTGAGGTGAAATCAAGAGTTGGACACTGAACTGGCTGAGCCACCAGGAGCACCAGAAATTACATATTTCTAAAATAAATAAATGTAGTGCTTGAAAACTGAAATAGATACTCCCAGAAGATCTAGAATTATGAGGAATCTGTGAAAGAGAGAAGGCAAATGTGATTGGAAAGATGAAGGAAACCAAATACTTGAATCACAAAATCAGGCAACAAATGCTACAAAAGGTGGAGGCATCATGGGGCACCTGGATGGCTCAATCTGTTAAGCATCCGACTCTCGGTTTGGGCTCAGGTCATGATCTCATGGTTTTGTGAGTTCAGGCCCTGCATCAGGCTCTATTCTGATGGTGCCGAGCCTGCTGGGGATTCTCCCTGTCCCTCTCTCTCTGTCCCTCCACTGCTCACGTTGTCTCTGTCTCTCTCAAAATAAATAAACAAACTTTAAAAAAAATTTTAAAAATTAATAAAGCAAAAGGTGGAGGCATCTTGAAGAAGGGGGGTGTTTCAAATTCAGATATAATAGAAACATAGCAAAAGAGAGTCAAGGGTGAAGGATGAAACAAGGGCAGCTGTGTGAGCTGAAGCCCTTGGGATGCAGAGATAAGGTAGTACCTAGGCAACTGATGTCCCCTGGAAGGCAAGGAATTTTCCTACCCCCAGAGGACTACCTAGGGGTGCACTCTGTCCATCAGCATGTGGACCATATCCATCCCACCCAACACTGAGTGCAGGCTTTGGTCAACACAATGTAGCACTCATGCAAGGTGCAGAGAAATTTTTAAAACAGCATATAGTATGATTCTATCTATTTGAACCTTGTGAAAGAGAAAAAAAACCTCACTAAACTTACTTATGGAGAGTATACGTACATTTTATATGTATAACAAAAGGTCTGGGAGAATATACAACAACCTGTTAACAACTGTTACTCCTTAGAGGTGATCAGAAAACTACTGCCTTTTTCCTTTATGGGGTTCCTTATTGTTCAGATTTTTAAAGAAGAATAAGCATTGTTTTTAAAGGTTTCTTTCATTTTTTCCCATACAATTATTTTGTTGAGATATATTCACATATCAAAAAATTCATCCTTTTAAAGTGTAAAATTTAATGATTTTTTGGTGTATTTACAAGGTTGTGCAACCATCACCAATAACTAATTCAGGGTATTAAATGTTCTAGAATATTTTCTTCATCCCATAAGGAAACCCCATACCACTTAGCATTCACTACCCACTTCTCCTTCCTCTAGACCCTGGCAATCGCTTCTTGTCTCTATAGACTTGCTTTTTCTGTACATTATATATAAATGAAATCATACAACATGTGGCCTTTTATGTTGGCTTCTGTTACTTTGCATGTTTTTAAGATTTATCCGTGTTATATTATATACCAATACTTCATTCTTTTTTATGGTTGAATCATGTTAAATTCCATGGGTATATCACATTTTGTTTATCTGTTTGTCAATTGGTGTACATTTGTTTTTTTTCCACTTTGGGGCTATTATGAATAATGCTGCTATGAACATTGTGCATATGTTTTCAGTTCTTTTGACTATACGCCTAGGAGTGGAATTTCTGGGTCATATGGTAACTCTATGTTGTACCACTTAAGACGTTGCTGAACTGTTTTTTAAAGCAGTTGCACCATTTCCATTCCCACCAGCAATGTATGAGGGTTCTGATTTCTCCACATCCTTGCCAACAGTTGTTATTATCCAACATATTCATATTTGTAATTAAAATAGTCTAAGGGCACCTGGGTGGCTTAGTAGGTTGAGCGTCCAACTTTGGCTCAGGTCAGATCATGATCAACGGCTCATGAGTTCGAGCCCTGCATCAGGCTCTGTGCTGACAGTTCAGAGCCTGGAGCCTGCTTCAGATTCTATGTCTCCCTGTCTCTCTCTGCCCTTCCCCGCTTGTGCTCTGTCTCTATCTTTCTCTCTCAAAAATAAATAAACATTTAGAAATTTTAAAGAAAAATAAAATAAAATAAGATAGTCTATAGTCGACACTTCTTAGGAATACTTTGGGAATCACCCTGGATACATGTGATTAGACTGGGAGTGGGCATCTGATCCAAACAGAACCAAGAATCCTTTTCCCTGCAGCCCTTGGAATTGAGACTAAGAGATTTCATCTCAGTCTGAAAGCTCTCTTAAACAATGGAGGAGATGGAAACTCTAAAACTGTTGGTAATCATTTCCCAACAGGTAGACTAGGAAGCAGTGAGAATCAATTGGCAACAAGAGAGAGAAGAATGAAACAAATATATATTGAGAAGCAGAGATTAGCGATGGAAAGAAATTACTTCCTGGGTGTTTAAGACTTTGTTTCCTGAGGTCTGGTTTCATTTTTCCTTTGGATTTCTCAAGCCACTCTTACATCTTTATAAAGTATCCTCTTTCTTGTATAAGCTAATCCTAGTTTGTTTCTGTTACTTCAACTACAAGAACATTAACCAATACAGAAATAAAACATGAAAAATAACAAAAAGGGGTTTTATAAAACAAAAACAACAGCATCTTTACATAACCAAAGACAGGAAAATAAGTCATTGTCTTTCTTTTTTCCCTTTCTCTGGATCCACTCCATTCTCCTGCTTCTTTCTGCAAATCAGATTCTTCCTCTCCCTCAGAGCCTCACTGCTCCACCATAATTTGAACTTGCAGGTTTGCAATAATGGTGATTCCCACCTTGACTCTAAATGACCTTTTGCTTCAAATGCCCAGAGCTCTCTCCCTTGACCAGTCTCTCAAGGTCCCATTTCCAGTTCTCTGAATAACCCGATATGTTCAGTTTTGGGGCATGGTCCATAGAGCCAGGTGTTTGGGGACATTTTCCATGGTCTGTGCACAGAAAATTTTTTCTACAAAGCAGGATTGGGCATGGGGGAAATAAATGTGTATGCCTTCTGAGTCCCTGACTATCTGGGAATGTCTTTTTTTCTACCCTCATACATGAGTGATAACTTGGTGGGATATAGAGTTCTTGGATCACAACTTTGGCTTCCCCTAAACTCTATAGATAATGCTCAGTTCTCACATTTTATGATGTGGAAGAGAAATCTGATGGTGGCCTAATTTTTTTTCTATTTGTGGTTAACCTACTCTTTTCCTTCTGGATTCTTATAGGATTTCATTCCTTACTCATGAAATTCTTTCATGTGGTTTTTCTTTTGACTCATTATCATCATCTTTTTTTTAATTTTTAGATTATAAAAGAATTTCTTTAACTTTTATTCTAAGTAACTGACTTTTTGCTGCAATATCCAATGTACTGTTCACTATCACCATTATGTTTTCAAATTCAGCAATTATGTTTTTCATCTGAAATTAAGCTTCAATTGTTCCCTCTGTAGAAATGGAATGTCCTCTCAAAGCTCATTGAGAATACTAATTTACAATTTTCTAAAGTTATCACCTATTCATCCCATCAAGTCTATTTCAAAGGTAAACATTTCCTTGGAGTGGTCTTCTCTCTAAAATTTTTTGAATTGTTTTCACAAGATCATTACTGGTCTCTGACTGGTAATTCTGAAGAGGGAGCCTATGTTTGTCTCTTCCTGACATTTGAGACAGATTCCCTCTGAGATGATATCTTAGACAAAGAAGAAAATTGAAAGCTTGTATTTTCTGTAGTTTTATTTTATTGTATTGGGGGAATTCAATTAAGACATGAAGAGTATGGAATGAACTACCAAAATGTAGTCATATATTAGGGAGGTTAAGCATTTTGTCAAATGACTAGTTTTTTGCCCCAGCTATTCTATGTGCCAGCAACATGGTGGGTGGTGCCCAATGTCTCTCTTGATTTGAATTTTTCCCTAGAGTGATCTTTTATTCCACTCTCGCCTCAGGCTCCTGCTGTCTGAGATTTAGAGCTCTTGTATTGGGTCCTAAGTGCAATTTCCCATGGAAAATAGGGAGCCCACAGTGCAAGGAAGTTCCTGACGTGCCAATGATAATTGTGACAGCCTGCATCTAGTTGGGGCACATCACACCTTCTCTAACTGGTTCACCTACCTATTTTAGAATCTTCCTATGGTAATGCCTCCCACTTTCCTCACCATCTGAAGCAAATGAAGGCTGGAGTCAGACTTGAGCCAGTTGGTCCACATGTGGGATGCTGAAACAGTTACCCCAGTTGTTTGGTTTTCTCCCTGGTATCTATCTTGTAGGCTGCCTCTGTTTCCAGTCTCAGCTGCTAACTTTGGACATTTCCAAAGCTCTTCTGAGAGAACAGTCCTCTTACTTATTACATGAACCTCTACTTTGTTTTGAGTTGAATTTAGGTTACTCACTGCTTTTATCTGACAGTCTTGTAGATGCTTTTAAAAGTTTCTAATCTATTCGTTGTTCACCTATAAAGAGGTTTTCCTATCTTTATAGTTCTTAGGTTGTTTCAATGGGATTATGAAAAGAAGGGACTTAAACACATGTGCTGAAATCACTACCTTTTATGCATTCTGAAGTGCTTGGAGATGAGTGTATTGATGTCTCTAGCACTTTGAAATGCATCAAAAAGTAATATGAGGGATACCTGGGTGGCACAGTCGGTTAAGCGTCTGACTTCAGCTCAGGTCATGATCTCATGGTTCATGAGTACGAGCCCCACATCAGGCTCCGTGCTGACAGCTCAGAACCTGGAGCTTGCTTCAGATTATGTGTCTCCCTCTCTCTCTGCCCTGATCCCACTCATGCTCTGTCTCTCTCTCAAAAATAAATAAACGTTAAATTAAAAAAAAGTAATATGAGTTGCTATAGATATGTGACAAAACAAATTTAGCTAAATATTAATTATAGAATCTAGATGGTGAATGAGTGTTCAATGTATCATTCTTATAATTTTTCTGTATGCTTGAAAAAACACAATAAATGTTGAAAATTTATTATTTTCAAACTAGAAGTTGATTCCTTTTTAAATGTTTATTTATTTATTTTTGAGAGAAAGAGAGAGCACAAGTAGGGGAGGGGCAGAGAGAGAGGAAGACACAGAATCCGAAGCAGGCTCTAGGCTCAAAGCTGTCAGCACAGAGCCCTACACGGGGCTTGAACTCACAAACTGTGAGATCATGACGTGAGCAGAATTCAGATGATTAACTGAGCCACCCAGGCATCCCTAGAAGTTGATTCTTAAACTTAACTTTGCCTCATTGTTTGGAGATCATTTTCAAGTAATTTTCACAAGGTACTGGTGATATATATTTTCTGAGCCTATGATTAATGTTTTGCCTTTTCAAGGACTTTTCTTCTTGTGTTATCCACTATTCTGCAGAACAGTATTTTTCTTTCAAGTAGATTATTGACATATTCTAGCTTTTCTAACCTCAAAATCCTCCTTTGAGTCTTTATCTGGATAATTTTCCACATTAGGGCTTTCCCACTCTGTTTTGTTCACAGATATATTCCCAGAGCCTAGAACAATACCCAGACTATATTAATCACTCAGTAACTATTTGCAGAGTGAATGAATGAATATCCCTGTTCTCCTTCACAGCCACCTCTCCAAAAATGGTTGTCTATGCTCTTCTTTATGGTTACCACCTCTTGATTTCCTTTTATTTGTCAGTTCATTCAAATTTGGCTTCCAACCTCATAATCCAACTTAAACTGCTTTGTCAATATGACAAGTGGATTCCATGTTGCCAAATCCAGTGGCTACCTTGCTGACTTCTAATTTCTGTTTCCATCATGATTTGGCACCATCTACTACTCCTTTCTTTTTGAAATGTTTTCCTTTCTCAACTTCTGTGACACCAGAGTCACAGAAGACTTGCAGGCTTGCTGCCTACATCACTAGCCTCTTCTTATAATTCTTTTATGACTTTTCTGCCTCTACATATTGGAGCTCCTCAGGACTTGGTCCTGGCTGTCTTCTCTTTCTATATGTTCTCCTTAAGTGACTTTCTTTAGTACCAAGGTTTTAATCTGAAGATTCCCAATTTAAATTCTCTAGCCTCGGCCACTCTTCCAGGCTCTAGATGTCTACATGACATCTCTGCTAGTTTTTTGGAACAGACATTTCAAATTTAACATGTTCAAAATGAAAATGCTGCTTCCCTTTCCCCTCCCCTTGAAAGCCATCCCTGCCCCAGACTCCTCCATCTCTGAAAATGCCAGATATTAAATGATTTCTGTTTGATTCCTTTCTTTTCCTTATCCCCCATTCCTAATCCAATAGCAAGTCCATTTAATTCTATTTCTAACATATATTTCAGATTTGTTGGTGTCTATCTGATTCTACTGCCATCACCTGTCCGGGAACAATGCAACAGTTTCCTAATAAATGTACATGCTCTATCCTTGCCTCTATATAAGCCAGGCTCTACAGAGCCAGAATGAACATTTAAAACTAGTTTCTGGACTTCCAGTTCTCCCAGATGGAATAGCTTATTCTTTCCAGGTCTTCGCTCTTACAACTAATAAATGCTGGATGTATGCAACAAACAAGCATATGAAGACTCTGAATGGTGGAAAGGAGATAAACTGCCTAGGGACCTTGGGACTTGAGGAACAACACAGTAGTGAGTCCCTTTGTTTCCTTAGTGCCTCCCCAATGTCCTGATTGGATAGAATACTGCAGAAGCCTCCAACTCTGAATTGCCAACAGGCCCAGACATAAAAAACTTCAAGAAAAGCCTGTTCCCCTAGCCAAAGGACCAGGAAAATAATGGCCTAACACCAGAAAACGTTTTGGCTTTTGTTATCAACCTATTCCCTTCAGGGATCTGCCATAGCTTCAGTCATCAAAAAATAGGAAAGAAAAAGTTTTCTTTGCATTTCTATCAGGAAAGGAAATCTTTCCAAGAAGCCTCAGAACAGACTTCTCAGGTCCATGCTTACTCCTTAGTTGTGAAGGAGGCTGCCAAAGTGAAGATTTAGCTCTCTCAGTTTATGTGATGAGAAGAAAGGGGCTGGGAATGATTTGGGATAGGAAACCAATAGTACTGGTCACACATTCTAAATTATGTTCTCCCACATTATTCTAAATAATGGCACTCTATTCTTTTCTTTATAGAAATGATTTCAGTTTTAAAGTATTTCTACATTTGTTTCTGTGCTAATTTATTCTAAGCACCACACAATACTTTTGGAGGGCTTCATGAGGGAAGGAAACATATTTAAATTTTTACCTTTTTATCCCCAGCACCTAGCATATTACCTGGTACAAAATATCTTACCTGAACTCAAAATATCTTGTGGAATAAATGAATGAAGTTGAGCATGCCTTTCTATTTCCTTTACATATGAAAGGCAATTTGGCTAAATATAAAATTTTGGAGTCACAGCCATTTCCATTCAAAACTGTAGACATAGATTTATTGTCTTCTGGCATTTAGTGTTACAGGGAAGATCAGCCTGATTTATAAACAAACATTTTTGTTTCTTAAGGAAACTTTTTATTTTGAACCAATTTAGATTCATAGGAAGTTAAAAAGGTAGTACAAAGAGGTTAAGTGTACCCTCACTCAGTTTCCCCAAATGACATTAGTATAAAGTATGTAGATATGTGTAGCCACCATTGCAATCAACACACAGTACTATTCCATAACCACAATCCCCTGATGCTATGCCTTTATAGATACATCCATCTGGCTGTTTGCAGCCATTAATCTGTTCTCCATCTCTGTAATTTTGTAATTTGAAGAATATGATATAAAAAGAATCATACAGTGTGTGACTCCTAGGTATTGACTTTGTTTCATTATCTACGCATCAATATTTTGCATATATCAATTTAATTGTTGAGCATTATACCATTATATGGCTGTATCAGAATTTGTTCAGCCATTCACTCATTGAAAGATACTTGGATTGTTTCCAGTACTTTTGCCATTAGGAATAAAGTGCTTATGAACATTTATGTACAGGTTTTTATGTGAATAAAAGTTTTCATTTTTCTGGGATTAATGTCCAAGAGTGCAATTCCTGAGTCACATAGTAATTGCATGTTTAGTTTTATAATAAAAAAACTATTTTTGAGAGTGGCTCTACCATTTTGAGAGTGGCTCTATCAGGATTGCATAAGAGATCCAGTTTTTCCACATCCTTGCCAGCATTTGGTTTGTCACTATTTTTTATTTTAGTTGTTTTAATAGGTAAGTAGTGGTACCCCTTTATGATTTTAATTTGCATTTGTTTAATGGTTGATGCTGTTCAATATATTTTCCTTTGCTTATGTGTCATCCATATATCATTTTTAGTAAAATGTCTCTTCATATCTTTTGCTTATTTTCTAATTGGATTATCTATTTTTTACTGCTGAGTTTTGAGATTTCTTTATGAATTTTAGATAGAAGTCGTTTATCAAATATGTGGTTTGAAAATATTTGTCCTAGTTTATAGTTTTTCTTTTTATCCTCTTAACAAGTTCTTTTGTAGAACAAAAGTTTTAAGTTTTGATAAAGTCCAATTTGTTGATATTTTTCTTTTATGGGTCATGTTTTTTTGTGTCAAGCCTAAGAACACTTCAACAAACCCTAGATTCTGAAGATTTTCTTCAATATTTTCTTCTGAAGTGATTATAATTTTACATTTTATATTTAAATCTATAAACCATTTTAGTTAATTTTTGTATAAAGTTTTGAGGTTTAGGTAGAAGTTCATCTATTTGCTTGTGGATATCCTATTGCTTCAGCACTTTTTGTTGAAGAGGCAATCTTTCCTCCATTGAATTTATTTTTCATCTTTGTCAAAAATAAGTTGACAGGACTTTTGTGGGTCTGTTTCTGGGTTTTCTATCTGTTCCATTGATCTATGTGTCTATCCTTCCACCAATAACACATAGTCTTGCTAATTGTAGCTATGTAATATGTCTTGAAATCAGGTGGAGTGGGTCCTCCTATTTTATTATTTTTTCCAAATTGTTTTAACTATTGTAGTTCCTTTGCCTTTACTTATATAAATTGTAGGGTAATATTGTTTATATGTACAAAAAAATCTTGCTGGGATTTTGATAAGAATTTCACTAAATATCTACCCTAATTTTAGGAAAATTGACATCTTCATTAAATCTTTCACAGTATTCTTACCATTTGTGTAGGTCTTTTTAAATTTTTGTATTTTATTAAAAATTTTTTTAACAATTATTTATTTTTGAGAGAGAGATGGGGAGGGGGAGGTGGAGACACACACACACACACACACACACACACACACAGAATCTGAAGCAGGCTCCAGGCTCTGAGCTGTCAGCACAGAGCCCAACACAGGGTTCAAACTCACAAACCGTGAGATCATGACCTGAGCCAAAGTCGGATGCTTAACCAACTGAGCCATTCAGGCACCCCTCCATTTATATAGGTCTTAAAATCTCATTCAGTGATGTTATATAGCTTTCAGTGTGTAATTCTTGCACTCTTTGTTAAAGTTTTTTCTGAGTATTTTATACTTTTTGATGCTTTCAAAACTGGAATTATTGTCTTAATTTATTTTTGAATTATTGCCAGTATATGGAAAAACAATTGATTTTTATATATGGATCTTGTATCCTGTGACCTTGGTGAACTTGCTTATTAGTTCTAATGATATTATAGATTATTCAGAATTTTATATATACAAGATCATATCATCTATGATACATGTGGTTTAACTTCTTCCTTTTCAATCTGGATGCTTTTTGTTTCTTTGGTTGCCTAATTACACTGGCTAGCACCTTCAGTACAATGTTGAACAGAAATGGCAAGAGTAGATATCCTTGTCTTTTTCTTTATCTTAGGGGTAAATACTCAGTCCTTCACCATTATGTATGATATTAGAGGTAGGGTTTTCATAATGACCTTTATCAGGTTCAAGAAGTTCCACTTTATTCCTAGTCTGCTGCATGTTTTTATTATGAAAGGGTGTTGTATTTTGTCAAATGAATTTATGTGTCTACTGTGATGACCATACGACTTTTGTTCTTCATTGCTTGATTTTTGTATATTAAACCAACCTTATCTTCCTGGGATAAATCCTACTTGGTCATGGTGTATAATCCTTTTTATTTGTTGCTAAATTCAGTTTGCTAGTATTTTGTTGAGTATTTATGCATCTATATTCTTAAGGGATATCGGTCTATAGTTTTCTTTCCTAATGATGTCATTGGTTTTAGCACCAGGTCTCATATAAGAAATGTTACCTCCAGAAATGAACTATTGGGACCACATCAAGATAAAAAGTTTCTGCACGGTGATGGAAACAATCAACAAAACTAAAAGGCAACCAATGGAATGGGAGAAGATATTTGTAAATTACATATCTGATAAAGGGTTAGTATCCAAAATCTAAATGACATATAAATCTATGTCAATCTAAAAACTTATCAAATTCAACACCCCAAAAAACAAATAACCCAGTTAAGAAATGGGCAGAAGACATGGCTAGACACTTTTCTGAGTAAGACATCCAGATGGCTAACAGACACATGAAAAGATGCTCACCACCACTCATTACCAGGGAAATACATATCAAAACCACAATGAGGTACCACCTCACACCTGTCAAGAATGGCCAAAATTAACAACTCAACAAACAACAGATGTTGACAAGAATGAGGAGAAAGGGGAACCCTTTTGCACTGTTGGTGGGAATGTTGACAGGCATAGTCACTCCAGAAAACAGTATGGAGGTTCCGCCCCAAAATTAAAAATAGAACCACCTTGTAAACCAATAATTGCACTAGTAGGCATTTATCTAAGGATACACAAATGCTGATTTCAAGGGGCACATGCACCCCAATGTTTATAGCAGTGCTATCAACAATAGCCAAATTATAGAAAGAGCTCAAATATCCATCAACTGATGAATGGATAAAGAAGACGTGGTAGATATATACAATGGAATACTACTCAGCGATCAAAAAAATAAAATCTTGCCATTTGCAATAGCATGGATGAAACTAGAGTGTATTATGCTAAGTGAAGTAAGTCAATCAGAGTAAGGCAAATATATGATTTCACTCATATGTGGAATTTAAGAAACACAACAGATGACCATAGGGGAAGGGAAGGAAAAATAAAAACAGAGGGAGGCAAACCATAAGAGACTCTTAAATACACAGAACAAATTCTCAGTTTTTCTCCATTGAGTAAGATATTACCTGTGGATTCTTCATGTATGGCCTTTATTATATTGAGGTATGTTCTCTCCTTGCTGAGAGTTTGTATCATGAATGCATGCTGAATTTTGTCAAATTCTTTTTCTGTAGCTATTGAAATGATCATATGATTTTTTAAAAAAATTTTTGATGCTTATTTATTTTTGAGGGAGAGAGAGAGAGCACGAACATGTGGGGGTGGGGAGAGGGGCATGGAGAGAGAGGGAGACACAGAATCCAAAGCAGTCTCCAGGCTCTCAGCTGTCAGCACAGAGCCCTATGCGGGGATCAAACTCGTGACCTCAAGATCATGACCTAAGCTGAAGTCGGATGCTTAACCGACTGAGCCACCCAGGCGCCCCTGATCGTATGATTTTTATTCTTTGTTTTGTTGATGTAGTGTATTATGTTGATTGATTTGTGAATATTGAACCACATTTGCATCCCCAGAACAAATTCCACTCAATTGTGGTGAATGAACCTTTTAATATATTGTTGAATGCAGTTTGCTAATACTTTGTTGCATATTTTCGTATCTATGTTCATTGGGGATATTGGCCTTTAGTTTTCTTTGTTATCTTTGTCTGGTTTTGGTATCAGGGTAATGCTGGCCTCATAGAATATATTTGGAAGCTTTCCTTTATCTTCTTTTTTTTTCTTTGTAATAGTTTGAGGAAAATACACAGTATTTTTTCTTTAAATGTTTGGTAGAATTCACCTGTGTGTCTATATGGTCCTGAACTTCTATTTTTTGGTAGTTTTTTTAAATAGACAATTCTATTTCGTTACTAGCAATTGGCCTGTCCATATTTTCTATTTATATGCTTCTAGGAATTTATCCATTTCTTCTAGGTTGTCCAATTTGTTGGCATATAATTTTTCAAAGTATTTTCTTGTAATTATTTGTATTTCTGTGGTGTTAGTTGTTGCCCCTCTTTTGTTTCTGATTTTATTTATTTGGATTCTTTCTCATTTTGTTCTTCATGAGTCTGGCTAAGGGTTTGTCAATTTTGTTTATCTTTTCAAAGACCCAGCTTTGTTTCATTGATTTTGTTTAAAAAAATTGTTTTAGTCTCTGTCATTTATTTCTGTTTTGATTTTTATTATTACCTTCATTCTACTCATCTTTGACTTTATTTGTTCTTCTTTTTCTAGTTTCTTTAGGTATAAGGTTAGACAGTTTGAGCCTTTTCTTGTTTCTTGAAGTAGGCCTGAATCACTATATGTTACCCTTCTAGAACCACTTTCACTGTGTCCCAAAGATTTTTGACTATTGTGTTTTCATTTTCATTTGTTTCCATGTATTTTTTAATTTCTTATTTGATTGCTTGATTGACCATTTGGTTGTTGGTTATTTTTGTTTGCTTGTTTCAGGTTTTTATTTGTATTCTACTTAGTTAACATATAGTGTAATACTGGTTTCAGGAGTAGAATTTAGTGATACACCACTTACATATAACATACAGTGTTCATCACAAGTGTCCTCTTTAATATCCATCACAATTTAGCCTGTGTCCCACCCACCTCCTCTCCAGCAACCTTCAGTTTGTTCTCTGTCATTAAGAGTCTCTTATGGTTTGCCTTCCTCCCCCTTTTTTCTTTCTCCTATGTTCATCTGTTTTGTTTCTTATAGTCTACATATGAATGAAATCATAGGTATATGTCTTTCTCTGACTAATTCCATGTAGCATAATACTCTCTAGCTCCTTCCATGTTGTTCCAAAAGGCAAGATTTCATCTTTTCTTTTTTTTCTTTTTAATTTTTTAATGTTTATTTATTTATTTTGGAGAGAGAGAGAGAGAGAGAGAGCAAGTGGGCAGAGGGGCACAGAGAGAGGGAGATAGGATATGAAGCAGGCCCTGCACTCACAGCAGAGAACCCATATGTGGGGCTTGTACTCACGAACCACAAGATCGTGACCTGAGCCAAAGTCAGACACTTAACTAACTGAGCCACCCAGGCGCACAAGATTTCATTCTTTCTAATGGCTGAGTAATATTCCATTGTATATATAAACACAATATCTTCTTTATCCATTCATCAGTTAATGGACATTTGGACTCTTTCAATAATTTGACTATTATTGATAATGATGCTATAAACATCAGATGCGTGTGTCCCTTTGAATCAGTATTTTTGCATCCCTTGGGTAAATACATAGTAGTGTAATTGCTGAGTCATAAGGTGGTCCTAGTTTTAACTTTTTGAGAAACCTACATACATTTTCTAGAGTGGCTGTACCAGTTTGCGCTCCCACCAACAGTGCAAGAGGGTTCCCCTTTCTCCATATCCTCGCCAATACCTGTTGCTTACTGTGTTGTTAGTTTTAACCATTCTGACAGGTGTGAGGTGGTATCTCGTTGTTTTGATTTCTATTTTCATGATAATGAATGATGTTGAGCATCTTTTCATGTGTCTGTTAGCCATATGGATGTCTTCTTTGAAAAAAGTCTATTCATGTCTTCTGCACATTTCTTCACTGGATTATTTGTTCTTTGGTTGTTGAATTTGATTAGTTCTTTATAGATTTTGTATACTGACCCTTTATGAGATATATCATTTGCAAATATCTTTTCCCATTCCGTGGGTTGCCTTTTAGTTTTGTTGATTGTTTCCTTTGTTGTGCAGAGGCTTTTCATCTTGATGAAGTCCCAATAATTCATTTTTGCTTTTCTTTCCCTTGCCTCTGGAGATGTGTCTAGTAAGAAGTTGCTGCGGCCTATGCCAAAGAAGTTGCTGCCTGTGTTGTCCTCTAGGATTTTAATGGTTTATGTCTCACATTTAGGTCTTTCATCGATTTCGAAGTTATTTTTTTGTATGGTGTAAGAAAGTTGTCCAGTTTCATTGTTTTGCATGTTGCTTTCCAGTTTTCCCCACAGCATTTGTTGAAGAGACTGTCTTTTATCTATTGGATATTCCTTCTCACTCTGTCAAAGATTAGTTGGCCATATAGTTATGGGTATATTTCTGGGTTTTCTATTCTGTTCCATTGATCTATGTGTCTGTTTTTGTGCCAGTACCATACTGTCTTGATCACTATAGCTTTGTAACAGAGCTTCAAGTTTGGAATTGTGATGCCTCCAGCTTTGCTTTGCTTTGCTTTCTCAAGATTGCTTTGGCTATTTGGGGTATTCTGTGGTTCCATACAAATTTTAGGATTGTTTGTTCTAGCTCTGTAAAAAATGCTAGTGATATTTTGATAGGGATTACATTAAATATGTATATTGCTTTGGGATGTATAGACATTTTAACAATATTTGTTCTTCCAATTCATAAGCATGGAATGTTTTTCCAATTCTTTGTATCATCTTCAATTTTGTTCATAAGTGTTCTATAGTTTTCAGAGTACAGATCTTTTGCCACTTTAGTTAGGTTTATTCTCAGGTATCTTCTGGATTTTGGTGCAATTATAAATGAGACCAATTTTTTGATTTCTCTTTCTGCTGTTTCATTATTGGTGTACAGAAATGTGCCAAATTTCTGTACATTGATTTTGTATCCTGGGACTTTGCTGGCTTTGTGTATCAGTTCTAGCAATTGTTTGGTGGAGTCTTTCAGATTTTCCACATAGAGTATTATGTTGTCTGCAAATAGTGAAAGTTTTACTTCTTTTTTTATTGGTTTGGAAGCCTTTTATTTCTTTTGGTTTTCTGATTGCCGAGGTTAGGACTTCTAGTGTTATATTAAATAACAATGTTGTGAACGGGCATCCCTGTCTTGTTCCTAACCTTAGAGGAAAAGCTCTCAGTTTTTTTCCCATTGAGGATAATATTAGCTATGGGTTTTCAGTGTATGGCCTTTATTATATTGAAGTATGTTCCATCTATCCCTACTTTGTTAAATTTTTTTTTTCAAGAATAGATGCTGTACTTTGTCAAATGATTTTTCTGTGTCTAGTGAGAGGATCATATAGTTCTTTTCCTTTCCTTTATTAATGTTGTGTATCACGTTGATTGATTTGTGAATATTGAACCACCCTTGCAGCCCTGGAATAAATCCCATTTGATCATGGTGAATGATTATTTTAATGTACTGTTGGATATGATTTACTAGTATTTCGTGGAGAATTTTTGCATCTATGTTCATCAGGGATATTCGCTTCTAATTGTCCTTTTTATTGGGGTCTTTGTCTTGTAGGAATCAAGATAATGCTGGCCTCATAGAATGAATTGGAAGTTTTCCTCCATTTCCTCCATTTTGGGAACAGTTTGAGAAGAATAGGTATTAATTTTTCCTTAAATATTTGGTAGAATTCCCTGTGAAGCCATCTGGCCCAGGAGTTTTGTTTGTTGGGAGAGTTTTGATTACTGATTCAATTTCCTTGCTGGCTTTTGGCCTGCACAAGGTTTCTATTTCTTCCTGTTTCAGTTTTGTTGGTTTATATGTTTCTAGAAATTTATGCGTTTCTTCCAGATTGCCCAATTTGTTTGCATATAATTTTTCATAATATTCTCTTATAATTATTTATATTTCTGTGGTATTGGTTGTGATCTCTTCTAATTCATGATTGTAATTATTTGGGCCCTTTCTCTTTTGTTATTGATACATCTCGCTAGGGGTTTATCAATTTTATTAATTCTTTCAAAGAACAAGCTCCTACTTTTACTGATCTGCTGTACTGTGGTTTTTTGTTTGTTTCTGTATTATTTATTTCTGCTCTAATCTTTACTGTTTCTCTTCTTCTGCTGGTTTTATGCTTCATTTGCTGTTCCTTTTCTAGCTCCTTTAGGTGAAAGGTTATGTTTTTGAAGCTTTTCTTGCTTCTTGAGGTAGACCTGTATTGCTATATACTTCTCTGTTATGACCACTTTTGCTGTATCCCAAAAGTTTTGGACTGTTGTGTTTTCATTTTGTTTCCATGTATTTCTTTATGTCTTCTTTAATTTCCTGGCCAACCTATTCATTCTTTAGTAGGGTGTTCTTTAGTCTCCATGTATTTGTGGTCTTTCCAAATTTGTTCTTGTGGTTGGCTTCAAGTTTCATATCATTGTGGTCAGAAAATATGCATGGTATGATCTCAATCTTTTTGTACTTGTGGAAGCCTGATTTGTAACCCAGTATGTGATCTATTCTGGAGAATGTCACACATGTGCACTGGAAAATAATGTGCATTCCGTTGCTTTAGGATGAAATGTTCTGAATATATCTGCTAAGTGTATCTGGTCCAGTGTGTCATTCAAAGACATTGTTTCCTTGTTGTTTTCTGCTAGATGATCTGTCCATTGATGTAAGTGGAGTGTTAAAGCCCCCTACTATTATTGTATTATTATCCATGAGTTCCTTTATGTTTCATATTAGTTGTTTTATATATCAGGGTGTTTTCAATTTGGGGGCATAAATGTTTAAAATTGTTAGATCTTCTTGTAAGATAGACTCCTTTATTATGATATAGTGCCCTTCTTCATCTTTTGTTATAGTCTTTGGTTTAAAAATCCAGTTTTTCTGGATTTTTCTTTTGACATCCATTAGCATGATAAATGGTTTTCTACCACTTTACTTTCAGTCTTTATGTGTCTTTAGGTCTAAAGTGAGTCTCTTGTAGGCAGACTCATATATGGGTCTTGTTTTTTTAATCCATTTTAATATCCAATGTCCTTTGATTGGAGCATTTAGTCTATTAACATTCAGAGTGATTATTGATAGTTATGAATTCAGTGCCATTGTATTACCTATAAATCATTGTTTCTGGAGATTTTCTCTGTTCTTTTCTAGTCTTTGTTGCTTTTGGTCTTACTTTCCCACTCAAAGAGTCCCCTTTAATATTTCTTGCAGGGCTGGTTTAGAGGTCACAAACTCTTAGCTTTTGTTTTCCTGGGAATCTCTCCTGTTCTGAATGACAGCCTTCCTGCCTAGAGTATTCTTGGCTGCATATTTTTCCCATTCAGTACATTAAATATATCATGACATTCCCTTCTGGCCTGCCAGGTTTCTGTTGATAAGTCTGCTGCTAACTTTATTTGTCTTCCCTTGTAAGTTATGGTTTTCTTTTCCTTTGCTGCTCTAAGGATGTTTTCCTTATCTCTGTATTTTGCAAATTTTTGTATGGTATATCTTGGTGTTGGACTACTTTTGTTGCTTTTGATGGGATCTATCTGTGCCTCTTGGATTTGGATGTGTGCTTTCTTTCCAAGATCAGGGAAATTTTCAGTTATAATTTGCTCAAATAAACCTTCTGCTTCTTTTTCCATCTCTTCTTCTTCTGGTACTCCTATGATACAAATTTTATTATGCTTTATGGAGTCTCTGAGTTCCCTAGTCTGCATTTATTATCCAATATTTTTCTTTCCTTCCTCTTTTCAGCTTCATTATTTTCCATAATTTGATCTTCTATATCACGTATTCCTTCATCTGCTTCTTCCATTCTGTGGTCATTACATCCAGTTGGTTTTGCATCTCATTTATAGCATTTTTTATTGTGGCCTGACTAGTTTTTGGGTTTTTTATCTCTATTGTAAGGGACTCCCTGGTGTCTTCTATGCTTTTCTCAAGCCCAGCTAGTATCCTTATGATTGCTCCTTTAAATTCTTGATCAGGCAAATAAATTATATCTGTTTCAATTAGATCCCTGGCCATGACTTTTTCTTGTTCTTTCTTTTAGGATGAAATCTTCCATCTTGGTATTTTGCCTACAACTCTGTCTTCTGCATGTTAAGAAAGCCTGTTATGTTTCCTGCTCCTGAGAGTAATGACCATATTAAAAAGATGTCATATACTGACCAGGGCCTGATGCTTCAGGAAGTGTGTCTGGTATATGCTGTGTGCACTCTGCTGTTGTGTTTTGGCTGCTCTTTCCCTCAGGTCTGTCCTTTCCACAATTTCTCCTTGCCCACATTGAGTAATATTTGGACCTTGTCAAGTGTGTGGCAAGTTTTAACTAGGTGTGTTTTGGTCTGCTTGTTAAAAGAGGCTAGATCCCATTTCCACTAGAGCTAAAGTTTTGTAACATTCTATGGCCAGTAGACTTGGTGCGTGTGTGTGTGTGTGGGGGGGTTTGTGCTGGTCTTCTGGGAGAAGGGCTTGCTGTTTCTCTTGTTTTCATGTACACTTGCCCTGTAAAAAACTGCCTGCAGAATGCAGGGGGTGGGAATAAGTGTAAGCAGCTCAAACCTCCACTGTAGGTGCAGTTCTACTTACTGAAGTCCGTCCCAGATAATGGATGGGGGGTAAAAATGGCATCAACCCACTCACTCATCCCAGGAGAGGGGAATTTGCACCTGCCATTGTTCAGGAAGCCCTCACAGAAAAGTGAACAATCTCCCCTCATGTTTCCCAAGGATCCCTCAGATCCCTGCCTTCACCTTGTCCGTGTTGGAGCTGTCTGCCCACACAACAGCGGTGCATTACTCCTTTTTTTTTTTTTTAATCTCAGGCACACTGGCTGTGTTTTTAAATGCCAAATTTTAGGGACCTGGTGCAACATGGGCCCTCACTGATCCTCTGTAGGAGGGTCTCACTGAGCTGCAGCTGGTGCTGTTTTGTCCCTGGAGGGCAGTTGCATGAATGCTCAGGGGCTTGGAGTTTGTGGTAAAGTGCAGCAAAAAGTTGGTGTCCAGGTTAGCTGCCCTCAGTAGGTGCCTCTGATGCTATGCTAATATATGGGGCAGCTCAGTAGTGACCACCAGCATTTTTTGTCCCCTTAGAGACAATGCCACCTCTATGAAATGCACTCCAAGAAGGGGAACTGTATATCCCAGTGTGACCCAGGGGATCCTGAGACCACACTGTCTGCTCCCAGACCTCTGCCCTCCTTCTCGACAGGAGTACCACTATGCCTGCCAGGCTCCACCCTGGTGATGGCACAGACTTCTAAAACTTCAGACTTTGAGCTCTGATGCTTATAAAAACTTGTGATAATCAGTCCCTCTCCTTTTACCAGTCAATGGTTTGGGGGAAGTGTTTTTCTTGTGCAATCTCCTGCACACAGCGCCCTCTCTCTCTCTCTGTCCCCTCTCTTCATGAGAGGGCACCCTCTCCTCTGTAGCACTTGTGTTTATTTTTTCTACCAAATTACGTCTATGCCCTTCCTACCTTCCACAATGTGGCTTCATTTTTCCCTCTGGTTGTGCAGTTTGTTCTTTCAGTATTCCGATCAATTTCTCATGTGTTCAGAATGATTTAATATTTATCTAGCTGTGTTTGAGGGATGAAGAGGCAAGTGTAGGGCCCCCCTACTACCCCACCATCTTAATTCCTTTCCTGACCCTATTGGTGGTTTAATATCATGTTGTTTAGCCTCCACGTGACTGTGTTTATTCTAATTTTTTTTTCTTGTGATTTCTTTCTAGGTTCATACTGTTGTAGTCAGAAAAGATGCATGGTATGATTTCAATTTTCTTAAATTTATTGAGGCTTGCTTTGTGGCCTAACGTGTGATCTATTGTAGAGAATGTACCATGTGCACTTGAAAATAATGTATATTCTGCTGTTTTTGGATGGACTGTTCTGTATATGTTATGGCCATTTGGTCTAATGCATATTTCTAAAACACTCTTTCCTTGTTGATTTTCTTTCTGGATGATCTATTCACTGATGTAAGTGAGGTGTTAAACTCCCCTACTATTATTCTATTACTATCATTTTCTCTTTCTATATCTGTTAATATTTGCCTTATGTACTTAGATTCTCCAGTGTTGGGTGTGTAGATATTTACAATGATTACATCCTCTTGTTGGATTGTTCTTTTTATCATTATTCAATGCCCTTCTTTGTCTCATTACATTCTTCAAGTTTTATTTTGTCTGATATAAATATTGCTATGATGGCTCTTTTTTTGCTTCCATTTTCATGGTAAATATTTTTCCATCTCTTCACTTTCAGTCTGCATGTGCCTTTAGGTCTAAGGTGAGTCTCTTGTAGGCAACATATAGATGGGTCTTGTTTATTTATCCATTCTCCCACCCTATTCCTTTTAATTGAAGCATGTAGCCATTTCATTTAAATCAATAAGTAATGTATTGATATTTTGTTATTTGTTTTTTCATTGCTTTTGCAGTTCTTCTCTGTTCCTTTTATTTTTCTCACATTCTTTTTCTTTGTGATTGATGAGTTTCTATAGTGTTATATTTGGCTTTCTTCCTCTTTATTTTTTTATGTATCCATTATAGGTTTGGGATTTGTGGTTACCATGAGATTATTATGTAGCACCTTAAGTATATAGCAGTCATATTAATATGATAGTTATTTACGTTCAAAAACATAAGTGTTCTAAAAAACACTTCTTTCTATTTTTTTACTCCCTCCTCCATGTTTTGTGTATATGCTATCATATTTTACACATTTTTATTCATAACTTTCTTATATCTATTTATGGCCATTTCTTTTGCACTTAATAAATTACCTTTAGTATTTTGTGCAAGGCTAGTTTGATGGTGATAAACTTTATCTTTTATTTGTCTGGGAAACTATACATTCTTCAAATCTGAGTGATAATTTTATCAACTAGAATATTCTTGTTGATACGATTTTTCCTTTCAACACTTTGAATATATTATGCCATTCCCTCTGGCTTGCAAAATTCCTGCTGAAAAGTCAGCTGATAACCTTATAGGTTTTTCCTTGTAGGTAACTTTTTGCTTCTCCCTTGCTGCTTTTAAAAGTCTCTATGTTGAACGTTTGGCATTTTAATTATTATGTGTGATGGTGTGGATCTTTTTGGGTTCACCTTGTTTGGACTTCTGTGCTTCCTCAGTCTGGATATCTATTTCTTTCCTTAGGTTAGTGGAGTTTTCAGCTATTATCTCTTCAAATAAGTTTTCTATCACTTTCTCTCTTCTCCTTCTGGGATCTCTATAACGCAAATGTTTGTTTGCTTGATTTTGTCTAAAAAATCTGTTAACCTATCCTCATTAAAAAAATTTATTTTCTCTTTTTGCTGTTCAACTTGGGTGGTTTCCATTACCCTATCTTCCAGATTGCTGATATGTTCTTCTGCATCCACGAATCTACTGCTGATTCCCTCTAGTGTTTTGTTTTTTTATTTCTAGTGCATTTATCAACTCTAATTGATTCTTTTTAAATATTTTCTATCTCTTTATTGAAGGTCTCACTGAGTTCTTCCACTCTTCTCTACAGTTCAGTGAGTATCTTTATGAGCATTATTTTATTTTATTTTTTTTTATTTTAGAGAGACAGAGAGCATGAGTGGAGGAGAGAGGCAGAGGGAGAGAGATAACCTTAAGTAGGCTCCATGCTCAGCGTGGAGCCCAATGCAGGGATTCTGGGATCATGACCTGAGCCAAAATCAAGAGTTGGATGTTCAAGCAACTGACCACTCAGGCACCCCTAATTCTTTATCAGGTATATTGCTTATTTCTGTTCCATTTAGTTCTTTTTCTGAGGTTTTGTGTTGTTTTCTTTGAGGCATATTCCTTTGTCTCCTCATTTTGCTTGACTTTCTGTGTTTCTTTCTATGGATTAGATGAAACAGCTGCTTCTCCTTAACTTGAAGGAATGATCTTGTGTATGATTCTCCCCTATGTAGACTGTGTGTGGTTGATGACTTTTGTTCCCTGGCTGGAAATGTGGCTAGTGTGATCTGGGGGTCCTGGGACATTCCATAAAGTGGGCACCCATGTCTGTATCTCCCTTGCTGTTCTCTTTTGCCATTCTCTCTATCTTATGTTGTGCAGAAGCTGTTCAGTTGCCCCTCTGTTGTTCTTCAGGAGGCGTTATTCTATAAATAGGTGTAATTTGGTGTGTTCCATGGGGGAGGAGAGTTTAGGGTCTTCCTAAATCACAATCTTGGACCAGAGCCATCTTTACTACATTTTTGAGGTATTTTCTAAGTAATTGCTCTGGGAGTTACAATTAACACCTGTATTTTAAACAATAGACTTTGGATTGATTCCAGCCTAATTTCAACTAGGCTGTGCACTAATATACTCCTGTTTCCCCTTCTCCTTTGTATCATTATTTTTGTACAAATTACATCTTTACCAAGTATAAAACCAAGAATTATAGACTCCACCTGAATTTATTTTTTATTATGCCACGTATGTTTTAATCTATTTTAACAAATCTCCCTTTTCTTTCTTTTCTTCTTCTTTTTTTTTGCCCATTACTTCATGTGGAGAATGCTGGTAGTGAGAGTGAACTTTAGCTTTCACACCATAGTTTCAGAATACTGTGATAGCATTGCATCAGAGCTGGAGGAGGGATGAACATTACACAGATATTCTGGAACTGGAGCCGGATATAATAAGTGATAAGACTTTGAGATGCCCCTCATTTTAGGGAGAGAACGAGCCTATTTTCAGTTGTTGGAACTTTAGCTGCATTATTTTAGGTGGGAACAATTTGAAACATAAACTGTAAACATGGAAAGTATGGTGTATGCAGACTTTGAGCAAAGTAATAAACTTTACTGAGTATTTATCATTGTGGGTACTATCTAACATCAGAACACCCTTTGTATGCAAAAATCATTTCCCATTATGAGTCTTTAAAATTTTTTTAAATTTAAATATATATATTTTTTAATGTCTATTTATTTTTGAGGGAGAGAGAGAGAGGGTGAGAGAGAGCGCAAGTGACAGAAGGGCAGGGAAAGAGGGAGACGCAGAATCTGAAGCAGGCTCCAGGCTCTGAGCTGTCAGCATACAGCCCGATGCAGGGTTCAAACTCACGAACCATGAAATCATGACCTGGGATGAAGTCAGACGCGTAACTGACTGAGCCATCCAGGCAACCCCCTATTATGAGTCTTGATAAGAGACAGGGCCCTGGGTTTTTCTCACAATATGCTTCCGTTACATCATTGAATCTTAAGAGAAACAGATGCACAGGCAATGTTGAAAAATTATTCTCAGAACTGACAATAGCATGAAGTGACCTTTGACAGTGGTGGCACGCCATGAGTGGCATCCTTATTAGACTTCCTATGGAGTGATCTTGGATATTCAGTCAATTCTCATTATTCATGAATCATATATTTGTGAATTCACTTACTCTCTAAAATTAATATGTAGCCCTGAAATCAATACTTGCAATACTCTCATAGTTATTTGCAGACAAGTGGATGAGCACAGTGGCAAAAAATTTGGGTTGCTTAATGTACATGTGACTAGTTGAGGTCAAACAAGATGATGTCCTTACTTTTTGTTTGGATTCTCATACTGTAAACAAGTGTCCTCTTTCTGGTATATTTAGTGCCATGTTTTTCACATTTTTGTGACTTTTGTTGGTGGCTTACTGTTTAAAATGGCCTCCAAGCTTAATGCTTAAATGCTGTCTAGTGTTTCTCAGCAAAAGAAGGCTGTGATATACCTTATATAAAGGAATTACACATGTTAGGTAAGCTTCATTTGGGCATGAGTTATAGTGCTGTTGGTTGTGAGTTCAATGATAATGAATCAACAATATGTATTAAACAGGGTGTTAAATGGAAACACACATGAAGAGATTTCTTTTCGCAAGAAAAGGGATGGCAAATGAGGATATGAAAGCACATTCAACATTATTAGCTCCTCTTAAAATTCTGAAAGGATTGCATTAGAATCCTCTTCAAGTTCTTGCTCCACTTTGAAGAAACCAAAACTGTCACTCACAGATAATGCACCAACTATGATTTCTGTAGGAAAAATGAAGAGGAAGGCCAATTAGTGGGAACATACACAAAGAAAAGTCCTTGATATTAAATAAAGATTGGTGAATAAATGTACATTTATATGTTTTAACTTAAAGTAAAAGTTTTAATATATAAATATATCATGTATGTGATTCTCTGCTTTACTGACTTTTCCCATTTGCTGATTGACTACAGTTATAATTGCATCAGATAAAAGAGCTTCTATTCTACCAGATCCTTCTTTGAGAATCATGTTTTAATATGCAAGGTTTTCTTAGAGTACATAATTTATTTATTTAAACTCAAGTTAGTTAACATACAGTGTATTATTGGTTTCAGGAGTAGAACCCATTGATTTATCACTTACATACAACACCCAGTGCTCATCCCAACAAGTTTTCAATAATTCTGTACATATATACTTTATTTTCCTATAAAATTTGACATTTTATGCAGTTGCTGCCCAGAGCCTTACAGTTTTGTTTTCATAGAACACATAAGAATATTAATGATGTATTAGTCATCTTACCATATTTTTTTGATCTTTTGGAGGACTAATAAGATTTACAAATAGACAAGAACACTTGAATAGTATGGGAACTGTATGGTGATGGGCATACCAGCTCCTTTTCCTTTCATTTCCTTTACCTTTTTGGTTGCTGCTCAGCACAGACATCCTGGAATTGGCTCCTAAATGTGATCCTGTCTGCCAGCATCATTTGGGAAGAATTTCCAATTTTGCCTTCTATGGTATATTTTATTTTATAATTTGAAAATTCAGAAAAGTACAAAGAATAATATAACAAACAACCATACACCCAGGATTCTTCATTGTTAACATTTTACCACATCTACTTCAAATCTATGTTTTTAAAAGTAATAAAAGCAATTAAGCAATTAAGTTGAAGTGTGCTTTGTCCACCCATCCTCAATCCTGTTCCTCTATTCTTACCCAGATTAAAACGCTATTGTGAATTTGGTGTTCATAGTATCAAATTTAATATTATTTAATAAATAAACATTAAATTTAATAATATTTACATAAATGTATATCTCTATAGGCAGTAAAGTATGGTATTGTGCATTTTTAACTTTACAGAAAAAGCTCCAGACTATACATACATATTTAATATATATTATTGCATAATATGTTAATGATGTATATTACATTGCAACTTGCTTCTTTGCAGTCAAGTGTTGATAATACATAGATCCAGTTAATTTCTTTTGGCTGTTGTGTAGCATTTGACTGTAAGACTGTATCACATTTTATTTACCCATTTATTTATTGAAGGACATTTACACATTATCCAGTTTTACACTATTACAATGCTGTGATGGGCATCTTAGTACATTCTCCTTGTCCACATGTTGGAGAATTTCTCTAGGGAAATTAGCTAGAAGTGAAATTACTGGGTAGTATGGTAAACATACCTTGTGTATCATTAAATAGTGTCAAAATTCTTTCCAAAGTGGTTGTCTCCATTTACACTTCCAATAGCAGAACATGAGGATTTCTGCTGTTCCACCTATTCTGTATCAGAAGAGAAACTCTTTGCCAGTGTGGTGGATATGAAATGGTTTTTCATTGTTTTATTTAATATTTTCTTGATATTTAGTGAGGTTGAGTGTCTTTTCATTTTATTTTCCTTTTCTGTAATAGACTTTTAATATACTGTTTCTTTATCTGTTGAGTTTTGTTCATCTTTTTCTTATTGTGCTGTGGGAATTCTTTATACCAGTTTTTAATTTTTGTCTGTTATGTGTGTTGCAAATATCTTTTCCCAAACTGGCACCCATCTTTTAAAAAATTTTTTTTTACATTTATTTATTTTTGAGAGACAGAGACAGATCACAAGTGGGGGAGGGGCAGAGAGAGAAGGAGACATAGAATCCGAAGCAGGCTCCAGGCTCTAAGCTGTCAGCCCAGAGCCCGACGTGGGGCTCGAACCCACGAACTTCGAGATCATGACCTGAGCCGAAGTCGGACGCTTAACCAACTGAGCCACCCAGGCGCCCCAAACTGGCACCCATCTTAATATTTTATTTATATGCTATTATGTTATAGAAGGTTTAATTTTAATAAAGTAAAAATAATTCTTTTTGTCTATGGTTTGGGCTTTTTATAACTTGGTTAAGGAAAACTTTCCTACTCCAAGGTCATATTATATTTTCAGATATTTTCTTCTAATAGGTTTAAATGTTTGCTTTTCATATTTAGAGTTTTGTCCATCTAGAATTATTCTCTGTGTAAGAGACAAAGTAGTGATCAAATTTTATTTTTTCCATGTAAAAATATGTTGTTTCAATATCATTTATTGGCTATTCTTTCCTTTCCCCAGTGTTTGAAATGCCACTTTTATAATATTCTAAGTTCCATGGACTTATTTCTGGGTTTTCTATTCTCTTCCAGTAATCCATTTGTCTATTTCTGCACCAGAATCACATTGTTCTAATCACTATAACTGTAAAAAAAATGTTGATATCTGGTAAAACAAGTCAATTTTTCTCCTCATTACTTTTCATAACTCAATAATTATTCTTCAACAAGTCTATTCCATATGAATTTTAGAATCAGTTTGAAAAATTCCATAAAAATCCTATTTGATTAGAATTTAACTTAATTTAGAGATTAATTAGGGAAAGTTCATAGCTTTATGATACGAGTCTTACCACACACGAGTCTTTGTGATAGTTCTCCACTTATTCAAGTAGGTTCTTTTTGATGGCCTATGTTTCATATATTTCTCAAATATATTTACCACAATTTTTGTTATATTTATTCTTAAGTGAGTAGGTACGATTCTAAGATGGCCCCCAAGATTTCCACCTCCTGGTATGCATATCCTGTATAATCACCTTCCCTTGCACGTGGATATGAGTATGATAGGATAGTTGCTCCCTTGATTAGATGACATTATGTGACAAAAGTGATGGAATAGTCACTCCTATGATTACATTACATTATGTAAGACTCCATTATAGCAGACTGAAATGAGATTCTCCTGCTGGCTTTGAAGAAAGAAGCAAGCTGCTATGCTATAAAAAGGAGGCATCAGAACTAGTACCTGAGGATGGCTTTTAGGAAATGAGAGCAAGGCCTCAGGTGACAGCAAGAAATTAGAGCCCTCAGCTCTACAATAGCAAGGAACTGAATTCTGCTAATAACCATATAAGCTTAGAAAAGGACCCTGAGCCCGCGATGAGACCATAGACTCTGCCAACACCTTGACTCCATTCTGATGAGACCCTGAACATAGGATCCATCTCAGCTGTGCCCAGACTCCTGATCCACAGAAACTGTGAGAAAATAAGTGGGTGCTGTTTTAAGCCTCTAAGTTTAACTTATTATGTGGCATTAAAAAACATATACATCAGGTATATCATTTTATCCCCCCCTTATTACTGTGAATGTGTTTGTTTCCTTGTCACTGTGAATGAGTTCTTTTTAAAATTTCATTTTAGAATAGTTATTACTGGTTATAGGGGTGCTATTTTTTTTTAAGTATGCTTCACATCCAGTGCAGAGCCCAACATGGGGCTTGAACTCATGACCCTGAGATCAAGATTTGAGCTGAGATTAAGAGTCTTATGCTTAACTGACTGAACCACTTAGGCAAGGGGTGCTATTTTATTTTTACATTTGTTTATTTATTTTTGAGAGACAGAGAGAGACAGAACACAAGCGGGGGATGGGCAGAGAGAGGAGACACAGACTCCGAAGCAGGCTCCAGGATCCAAGCTGTCAGCGCAGAGCCCCACGTGGGGCTTGAACCCACAAACCACGAGATCGTGACTTGAGCCGAAGTCGTACGCTCGACCGACTGAGCCACCCAGGCGCCCCAAGGGGTGCTATTTTTATATGTTGATCTTTATCCAGAAATCTTAGTGAAATTTCTTATTAGATCTAATGATGTGTAGATTTTCTTGGATTTTCTATGTGGACAACCATATTGAATAATAATGACAATTTTGTCTTTTATTTTCTGAGTCTTATACTCATATTCTTATACTCTTAAAGTCGTATACTCCTATAGTCTTATACTCCATTTTTGCATAGGTCAAGACCTTTAGTACAATATTGCGACAGAAGAAGATATAAGAAATCTTATCTTGTTATTGACTTTAATGGAATGGTTCTATTAATTCTCTACTAATTTGATGTTTACCATATGTTTTTTATAGACATTATTCATCAAGTTAAAGACCTTTTTGTTTTGTGTTTTGCTTATTTTTTTTTTTATCCACTGTGATAATCTTTATCTCCTAACTGGAGCATTTAAATCTATTTTCCTTTAAAATGGTTACTGATATATTAGGGTTTAAATCTTCCATCTTATTTTGTCCATTCTCTTCAGATACCGATTCTGTTTCTTTTTCTCTCACATCTTGCTTTTTAATCCATTTTTATTGAATATTTTTATCATGCCATTTATTTCCTCTCTACTGGTTTGGAAGTTATATCCTTGATTTCTATTATTTTACTGGTTACCCTGCCTCTGATCAAAGTCTAAAGTTCATTAACACTTTACCCTCATCCTAGATAACTTGCTTTGTTCCCTCCCAACCTAGATGGTATTGTCTGGTATTTATTTATTTATTTATTTATTTATTTATTTATTTATTTATTATTGTGGCCAGATTATGAGAGTGACAATGGCAAAGGAAACTTCCTTCCAAGAGCTTTTCAGAAAAGATGAAGGAAAGCTGATGGAATTGGAAGGTACCCAGGCAAACTGAAGCACACTTCTATGGAATTGAGGTCCCAGGTGCTTCCTGAAGATTCCAGAATTGCAGATCTTTAAGGCCTATTGTATGGGGTGTGCTTTGCAAGAGGTAAATGTTATCTAGAAGCAGATTCTAGCTCAATTGAAGGCAAAACTGGGGATGAAGAGGAGCAAATGTATTATCGGGTACTTTATTTAATCCTTCTAGACATTATTATTACTGCCTAATGTGGCCAATGTTTACTTACATTTGCCCACATATTTACCACTTTCTTTGTTTTTTATTCCTTCTTGCATTTCAGACCTTCCATTTGGGATCACTTTCTTTCTTCCAGAAGTGCATCCTATAGGATCTTCCTTAGTCAGAGTATGATGGTGATAAACTTTCTAAGTTTATTGTTTCTAAGAACATGTCTTTGTTTGCCTTTGTTCTTTTTTTTATTATGAAATTTATTGTCAAACTGGTTTCCATACAACACCCATTGCCCATCCCAACAGGTGTTCTCCTCAATACCCATCACCCACCCTCCCCTCCTTCCCACCCCCCATAAACCCTCAGTTTGTTCTCAGGTTTTAAAAGTCTCTTATGTTTTGGCTCCCTCCCTCTCTAACCAGTTTTTTTCTTCCCCTCCCCCATGGTCTTCTGTTAAGTTTCTCAGGATCCACATAGGAGTGAAAACATATGGAATCTGTCCTTCTCTGTATGACTTATTTCACTTAGCATAACACTCTCCAGTTCCATCCATGTTGCTACAAAAGGCCATATTTCACTCTTTTTCATTGCCACGTAGTATTCCATTGAGCATATAAACCACAATTTCTTTATCCATTCATCAGATGATGGAATTTAGGCTCTTTCCATAATTTGGCTATTATTGAAAGTGCTGCTATAAACATTGGGGTACAAGTGCTCCTATGCATCAGTACTCCTGTATCCCTTGGGTAAATTCCTAGCAGTGCTACTGCTGGATAATAGGGTAGGTCTATTGTTAATTTTTTGAGGAACCTCCACACTGTTTTCCACAACAGCTGCACCAGTTTGCATTCCCACCAACAGTGCAAGAGGGTTCCCGATTCTCCACATCCTCTCCACCATCTATAGTCTCCTGTTTTGTTCATTTTAGCCACTCTGACTGGCATGAGGTGGTATCTGAGTGTGGTTTTGATTTGTATTTCCCTGATGAGGAGCGACGTTGAGCATCTTTTCATGTGCCTGTTGGCCATCTGGATGTCTTCTTTAGAGAAGTGTCTATTCATGTTTTCTGCCCATTTCTTCACTGGATTACTTGTTTTTCGGGTGTGGAGTTTGGTGAGCTCTTTATAGGTTTTGGATACTAGCCCTTTGTCCGATATGTCATTTGCAAATATCTTTTCCCATTCCGTTGGTTGCCTTTTAGTTTTGTTGGTTGTTTCTTTTGCTGTGCATAAGCTTTTTATCTGGATGAGGTCCCAATAGTTCATTTGTGCTTTTAATTCCCTTGCCTTTAGAGATGTGTCGAGTAAGAAATTGCTACAGCTGAGGTCAGAGAGGTTTTTCCCTGCTTTCTCCTCTAGGGTTTTGATGGTTTCCTGTCTCACATTCAGGTCCTTTATCCATTTTGAGTTTATTTTTGTGAATGGTGTCAGAAAGTGGTCTAGTTTCAACCTTCTGCATGTTGCTGTCCAGTTCTCCCAGCACCATTTGTTAAAGAGACTGTCTTTTTTTCCATTGGATATTCTTTCCTGCTTTGTCAAAGATTAGCTGGCCACACTTTTGTGGGTCTAGTTCTGGGGTTTCTATTCTATTCCATTGGTCTATGTGTCTTTTTTTGTGCCAATACCATGCTGTCTTGATGATTACAGCTTTGTAGTAGAGGCTAGTCTGGGATTGTGTTGCCTCCCGCTTTGGTCTTCTTCAAAATTACTTTGGCTATTCAGGGCCTTTTGTGGTTCCATATGAATTTTAGGATTGCTTGTTCTAGCTTCGAGAAGAATGCTGGTACAATTTTGATTGGGATCGCATTGAATGTGTAGATAGCTTTGGGTAGTATTGACATTTTGACAATATTTATTATTCCAATCCGTGAGCAGGGAATGCCTTTTCCATTTCTTTATATCTTCTTCGATTACCTTCATAAGCTTTCTATAGTTTTCAGCATACAGATCTTTTACATCTTTGTTCAGGTTTATTCCTAGGTATTTTATGCTTCTTGGTGCAATTGTGAATGTGATCAGTTTCTTAATTTGTCTTTCTGTTGCTTCATTATTAGTGTCTAAGAATGCAACTGATTTCTGTACATTTTGTATCCTGCGACTTTGCTGAATTCATGTATCAGTTCTAGCACACATTTGGTGGAATCTATCGGAGTTTCCATGTATAATATCATGTCATCTGCAAAAAGTGAAAGCTTGACTTCATCTTTGCCAATTTTGATGCCTTTGATTTCCTTTTGTTGTCTGATTGCTGATGCTAGCACTTCCAACACTATGTTAAACAACAGCGGTGAGAGTGGACATTCCTGTCATGTTCCTGATGTCAGGGAGAAAGCTCTCAGTTTTTCCCCATTGAGGATGATGTTAGCTGTGGGCTTTTCATAAATGGCTTTTATGATCTTTAAGTATGTTCCTTCTGTCCCGACTTTCTCTAGGGTTTTTATTGAGAAAGGATGCGGAATTTTGTCAAATGTTTTTTCTGCATCGATTGACAGGATCATATGGTTCTTATCTTTTCTTTTATTAATTTGATGTATCACGTTGATTGACTTGTGAATGTTGAACCAGCCATGCATCCCAGGAATGAATCCCACTTGATCATGGTGAATAATTCTTTCTTCCTGTTTGAGTTTTGGAAGTGTGTGGGTGTTAGGAATTTGCCCATTTCTTCCAGGTTGTCCAGTTTGTTGGCATATTCATTGTATGCCCTGATAATTGCTTGTATCTCTGAGGGATTGGTTGTAATAATTACATTTTCATTCATGATTTTATCTATTTGGGTCCTCTCCCTTTGCTTGTTGAGAAGCCTGGCTAAAGGTTTATCAATTTTGTTTATTTTTTTCAAAAAACCAACTCTTGGTTTCATTGATTTGCTCTACAGTTTTTTTAGAGTCTATATTGTTTATTTCTGCTCTGATCTTTATTATTTCTCTTCTTCTACTGGATTTGGGGTCTTTGCTGTTCTGCTTCTATTTCCTTTATTTATGCTGTTAGCTTTTGTGTTTGGTATTTTTCTTGTTTCTTGAGATAAGCCTGGATTGTAATGTATTTTCCTCTCAGGACTGCCTTCACTGCATCCCAAAGCGTTTGGATTGTTGTCTTTTCATTTTCATTTGTTTCCATATATTCTTTAATTTCTTCTCAAATTGTCTGGTTGACGCATTCATTCTTTAGTAAGGTGTTCTTTAACCTCCATGCTTTTGTTTTCAGTTTTCCAGACTTTTACTTGTGGTTGATTTCAAGCATCATCGCATTGTGGTCTGAAAGTATGCATGGTATGATCTCAATTCTTGTATACTTATGAAGGGCTGTCTTGTGACCCAGTATGTGATCTATCTTGGAGAAGGTTCCATGTGCACTCGAGAGGAAAGTATTTTCTCTTTCTTTGGGATGCAGAGTTCTAAATATATCTGTCAAGTCCATCTGAGGCAGTGTATCATTCAGGGCCCTTGTATCTTTATTGATCCCGTGTCTAGATGATCTATCCAATGTTGTAAGTGGAGTATTAAAGTCCCCTGCAATACCACATTCTTATCAATAAGGTTGCTTATGTTTGTTATTGTTTTATATATTTGGGGGCTCCCATATTCGGCACATAGACATTTATAATTGTTAGCTCCTCCTGATGGATAGACTCTGTAATTATATAATGCCCTTCTTCATCTCTTGTTACAGCCTTTAATTTGAAGTCTAGTTTGTCTGATATAAGTATGGCTACTCCAGCTTTCTTTTGATTTCCCATTGCATGATAGATAGTTCTCCATCCCCTCCCTTTCAATCTGAAGGTGTCCTCAGGTCTAAAATGAGTCTCTTGTAGACAGCAAATAGATGGGTCTTGTTTTTTATCCATTCTGATACCCTATGTCTTTTGGTTGGAGCATTTAGTCCATTTACATTCAGTGCTATTATTGAAAGGCATGTATTTAGAGTCATTGTGATGTCTGTAGGTTTCATGTTTGTAGTGATGTGTCTGGCACTTTGTGGTCCTTGCAACATTTCACTCACAGAGTCCCCCTGAGGATCTCTTGTAGGGCTGGTTTAGTGGTGATGAATTCCTTCAGTTTTTGTTTCTTTGGGAAGACCTTTATCTCTCCTTCTATTCTGAATGACAGACTTGCTGCATAAAGGATTATTGGCTGCATATTTTTTCTGTTTGTCACATTGAGGATTTCCTGCGGTTCCTTTCTGGCCTGCCAAGTTTCAGTAAATAGATCTGCCACCAGTCTTATGGGTCTCCCCTTATAAGTTAGAGCGTGTTTATCCCTAGTTGCTTTCAGAATTATCTCTTTATCCTTGTATTTTGCCATTTTCACTATGGTATGTCATGTAGAAGATCGATTCAAGTCATGTCTGAAGGGAGTTCTCTGTGCCTCTTGGATTTCAATGCCTTTTTCCTTCCCCAGTTCAGGGAAGTTCTCAGCTATGATTTCTTCCAGTACACTTTCAGCACCTTTCCCTCTCTCTTCCTCCTCTGGAATCCCAATTATGCGTACATTATTTCGTTTACTTATGTCACTTAGTTCTCTAAGTCTCCCCTCATGCTCCTGGATTGTTTTATCTCTCTTTTTCTCAGCTTCTTCTTTTTCCATAACTTTATCTTCTAATTCACCTATTCTCTCCTCTGCCTCTTCAGTCCGAGCTGTGGTCACCTCCATTTTATTTTGCAGCTCATTTATAGCACTTTTTTTTTAGCTCCTCCTGACTGTTTCTTAGTCCCTTGATATCTGTAGTAATAGATTCTCTGCTGTTCTCTATACTTTTTTCAAGCCCAGTGATTAATTTCATGATTATTATTTTAAATTCATTTTCTGCTATATTGCTTAAATCGTTTTTGATTAGATCATTAGCTGTCGCTACTTCCTGGAGTTTCTTTTGAGGAGAATTCCTCCGTTTCGTCATTTTGGATACTCCCTGGAGTGGCGCGGAACTGCAGGGCTTTTCCTCTGTGCTGTCTGGAGTAACTTGCCTTGGTGCATGGGGCCACAGTCTGACCTGATGTTTGCCCCCAGCCCACCGCTGGGGCCACAGTCAAACTGGTGTGTAAGTTATCTTCCCCTCTCCCAGGGTCAGGACTCACTGTGGAGTGGTGTGGCCTTTGTCTGGGCTAGTTGCACACTGCCGGTCTTGTGGTACTGCTTCCATGGGATCTGGCGTATTAGCTGGGGTGGATCCGCAAGGTGCACAGGGGCGGGAGGGGCAGGCTCAGCTGGTTTTGCCTTTAGTAGTCCACTTCGGGAGAGGCCCTGCAGCACTGGGAGGGAGGCAGACCCGTTGGAGGGATGGATCTGCAGAAGCACAGCGTTGTGTGTTTGCGTGGTGCAAGCAAGTTCTGTGAGGGGAACTGGCTCTTTGGGATTTTGGCCAGGGAATGGGAGAGGGAGAAGGCGCTTCCCAGTGCCTTTGTTCCCTGCCAAGCTGAGCTCTGTCCTCTGGGGCTCAACAACTCTCCCTCCCGCTCTCTGAGCAGAGCTGTTGACTTATAACATTCCAGATGTTAAGTCCCTCTGCCTGTCAGAACACACTCTGTCCGGCCCCTCTGCTTTTGCAAGCCATACTCGGGGGCTCTGCCTTGCCAGACTGGCTGCCCCTCCACTGCCCCAGCTTCCTCCCACCAGTCCGTGTAGCGCACACCGCCTCTCCACCCTTCCTACCCTCCTCTGAGGACCTCTTGTCTTTGCTTGGCTCCAGAGAGTCCATTCTGCTAGTCCTCTGCTGGTTATCGGGGTAAATTAGGCAGATGTGGGTGGAATCTAAGTGATCAGCAGGACGCAGTGAGCCCAGGATCCTCCTACGCCACCATCTTCCTGATTTCCGGGCATTTGACTCTTGTTTGCCTTTGTTCTTGAATTTGAGGGAGTTCAGCATATAATTATAGGTTGAGAAACTTATATGGCTTTCTCTACATCTCTTGGGGTTGAGGAAAGAAGTTTAGTTTTGGTTTGCTCTTATTCTGACAGTGCATATTTTTGGTCTTCAATTAATGTGGGGAGGGTATACACACACACACACACACACAGACACCACAACTTCTTCATCAGTTCATAATTTGATGGACATTTGGGCTCTTTCCATAAATTGGCTATTGTTGATAATACTGCTATACATCTGAGCACATGTATCCCTTTGAATCAGTGTTTTTGTATCCTTTAGGTAAATGCCCTGAGGGCAATTGCTGAATCGTAAGGTAGTTCTAATTTTATTTTTTTGAGGAACCTCCATACTATTATCCAGAGTGGTTACATCAGCTGGCATTCCCACTAGCAGTGTCAGAGAATCCTCCTTTCTCCCCATCCTCACCAAAACCTGTTGTTTCTTGTGTTGATGATTTTAGCCATTCTGACAGGTGAGGCAATATCTCATTGTAGTTTTGATTTACATTTCCCAGATGACCCCTGATGTTGGGCATCATTTTATGTGTCTGTTAGTCACCTGGATGTCTTCTGTGGAAAAATGCCTGTTCATGCCTTCTGTGCATTTTTTTAAATGGATTATTTGTTTTCTGGGTGTTGAGTTTGATAAGTTCTATATAGATTTTGGATATGAACCCTTTATCAGATATGTCATTTGGAAATATCATCTCCCATTCTGTAGGGTGCCTTTTAGTTTTGTTGATTGTCTCCTTCACTTTACAGAAGCTTTTTATCTTGATGAAATCCGAATAGTTTATTTTTGCTTTTATTTCCCTTGCCCCAGGAAATACATCAAGTAAGAAGTTGCTGTGGCTGTTGTCAAAGAGGTTACTGCCTGTGTTCTCCTCTAGGATTTTGATAGTTTTATGTCTCACATGTAGGTCTTTCATCGATTTCGAATTTATTATTGTGTATGGTATAAATGGTTGAGTTTTTAAAAATACAATTTATTGTCAAATTGGTTTCCATACAACACACAGTGCTCATCCTAGCAAGTGCCCTCCTCAATGCCCATCACCCACTTTCCCCTCTCCCCCACTCCTCATCAACCCTCAGTTTGTTCTCAGTATTTAAGAGTCTCTTATGTGTTTCATTCTTTTGCATATTGCTGTCCAGTTTTCCCAACACCATTTGTTGAAGAGACTGTCTTTTTTCTATTGGATATTCTTTCTGGCTTTGTCAAAGATAAGTTGACCATGTAGTTGTGGGCACATTTCTGCATTTTATATTCTGTTACATTGATCTATATGTATTTTTTGTGCCAGTTCCATACTGACTTGATGACTACAGCTTTGTAATATAACTTGAAGTCCAGAATTGTAATGCCTCCAGCTTTGCTTTTTTTTTTCTTTCAAGATTTATTTGGCTAGTTGGGGTCTTTTGTTTTTCCATACAAATTTTAGGATTGTTTGTTCTAGCTCTGTGAAAACTGCTGGTGGTATTTTGATAGGGCTTGCATTAAATGTGTAGATTGCTTTGGGTAATATAGACATTTTAACAATATTTTTTCTTCCAGTTCATGGGCATGGAATGTTTTTCCATTTCTTTGTGTCATCTTCAATTTTTTTTCATCAGTATTTTTAGTTTTTGGAGTATAGATCTTTGGCCGCATTGGTTAGGTTTATTCCCAGATATCTTATGGTTTTTGGTACAATTGTAAATGGGATCAATTCCTTGATTTCTCTTTCTGCTGTTTCTTTATTAGTGTATAGAAATGCAACAGATCTCTGTATTTTGATTTTTTATCCTGCAACTTTGCTGAATTTGTGTATCTGTTCTAGCAATTTTTTGCTTTCAGGTTTTCTACAAAAGAATGATGTCATCTGCAAATAGTGAAAGTTTGACCTCTTCCTTGCTGATTTGGATGCCTTTTATTTCTTTTCGCTGTCTGATTGCTAAGGCTAGGACTTCCAAGTGTGTTAAATAACTGTGGTGAAAGTGGACATCGCTGTCTTGTTCTTGACCATAGAGGAAAAGCTGTAAGTTTTTCCCCATTGAAGATATTACCTGTGGATCTTTCATATATGGCCTTATGATGTTGAGGTATGTTCCCTTTATCCCTACTTTGTTGAGGGTTGTTATTAAGAATGGATGCTGTGATTTGTCAAATGTTTTTTCTGAACGTATTGAGAGGATCATATGGTTATTTTCCTTTCTTTTATTAATGTGGTGTATCACATTGATTGATTTGTGAACATTTGAACCACGCTTGTAGCCCAGGAATAAATCCCAGTTGATTGTAGTGAATGATTCTTTTAATGTGCCATTAGATTCAATTTGCTAGTATCTTGTTGAGAATTTTTGCATCCATGTTTATCAAGGATATTGGCCTGTAATTCTCTTTTTTAGTTGGGTCTTTCTCTGGTTTAAGAATCAAGGTAATGCTGGTCTTGTAGAATGTATTTGGAAATTTTCCTCCATTTCTATTTTTTGGAACAGTGTGGGAAGAATTAAGTTTTCTTTAAATGTTTGGTAGAATTCCCCTGGGAAGCCATATGGCTCTGGACTTTTGTTTGTCAGGAGATGTTTGATTACTCATTCAAATATTTTCTGGTTTTTGTCCTGCACAAGTTTTATTATTCTTCCTGTTTCGGTTTGGGTAGTTCATATGTTTCTAGGAATTTATACATTTTTTTAAGATTGCCCAATTTTTGGCATATACTTTTTCATAATATTCTCTTATAATTGTTTTTATTTCTCTGGTGTTGGTTGTGATGTCTTCTCTCTCACTCATGATTTTATTTGAGTCCTTTCTCTTTTTGTTAAGTCTGGCTAGGGGGTTATCAATTTTATTTATGTTTTCAAAAAGACACCTCCTGGTTTTATTGATTTATTCTACTGTGTTTTTTTCTATATCATTTATTTCTGCTCTTATCTTTATTAAAAAATTTTTTTAAAGAGAGAGAAAGAGTGCAAGCAGGGGAGTGGGACAGAGGGTGAGTGAGAAATAATCTTTAAGCAGGTCCACACTCAGTGTGGAGCCCAATGCAGGGCTCAATCCTCTGACCCTGGGATCATGACCTCAGTCGAAATCAAGAGTTGAGACACTGAACCGACTGAGCCATTCAGGTACCCCATGTTCTAATTTTTTTATGTCCCTTTTCTGATGGCTTTAACCTTAATTTGTTTTCCTTTTTCTAACTCCTTCAGGTGTAAGTTTAGGTTTCATATTTGAGATTTTTCTTGGTTTTTGAGTTAGGCCTTTATTGCTATATACTTCCCTCTTATGACTGCTTTTGCTGCATCTCAAAGATTTTGGAGCATTATGTTTTCATTATCATTTGTTTCCATGTATTTTTAAAAATTTCTTCTTTAATTTCCCAATTGACCCATTTATTCTTTATTAGGATGTTCTTTAACCTCTATGTATGTCTGGTCTTTCCAATTTTTTTTCTTGAGGTTGGCTTCAAGTTTCATAGCATTGAAGTCTGAATATATGCATGGTATGATCTCAGTCTTTTTGAACTTGTTGAGGCCTGATTTGTGACCAAGTATGTGATCTTTTCTGGAGAATGTCCCATGTGCCCTTGAAAAAAATGTGTATTCTCATCTTTTAGGATGAAATGTTCTGAATATATCTGTCAAGTCTATCTGATCCAGTGTGTCATTCAATCTGGTCCAGTGTGTCATTCAAAAACAGTGTTTCCTTGTTGATTTTCTGCTTAAATGATCTGTACATTGATGTAAATGTGGTATGAAGTCCCCTCTTTATTATCCATGAGTTCCTTTATGGTTCTTATTAATTGTTTTATATGTCTGGGTTCTCCCATAGATAGATAGATCTTCTTGTTGGATAGGTCCCTTTATTATGATATAATGCCCTTCTTCATATTTTGTTACAGTCTTTGGTTTAAAATCTAGGTTGTCTGTGAAGAGTGAAAGTTTGACCTCCTGGAGAACAAACTGAGGGTTACTTGAGGGGTTGTGGGAGGGGGATGGGCTAAATGGGTAAGGGGCACTAAGGAATCTACTCCTGAAATCATTGTTGCACTATATGCTAACTAATTTGGATGTAAATTTTTAAAAATAAAAAAATAAAATAAAATAAATAAAGTACTTTCTGTAATTGGCAAAAAATAAAAGAAATAAAATCTAGGTTGTCTGACAGAAGTATCACTGCTCCAGCTTTTTTTTTTTTTTTTTGACGTCCGTTTTCATGATAAATTGTTCTCCCTCCCCTTGTTTTCAATATGCAAGTGTCTTTAGGTCAAAAATGAGTGTTTTGTAGGTAGCGTATAGCTAGGTCTTTTTTAAAATCCATTCTGATACCCTATGTCTTTTGATTGGAACATTTAGTCCATTTACATTCAGAGTAATTATTGACAGATATGTATTTAGTGCCATTTTGTTACTTGTTTTGTCATTGTTTCTGGAGATTTCCTCTGTTCCTTTCTAGTTTGTGTCACTTTTGATCTTTCTTTCCCACTCAAAGAGTCCCCTTAAATATTTCTTGCAAGACTTGTTCAGTTATCATGAACTCCTTTACTTTTTGTTTATCTCTCCTTCTATTCTGAATGATAGTCTTGCAGGCTAGAGTATTCTTGGCTGCATATTTTTTCCATTCAACACGTTGAATCTATCATGCCTCTCCCTTCTGGCTTGCCACATTTCTATGGAGGGATCTGCTGCTAACCCTGTCTTCTCTTGTAAGTTAGGGACTTCTTTTATCTTGCTGCTTATAGGATTTTTTTTCTTTATCTCTATATTTTGCAAATTTAACCACAATATGTCTTGTTGTTGGTCTGCTTTTGTAGATTTTGATGGAGATTCTCTAGGGCTCCTGGATTTGGACGTCTGTTTCCTTCCCCAGATTAGGGAAGTTTTCAACTATAATTTGCTCAAATAAACCTTCTGCCCCCCTTTCCCTCTCTTCTTCTTCTGGGACTCCTATGATTGAGTGTCATGTTTGATGTAGTCACTGAGTTCCTTAAATCTATTCTTGTGATCTATAATTCTTCTTTCTTTTCTGCAGCTTCATATTTTCCATTATTCTATCTTCTATATCACTCATTCACTCTTCTGCACCTTCCATCCTTGTGGTCATTAATATATCCAGTCTGTTTCAAATCTCAGTTATTGCATTTTTGAATTCTTACTCATTTTTTAAACTCCTTTTCTGTGCTATAAAGGTGTCCCTGATGTCTTCCATGCTTTTCTCAAGCCCAGTGAGAATTTTTTTATAATTGTTGCTTTGAATTCTCGATTAGTCATATTACCTATATCTTTATTTGGGTCTGGCCATGACCTTTTCTTTTTCTTCCATGTCTTTTTCTCTGTGTTAGAAAAGTCTGTTGGGACACCTGGGTGGTTCAATTGGTTAAGCATCTCTTTTTAAAAAAAAATTTTTTTTAATGTTTATTTATTTTTGAGACAGAGAGACAGAGCATGAATAGGGGAGGGGCAGAGAGAGACACACACAGAATCTGAAACAGGCTCCAGGCTCTGAGCTATCAGCACAGAGCCCAGCGCGGGGCTAGAATTCATGGACTGTGAGATCATGACCTGAGCCGAAGTCAGACGCTTAACCGACTGAGCCACCCAGGCGCCCCTAGCGTCTGACTCTTGATTTCAGCTCAGGTCGTGATCTCACAGTTCGTGGATTCAAGCCCCATGTTGGGCTCTGCACTGACAATGTGGAACCTGCTTGGGATTCTCTGTCTCCCTCTCTCTCTGCCCCCTCCTGATCATGTTCTCTCTTTCAAAATAAATCAATTTTTTAAAAAAAGGAAAAAAAAAGAAATGTCTATGTTTCCTGCTCTTTAGAGTAATGGTTTATGAAGAAGAGGTTGGATTGTCCAGGGCCTAGCACTTCAGGGAAGGTCTCTGATGTGTGCTGCGTGCACTCTGCTGTTGTGTTTTGGCTGCTCTATCCTTTCAGGCAAGTCACCTGCAGAGGCTTTCTTTGCTTGTGGTGGGCAGTGTTTGGTCCTTGGACAAAGTGTGGTGAGTTTTAAATAGGTGTGCTCTGGTCCGCTTAAGACCAGATGCTACTTCCACTATAACTGAAGCCTTGCGGAACTCTCTGGTGGGTAGATGTGGTTTGTATGTGGATTTCTGCTGGCCTTCTGGAGAAGGGGCCTGTTTCACTGGGCTTTACACACACTTGCTCAATAAAAGCAGTACTAGCAGAGTATGGGGGAGGGTTGGTCGTTACTGTTGGTGCTGTGTTGTTTACTGAAGTTGGTTTATGCTAAGGGGCAGGGGAGAGAAATGGCACCAGCCAGCTACTTTGTTCCTGGAGAGGGGTCTCTGTGCTTGCTGCTTTCTCAGGGAAGTACTCCCAAAAAAGTGAATAATTTCCCTTTGTGTGTCCCAGGCATTTTTCAGATTGTTATTTTCATGCTGTCTCTCCAGGTTGCTTGCCTGACTGGGGCAGTGTGGTGCACTTTGACCTTTATCTCAGGCAAGTCTTTTGACTTTTAAAACTTTTAAAACTCCAAACATTGGGGTGCCTTGGTGGCTCAGGCGGTTAAGCACCCAACTCTTGATTTTGGCTCAGGTAATTATCTCATGGTTCATGGCATCGAGCCTCACGTTGGGCTCTGTGCTGGCAAAGTGAAACCTCCTTGGGATTCTCTCTCTCTCTCTCTCTCTCTTTCTCTGCCACTCCCCTGCTTGCTCAGACATGTGCAAGTGCACTCTGTCTCAAAATATACAAATAAACTTAAAAAAACCCTTAAACTTTAGGAATATGCTGTGATGGTGGCCTCTGCTGGTCTCCTGGGGGAGGGTCTTGCCATATTAGGATGCAAGTTTTACCAAGTTGAACAGTTGTGCTAGAGCACAACTGGGATTTGGAACAAAGCAGGCTAAGCAGCCAGTGTCTGGGTTGCTGCCCTCAGCAGGTGTTTTTCCACCTATGCTGAGGGGCAGGGGAGGGCAATGGTGCCCACTGCTCTTTTGTCCCTGGAGAGGTGTCTCTGAGAATGCCACCTCTCACAGAAGGCCTCCAAGTAGAGTAAACAATCTCTTCCCATGTGCCTTAGGTGTTCCTCAGATCGCACAGTCTGCCCTGGGGTTGTTTGCCTGCTTTCTCTCCAAGAGTAGGGCAGCACCCTCAAGACTTTATCCTAGCCCAGCCTGCTGACCTATAAAACTCCAGTCTTTGAGCCTTACTGGTTGCAAAACCTCATGAAAATCAGTGCCTCTCATTTTCCCAGCCAATGGCTTTGGGGAAGTGCTCTCCTTGTGTATATCCCTGTGTGCTCCACTCTCTCTTGTCTTTTTCCATAACCAGGGCTTCCTCCCCTCTGCAGCCCCTGTTATCATTTCTCCCCCAAACCAATCTCCATACCTCCTAACTTGAAGGAAGAAATATCTCAAAGCAATAACCTAAAGTTCCACCTGAAGTAACTAAGTAAAGAAGAGCAACCTAAACCCAAAGCAAGCAGAAAGAAGGATACAATAAAAACTACAGTGGAAATAAATGAAATTGAGACTAGAAAAACAATAGAGAAAATCAACAAAAACAAAAATTCGTTCATTGAAAAGATCCCTAACATTGATAAACCTTTAGCTAGACTGACAAAAAAAGAAAGGACTGGAATTACCAAAATTAGGAATAAAAATGGGGACATCACTAGCAGCCCTAAAGAAATAAAAATGATTATAAATAAATACTATTGACAGATGTTAACAAGTTTAATAACATATAAAATGGGCAAATTTGTAGAAAAACAAACTACTGAAACTGACTCAAGAAGAGAGAGAAAATATGAATAATCCTACAACAAGTAAAAAAATTGAATTAGTGATAAAAAAAAAAAGCTTCCCACAAAGAAAAGGCCAGCACTGGGATGACTGCATGGCTCAGTCAGTTAAGCATCTGAATTCAGCTCAGGTCATGATCTCGCGGTCTGTGAGTTTGAGCTCCACATCAGGCTCTGTGCTGACAACTCAGAGACTGGAGCGTGCTTCAGATTCTGTGTCTCCTTCTTTCTCTGCCCCTCCTCCACTCACACTCTGTTTCTCTCTGTCTCTCAAAAATGAATAAATGTTTAAAAAAATTTAAAAAAAACCCCAGCACCAAATAACATCACTGGTGAATTCTATCAACTGTTTCAAGTAGAATTAACAGAATGAAGTGACATAATATCAAAATGGTAAAACAGGTGTTTTTTGCCATCTTCTTTCAAAGAATACTGAATTTGACAATCACTTATGAATGAGAGAGCCTTTGTAGAAGTCCCTGAGTCAAGAGGAGAAGTTCCAGTGCACCAGTGGAAGAACAAAAAGTTTGATATTGGATGCATTAGAGAGAGTAATAGAAACAGTTTTACTTTACCAGCATCACCCCTTCTTCGAGGTGGCACAGCTGAGTGCCAAGAGAGATCTTGGTTGTGATTTCTCCCATAGGGAAAATGAGGGAATGTAAGTGCACATCTGGCTCCCCAGTTGTGTGGAACACTGCCAGAGATCCATTTCTTTCTTACCCCATCCAGAATACTTAGGTGCTGCAGCATGGGGTGGGGTGGGGTGGGGGCAGGTGGTGTAGAACAGCAGTCAGAACTCTCAGAAGGCATCAAAGGGACAGGTTTCCTACAAGCCATGTAGTGAACAACATCAGGAAGCCTGCCCACGAGCTTTTTAGAAAGTATTATCTGTAGATCCCCCCAATTTGCCACAGGCACCCCCAATTTTCTGTGCACCTCACCTACACACATCTCGTACACTATGGCCAATTCCCTGTGTTTCCAAGGGTGGCTAGGGTGAGCCATTTCAGACAGGCAGTGAACAGAAGCAGAAATCTGGCATAATTGTGGGGTTGGGAGAATACACACAAACTTTAGGCACCACCGTGGGGAGAGCATTCAGGAGGCTGTCAAGTCTCAGTTTAACTTTGCAAGATCAACAGAAGTCATACAATCATATGAAGTTCTCCACAAGAGGGAACAAGAAGTGTGGCACAGGTGTATCTATAGAAAAGGTCTGAGAAAGCCTCAGAATCCCTAAGAAGACTGATGGAAGGTATTAGTCTTTGGAAGCAAGTCAGTGGAATATAAAGGTGGTGACTGCTTTACAAATACAAAGACAGCAATGCAAGACTTCAAAGAGCATGAAAAACAAGGCAAAACCAAGGAAATGGTACCATAAAAGGAACACAATAATTTTCAACTAACCAATTGCAAAGAAATGGAGATCTGTGATTTGCCCAACAAAAAATTTAAAGTAGTTGTTTTAAGGAAGCTCAGTGATTTACAAAAAAGAAAAAAATATATAAAGATAAAAATTAACCACAGAAAGACAAGTCAATGAAATGAGGAAAACAATGTATGGACAAAATGAGAAATTTAATAGACACGGAAACTATAAAAAATAACTAAAATTGTGGAGATGAAGAATACAAAGAATGAAATGAAAAAATGCAAAAGAAACATCAGCAGCAGATCAAGCAGAAGAAAGAACCAACAAAATAAAAGGCAGTTCAAATGAAATTAGTCAGAAGAGATCAAAAATAACAGAAAAAGAGTGAAGCAAAGCTATGTAAAGTATGGGAAAACAATAAAGAGAAATAATCTAGACATTATTGGAGTCCCAGAAGGAGAAATGAGGGAGAATGTGGCAGAAAAATAACAAAAATAATGTCTGAGAACATCCTAATTCTGGGAAGAGATTTGGTCATCCAAATTTATGAAGCTCATAGGTCCCCAAAAATTTCAACTCAAAAGATCTTCTCTTTAGAGGGTTATAATAAAACCCTCTAAAATCAGAGGAAGAGTTTGAAAAAAAAGCAAGAGAAACAAATTCCTCACATATAAGAGAGCTTACATAAGGTTATCAGTGTGTTTCTCAGAAGAAAACTTGCAGGTCAGAAGAAAGAGCGATGATATATTCAAAGTACTGAAAGAAAAAAAGAAAACCTGCCAACCAAGAATACTCTCCCTGGCAAAGCTGCCTTCAGAAATGAGAGAGAAATAAAAACTTTCCCAGAAAAATAAAAGCTGAGGGAGATTATCACCACTAGATCTGCCTTTCAAGAAATGGTGAAAGGAGTCCTTCAAGTTGGAATGAAGGGATGCTAATTAGTAACATGAAAACATAGGAAAATATCAAGCGGAGTGGTAAAGGGTAGTATGGAGTCAAATTCAAAATATTCTAATACAGAAAGGTGGTGATGTGGTAATCATTTCATTCTAGTATAAAGATTAAAAACAAAAGTATTAAAATAACTATATAATAATTTGTTTATGGATACAAAATACAAAGACAGGTACATTGTGGCCTCAAAAATATAAAATGTGGGAGGAGGGGTAAAAGAGTAGAGTTCTTATACATGATTGAAGTTAAACTGTCATCAGCTAAAAATAGATATTATAATTATAAGACAGTTTACATAAGCCTTATGGTAACGACAGAACAAAACCCAACAGTAGATACACAAAAACAGAAAGGAATTACAGCATACCAATATGGAAAATCATCATTTCAATAATGAAGACAGAAGAGGAAGAAAGAAACAAGAGAGCTACAAAACAGAAAGGTCTCATACAACCTAACTTTATACCTTGAGGAACCAGAAAAAGGACCAACTACTCTTTTTAAAAATTTTTTAACTTTTATTTTTTTATTATTTGTTTTTTTTAAATATAATTTATTGTCAAATTGGCTAACATACAGTGTGTAAAGTGTGCTCTTGGTTTTTGGGGTAGATTCCTTACATACACCACCCAGTGCTCATCCCAACAAGTGCCCTCCTCAGTGACTGTCACCCACTTTCCCCCTCCCCTACTCTCCCTATCAACCCTCAATTTGTTCTCTGTATTTAAGAGTCTCTTATGGTTTGCCTCCCTCCCTATTTGTAACTATTTTTTCACCTTCCCTTCTCCCATGGTCTTCTGTTAAGTTTCTCAAGTTCCACATATTAGTGAAAACGTGGTATCTGTCTTTCTCTGACTGACTTATTTCACTTAGTATAATACCTTCCAGTTCCATCCATGTTGCTGCAAAACGCCATATTTCATTCTTTCTCATTGCCAAGTAGTATTCCATTGTATATATAAACCACAATTTCTTTATCCATTCATCAGTTGATGGGCATTTAGGCTCTTTCCATAATTTGGCTATTGAAAGCACTGCTATAAACATTGCGGGTACATGTGCCCCTATGATTCAGCACTCCTGTATCCTTTGGTTAAATTCCTAGTAGTGTTACTGCTGCTGGGTTGTAGGGTAGTTCTATTTTTAATTTTTTGAGGAACCTCCACACTGTTTTCCAGAATGGTTGCACCAGTTTGCATTCCCACCAACAGTGCAAGAGGATTCCCATTTCTCCATATCCTTGCCAGCATCTGTTATTTCCTGAGTTGTTAATTCTAGCCACTCTGACTGGTGTGAGGTGCTATCTCAGTGTGGTTTTGATTTGTATTTCCCTGATGAGGAGTGATGTTGAGCATCTTTCCATGTGTCTGTGGGCCATCTGGATGTCTTCTTTGGAAAAGCATCTATTCATGTCTTCTGCCCATTTCTTCACTGGATTATTTGTTTTTCAGGTGTTGAGTTTGGTAAGTTCTTTATACATTTTGGATACTAACCCTTTATCCAACATGTCATTTGCAAATATCTTTTCCCATTCCATCGGTTGCCTTTTGGTTTTGTTGATTGTTTCCTTTGCAGTGCAGAAGATTTTTATCTCGATGAGGTCCCAATAGTTCATTTTTGCTTTTAATTCCCTTGCCTCTGGAGATGTGTTGAGCAAGAAATTGCTGCAGCTGATGTCAAAGAGGTTGTTGCCTGTTTTCTCCTCTAGGGTTTTGATGGTTTCCTGTTGCACTTTAAGTCTTTCATCCATTTTGAGTTTATTTTTGTGTATGGTGTAAGAAAGTGGTCTAGGATCCTGGGAAGATGGCGGCGTAGGAGGACGCTGGGCTCACTGCGCCTCTGGCTGATCACTTAGATTCCACCTACACCTGCCTAAATAACCCAAAAAACCACCAGAAGACTAGCAGAATGGAGTCTCAGGAGCCAAGTGCAGACGAGAGGCCCACGGAAGAGGGTAGGAAGGGTGCAGAGGCAGTGCTTGCTCCACGGACTGGCGGGAGGGAGCCGGGGTGGAGGGCGGCCCGCCGGCCAAGCAGAGCCCCCGAGTCTGTCTTGCAAAAGTGGAGAGGCTGGACGGAGCGTGTTCCAACAGCAACTGGGACTTGACATCTGGAAGGTTATAAGCGAACAGCTCTGCTTGGAGAACAGGAGGGCTGGAGGACAATGGGAGGGAAAGTTGAGCCCCGGATGACAGAGCTCAGCTTGGCGGGGAGCAAATGTGCTAGTCAGCGCCATCTCCCTCGCCCATCCCCCAGCCAAAATCCCAAAGGGAACCAGTTCCTTCCAGGGAACTTGCTTGCACCGCACAAACACCCAAAGATGTGCTTCTGCGGATCCATCCCTCTGGCGGGTCTGACTCCCTCCTGGTGCCTCAGGGCCCCTCCTGAAGCAGATCTCCAAAGGAAAAGCGAGCTGAGCCTGCCCCTCCCGCCCCTGTACACCTTGCGGATCCACCACAGCTAATACACTAGATCCCCAGCACCACAAGCTTGGCAGTGTGCAAGTAGCCCAGACGGGCCACGCCACCCCACAGTGAATCCCGCCCATAGGAGAGGGGAAGAGAAGGTACACACCAGTCTGACCGTGGCCCCAGCGGTGGGCTGGGGGCAGACATCGGGTCTGACTGCGGCCCCGCCCACCAATGCAAGTTATTCAAGACAGCACAGGGGAAGTGCCCCGCAGTCCCGCACCACTCCAGGGACTATCCAAAATGACTAAACGGAAGAATTCCCCTCAGAAAAACGTCCAGGAAATAACAACAGCTAACGAACTGATCAAAAATGATTTAAACAATATAACAGAAAGTGAATTTAGAATAATAGTCATAAAATTAATCGCTGGGCTTGAAAACAGTATAAAGGACAGCAGAGAATCTTTTGCTACAGAGATCAAGGGACTAAGGAACAGCCAGGAGGAGCTAAAAAATGCTATCAACAAGCTGCAAAATAAAATGGAGACAACACGGCTTGGATTGAAGAGGCAGAGGAGAGAATAGGTGAATTAGAAGATAAAATTATGGAAAAGAAGAAGCTGAGAAAAATAGAGATAAAAAAATCCAGGAGTATGAGGGGAAAATTAGAGAACTAAGTGATGCACTAAAGAGAAATAATCTACGCATAATTGGTATTCCAGAGGAGGAAGAGAGAGGGAAAGGTGCTGAAGGTGTACTTGAAGAAATAATAGCTGAGAACTTCCCGGATCTGGGGAAGGAAAACGGCATTGAAATCCAAGAGGCACAGAGAACTCCCTTCAGACATAACTTGAATCCATCTTCTGCATGACATATCATAGTGAAACTGGCAAAATACAAGGATAGAGAGAAAATTCTGAAAGCAGTTAGAGATAAATGTTCTTTAACATATAAAGGGAGACCTATAAGACTCGTGACGGATCTCTCCTCTGAAACCTGGGAGGCCAGAAAGGAATGGCAGGAAATCTTCAATGTGATGAACAGAAAAAAATGTGCAGCCGAGAATCCTTTATCCAGCAAGTCTGTCATTTAGAATAGAAGGAGAGATAAAGGTCTTCGCAAACCAACACAAACTGAAGGAATTCATCGCCACTAAACCAGCCCTGCAAGAGATCCTAAGGGGGATCCTGTGAGACAAAGTACCAGAGACATCGCTACAAGCATGAAACCTACGGACATCACAATGACTCTAAACCCATATCTTTCAATAATAACACTGAATGTAAATGGACCAAATGCGCCAACCAAAAGACATAGAGTATCAGAATGGATAAAAAAACAAGACCCATCTATTTGCTGTCTACAAGAGACTCATTTTGGACCTGAGGACACCTTCAGATTGAGAGTGAGGAGATGGATAACTATTTATCATGCCACTAGAAGTCAAAAGAAAACTGGAGTAGCCATACTTATATCAGACAAACTAGACGTTCAATTAAAGGCTGTAACAAGAGATGAAGAAGGGCATTATATAATAATCACAGGGTCTATCCATCAGGAAGAGCTAACAATTATAAATGTCTATGCGGCGAATACCGGAGCCCCCAAATATATAAAACAATTACTCACAAACAAGAGCAACCTTATTGATAAGAATGTGGTAATTGCAGGGGACTTTAAATACTCCACTTACAGAAATGGATAGATCATCTAGACACACGGTCAATAAAGAAACAAGGGCCCTGAATGATACATTGGATCAGATGGACTTGACAGATCTATTTAGAACTCTGCATCACAAAGCAACAGAATATACTTTCTTCTCAAGTGCACATGGAACATTCTCCAAGATAGATCACATACTGGGTCACAAAACAGCCCTTCATAAGTATACAAAAATTGAAATCATACCATGCATACTTTCACATCACAATGCTATGAAGCTTGAAATCAACCACAGGAAAAAGTCTGGGAAACCTCCAAAAGCATGGAGGTTAAAGAACACCCTACTGGGGCGCCTGGGTGGCTCAGTCAGTTGGGCGGCCGACTTCGGCTCAGGTCATGATCTTGCGGCCGTGAGTTTGAGCCCTGCGTCGGGCTCTGTGATGACCGCTCAGAGCCTGGAGCCTGTGTCAGATTCTGTGTCTCCCTCTCTCTCTGACCCTCCCCCGTTCATGCTCTGTCTCTCTCTGTCTCAAAAATAAATAAATGTTAAAAAAAAATAAAAAAAAAGAATGAATGGGTCAACCAGGCAATTCGAGAAGAAATTAAAAAATATATGGAAACAAATCAAAATGAAAAGACAACAATCCAAACGCTTTGGGATGCAGCCAAGGCAGTCCTGACAGGAAAATACATTGCAATCCAGGCCTATCTCAAAGCAAGAAAAATCCCAAATACAAAATCTAACAGCACACCTAAAGGAAATAGAAGCAGAACAGCAAAGACACCCCAAACCCAGCAGAAGAAGAGAAATAATAAAGATCAGAGAAGAAATAAACAATATAGAATCTAAAAAAGCTGTAGAGCAGATCAACGAAACCAAGAGTGGGTTTTTTGAAAAAATAAACAAAATTGATAAAACTCTAGCCAGGCTTCTCAAAAAGAAAAGGGAGATGACCCAAAGAGATAAAATCATGAATGAAAATGGAATTATTACAACCAATCCCTCAGAGATACAAACAATTATCAGGGAATACTATGAAAAATTATATACCAACAAACTGGGCAGCCTGGAAGAAATGGACAAATTCCTAAACACCCACACTCTTCCAAAACTCAATCAGGAGGAAATAGAAAGCTTGAACAGACCCATAATCAGCGAGGAATTGAATCAGTCATCAAAAATCTTGGGGCGCCTGGGTGGCTCAGTCGGTTAAGCGGCTGAATTCGGCTCAGGTCAAGATCTCGCAGTCCGTGAGTTCGAGCCCCACGTCGGGCTCTGTGCTGACATCTCAGAGCCTGGACCCTGTTTCGGATTCTGTGTCTCCCTTTCTCTGACCCTCCCCCATTCATTATCTGTCTCTCTTTGTCTCAAAAATAAATAAATGTTAAAAAAAAATAAAAAAAAAATCTCCCAACAAATAAGAGTTCAGGACCAGATGGCTTCCCAGGGGAGTTCTACCAGACGTTTAAAGCAGAGATAATACCTATCCTTCTCAAGCTGTTCCAAAAAATAGAAAGGGAAGGAAAACTTCCAGACTCATTCTATGAAGCCAGCATTACTTTGATTCCTAAACCAGACAGAGACCCTGCAAAAAAGAGAACTACAAGCCAATATCCCTGATGAATATGGATGCAAAATTTCTCAATAACATAATAGCAAATGGAATTCAACAGCATATAAAAAGAATTATTCACCATGATCAAGTGGGATTCATTCCTGGGCTGCAGGGCTGGTTCCACATTCGCAAATCAATCAATGAGATACATCACATTAATAAAAGAAAAGATAAGAACCATATGATCCTGTCAATCGATGCAGAAAAAAAGCATTTGACAAAATTCAGCAACCGTTCTTAATAAAAACCCTCGAGAAAGTCGGGATAGAAGGAACATACTTAAAGATCATAAAAGCCATTTATGAAAAGCCCACAGCTAACATCGTCCTCAATGGGGAAAAACTGAGAGCTTTCTCCCTGAGATCAGGAACACGACAGGGATGCCCACTGTCACCGCTATTGTTTAACATAGTGTTGGAAGTTCTAGCATCAGCAATCAGACAACAAAAGGAAATCAAATGCATCCAAATTGGCAAAGATGAAGTCAAGCTTTCACTTTTTGCAGATGACATGATATTATACATGGAAAATCCGATAGACTCCACCAGAAGTCTGCTAGAACTGATACATGAATTTAGCAAAGTTGCAGAATACAAAATCAATGTACAGAAATCAGTTGCATTCTCATACACTAATAATGAAGCAACAGAAAGACAAATAAAGAAACTGATCCCATTCACAATTGCACCAAGAAGCATAAAATACCTAGGAATAAATCTAATCAAAGATGTAAAATATCTGTATGCTGAAAACTATAGAAAGCTTATGAAGAAAATCGAAGAAGATATAAAGAAATGGAAAAACATTCTGTGCTCATGAATTGGAAGAATAAATATTGTTAAAATGTCAATACTACCCAAAGCTATCTACACATTCAATGCAATCCCAATCAAAATTGTACCAGCATTCTTCTCGAAGCCTGAACAAGCAATCCTAAAATTCATATGGAACCACAAAAGGCCCCGAATAGCCAAAATAATTTTGAAGAAGAAGACCAAAGCAGGAGGCATCACAATCCCAGACTTTAGCCTCTACTACAAAGCTGTAATCATCAAGACAGCATGGTATTGGCACAAAAACAGACACATAGACCAATGGAATAGAATAGAAACCCCAGAACTAGACCCACAAACATATAGCCAACTAATCTTTGACAAAGCAGGAAAGAATATCCAATGGAAAAAAGACAGTCTCTTTAACAAATGGTGCTGGGAGAACTGGACAGCAACATGCAGAAGGTTGAAACTAGACCACTTTCTCACACCATTCACAAAAATAAACTCAAAATGGATAAAGGACCTGAATGTGAGACAGGAAACCATCAAAACCCTAGAGGAGAAAGCAGAAAAAGACCTCTCTGACCTCAGCCGTAGCAATTTCTTACTTGACACATCCCCAAAGGCAAGGGAATTAAAAGCAAAAATGAACTACTGGGACCTCATGAAGATAAAAAGCTTCTGCACAGCAAAGGAAACAATCAACAAAACTAAAAGGCAACCAACGGAATGGGAAAAGATATTTGCAAATGACATATCGGACAAAGGGCTAGTATCCAAAATCTATAAAGAGCTCACCAAACTCCACACCCGAAAAACAAATAACCCAGTGAAGAAATGGGCAGAAAACATGAATAGACACTTCTCTAAAGAAGACATCCAGATGGCCAACAGGCACATGAAAAGATGCTCAACGTCGCTCCTCATCAGGGAAATAGAAATCAAAACCACACTCAGATATCACCTCACGCCAGTCAGAGTGGCCAAAATGAACAAATCAGGAGACTATAGATGCTGGAGAGGATGTGGAGAAACGGGAACCCTCTTGCACTGTTGGTGGGAATGCAAATTGGTGCAGCCACTCTGGAAAACAGTGTGGAGGTTCCTCAAAAAATTAAAAATAGACCTACCCTGTGACCCAGCAATAGCACTGCTAGGAGTTTACCCAAGGGATACAGGAGTACTGATGCATAGGGGCACTTGTACCCCAATGTTTATAGCAGCACTCTCAACAATAGCCAAATTGTGGAAAGAGCCTAAATGTCCATCAACTGATGAATGGATAAAGAAAGTGTGGTTTATATACACAATGGAGTACTACGTGGCAATGAGAAAGAATGAAATATGGTCCTTTGTAGCAACGTGGATGGAACTGGATAATGTTATGCTAAGTGAAATGAGCCATACAGACAAAGACAGATACCATATGTTTTCACTCTTATGTGGATCCTGAGAAACTTAACAGAAACCCATGGGTGAGGGGAAGGAAAAAAAAAAGAGTTTAGAGTGGAAGAGAGCCAAAGCTTAAGAGACCCTTAAAAACTGAGAAAAAACTGAGGGTTTATGGGGGGTGGAGGGAGAGGAGGGTGGGTGATGGGTATTGAGGAGGGCACGTTTTGGGATGAGCACTCGGTGTTGTATGGAAACTAATTTGACAATAAACTTCATATAAATAAAAAAAAAAAGAAAGTGGTCTAGTTCCATTCTTCTTCATGTTGGTGTCCAGTTCTCCCAGCACCATTCGTTAAAGAGACTGTATTTTTTCATTGTATACTCTTTCTTGATTAGGAGAAATAAATCTTAAAGTTAGTAGAAGGAAATAACAAAGATCAGTGAAGAAATAAATGAAATAAAGAACAGAAAAACAATAGAAAAACATCAATGAATCTAAGAGCTGGTTTTTTGAAAGAAAAAGAAGGCAAACCTTGAGGTAGACTAAAATAAAGAAAGAAGACTCAAATAAAATCAGAAATGAGATACATTACAAGTAATACTACAGAAATACATAGGATCATAAGCTACTACTATGAATAATTATATGCTGACAAATTGGATAACCTAGAAAAAAATGGAGAAATTCCTAGAAACATAGCACTTACTAATAGTGAATAATGAAGAAGTAGAAAATTGGAACAGGCTAGTAATGAGTAAAAAAGTTTGAATGAATTAAAGACCTCCCAATGCAGAAAAGCCCAGGACCAGATGGTTTCATTGGTGAAATCTACCAAAAATTTAAAGAAGAATTACCACCAATTCTTCTCAAGCTTTTCTATAAAATTTAAGATGAGGGAAGACTCCCAAACTCAGTTTATTATGCCAGCATTACTGATACCAAAGCCAGATAAGGACACTACGAGAAAAGAAAATTACAGGACAATATCCCTGCTGAAAGTAGATGCAAAAATCGTCAACAAAATACCAGCAAACTGAATTAAACACCACCTTAAAATGATCATACATCATGATCAAGTGGGATTTATCCTTGGAATATAAGGATGGCTCAACATACACAAATCAATCAGTGTGACACACCACTTAACAGAACGAAAGATAAAAATCATATGATCATGTCGATAGGTTAAGTAAAAGCATTTGACAGAATAGAACATCCTTTCATGATGAAACTATGAACTGGGTATGAAAGGAACATTCTACATCATCATAAAGACCATATATGAGAAACACATGGCTTACATCAATGTTGAAAGACTGAAGCTTTTCCTCTAAGATCAGTAACAAGACAAGGGTGCCCAGTCTCATTATTCCTATTCACATAGTATTAGAAATCTTAGCCAGAGAAATTGGGCAATTAGAAATAAAAGGCATTTAAATCAAAAAAGAAGGAAAATTGTCTCTGCTTGCATATTACATGATCTTATATGTAGAAAACCCTAAAGATTCCACCAAAAAACTGTCAGAATTAATAAATTTATTCAGTAAAGTTGCAGGATATAAAATTAACATATAATCTCTTATATTTCTATATAGTAGCAATGAAATATCTGAAAAATAAATTTTTAGAAATTCCATTTACAATAGCATCAAAAACAATAAAATACTTTGGAATAAATTAACCAAAGAAGTGAAAGACCCACACCAAACATCACAAGATATTAACGAAAGAAGTTGAAGAAGATGTAAACAAATCGAAAGATATTTTATATTCACAGATAAGAGGAATTAAAATTGTCAAAATGTCTGTACTACCCAAAGCAATCTACATATTCCATGCAATAGCTATCAAATTCCAATGACACTTTTCACAGAAATAGAAAAAATAATTCTAAAATTCGTATGGAACCACCCAAGGCCTCAAATAGCCAAGCAATCTCGAGAAAGAAGAACAAATCTTGAGGCATCACATTTCCTAATTTCAAACTATATACACAGAGCACTTGGGTGGCTCAGTTGTTAAGCATCTGACTTCAGCTCAGGTCATGATCTCATGGTTCATGAGTTCAAGTCCCACATTGGGTGAGCTTGAGCCCTGCATCAGGTGAGCATGAGCCCTGCTTTGAGTGAGCCCTGCTTCCCTCTCTCCCTCTCTCTCTCTCTCTCTCCCTCTGACCCTCCTTGGATTCTCTCTCTCTATGCCCTTCACTCACTTGTGCCCTTCCCCCCCCAAAAAAAACCCTATATATACAAAGTACAAGTCTATAGTAATCAAAAGAGTATAGTACTGGCTAAAGATAGATACACAGACCAATAGAAAAAAAATAGCCCAGAAATAAACCACAGACTAATCTTGTGTGTGGGTGTGTGTGTGTGTGTGTGAGAGAGAGAGAGAGAGAGAGAGAGGGAGAGAGAGAGAGATAATGCACAAGAAGAGGAGGGGGAGAGGAAGGGGGAAGAGAGAACCTTTTTTAAAATAGTAGGTATTATTATTATTATTATTGAGAGAGAATGAGTGGGGAAGGGGCAGAGGGAGAGGGAGACACAAAATCTGAAGCAGGCTCCATGCCCAGCATGGAGCCCAAAGTGGGGTTCAATCTCACAACCATGAGATCATGAACTGAGCTGAAATCAAGAGTTGGATGCTCCACTAACTGAGCCACCCAGGTGCCCCAACAGACTGATCTTTAACAAGAATGACAAGAATGCACAATAGGGAAAGAATAATTTCATTAATAAATTATCTTGTGAAAACTGGGTATTCACATTCAAAGAATATTGGACCTTTATCTTACACCACTCAAATATTAACTAGAACTGGATTAAAGATTTAAATGAAACCATAAAGCTCTTGGAAGAAAGCATTGGGAGAAAGCCCCTTTACATTGTTCTTAGCAATTACTTTTGGAAATGTCACTAATGGCATGTGCAACAAAAGTAAAAATTAATAAGTGGGACTATATAAAACTAAAAAATGTCTGTACGGCAAAGGAAAGCATCAACAAAATGAAAAGTCAATCTAACAAATGAGAGAAAACATTTTCAAACCATCTATCTGATGTTATGTTAATATCCAAAATATTTATGGAATTCATACAATCTGATTTTAAAAATGGACAGAGTATCTGAATTGGCATTTTTCTGAAGAAGACATACAAATGGACAACCAGTATATGAAAGGGTGTTCTATGTTACTAATCATCAGTGCAAATCAAAACCATAATGAGATATTGCTTCATACTTGTTAGAAGGGCTATTATCAAAAAGACAAGAATTAATAAGTTGCTGAGGATGTGGAGAACAGGGGACATTTGTGTGCTGTTTCTGGAAATGTACATTGATACAGCCACTATGGAAAACACAATGGAGTTTCCTCAAAAAATTAAAATTGGACTAGCACATGATGCAGCAATCCCACTTCTGGGTATTTATCTGAAGGAAATGAAATCACTGTCTCAGAGATATCTGCACCCCCATGTTCATTGCATCATTGTTCACAATAGCCAAGACATGGAATTAACTTGTGTCCATTAAGATAAATGGATAAAGAAAATGTGATGTATTATATATATTATTATATATTACATGTGATATAATTATGTATAATTATACATTTATAATGTGTATATATAATGGAATATTATTCAGCTATAAAATAAAAATCTTGTCATTTATGACAACATGGGTGGACCTTGTGCTAAGTGAAATAAGTTAGAGAAAGACAATAGTGTGTGATCTCAGTTTTATGTGGAATCTGAAAAAGCTGAATTCATGGAAAAAGAAAGTAGAATGCTAATTGCCAGGGTCTGGGTGAAGAGGAGGGAATGGGGAGATGTTGGTTAAAGGAAACAAACTTCAAGTTTATAGATGAATAAATTCTGTGGATCTAATGCATAGTAAGATAAGCTAGTTAGCATTACTATATTATCTACTTGGAAGTTGGTAAGAAAGTAGATTTTAAATGTTCCCACCACACAAAAAATGGCATTTGAAGACCTTATCCCTAATACAGTCATGTTCTGAGGTACTAGGGGTTAGGACTTCAACATTTGAATTTTGGGGGGACACAATTTAGCCCATAACAATCTTTTAGCAGATATAGGATTTGCAAATATTTTCTCCTGTTCTCCCATGGATTGTTTTTTTTTTAATATGATATTTATTGTCAAATTAGGTTCCTTACAACACCCAGTGCTCATCCCAACAGGTGCCATCCTCAATGCTAATCACCCACTTTCCACTCCCTCCAACCCCCCATCAACCCTCAGTTTATTCTCAGTTTTTAAGAGTCTCTTATGGTTTGCCTCCCTCCCTCTCTTTTTTTTCCTTCCCCTCCCCCATGGTCTTCTGTTAAGTTTCTCACGATCCACATAAGAGTGAAAACATATGGTATCTGTCTTTCTCTATATGACTTATTTCACTTAGCATAACACTCTCCAGTTCCATCCATGTTGCTACAAAAGACCATATTTCATTCTTTCTCATTACCAAGTAGTATAACAAATCAGGAGACAGATGCTGGAGAGCATGTGGAGAAACGGGAACCCTCTTGCACTGTTGGTGGGAATGCAAATTGGTGCAGCCACTCTGGAAAACAGTGCGGACGTTCCTCAAAAAATTAAAAATAAATCTACCCTATGACCCAGCAATAGCACTGCTGGGAATTTACCCAAGAGATACAGGAGTGCTGATGCGTAGGGGCACTGATGTCCCAATGTTTATAGCAACACTTTCAACAATAGCCAAATTATGGAAAGAGCCTAAATGTCCATCAACTGATGAATGGATAAAGAAATTGTGGTTTATATATACCATGGGTTGTTTTTCCACGTTCTTGATGGTGTCCTTTGACACACAAATGTTTTTAATTTTAATGAAGTCCTATTTATTTACTTTCTTCTTTTGCTGCTTGTGTTTTTCGTATCAAATTCAAGAAATCCTTGCCAAATACAAGGTCCTAAAGCTTTCCCATTATGTTTTCTTCTAAGAGTTTTTGTAGTTTTAGCTCTTATATTTGGGGCTTTGAACTATTTTGAGTTAATTTTTTTGTATTGTGTAAGATATGAGGTCAACTTCATTCTTTTGCATGTGGATGTACAGTTTCCCAGCACTATCTGTTAAAAAGACTGTCCTTTCCTCACTGTATGGTCCTAGTCACACTGTCAAAAATTATTTGGCTACAAATGTGAGGTTTATTTCTGGGCTCTCTATTTTATTCCACTGGTCTATAGGTCTGTCTTTATGCCGATACCATACTGTTTTGATTACAGTAGCTTGATGATAAGTTTTGAAATCAGGAAGTGTGAGTCCTCCAACTTTGTTCTTCTTATTCCAGATATTTTACGGCTATTTGAGTTCTTTTAAGATTTATGTGAAGTTTGCGTGGATTGTTCTATTTCTGCATACAATCCCACTGGGGATGATTTCTGTCCGTTTATTTTGCCCATTTGATTGAACTATGGTTTTCTGTTGTTTTTATTCCTTGTGATTCTTTTGTTGTTGAAAATTGAGCATTTGATTATTACATTGTCATAACTCTGGAAATCAGATTCCTCTCCTTCCCTAGAGATTGCTGTTTTTTTCTTTATTGTTGAAGGCTATAGGAGTCTGTTTATTTTTATTTTTTTAAATTTTTTATAATTTTTATTTATTTATTTAATTTTAATATATAAAATTTATTGTCAAATTGGTTTCCATTCAACACCCAGTGCTCACCCCAAAAGATGCCCTCTTCAATACCCATCACCCACCCTCCCCTCCCTCCAACTCCCCATCAACCCTCAGTTTGTTCTCAGTTTTTAAGGGTCTCTTATACTATGGCTCTCTCCCACTCTAACCTCTTTTTTTTTTCCTTCCCCTCCCCCATGGGTTTCTGTTAAGTTTCTCAGGATCCACATAAGAGTGAAAACGTATGGTGTCTGTCTTTCTCTGTATGGCTTATTTCACTTAGCATAACACTCTCCAGTTCCATCCATGTTGCTACAAAGGGCCATATTTCATTCTTTCTCATTGCCATGTAGTATTCCATTGTGTATATAAACCACACTTTCTTTATCCATTCATCAGTTGATGGACATTTAGGCTCTTTCCACAATTTGGCTATTGTTGAGAGTGCTGCTATAAACATTGGGGTACAAGTGCCCCTATGCATCAGTACTCCTGTATCCCTTGGGTAAACTCCTAGCAGTGCTACTGCTGAGTCATAGGGTAGGTTTATTTTTAATTTTTTGAGGAACCTCTACACTGTTTTCCAGAGTGGCTGCACCAATTTGCATTCCCACCAACAGTGCAAGAGGGTTCCCGTTTCTCCACATCCTCTCCAGCATCTATAGTCTCCTGATTTGTTCATTTTGGCCACTCTGACTGGCGTGAGGTGATATCTGAGTGTGGTTTTGATTTCTATTTCCCTGATGAGGAGCGACGTTGAGCATCTTTTCATGTGCCTGTTGGCCATGTGGATGTCTTCTTTCAAGAAGTGTCTATTCATGTTTTCTGCCCATTTCTTCACTGGGTTTTTTTGGGGGGGGTGTGGAGTTTGGTGAGCTCTTTATAGATTTTGGATACTAGCGCTTTGTCCGATATGTCATTTGCAAATATCTTTTCCCATTCCGTTGGTTGCCTTTTAGTTTTGTTGGTTGTTTCCTTTGCTGTGCAGAAGCTTTTTATCTTCATAAAGTCCCAGTAGTTCACTTTTGCTTTTAATTCCCTTGCCTTTGGGGATGTGCCGAGTAAGAGATTGCTACGGCTGAGGTCAGAGAGGTCTTTTTCTGCTTTCTCCTCTAGGGTTTTGATGGTTTCCTGTCTCACATTCAGGTCCTTTATCCATTTTGAGTTTATTTTTGTGAATGGTGTGAGAAAGTGGTCTAGTTTCAACCTTCTGCATGTTGCTGTCCAGTTCTCCCAGCACCATTTGTTAAAGAGACTGTCTTTTTTCCATTGGATGTTCTTTCCTGCTTTGTCAAAGATTAGTTGGCCGTACGTTTGTGGGTCTAGTTCTGGGCTTTCTATTCTATTCCATTGGTCTATGTGTCTGTTTTTGTGCCAATACCATGTTGTCATGATGATTACAGCATTGTAGTAGAGGCTGAAGTTTGGGATTGTGATGCCTCCTGCTTTGGTCTTCTTATTCAAAATTACTTTGGCTATTCAGGGCCTTTTGTGGTTCCATATGAATTTTAGGATTGCTTGTTCAGGCTTCGAGAAGAATGCTGGTACAATTTTGATTGGGATTGCATTGAATGTGTAGATAGCTTTGGGTAGTATTGACATTTTAACAATATTTATTCTTCCAACCCATGAGCATGGAATGTTTTTCCATTTCTTCATATCTTCTTCGATTTCCTTCATAAGCTTTCTATAGTTTCCAGCATACAGATATTTTACATCTTTGGTTAGATTTATTCCTAGGTATTTTATGCTTCTTGGTGCAATTGTGAATGGGATCAGGTTCTTTATTTGTATTTCTGTTGCTTCATTATTAGCGTATAAGAATGCAACTGATTTCTGTGCATTGATTTTGTATCCTGTGACTTTGGTGAATTCATGTATCAGTTCTAGCAGACTTTTGGTGGAGTCTATAGTGTTTTCCATGTATAATATCATGTCATCTGAAAAAAGTGAAAGCTTGACTTCATCTTTGCCAATTTGGATGCCTTTGATTTCCTTTTGTTGTCTGATTGCTGTTGCTAGAACTTCCAACACTTTGTTAAACAATAGCGGTGAGAGTGGACATCCCTGTCATGTTCCTGATCTCAGGGAGAAAGCTCTCAGTTTTTCCCCATTGTGGATGATTATAGCTGTGGGCTTTTCATAAATGGCTTTTATGATCTTTAAGTATGTTCCTTTTATCCTGACTTTCTCGAGGGTTTTTATTAAGAAAGGTTGCTGAATTTTGTCAAATGCTTTTTTTCTGCATCGATTGACAGGATCATATGGTTCTTATATTTTCTTTTATTAATGTGATGTATCAGGTTGATTGATTTGCGAATGTAGAACCAGTCCTGCAGCCCAGGAATGAATCCAAGTTGATCATGGTGAATAATTCTTTTTTATATGTTGTTGAATTTGATTTGCTATTATGTTATTGAGAAATTTTGCATCCATATTCATCAGGGATATTGGCCTGTAGTTCTCTTTTTTGCTGGGTCTCTGTCTGGTTTAGGAATCAAAGTAATGCTGGCTTCATAGAATGAGTCTGGAAGTTTTCCTTCCCTTTCTATTTTTTGGAATAGCTTGAGAAGGATAGGTATTATCTCTGCGTTAAACGTCTGGTACAACTCCCCTGGGAAGCCATGTGGTCCTGGACTCTTATTTGTTGGGAGATTTTTGATGACTGATTCAATTTCTTCACTGGTTATGGGTCAGTTCAAGGTTTCTATTTACTCCTGTTTGAGTTTTGGAAGTGTGTGGGTGTTTAGGAATTTGTCCATTTCTTCCAGGTTGTCCAGTTTGTTGGCATATATTTTTCATCGTACCCCTGATAATTTCTTGTATTTCTGCGGGATTGGTTGTAATAATTCCATTTTCATTCATGATTTTATCTATTTGGGCCATCTCCCTTTTCTTTTTGAGAAGCCTGGCTAGAGGTTTATCAATTTTGTTTATTTTTTCGAAAAAACAACTCTTGGTTTCATTGATCTGCTCTACAGCTTTTTTAGATTCTATATTGTTTATTTTTGCTATGATCTTTATTATTTCTCTTCTTCTGCTGGGTTTAGGGTGTCTTTGGTATTCTGCTTCCATTTCCTTTAGGTGTGCTGTTAGATTTTATATTTGGGATTTTTCTTGTTTCTTGAGATAGGCCTGGATTGCAATGTATCTTCCTCTCAGGACTGCCTTCGCTGCATCCCAAAGCGTTTGGATTGTTGTCTTTTCATTTTCATTTGTTTCCACATATTTTTAAATTTCTTCTATAATGCCTGGTTGACCCATTCATTCTTTAGTAAGGTGTTCTTTAACCTCCATGCTTTTGGAGGTTTTCCAGACTTTTTCCTGTGGTTGATTTTAGGCTTCATAACATTGTGGTCTGAAAGTATGCATGGTATGATTTCAATTCTTGTATACTTATGAAGGGCTGTTTTGTGACCCAGTATGTGATCTATCTTGGAGAATGTTCCATGTGCACTTGAAAAGAAAGTATATTCTGTTGCTTTGTGATGCAGAGTTCTAAATAGATCTGTCAAGTCCATCTGATCCAATGTATCATTCAGGGCCCTTGTTTCTTTATTGACCGTGTGTCTAGATGATGTATCCATTGTTGTAAGTGGGGTATTAATGTCTCCTGCAATGACCACATTCTTATCAATAAGGTTGCTTATGTTTGTGATTAATTGTTTTATATATTTTGGGGCTTCTGTATTCGTTGCATAGACATTTAAAATTGTTACCTCTTCCTGATGCATAGACGCTTTAATTGTCATATATGTCCTTCTTCATCTCTTCTAAACTAAATCTTCTAAATTAAACAGCCTTTAATTTAAAGTCTAGTTTGTCTGACATAAGTATGGCTACTCCAGCTTTCTTTTGACTTCCAGTAGCATGATACATAGTTCTCCATCCCCTCCCTTTCAATCTGATGGTGTCTCAGGTCTAAAATGAGTCTTTTGTAGACAGCAAATAGATGGGTCTTTTTTTTTTTTTTTTTATCCATTCTGATACCTTATGTCTTTTGGTTGGAGCATTTAGTCCATTTACATTCAGTGCTATTATTGAAAGATATGGGTTTAGAGTCATTGTGATGTCTGTAGGTTTCATGCTTGTAGTGATGTGTCTGGCACTTTGTGGTCCTTGCAACATTTCACTCACAGAGTCCTCCTGAGGATCTCTTGTAGGGCTGGTTTAGTGGTGATGAATTCCTTCAGTTTTTGTTTGTTTGGGAAGACCTTTATCTCTCCTTCTATTCTGAATGACAGACTTGCTGGATAAACGATTATCAGCTGCATATTTTTTCTGTTTGTCACATTGAAGATTTCCTGCCATTCCTTTCTGTCTTGCCAAGTTTCAGTAGATAGATCTGCCGCTAGTCTTATCAGTCTCCCTTTATATGTTAGAGCGTGTTTATCCCTAGCTGCTTTCACAATCTTCTCTTTATCCTTGTATTTTGCCAGTTTCACTATGATATGTCATGCAGAAGACCAATTCAAGTTACGTCTGAAGGGTGTTCTCCGTGCCTCTTGGATTTCAAAGCGTGTTTCCTTCCCCACATCAGGGAAGTTCTCAGCCTTGATTTGTTCAAGTACACCTTCAGCCCCTTTCTCTCTCTTTTCCTCTTCTGGAATTCCTATGATATGGATATTGTTCCGTTTCATTGCACCACTTAATTCTCTAATCCTCCCCTCGTACTCCTGGATTTTTTAATCTCTTTTTTTTCTCAGCTTCTTCTTTTTCCATAATTTTATCTTCTAATTCACCTATTCTCTCCTCTGCCTCTTCAATCCGTGCTATGGCTGCCTCCATTTTATTTTGCACCTCATTTATAGAATTTTTTAGCTCCTCAAGACTATTTCTTAGTCCCTTGATCTCTGTAGCAATAGATTCTGTGCCGTCCTACACTTTTTTTCAAGCCCAGCGATTAATTTTATGACTATTATTCTAAATTCTTGTTCTGTTATATTGCTTAAATATGTTTTGATCAATTCATTAGCTGTTGCTACTTTCTGGAGTTTCTTCTGAGGAGAATTCTTCCGTTTCAACATTTTGGGTAGTCCCTGGGGTGGCTCCAAACTGCAGGACACTTCCCCTGTCCTGTCTGGAGTAACTTGTGTTCGTGGGCGGGGCCGCAATCAGACCTGATTTCTGCCCCCAGCCCACTGCTGGAGCCACAGTCAGACTGGAGTGTACCTTATCTTCCCTTCTCCCAAGGGCAGAACTCACTGTGGAGTGGTGTGGCCCCTGTCTGGGCTGCTTGCACACTGCCAGGCTTGTGGTGCTGCTTGCAGGGGCTCTGGCCAAGGGCATATCCGCAAGGGTGGATCCGCAAGGTGCACAGGGGCGGGATGGGCAGGCTTAGCTTGCTTTGCTCTTGGTGGTCCCCTGCAGGAGCGGCCCTGCAGCACTGGGAGGGAGGCAGACCCGTCAGAGAGATGGATCCACAGAAGCACAACGTTGGGTGTTTGCTCAATGCAAGCAAGTCAGTGATAGGAGCTAGTTCTTTTTGGAAAATCAGCTGGGGGTTGGGAGAGGGAGATGGCACTTGCCAGCACCTTTGTTCCCCCCCACCCTGAGCTGAGCTCTGTCTTCCGGGGCTCAGCAACTCTCCCTTCCAGTGTCCTCTCACCCTCCCCACTGTCTGAGAGCAGAGCTGTTGGCTTTTAACATTCCAGATGTTAAGTCACGCTCGGTGTCAGAATTCACGCATTCTGGCCCCTCTGCTTTTTCAAGGGGCTCTGCCTTGCCTAGCAGGCTGCCTCTCCACTGCTCTGGCTCCCTCCCACCAGTCCGTGTAGCACGCACTTCCTTTCCGCTGTTCCTTGGGCCTCTTGTCTATGCTTGGCTCTGGAGAGTCCATTCTGCTAGTCTTCTAGTGGTTTTTGGGTTATTTAGGCATATGTGGGTGGAATCTAAGTGATCAGCCAGACGAGGTGAGCCCAGCGTCCTCCTGTGCTGCCATCTTCCCCTCCATCTTCAGTAAGCAGCTGTGTCACTGTGGGCAAGGCCCTTCCTTTCTCAGGAAGGTTCTACCCTGACGGGGTTTTTTTGGCACATATTCCCTGGTCTTTTCCCTGCTCTTGTCTCTGCCTGGCTATGGCCAGCAGAGCAAACGGCCCCTCTCACGGCGGGAAGCAGTGGCTCCTGGAGGAGGTGAACCTGAACTTCAAGCCCGCCCCAGCTCCTGCGTGTCTGCAGTCCTCTGGGGTTGGCCAAGCAGCCTCTTCTAGTTCCAACAGCTCCCAAGAGCTGAGGGTGTGCCCTGCCCTGCCCCGTCGGAGCGGCACCCAGAGTTGGCCGAGTGACTGCGATAAAAGTTCCCTTCCTGCGATGCTGGCATCTCACCAAGGAGCTACCACATCTTCTTTATCCATTCATCTGTCTATGGACATTTGGGCTCTTTCCATACTTTGGCTATTGTTGATAGTTCTGCTATAAACATTGAGGTGCAGGTGTCCCTTTGAAACAGCATTCCTGCATCCCTTGGATAAATACCTAGTAGTGCAATTGCTGGGTCTTAGGGTAGTTCTATTTTTATTTTTTGAGGAACCTCCATACTGTTTTCCAGAGTGGCTGCACCAGCCTGCATTCCCACCAGCAACCTAAAAAAGATTCTCTTTCTCCACATCCTTGCCAATGTCTGTTCTTGCCTGAGTTATTAATGTTAGCCATTCTGACAGGTGTCAGGTGGTATCTCATTGTGGTTTTGATTTGTATTTCGCTGATGATAAGTGATGTTGAGCACTGTTTCATGTGTTGGTTGGCCATCTGGATGTCTTCTTTAGAGAAGTGTCTATTCATGACTGTTGCCCATTTCTTCACAGGATTATTTGTTTTTTTGGATGTTGCATTTCAGAAGTTCTTTATAGATTTTGGATATTAACCCTTTATCTGATATGTCGTTTGCAAATATCTTCTCCCATTCTGTTAGTTGCCTTTTAGTTTTGCTGATTATTTCCTTTGCTGTGCAGAAGCTTTTTATTTTGAGGGGGTCCCAGTAGTTCATTTTTGCTTTTGTTTCCCTTGCCTCTGGAGACATGTTGAGTAAGAAGTTGCTGCGCCCAAGATCAGAGAGTTTTTTGCCTGCTTTCTCCTCGAGGATTTTGATGGCTTCCTGTCTTACATTGAGGTCTTTCATCCATTTTGAGTTTATTTTTAGGGATGGTGTAAGGAAGTGGTAGATGTTCATTCTTCTGCATGTTGCTGTCCAGTTTCCCCAGCACCACTTGCTGAAGAGACTGTCTTTATTCCATTGGATATTCTTTTTTTTTAATTTTTAATGTTTATTTATTTTTGACAGAGAGAGAGACAGAGCATGAGCAGGGGAGAGGCAGAGAGAGAGGGAGACACAGAATCCGAAGCAGGCTCCAGGCTCTGAGCTGTCAGCACAGAGCCCCACGCAGGGCTCAAACTCACAGACCGTGAGATCATGACCCGAGCCAAAGTCAGATGCTCAACCAACTGAGCCACCCAGGCGCCCCTCCATTGGATATTCTTTCCTGCTTTGTCAAAGATTAGTTGGCCATACGTTTGTGGGTCCATTTCTGGGTTCTGGGTTCTGTTCCATTGATCTGAATGTCTGTTTTTGTGCCAGTACCATACTGTCTTGATGATTTCAGCTTTGTAGTATAGCTTGAAGTCTGGGATTGTGATGCCTCCTGCTTTGGTTTTCTTTTTCAAGATTGCTTTGGCTATTCGGGGTTGTTTCTGGTTCCATACAGACACTCATTCTTCATACATTTTTAAAGCTTTAATGTTAGACTAAAGTTTTTCTTGACCATCTCCCAATTTTAATTTCTTGTCTATTTTACATATGTTTGAATGACTGCATAGTATTTCATTATATGGATACAAGATAATTAATTTGAACAATTCCTTATTGATGGACAAAAGGCTTTTCAATTTTTTTTGTGGTCACATGCAAATATTTTTTCAAGTTCATTCTTTGACTTTGCTAACAGTGTCATTCACTAAACAGATGTTTAAATTTTTATACAGTTAAACTTATCTATTTTTAATTAAATTTTATTTTTAATTGAGATGTAATTGACATACATTATATTAGTTTCAGGTGTACATCATAATAATTTGATGTATGTATTGTGAAATAATCAATACAATAAGTCTAGTTAACATCCATTACCACACAGTTACAATTTTTTTTTGTGATGAGAACTTTAAAGATCTGCTTTCTTAGCAACTTCCAAATATACTATATTAACTATAGTTATTTATCTACCATTATATCTTTAGCTAGAAATAGTGAGGTCCAGTAAAGTCTGTCTGGTATGCTACCATTTGTATAATAAAGGGGAGAATAGGAACAAAAACTTATATTTGCTTTGCATAAAGAAACACTGGATGAATGAACAAGAAAGTAATAAAAATATTTTTTATAAGGCTGAAGATGGAATAAGTAGATGGTGATGGGTGTGAGCAATACTTCTCATTGTACCTCTTTCTATATATTTATATAAATTTATTTCATATATTTATATTGAATTTACATAAATTTTACACATTTATATTTAAGTATAATGTATTGGTTTTGTGCTGCTTCTATAATAAATTACTGGAGACTAATGGGCTTGGAACAATATAAATTTATTATCTTACAGTTCTGGAAGTCAGAAGTCTGAAATGGGACTTATTAGACTAGAATCAAAGGCTGTGGTCCTTCTGGAGGCTCTAGAGGTGAATACATTCCTTGCCTTTCCAGCTTCTAGAGGCTGCCTGTATTCCTTGGCTTGTATTCACTTCCCCTTTATTCAAATCCAGCAAGACAGCATCTTGAATGCTCTCCCCTCTCTGACCTCTACTCCCATAATTTCCTTCTTTGGCCCCAATTCTGCCCTCATGTTGACTTCTGTCTTCTCTGTTTCCTCCCTCTTAGAAGGACTTTTGCAATTACATTGAGCTCACACAATTGATAATAATCCCTTTGTCTAAACATCTTTAATCTTGTTTTTTGCTGTTACCATTTTGTGTGTGTGTGTGTGTGTGTGTGTGTGTGTGTGTGTGTTGAGAATACTTAAGATCTACTCTTTCAGCAAATTTCAAGTATACAATGCAGTATTATTAACTATACTCGCTGTCCTGTACACTAGATCTCCAGAAATTTTTCATCTTATAACTGAAAGTTTGTACTTTTTGACCAGCGTCTCCCGATTCCTCTGCACCCAGCCCCTGGCAACCATTGTTCTAATCTCTGGTTCTATGAGTTTGACCTTTTTATTTTTATTATTTATTTTATTTTATGTATGTATGTATGTATTTATAATTTATTGTCAAATTGGCTCCCATACAACACCCAGTGCTCATCCCAACAAGTGCCGTCCTCAATGCCCATCACCCGCTTTCCCTTCTCCCTCACCCCCCATCAACCCTCAGTTTGTTCTCTGTATTTAAGAGACTCTTATGGTTTGCCTCCCTCCGTCTCTGTTTGTAACCATTTTTCCCCTTCCCTTCCCCATGGTCTTCTGTTAAGTTTCTCAAGATCCACATAGAGTGAAAACATATATCTGTCTTTCTCTGACTGACTTATTTCACTTAGCATAATACCTTCCAGTTCCATCCACATTTCTGCAAATGGCAGGATTTCATTCTTTCCCATTGCCAAGTAGTATATATAATGCAATACTACTTGGCAATGAGTTTGACCTTTTAGATTCTACATATGAGTTCATGCAGGGTTTGTCATTCTGTTTTTGGCTTTACACAGAAGTGGGATTGCTAGATCATATGATAGGTCAATTTTTAATTTGTTGAGGGGCCTTCATACCATTTTCCATAATGAATGTACCAACTTACATTCCCAACCACAGTATACAAAGGTTCCTTTTTCTCTACACCTTTGGCAACGTTTAGCTCTTGTCTTTTTTAAAAAAATTTTTAAATGTTTATTTATTTTTGAGAGAGACAGAGACAGAGACAGAGACAGAGTGTGAGAGGGTGAGGAACAGAGATGGAGGGAGACACAGAATCCAAAGCAGGCTTCAGGTTCTGAGCTGTCAGCACAGAGTCTGATGCGGGGCTCGAATTAACGAACCGTGAGATCATGACCTGAGGCAAAGTTGGACGCTTAAATGACTGAGCCACCAGGCACCCCTAGCTCTTGTCTTTTTGATAATAGCCATTCAAACAGATGTGAGGTGACATCTTATTGTGGTTTTGATTTGCATTTCCCTGATGATTAACAATGTTGAATACCATTCCATATACCTACTGGCCATTTATATGTCTTTTTTTTAAATGTCTATTCAGGACCTTTGGCTATTTAAAACACTGGATTATTTATTTATTTATTTATTTATTTTTGCTATTAAGGTGTTTGAGTTCTTTATATATTTTGCACATTAACCACTTATATATGTCTTGAAAATATTTTCTCCCATTTTTAGACTCATTTTTTTATTGTTTCTTTTGCTATGAAGAAGCCTTTGAGTTTGATGTAGTCTCACTTGTTTATTTCTACTTTTATTGCCTGTGCTTTTGGTGTCATATCCTAGAAATCATTGCCAAGATCAATGTCAAGGAGTTCTTACCCTATGTTTTCTTTTAGGTGTTTTATGGCTTTAGGTCTTATATTTTAAGATTTACTCCATTTCAAGTTACCCTTTGTGAGTGGTGTAACATAAGGGTCTAGTTTCATTCATTGCATGTGTATATCCAGTTTTCCCAACACTATTTTTTTTTTGAGAGAGAGAGAGAGAGAGAGAGAGAGCGCAAGTGAGCAAGCAGCAGAGAGAGAGGGAGAGGATCCATGAAGGGCAGAGGGAAGGAGAGAGACAGAGAGAGAGAGAGAAAGAGAGAAAGAGAGTGGGACACGAGCTCACCTGATGTGGGACACAAGCTCACAAACCATGAGATCATGACCTGAGTCAGAGGCTTAACCGACTTAGCCACGCAGGCGCCCTCCCAACACCATTTACTGAAGAGACTGTGCTTCACCGATTGTGTATTCTTGAAACTCTTTTCAAAGATTAGTTGACAATTTATCTATGGTTTTTCTGGACTCTCTATTTTGTTCTATTGTTCTATGTGTCTATCTTTATGCCAATACCATTCGGTTTTCATTACTATAGTTTTTAATACAGTTTGAATTTTTAATGTTTATTTATTTTTGAGAGAGAGAGAGAGCATGCACAAGTGGGGGTGGGGCAGAGAGAGAGATATAGAATCTGAAGCAGGCTCCAGGCTCCGAGCTGTCAGCATAGAGCCTGACGCAGCGCTCAAACCCATGAACTGCGAGATCATGACCTGAGCCGAAGTTGGACACTTAATCGACTAAGCCACTTAGGTGCCCCAATACCATATGAAATCCAGGAAACGTGATGCCTCCAACTTTGTTGTCCTTTCTCAAGATTGCTTTAGCTATTCAGGATCTTTTGTAGTTTCATGCAAATTTTAGGATTATTTTTTCTCTCTGTGAAAAATGCCATTGAAATTTGATAGGGATTGCCTTGTGCCTGTAGATTGCTTTGGGTAGGATGAGCAATAAGTTTTTATTTAATTTTAGTTAGTTAACATATAGTGTTATATTAGATTCAGGTATACAATATAGTAATCAACACTTACACACATCACCCTGTGTTCATCATGACAAGTGCACTCTTTAATCCCATTACCTATTTAACTCATCCCCCACTTCCCATCTGGTAACCATCAGTTTATTCTCTATAATTAAGAGTCTGTTTCTTGATTTGTCTCTCTCTGTCTTATTTTTCCCTTTGCTTGTTTGTTTTGTTTCTTAAATTCCACATATGAGTGAAATAATATGGTGTTTGTTTTTATCTGACTTATTTTGCTCAGCATCATACTCTCTATCTCCATCCATGTCACTGCAAATGGCAAGATTTCATTCTTGTTCATGGCTGAATAATATTCCATTATATATTCTAATATAATATTCCATTATATTCCATACATATATATGCATGCATATATCACATCTTCTTTATCCATTCATTAATGTTGATGGACACTTGGGCTGCTTCCGTATCTTGACTATTGTAAATAATGCTGCTAAAAATATAGGGGTACATGTATCTCTTTGAATTAGTGTTCTTGTATTCTTTGGGTAAATATCTATTAGAGCAATTCTGGATCATAAGGTAGTTCTATTTTTAACTTTTCGAGGAACCTCCATACAGTTTTCCACAGTGGCTGCACCAGTTTGCATTCCCACCAACAGTACATGAGCGTTCCTTTTTCTCTACATCCTCACCAACACCTGTTGTTTCTTGTATTGTTGATTTTAGCCATTCTGACAGATGTGAGGTGATATCTCATTGTAGTATTTATTTTCATTTCCCTGATGATAAGTGATGATGAACATCTACATGTGTCCGTTGGCCATCTGGATGTCTTCTTTGCAGCAATGTCTGTTCATGTCTTCTGCCCATTTTTTAATTGGATTATTTGATTTTTGGGTGTTGAGTTGTGTCAGTTCTTTATATATTTTGGAGACTGACCCCTTATCAGATATTTCATGTGCAAATATCTTCTCTCACTCCATAGGTTGCCCTTTAGTTTTGTTAATTGTTTCCTTCACTGTACAGAAGGTTCTTATTTTGATGTAGTCCCAATAGTTTATTTTTGCTTTTGTTTTCCTTACCTCAGGAGACATATCTGGTAAGAATTTGCTATGGCCAGAGGTTACTGCCTATGTTCTGTTCTAGGATTTTTATTGTTCCCTGTCTCACATTTAGGTATTTAATCCATTTTGAATTTATTTTTGTGTGTGGTGTGAGAAAGTGGTCTGGTTTAATTGTTTTGTATGTTGCTGTCCAGTTTTCACAACATCACTCCTTGGTTAAATTCATTCTTAAATATTTTATTATTTTTGAGGCCATTGTAATTGGATTGTTTTATTTTCTTTTTCAGATAGTTTGTTGTAACTGTATAGAAGTGCAACTGATGTTCTTTATTGATTTCAATATCCTGAAATATTAGTGAATTCACTTATTACTTCTAACAATTTTTATGGAGTCTTTAGAGTTTCCTATATATAAGGTCATATCATCTGCAAATAAGACAGTTTTTTTTTCTTCCTTTCTGATTGGAACACCTTTTATTTGATTTTCTTGCCCACTTGCTCTGGCTAGGAGTTTCAATACTATGTTGAATAAGAATGGTAAAAATAAGCACCCTTATATTGTTTTTGATCTTGGAAGAATAGATTTCAACTTTTAAGTATGACGTTATCTGGGGTTTGTCATATATGGCCTTTATCATATTGAGATATGTTCCTTCTATACCTAATTTTTGAGAATTTTTTATGAAAAGATATTATGTTTTGTCTAATGCTTTTTCTGTATCTACTGAGATGATTGTATACTTTTAATATTTTATTATATTAATGTGGTATATCACATTTTTTGATTTACATATGTTGAATCATCCTTGCATCCCAAGGATAAATCCCACATGATCATCAGGAGTGTTCCCTCCACAGTTTTTTGAAGACTTTTAGAAGGTCAACATCTTCTATGTATCACATTTGCAAAGCCCCATGTTCCCTATAAGGTAACATTTGTGGGTTCTGTGATAAGAACATGGATATCTTGGGAGGATCATTATTCAGCCTACCACACCATGTAAATATTTTACTTATTCAATAAAAAAGAAAGTAATATAACAAAATAAACTAAAATCTTCATCTATCTTTTACTTTTCAGTTTCTATGTTTTCTGTCACACTAAGAAAGGCCTTCCCCACTGTAGACTGTAAAAATAGTTACTCATACTTTCTTCCAATATTTTATGAGTATTATTATCACTAATACCTTTTTTATTCTCAAGTTAGTTAATATACAGTGTAGACGTGAAAAACTTTTTCATTGAGGTATAATTTGCATACAATTAAATGTTCAGATCTTAAGCAAAATGTTCAATTAGTTTTGACAAAACCATAAGCCTGTGTCACCCACTTCTCTATCATGGTATAAAATATTTCATTTACTCTAAAGGGTTGTTTCATGACATTTCACATAAATCTTCTCACAAAAGTTTTATTGTTTTGAATTCTATCACTGTGGATTAGTTTTACCTCTTCTTGAACATTGTATAAATAGGAGCACACAGAGGGCACCTGCCTGGGTGGCTGAGTTGTTGAGTGTCCCACTTCAGCTCAGGTCATGATCTCACAGTTTGTGGGTTTGAGCCCCGTGTCAGGCTCTGTGCTGACAACTCAGAGCCTGGAGCTTGCTTCAGATTCTGTGTCTCCCTCTCTCTACCCTCCCTCTCCACTAGTGCTTTGTCTCTCTCTGTCTCTAAAAAATAAACAATAAAAGTTTTAAAAAATAGGAGCACACAGTATATCTTTTTTTGTCTGGTTTCATTCACTCATTATAATGATACTGAGATTCATCCATCCTGGCTGGACAAATTTAAGCAAAGGAAATAAAACGTCAAAACCAAGACATGGGGGAGTCTTGGTGGCTCATTAAGCATCCAACTCTCGATTTCAGCTCAGGTCATGATCTCAGTCTGTGAGATCAAGCCCCTGCGTCGGGCTCTGCACTGACAGCATGTAGCTTGCTTGGGATCCTCTCTCTCCCTCTCTCAACATAAATAAGTAAACATAAGCCCCTCCCTTGCTCATGATCTCTGTCTCAAAATAAGTAAGTAAACATTAAAAAACACAAAAAATCAAGACATTTTCCTAAGTGTCCATTGATAGGTGAAAGGATAAAACGATTTTAAATACACACACACACACACACATGTATATATGTGTAGTAGGTGAAGTTACTCATGACCTCAGATCAAGCACATTATAATTATTGGTTCGTTCCAGGCTCCTCTCTTAATTCCTTTTTTTTTGTTTATTTTATTTTATTTTATTTTATTTTATTTTATTTTAATTCTCCAGAATTTCCATAGAACACTTTCACTCCTGTTCCCCCAAAAAACATTTAAATATATTTCATAGCTATACATTTAACATCAGAAAAATCTCCATCTCTCACTCTATAAAGATATATCTAGGGGAACCTGAGTGGCTCAGTCAGTTGAGCATCCAACTTCAGCTCAGGTCATGATCTCACAGCTGGTGGGTTCTAGCCCCACAACAGGCTCTTCGGATTCTGTGTGTGTGTGTGTGTGTCTCTCTCTGCCCTTCCCCTGTTTGGGCTCTGTCTCTCCCTCCCTCCCTCCCTCCCTCCCTCCCTCTCAAAACTAAATAAACACTAAAAAATTAAAAAGACATATCTATAAATATATATATTCTAGACATGTCTATATATAGAGAGTATATATATCTATATAGAGAGTGCATATATATATATCTATATTTAGAGTGTATATATATATGTGTGTGTATATATATAATGTTTATTTTGAGAGAGGGGGAGGGGCAGAGAGAGGAAGAGAGAGAATTCCAAGCAAGCTCTGAGCTGTCAGCACAGAGCCCAATGTAGGACTCGAATCCACGAACCTCGAGATCATCACCTGGGTGGAAATCAAGAGTTGGAGGCTCAACCGACTGACCCCCCCAGGCACCCTGAAAGAATGCATATTTTTATATATAACATGTTACATGTCATATGTAAAGCATTAAATATATATAATATATGTAATAGTATATATTATTTTTTTAACAGAAAGTACCAAATCTGGGACTGGCATTCTAGCTCTGGGCCCTTCAGAGCAAACTCCACCCTTCCCTTTCAAAGCACAGTCCTTAACAGTCCCTCCTGCCCTCCGGGCCACTCTCAACCCAGCCACTCTTGTCTGAGACCCTTGCAAAGCCATGATCTAGTTTGCTTCAGAATCTTGCTGTTCCCTTTCATTGTGGAACCTGACACATCTATGCAAATCCTGTCGTTCCTGCTTATTAGGTGACTAAACTTATGTAAGTCACTTCCTCTCTAGGGGCCTCGGGTTTTCAGAGGTGAATCGTGATAATAATTTCCACATAAAGGGGCTGCATTAAGTGTTAAGAAGTTATGTACAGAGAGACCCAAGTAGGTAATAGAAGCTCAATAAATGTTCAAGCTCCATCTTCCACCCCGTCCACCTTGGTGTCCCCACAGCTTAAGGTCACCGTAGGTGTTCAGGATATGATTTCTTCTTTTCTTTTCTGCCTTGACAATTGTTTCCCTATAACCCAGGCTGTAGGCACAACTCCACCATTCACTACTACAAACCTGTTGTCCAAAGTGAATCCTGAGAGAGATAGGGACAAGGTAAAAAGTGACTTGGAGTTGATCAGAATTGGAGTCCCAGCATGACCATGCTTAGCTGTGTGGCTTTGGCAAGTCACCTAAGACTCCTTGTGCCTCAGTTTCCTTACCTATAAGGAAGAAGGAAAATAATAACACCTACCTTAGTTGCTACCTTCACTTTCTTCTTGCATCACACCCCTTCTCTCTCAACATGACTCACCTTCAGGCTCAGGACTTGGCTGGCTGGCTTCACTCTGCAACAACTGACTCATGTCCATACCCCTCTCAGAGAAACCACACCCTGGAGCCAAGAGGAAACTGCCAGGAACTAGTGACATCTTGCAGGCCCTTTGAGGCAAGAGTGTGCAACCACAGGGCTGAACCCAATTTCCATTCCTCATCCAACCATTCATGCATCTGAATGCACGCAATGAATATTTTCTGACCCTTCTGGGACCAGCCAGGGGCTGGGCTTTGCTGGAGACAGAGTCCCTGCCTTCAGGGAACTTCTGATCTGCTAGGAGAGAGAACACTAGACATCAATTCCACACAGGGGCCAACAGTGGGGAGCTCTGGGGGTTGTGGGAGCCCAGAGAAAAGGGTCCATTCCCACTTGAGAATCAAGGTTTGGATGAAGTTACACTTTACGTGAGCTCATCAGGTTTGGGAATTCAGTGTAAAGGCCTTACACGGAAAGACATCTAGACAAGAGAGGGCTTGGTACGTTGTAGTAACCACTTGTAATTAGTTCAGTGGTCAGAACACAGCGTGTGAGGCCAAATGTGGCAAGAGATGAGGCTGGAGAGGTCTGGTTGGGGTCAGAACTGTGGATGGCCTTAGTTGCCAAATAAGGAGCTAGAACTTTAATGCTAGTGGAGGGGGTGTAAAGGAAGAAAGCCATGTGTTGGCTTCTGCATCATTGCTCTCTCATTACTGGTGTGCAAAATAGTAGATTGGAGATGGCCAGTCGAAGCAGAGAGCCAGGGAATAGACTTGGGGTCGTGCATATGAGGGATGTTGAGCCTGAAGCAAGGCAGTGGCAGAGGATGAGAAAAGGTGGATTTGAGAGACAGAAAGGAGAATCAGCTGGACTTGGTGTGGGATTGGGTCTGATGAGAGCAGGGGTTTCAGACTGCACATAAGGCAGAGAACAAAGGGCAAATGTGCAAATGCCAAGGGAGTGATTAAGGCAAAGATAATGGTGGGAGGAACTTTAGGGCTGAAAAATCAGTGTGGATAGAAAGGGAAGAAATGATGAGGAAGGATTCAAGCTAAGACTCACCATGTGACCTTGGGCCAGTCATTTTATCTTTCTTTGGTTCTTTAGATTTCCACCTGTTGGGAGTGTCTGCCTGGCTCAGTTGGTAGACCATGCAACTCTTAATCTCAAGGTCATGAGTTCAAGCCCACATTGAGCATGGAGTCTACTTAAAAAAAATGAAATGAAGAAATATGGCTAGAATTCTTCCTGCTAACTTAGGAGGCAGAGAATGATTGTGAGGAATGAATCACATAAAAGAATGTCCAGGAAGTGCATAGCCCTGTGGGTTATTTAGAGGGGGAGTCATGTGACAGGTGGGTTTTGTCCAGGGTGTGGGGGTGGGTGGTGCTGGGCTGCCATTTGTACAGCAGCATTGCCATTGGCAGTGGGAAACACATACTTGCAGAAGAAGGTGTGTGAGAAGGGGAAATGTGACTTGAACACATAGATGTTGGATTTGAGGGGGTTAAAGGCCAACACAGTCAAATGAATCTTACCCTGGGAGGCTGTGTCTTGGCAGTCAGTAGTGAATAGCCTCTCTGAATCATGAGCCCCAGACAGCCACTTCCTCAGGAAGTACCCAGGCCTGGGAAGCCTGAGGCCTCTGGGCTCCGATCTCAAGTCAGCACCTGAGATGCTGTGTGACCCTGAGTCAGTTCTCATCCACTCTGGGTCCAAGGTCTCCCATATGAATAACAACAATAAAAGCATGGGTGTGTTGGTGGAAACGTGGATGAAATGTTTCCAAAGGCCCTTTCCATGTTTTTTATGCTTCAATTCTATGATCCTGAGTCTTCTTTTTAAAAAGTCTAGTCCTGTTTCCATCCCTGACTTACTGTGTGGCATTGAGCCAGCCGCTGGACCTCTCTGGGCTTATTTTCACGTCTGGAATATCAGGAGATTGAGCAGAAGACTCTCCAATGTCCAATGATTCTCCCTGGAGGACGCTCACCCTCATCTCCATCAGAATCTTTCAGACAAATCAGAGGAAAGTGAGGCACTGGTCACAGACGACCCCCTTCCAAATCTTCCATCTTCTCCCACTGCCCTCCCCTTCCTACTGTCAAGAGCTTACAGCACTGGCTCGCTTGCCAAACTTGTTGCCATGACAACGGGTTACAAATAACTCAGATGCAGACGAAGATTTTAACCCAAGAGCTGCTGGTCCAAGGGCTTCTTTCTTCCTCCCCACACCAGACTGAGGGAACAATCTGGCATATTCTTCAGGTTCAAGTGACTTCCCTGATCACAAGCTTTCTAGGGCTCCTCAGTGTCACAAGAATATGTCCTGTTGTCTGAGGCTCTCCTAAAACCTGACTCAAATCTTTCCAATCACATTTCCCACTTGCTCCCATTAAGGAGTGATCACTCCTGTTTCGAACTCCTTCTGTCTGCTGAGGGCTATGTTGGATGCTTTACCCACAGTAGCTAAGAAAATCTTCCCAGAACTCTTTCAGATAGACATTATTATTCCCATTTTGTAGGGGAGAAAATTGAAGCCCATGGATGTGACTTGAGTAAGGAGGTCAGAGAGTCAGAATTCAAACTCAAATTCATCAGATTCCCAAACCCAGGATTTTTACATTGCTAGTGGCTCACAAATGTTGGTCTACACACTTGAGGACATATCTAAACAATCTGGGGCAGCTAAGAATTCATATTCATATTCTAACTTCCATTCAAGAACTTGGAACACATCTGCCTCCTCTAATTCCTGAGACCCTATAAAATAAGAGGAAGTGATCATGTATAAACCCACATCTCCAAAAAAAAAAGCTGGAGGAGGCCCCATCAATGGAGTGAGATTTCACCAACTTCTGGCAAGCAGAAAGGTGCTTGAGTGGTGATACCTGAGAAGGCAGGACCGGGAAAGGTAGAGGCACAATCCATATGCGGGAGGGGGACCTGTGAAGGAGAGCCCTGGTCTACCCTACAAAATCCTGGTGAGATTCTGGCACAAAAGAGCTATCCTGATGGTAGGCATGAAAGACAGAGCCCCTGAGAGTAGAAGAATTGAAAGTATGTGTTGGAACAGTTGCTTCCCCCACCTTCCCCTCTGCCCTTCCCCATGTTTATTGGTAAAAATCAAAAGAGTGAAACATCTGCACTTGAAATACAGAGGGTTTTTTAAAGAAATCAAACAGTTCCAGGGCAGAACATCTGCTTTCTGAACTTAGGAGTCCTCCAGTAGAATGTGCGGGGCTCATCTGTCACCTTAAAGGAAAGTCTAGTAGTGGACTTGACCAATCTCTGCCTCTTACACAGGCTCTCAACCAATCAACTTTTTATTGGTTTCTTCTTAAGTCAATGGGCTGACAGGTTTGAATGTTTCTGAAAAATATGCTAATTGGTTTATGAATGAATTAATGAAGAAATGGGAAAAACTAAGGGTGTGCCTATCTTAAGTGAAAAAAAGCAATTATTAAGTTCAAGAACACAAAAAATGGAAAAATAAATCCATGTAATTACAGTACATTTATTGGCTCTGTGGCAACCACTGATTTACTAGAAATTGGGATATAAACATATTGGAAGAGTGAAAGGAGGGGATATAGGGATGTGTGTGTGGAGGGAGATAAAATACTCTCTTACTATAATGAGATGTCAAGAGATAATGTTTCATATTGCTAAGTTAAGAAACAGTAGTAATATAATATTGTATGTCAACTATACTCCAATAAAAAAGGAATAGTAGTGGGATGCTTGGATGGCTCAGTCAGTTGACCACCAACTCTTGATTTCGGCTCAGGCCATGATCTCATGGTTCATGAGATCGAGTCCCATGTTGGGCTCCTTAGCTGACAGTGCTCTGTCTCTCTCTCTCTGCCCCTACCCTGCTCACGCGTGTGCTCTCTCTCTCTTCAAAATAAATTGAAAAAAAAAAAGTAGTATAAACATACATAGAAACATGGTGGTCCTTCAGTTAAAAATCCTTTCAGCTACAAGTAACACAAAACCAAACTGACAGCATCTTAAACACATATGGCTTTATTTATTCATTTATTTGGGGGGGGAGTTAATTTATTAACATAAGTGTGGCATGGGTTCAGGTGTTCAGTGATGCAATCTAACCGTTTCTTCCTTCATGGGCTGCATCTTCATCCTCTTGTTCATCTCCTCAAGATTGCTGTCACAGCTCCAGGCAGTACAACTATAATCAATGTAGAGAGAAGGAAAGGGACAGTATCAGTTATGTGTATCTCAGAAAGCAAAAGCCTCCTCAGAAGCCCCCTCTCCCCAGCAAACCTCTCATGGCCATAACTGGTAAAAATGGTTTAATGTAGTTGCTTGTAGGAAGCAGGACTTGTGGTGGGAGGGGACAGCATATTGCTGGGCTTACTTATGAGCTCTTCAGCACCTCTGTATTTTGTAAGTATATACAAGTATTATTTTGATGAAAAACTAAAATTTAGAAATAAAGTGTTATGGTTTCTATGAAAGAAAAACATTAAAAAAAAACTGGTAGCAGTTTTCTGTCTCCAGAGGAAAGGGCATCAATTCACCTTGGAAGCAAAGTTACCAGAATGAGCTTGTTACTTAGATTAAGGTATCTCAGGTATCCAACTCCTATTTTATAGAAAATTGTGCTATCACCATTAACCATAACATGGCTGGTAGAAACCAGTACAGCACCGTGTAGCAGTTACATGGGTTGACTGTGGTTAGACAGTCCTGGTGCAATTTCCTGTCTGCCATTTATTAGCTCTGTGACCTTGGGCAAGTGACATCTGGAAACCTCAATATCCCTCTTCATGAAATGAAGGTAATTCAAGTGTCATTTACAGAGTGAGCATTCAGCAAATGTTATACACTTTGATTAAAATTTTAAATGTTCTGAGCAGTGACAATTTGAATGTACTTTAATAGCATTATGCTTCCACTGAGTTCATTTTTCATCCCAAACATGGGTTTGGACTTGACTGGACAGTCCCTGAAAATTGTTCCTGAGAGATGTGTGTGCATATTTTTGCAAAGACCTTTACTCACAGAAGATGCTCAGTTTGGATCACATCAATAGATTTGCAGGCTTGGATTGCTGTTGACTTCTGTTGAAGGAAAGACTGTAAAAAAGAACTAGACCGGATTGTCATTTCCACTATATATATTATTTAATGTTAACAAAATAATCCAGGGGCGCCTGGGTGGCTCAGTCGGTTAAGCGGCTGACTTCGGCTCAGGTCATGATCTCACGGCCCGTGAGTTCGAGCCCCGCGTTGGGCTCTGTGCTGACAGCTCAGAGCCTGGAGCCTGTTTCAGATTCTGTGTCTCCCTCTCTCTGACCCTCCCCTGTTCATGCTCTGTCTCTCTCTGTCTCAAAAATAAATAAACGTTAAAAAAAAATTAAAAAAAATAATCCACATTGTGAAATGTCCTGCTGATTATTATGATTGCCTCATGTTGACCTGGGAGTGGGGAAGAGAATAATGATCTCTTCTCTCTGATGTCAAAGTGAGAGCTGGAGATCTGAACTTCAAGCAGGGAACATATGGCCAAAAACTAATCGTTGGATGATCATCTTGCCCACACATGGTATCAGTGTTGGGGGCTAAGGAGAGGGTCAACCATTATGAAGCCTCATTCAGAGGGGCATGGGTGACATTCTCTTGGAGAGGTAATATCTGATAATCCATTTACAATTTTCCTTCCTGGCTTGATATTATCACCTGATATTCCTAAGACTCCAGTAAAGCTCTATTAAGCACACACAGAAAATACTGCATTCATAAGGAGAAAACAGATAAGAATGTTATGAAAAAGGTACCTTTGGAGAAAAAAAGAGTGCTTAGAAATTAAAACAATTTCTAAAACAAAAGAGCTCATCCATCCATAGAAGAATGGAAAAGAAGATTTAGTATACATATACAATGGAATATTATTCAGCCATAAAGAAGAATTAAATCTTGCCATTTGCAACAAAATGGATGGATCTAGAGGGTATAATGCTAAGTGAAATAAGTCAGTCAAAGACAAATACGATATGATTTCACTCATATGTGGAATTTAAGAAACAAAATGAGGGAACAAAGAAAAAAGAGACAAACAAAACAGACTCTTAAATACAGAGAACTGGTGGTTATCAGATTGGAGGTGCGTAGGGGAATAGGTGAAAGGGATTAAGAGCACCTTTATTGTGATTGGTGAGTTAATGTATAGAATTGTTGAATCACTATATTGTGCACCTGAAACAAATATAATGCTGTATGTTAATTATACTTGAATAAAAAATAAATAAAATTTAAAAAATAAAAGTTCCTTCCTCCAACGTTTTAAGTAGAAGGTAAAGTCAAGAAAATCCCAGGATACAGAATAAAAAACAAAAACATGAGATACTTAAAGTTTCTGGTCTGGCATGTCAGAAGTTTGGAAGCTGTCATTCCATACATACAATAGGAAAAAAGCTGAACTAAAAATCAACAACTCTTCTTGGATTACTCAGAGAAATGTGCTCATAGAGCAACCTTCAGTCCCCCCACCCCAAACAGAAGAGGTAGCCTGATAGGTGAAGAGAATCACAGTTTATTGGAGTGCACGCTCAGGATCAGAAAACTCTGCAGGAAACAGTGCCAGTGTAAGAAAACATAAACTGTAATTGATTAATTGTTGGAGGTTTGGTGAGGACAAGTTTGAAAGTTAAAATCTCTAGGGTAACATAGAAAGGCCATATATGAGGAGACCCTAGGAAAATGGCAGCATAGGAGGATGCTGGACTCACCTCGTCCTACTGGTCGCTTAGATTCCACCCACATCTGCCTAAATAACCCAGAAAACCACCAGAAGACTAGCAGAACAGACTCTCTGGAGCTAAGAGTAGACAAGAGGCCCACGGAAGAGGGAAGGAAGGGAGGAGAGGCAGTGTGTGCTACACTAACTGGCAGGAGGGAGCCAGGGTGGTGAAGGGGCAGCCTGCCTGGCAAGGCAGAACCCCCAAATTCTGGCTTGCAAAAGTGGAGGGGCTGGACTCTGTGAGTGCTGAGAGCCAGCGGGGACGTAACATCTGGAATGTTAAAAGTCAATAGCTCTGCTCTCAGAGAGTGGAGAGGGTGAGAGGATGCCAGGAAGGAGAGTTGTTGAGCCCCAGAAGATAGAGCTCAGCTGGGTGGGGGAACAAAGGTGCTGGCAAGTGCCATTTCCCTCTCCCATCTCCCAGCAAAAATTCCAAAGGGAACCAGCTCCCATCACCGAACTTGCTTGCACCACGCAAATGCCCAACGCTGTACTTCTGTGGATCCATCTCTCTGACGGGTCTGCCTCCCTCCCAGTGCTGCAGGGCCCTCCTGCAGGGGACCACCGAGGGCAAAGCGAGATAAGCCTGCCCCTCCCGCCCCTGTGCACCTTGCGGACCCACCCTGTCTAATACGCCCTTGGCCAGATCCCTTGCAAGCAGCATCACAAGCCTGACAGTATGCAAGCAGCCCAGACAGGGGCCACACCACTCCACAGTGAGTTCTGCCCTTGGGAGAGGGGAAGATAAGGTACACACCAGTCTGACTGTGGCTCCAGCAGTGTGCTGGGGGCAGAAATCAGGTCTGACTGTGGCCCTGCTCACCAACACAAGTTTCTCCAGACAGTACAGGGGAGGTGCCCTGCAGTTTGGAGCTACCTCAGGGACTACCCAAAATGATGAAATGGAAGAATTCTCTTCTAAAGAAACTCCAGCTAACGAATTGATCAAAACCAACTTAGGCAATATAACAAACAAGAATTTAGAATAATAGTCATAAAGTTAATGGCTGGGCTTGAAAAAACCATGGAGGAAAGCAGAGAATCTATTACTACAGAGATCAAGGGACTAAGAAATAGTCATGAGGAGCTAAAAAATGCTATAAATGAGGTGCAAAATAAAATGGAGGTGGCCATAGCACGGAATGAAGATGCAGAGGAAAGAACAGGTGAATTAGAAGATAAAATTATGGAAAAACAGGGGCGCTGGGTGGCTCAGTCGGTTAAGTGTCTGACTTCAGCACACGTCACAATCTCACAGTCCATGGGTTCGAGCCTCGCATCAGGCTCTGTGCTGACAGCTCAGAGCCTGGAGTCAGCTTTGGATTCTGTGTCTCCCTCTCTCTCTGCCCCTCCCCTGCTCATGCTCTATGTCTGTCTCAAAAATAAAAATATTAAATTTTTTTTTAAATTATGGAAAAAAAGAAATCTGAGAAAAAGACAGAAAAAAAATCCAGGAGTATGAGAGGAGAATTAGAGAACTAAGTGATGCAATCAAATGGAACAATATATGCATCATGGGAATTCCAGAAGAAGAAGACGAGAGAGAAAGGGACTGAACAAATCATAGCTGAGAACTTCCCTGATGTGGGGAATGAAACATGCATTGAAATCCAAGAGGCACAGAGACCTCCCTTCAGAAGTAACTTGATCTTCTAGATGACATATCATAGTGAAACTGGCAAAAATACAAGGATAAAAGGAACATTCTGAAAGCAGCTAGGGATAAACCCGCTCTAACTTATATAGGTAGACACATAAGAATAGTAACAGACCTATTTGCTGAAACTTGGCAGGCCAGAAAGAAATGGCAGGAAATCTTCAATGTCACAAACAGAAAAAATATGCAGCCAAGAATCTTTTATCCAGCAAGTCTGTCATTCAGAATAGAAGGAGAGATAAAGGTTTTCCCAAACAAACAAAAACTGAAGGAATTCATCAGCACTAAACCAGCCCTACAAGAGATCCTCAGGGGTACTCTGTGAGTGAAATGTTGCAAGGACAACAAAGTGCCAGAGACATCACTACAAGCATGAAACCTACAGACATCACAATGACTCTAAACCCATATCTTTCTATAATAACACTGAATGTAAATGGACTAAATTCTCCAACCAAAAGATATAAGTATCAGAATGGATAAAAAATAACAAACCCATCTATTTGCTGTCTACAAAAGACTCATTTTAGACCTGAGGACACCTTCAGATTGAAAGGGAGGTGATGGAGAACTATCTATCATGCTATTGGAAGTCAAAAGAAAGCTGGAGTAGCCATACTTATATCAGACAAACCAGACTTTAAATTAAAAGTTGTAACAAAAGATGAAGAAGGGCATTATATAATAATTACATGGTCTATGCATCAGGAAGACTAACAATTATAAATGTCTATGTGCCAAATACAGGAGCCCCGAAATATAGAAAAAATTAGCCACAAATATAAGCAACCTTATTGATAAGAATGTGGTAATTTCAGGGGACTTTAATACCCCACTTACAACAATGGATAGATCATCTAGACACAGAATCAATAAAGAAACAAGAGCCCTGAATGATACATTGGATCAGATGGACTTGACAGATATATTTAGAACTCTGCATCCCAAAGCAAAAGAATATATTTTCTTCTCGAGTGCACATGGAACATTCTCCAAGATCGATCACATATGGGGTCACAAAGAGTCCTTCATAAGTATAAAAGAACTGAGCTCATACCATGCATACTTTCAGACCACAATGCTATGAAACTTGCAATCAACCACAGGAAAAAGTCTGGGAAACCTCCAAAAGCAGGGAGGTTAAAGAACACCCTATTAAAGAATGAATGGATCAACCAGGCAATTCGAGAAGAAATTAAAAAATTATGGAAACAAATGAAAATGAAAAGAACAATCCAAACGCTTTGGGATGCAGCCAAGGCAGTCCTGACAGGAAAATACATTGCAATCCAGGCCTATCTCAAGAAACAAGAAAAATCCCAAACACAAAATCTAACAGCACACCTAAAGGAAATAGAAGCGGAACAGCAAAGAAACCCCAAACCCAGTAGAAGAAGAGAAATAATAAAGATCAGAGCAGAAATAAACAATACAGAATCTAAAAAAGCTATAGAGCAGATCAACGAAACCAAGAGTGGGTTTTTCGAAAATATAAATAAAATTGATAAATCTCTAGCCAGGCTTCTCAAAAAGAAAAGGGAGAGGACCCAAATAGATAAAATCATGAATGAAAATGGAATTATTACAACCAATCCCTCAGAGATACAAGCAATTCTCAGGGAATACTATGAAAAATTATATACCAACAAACTGGACAACCTGGAAGAAATGGACAAATTCCTAAACACCCACACTCTTCCAAAACTCAATCAGGAGGAAATAGAAAGCTTGAACAGACCCAGAACCAGCGAATAAATTGAATCAGTCATCAAAAATCTCCCAACAAATAAGAGTCCAGGACCAGATGGCTTCCCAGGGGAGTTCTACCAGATGTTTAAAGCAGAGATAATACCTATCCTTCTCAAGCTATTCCAAAAAATAGAAAGGGAAGGAAAACTTCCAGACTCATTCTATGAAGCCAGTATTACTTTGATTCCTAAACCAGACAGAGACCCAGCAAAAAAGAGAACTACAGGCCAATATCCCTGATGAATATGGATGCAAAATTCTCAATAAGATACTAGCAAATCGAATTCAACAGCATATAAAAAGAATTATTCACCATGATCAAGTGGGATGCATTCCTGGGCTGCAGAGCTGGTTCAACATTTGTAAATGAATCAACGTGATACATCACATTAATAAAAGATAAGAACCATATGATCCTGTCAATCGATGCAGAAAATGCCTTTGACAAAATTCAGCACCCTTTATTAATAAAAACCCTGGAGAAAGTCGGGATGGAAGGAACATACTTAAAGATCATAAAAGCCATTTATGAAAAGCCCACAGCTAACATCATCCTCAATGGGGAAAAACTGAGAGCTTTCTCCCTGACATCAGGAACATGACAGGGATGTCCACTCTCACCACTATTGTTTAACATAGTGTTGGAAGTTCTAGCATCAGCAATCAGACAACAAAAGAAAACCAAAGGCATCCAAATTGGCAAAGATGAAGTTATGCTTTCACTTTTTGCAGATGACATGATATTATACATGGAAAACCCAATAGACTCCACCAGAGGTCTGCTAGAACTGATACATGAATATAGCAAAGCTGCAGGATACAAAATCAATGTACAGAAATCAGTTGCATTCTTATACGCTAATGATGAAGCAACAGAAAGAGAAATACAGAAACTGATTGCATTCACAATTGCACCAAGAAGCATAAAATATCTAGGAATAAATCTAACCAAAGATGAACAAGATCTGTATGCTGAAAACTATAGAAAGCTTATGAAGAAAATTGAAGAAGATATAAAGAAATGGAAAAACATTCCATGCTCATGGATTGGAAGAAAAAATATTGTCACAATGTCAATACTACCCAAAGCTATCTACACATTCAATGCAATCCCAATCAAAATTGCACCAGCATTCTTCTTGAAACTAGAACAAGCAATCCTAAAATTCGTATGGAACCACAAAAGGCCCCGAATAGCCAAAGTAATTTTGAAGAAGACCAAAGCGGGAAGCCTCACAATCCCAGACTTTAGCCTCTATTACAAAGTTGTAATCATCAAGACAGCATGGTATTGGCACAAGAACAGACACATAGACCAATGGAATAGAATAGAAACCCCAGAACTAGACCCACAAACGTATGGCCAACTCATCTTTGACAAAGCAGGAAAGAATATCCAATGGAAAAAAGACAGTCTCTTTAACAAATGGTGCTGGGAGAACTGGACAGCAACATGCAGAAGGTTGAAACTAGACCACTTTCTGACACCATTCACAAAAATAAACTCAAAATGGATAAAGGACCTGAATGTAAGACAGGAAACCATCAAAACCCTAGAGGAGAAAGCAGGAAAAGACCTCTCTGACCTCAGCCATAGCAATTTCTTACTTGACACATCTCCAAAGGCAAAGGAATTAAAAGCAAAAAGGAACTACTGGGACCTTATGAAGATAAAAAGCTTCTGCACAGCAAAGGAAACAACCAACAAAACTAAAAGGCAACCAACGGAATGGGAAAAGATTATTGCAAATGACATATCGGACAAAGGGCTAGTATCGAAAACCTATAAAGAGCTCACCAAACTCCACACCCGAAAAACAAATAATCCAGTGAGGAAATGGACAGAAACATGAATAGACACTTCTCTAAAGAAGACATCCGGATGGCCAACAGGCACATGAAAAGATGCTCAACGTCGCTCCTCATCAGGGAAATACAAATCAAAACCACACTCAGATATCACCTCACACCGGTCAGAGTGGCCAAAATGAACAAATCAGGAGACTATAGATGCTGGCGAGGATGTGGAGAATCGGGAACCCTCTTGCACTGTTGGTGGGAATGCAGATTGGTGCGCCACTCTGGAAAACAGTGTGGAGGTTCCTCAAAAAATTAAAAATAGACCTACCCTATGACTCAGCGGTAGCACTGCTAGGAATTTACCCAAGGGCTACAGGAGTACTGATGCATAGGGGCACTTGTACCCCAATGTTTATAGCAGCACTCTCAACAATAGCCAAATTATGGAAAGAGCGTAAATGTCCATCAACTGATGAATGGATAAAAAAAATTGTGGTTTATATACACAATGGAGTACTACGTGGCAATGAGAAAGAATGAATTATGGCCCTTTGTAGCCACGTGGATGGAACTGGAGAGTGTGATGCTAAGTGAAATAAGCCATACAAAGAAAGACAGATACCATATGTTTTCACTCTTACGTGGATCCTGAGAAACGTAACAGAAACCCATGGGGGAGGGGAAGGGAAAAAAAAAAGGTTAGAGTGGAAGAGAGCCAAAGCATAAGAGACTCTTAAAAACTGAGAACAAACTGAGGGCTGATGGGGTATGGGAGGGAGGGGAGGGTGGGTGATGGGTATTGAGGAGGGCACCTTTTGGGATGAGCACTGGGTGTTGTATGGAAACCAATTTGACAATAAACTTCATATGTTGTAAAAAAAAGAAAAGAAGAGGGAGATGGCCCAAATTGATAAAATCATGAATGAAAATGGAATTATTACAACCAATCCCACAGAAATACAAGCAATTATAAGGGAATACAATGAAAAATTATATGCCAACAAACTGGACAACCCAGAAGAAATGGACAAATTCCTAAGCACCCACATCCTTCCCAAACTCAAACAGGAAGAAAGAGAAAACTTGAACAGACCCATAACCAGTGAAGAAATTGAATCAGTTATCAAAAATCTCCCAACAAATAAGAGTCCAGGACCAGATTGCTTCCCTGGGGAATTCTACCAGACATTTAAAGCAGAGGTAATACCTATCCTTCTCAAGCTGTTCCAAAAATTAGAAAGGGAAGCAAAACTTCCAGACTCATTCTGTGAAGCCAGCATTACTTTGATTCCCAAACCAGACAGAGACCCAGCCAAAAAAGAGAACTACAGGCCAATATCCCTGATGAATATGGATGCAAAAATTCTCAACAAGATACTAGCAAATTGAATTCAACAGCATATAAAAAGAATATTCACCATGATCAAGTGGGATTCATTCCTGGGCTGCAGGGTTGGTTCAACATTCACAAATCAATCAATGTGATACATCACATTAATAAAAGAAAAGAACCATATGATCTTGTCAATCGCTGCAAAAAAGTATTTGACAAAATTCAGCATCCTTTCTTAATAAAAACCCTTGAGAAAATCAGGATAGAAGGAACATACTTAAACATCACAAAAGCCATTTGTGAAAAGCCCACAGCTAATATCATCCTCAATGGGGAAAAACTGAGAGCTTTCTCCCTGAGATCAGGAACATGACAGGGATGTCCACAATCACCGCTGTTGTTTCACATAGTGCTGGAAGTGCTAGCATCAGCAATCAGACAACAAAAGGAAATCAAAGGCATCAAAATTGGCAAAGATGAAGTCAAGCTTTCAGTTTTTTCAGATGACATGATATTATACATGGAAAACCCGATAGACTCCACCAAAAGTCTGCTAGAACTGAAACATGAATTCAGCAAAGTTGGAGGATACAAAATCAATGTACAGAAATCAGTTGCATTCTCATACACTAATAATGAAGCAACAGAAAGACAAATAAAGAAACAGATCGCATTCACAATTGCACCAAGAAGCATAAAATACCTAGGAATAAATCTAACCAAAGATGTAAAAGATCTGTATGCTGAAAACTATAGAAAGCTTATGAAGGAAATTGAAGAAGATATAAAAAAAAAGGAAAAACATTCCGTGCTCATGGATTGGAAGAATAAATATTGTTAAAATGTCAATACTACCCAAAGCTATCACACATTTAATGCAATCCCAATCAAAATTTCACCAGCATTGTTCTTGAAGCTAGAACAAGCAATGCTAAAATTTGTATGGAACCACAAAAGACCCCGAATAGCTAAAGTAATTTTAAAGAAGACCAAAGCAGGAAGCATCACAATCCCAGACTTTAGCCTCTACTACAAAGCTGTAATCATCAAGACAGCATGGTATTGGCACAAAAACAGACACATAGATCAATGGAATAGAATAGAGACTCCATAATTGGACTCACAAAGTATGGCCAACTAATCTTTGACAAAGCAGGAAAGAAAATCCAATGGAAAAAAGACAGTCTCTTTAACAAATGGTGCTGGGAGAACTGGACAGCAACAAGAATGAAACTAGACCACTTTCTTACACCATTACAAAGTAAACTCAAGATGTACAAAGTACCTGAATGTGAGACAGGAAACCACTAGAACCCTAGAGGAGAAAGCAGAAAAAAATCTCTTTGACCTGAGCCGCAGCAATTTCTTACTTGACACATCTCCAAAGGCAAGGGAATTAAAAGCAAAAATGAACTATTGGGACCTCATCAAGATAAAAATCTTCTGTACTGCAAAGGAAACAATCAACAAAACTAAAAGGCAACCAACGGAGTGGGAAAAGATATTTGCAAATGACATAGCAGACAAAGGGCTAGTATCCAAAATCTACAAAGAGCTCACCAAACTCCACACGCGAAAAACAAATAATTGAGGGAACAAATGGGCAGAAAACATGAATAGACACTTCTCTAAAGAAGACATCCAGATGGCCAACATGCACATGAAAAGATGCTCAACGTCACTCCTCATTAGGAAAATACAAATCAAAACCACACTGAGATACCACCTTACACCAGTCATCGTGTTTAAAATGAACAAATCATGAGACTCTAGATGCTGGCGAGGATGTGGAGAAACGGGAACCCTCTTGTACTGTTGGTGGGAATGCAAACTGGTGCAGCCGCTCTGGAAAACAATGTGGAGGTTCCTCAAAAAATTGAAAATAGTTCTACACTATGGCCCAGCAATAGCACTGCTAGAAATTTATCCAAGGGATACAGGAGTGCTGATGTATAGGCGCACTTGTTTATAGTTTATAAACATTGGGCACGATGTTTATAGCGGCACTTTCAACAATAGCCAAATTATGGAAAGAGCCCAAATGTCCATCAACTGATGAATGCATAAAAAAATTGTGGTTTATATACACAATGGAATACTACGTGTTAATGGGAAAAAATGAAATGTGGCCTTTTTTAGCAACATGGGTGGAACTGGAGAGTGTTATGCTAAGTGAAATAAGTCATACAGAGAAAGACAGATACCATATATTTTCACTCTTATGTGGATCCCGAGAATCTTAACAGAAGACCATGGGGGAGGGGAAGGAAAAAAAAGTCAGAGAGGGAGGGAACCAAACTGTAAGAGACTCCTAAAAACTGAGGATAAACTGAGGGTTGATGGGGGGTGGGAGGGAGGGGAGGGTGGGTGATGGGTATTGAATAGGGCACCTTTTGGGATGAGCACTGGGTGTTGTATGGAAACGAATTTTACAATAAATTTCATATTAAAAAAATCAAGGCCATATATGAAAAATCCATACCTAATATCATCCTCTATAGGGAAAAACTGAGAGCTTTTCCTCTAAGGTCAGGAACAAGACAGGGATGACCACTCTCACCACTGTTTTTTAACATAGTATTGGAAGTCCTAGCGACAGCAATCAGACAACACAAACAAATAAACAGCATCTAAATCAGCAATGAAGAAGTCAGACTTTAGTTTTTTGCAGATTACATGACACTCTCTATACAAAACCCAAAAGACTCTACCAAAAAAAAAAACCTGCTAGATATACAAATTCAATAAAGTCCCAGGCTAGAAAATCAATGTACATAAGTCTGTTGAGTTTCTGTACACCCTTATGAAGCAACAGAAAGAGAAATCAAAGAATCAATCCCACTTACAATTGCAGAAATAATAACAGGATATCTAGGAATGAACCTAATGAAAGAGGTGAAAGACCTGTACTCTGAAAACTATAAGACACTGATGAAAACAACTGAAGATGACACAAAGATATTACATGCTGATGGATTGGGAGAACAAGTATTTTTTAAAAGTATATACCATGCAATGCAATCTACACATTTAATACTGTAATCTCTATCAGAATACCAACAGCATTTTTCACAAAGCTAGAATAAAAATCCTAAAGTTTGTATGAAACCATGAAAGACTCTGAGTAGTTAAAGCAACCTTGAAAATGAAAAGCAAAGCTGAATGCATTAGAATTGCAGACTTCAAATTATATTACAATGCTGTAGTGATCAAAACAATAAATTACTGGCAGAAAAATAGGAACATTGTTCAATGACACAGAATAGAAAATTCAGAAATGGCTCCTTCTTATAAAGGTACTTCTGGGAGGAGAATTTAAGATGGTGGATGAATAGGGAGAACCTAAGATTGCCTCCTCCCTTGAGCAAAGCTAGATAAACATAAAATCATTTTGAACACCCAAGATATCAATCTAAGGACTGAGATAGCAGAACTGCACAACTCAAAGTAGAAAAAAGCCACATCATGGAAGGTAGGAGCTGCAGAGAGTTGATTTGAGGAAGAAAAGAACTGCAGGTGTTGCAAAGGGGAGGGAGCTCTGGTCACAGAAATAGGAGCAAGAAGGAGTGAAAGCATGCACAGGGGATTGCACAGAAAAACTCTTCCCCAAAACCACTAACTGGGAAAAGGAGAGGTGCTGACTACCCCAAGTTATTATAAGCAGCAGAGTGCAAAGTCTTAAGTTGTAGTCCGTACCATTGCCAGTGTCATGCCAGGAAGGCTTAGCAGTGCTCCTGTGGGGAAGGAAGGCAGAGACCCAGGGGTGGGCAATGTGGTCTGAGGATCCCCTGAAGTGCTGAGGGAGAAAGAGTTCCCCTGCTTGGAGTGCATTTGGGAGTGGTGGCATGGCCGCTCCAGAGACAAAATGAACCGGTGGCACCAAAATGCTGTCCTGTTCCCTACCATAGGATCAAAGACACAAGCTGAGGGCAGCAAACCTTGGCACCAGCTTTGTGCTTGCTTTACTATAAATTCCAAACTGCTGTGTGGTTGTGTGACCACCTTTCTGGGACAAATCAGCAAATGGAAAAAGTGCAGTAAGACCCTCCCCCAGAGGACCAGCACGGGTCTCTAAAATTTGGAGTTGGAGTTGGAGTTGGAGTTGTGCAAGCGAGCCACATGCCTTAGATAAAACACAGGAGTTCTGTGACGCCTGGCAGGCAGACAGTTCAGATGCAGGCAGGGTGAAGCCAGGAATATGGCAGAAGCCAGGGATGCAAGACAGGTGATTGCTCATCTGTAGGGCTCCCTAAAGAGTGGCAGGTGTAAACTCCTTGCTCCAGGGATGAAAGAGCGGGGTGAGGCCATTTCCAACCCTTCCCTCAGCTCATCAGCACTGACCAACTTCAGTGAACAAATCAGGGCCATGCAGTGAAGGCCAGAGAAGCTTACACCAAGTCCCGCCCCCCCGAACCCTGCAGGTGCATCTCAACTAGGGCAAGTGCACCTGAGAATCAACACACCAGGCTCCACCATCAGAAGACCAGCACAAACCCTTCCCATGCACCAAGCCTACTGATCAGAGAGTGCCGCACAGGGTCAGCTCCAACACAAATAGGATCTAGCTTCCTTTTTTTTATGGACCTCTTCTTAATATAGCCATTACTCTCAGGAGCATGAATAATAACACAGACTTTCCAAACAACCACACACACAAAAAAAAAGCAGTGACCCAGACAAAATGACAAAATGGAGGAATTCATTCTAAATGAAAGAACAGGATGAAGTCATGGCCAGGGATTTAATCAATACAGATACAAATAAGATATCTGAGCCAGAATTTAAAATAATAATCATAAGGATACTTGAGAAAAGTATAGAAGACACTAGAGAATCCCTTAATGCAGAGATAAAAGAACCAAAAACTAGTCAGGCTGAAATAAAAAAATGCTATAACCAAGAAGCAAAACCAAAAGGTACAATGACAATGAGGATGGTTGAAGCAAGGGAATGAATCAGTGATATAGAAGATAAAATTATGGAATATTATGGGAGCGCCTGGGTGGCTCAGTTGGTTAAGCATCTGACTTCGGCTCAGATCATGGTCTCACAGTTCGTGGGTTCAAGCCCCGCATCAGGCTCTGTGCTGACAGTTCAGAGCCTGGAGCCTGCTTCAGATTCTGTGTCTCCCTCTTTCTCTGCCCCTCCACCACTCACACTGTGTCTCTCAAAAATGAATAAACATTTAAAAATAATGGAAAATTATGAATCTGGAAAAAAGTTATTGGATCAAGAATGTAGACATAGGGAACTCAGTAATTTCATAAAGCATAATAACATTCGTATCATAGAAGTCCCAGAAGCAGAAAAGAAACAAAAAGGAGCAGTGGGTTTATTTGAGGAAATTATAGCTGAAAATGTCCCTAATTTGGGGGAGGAAACAGATATCAAAATCCAGGAAGCACAGAGATCTGCCATTAAATTCAACAAAAGCCAGCCATCACCAAGACCTATCATAATCAAGTTCACAAAATATGCAGACAAGGAAAGAATCTTGAAAGCAGCAAGGGAAAAAAAAGTCCTTAACCTACAAGGGAAGTCAGATCAGGTTCATGGCAGATCTGTCTACAGAAGCTTGGTAGGCCAGAAGGGAGTGGTATGATATATTCAACATGCTGGATGTGAAAAATCTGTAGCCAAGAACATTTTATCCAACAAAGCTGTCATTCAGATAGGATAGATAAAGAGTTTCCCAGACAAACAAAAACTAAAGGAGATCATAACCACTAAACCAGCACTCCAAGAAATATTAAAGAAGACTCTTCCATTGGAAAAAAAGACAAAAAGTAACACAGACCAGAAAGGTAAAGAGGGCATCACCAGAAACACAAATATTACAGGTAACACAATGGCACTAAATTCATATCTTTCAATATAATCACTCTGAATATAAATAGACTAAATACTTATTAAGACATAGGGTACCAGAATGGATGAAAAAAACCCATCTATATGCTGCCTAAAAAATACTCATTTTAGATCTAAAAACACCTGCAGATTGAAAGTCAAGGATGGAGAACCATCTTTCATGCTAATGGACATCAAAAGAAAGCCAGAATAGCCATACTAGATTTTAGACCAAAGACTGTAATTAGAGATGAAGAAGGGCATTACATCATAATTAAGGGGTCTATCCATCAAGAAGATCTAACAATTGTAAATATTTATAAGCCCAAATTGGAAGCACCCAAATATATAAATCAATTAATAAAAAACATAAGGAAACTAGTTGACAATAATACAATAATAGTAGGGGACTTTAACACCCCACTTACAACAATGGACAGATCATCTAAGCAGAAAATCAATAAGAAAACAATTGCTTTAAATGACACACTGGACCAGATGGACTTAATGTATATATTCAGAATATTTCATCCAAAAGCGGTGGAATACACAGGTTTTTTTAGTGCACATGGAACATTCTCCAGAATAGATTACATACTGGGTCACAAAACAGACCTCCAAAAGGGCAAAAAGACTGAGATCATATTATGCATATTTTCAGACCACAATGTTATGAAACTTGAAGTCAACCACAAGAAAAAATTTTGAAAGACTGCAAATACATGGGGATAGATAAAAGAACATCCTACTAAAAAAATAAATGGAAATTAAAGAAGAAATTAAAAAATACATGGAGTCAAATGACAATGAAAACATGACAGTCCAAAACCTTAGGAATACAGCAAAGGCAGTCCTAAGAGGGAAGTATATTGCAATACAGGTCTACCTCAAGAAGCAAGAAAAGTCTCAAATACAAAACCTAACCTTACAACTTAAGGAGCTAGAAAAGGAATGGAAAATAAAGCTTAAAGCTTAAAGCAAGCCAAAGAAGGGAAATAATAAAGATTAAAGCAAAAATAAATGATATAGAAAGATACAAACAAACAAACAAACAAAACCCCAGTAGAACAGATAAACAAAACTAAGACCTGGTTCTTTGTTGTTATTTTTTTAAATATTTATTTATTTTTGAGAGAGAGAGAGAGCACTAGCATGGCTCGACAGAGACAGAGACACAATCCAAAGCAGGCTCCAGGCTCTGAGCTGTCAGCACAGAGCTCGACACGGGGCTTGAACTCCCAAACTGTGAGATCATGACCTGAGCCAAAGTCAGATGTTTAACTGACTGAACCACCCAGGTACCCCTAAAAGTTCATTCTATGAAAGAATGAATAAAATCGATAACCCCCTAGCCAGACTTATCAAAAAGAAAAGACAAATGACTTAAATAAATAAAATCATGAATGAAAGAGGAGAGATCACAAGCAACAGCACAGAAATACAAGCAATTAAAAGAGAATATTATGAAAAATTACATGCCAACAAACTGGGCAATCTGAAAGAAATGGAAAAATTCCTAGAAACATATAAACTACTAAAACTGAAACAGGAAGAAACAGAAAATTTGAACAGACTCATAACCAGCAAAGAAACTGAATCACTAATAAAAAATATCCCAAAAATCAAACCTCTAGAGACAGATGGCTTCCCAGGGGAATTCTACCAGACATTTAAAGAAGAGTTAATACTTATTCTTCTCACACTGTTCCAAAAAATAGAAATGGAAGGAAAAGTGCCAAACTCATTCTAGGAGGCCAGCATTACCTTGATTCCAAAACCAGACAAAGACCCCACTAAAAAGTAAAATTACAGGGCAATATCCCTGTTGAACATGGATCCAAAAACTCTCAACATGATACTAGCAAAGCAAATCCAACAGTATATTAAAAGAATCATTCACCATGATCAACTGGGATTTATTCCTGAGCTGCAGGGGTGGTTCAGTGTTTGTAAAACAATGTGATATAACACATTGACAAAATAAAGGATAAGAACCATATGATCCTCTCAATCAATGCAGAAAATAGCATTTGACAAAATACAGCATACATTCTTGATAAAAACCCTCAACAAAGTAGGTATAGATGGAACATACCTCAACATCATAAAAGCAATATATGAAAGACGCACAGCCAATGACATTCTCAATGGGGAAGAACTGAGAGCTTTTCCTCTATGGTCAGGAATAAGACAGGGATGGCCACTCTCACCATTACTATTTAACATACTATTGGAAGTTTTAGCAATCAAACAACAACAACAAAAAAATAAAAGGCATTCAAATCTACAAGGAAGAAGTCAAACTTTCACTATTTGCAGACAACATGATACTCTGTTTGTGAAACCCAAAAGACTCCACCAAAAAATTGCTAGAACTAATATATGAATTCAGTAAAGTCGCAGGATATAAAATCAGTAAAGTCGCAGGGTATGTGTAGAAAGCGTGCGTTTCTATATGCTAATGATGAAGCAGCCGAAAAAGAAATCAAGGAATCAATCCCAGTTACAGCTGTACCAAAAACAATAAGATATGTAGAAATAAACCTAACCAAAGAGGTGAAAGATTTGTATTCTGAAAACTATAGAACACTTATGAAAGAAATTGAAGAGGACACAAAGAAATGGAAAAACAATCCATGCTCATGGAGTGGAAGAACAAACATTGTTAAAATAACTATACTACTCAAAGCAATCTACACATTTAATGAAATTCCTATCAAAATACCACCACATTTTTCACAGATCTAGAACAAACAGTCCTAAAATTTGTATGGAACCACAAAAGACCCTGAATACCCAAAGAAATCCTGAAAAATAAAAGAAAAAGTTGAGGCATCACAATTGCAGATTTGAAGCAATATAACAAAGCTGTAACCATCACGACAGTTTGGATTAGCAAAAAAACATACAGATCAGCGGAACAGAATAAAGAACCCGGAAATGCACCCACAACTATATGGTTAACTAATCTTTGACAACACAGGAAAAAATATCTAATGGAAAAGGCAGTATCTTCAACAAATGGTGTTGGGAAAACTGGACAGCAACATGCAGATGAATGAAACTGGACCACTTTCTTACACCATATGCAAAAATAAATTCAAAATGAATGATAGATCTAAATGTGAGACAGCAAACCATCAAAATCCTGGAGGAGAACACAGGCAGCAAACCTCTTTGATATTAGCCATAGCAACTTCTTAGGAGACACGTTGCTGGAGGCAAAGAAAAAAAAGTAAATATGAACTACTGGGACCTCATCAAGATAAAAAGCTTCTGCACAGCAAAGGAAACAATCAACAAAACTGAAGACATCCTACAGAATGGGAGAAGATATTTGCAAATGACATATCTGATAAAGGGTTAGAATACAAAATATATAAAGAACTTACACAACTCAACACCCAAAAAACAAATAATCCATTTAAGAAATGGGCAGAAGACATGAATAGACATTTTTCCAAAGAAGACATCCAGATGGCTAACAGACATATGAAAAGAAGGTCAACATCACTCATCATCAAGGAAATACAAATCCCCAGGTTAGGAAAGTTTTCTGCTATGATTTGCTCACAGAATCCTTCTACCCCTATTTCTCTCTCTTCCTCTTCTGGGACCCCTATGATTCTGATGTTGTTCCTTTTTAATGAGTCACTGATTTCTCTAATTCTTAAATCGTGCTCTTTTGCCTTAATCTCCCTCTTTTTTTCTGCTTCATTATTCTCTATAAGTTTGTCCTCTATATCGCTGATTCTCTGTTCTGCCTCATCCATCCTTGCCGCCGCTGCATCCATCCGTGATTGCAGCTCAGTTATAGCATTTTTAATTTCATTCTGGCTATTTTTTACTTCTTTTATCTCTGCAGAAAGGGATAAGGAAATACAAATCAAAGCCATGATGAGATACTACCTCACACATGTCAGAATGGCTAAAATTAACAACACAGGAAATAACATGTTGGAGAGGATGCAGAGAAAGAGCAACATTGCTGGTAGGAATACAAACTGGTGCAGTCACTCTGGAAAACAATATGGAGGTTCCTCAAAAAGTTAAAAACAGGACTACTCTATGATCCAGCAATTGTACAATTGTACTGCTAGGTATTTATCCAAAGAATACAAAAATACTAGTTCAAAGGTATACATGCACCTCTATGTTTAGAGCAGCACTATCTACAATAGCCAAATTATGGAAACAGCCCAAGTGTTGACTGACAGATGAATATATATATGGAATATAAGGCATGCATATATATATATATATATGCTACTCAGTCACAAAAAAGAATGAAATCTTGACATTTGCCATTTCAATGGAGATAGAGAGTATTATGTTAAATGAAATAAGTCAGAGAAAGACATGATTTCACTCATATGTGGAATTTAAGAATCAAAACAAACAAGCAAAATGGAAATAAGAGGGAAGGAGGAAGAGAGAGAGGGAAAAAAAAACCTAAGAAGCACATTCTTAACTATACAGAACAAACTGATGGTTACCAGCAGGGAGGTGGGTTGGGGGATGGGTTAAATAGGTGATGGGGATTAAGGAGTGCACTTGTGATGAGAACTGGGTATTGTATGGAAGTTCTGAATCACTATATTGTATACCTGAAACTATTACAATCTATGTTAACTAGCTGGAATTGAAATAAACCTACATACATATACACACACAAAAACAATTCCTAGTAGGCCTAGTGTTAGAGGTCTCTGACACTCTTGAGGTGAAAACCTCCTGCAAATTAGTTGCACAACAATGTGAATATATTTAACACTACGGAACTATACACTCAAAAATGGTTAAAGTGGTAAATATGTTATGTATATTTTATCACAATTTAAAAAACAATAAATTGGTGGTTGGTAAGGGTTTTGGGGGAGAGAGGGTGGTGGAGGAAAGGTAATTTTTAGGGTAGCAAAAATATTTGGTTTGATACTGTAATGGTGGACACATGTCATAATGCATTTGTTGAAACTCAGAATTCACAACACAGAATGAACCTAATATAAACTGAGTTTAGTGAATAATAATATACCTATATCAACCTTTAAATTGTAACAAATATATCACACTAATGCAAGTTGTTAGTAATAGGGCAAGCTGAGGGGAGATTGACAGGGGTGTGGGAACTCTACTTTCTAGCCAATTTTTTATAAACATAAAACTGACTAAAAATAAAAGTATATTAATTTTTAAAATATCTTAGTTGTAATATCAAAGTAATCTCCAAAATGTAATAATTGGGAAACTAGGCAAAGTATATTGTTTCTTAAAACTGAATGTAAATCTATATTATTCTAATAACAATGTCTTTAAAAATAACCACACAGAGGTGCCTGGGTGGCTCAGTCAGTTAAGCATCCGACATCAGCTCAGGTCATGATTTCATGGTTTGTGAGTTCGAGCCCCACATCAGATTCTGTGCTGACAGCTCAGAGCCTGGAGCCTGCTTTGGATTCTGTGTCTCATTCTCTCTGCCCCTCCCCCACTTGTTCTCTGTCTCTCTCAGTCTCTCAAAAACAAATAAGTGTAAAAAATTTTTTAATTAAAAAAATAAGCACACAAGGATGTGGAAAATGTGAGAGAAAATAAAATGCAAAGACAAAAACAATCATCCAGGAGATGTATCCAAATAATAGGAATTCTAGAAAGAGAGAACAGCAAAAATAAAGAACAGGGCATTAATAAATAAAACAATTTTTCGGAGTAAAGAGATATGAGTCTTTAGATTAAAAAAGACTGCTCACCATGTGTCTACCAAAACAGGTGAGGGATAAAACATCACACTTCTGGGCCTATCACTGTGACATTACTGAAAGGGCGGGCCTACGCCGGCCGACTCCATCTTGTTCTGTGTTCTCCACCTTGAGTGACTATGTCCCCGACATGACCCCTTTTCCGGGAAAATCACAGAAACCTCAGACTTCGCCTCCTCCCCTTGAGTAACCTCCCGCTCACCCGTTCAAACTTTCTGATCAAAACACGCCCAGCGACCTGCGTAACAGGACTCCCACCCTTCCCCAGCCAATCGGCCGAGGCCACGACCCTTCCCCAGCCAATCGGCTGAGGCCACAGCCATTACCTCACCAACTGCCCCTAGACCCCTATAAAACCTTTGTGCTTTTGAAACTCGCTCTCTCTCCCTGGTATCTCACCGCTGCGTCGGTGCAGGTAGGGGATTGAGCTCGAGCTAGCTCGAATAAAGGTTCTTTTGCTTTTGCATCGGACTCGGCTCCCTAGTGGTCTTTGGGGATCACGAATTCAGGGCATAACAATTACAAAACACTTAGCATATTTTTTTTTTAAAAAATCATCAGATTTCAGAGATGGGGGAAACAAGCTGCCAACAAAGCAATGAAAATAGCATTAGCACCCAACTTCTAATCAGCAACATGACACACTAAATGCAATACCTTCAAAATTGAGAAGAAAAAATATTTAGAAGATAAAATTCTAAAGCCAAACTATCATCCAGATATGAAGGTAAAATAATGCCACATTTTCAGATACGCAAAGACCCCAAATTTTACCTTTCTTAAGAAATTACTTGGGAGGGAAGATGGCGGCGTAGGAGGATGCTGGGCTCACCACGCGTCTTGCTGATCACTTAGATTCCACCTACACCTGCCTAAAGAACCCAGAAAACCGCCAGAGGATTAGCAGAACGGAGTCTCCAGAGCCAAGCCCAGACGAGAGGCCCACGGAAGAGGGTAGGAAGGGCAGCGAGGCGGTGCACGCTCCACGGACTGGCGGGAGGGAGCCAGGGCAGAGGGGCGGCTCGCCGGCCAAGCAGAGCCCCCGAGTCTGGCTGGCAAAAGCGGAGGGGCCAGACGGACTGTGTTCCGACAGCAAGTGCGACTTAGCGTCTGGGAGGTCATAAGTTAACAGCTCTGCTCGGAAAGCGGGAAGGCTGGAGGACAAAGGGAGGGAGAGCTGCTGAGCCTGGACGGCAGAGCTCAGCTTGGCAGGGAACAAAGGCGCTCGCCAGCGCCACCTCCCCCGCCCAACCCCCAGCCAAAATCCCAAAGAGAACCAGTTCCTGCCAGGGAACTTGTTCGCTCCGCGCAAACACCCAACTCTGTGCTTCTGTGGAGCCAAACCTCCGGCAGCAGATCTGACTCCCTTCCGCTGCCACAGGGCCCCTCCTGAAGTGGATCACCTAAGGAGAAGCGAGCTAAGCCTGCCCCTCCTGACCCCGTGCACCTTGCCTACCCACCCCAGCTAATATGCCGGATCCCCAGCACCACAAGCCTGGCAGTGTGCAAGTAGCCCAGACAGGCCACGCCACCCCACAGTGAATCCTGCCCCTAGGAGAGGGGAAGAGAAGGCACACACCAGTCTGACTGTGGCCCCAGTGGTGGGCTGGGGGCAGACATCAGGGCGGACTGCGGCCCCACCCACCAACTCCTGTTATACACCGCAGCACAGGGGAAGTGCCCTGCAGGTCCTCACCACTCCAGGGACTATCCAAAATGACCAAACGGAAGAATTCCCCTCAGAAGAATCTCCAGGAAATAACAACAGCTAATGAACTGATCAAAAAGGATTTAAATAATATAACAGAAAGTGAATTTAGAATAATAGTCATAAAATTAATCGCTGGGCTTGAAAACAGTATAGAGGACAGCAGAGAATCTCTTGCCACAGAGATCAAGGGACTAAGGAACAGTCACGAGGAGCTGAAAAGCGCTTTAAACGAAATGCAAAACAAAATGGAAACGACGACAGCTCGGATTGAAGAGGCAGAGGAGAGAATAGGTGAACTAGAAGATAAAGTTATGGAAAAAGAGGAAGCTGAGAGAAAGAGAGATAAAAAAATCCAGGAGTATGAGGGGAAAGTTAGAGAACTAAGTGATACACTAAAAAGAAATAATATACGCATAATTGGTATCCCAGAGGAGGAAGAGAGAGGGAAAGGTGCTGAAGGGGTACTTGAAGAAATCATAGCTGAGAACTTCCCTGAACTGGGGAAGGAAAAAGGCATTGAAATCCAAGAGGCACAGAGAACTCCCTTCAGACGTAACTTGAATCGATCTTCTGCATGACATATCATAGTGAAACTGGCAAAATACGAGGATAAAGAGAAAATTCTGAAAGCAGCAAGGGATAAACGTGCCCTCACATATAAAGGGAGACCTATAAGACTCGTGACTGATCTCTCCTTTGAAACTTGGCAGGCCAGAAAGGCTTGGCACGATATCTTCAGTGTGCTAAACAGAAAAAATATGCAGCCGAGAATCCTTTATCCAGCAAGTCTGTCATTTAGAATAGAAGGAGAGATAAAGGTCTTCCCAAACAAACAAAAACTGAAGGAATTTGTCACCACTAAACCAGCCCTACAAGAGATCCTAAGGGGGATCCTGTGAGACAAAGTACCAGAGACATCACTACAAGCATAAAACATACAGACATCACAATGACTCTAAACCTGTATCTTTCTATAATATCACTGAATGTAAATGGATTAAATGCGCCAACCAAAAGACATAGGGTATCAGAATGGATAAAAAAACAAGACCCATCTATTTGTTGTCTACAAGAGACTCATTTTAGATCTGAGGACATCTTTAGATTGAGAGTGAGGGGATGGAGAACTATTTATCATGCTACTGGAAGCCAAAAGAAAGCTGGAGTAGCCATACTTATATCAGACAAACTAGACTTTAAATTAAAGGCTGTAACAAGAGATGAAGAAGGGCATTATATAATAATTACAGGGTCTATCCATCAGGAAGAGCTAACAATTATAAATGTCTATGCGCCGAATACCGGAGCCCCCAGATATATAAAACAATTACTCATAAACATAAGCAACCTTATTGATAAGAATGTGGTCATTGCAGGGGACTTTAACACCCCACTTACAGAAATGGATAGATCATCTAGACACACGGTCAATAAAGAAACAAGGGCCCTGAATGATACATTGGATCAGATGGACTTGACAGATATATTTAGAAGTCTGCATCCCAAAGCAACAGAACATACTTTCTTCTCGAGTGCACATGGAGCATTCTCCAAGATAGATCATATACTGGGTCACAAAACAGCCCTTCATAAGTTTACAAGAATTGAAATTATACCATGCATACTTTCAGACCACAATGCTATGAAGCTTGAAATCAACCACAGGAAAAAGTCTGGAAAACCTCCAAAAGCATGGAGGTTAAAGAACACCCTACTAACGAATGAGTGGGTCAACCAGGCAATTAGAGAAGAAATTAAAAAATATATGGAAACAAACGAAAATGAAAAGACAACAATCCAAATGCTTTGGGACGCAGTGAAGGCAGTCCTGAGAGGAAAATACATTGCAATCCAGGCCTATCTCAAGAAACAAGAAAAATCCCAAATACAAAATCTAACAGCACACCTAAAGGAAATAGAAGCAGAACAGCAAAGACAGCCTAAACCCAGCAGAAGAAGAGAAATAATAAAGATCAGAGCAGAAATAAACAATAGAGAATCTAAAAAAACGGTAGAGCAGATCAACGAAACCAAGAGTTGGTTTTTTGAAAAAATAAACAAAATTGACAAACCTCTAGCCAGGCTTCTCAAAAAGAAAAAGGAGATGACCCAAATATATAAAATCATGAATGAAAATGGAATTATTACAACCAATCCCTCAGAGATACAAACAATTATCAGGGAATACTATGAAAAATTATATGCCAACAAATTGGACAACCTGGAAGAAATGGACAAATTCCTAAACACCCACACACTTCCAAAACTCAATCAGGAGGAAATAGAAAGCTTGAACAGACCCATAACCAGCGAAGAAATTGAATTGGTTATCAGAAATCTCCCAACAAATAAGAGTCCAGGACCAGATGGCTTCCCAGGGGAGTTCCACCAGACGTTTAAAGCAGAGATAATACCTATCCTTCTCAAGCTATTCCAAGAAATAGAAAGGGAAGGAAAACTTCCAGACTCATTCTATGAAGCCAGTATTACTTTGATTCCTAAACCAGACAGAGACCCAGTAAAAAAAGAGAACTACAGGCCAATATCCCTGATGAATATGGATGCAAAAATTCTCAATAAGATACTAGCAAATCGAATTCAACAGCATATAAAAAGAATTATTCACCATGATCAAGTGGGATTCATTCCCGGGATGCAGGGCTGGTTCAACATTCGCAAATCAATCAACGTGATACATCACATTAACAAAAAAAAAGAGAAGAACCATATGATCCTGTCAATCGATGCAGAAAAGGCTTTGACAAAATCCAGCACCCTTTCTTAATAAAAACCCTTGAGAAAGTCGGGATAGAAGGAACATACTTAAAGATCATCAAAGCCATTTATGAAAAGCCCACAGCTAACATCATCCTCAACGGGGAAAAACTGAGAGCTTTTTCCCTGAGATCAGGAACATGACAGGGATGCCCACTCTCACCGCTGTTGTTTAACATAGTGCTGAAAGTTCTAGCATCAGCAATCAGACAACAAAAGGAAATCAAAGGCATCAAAATTGGCAAAGATGAAGTCAAGCTTTCGCCTTTTGCAGATGACATGATATTATACATGGAAAATCCGATAGACTCCACCAGAAGTCTGCTAGAACTGATACATGAATTCAGCAAAGTTGCAGGATACAAAATCAGTGTGCAGAAATCGGTTGCATTCTTATACACTAACAATGAAGCAACAGAAAGACAAATAAAGAAACTGATCCCATTCACAATTGCACCAAGAAGCATAAAATACCTAGGAATAAATCTAACCAAAGATGTAAAAGATCTGTATGCTGAAAACTATAGAAAGCTTATGCAGGTAATTGAAGAAGATATAAAGAAATGGAAAGACATTCCCTGCTCATGGATTGGAAGAATAAATATTGTCGAAATGTCAATACTACCCAAAGCTATCTACACATTCAATGCAATCCCAATCAAAATTGCACCAGCATTCTTCTCGAAACTGGAACCAGCAATTCGAAAATTCATATGGAACCACCAAAGGCCCCGAATAGCCAAAGTAATTTTGATGAAGAAGACCAAAGCAGGAGGCATCACAATCCCAGACTTTAGCCTCTACTACAAAGCTGTAATCATCAAGACAGCATGGTATTGGCACAAAAAAAGACACATAGACCAATGGAATAGAATAGAAACCCCAGAACTAGACCCACAAACGTATGGCCAACTCATCTTTGACAAAGCAGGAAAGAACATCCAATGGAAAAAAGACAGTCTCTTTAACAAATGGTGCTGGGAGAACTGGACAGCAACATGCAGAAGGTTGAAACTAGACCACTTTCTCACACCATTCACAAAAATAAACTGAAAATGGATAAAGGACCTGAATGTGAGACAGGAAACCATCAAAACCTTAGAGGAGAAAGCAGGAAAAGACCTCTCTGACCTCAGCCGTAGCAATCTCTTACTCGGCACATCCCCAAAGGCAAGGGAATTAAAAGCAAAAATGAATTACTGGGACCTTATGAAGATAAAAAGCTTCTGCACAGCAAAGGAAACAACCAACAAAACTAAAAGGCAACCAACGGAATGGGAAAAGATATTTGCAAATGACATATCGGACAAAGGGCTAGTATCCAAAATCTATAAAGAGCTCATCAAACTCCACACCCGAAAAACAAATAACCCAGTGAAGAAATGGACAGAAAACATGAATAGACACTTCTCTAAAGAAGACATCCGGATGGCCAACAGGCACATGAAAAGATGTTCAACGTCGCTCCTTATCAGGGAAATACAAATCAAAACCACACTCAGATATCACCTCACGCCAGTCAGAGTGGCCAAAATGAAGAAATCAGGAGACTATAGATGCTGGAGAGGATGTGGAGAAACGGGAACCCTCTTGCACTGTTGGTGGGAATGCAAATTGGTGCAGCCGCTCTGGAAAGCAGTGTGGAGGTTCCTCAGAAAATTAAAAATAGACCTACCCTATGACCCAGCAATAGCACTGCTAGGAATTTATCCAAGGGATACAGGAGTACTGATGCATAGGGGCACTTGTACCCCAATGTTTATAGCAGCACTCTCAACAATAGCCAAATGATGGAAAGAGCCTAAATGTCCATCAACTGATGAATGGATAAAGAAATTGTGGTTTATATACACAATGGAATACTACGTGGCAATGAGAAAAAATGAAATATGGCCTTTTGTAGCAACGTGGATGGAACTGGAGAGTGTGATGCTAAGTGAAATAAGCCATACAGAGAAAGACAGATACCATATGTTTTCACTCATGTGGATCCTGAGAAACGTAACAGAAACCCATGGGGGAGGGGAAGGAAAAAAAAAAGAGGCTCTCTCTTTGGGAGAGAGCCAAAGCATAAGAGACTGTTAAAAACTGAGAACAAACTGAGGGTTGATGGGGGGTGGGAGGGAGGGCAGGGTGGGTGATGGGTATTGAGGAGGCCACCTTTTGGGATGAGCACTGGGTGTTGTATGGAAACCAATTTGACAATAAATTTCATATATTAAAAAATAAAAAATAAAAAATAAAAAATAAAAAAAGAAATTACTTGAGGATGTTCTCCACTGAAATGCATAGTGTCTCAGTCAGAATTCTTGGATGCCAGTAACAGAAACTGACTCTGGTTAACTTAAGCAGAAAAGAGATTTATTACAAAGTTATCATGTAGCTCACAGAAGTCTGGGGACATGGACAGAAGCCACAGCTAAGGCCACACTGTGGGAACAGCCAGGTGAGAATGCTGCTACTGGTTCCACTATCCCCACAGCTGGAGCCCCCAGATGTCATCCTGCGACCACATGCCACCACAGATGTACTTTGGCCATCCTCCTGTCCATTCTCATTGATTTGTTGTCAACTTCAGCATTGTGTTATTCATGCTCTTCAGTCCATGGGTACGTTATTTTCCTCAGTTCATACAAGGCCTCTCTTTTGCTTTATTTCATTGTATTTTTCCCTTTCAGTTCCCATCCCTACTCCCATTCTACTGCCCACCTCAGTGAGCTATTCAAGTGTTTTCCATATATATACACTGCTGATTCATATTCCATATGTTTATTTAAATATATGCATATCCATGAAAATAGTGTTGTTTTACAATTACATAAATGGTGTTATGCTGTAAATCTCATTCTGTTTTCACCTTTTCATTCAACACTAGGCTTTGGAGACCTATCTGTGTGGCTATAGTAAATTTAGCTCATTTATTTTTATTGTTTTGTATTTTCCATCCTATAAATATACCAGTTTGCTTATCTGGTCCCATGGTGATGGACACCTGGTTGCTCACAATTCTTCACTACCACAAACAATGCTAGAACAAACAACCTCAGCTATATTTCCTTAAGGACCTGTGTGAGAATTTCTCTGGAAGGTGTACTCAGGACAACAATTGATGGGTTGTAGGGTCTACATATACTTAATTTCAGAGGGTACTTCCAAATTAATCCCTGTATAATCTGTACCAGATTATACTCCCACCCCCAGTTTTCCTTTTCCTCACATCCTCATCAACACTGATAATATCTGAATTTCTATATATTGTTATTCCTATAGTGATTTCTCACTGTTATTTTAATTTTCACTTCCCCATTTATTAGCAGACTTGAAAGTCTGAATATACTCAAATTTACCCTTATGTAAATCACTCTTCATATCCTATGCCCAGGTTCCTATTGGGTTTACTGTCTTCTTTTTTGGTTATTATTCTTGTGTCATTTTTGCACATTGCAAATATATTCTCCTAATTTATCATCCATATGTTAATTTTGTATATTCTTGTTTCCTTTGTGTTTATAATTCCAGATTCAAAGCCATGAGCAGAGTATTCAGCCCTTGCTGCCTGGTGGGCAGAGAAAGGAAATATCTGGCAATAGGAATTTCCACAGTAGGAAGTGGGGCCCTGCCTCCCACTAAAACTCAAACTAGTGGGGGAGTCTTCCAAAACAATGGGGATTTAGAGGCTGGGCAGTCACTAGTGTTCACTCTTTTGGTTGTCCAATATCCATATATACCCTTTTCCCCCATATTTATGCCAAAATGCTTCCACTTGATATAGTGCAAATATAACTCATATAACCAAAAATACACTTGTGCCCTCTCTAAAGGGAAACACCCCAAATCATAAGTTAGAATGCTTTCAGGTGCAAGCAACAGAAAACCCAATTCAAACTGATTTAAGTAATAAATACAATTTATTGGCTCATTTAACTGAGAAGCTCACAGGTAGGGCAGACTTCAGGCATGGCATAATCAGTAATATGGTTCCATTTCTCTGTGCTTCTCTTGATTCTGGCTTCTCCATTTTTCAGCTCCATCCTTAGGTAGGCGTTCCATATGTTCACAAGATGGCTAACAGCACCAATCAGGCTATATGCTTCTTTGTTCATATCTAAGGAAAAACAGGTCAATTATTTCCCTCAAAAGCAGTAAAAACTCCTAATCCCCAATGTGATTGGATCACCCCTGAAGCAATCATTACTGTGGCAAAGAGGGTAAAATTGCTCAGATTGGTTTATCCCCATAAAGGCCTATACCTACAGCTGGTGGTGTGATCAGTCCCACTCAAATTGTATAGGAGTTATACAATGAAGGAGGAGAGGAACGGATGTTTGTGAATAATCACAACATCCACTACAATGGAGTAAACTAGGAAACAGTATGATATGGAGCCCAATCCAGAAGGGTAATAAATGCCACAGGCCTATAGAGCAATTAGTCCAAATTGGAGGAGGAAGACAGAGGGCTCCAAGAAGATATCTGGTAAAAAGGGGAGTTCAAATTATTTCATACTTTTGTTGAGAATTTAGAACAACTTGAGAAGGTTATAAATCAGAAAATTCAAGGAAAAAAGGCAATTAGAAACTCCAGGGTAAAAACTGTAGAAGAAAAGAAATGTAATTCCAGTACACTCATTAAATCTTTGTGGAACAATATGTACATAACCATAATAGTGTAAATACTTTGTTGAGTTTAAACTTTCAGAATGAACTATTGGCAAAGTATGGATGATTTAATTGTGGTTACAGAACAGATTGTAAATATTCTTAACCTTATCAAGAAAAATATAAAAGTACAGATGACAGAAGTTGAGAGATAGAAAAGAGGGAGTATAAGTCTATTATTAAAGGTACAAAGGTAAGGAATAGCAGATATATAATTAGTGATATGGCTATATTAGGGCATCAGAAGAGGGCCGTTGAGTAGTATGAATAGCATTATGTCAGTAGATAATGACTAAAATTGATAAATAAATTGATAAATAGAAAAATCTGTATATTATTTAGAGATATAGTAGATAATTACCAGAAGGCTGAAAAATAAACAGTAAGTGTTCAAGTAAGTCAGTAGATTTCCAGCTCAATTTGGTAGACTTATCACATGTTTATCTCCACTCCTTCCTGAAACTGCTAAAAAGACAGTAAAGGAAAAAAAAGAAGGTATAAAAACACAATGATGAAGAGAATAAGAGCAGGTCTGTCAGCCAAAAAAAGGTATTTCAACAAATTTCTGGAAGATAGGAAGTAAATGGAGAAGCAGTGACTGAAGAAAAGTGGAAGATGCCATAGCTGGGAATATGCATGGAGGTGATGTCATGAAGGAAGAAGCTGACCTTTCTCTGTAGGAACTTGAAGTGTCTTGGGTCTTGACAATATCAGGTATGATGAAGGATGGGGGTGAAATGTGGGGCTGAAGACAGTTTAATTGAAAGGCTGAATATATAACCATTGACTTACTCCCTTATGTGCAATTAACAGCAGGTAGGCATCTATCTTCATCAGGCAAAAAACAGAGGGTTTTGCTCTAAGGAAGCTGAACAAGCTCAGAGAAAGTATTTTTGCTTTCCAACATTCAGGGACTCTGCAGCACATTAGCCAGTTCTCCTTCAATCATCATAACAGAAAGCCACCAGTTGTCTACTTCTTTCCCCATACACAGAACTTTCAAGCATATTTTTATAGCTGCATTCTTAAATATTAATCAGCAATCATGGATCATTCAATAGACATTTGAGAAAACACTGCAACATGAAAGAAAGAGATCAAAATAAGTAATGGAGGAAAATCTCAAAGGAAATAGGTATTTCAAATAAGAGGGGAAAATATAAACATGGCTCTAATTATCACTTTCAGAGATTCAAGGTGATAATGCACCCATAAAACATGAAAGGATGCTCCAAGAAAGGAAAAGAGAACATTGATTAATACTTGAAAACTATAAGTGTGATTGCAAAAATGAAAGGAAATGCAATAGAAAGATTGGGAGATAAAGTTAAATTTTCTTCCAGAATTGGGGCACCTGGGTGGCTCAGTCAGTTGAGCGTTCGACTTCAGCTCAGGTCATGATCTCGAAGTCTGTGAGTTTGAGCCCCGCGTCGAGCTCTGTGCTGACAGCTGAGCCTGGAGCCTGCCTCGGATTCTGTGTCTCCCTCTCTCTCTGCCCCTCCCCCACTCATGCTCTATCTCTCTCTCTGTCAAAAATAAATAAACATTAAAAAATTAAAAAAAAATTTTCTTCCAAAATATCTTTAAAAAAAACACAAGAAAAACAAAAGAAGAGATGGAGAGAGCTATGAACAGAGGGAAGAGGAAGGCAGAGAGAAAAATTGAGAGAGGGAGAGAGATGGAAAATAGGAGACAAAGGATAAAAAATATAAAATATTAATTCAGGAGGTCTAACATCTAAATTTAAGGAGTTCCAGGAGAGAACAAAGATATTGGAGGAGAGGAATGTATCAAATATATGATATAAGTGAATTTCTCAGAGTTAAAGGACTTCAGAAGAGATTGGGAAGATGGTGGTGGAGTAGGAGAACCTTAGGCTTACCTTGTCCCAAGAATACTACATAACTATCAAATATCCCTAAATACCCCAGAAATTGACCTAAAGACTGGCAGAACAAACCCCAAAATTCAAGGCAGAGAGGAGACCATACTGAAGAAGGTAAAAAGGCAGAGATAGACATGGCTTGGGAGAGAAATGGATCATGCCTCCAAAGTGGGGGAAGGAACCATGGCTGCAGAGAAGAGCAAGAGACAGACTAGCACACAAGGGAGCCCACATGGGGAAGATGAACCCCCATAGCAATTGGCTTGGAAAGCAAGGGGGCCAAATTTTTTTAGTTCTTACAACCAATGGGATTAAAGCCAAGAGTATTAATGATTAGCAGGCTTGTCTCAGAGAGATCATGGAGGGCACTGAGGCTGTTTTTGGAGAAAAGACAGGGCAAATGGTCTGTGGACATACAACACAGAAATAGTGATCTGAAGAGTGCCTGGGGCACACAGTGAGTAGGTTATTTACTCATCTTGGAGCATGTCCCAGAGGGGCAGCATTCATGGAGAGACCCCTCGGGGAAAAAAGACCTGAAAGGTGCCATTTTCCTCCCCTGCCTCTCAGCATAGACAAGGGGCCATTTATGGGAACAATCACAGTGCCTACACTCACTACCTAACTTGCTTACAGCAAGCCTTTCTGCCTCCCCCTTCTAATGGAACCACCCTTCCCAGTCATGCTTGCTTCAGACCTAGTGTGGTGGCCACCTTACCCCAAAAGAGCTGTCCAAACCTCTGCCAACACCATGTCTCCCAGCTTGGGAGTTTGCACTGCCTCAGTTCCAGAGGTGGTGGTGACAGTTCTCATTTCACAAGCAGACCAGAGAACACCTAAATAAAACGCATCACATGCAGGGCAAGGACAAAACATTGCCCACAGCAGGCAAAGAGAGCCTCTGCAGATGACTAGCCTGATGGATAAAGTGGCTAGGATACAACAGTAGCACACATGCAGCACACATTGGAGACATTTCCTAAAGCTCCAGGTCCTGGGGAACAGTGGACAGACATTACACTGTAGGGCACTAGAGAACTTCTTCTTCATAAGATCACTGAGCTCAAGAACAGAAGATGTAGCTAACTTTCCTAACATATAGAAACAGGCACAGAGACTTAGACAAAATGAGAAGACAGAAGAATTTGACCCAAATAAAAGAACAGGACAAGGCCATGGCCAGAGAACAAAGTGAAACAGATATATCTAACATGCACAATAGAGAATTTAAAGTAATGATCATAAAGATACTCACTGGACTTGAGAAAAGAGTGGAAGATATCAGTGAAACCCCCTAATACCGGGATAAGGAATTGCATAGCTGAGACAAAGTGTTCAATAAACAAAATGAGAATCACATTTGATGAAATGAAGATCAGGCCAGAAGAAGCAGAGGAAAGAATTAATGACTGAAAGGACAGAATAATGAAAAATAATCAAGTTGAATAAAAGAGAAAATAGAATTACGAAAAAACAAGAATAGACTTAGAGAACTCAATGGCTCCATCACATGTAATAACATTTGAAATATAAGGGTCCCAGAAGAGGAAGAGAGAGAAATAACAGATGAAAGTTTTCCTATTCTTAGGGAAGGAAACAGATATCCAGATTCGGGAGGCGCAGAGAACCCCCAACAAAATCAGCAAAAGCAGATTCACACCAAGACATATTGTAATTAAAATGGCAAAATGTACTGATGAAGAAAAAAATTAAAAGCAGCAAGACCAAAGAAGATATTTACACACAAGGGAAACCCCATACATAGCCTTATGCAAGGGGTTTCTCAGAAGAACCTTTGCAAACCAGAAGGGGATGGCATGATATGTTTAAAGTGCTGAATGCGAAAAATCTGTAGCCAAGAATATTCTATTCAGCAAGGCTATGATTCATAATAGAAAGAGAAATAAGGAATTCCCCAGACAAGCAAAAACTAAAGGTGTTTGTGATCACTAAAACAGCCCTGCAAGACATATTAAAGGTGACACTTTGAGTGGAGAAGAAAGACCAAAAGTGACAATATGAAAGTAGGAAGCACAAAAGCAATAAAAATTAATATTTCTATTAAAGTTAGTGGAAATAACAAATAAAAGGATGTAAAATATACCTAAAACGTGGGGAGGAGAGGAGTAACGAAAGGGTTCCAACTTAAAAAACCATCAAAGTAATGTAAACTGCTATATGCAGATATTTATATACAAACCTAATGGTAATCACAAATCAAAAACCAATAATAGATACAAAGAACAAAGAAAAATAAATCCAACCACATCACTAAATCAAATAAGAAAATCCTGAAATAGAGAAAGAAATGTTCAGAGAAATTTTTCAGGAACAACCAAAAAATTTATGAAATCAATGTACAGAAATCTGTTACATTTTTATACACCAACAAAGAAAAAAAAGATAGAGAAATCAAGGATTAATGCCACTTACAATAATGCAAATACAATAAGATACCTAGGAATAAACATAACTAAAGAGGTAAAAGACCTATACTCTGAGAACTATAAAACACTGATGAAACAAGTTGAAGATGAGACAAAGGAATGGAAAAAGATTCCATGCTCATAGATTGGAAGAACAAATATTGTAAAAATGTCTATATTACCCAGAACAATCTACACATTTAATGTAATTCCTGTCAAACTATCACCAGCATTTTTCACAGAGCTAGAACAAACAATCCTAAAATTAGTATGGGACCACAAAAGACCTTGAGTAGTCAAAGCAATGTTGAAAAGGAAAAGCAAAGCTGGAGGCATCACAACTCTGGACTTCAAGCTATATTACAAAGCAGTAGTGATCAAGACACCTTGGAACTGTCACAAAATAGACACAGAGATCAGTAGAACAGAAGAGAAAACATAGAAATAAACCCACAAGCATATGGTGATTAATCTTTGACAAAGGAGGAAAGAATATGCAATGGAAAAAGACAGTCTCTTCAAGAAATGGTGTTGGGAATACTGAACAGCTACATTCCAAAGAATGAAACTGGACCACTTTCTTACACCATATACAAAAATAAATTCAAAATGGATGAAATACTTAACTGTGAGAAAGGAAACCATTGAAATCTGAGAGGAGAACACAGGCAGTAACCTCGTTGACATCAGCTGTAGCAACTTCACTAGATATATCTCCTTAGGCAAGAGAAACAAAAGCAAAAGTGCAGTATTGGGACTTCATCAAAATAAAAAGTTTGTGCAAGGTAAAGGAAACAATCAGAAAAACTAAAAAGCGACCATCAGAAAGGGAGAAGATATTTGCAAATGACATATTTGATAAAACATTCATATCCAAAATATATACAGAACTTACCAACTCAATAACTAAAAAACAAATAATCGAGTTTAAAAATGGGCAGAAAACATGAATAGATATTTTTCCGAAGAAGACATACATATGGCCAACAGACCCAAGAAAAAATGCTCAACATCACTGATCAACGGGGAAATTCAAATCAAAATGACAATGAGGTATCACCTCACACCTGTCAGTATGGCTAAATTTAACAACACAGGAAACAACAGGTGTTGGCAAAGATTTGAAGAAAGGGGAAACCTCTTACACTGTTGGTGAGAATGCAAACTGGTGCAACTACTCTGGAAAGCAGTAAGGAATTTCCTCAAAAAGTTAAAAATAGAACTACCCTATGATCCAGCAATTGCAATACTAGGTATTTGCCCCAAGAATAAAAAAATACTGATTCAAAGGGACACATGCACCCTGATGTTTATAACAGCATTATCAACAAAGTCAAATTATGGACAGAGTCTGAATGTCCATCAACTGATGAATGGACAAAGAATTATGGTGTGTATATATATATATATATATATATATATATATATATACACACACACACACACACACACACACATACACACACACACAATGGAATATTACTCGACCATCAAAAAGATTGAGATCTTGCCATTTGCAAAGACATGGATGGAGGTAGAGTGTATTATGCTAAGAAAATAAGCCAGAGAAAGACAAATACCATATGATTTCACTCATACGTGTAATTTAAGAAACAAAACAGATGAACATAGTGGAAAAAAGGAGACAGGGAAACCATAAAACAGACTCTTAACTATAGAAAACAAACAGCGTTGGTGGAGAGAGATGGATGAAGTGTGGGTTAAGAGGATGATGGGTATTAAGGAGAGCACTTGTGATGAGCTCTAGATGTTATATGTGAGTATTAAATCACTAAATTCTAGTCCTGAAACTATTATTACACTATATGTTAACTAACTGGAATTTAAATAAAAACTTGAAACAAAGAACAAAATCTTGCCAATTGCAACATTATGGGTGGAGCTAGAAAGTATTATGCTAAGCAAAATAAGTCAGTCAGAAGACAAATAGCATATGATTTCAATCGTATGTGGAATTTAAGAAACAAATGATGATGGAGGGAAAATGAGAGAGGCAAACCAAGAAACAAACTCTTAACTTATAGAGAAGAAACTGATGGTTACCAGAGGGGAGATGGCTGGGGAGTTAGGTTAAATAGGTGATGGGGATTAAGGAGTGCACCTGTGATGAGCACCGGCTATTGTATGTAAGTGTTGAATCACTAAATTATACACCTGAAATGAATATTACACTAACTAGAAATTAAATAAAACTAATTTAAACTAACTAGAAATTAAATAAAACCTGAAAAAAGAAATTTAAACTAGAAACTAATTTAAACTAGAAATTAAATAAAGCCTGAAAAAAGAAACAGCCACAAAACAATTAAATGGCAATAAATACATATCTATCAATAATTATTTTGAATGTAAATTGACTAAACCCTTGAATCAAAAGACATAGGGTGACAAAATGGATAAATAATCCAGATGCATCTATAGGCTGACTACAGGAGACTCATTTTACACTTAAATTCACCTACAGATTGAAAGTGACGTGATGGAGAAACATTTATCTCACAAATTGACATTTAAAAAGCTGGAGTAGGCTGTTATTCAACATAGTATTGGAAGTCTTAGCTTCAGCAATCAGACAACACAAAGAAATAAAAGGCATCCAAATCGGCCAGGAGGAGGTCAATCTTTCACTCTTTGCAAATGGCATGATATTCTATATGGAAAACCCAAAAGATGCTACCAAAAAACTGCTAGAACTGATCCATGAATTCAGCAAAGTCGCAGGATGTAAAATCAATGCACAGAAATTGTTTGCATTCCTATACACCAATAATGAAGCAACAAAAAGAGAAATCAAGGAATAGATCCCATTTACAAATGCAACAAAACCCATAAAATACCTAGGAATAAATCTAACAAAAGAGGTGAAAAATCTATATACTGAAAACTGTAGAAAGCTTATGAAAGAAATTCAAGACACAGAAAAAGGAAAAATATTCCATGCTCCTGGATAGGATGAACAAATATTATTAAAATGTCAATACTACACAAAGCAATCTACATATTCAATGTGATACCTATTAAAATACACCAGCATCCTTCACAGAGCTGGAACAAATAATCCTAAAATTTTTATGGAGTAAGAAAAGCCCCCCAAAGTCCAAAGCAATCTTGAAAAAGAAAACCAAAGCAGGAGGCATCACAATCCCGGACTTCAAGATGTATTACCAAGCTGTAATCACCAAGACAGTATGGTACCAGCACAAAAACAGACACTCAGATCAATGGAACAGAATACAGAACCCAGAAATGGACCCACAAACATATGGCCAACTAGTCTTTGACAAAGCAGGAAAGACTATCCAATTTGGAATAAAGACAGTCTCTTCAGCAAGTGGTGCTGGGAAAACTGGACAGCGACATGCAGAAAAATAAACCTGGACCACTTTCTTACACCATACACAAAAATAAACTCAAAACAGATGAAAAACCTAAACATAAGACAGGCAGCCATAAAAATCCTCGAGGAGAAAGCAGGCAAAAACCTCTCTGACCTTGGACGCAGCAACTTCTTACTCAACATGTCTCCAGAGACAAGGGAAACAAAAGCGAAATGAACTATTGGGACCTCATCAAAATAAAAAGCTTCTGCACAGTGAAGGAAACGATCAGCAAAACTGAAAGGTAACCGATGGATTGGGAAAACATATTTGCAAATGACATATCAGATAAAGGGTTAATATCCAAAATCTATAAAGAACTTCTCAAACTCAACACCCAAAAAACAAATAATCCAGTGAAGAAATGGGCAAAAGACATAAATAGACACTTCTCCAAAGAAGACATCCAGATGATCAACCAACACATGAAAAAATGCTCAACATCACTCATCATCAGGGAAATACAAATGAAAACCACAGTGAAATACCACCTCACACCTGTCATAATGGCTAAAAATAATAACTCAGGCAACAACAGATGCTGGCAAGGTTGCAGAGAAAGAGGACCTCTTTTGCATTGTTGGTGGGAATGCAAGCTGGTGCAGCCACTCTGGAAAACAGTATGGAGGTTCCTCAAAAAATTAAAAATAGAACTACCTTACAACCCAGCAATTGCACTACTAGGTATTTATCCAAGGGATACAGGTATGCTATTTCAAAGGGGCACATGCACCCCAATGTCTATAGCAGCACTGTCAACAATAGCCAAAGTACGGAAAGAGCCCAAGTGTCCATCGACAGATGAATGGATAAAGAAGATGTGTTATATATATATATACAACGGAGTATTACTCAACAATCAAAAAGAATGAAATCTTGCCATTTGCAACTACGTGGATGGAACTAGAGGGTATTATGCTAAGCGAAATTAGTCAGAGAAAGACAAATATATGACTTCACTCATATGAGGACTTTAAGATACGAAACAAATGAACATAAGGGAAGGCAAACAAAAATAATATAAAAACAGGAAGGAGACAAAAAATGAGAGACTCTTAAATATGAAGAACAAACAGAGGGTTACTGGAGGGGTTGTGGGAGGGGGGAAGGACTAAATGGGTAAGGGGCATTAAGGAATCTATTCCTGAAATCATTGTTGCACTATATGCTAACTAACTTGGATGTGAATTAAAAAATAAACATTATTTTTTTTAAAAGCTGGAGTAGCAATAATTGCATCAGACAAAGTAGCCTAAAACAAAGACTGTAACAAGAAACAAAAAAGGACACTTTATAATAATAGAGGGGAAAACCCAACAGGAAGATATAGGAATTGTAAATATTTATGAACCCAACATGGGAGAACCCAAATACCTAAAACTGTTAATAACAAACATAAACTCAATAGCAATACAATAATAGTAGAGAACTTTAACAGCCCACTTACGTCAATGCACATATCATCTAAACAGAAAATAAATAAGGAACAAATGGCTTTGATGACACTTTGGATCAGATGGATTTAACAGATATATTCAAAACATTCCATCCTAAAACAGCAGAATAGACATTCCTTTCAGGTGCCCATGGAACATTCTCGAGAAGAGATCACATATAAGGCCACAAAACAAATTTCAACAAATTCAAAGAGAGCGAAGTCATTCCATGCACCTTTTCTGACCGCAACACTATGAAACTGGAAATCAACCAAAAGAAAAATTATGGAAAGACCACAAATACATGAAAGTTAAAGAACATGCTTCTAAAATGAATGGCTCAACCAGGAAATCAAAGAAGCAATCCAAAATTACATGGAAATAAATGAAAACACAGCAATCCAAATCCTTTGGGAAGCAACAAAAGCTGTTCTAAGAGGGAAATTTATAGCAATACAGTCCTACCTCAGGAAGTAAGAAAAATCTCAAATGAACAACCTAACCTTTCACCAAAAGGAGCTACAAAAAGAACAACAAGCAAAATCCAAAACTGGCAGAAGGAGGAAATAATAAAGATTAGAACAGAAATAAATAATATAGAAGCTTTAGAAAACCCCAGTAGAACAGATCAATGAAAGTGGGAGCTGGTTCTTTGAAAATATAAACAAAATTCATAAACCTCTATCCAGACACATCAAAAAACAAAAAGATCTCAAGTCAATTAGATTACAAATGAAAGAGGAGAAATAAAAAACAGAAATACAAACAATTATAAGAGAATATTATGAAAAACTATATGCCAACAAATTGGAAAACCTAGAAAATATGGAAAAATTTTTAGAATCATATGATTTACCAAAACTGAAGCAGGAAGAAATAGAAAATTTGAATAGACCGATTACCAGCAAAGAGATTGAAGCAGTAATCAAAACCTCTCAAAGAACAAGTCCAGGACCATACAGCTTCACAGGTGAATTCTACCAAATATTTTAAGAAACATTAATACCTATTCTTCTTAAACTATTCCAAAAAACAGAAGAGGAAGGAAAACTTCCCAATTCATTCTATGAATCCAGCATTACCCTAACATCAAAACCTGATAAAGACACCACTAAAAAAGAGAACTACACGCCAATATCTTTCATGAACATAGATGCAGGAACCCTTTAAAAATAATAGCAAACAGAATCCAAAAATACATTTAAAATAATTCAAAACGATCAAGTAAGATTTATTCCCAGGATGTAAGGGTGCTTCAATATTTGCAAATCAATCAATGTGATAAATCACAATAATAAGCAAAAGGATAAAAACCATATGATCATTTCAATAGACACAGAAAAACCATTTGATAAAGTACACCATCCATTCATGATAAAAGCTGTCAACAAAGGAGGTTTAGAGAGAACATATTTCAACATAATAAAGGCTACCTATGAAAAGTCCATAGTGAACATCATACTTAATGTGGAAAAACTGAGAGCTTACCCCTGAGGTCAGGAACAAGACAAGTGTGTCCATTATCACAACTTTTACTCAACATAGTACTGGAAGTCCCAACCACAGCAATAAAACAACACAAAGAAATAAAAGGTATGCACATCAGCAGACGACATGATACTCTATATAGAAAACCCTAAAACTCTCCCCCAAAACTGCTAGAACTGATAAACGAATTCAGTAAAGTTACAGAATACAATTGCTGAAATCTGTTTCATTTCTATGCACTAATAATGAGGCAGCAGAATGAGAAATTAAGAAAATAATCACATTTACAGTTGGAACAAAAAATGATAAGATACCAGGGAATAATCCCAACCAAACAGGTGAACAAAGGTGAACAAAGGCTTGTACTCTGAAAACTATAAAACATTGGTGGAAGAAATTGAAGATAACAAAAAGAAATGGAAAGAAATTTCATGCTCCTGGATTGAAAGAACAAATATTGTTAAAATGTCTATACCACCTGAAACTAATATAACACTGCATATTAACTAAGTGGAATTTAAATAAAAACTTGAAATGAAATGAAATAAATCTACTCCTGAAGCCAAGACTAAACTGTATGTTAACTAACATGAATTTAAATTTAAAAAATAAAAAAATAAATCATATGGTATTTGCCTTTCTCTGATTGACGTAATTTGCTTAGCATTATACTCTCTAGCTCTATCCATGTCCTTGCAAATGGCAAAATTTCATTCTTTTGAATGGTTTAATAACATTCCATGGAATGAATATATATATATATACCACATCTTCTTTATCCATTCATCAGGCAATGGATACTTGGGCTCTTTCCATAATTTGGCTATTGTGGATAATGCTGCTATAAACATTGGGCTGCACATATCCCGTTGAATCAGTATTTTTTAATACCTAGTTGTGCGATTGCTGGATCATAGGGTAATTCTATTGCTAACTTTTTGAGGAACCTCCATACTGCTTTTCCCAGAGTGGCTGCACCAGTTTTCATTCCCATCAACAGTGCAAGAAGTTTCCCCTTTCTACAAATCCTCACTGACACCTGTTGTTTCTTATGGTGTTGGTTTTAGCCATTCTGAGAGATGTGAGGTAGTATCTCATTGTAGTTTTGATTTGCCTTTCCTTGATGATGAATGATTTTGAGTACCTTTTCATGTGTCTTGGCCATCTGTATATCTTTTTTGGAATGTCCATTCATGTCTTCCCATTTCTTAATTGAATTATTCGGTTTGGGGGTGTTAAGTTGTATTAGTTCTTTGTATATTTTGGATACTAACCTCTTATCAGACATGTCAATTGCAAATACCTTAACCCATTCATTAAATTGTCTTTTACCTTACTCAACTGTTTCCTTCACTGTGCAGAAGATTTTTTTATTTTAATGTAGTCCCAATAGTTTATTTTTGCTTGTATTTACCGTGCCTCAGGAGACATAGCTAGAAAAATGTTACTATGGTCAATGTCAGAGACCTTACTGCCTGAGTTATCCTCTTGGATTTTTATGGCTTTAGGTCTCACATTTAAGTCTTCAATACATTTTGAATTTATTTTTGTATATGGTGTGAGAAAGTGGTCCAGTTTCCTTCTTTTACATGTTGATGTTCAGTTTTCTAAATACCATTTGTTGAAGACACTGTCTTTTTCCCATTGTTATTCTTTCCTGCTTTGTCTAAGATTAATTTACTGGGTTAATTTCTAGGTTTTCTATTCTGCTCCATTGATCTATGTATCCATTTTTATGCCAGTACCATACTGTTTTGATTACTACAGTTTTGTAATATAACCTGAATTTGGGAATTATGATGTCTCTAGCTTTGCTTTTCTTTTTCAACGTTGCTTTGGGTGTTTGGGGTCTTTTTTGGTTCCACACAAGTTTTAGAATTTTTCTAGTACTGTGAAAAATGCTGTTGGTATTTTGTTAGGAATTGCATTAAATGTGTAGATTGCTTTGGACAGTATGGACATTTTAACATTTGCTCTTCCAATCCATGAACATGGAATATCTTTCCATTTATTTGTGTCATCTCCAATTTCTTTCATCAGTGTTTTATAGTTATCAGAGTAAAGGCCTTTCACCTCCTTGGTTAAGTTCATTCCTATGTATTTTATTAGTTTTGCTTCAATAGTAAATAGGGTTGCTTTCTTAATTTCTCTTTCTTTTGCTTCATTATTGGTCTATGGAAATACAACAGAATTCTGTACATAAATTTTGTATCCTGTGATACAACAGTGTGTCCTGAATTCACTTATCAGTTCCAGTAATTTTTTAGTGGAGACATTAGAGTTTTCTATACAGAGTATCATGTCATCTGCAAATAGTGAAAGTTTTATTTCTTCCTTACCAATTTGTATGTACTTTATTACTTTTACTTGTCTGATTGCTGTAGCGAGGACTTCCAGTACTGTGTTAAATAAATGTTGTGAGAGTGGAAGTCCTTTTCTTGTTCCTGCCCTAGGGAGAAAGTTCTCACTTATTTCCCATTAAGTATGAGGTTCATGTGGGTTTTTCATATATGGCCTTTATTGTATTGAAGTATGTTCCCTCTAAAGCTACTTTATTGAGGGTCTTTGTCATGAATGGATGTTGTACTTTGTCAAATGCTTTTTCTGAATCTATCTAAATGTTCATATGGTTTTTATCCTTTTGCTTTTTGATGTGATGTATCACAGTGATTGATTTGCAAATATTGAACCACCCTTGAATCCTTCAAATCAATGCCACTTGACTGTGGTCAATGATTTTTTAATATGAAATTTATTGTCAACTTGGTTTCTATATAACACCCAGTGCTCATCCTAACAGATGCCCTCCTCAATGCCCATAACCACTTTCTCTCCCTCCCACCCCTCATCAACCCTCAGTTTTTAAAAAAAGTTTTATTTATTTTTGGGAGGGAGAGAGAGAGTGTGAGCGGGAGGGGCATAGAGAGGAAGACACAGAATCCAAAGCAGGTTCCAGGCTCTGAGCTGCCAGCACAGAGCTGGACACGGGGCTCAAACCCACAAACTGTGATATCATGACCTGAGCCGAAGTCTGACACTCAACCGAGAAGTCATTCAGGTGCCCAACCCTCAGTTTATTCTCAGTTTTTAAAAGTCTCTTATGGTTTGCCTCCCTCCCTCTCTAACTTTCTCCCCCCTTCCCTTCCCCCATGGTCTTCTGTTAAGTTTCTCAGGATCCACATAAGAGTGAAAACATATGGTATCTGTCTTTCTCTGTATGACTTATTTCACTTAGCATAACACTCTCCAGTTCCATCCACGTTGCTACAAAAGGCCATATTTCATTCTTTCTCATTGCCAAGTAGTATTCCATTGTATATACAAACCACAATTTCTTTATCCATTCATCAGTTGATGGACATTTAGGCTCTTTCCATAATTTGGCTATTGTTGAAAGTGCTGCTCCTTGGTTCAATTGCGAATGGGATCAGGTTATTTATTTGTCTTTCTGTTGCTTCATCATTAGTGTATAAGAATGCAACTGATTTCTGTACATTGATTTTGTATCCTCCAACTTTGCTGAATTCATGTATCAGTTCTAGCAGACTTTTGGTGGAGTCTATAGGGTTTTCCATGTATAATATCATGTCATCTGCAAAAAGTGAAAGCTTGACTTCATCTTTGCCAATTTTGATGCCTTTGATTTCCTTTTGTTGTCTGATTGCTGATGCTAGCACTTCCAACACCATGTGAAACAACAGCCGTGAGAGTGGACATCCTTGTTGTGTTCCTGATCTCAGGGGGAAAGCTCTCAGTTTTTCCCCATTGAGGATGATGTTAGCTGTGGGCTTTTCATAAATGGCTTTTATGATGTTTATGTTCCTTCTATCCTGACTTTCTCAAGGGTTTTTATTAAGAAAGGATGCTGAATTTTGTCAAATGCTTTTTCTGCAGCGATTGACAAGATCATATGGTTCTTTTCTTTTATTAATGTGATGTATCACATTGATTGATTTGCGAATGTGGAACCAGCCCTGCAGCCCAGGAATGAATCCCACTTGATCATGGTGAATAATTCTTTTTATATGCTGTTGAATTCCATTTGCTAGTATCTTGTTGAGAATTTTTGCATCCATATTCATCAGGGATATTGGCCTGTAGTTCTCTTTTTTGGCTGGGTCTCTGTCTGGTTTGGGAATCAAAGTAATGCTGGCTTCATAGAATGAGTCTGGAAGTTTTCCTTCCCTTTCTATTTTTTTGGAATAGCTTGAGAAAGATAGGTATTACCTCTGCTTTAAATGTCTGGTAGAATTCCCCAGGGAAGCCATCTGGTCCTGGACTCTTATTTGTTGGGAGATGTTTGATAACTGATTCAATTTCTTCACTCGTTATGGGTCTGTTCAAACTTTCTATTTCTTCCCGTTTGAGTTTTGGAAGTGTGTGGGTGCTTAGGAATTTGTCCATTTCTTCCAGGTTGTCCAGTTTGTTGGCATATAATTTTTCATTGTATTCCCTTATAATTGCTTGTATTTCTGTGGGATTGGTTGTAATAATTCCATTTTCATTCATGATTTTATCTTTTTGGGACATCTTCCTTTTCTTTTTGAGAAGCCTGGCTAGAGGTTTATCAATTTTGTTTATTTTTTCAAAAAACCAACTCTTGGTTTCATTGATCTGCTCTACAGTTTTTTTTAGATTCTATAGTGTTTATTTCTGCTCTGATCTTTATTATTTGTCTTCTTCTGCTGGGTTCGGGGTGTCTTTGCTGTTCTGCTTATATTTCCTTTATTTGTGCTGTTAGCTTTTGTATTTGGGATTTTTCTTGTTTCTTGAGATAGGCCTGGATTGCAATGTATTTTCCTCTCAGGACTGCCTTGGCTGCGTCCCAAAGCGTTTGGATTGTTGCCTTTTCATTTTCATTTGTTTCCATATATTCTTTAATTTCTTCTCAAATTGCCTGGTTGACCCACTCATTCTTTAGTAAGGTGTTCTTTAACCTCCATGCTTTTGGAGGTTTTCCAGACTTTTTCCTGTGGTTGATTTCAAGTTTCATAGCATTGTGGTCTGAAAGTATGCATGGTATGATTTCAATTCTTTTATACTTATTAAGGGCTGTTTTGTGGCCCAGTATGTATTCTATTTTGGAGAATGTTCCATGTGCACTCGAGAAGAAAATATATTCTGTTGCTTTGGGATGCAGAGTTCTAAATATATCTGTCAAGTCCATCTGATCCAATGTATCATTCAGGGCTCTTGTTTCTTTATTGATTCTGTGTCTAGATGATCTATCCATTGTTGTAAGTGGGGTATTAAAGTCCCCTGAAATTACCACATTCTTATCAATAAGGTTGCTTATGTTTGTGGCTAATTTTTTATATATTTCAGGGCTCCTGTATTCGGCGCATAGACATTTATAATTGTTAGCTCTTCCTGATGCATAGACCATGTAATTATTATATAATGCCCTTCTTCATCTCTTGTTACAACTTTTAATTTAAAGTCTAGTTTGTCTGATATAAGTATGGCTACTCCAGCTTTCTTTTGACTTCCAATAGCATGATAGATAGTTCTCCATCACCTCCCTTTCAAGCTGAAGGTGTCCTGAGGTCTAAAATGGGTCTCCTGTAGACAGCAAATAGATGGGTTTGTTATTTTTTATCCATTCTGATACCTATGTCTTTTGGTTGGAGAATTTAGTCCATTTAAATTCAGTGTTATTATTGAAAGATATGGGTTTAGAGTCATTGTGATGTCTGTAGGTTTCATGTTTGTAATGATGTGTCTGGCACTTTGTGGTCCTTGCAACATTTCACTCACAGAGCCCCCCTGAGGATTTCTTGTAGGGCTGGTACAGTGGTGATGAATTCCTTCAGTTTTTGTTTGTTTGGGAAAACATTTATCTCTCCTTCTATTCTGAATGACAGACTTGCTGGATAAAGGATTCTTGGCTGCATATTTTTTTGTTTGTCACATTGAAGATTTCCTGCCATTCCTTTCTGGCCTGCCAAGTTTCAGTAGATAGGTCTGCTACTATTCTTATGTGTCTACCTTTGTAAGTTAGAGCGGGTTTATCCCTAACTGCTTTCAGAATGTTCCTTTTATCCTTGTATTTTTGCCAGTTTCACTATGATATGTCATGTAGAAGATCGAATCAAGTTACGTCTGAAGGGAGGTCTCCGTGCCTCCTGGATTTCAATGCGTGTTTCCTTCCCCAGATCAGGGAAGTTCTCAGCTATGATTTGTTCACGTACACCTTCAGCCCCTTTCTCTCTCTTCTTCTTCTGGAATTCCTATGATACGGATATTGTTCCGTTTGATTGCATCACTTAGTTCTCTAATTCTCCCCTCATACTCCTGGGTTTTTTTATCCCTATTTTTCTCAGCTTCCCTTTTTCCATAATTTTATCTTCTAATTCACCTATTCTCTCCTCTGCCTCTTCAATCCATGCTATGGCCGCCTCCATTTTATTTTGCACCTCATTTATAGCATTTTTTAGCTCCTCACTATTTCTTAGTCCCTTGATCTCTGTAGCAATAGATTCTGTGCTGTCCTCCATGCTTTTTTCAAGCCCAGCGATTAATTCTATGACTATTATTCTAAATTCTTGTTCCATTATATTGCTTAAATCATTTTTGATCAATTCGTTAGCTGGAGTTTCTTTTGAGGAGAATTCTTCCGTTTTGTCATTTTGGGTAGTCCCTGCGGTAGCTCCAAACTGCAGGGCACTTCCCCCGTGCTTTCTGGAGAAACTTATGTTGGTGGGCGTGGCCACAGTCAGACCTGATGTCTGCCCCCAGCCCACCGCTGGGGCCACAGTCAGACTTGTATGTAGCTTATCTTCCCCTCTCCCAGGGCAGGACTTACTGTGGAGTGGTGTGGCCCCTGTCTGGGCTGCTTGCACACTGCCAGGCTTGTGGTGCTGCTTGGATGGGATCTGGCCAAGGGCGTATTAGACAGGGTGGATCCGTAAGGTGAACAGGGGCAGGAGGGGCAGGCTAGGTAGCTTTGCCATGGATGGTCGCCTGGGAGAGGGGCCCTGCAGCACCAGAAGGGAGGCAGGCCTGTGGGAGGGATGGATCCACAGAAGTACAGTGCTGGGCATTTGCCTTGTGCAAGCAAGTTTGGTGATGGGAACTGGTTCCCTTTGGAATTTCGGCTGGGGGATGGGAGAGGAAAATGGCAATTGGCAGCGCCTTTGTTCCCCTGCTGAGCTAGCTCTGTCCTTCTGGGGCTCAACAACCCTCCCTCCCGTTGTCCTCTTGTCCTCCCCACTCTCCAAGGGTAGAGCTGTTGACTTTTAATATTCCAGATGTTAAGTCCTGCTGGCTGTCAGAACTCATGGAGTCTGGCCCCTCCGCTTTTGCAAGCTGGACTTTGGGGACTCTGCATTGCCTGGAGGGCTGCCCCTCCACCTCCCTGGCTCCCTCCCACCTGTCCATGTAGCATACACTGCCTCTCCGCCCTTCTTACCCTCTTTCATGGGCCTCTTGTCTATGCTTGGCTCTGGAGACTCTGTTCTGCTAGTCTTCCAGTGGTTTTCTGGGTTATTTAGGCAGTTGTGGGTGGAATCTAAGTGATCAGCAGGATGAGGTGAGCCCAGCATCCTCCTACGCTGCCATCTTCCAAATTGGTCAGGTCCGGTCAATGATTTTTTTTTTTTAATGTATTGTTGGATTCGGTTGAGAACTTTTGCATCTATGTTCATCAAAGAAATTTGCCTGTATTTGCCTCACTCTCTGTTTGTAACTTATTTTTCCGTCCCTTCTATGTTCATCTGTTGTGTTTCTTAAATTCCACATATGAGTGAAATCATATGATATTTGTCTTTCTCTGACTGACTTATTTCACCTAGCAAAACTATTTTCCTTACTCTTGCTTGTGCTCTTTCCTTCCACTTAAAAAGTCCCCCTTAATATTTTTGTAGGGCTGGTTTAATGGTCATGAATTGACTTAACTTTCATTTGTCTGAAAACTCTTTATCTCTCCTTCTATAGAGTATTTTTGGCCTCAGATTTTTCCATCTCAGCATTTTGAATGTATTCTGCCATTCCCTTCTGACTTGCAAAATTCCTGCTGACATATCAGCTGATAGCCTCATGGGGTTTTGCTTGTATTTAACTCTTTTCTCTAACTGCTTTTAAAATTCTGTCTTTATCACTACTTTCTCTGCCATCTTATTTACTATGTGTCTTGGTGTGGACTTCCTTGTGTTTACTTTACTGGGGAATTTTTGTGCCTCCCGGATCTGGATATCTGCTTCCCTCCCCAGATTTGAGAAATTTTAGGCTATTATTTCTTCAGATGAATTTTCTGTCCTCTTTCCTTTCTCTCACCAGGCCTTAGTAGAGGCTAACAATTTTTTTCATTTTGAAGAACTTCAAGCATTTCTCGTGAAGTAGATTAAGTGGTGGTGAACTCCTCAAATTTTGTGTGTCTGAGACAGTAACTGTCCTTCCTATTTAAAAGATAATGTTGCCAGTTATTGTATTCTTTGTTGGCTTTTTTTCCCCCTTTCAGTACTTTGAAAATATCATACCACTTTCTCTTGGCCTGCAGTTACTGCTGAGAAATCTGCTGACAGTCTTATGAGGGGACTGGCTAATATGCAATGAGTTGCTTTTCTCTTGCTACTTTCAACATTATTTTTGTCTTTGACTTTTGACAATTTGATTATAATGTTTTTCAGTGTATCTCTTTTTGTTAATTATGTTTGGAGATCTTTGAATTTCATGATTCTGGATATCTATTTCCTTTCCATGATTTGGGAAGTTTTCAATGCAAAACAGTTTTCTTTATTTCATTTAGTTGTCTTTGTGTTCTCTTGTAGTTTGTTGAGCTTCCATGAAACAATTTTCAATTTTTTGTCAGTCAACTTGTATATCTTTATTTCTTTGGAGTCAGTTCCTGGAATCTTCTTGTATTCATTTGATAGTGTCATGTCTCCTTAATTTTTGGTCTTGAGTTTGAAAGCAAGCAAGATAACTGAAATTGCAATGGAAGCATATTTGTATTCATTGTGGTGGTAGTGCTGGTGTCTGAGGCACAGGAATGACCATGGAGTGTGGGTTTCAGACATGCATGTGGTTACAGGAGGAAGTGTCAGCTCTAGACCCAGGCAACAGAGCTGTGGAGGCTCTGGCCTGGGAGGTAGGTCCCCAATCAAGCAGATACTTGGCAACTACTTTTAAGGGGCAGGGATACAGTGGAAACTTCCTCCCTCTGTGTGTGGGGGTGTGCAGCAAAATGGAATCCAGGCGGCTGTTTCAGATGGGTTCAGTTTGATGGATATTTTGGGTTCTTGGTGGTGAAAGCTGTGGGTGTGAATTGTGGTGATGAGAGTGGCCAGCCTCCTCATGCTTTCCTTTTCTCACACTGGGAGAATTCACACTAAGCGGATCCCTCTTGGCATAAATCTGTGCTGGACTGAGGGATGGAGTGATAAGCAAAGTGCTTCCTAGGCTTTTCTATGCAGCCTTCCCTGGTTCTGTGCTCCATAGGGTTTCTGCCCTCTGCTATTGTATCCCAGAGTTCTCCAGAGCTATTTTTGTCCGTATGCAGTTGTTTATTCATTGTTTTTGTTGTTTTTGTGGGTGGGACGAGCATTTGGACCTCCTAGTCTGCCATCTTGCCAACATCACTCCTTCCTTAATACTTCTGGTCTTTTCAATAGTTCCCTAAATAATATTCGTGTCTCCATAATCCCCTAAAAATGCATTCATTCTTTTAAAAAACTATTTATTGGGTGCTTGTTTTGTGTCAGGCACTGTGCTTTTTGCTGAGATTATACTAATAACAAGGTAACTCCAGGTCCTTCCTTGTGGTGTTTACAGATTATTCAGAGACAAAATAAGCAAATTAACACACTGTGAGAATTGAACAACCAGGAAAGTATACACATGGGAGCACACAGCATAAGAATCTAACCTAATTCATTTCTACACTGTCTGGCCAGAAAAAGGTATGTTAAATTCAAATCTTATCTGGATTCTCCCCTGCTTAAAATCATTGCATGGTTCCCACACTCCCCTGATGGTAGTTTCCAAACTTATCTGTACTCTAAAATCATGTTCTGACTTTTATAAGCACTCAAGATTCTGAAGTTCCATCCTAGGTTACTGAAATGAATGTTTAGAGGTTGGAGCAAAGGGTGCCCCATATGTTTCTAGTGTACAGCCAGTTTGGGAACTACATGATATAACTATTATTTCTGTAGCCAGGCTCTTTATGAATTTCTTCAAGCCTGTTTCCTGACTACCTCTTTAGCTTTATTTCTTGCTGCTTTTCCCCCACCCCAGAAAACTTTATGTTTCAATATTTCTGAACTGCTTTGCTATTTCTTGCATTTAGGTCTTTGTACATACTATTCACACAACCTAGAAATTCCTTCCACTTTCTCCTCAATTGACCAATTCCTTCTAGTCTCCCAAGAGTCAATTCAGGTGTTACCTCCTAGACTAGAGGATACATTCCCTAAACCTCCAAGATAGAACCATTAACCTAAACTTGATTCCCCTCCTTTTACCATGCTCCTCTCAGAGCACTGATCACACTTATAGTTAATGGCTATTTTATGAATTGCCTACCCAATGAGTGAACTCATCAAATACGGAACAAAGATCTGACTCATATTTGTGTCCATGGTGCACAACATCATGATTCCCAGAGTGAAGTGCCCAACTAAAGGTAAACACTGTCATAGAGTACTCTTCAACCCCCTAGACCAAGGCTACTGGGTCCGGAGTATAAGAAAGTCAACCTAGTGCTCTCCAATAAGCCTTAGGGATTCTATTCAGATCCAGCTTGCTCTTGGGAACACACCATGGTGTCTGCTCTCCTCTGAGCACAGCCTTTACTGAGTACATGCTATCTTGTGATGATAGGAGGCAGCGTGCCACAGTGGGAAAGCACTGGGCAAGCACACAGGAGATTCTGGTTGGAGTCTAGGCTCTGACACTGAACCACAGTGATCTCAAACAAGTCATCCCACCTCCTTGATCTTCAGGACCTAAGTCCTTAAAGCTCCTTTGTAGCACTTGTGTTCCTGTGAGATAAGCCCTTAGCACAAAGCATCTCATCTAAACATTTCCATCTTGTGAGGTAAGGATTGGTTATCTAGATTATTATCCACACTTACAGAATTAGATTTCCAAGACTGAGACTAGATAAATTTTTTCATTTCTTTAATTGGTTCACAATATTAAATTTTTGTATTGTTTTTAATGCACATTTGCATTGTTGTGCAACCATCATCAACATCCAGAACTTTTTCCAAACTAAATTCCAAACATTTTTCCAAACTAAAATTCTGTACCCATTAAATAACTCCCCATTCTTCCCTCTCCTCAGCTCTGGAAACCACCACTCTATTTTCTGTCTCTATGAATTTGACTACTCCAGGTATCACATAACAGTAGAATTATACAATAATTGTCCTTTTGTGTCTGGCTTATATTTCTTATTATAATGTCTTCAAAGTTTATCTATTTTTTAGAATCTGTTAAATTTTATTCTTTTTAAAATTTTGAATAATATTTGTATTAAGGTTTTCAGAGAACAAAATCGATTATATATTATATATAATCTACTTATATAGATTGAAAGAAATATAGATATAAAATATGTAATATGAATAAAAGTATGGCCAACTAATCTTTGACAAAGCAGGAAAGAATATCCAATGGAAAAAAGACAGTCTCTGTAACAAATGGTGCTGGGAGAACTGGACAGCAACAAGAATGAAACTAGACCACTTTCTTACACCATTCACAAAATAAACTCAAAGTGGGTAAATGACCTGAAAGTGATACAGGAAACCATCAAAACCCTAGAGGAGAAAGCAGGAAAAAACCTCTCTGACCTCAGCCGCAGCAATTTCTTACTTGGCACATCCCCAAAGGCAAGGGAATTAAAAGCAAAAATGAACTATTGGGACTTCATGAAGATAAAAAGCTTCTACACTGCAAAGGAAACAATCAACAAAACTAAAAGGCAACCAACAGAGTGGGAAAAGATACTTGCAAATGACATAGCAAAGGACTAATATCCAAAATCTATAAAGAGCTCACCAAACTCCACACCCAAAAAACAAATAATCCAGTGAAGAAATGGGCAGAAAACATGAATAGACACTTCTCTAAAGAAGACATCCAGATAGCCAACAGGCACATGAAAAGATGCTCAACGCCGCTCCTCATCAGGGAAATACAAATCAAAACCACACTCAGATACCACCTCATGCCAGTTTAGTCAAAGTGGCTAAAATGAACAACTCAGGAGACTCTAGATGCTGGCAAGGATGTGGAGAAACGGGAAACCTCTTGCACTGTTGGTGGGAATGCAAACTGGTGCAGCCACTCTGGAAAACAGTGTGGAGGTTCCTCAAAATTTAAAAATAGATCTACCCTATGACCCAGCAATAGCACTGCTAGGAATTTACTCAAGGGATACAGGAGTGCTGATGCATAGGGGCACTTGTACCCCAATGTTTATAGCAGCACTTTCAACAATAGCAAAACTATGGAAGGAGTCTAAATGTCCATCAACTGATGAATGGATAAAGAAATTGTGGTTTATATATACAATGGAATACTACTTGGCAATGAGAAAGAATGAAATATGGCCTTTTGTAGAAAAGTGGATAGAGCTGGAGAGTGTTACACTAAGTGAAATAAGTCATACAGAGAAAGACAGATACCATATGTTTTCACTCTTATGTGGATCCTGAGAAACTTAACAGAAGACCATGGGGGAGGGGAAGGAAAAAAAGGGAGGGAGGCAAACCATAAGAGACTCTTAAAAACTGAGAATAAACTGAGAGTTTATGGGGGGTGGGAAGGAGGGGAGGGTGGGTGATGGGCATGGAGGAGGGCACCTGTTGGGATGAGCACTGGGTGTTGTATGGAAACCAATTTGAGAATAAACTTCATATTAATAAAAAAGAAATATAGATATAAAATATATAAATATTAATAAATATATAAATTTATAAAAATAGATATAACACATATAAGAAAGATAAATATAAATCTACTTATCTAGATTATATATAATATATAAATATAAACATATATAAATATATTTATATATATAAATTATATATAATCACTCCTTCTCTCGCTCTCTCATACCATCCACATTGTTGCAAATGGCAATATTTCAGTCTTTTTTATGGCTGAGTAATAATCCATTATATATACATATGTATATGTGTATATATATATACATATATTTATTTGTATTTATATATTTGTATTATATATACATATATGTATACATACATATATACATATACATATATAATACAAATATGTATATAGATATATAAATCTTCTTTGTCCATCCAATGGTGTCCATCCAAGGACAGAATAAGGTAAGATGAAATGTAGCACCTCAAGTAGTGAAGCGGAAAAAAGGGGCAAATTTCTCCTTTCTCCACCATTTGTTCTATTCTGGCCCTCAATGGATTGGATGTTGTCCACCCACATTGGGAAGAGCAATCTACTTTACTGAATGCATGGATTCAAATCTTAAATATCATCCAGAAACATCTTCACAGACATGCCTAGAAATAATGTTTAATCTGACATCCCATGACTAATCAAGTTGACACATAAAATTAACCATCAAAATATTACATTGTGTGTATGTGCCACTTTTTATTTATCCATTATTCTCTCAATGAATATTTGTATTTTTTACACCTTTGGTTGTCATGAATAATGCTGCTATACATATTGTTGTACAAATATCTTTTCCAGGCCCTGCTTTCAGTTATTTTGGGTATTCACTCAGAATAGTATGGTAATTCTATTTTTACTTGAGGAACATCCATACTATATTTCATAGTGACTGCACCTATTTCCATTCCCAACAGCAGTGCACAAGTGTTCCTTTTCTCCACACCCTTGTCAACACTTATGTTCTGTTATTTATTTAGCATTGTAAATGGGTGTGAGGTGATATCTCATTGTTTTCCCAGATTAATAGTGCTGTTGAGCATGTTTTCACATGCTTATTGGCCATTTGTATATCTTTGGAGAAATGTCTTTTCATATCTTTTGCCCAGTTTTGAATTAAGATTTTGTTAATGAGAAGTAAAAGTTCTGTATATATTTTAGGCATTAATCTCTTATAAGATACATGATTTACAAATATTTTCCCATTTCTGTGAGTTGCCTTTTCACACTTTTGATAGTGTACTTTGACACACAAAAGGGTTTTTTTTCTTTTTCATGTTTTATTTAAATTCCACCTGGAAAACACACAGTGTTATATTAGTTTCAAGTGTACAATTCAGTGATTCATCAATTCCATACAACGTCCATTGCTCATCACTACTAGTCCCCTCCTTAACCTATCAACCATTTAACCCACCCCCCTGCCAACCTCCCCTCAAGTAATTCTCAGTTTCTCCTCCATAGTTAAGGGTCGGTTTCCCAGATTGCCTCTCTTTTTTTCATATTTTCATGTTTTGTTTCTTAAATTCCACATGTGAGTAAAATTATGTGATTTCTCTTTCTCTGACATATTTGACTTAACATAATACTCTCTAGCACCATCCACGTTGTTGCAAATGGCCACATTTCATTCTTTTTTATGACTGAGTATGTGTGTGTGTGTGTGTGTGTGTGTATGTATGTATATATATACCACATCTTCTTTATCCATTCATCACCTGATGGATATTTGGGTTCTTTCCATAGTTTGGCTATTGTTGATAATGTTGCTGTAAACATCAGGGTGCATGTATCCCTTCGAATCTGTATTTTCATCTCCTTTGGGTAAATACCTAGTAGTGCAATTTCTGGATCATAGGATGGTTCTATTTTTAACTTTTTGAGGAGCCTCCATAGTGTTCTTTAGAGTGGCTGCACCATTTTGCATTCCCTCCAACCAATTTGATACCTGGCAGTGCTCAGGTGGGAAGGGTGAATCCTCAGGAGCAGAGAGCAAGGTCTGAGGGGTCCTCAGGCCACACAGGGAGGGGCATTTCACCTCCTGGAAGAACATTCGGTAGAGGCTGTGCAGCCACCCCACTGGCAAGGGTCCCAATGAACCCTGGAGAACAACCAAATTGCTGGTGCTGGAACAAGGACTTTAAGGGGGAACCTGTTGCCAGATGTGTGTTGTGATTTACCATAATCCCTGAAATGCTGCTGGTACATTATCACATGAAATTTTTCTGGGGAGAGGTGGCCTCCAGCTGCAGTCTCTGGGCATCAGCAGCAACACGGTCCTGCGAATGTTCCTGGGGATGCGCGGGCACCCAGCTATTGCTCGGTGAGACCCTCTCCCAGAGGTTCAGAATGGGTCAGTGACACAGTCCCTCAGAAGTGAGGGGTTGGGAAACACAGCCACATCTGAGGTAAAATGTAGGAGGAAGGTACTGCCTAGGAGCCTGATGGCTTGTTCACAGTGTAAAAGCAGGGAGTAGACAGAAACCAGAGACAAAGGAGGGTTGCTCGATTGCCGGATGGGGAGAACACAGAGATCTAATACTAGAAACTGGGTAGCTGGGTAATGCCATTTTCACCCCTCTGGCGCATGTGCATACATGCCTACATGCACCACAACAATCCACTTCAGTAAGCTAAACACCACCATCTAGTGGAGAATGGAGCCATTTCACTAAGCCCCACCCAACTGGGCCAACCTCGCTATTCAGAAACACCACAAGTCTCTCCATCTGCTTAGTTTATGGACTATAAAGTGCTTCATAGTTTGACTTCTAGGGGAATCCAATGTAATTTCAATCGTATTTCAGTCTGTTCGTTGGTCCATCTATTCAATTTTTTTTCTTTTTCTTTTATTTTCTTATTATTGAATATAGAAAGGGAAAACATTTATTTTTATTTTCCATTTTTATTAAAAATATTTTTCTTTAATTTTTCTACATTTTTTTAAATTTTTTGTAACTTTTAAAAATTCTATTTTACTTCCATCATTTCATTTTATTCTATTTTATTGTATTCATTTTTTCAAATTTTCAAATGTTTTCCTTTTTTTCCACTTTTCATTTTTCTTTTTTCCTTTTTGTTTCTTTTCTTATCTTTCCCTTTTTCTCTAATCTATTAAGCTTCTTTCAACAACCAAACCAAAACACACCTAGGATCTAGCATCCATTATTTGATTTTTTGTGTTGTTTTTAATTTTTAATTTTAATTTTTTTTACTTTATTAATACCTTTCCTTCCTTCAAAATGACAAAATGAAGGAATTCACCCCAAAAGAAAGAACAGGAAGAAATGACAGCCAAGGACTTAATCAACACAGATACAGGCAAGATGTCTGAACCAGAATTTAGAATCACGATAATAAGAATACTAGCTGGGGTTGAAAATAGATTATAATCCCTTTCTGCGGAGATAAAAGAAGTAAAATCTAGTCAGGATGAAATAAAAAATGCTATAACTGAGCTGCAATCTCGAATGGATGCCACAGCGGCAAGGATGGATGAAGCAGAGCAGCAAATCAGTGATAAGAGGCCAAACTTAAGGAGAATAATGAAGCAGAAAAAGGGGAGACTAAGGCAAAAGAGCATTAAAAAGATTTAGAGAACTCAGTGACTCATTAAAAAGAAATAACATCAGAATCATAGGGGTCTCAGAAGAGGAAGAGAGAGAAAAGGGGGTAGAAGGTTTATGTGAGCAAATCATAGCAGAAAACTTTCCTAACCTGGAAAAAGACACAGATATCAAAATCCAGGGAGCACAGAGGACTCCCATTAGATTCAACAAAACCCGACCATCAACAAGCATATCATAGTCAAATTCACAAAACACTCAGGCAAGGAGAGAATCATGAAAGCCTCAAGGGAAAAAAAGTCCTTAACCTACAAGGAAAGACACATCAGGTTTGCAGCAGACCTATCCACAGAAACTTGGCAGGCCAGAAAGGAGGGGCAGGATATATTCAATGTGCTGAATCAGAAAAATATGCAGCCAAGAATTCTTTATCCAGAAAGGTTGTCATTCAAAATAGAAGTAGAGATAAAAAGTTTCCAAGGCAAACAAAAATTAAAAGAGTTCATGAGCACTACACCACCCCACAAGAAATTTTAAGGGGGACTCTTTGAGGGGAGAAAAGACAAAAAAAAAGACCAAAAGCAACAAAGATTAGAAAGGACCAGAGAACACCACCAGAAACTCCAACTCTACAGGCAACATAATGACAATAAATTCATATCTTTCAGTACTCACTCTAAACGTCAATGGACTCAATGCTCCAATCAAAAGACATAGGGTAACAGAATGGATAAGAAAACAAGATCCATCTATATGCTGTTTACAAGAGACCCACTTTAGACCTAGATACCTTCAAATTGAAAGCAAGGGGATGGAGAACCATCTATCATGCTAATGGTCAACAAAAGAAAGCCGGAGTAGCCATACTTATATCAGACAATCTAGACTTTAAAATAAAGACTGTAACAAGAGATGAAGGAGGGCATTATATCATAATGAAGGGATCTGTCCACCAAGAAGATCTGTAAGCATTTATACTCCAAATTGGAGTATACACCAATTGTAAGCATTTATACTCCAAATATGGAGCACCCAAATATATAAATCAGTTAATCACAAACATAAAGAAACTCATTGATAGTAATACCATAATAGTAAGGGACTTCAACACTCCACTTACAGCATTGGACAGATCATCTAAACAGAAAAATCAACAAGGAAACAATGGCTTTAAATGACACAGTGGACCAGATGGACTTAATAGATACATTCAGAACATTTCATCCTACAACAGTGGAATACACATCGTTCTCCAGTGCACACGGAACATTCTCCATAATAACTCACTTACTGGGACACAAATCAGCCCTCAACAAGTATGAAAAGATCGAGATCATACCGTGCATATTTTCAGGCCAAACTGCTGTGAAACTCAAAATCAAACACAAGAAAAAATGTGGAAAGAAAACAAATACGTGGAGACTAAAGACCATCCTACTAAAGAATGAATGGGCTAGCCAAGAAGATAAAGAGGAAATTTAAAAACACATGGAATCCAATGAAAATGACAACACCACAGCCCAAAACCTCTGGGATGTAGCAAAGCTGGTCATCAGAGGGAAGTATATAGCAATCCAGGCCTTCCTAAAGAAGGAAGAAAGGTCTCAGGTACACAACCTAACCTTATACCTTAAAGAGCTGGAAAAAGAACAGCAAATAAAACCCCAGACCAGCAGAAGGCAGGAAATAATAAAAATTAGAGCAGAAATCGATGCTATTGAAACAAACAAAAACAGTAGAACAGATCAATGAAACCAGAAACTGGTTCTTTGAAAAATTGACAAAAATTGATAAACCCCTAGCCAGTTTGATCAAAAAGAAAAAGGAAAGGACTCAAATAAATAAAATCAAGAAGGAAAGAGGAGACATCACAACCAACACAGCAGAAATACAAACAATAATAAGAGAATATTAGGAGCAATTATACACCAATAAAATGGGCAATCTGGAAAAAATGGGCAAATTCCTAGAAACATATGAACTACCGACACTGAGACAGGAAGAAATAGAAAATTTGAGCAAACCCATAACCAGTAAAGAAATTGACTTTGTAATAAAAAATCTCCCAAAAAAGCAAGAATCAAGGGCAAGATGGCTTTCTAGGGTAATTCTACCAACATTTACAGAAGAGTTAACACCTATTCTCTTGAAGTTGTTCCAAAAAATAGAAATGTAAGAAAAACTTCCAAAATCTTTCTATGAAGCCAGCATTACCTTGATTCCAAAACCAGACATAGATCCCACCAAAAAGGAGAACTATAGACCAATTTCCCTGATGAACATGGAGGCAAAAATACTCAAAAAGATATTAGCCAACCTGATCCAGCAATACACTAAAAAAATTATTCACCACCAACTGGGATTTATACCTGGGATACAGGGCTGGTTTGATATCTGCAAAACATTCAGTGTGATATCTCACATCAATAAAATGAAGGAAAAGAACCACATGATCCTCTCAAGAGATGCATAGAAAGCATTTGACAAAATGCAGCATCCTTGCTTGATAAAAACCCTCAAGAAAGTAGATATAGAAGGATCATACCTTGAGATCATAAAAACCATATATGAAAGACCCACTGCTAATATCATCTTCAATTGGGAAAAATTGAGAGATTTCCCCCTAAGGTCAGGAACAAGACAGGGATGTCCACTCTCACCACTGTTACTCAACATGGACATGGAAGTCTTAGCCTCAGCAAACAGACAACACAAAGAAATAAAAGGCATCCAAATCGGCCAGGAGGTCAAACTTTCACTCTTCACAGATGACATGATACTCTATATGGAAAACCCACAAGATTCCACCAAAAAACTGCTAGAACTGATCCATGAATTCAGCAAAGTTGCAGGATATAAAATCAATGCACAGAAATCAATTGCATTCCTATACACCAACAATGAAACAACAGAAAGAGAAATCAAAGAATCAATCCCATTTACAACTGCAACAAAAAAACATAAGATACCTAGGAATAAATCTAACCAAAGAGGTGAAAAATCTATACGCTGAAAACTATAGAAAGCTTATCAAGGAAATTGAAGAAGACACACAAAAAAGGAAAAATATTCCATGCCCCTAGATAGGAAGAACAAATATTGTTAAAATGTCAATACTACCCAAAACAATCTAAATATTCCATGCAATCCCTATTAAAGTACACTAGCATTCCTCACAGACCTAGAACAAACAATCCTAAAATTTGTGTGGAACCAGAAAAGACCACGAAAAGCCAAAACAATCTTGAAAAAGAAAACCAGAGCAGGAGGCATCACAATCCCAGACTTCAAGACTCATTACAAAGCTGTAATCACCAAGACAGTGTGGTACCGACACAAAAACAGACACTCAGGTCAATGAAACAGAATACAGAACCCATAAATGGACCCACAAACGTATGGCCAACTAGTCTTTGACAAAGCAGGAAAGAATATCCAATGGAATAAAGACAGTCTCTTCAGCAAGTGGTGCTGGGAAAATTGGACAGCGACATGCAGAAAAATAAACTTGGACCACTTTCTTACACCACACACAAAAATAAACTCAAAATGGATGAAAGACCTAAACGTAAGACAGGCAGCCATCAAAATCCTCGAGGAGAAAGCAGGCAAAAATTTCTTTGACTTCAGCCACAACAACTTCTTACTCAACACGTCTGCGGAGGCAAGGGAAACAAAAGCAAAAATGAACTATTGGGACCTCATCAAAATAAAAACTTCTGCACAGTGAAGGAAACAATCAGCACAACTAAAAGGTAACTGATGGAATGGGAGAAGATATTGGCAAATGACAAATCAGATAAAGGGTTAGTATCCAAAATCTATAAAGAACTTCTCAAACTCTACACCCAAAAAACAAATAATCCAGTGAAGAAATGGGCAAAAGACATAAATAGACACTTCTCCAAAGAAGACATCCAGATGATCAACCAACACATGAAAAAATGCTCAACATCACTCATCATCAGGGAAATACAAATGAAAACCACAGTGAAATACCACCTCACACCTGTCATAATGGCTAACATTAACAACTCAGGCAACAACAGATGTTGGCAAGGTTGCAGAGAAAGTGGATCTCTTTTGCATTGTTGGTGGGAATGCAAGCTGGTGCAGCCACTCTGGAAAACAGTATGGAGGTTCCTCAAAAAATTAAAAATAGAACTACCCTACAACCCAGCAATTGCGCTACTAGGTATTTACCCAAGGGATACAGGTATGCTGTTTCAAAGGGGCACATGCACCCCAATGTTTATAGCAGCAATGTCAACAATAGCCAAAGTACGGAAAGAGCCCAAATGTCCATCGACAGATGAATGGGTAAAGAAGATGTGTTATATATATACAATGGAGTATTACTCGGCAAAGAGAATGAAATCTTGCCATTTGCACCTACGTGGATGGAACTAGAGAGTATTATGCTAAGCGAAATTAGTCAGAGAAAGACAAATATATGACTTCACTCATATGAGGATTTTAAAATACAAAACAGATGAACATAAGGGAAGGGAAGCAAAAACAATATAAAAACAGGGAACAGGACAAAACATAGGAGACTCTTAAATATAGAGAACAAACAGAGGGTTGTTGCAAGGGTTGTGGGAGGGGGCATGGGCTAAATGGGTAAGGGGCATTAAGCAATCTACTCCTGAAATCATTGTTGCACTATATGCTAACTAACTTGGATGTAAGTTTAAAAACTAAATTATAAAAAATAATATATATTTATATAGTGTATTACATGGATTAATTTACAAATATTGAACTACCTTTCAGCCCAGGAACAAATCCCACTTGGTCATGGTGAATGATTATTTTAATGTACTGTTGGACACAGTTTCCTATTATCTTGTTGAGAATGTTTGCTTCCATGTTCTTCAGGGATATTGGCCCATAGTTCTTTTTTAGTGGAATCTTTGGCTTTGGAGCCAGGTTAATGCTGGTCTCGTAGAATAAATTTTGAAGTTTTGCTCACTTTTCTATTTTTGGTAACAGTTTGAGAAGAATAGGTATAAACTCTTCCTTAAATGTCTTATAGAATTCCCCTTGGAAGCCATCTGGCCCTGGACTTTTGTTTGTTAGAAGATTTTTAATTACTGATTCAATTTCTTTGCTGGCTATTGGTCTGTTCAAGTTTTCTATTTCTTCCTCTTCAGAATATCTCTTTATTATTTCTTAGACTGCAATGTTCACCTACAATTCCCTGAAAATAAAAACAGGAACATATGCTAGATAAAAAAAAATACAAGGATGACAAATGATTTATCATTCACCAGTCAACATAAAAGTGTTCAAATAGGTAAAATGTATTTATTTTTAATATTTTTAAATTTATTTTTTATTATATTATAATTAATGCATAGTGGGCAATATTTTTTCAGGTGTGCAATGTAGTGATTCAACAATTCAATAAATTGCTCAGCTCATCACAATCAGGGTACTCTTAATCCCCTTCACATATTTAACCCATCCCCCACCCACTTACCTTCTGATTACTGCCAGTTTCTTCTCTATATGTAAGAGTCTGGGGTTTTTTTTGGTCTCTTTTCCTCTTTGTTTTCTTTTGATTCCTAAATTCCACATATGAGTAAAATTATATGGTATTTGTCTTTTTTTGAGCGACTTATTTCACTTAGCATTATACCATCTAGATCCATCCATGTTGCTGCAAATGGCAATATTTCATTCTTTTTTATGGTTGAGTAATGTTCCATTGTGTATATATACACCATATCTTCTTTATACATTCGTCCTTGTATAAACACATTTGTTGCTTCCATATTTTGGCTATTGTAACTGAGGTTGCAATAAATATGGGGGTGCATATGTTTTTGAATTAGTATTTCATATTCCTTGGGGAAATATCCAGTAGTGGACTTACTGGATTTTATGGTTATTCTATTTTTAAGTTTTTGAGGAATTTTCATGATGGTTTCCACAGTGGCTGCAGTAATTTGCATTCCCACCACGAATACATGAGGGCTCTTTTTTCTCCACATCTTACTCAACATTTCCTGTTTCTTGTGTTTTTTATTTTAACCATTCTGGTGGGTGTCAGGTGATATCTCATTGTGGTTTTGATTGACATTTTCCTTTTTTACTTTTTTAATCCTTATTTTTTTTTGAGAGAGAGAGAGAGAGTGCAAGCAGGGGAGGGACCCAGAGAGAGGGAGGCACAGAACCCAAATCAGGATCCAGGCCCTGAGCTGTCAGCACAGAGCCCAATGCGGGGCTCGAACTCACAAGCTGTGAGATCATGACCTGAGCTGAAGTCAGATGCCTAACCGACTGAACCACTCAGGCCCCCCAGACTTTCATTTTCCTAATTATTAAAGATGTTGAGAATCTTTTCATTTGCCTGTTGACCACATGTATGTCTTCTTTGGAGAAAGGTCTTTTTATGTCCTCTATTTTTAATTGTATTTTTTTTTGTTTTGAGTTGTATAAATTCTTTATATATTTTGAATAGTAACCCCTTATGGGATATATCACTTTTAGTTATCTTCTCCCATTCACTATGTTGTGTTTTTGTTTTATTTATTTTTTCCTTGCCTGTGCAGAAGTTTTAATTTTGATGTTGTCCCAATAGACTTTTTTCCTTTTGTTTTCCCTGTCTTGGGAGATGTATCTATAACAATGTTACTACTGTCATTGTCAGAGTAATTACTACCTGTGCTTGCTTCTAGAATTTATGATTTCAGGTATGAAATTTAGGTCTTAATTCATTTTGAAGTCTATTTCGTCCAATACAAGTATTGCTATCTCAGCTTTCTTTTCACTTGCATTTGCATAATAAGTGTTTTTTCATTCATTCACTTTCTTTTTTTATCCTTTTTAAAAAATAATTTTGATGGATCATAAGGATTATTTATTAGAGATTATTTTTACCTTAAGAAATTATCTTTCTCTTACTAATTTCCTTTTTAAAAAAATTATTGTCAAGTTAGCTAACATACAGTATAGTCTTGGATTCAGGAGATTTCTGTGATTCATCACTTACATACAACACCCAGTACTCATCCCAAAAAATGCCATCCTTAATGCCTATCACCCATTTTCCTCATCCCCCCCAACCCCCACCCCCATAAAACCCATCAGTTTGTTCTCTGTATTTAAGAGTCTCTTATGGTTTGCCTCCCTCTCTGTTTGTAACTTATTTTTCCCTCTATTCCCATATGGTCTTCTGTTAAGTTAATCAGATTCCACATATGAGTGAAAGCATATGATATCAATCTTTCTCTGACTTATTTCACTTAGCATAATACCCTCCAGTTCCATCCATGTTGCTGCAAATGGCAAGATTTTATTCTTTATCATTGCTGAGTAGTATTCCATTGTATATATATACCACTTCTTCTTTTTCTGTTCATCAGTTGATGGACACTTGGGCTCTTTCCATAATTTGGCTATTGTTGATAGCACTGTTATAAACATTAGGGTACGTGTGTCCTTATGAATCACCTCTCTTGTAACCTTTGGATAAATTCCTAGTTGTACTATTGCTGGGTCATAGGGTAATTCTATTTTTTTATTTGTTTAATTTTTTTAACATTTATTTATTTTTGAGAGACAGATAGAGGCAGAGCATGAGCAGGGGAGGGGCAGAGAGAGAGGGAGACAGAATCCAAAGCAGGCTCCAGGCTCTGAGCTGTCAACCCAGAGCCCGACACCGGGCTCAAACTCACAAACTGCTAGATCATGACCTGATCTGAAGTCGGATGTTTAACCGACTGTGCCACCCAGTCACCCTGTAATTCTATTTTTAATTTTTTGAGGAACCTCTACACTATTTTCCAGAGTGGCTACAGAAGTATGTATTCCCACCAATAGTGTAAGAAGGTTCCCCTTTCTCCACATCCTTGCCAACATCTGTTGTTTCCTGAGTTGTTAATTGTAGCCACTCTGACTGGTGTGAGGTGGTATCTCAATGTGGCTTTGATTTGTATGTCCCTGATGATGAGTGACTTTAAGCATCTTTTCATGTGTCTCTTTGCCATCTGGATTTCTTCTTTGGAAAAGAGTCTATTCATATCTTGTGCCAATTTCTTCACTGGATTGTTTTTCCTGTGTGGAGTTTGGTGAGTTCTTTATAGATTTTAGATACTAGCCCTTTATCCGACATGTCATTTGCAAATATATTTTCCCATTCCGTTTCCTTTGCTGTGCAGAAGCTTTTTATCTTCATGAAGTCCCAATAGTTCATTTTCACTTTTTATTCCCTTGCTTTTGAAGATGTGTCAAGTACAAACTTGCTGCAGCTGAGGTCAAAGAGGTTTTTTTCCTGCTTTCTCCTCTAGGGTTTTGGTGGTTTCCTGTCTCACATTTAGGCCCTTCAATCCATTTTGAGTTTATTTTTGTGAATGGTGTAAGAAAGTGGTCTAGTTTCATTCTTCTGCATGTTGCTGTCCAGTTCTCCCAGCACCATTTGTTAAAGAGACTGTCTTTTTTCCATTGGATACTCTTTCCTGCTTTGTCAAAGATTAGTTGGCCATACTTTTGTGGGTCCAATTCTGGAGTCTCTATTCTATTCCATTGGTCTATGTGTCTGTTTTTGTGCCAATACCATGCTGTCTTGATGATTACAGCTTTGTAATAGAGGCTAAAGTCTGGGATTGTGATGCCTCCCGCTTTGGTCTTCTTCAAAATTACTTTGGCTATTCGGGGTCTTTTGTGGTTCCACACAAATTTTAGGAGTGCTTGTTCCAGCTTCGAGAAGAACGTTGGTGCAATTTTGATTGGGATTGCATTGAATGTGTAGATAGCTTTGGGTAGTATTGACATTTTAACAATATTTATTCTTCCAATCCCTGAGCACGGAATGTTTTTCCATTTCTTTGTATCTTCTTCAATTTCCTTCATAAGCTTTCTATAGTTTTCAGCATACAGATCTTTTACATCTTTGGTTAGGTTTATTCCTAGGTATTTCATGCTTCTTGGTGCAATTGTGAATGGGATCAGTTTCTTTATTCATCCTTATGTTCTTCATTATTAGTGTATAAGTGTCTATTCATGTTTTCTGTCCATTTCTTAACTGGATTATTATTTGTTTTTCAGGTGTTGAGTTTGGGAATTTCTTTATAGTTTTTTGACACTAACCCTTTATCTGGTATGCCATTTGCAAATATCTTCTCCCATTGAATCAGTTGCCTTTTAGTTTTGTTGATTGTCTTTTTTTTCAAGTTCTTTTTATTTAAAAATTTTTTTCAATGTTTACTTATCTTTGAGAGAGAGGGAGAGCCAGAGCATGAGCAGAAGAGGGGCAGAAAGAGAGGGAGACACAGAATACGAAGCAGACTCCAGGCTCTGAGCTGTGAGCAGAGAGCCTGATGTGGGGCTTGAACTCATGAACTGAGAGATCATGACCTGAGCCAGTTGGACACCTAACCGACTGAGCCGCCTCGGCGCCCCTCTTTTCAAGTTTTAATTTAAATTATAGTTTCAGGAACAGAATTCATTGATTCATTACATAAAACACCCAGTGCTCATCATAAGTGCCCTCCTTAATGCCCATCACTCATCTAGCCTATTCCCCACTAACTTCCCTTAATCAACCTTCAGTTCTCTATTATCAAGAGTACCTTATGGTTTGTTTCACACCCTCTCTTTTTTCCCCTTCCCGTATGTGGATCTGTATTGTTTCTTAAATTCCACATATGAGTGAAATCATATGGTATTCATTTTTTTATTTCTTAGCATAATACAGCCTAGCCCCATCCACATCACTTCAAATGGCAAGATTTCATTCATTTTTATGGCTGAGTAATATTCATATATATGTATATGTATATATATATGTATATGTATATATTCATATCTTCTATATCCATTCATCATTCGATTATTTGTTTTTTGGGTTTTGAGTTTGATAAGGTCTTTGAAATATTATTTGCAAATATCTTCTCCCATTCCAAAGGCTGCTGTTCAGTTTTATTGATTCTTTCCTTTGCTTTGCTTTTTATCTTGATGAAGTCGCAATATTTCCTTTTTTCTTTTATTTCCCTTACTTCCGGAGACATATCTAGTAAGAAGTTGCTATGGCTGATGTCAAAAAATTCTGCCTTTGCTCTACGCTAGGCTTTGATGGTTTCATGTCTCACATTTAGGTATTTTATCCATTTTGAATTTATTTTTGTGTATAGTATATGACCTTCATTCTTTTGCATGTTGCTGTCCAGCTTTCCCAGTACTGTTTGTTGAAGACACTTTTTTCCATTGGAGATTCTTTCCTGCTTTGTCAAAGATTAATTGACATATATTCTGGGTCCATTTATTGGTATTCTATTCTATTCCACTGATCTATGTGTTTGTTTTTGTGCCCGTACCATACTGTCTTGATCACTACAGCTTTGTAATAGAGCTTGAAGTCTAGAATTGTGGTGCCCCCAGCTTTGGTTTTTTTTTTTTTTCCATGATTGCTTTGGCCACTTGGGATCTTTTGTGGTTCCATACAAATTTTAAGATAGTTTGTTCTAGCTCTGTGAAAAGCGAGGGTGGTAGGGGCACCTGAGTGGCTCTGTCGGTTGAGTCCGATTTCAGCTCAGGTCATGATCTTGCAGTTTGTGAGTTCGAGCCCTGCATCCTGCTCTGTGCTGACAGCTCAGAGCCTGGAGCCTGCCTCAGATTTTGAGTTCCTCTCTCTCTCTCTGCCCCTCCCCCATTCACATTCTCTTTCTCTCTCAAAAATAAATAAACATTTAAAAAATGAGGGTTGTATTTTGATAGATATTACATTAAATATGTAGATTGCTTCCAGTAGTATAGACATATTAACAATATTTGTTTTTCCAATCCATGTGCATGGGATGTTTTTCCAATCCATGGGCATGGGATATTTTTCCATTTATTAGTGTCTTCTTCAATTTCTCTCATAAACTTTCTATAATTTTCAGAGAACAGGACTTTCATCTCTTTAGTTAGGTTTATTCCTAGGAATCTTATGATTTTTGGTGTAATTGTATATGGGATGGGCTCCTTGATTTCTTTTTCTGCTGCTTCATTATTGGTTTATGGAAATGCGACAGATTTCTGTATGATTATTTTATATCCTGCGACTTTCCTGAATTCATGTATTATATCTAGCAAACTTTTGGTGGAGTCTTTCAGGTTTTCTACATAGAGAGTTACGTCGTCTGCAGATAGTGAGAGTTTGACTTCTTCTGTATTTGGATGCCTTTTCTTTATGTTGTCTGATTGCTGTGGCTAGGACTTGCAATACCATGTTGAATACAGTGATGAGAGTGGACATCATTGTCTTTTTCCCCTCTGCAAAGGAAAAGCTTTCCTTTTTTTTCCTATTGAGGATGATATTAGCTGTGGGTCTTTCATATATAGCCCTTATGATGTTGAGGTATGTTTCATCTGTACCTACTTTCCTGATGGCTTTTATCAAGAATGAATGCTGCATTTTGTCAAATGCTTACTATGCATTTATTGAGGGGATCATATGGTTCTTATCCTTTCCTTTATTAATGTGGTGTATCACGTTGATTGATTTGCAAATATCTAACCACTCCTAAAGCCCAGTAATAAATCCCACTTGATCATGGTGCATAATTCCTTTAATGCACTGTTGAATTCTATTTGCTAGCATCTTGTTGAGTTTTGCATCTGTGTTCATCAGGGATATTGCCCTGCAAATTCCCTTTTTAATGGGGCCTTTGTCTGGTTTTGTAATCAAAGTAATCCTTGCCTCATAGAATGAGTTTAGAAGTTTTCTTTCCATTTCTATTTTTTGAAACTGTGAGAAGAGTATTAACTTTTCTTTAGACATTTGGTAGAAATCCCCTAGGAAGCCATCTGCCCCTTGACTTTTGCTTTTTGGGCGATTTTTGATTACTGATACAATTTCTCATTATGAGTCTGTTCAAATTTTCTATTTCTTCCTCTTTGAGTTTTGTTATTGTGTGTGTTTCTAGGAATTTTTCCATTTCTTCCAGATTGTCCAGTTTGTTGGAATACAATTTTTCATAATATTGTCTTATAATTGTTTGTATTTCTGTGGTGTTGATTGTGATCTCTCATTCCTAATATTATTTTTTGGTTCCTTTATCTTTCATCTTTGATAAATCTGGCTAGCTATTTATCAATGTTATTAATTCGTTCAAAGAGCCAGCTCCTGGTTTTACTGTTTGTTTTTTGTTTGTTTTTTGCTTGTTTCTATATTTTTTTTATCTCTGCTCTAATCTTTATGATTTCCCTTCTTCTGCTGGGTTTAGGCTTTGTCATTCCTTTTCTTGCTTCTTTAGGATTATGGTTAGGTTGTGTATTTGAGGCTTTTCTTGTTTCTTGAAGTAGGCCTGTATTGCAATATACTTCCCTCATAGGACTGCCTTTGCTGCATCCCAAAGGTTTTGGATGCTTGTGTTTCCCTCTTCATTTGTTTCCATGTGCTTTTTAATTTATTCTTTAATTTCTTGGATAACCCATTCATGCTTTAGTAGGATATTCTTTAACCTCCATGTATTTGTGGTCTTTCCAAATTTTTTCTTGTGGTTGATTTCAAGTTTCATAGTGTTGTAGTCTGAAAATATTCATGGTATTATCTCAGTCTTTTTGTCCTTGATGAGGGCTGATTTGTGATCTGTTCTGGAGAATGTTCCATGTGCATTTGAAAACAATGAGTATTCTGCATCTTTTGGATGAAATGTTCTGAATATATCTGTAAAATCCATCAGTCCTATGTGTCGTACAAAGCCCATGTTTTTTTTGTTGGCTTTCTGCTTAGATGAATTGTCCATTGATGTAAGTGGGGTAGCGAAGTCCCCTAATATTATCATATTATTGTCAATGGGTTTCTTTATGTTTATTATTAATTGATTTATATATTTGCTTTGTTTTCGGGGAATAAATATTTACACTTGTTAGATCTTCTTAATTATGATGTAATGCCCTTCTTAATTTCTTGTTAGTCTTTGGTTTAAAATCTAGTTTGTCTGATATAATTATGGCTACTCCAGCTTTCTTTTGACAGCCATTAGTATGATAAATGTTCTCCTACCCTTCATGTTCAATATGCATGTGTCTTTATGTCTAAAATAAGTCTCTTGTAGGCAGCATGTAGATGGATCTTGTGGGTTTTTTTTTAAATGTTCACTTATTTTGAGAGAGAAAGAGAGAGCAAGCAGGGGAAGGGCAGAGAGAGGGAGAGAGACAATCCCAAGCTGACAGTGCAGAGCCTGATGTGGGGCTCAATCTCATGAACCATGGGATGATGCCCTCAGCCAATATCAATAGTAGGATGCTTAACTGACTAAGCCACCCAGGTGCCTGGATGGTTTTTGTTTTTTAATCCATTCTGATGCCCTATGTATTTTGATTGGAAAATTTAGTCCATTTACACTCAGAGTTATTGACAGATATGAATTTAGTGCCATTGTGTTACATGTAAAGCAGGTGCTTCTGGTGATGTTCTCTGTTCCTTTCTAGTCTTTGATTTTGGTCTACTTTTCCCTACTCAAAGAGTTCCCTTTAATATTTGTTGCAGGGCTGGTTTAGTGGTCATGAACTCCCTAAATTTTCGCTTTTCTGGGAAACCCTTTATCTCTCTTTTGATTCTGAATGGCAGCCTTTCTGGATAAAGTATTCTTGGCTGCATATTTTTCCCATTCAGCATGTTGAATATATGTCATATCACTCCCTTCTGGCCGGCCAAGTTTCTGTGGAGAGATGTCCTGCGAACCTGATCTGTTATCCCTTGCAGGATAAGGACTTTTTTACTCTGGCTGCTTTCAAGATTCTTTCCTTTTCTAAGAATTTTGTGAATATGACTATGATATGTCTTGGTGATGGCCAGCTTTTGTTGAATTTAATGGGAGTTCTCTGTGTTTCTTGGATTTTTATGTCTACTTCTTTACCCAGATTAGGGAAGTTGGCAGCCATAATTTGCTCAAATAACCCTTCTACTCTTTTTTCTTTTTCTTCTTCTTCTGGTACTCCTATGTTACAAATGTTATTATGCCTTACAGAGTCACTGAGTTCCCTAAGTCTACATTCATAATCTGATACCTTTCTTTCCCTCTCTTTTCAGCTTCATTATTTTCCATAATTTTATCTTCTATATCACCAATTCATCCCTCTGCTTTGTCTATTCTTGTCTTGGCACCCATACAGGTTTGGATCTCAGTTATAGGATTTTTAATTTTCTTGGTTGCAAAGTTTTTACTTTCAGCACTTTCAATATATCTTGCCACTCCCTTCTGGCCTGCAAAGTTTCTGTTGAGAAAGGGATCAATCCAACAGAAGGATACAACAATTGTAAATGTTCACACACCCAACATTGGAGGACCTGAATATGCAAAACAAATACAGTAAAACCTTGGTGTGCAAACATAATTCATTCCAGAAACATGCTTGTAATCCAAAGCACTTGTATATCAAAATGAATTTCAAGAACCTTTGGCTTAGTTGTGATCATGCAACATTCAGTGTCACTTATTACTCATACTGTAAGACATCGCTCATTCATCAAGTTAAAGTTTATTAAAAATGTTTGCTCATCTTGCAGAAGATTCACAGAACAAGTTACTCACAATCCGCGGTTTTACTGTATTAACAAACACAAAGGAAGGAATTGATGGTCATATAAGGTAAGGATCATTAAAACCCCACTGACATCAATGGATAAATCATTCAGGCAGTAAATCAATATGGAAATAGTGTCTTTGAATGACACATTAAACCACTGGGACATGACAGATATATATATAGAAGTTTTGATCCAAAAACAACAGAATACATATTATTTTCAAGTGTGCATGGACCATTCATTCTCCAAAATAGATCACATTTAGGCCACAGAACAAGTCTCAATAAAATTAAGAAAACTGAAACCATACCATGTATCTTTTGTATCTTTTATACTATACAACAGTATAAAATAAGTAATCACAAAGAAAAAAAAACATGTGGGGGCCACACAACATGCTAATAAACAACCAGTAGGTCAAAAAAGAAATAAAAATGTATGGAGACAAATGAAAATGAAAACACAATGATCAAAAATCTTTGGGACAAAGTGAAAGCAGTTGTAATGTGGGGGGGAGGTACCTTGGTGGCTCATTTGGTTAAGCGTCTGACTCTTTATTTCAGGTCAGGTCGTGATCTCACAGTTTGTGAGATTGAGCCCCAATTCAGGCTCTATGTTGACAATGCAGAATCTGCTTGGGATTCTCCCTCTCCTTTTCTCTCTGCCATGCTCTCTCTCTCTCTCTTTCTCAAAAATAAATAAACTTTTTAAAAAATCAGTTCAAAGAGGGAAATATATAACAACACACGGCTACCTCAAGAAACAAGAAAAAACTCAAATAACAATCTAACCTTTCACCTAAAGGAAGTCATAAAAGAAAAACAAAGACAAAGATGAGTAGAATGAAGGAAATAAGAAAAATCAGAACATAAGTAAATGGCATAGATAGCAGAAAAACGATAAGACAAAGTCAATGAAACCAAGAGTTTGTTCCTCAAAAGGATAAACAAAACTGATAAATCCTTATCATATTCATCAATAGAAAAAAAATAAGGGCTCAAATGAATATTATAAGAAAGGAAATAGGAGAAGCAAAAACAGGTACCATAGAAATACCGCAAAAAATTATATGCCAACAAATTCAACAATTTAGAAGAAATGGATAAATTCCCAGAAAAATACAATCTTCTGAAACTGAATCAGGAAGAAAGAAAAAAATATGAACAAATTGTTAGTAACAAAATTGAATTGGCAATCAAAAAATTACCAAACTAGGGGCACCTGTGTGGCTCAGTCGGTTAAGCTTCTGACTTTTTTTTTTTTTTTAATTTTTTTTTCAACGTTTTTTATTTATTTTTCGGACAGAGAGAGACAGAGCATGAACGGGGGAGGGGCAGAGAGAGAGGGAGACACAGAATCGGAAACAGGCTCCAGGCTCCGAGCCATCAGCCCAGAGCCTGACACGGGGCTCGAACTCACAGACCGCGAGATCGTGACCTGGCTGAAGTCGGACGCTTAACCGACTGCGCCACCCAGGCGCCCCTAAGCTTCTGACTTTTAATATTGGCTCAGGTCATACTTTCTTACACCATACACAAAAATAAACTCAAAATGGATGAAAGACCTCAGTGTAAGACAGGAAGCCATCAAAATCCTCGAGGAGAAAGCAGGCAAAAACCTCTTTGATCTTGGCCGCAGCAACTTCTTACTCAACATGTCTCTGGAGGCAACAGAAACAAAAGCAAATATGAACTACTGGGACCTCATCAAAATAAAAAGCTTCTGCACAGTGAAGGAAACAATCAGCAAAACTAAAAAGCAACCAACAGAATGGGAGAAGATATTTGCAAACGACATATCAGATAAAGGGTTAGTATCCAAACTCTATAAAGAACTTATCAAACTCAACACCCAAAAAACAAGTGATCCAGGGAAGAAATGGGCAAAAGACATGAATAGACTCTTCTCCAAAGAAGACATCCAGATGGCCAACCGACACATGAAAAAATGCTCAACATCACTCATCATCAGGGAAATACAAACCAAAACCACATTAAGATACCACCTCACACTTATCAGAATGGCTAACATTAACAACTCAGGCAACAACAGATGTTGGTGAGGATGCAGAGAAAGAGGATCTCTTTTGCATTGTTGGTGGGAATTCAAGCTAGTGCAGCCACTCTGGAAAACAGTATGGAGGTTCCTCAAAAAATTAAAAATAGAACTAGCCTACGACCCAGCAATTGCACTACTAGTTATTTATCCACGGGATACAGGTGTGCTGTTTCGAAGGGACACATGCACCCCATGTTTATAGCAGCACTATCAACAATAGCCAAAGTATGGAAAGAGCCCAAATGTCTATCTATGGATGAATGGTTAAAGGAGATGTGGTATATATATACCATGGAGTATTACTCGGCAATCAAAAAGAATGAAATCTTACCATTTGCAATGACGTGGATGGATCTGGAGGGTATTATGCTAAGTGAAATGAGTCAGCCAGAGGAAGACAAAAATCATATGACTTCACTCATATGAGGACTTTAAGAGACAAAATAGATGAACATAAGGGAAGGAAAACAAAAATAAGACCAGGGAGGGGGACAAAACAGAAGAGACTCATAAATATGGAGAACAAACTGAGGGTTATGGGAGAGGTTGTGGGAGGGGGGATGGGCTAAATGGGTAAGGGGCACTGAGGAATCTATTCCTGAAATCATTGTTGCACTATGTGTTAACTAATTTGGATGTAAATTTAAAAAAATAAAAAATAAAAAAAATATTGGTTCAGGTCATGATCTCACAGTTCATGACATTGAGTCCCATGTCAGGCTCTGCAGTGATAGTGTGGAGCCTGCTTGGGATTCTCTCTGCCTCTCTCCCTGCCCTTCCCTCTCTCTCAAAATAAATAAATAAAACATTTAAAAAAACCTACCGAATGAAAAAAGTCCAGGACCAGATGGACTCACAGATGAATTCTAATTAATAATTAAAGAAAAATTAATACCCATTCTCAAACTATTGCAAAAAATAGAAGAGAAAGGAAAGCTTCCAAATACATTCTACAAGGTCAGCACTACCCAGATACCAAAACGAATAACACTACACACACACACACACACACACACACACACAAAAAAAAAAACAAGAAAGAAAGAAGAAAGAAAGAAAACTACAGGCCAATATCCCCCAGTGAACGTAGATGCAAAAATCCTCAAGAAAATATTAGCAAACCACATCCAACAATACATTAAAAGGATCATTCACCATGATCAAGTGGGATTTATTGCAAGGATACAAGATGGTTCAATATTCAGAAATAAATAAACATGGTACACCACATCAATAAAACAAAGGATAAAAAAAAATCTCAATAGATGCAGAAATAACATTTGACAAAACAACATTTCTTCAAAAAAAAAACTGTCAACAAATGGGTCTAGAGGGAACATATCTGAAATATGTTTTTGAAATATTTATGAAAACCCACAGCTAACATAATATCCAATGGGTGAAAACCTGAGAGCTTTTTCTCTAAGATCAGGAGGAAGACAGGAATGTGTACTTTTGCCACTTTTATTCAACATAGTACTGGAAGTCCTAACCACCACAATCAGACAAGAAAAAGGAATAAGGTGCGTCCATGTTAGCAAAGAAGCTTTAAACTGTCACTATTTGTAGATGATATGCTTCTACTAATAGAAAATCCTCAAGACTTCTCAAAAAAAAATACTAGAAATAATAAATGAATTCAGTAAAGTTGCAGGATACAAAATTAATAACCAGAATTTGGTAGTGTTTCTATACACTAATAATGAAATGGCAGAAAGAGAAACAAAAGTAGAAATCAATAAATATAGAAAAATTGGAAAATTCAGTTAAACACACTCTTCAATAACCAGTGAGTCAGATAAGAAATCAGAAAGAAAGTTAGAAAAACCTTGAACCAAATTAAAACAAAAACCAAAACAGACAAAAACTTATGGAATGAAGTAAAAGCCGTGAGAACAGAAAATTTTGTACTGTAAATTAATACATTAAAAAGAAGAAAGTAAACCTAAATTTAATCAGTAACCTAACTTTACACCTTATGGAGCTAGGAAAAGAAGAGCAAACAAAGCCCAAATCTAGTAGTGGGAAGGAAGTAATCAAGATTAAAGTAGTAACAAATAAAATAAAGAATAGAAAACAACAGAGAATCAACTACATACAAAGTTGGTTCTTTAAAATATCATCTCAGCTAAATTGCCTAATAAAAAGAGGGAACACTCAAATTACTATAATCAAACAAAAGTGGCAGCATTACAACTAATTGTACAGAAATAAAAAGGATTCTAAGGGAGTACTGTGAACAACTGCACACCAACCAATTAGATAATCCAGGTGACATGTACAATATCCTAGAGAAAATCAACCTTCCAAGACTGTATCATAAAGAAATAAAAAATCTGAATAGAGCTATCATTAGTAAGCAGATGACATCAGTAATTTTAAAAACCTCCAAAAAACCCAGCTAGACTACATGGTTTCACTGGTGAATTTTATCAAACAATTAAAAAGAATCAATACCAATTCTTCTCAGCCCCTTCCCAAAAACTGAAGAGGAGAGGACAATTACTACTAACTCACTTTATGAGGTCATTTACTTTGATACCAAAGACAGAAAAAGACACTACAAGAAAACGTCAGACAAATATCCTTCATGAATTGATGCAAAAATCCTCAAAAATAATAACAAATCAAATTTGGGGGCTTATTTAAAGGATTATACACCACGACCAAGTGGGACTTATTTCTGGAATGCAAGGACAGTTAAATATTAAAAAAATTAATCAATGTAATATGCCACATTAAGAGAATAATGGATGAAAACCACACAATTATCTCAAAAGATGCAGAAAAAGCACTTGACAAAATCCAACACCAAATTATGCTTTAAAAAAAACACTGAACAAATTAGGAATAGAAAGAAAATTCCTCAGAGGGGAGGGGCCAACATGGTGGAGAAGTAGGGGGAATCCGTATTTCCCATGTCTCTCAAACAAAGAAGTGTAGAAGCCAAAGGACTTTGAACACCAGACCCTGGGAGGAAAAGAGACTGAATCTACCAGGAAGAAAATGGGAAATCTGGAAAAAGGTGGCTAACTGCAAACTGGGGGAGATAAAGTCCATGTGGACACAGAGGGGAGGGACCCCCTTCTGTAGAGAGAGACAAAGGGAAGAGAAAGAGCAGCTAGGGAAGTGTAGGACCGTATCTGGACAGGAGAAAGACCTGGGACTGAGACTGAAAGGGATCTGATCTCTTACTGTGGCCTTCTTTGGACTGGGGCCGACTCCCTGTTCGTGTGCCTAGGGAGGAGGGGAGCCTGGGTATGATGGTAGGTCAGGGGCTCAGTCCACAGTTGGAGAAAGTGGTTCCCTCCCTGGAGGGCTGTGTGATAGTACAGAACCTGCCTGCATCTGCCACCCCCGGGTGCAGTGGCTGTGCCGAGGGCACAGTCTGCAGGAGGAAAAGGAGGCCATTTCCCTGGAGTGCTGTGGGAAAAGACAAAGGCTGCCTGCATCCGCCAACACAGGGACTGTCGGTGGTGAGGGCAGCACTCAGTCCACAGTAGAGAAGGTGGTCCTCCCTGAAGTGTGGTGGCACAGACAAAGCCAGTTGGGACCACATATCGGGTGCACTGAGAGGTGCTTCCCCAGTGCCAGAGCGCATGGAGCAGGACTTGGAATCCTAGCCAAGCAGAGTCAGCGCAGTTGGCAGAGCAAGAAGGACTGCCCCATCTGCGCCCGTGGCACAGTGAGGACAACTCAAACTGAGTCCACTGGGTCTGGCTCCATGAAGAAAAGACTGGGGAATCACCATTCCACCCCCCCACCCCCGACCACCACCACCAAGGTGGGGCCTCAAGGATCACTCCCAAGGCCCATAGTGGAGGTGGGTCCAGATTAAGCCAAACCACACCCTTTTGCACTGGGTAACTACATATACACCTGAGCAGCACAGACGCTGTGGACAGCTACTCCTGACAAGCAATGCAGCATTGCCTGGATTAACTCTAGGACAATTCTGGACATATAGATATATTCCCCCCCCCCCATTTCTCCTCCTTATCTCTTCCCTCCCCTAGGCTTGTTACTCTGGTTATTAGTCTGTCTAAGCAGACATATTTAATCCATTGTCTTGATACATGTTCTACACCTCCTTCCTTACACTCCCTTCTCTCTCTGTGGAATAATCAACTCATATAGTTTCTCTGGGTAACTTTACATTTGTTTTGTTTTCCCCACCTCCTTCTTTATTTTCCTTTCTCTCTCTCTTCATTAAGCTTTTTAGTCTCTCTGCCTAATCAATGTTTATCTCCCCCCCTCACCACCGCTCCTGTCATTTCTCTCTTTGTATGTGCACTTCCATCAGCACCGCCTCCACCCTCTTCTTTACCTGTAGTCAGTGCTTTTGGGTTTTTTTTTTTTTTGCTTTTAGTCTTTAGGTTTTTGTTTTTGTTTATCTGTTTGTTTGTGTTATTTGTTTGTATCTTTGCATGGTTTTGTCTCCTGTTTGTCTGTTTTCCTTTACAGGGCTTTTCCAAGGAACAAATCAAAGGACACTTGGTGGAGGGTCCAAAATATTACTACAAGTAGGGTAATAAAATAACCAAAGTCACAACAATAGACAGCAAGTAACAATCCCCTGAAAAACACCTCCTGAAGGGCCAGGCCCAGGACAGTGTATGACCCCTCTCTAATATAGTAGTGCTCGTAGGTGCAGGGCACATAACAAGCTTTTAAAAAACATAAGGAACAGAAAACTAGCCAAAATGATGAAACGGAAGATTTCTCCCCAAAAGAAACTACAGCAAGTAGCGACAGCTAACGAATTGCTCAAAACCGATTTAAGAAATATAACGGAACAAGAATTTAGAATAATAGTCATAAAATTAATCACTGGGCTTGAAAAAGCATAGAGGACAGCACAGAATCTATTTCTACAGAGATCAAGGGAATAAAATATAGTCATGATGAAGTTAAAAATGGTATAAATGAGGAGCAAAATAAAATGGAGGTGGCCACAGCACAGATTGAAGAGGCAGAGGAGAGAATAGGTGAATTAGAAGATAAAAAAATGGAAAAAGAGGAAGCTGAGAAAAAGAGAGATAAAAAAAATCCAGGAGCATGAGGGGGAGAATTAGAGAACTAAGTGATGCAATCAAACGGAACAATATCTTTATCATAGGAATTCCAGAAGAAGAAAAGAGAGAAAAAAGGGCTGAAGGTGTACTTGAACAAATCATAGCTGAGAACTTCCTTGATCTGGGGAAGGAAACAGTCATTGGAATCCAAGAGGCACAGAGAACTCCCTTCAGATGTAACATGAATCAAACTTCTGCACAACAAATCATAGAGAAACTGGCAAAATACAAGGATAAAAAGAGAATTCTGAAAGCAGCTAGGGATAAAAAGGGGCCTAACATACAAAAATAGACACATAAGGGTAGTAGCAGACCTATCTACTGAAACTTGCCAGGCCAGAAAGGAATGGCAGGAAATCTTCAATGTGAGGAACAGAAAAATAGGCAGCCAAGAATCCTTTATACAGCAAGTCTGTCATTCAGAATAGAAGGAGAGATAAAGGTTTTCCCAAACACACAAAAACTGAAGGAATTCATCACCACTAAACCAGCCCTACAAGAAATCCTCAGGGGGACTCTGTGAGTGAAATGTTGCAAGGACCACAAAGTGCCAGACACATCACTACAAGCATGAAAACTACAGACATCACAATGACTCTAAACCCATATCTTTCAATAATAACACTGAATGTAAATGGACTAAATGCTCCACCCAAAAGACATAGGGTATCAGAATGGATAAAAAAACGAGACCCATCTATTTGCTGTCTACAAGAGATTCATTTTAGACCTGAGGACACCTTCAGATTGAAAGGGAGGGGATGGAGAACTATCTATCATGCTACTGGAAGTCAAAAGAAAGCTGGAGTAGCCATACTTATATCAGACAAACTAGACTTTAAATTAAAGGCTGTAACAAGAGATGAAGAAGGGCATTATATAATAATTACAGGGTCTATGCATCAGGAAGAGCTAACAATTTTAGATGCCTATGCACCGAATACAGCAGCCCCAAAATATATAAAATAATTAATCACAAACATAAGCAACCTTATTGATAAGAATGTGGTAATATCAGGGGACTTTAATACCTGACTTATCACAATGGATAGATCACTTAGACATGGGATCAATAAAGAAACAAGGGCCTTGAATGATACATTGGATCAGATGGACTTGACAGATCTATTTAGAACTCTGCATACCAAAGCAACAGAATATACTTTCTTCTCGAGTGCACATGAAACATTCTCCAAGATCCATCACATACTGGGTCACTAAACAGCCCTTAATAAGTATAAAAGAAATTAGATCATACCATGCATACTTTCAGACTACAATGCTATGAAGCTTGAAGTCAACCACTTTTTTCCCAGACAAAAAGTCTGGGAAACCTCCAAAAGCATGGAGGGTAAAGAACACTCTACTAAAGAATTAATGGGTCAACCAGGCAATTAGAGAAGAAATTTAAAAATATATGGAAACAAATGAAGATGAAAATACAACAATCCAAATGCTTTGGGATGCAGTGAAAGCAGTCCAGAGAGGAAAATACATGGCAATCCAGGTTTATCTCAAGAAACAAGAAAAATCCCAAATACAAAAGCTAACAGCACACCTAAAGGAAATAGAAGCAGAACAGGAAAGACACCCCGAACCCAGCAGAAGAAGACAAATAATAAAGATCAGAGCAGAAATAAACAATATAGAATCTAAAAAAAACTGTAGAACAGATCAATGAAACCAAGAGTTGGTTTTTTGAAAAAATAAACAAAATTGATAAACCTCTAGCCAGGCTTCTCAAAAAGAAAAGGGAGATGTCCCAAAAAGATAAAATCATGAATGAAAATGGAATTATTACAATCAATCGCTCAGAAATACAAGCAATTTTCAGGGAATACAATGAAGAATTATATGCCAACAAACTGGACAACCTGGAAGAAATGGACAAATTCCTAAGCACCCACACACTTCCAAAACTCAAACAGGAAGAAATAGAAAACTTGAACAGACCCATAACCAGCGAAGAAATTGAATCAAATATCAAAAATCTCCCAACAAATAAGAGTCCAGGACCACATGACTTCCCAGGGGAATTCTACCAGACATTTAAAGCAGAGATAATACCTATCCTTCTCAAGCTATTCCAAAAATATAGAAACGGAAGGAAAACTTCCAGACTCATTCTATGAAGCCAGCATTACTTTGATTCCCAAACCAGACAGAGACCACTAAAAAAAGAGAACTACAGGCCAATATCCCTGATGAATATCGATGCAAAAATTCTCAACAAGATACTAGCAAATGGAATTCAACAGCATATAAAAAGAATTATTCACCATGATCAAGTGGGATTCATTCCTGGGCTGCAGGGCTGGTTCCACATTCGCAAATCAATCAATGTGATACATCACATTAATAAAAGAAAAGATAAGGACCATATAATCCTGTCAATCGATGTAGAAAAAGCATTTGACAAAATTCAGCATCCTTTCTTAATAAAAACCCTCGAGAAAGTCGGGGTAGAGGAACATATTTAAACATCATAAAAGCCATTTATGAAAAGCCCACAGCTAATATCATCCTCAATGGGGAAAAACTGAAAGCTTTTTCCCTGAGATCAGGAACATGACAGGGATGTCCACAATCACTGCTATTGTTTCACATAGTGTTGGAAGTGCTAGCATCAGCAATCAGACAACAAAAGGAAATCAAAGGCATCAAAATTGGCAAAGATGAAGTCAAGCTTTCACTTTTTGCAGATGACATGATATTATACATGGAATGCCCGATAGACTCCACCAAAAGTCTGCTAGAACTGATACATAAATTCAGCAAAGTCGCAGGATACAAAATCAATGTACAGAAATCAGTTGCATTCTTATACACTAACAATGAAGCAACAGAAAGACAAATAAAGAAACTGATCCCATTCACAGTTGCACCAAGAAGCATAAAATACCTAGGAATAAATCTAACCAAAGATGTAAAAGATCTGTATGCTGAAAACTATAGAAAGCTTATGAAGGAAATTGAAGAAGATACAAAGAAATGGAAAAACATTCCGTGCTCAGGGATTGGAAGAATAAATATTGTTAACATGTCAATACTACCCAAAGCTATGTACACATTCAATGCAATCCCAATCAAAATTGCACCAGCATTCTTCTCGAAGCTAGATCAAGCAATCCCAAAATTTGTATGGAACCACAAAAGGCCCCGAATAGCCAAAGAAATTGTGAAGAAGAAGACCAAAACAGGAGACATCACAATCCCAGACTTTAGCCACTACTACAAAGCTGTAATCATCAAGACAGTATGGTATTGGCACAAAAACAGACACATAGACCAATGGAATAGAATAGAGACTCCAGAACTAGACCCACAAACGTATGGCCAACTCATCTTTGACAAAGCAGGAAAGAATATCCAATAGATAAAAGAGAGTCTCTTTAACAAATGGTGCTGGGAGAACTGGACTGCAACATGCAGAAGAATGAAACTAGACCACTTTCTTACACCATTCACAAAAACGAACTCAAAATGGATAAAGGACCTGAATGTGAGACAGGAAACCCTGAATGAAAGGACCTGAATGTGAGACATCAAAACCCTAGAGGAAATCTAAAAAAACTGTAGAGCAGATCAACAAAACCAAGAGTTGGTTTTTTGAAAAAATAAACAAAATTGACAAACCTCTAGCCAGGCTTCTCAAATAGAAAAGGGAGATGACCCAAATAGATAAAATCATGAATGAAAATGGAATTATTACAACCAATCCCTCAGAGATACAAACAATTATCAGGGAATACTATGAAAAATTATATGCCAACAAATTGGACAACCTGGAAGAAATGGACAAATTCCTAAACACCCACACTCTTCCAAAACTCAATCAGGAGGAAATAGAAAGCTTGAACAGACCCATAACCAGCGAAGAAATTGAATCGGTTATCAAAAATCTCCCAACAAATAAGAGTCCAGGACCAGATGGCTTCCCAGGGGAGTTCTACCAGACGTTTAAAGCAGAGATAATACCTATCCTTCTCAAGCTATTCCAAGAAATAGAAAGGGAAGGAAAACTTCCAGACTCATTCTGTGAAGCCAGTATTACTTTGATTCCTAAATCAGACAGAGACCCTGTAAAAAAAGAGAACTACAGGCCAATATCCCTGATGAATATGGATGCAAAAATTCTCAATAAGATACTAGCAAATCGAATTCAACAGCATATAAAAAGAATTATTCACCATGATCAAGTGGGATTCATTCCTGGGATGCAGGGCTGGTTCAACATTCGCAAATCGATCAACGTGATACATCACATTAACAAAAAAAAAGAGAAGAACCATATGATCCTGTCAATCGATGCAGAAAAGGCCTTTGACAAAATCCAGCACCCTTTCTTAATAAAAACCCTTGAGAAAGTCGGGATAGAAGGAACATACTTAAAGATCATAAAGGCCATTTATGAAAAGCCCACAGCTAATATCATCCTCAAAGGGGAAAAACTGAGAGCTTTTTCCCTGAGATCAGGAACACGACAGGGATGCCCACTCTCACCGCTGTTGTTTAATATAGTGCTGGAAGTTCTAGCATCAGCAATCAGACAACAAAAGGAAATCAAAGGCATCAAAATTGGCAAAGATGAAGTCAAGCTTTCGCTTTTTGCAGATGACATGATATTATACATGGAAAATCCGACAGATTCCACCAAAAGTCTGCTAGAACTGATACATGAATTCAGCAAAGTTGCAGGATACAAAATCAATGTGCAGAAATCAGTTGCATTCTTATACACTAACAATGAAGCAACAGAAAGACAAATAAAGAAACTGATCCCATTCACAATTGCACCAAGAAGCATAAAATACCTAGGAATAAATCTAACCAAAGATGTAAAAGATCTGTATGCTGAAAACTATAGAAAGCTTATGCAGGTAATTGAAGAAGATATAAAGAAATGGAAAAACATTCCGTGCTCATGGATTGGAAGAATAAATATTGTCAAAATGTCAATACTACCCAAAGCTATCTACACATTCAATGCAATCCCAATCAAAATTGCACCAGCATTCTTCTCGAAACTAGAACAAGCCATCCTAAAATTCATGTGGAACCACAAAAGGCCCGAATAGCCAAAGTAATTTTGAAGAAGAAGACCAAAGCAGGAGGCATCACAATCCCAGACTTTAGCCTCTACTACAAAGCTGTCATCATCAAGACAGCATGGTATTGGCATAAAAACAGACACATAGACCAATGGAATAGAATAGAAAGCCCAGAACTAGACCCACAAACGTATGGCCAACTCATCTTTGACAAAGCAGGAAAGAACATCCAATGGAAAAAAGACAGTCTCTTTAACAAATGGTGCTGGGAGACAGCAACATGCAGAAGGTTGAAACTAGACCACTTTCTGACACCATTCACAAAAATAAACTGAAAATGGATAAAGGACCTGAATGTGAGACAGGAAACCATCAAAACCTTAGAGGAGAAAGCAGGAAAAGACCTCTCTGACCTCAGCCGTAGCAATCTCTTACTCGGCACATCCCCAAAGGCAAGGGAATTAAAAGCAAAAGTGAATTACTGGGACCTTATGAAGATAAAAACCTTCTGCACAGCAAAGGAAACAACCAACAAAACTAAAAGGCAACCAACGGAATGGGAAAAGATATTTGCAAATGACACATCGGACAAAGGGCTAGTATCCAAAATCTATAAAGAGCTCATCAAACTCCACACCCGAAAAACAAATAACCCAGTGAAGAAATGGGCAGAAAACATGAGTAGACACTTGTCTAAAGAAGACATCCGGATGGCCAACAGGCACATGAAAAGATGTTCAACGTCGCTCCTTATCAGGGAAATACAAATCAAAACCACAGTCAGATACCACCTCACGCCAGTCAGAGTGGCCAAAATGAAGAAATCAGGAGACTATAGATGCTGGAGAGGATGTGGAGAAACGGGAACCCTCTTGCACTGTTGGTGGGAATGCAAATTGGTGCAGCCGCTCTGGAAAGCAGTGTGGAGGTTCCTCAGAAAATTAAAAATAGACCTACCCTATGACCCAGCAATAGCACTGCTAGGAATTTATCCAAGGGATACAGGAGTACTGATGCATAGGGGCACTTGTACCCCAATGTTTATAGCAGCACTCTCAACAATAGCCAAATGATGGAAAGAGCCTAAATGTCCATCAACTGATGAATGGATAAAGACATTGTGGTTTATATACACAATGGAATACTACGTGGCAATGAGAAAAAATGAAATATGGCCTTTTGTAGCAACATGGATGGAACTGGAGAGTGTGATGCTAAGTGAAATAAGCCATACAGAGAAAGACAGATACCATATGGTTTCACTCTTATGTGGATCCTGAGAAACGTAACAGAAACCCATGGGGGAGGGGAAGGAAAAAAAAAAAAGAGGGTTGAGTGGGAGAGAGCCAAAGCATAAGAGACTGTTAAAAACTGAGAACAAACTGAGGGTTGATGGGGGGTGGGAGGGAAGGCAGGGTGGGAGGGAGGGCAGGGTGGGTGATGGGTATTGAGGAGGGTACCTTTTGGGATGAGCACTGGGTGTTGTATGGAAACCAATTTGACAGTAAATTTCATATATTAAAAAATAAAAATAAAATAAAAAAAAAGAGAGATCTTGATGATCTAAAAAAAAAAAAAAAAAAAAAACCCTAGAGGAGAAAGCAGGGAAAAACCTCTGACCTCAGTCGCAGCAATTTCTTACTTGACACATCTCCAAAGGCAAGGGAATTAAAAGCAAAAATGAACTATTGGGACCTCATGAAGATAAAAAGCTTCTGCACTACAAATGAAATAATCAACAAAACTAAAAGGCAACCAACGGAATGGGAAAAGATATTTGCAAATGACATATCGGACAAAGCGCTAGTATCCAAAATCTATAAAGAGCTCACCAAACTCCACACCCAAGAAAAACAAATAATCCAGTGAAGAAATGGGCAGAAAACATGAATAGACACTTCTCTAAAGAAGACATCCAGATGGCCAACAGGCACATGAAAAGATGCTCAACGTCACTCTTCATCAGGGAAATACAAATCAAAACCACACTCAGATATCACCTCACGCCAGAGTGGCTAAAATGAACAAATCAGGAGACTATAAATGCTGGAGAGGATGTGGAGAAACGGGAACAACTTGCACTGTTGGTGGGAATGCAAACTGGTGCAGCTGCTTTGGAAAACAGTGTGAAGGTTCCTCAAAAAATTAACAATAGACCTACACTTTGACCCAGCAGTAGCACTGCTAGGAATTTACCCAAGGGATACAGGAGTGCTGATGCGTAGGCACACTTGTACCCCAGTGTTTATAGCAGCACTGTCAACAATAGCTAAATTATGGAAAGAGCCTAAATGTCCATCAACTGACGAATGGATAAAGAAATTGTGGTTTATATACACAATGGAATACTACGTGGCAATGAGAAAGAATGAAATATGGCCTTTTGTAGCAACGTGCATGGAACTGGAGAGTGTTATTCTAAGTGAAATAAGTCATACACAGAAGGACAGATTCCATTTGTTTTCACTCCTATGTGGATCCTGAGAAACTTAACAGAAGACCAAAGGGGAGGGGAAGGAAAAAAATGGTTAGAGATGGAGGGAGCCAAAGCATAAGAGACTCCTAAAAACTGAGAACAAACTGAGGGTTTATGGGGGGTGGGAGGGAGGGGTGGGTGGGTGATGGGTTGAGGAGGGCACCTGTTGGGATGAGCACTGGATGTTGTATGGAAACCAATTTGACAATATATTTCATATTTAAAAAAAAAGAATGAATGGGTTAACCAAGAAATTAAAGAGGAAATTAAAAAGTATATGGAAGCCAATGAAAATGAAGCACAACATTCCAAAATCTTTGGGATACAGCAAAGATGGTCATAAGAGGGAAATATATAGCAATTCAGGTCTTCCTAAAGAAGGAAGAAAGGTCTCGGATACACACCCTAACCTTGCAGCTAAAAGAGCTGAAAAAATAACAGCAAAGAAAGCCAAAAACCAGCAAAAGGGAAATAATAAAGATTATAGCAAAAATCAATGATATCAAACTTAATATAAAAAAACAGTAGGACAGATCAATGAAACCAGGAGCTGGTTCTCTAAAAGAATTAACAAAATTGATAACCCCCTAGCCAGATAGATCAAAAAAGACCCAAATAAATAAAATCACGAATATTAGAGGACAGATAACAACCACCACCGCAGAAATACAAACAATAATAAGAGAATATTATGAGCAATTATATGCCTACAATTTGGGAATCTGGAAGAAATGGGTAAATTCTTAGACATATCTAAACTACCAAAACTGAAACAAGAAGAAATAGAATATTTGAGCAGACCCATAACCAGTAAAGAAATTGAATCAGTAATTTAAAAAAAATCTGCCAACACACAAGAGTCTAAGGCTGAATGGTTTCCCAGGGGAATTCTACCAAGCATTTAAAGAAGAGTTAAGACTTATTCTTTTGAAGCTGTTCCAAAAAATAGAAATGGAAGGAAAATTTCCAAACTCATTCTATGAGACCAGCATTACCTTGATTCCAAAACCAAAGACCCCACTAAGAAGAAGAATTACAGACCAATTTCCCTGATGAACAGGGATGCAAAAATTCTCAACAAGATACTATCTAGAAAACCAGAACCAACAATACATTAACAGAATTATTCACCACGATCAAATGGGATTTATTCCTGGGCTGCAGGGCTAGTTCAATATCCAAAAGTCAATCAACGTGATACATCACATTAATGAAAGAAAGGATAAGAACTGCACGATCCTCTCAATAGATGCAAAGAAAGCATTTGACAACGCACAGCATCTTTTCTTGATAAAAACCCTCAAGAAAGTAAGGATAGAAGGAACATACCTCAACATCATAAAGGCCATATACAAAAGACACACAGCTAATATCATGTTCAATGAGGTAAAACTGAGAGCCTTCCCCCTAAGGTCAGGAACACGACAAGGATGTCCACTCTCACCACTGTTGTGTTCAACATAGTGTTGGAAGTCCTAGTCTCAGCAATCAGACAACAAAAAGAAATAAAAGGCATCCATTCAGCAAGGAGGAAGTCAAACATTCACTCCTCACAGATGATATGATACTCTATGTGGGATTCCAATGAAAAACTGCTAGAACTGATACATGAATTCAGCAAAGTTGCAGGATATAAAATCAATGTACTGAGATCAGTTGCATTTCTATATGCCAATAATTCATTATTGCTGGTTAAGCAGCAGAAGGAGAAATCAAGGAATTGATCCCATTGACAATTGCAACAAAAACCATAAAATACCTAGGAATAAACCTAACCAAATAGGAGGAGAATCTACACACTGAAAACTAGAGAAAGATTATGAAAGAAATTGAAGAAGACACAAAGAAATGTAAAAACATTCCATGCTCATGGATTAGAAAAACAAATATTGGTAAAATGTCTATACTTCCTAAAGCACTCTACACATTAAATGCAATCCCTCTCAAAATAACACCAACATTCTTCATAGAGCTAGAAAAAATGACCCCCAAATTTGTATGGAACCATAAAAGACCCTGAAAAGCCAAAGCAATCTTGAAAAAGAAAACCAAAGCTGGACGTATCACAATTCTGGACTTCAAGCTGTATTACAAAGCTGTAATCATCAGGAAAGTATGGTACTAGCACAAAAACAAACACATAGATCAATGAAACATAATAGAGAACGCAGAAATAGACCCACAAATCTATGGCCAACTAATCTTTGACAAAGCAGGAAAGAGTATCCCATGGAAAAAAGAGTCTCTTCAACAAATGGTGCTTAGAAACCTGGACAGCAACATAGAAGAGTAAAACTAGACCACTTTCTTACACTGTACACAAAAGCAGACTCAAAATGGATGAAAAACCTAAACGTGAGAAAGGAAATCACCAAAATCCTAGAGGAGGACCCAATAACTTCTTTGATCTTGGCCATAGAAACTTCTTTACTAGACATGTCTCTGGAGGCAAGGGAAACAAAAGAAATAATGAACTATTAGACCTCATAAAGATGAACAGCCTCTGCACAGCAAAGGAAACAATCAACAAAACTAAAAGGTAGCCTACAGAATGGGAGAAGATATTTGCAAATGATATATCGGATGAAGGGTTAGTATCAAAAATCTATAAAGGACTTACCAAACTCAACACCTGAAAAACAAATAATCCAGTGAAGAAATGGACAGAAGACATGATGAATAGACACTTTTCCAAAGAAGACATCCAGATAGCTAATAGACACATGAAAAGGTGCTCAACATTGCTCATCATCAGGGAAATACAAATCAAAACCACACTGAGATACCACCTCACACCAGTCAGAGTAGCTAAAATTAGCAACCTAGGAAACAACAGATGTTAGCAAGGATGTGGAGAAAGGGTAACCTTCTTACACTGTTGGTGGGAATGCAAACTTGTGCAGCCACTCTGGAAAACAGTGTGGAGGTTCCTCAAAAAATTAAAAATAAAATTACCCTATGACCTAGCAATAGCACTACTAGGAATTTATCCAAAAGATACAGGAATGTTGGTTCGTAGGAGCACATGCACCCCAATGTTTATAGCAGTGCTATCAATAATAGCCAAATTATGGAAAGAGCCCAAATGTCCATCAACTTATGAATGGATAAAGAATTGGTGTATATATATCTATATGTCTATATCTATATCTATATCTATATCTATATCTATATCTGTTTCTATATACACAATGGAATACTACTTGGCAATGGGAAAGAATGAAATCTGGCCATTTGCAACAACGTGGGTGGAACTGGAGGGCATTATGCAAAGTGAAATAAGTCAGTCAGAGAAAGATTGATATCATATGTTTTCACTCATATGAAGAATTTGAGAAACTTAAGAGAAAACCATAGGGGAAGGGAAAGAAAAATAAGTTACAAACAGAGAGGGAGGCAAACCATAAGAGACTCTTAAATACAGAGAACAAACTGAGGGTTGATGGGGGTGGAAGGTTGGTGGGGGCAGGGAAAATGGGTGATGGGCATTGGGGAGGGCACTTGTTGGGATACACACTGGGTGTTGTATGTAAGTGATGAATCATGGGAATCTACTCCTGCAGCCAAGACTACACTGTATACACTATAAGTTAGCTAACTTGACAATAAATTATAAAAAAAACCCACAAGAAACAGCAAGCCTTGGTGAGCATGTGGTGAGAAAGGAACCCTAATGCACTGTTGGGAATGAAAACTGGTGCAACGCCTCTGGAAAACAGTGTTGAGTTTCCTCAAAAGGTTAACAAAGAAGTATCCTATGATCCACTAATCACAATATTGGTATTTACCAAAAAAAATACAAAACATTAATTCAATGCGACACATGCACGCTTTGTTTTTTTTTTTACAAAAGCCTAACTATGGTAGCAGCCCAAATGTCCACCAATAGATAAATGGATAAAGAAAATGTGGCATATTTATATATATACACACACACATATATACACATATATATTATATACATATATACATTATACATACATTATAAATACATACATATATAATGGAATATTATTCAGTCATTGAAAAGAATGAAATGTTGCCATTTGCAACAATGTGGCTGGATCTAGATTGTATAATGTTAAGTGAAATAAGTCTGTCGGGGAAAGTCAAATACCTTATAATTTTACTCATGTGGAATTTAAGAAACAAAAAAAATGAGCAAAGGAAAAAGAGAGAGAAAACAAAATACAGACTCTTAACTATAGTGAACAAACCGATGCCTACTAGAGTGGAAGTGAGTGGGGATATGGCTGAAATGTGAGGTGCAGATTAAGGAATGCAGTTGTGATAAGCACTGGATGTGGTATGGAATTGTGGAATCACTATATTGTACACCTGAAAGTAATATCACTGTATGACATCTATTTTGGAATTAAAATTTAAGGAAGGAAGGAAGGGAGAAAGGAAGGAAGGAAGGAAGGAAGGAAGGGACTTTTCACTATAGAGAACAAACTGATGGTTACCAGAGGGGTAGTGGGTGAAATAGGTGATGGCGATTAAGAGGACTCTGATCATAATGAGCACTGAGTAATGTATAGAATTGTTAAATCACTATATTTTGCACCTGAAATTAATATAACCCTTTTGTTAATTATACTTGAATTAAAATTAAAAACTTAAGGGGGTTCGAGGAAGATGGCGGCATAGGAGGACACTGGGCTCACCGCGCGTCCTGCTGATCACTTAGATTCCACCTACACCTGCCTAACTAACCCAGAAAACCACCAGAAGACTAGGAGAACGGAGTCTCAGGAGCCAAGCACAGACGAGAGGCCCACGGAAGAGGGCAGGAAGGGTGGAGAGGCGGTGCACACTCCACGGAATGGCGGGAGGAAGCCGGGGCAGAGGGGCAGCCTGCCGGCCAAGCAGAGCCCCCGAGTCTGGCTTGCAAAAGCGGAGGGGCCAGACGGAGTGTGTTCCGACAGCAAGCGCGACATAGCATCTGGGAGCTCATAAGTTAACAGCTCTGCTTGGAAAGTGGGAAGGCTGGAGGACAAAGGGAGGGAGAGTTGCTGAGCCCCCAGATGACAGAGCTCAGTTTGGTGGGGAACAAAGGCGCTAGCCAGCGCCATCTCCCTCGCCCATTCCCCAGCCAAAATCCTAAAGGGAACCAGTTCCTGCCAGGGAACTTGCTCACTCCGCGCAAACACCCAACGCTGTGCTTCTGCTGAGCCAACCCTCCGGCAGCGGGTCTGACTCCCTCCCGCTGCCACAGGGCCCCTCCTGAAGTGGATCACCTAAGGAGAAGCGAGCTAAGCCTGCCCCTCCTGACCCCGCGCACCTTGCCTACCCACCCCAGCTAATACACCAGATCCCCAGCACCACAAGCCTGGCAGTGTGCAAGTAACCCAGACGGGCCACGACACCCCACAGTGAATCCCGCCCCTAGGAGAGGGGAAGAGAAAGCACACACCAGTCTGACTGTGGCTCCAGCGGTGGGCTGGGGGCAGACATCAGGGCGGACTGCGGCCCCGCCCACCAACTCCAGTTATACACCACAGCACAGGGGAAGTGCCCTGCAGGTCCTCACCACTCCAGGGACTATCCAAAATGACCAAACGGAAGAATTCCCCTCAGAAGAATCTCCAGGAAATAACAACAGCTAATGAACTGATCAAAAAGGATTTAAATAATATAACAGAAAGTGAATTTAGAATAATAGTCATAGAATTAATCGCTGGGCTTGAAAACGGTATAGAGGACAGCAGAGAATCTCTTGTTACAGAGATCAAGGGACTAAGGAACAGTCACAAGGAGCTGAAAAATGCTTTAAACGAGATGCAAAATAAAATGGAAATGACGACGGCTCGCATTAAAGAGGCAGAGGAGAGAATAGGTGAACTAGAAGATAAAATTATGGAAAAAGAGGAAGCTGAGAGAAAGAGAGATAAAAAAATCCAGGAGTATGAGGGGAAAATTAGAGAACTAAGTGATACACTAAAAAGAAATAATATACACATAATTGGTATCCCAGAGGAGGAAGAGAGAGGGAAAGGTGCTGAAGGGGTACTTGAAGAAATCATAGCTGAGAACTTCCCTGAACTGGGGAAGGAAGAAGGCATTCAAATCCAAGAGGCACAGAGAACTCCCTTCAGACGTAACTTGAATCGATCTTCTGCATGACATATCAGAGTGAAACTGGCAAAATACAAGGATAAAGACAAAATTCTGAAAGCAGCAAGGGATAAACGTGCCCTCACATATAAAGGGAGACCTATAAGACTCGTGACTGATCTCTCTTTTGAAACTTGGCAGGCCAGAAAGGATTGGCAGGAGATCTTCAATGTTCAACAGAAAAAATATGCAGCCGAGAATCCTTTATCCAGCAAGTCTGTCATTTAGAATAGAAGGAGAGATAAAGGTCTTCCCAAACAAACAAAAACTGAAGGAATTTGTCACTACTAAACTAGCCCTACAAGGGGTAGGGGGATCCTGTGAGACAAAGTACCAGAGACATCGCTACAAGCATAAAACATACAGACAACACAATGACTCTAAACCCGTATCTTTCTATAATAACACTGAATGTAAATGGATTAAATGCACCAACCAAAAGACATAGGGTATCAGAATGGATTAAAAAAACAAGACCCATCTATTTGCTGTCTACAAGAGACTCATTTTAGATCTGAGGACACCTTTAGATTGAGAGTGAGGGGATGGAGAACTATTTATCATGCTACTGGAAGCCAAAAGAAAGCTGGAGTAGCCATACTTCTATCAGACAAACTAGACTTTAAATTAAAGGCTGTAACAAGAGATGAAGAAGGGCATTATATAATAATTACAGGGTCTATCCATCAGGAAGAGCTAACAATTATAAATGTCTATGTGCCGAATACCAGAGCCCCCAGATATATAAAACAATTACTCATAAACATAAGCAACCTTATTGATAAGAATGTGGTCATTGCAGGGGACTTTAACACTCCACTTACAGAAATGGATAGATCATCTAGACACACGGTCAATAAAGAAACAAGGGCCCTGAATGATACATTGGATCAGATGGACTTGACAGATCTATTTAGAACTCTGCATCCCAAAGCAACAGAATATACTTTCTTCTCGAGTGCACATGGAACATTCTCCAAGATAGATCACATACTGGGTCACAAAACAGCCCTTCATAAGTATACAAGAATTGAAATCATACCATGCATACTTTCAGACCACAATGCCATGAAGCTTGAAATTAACCACAGGAAAAAGTCTGGAAAACCTCCAAAAGCATGGAGGTTAAAGAACACCCTACTAACGAATGAGTGGGTCAACCAGGCAATTAGAGAAGAAATTAAAAACTATATGGAAACAAACGAAAATGAAAAGACAACAATCCAAACGCTTTGGGACGCAGCGAAGGCAGTCCTGAGAGGAAAATACATTGCAATCCAGGCCTATCTCAAGAAACAAGAAAAATCCCAAGTACAAAATCTAACAGCACACCTAAAGGAAATAGAAGCAGAACACCAAAGGCAGCCTAAAACCAGCAGAAGACGAGAAATAATAAAGATCAGAGCAGAAATAAACAATATAGAATCTAAAAAAGCTGTAGAGCAGATCAACAAAACCAAGAGTTGTTTTTTGAAAAAATAAACAAAATCAACAAACCTCTAGCCAGGCTTCTCAAAAAGAAAAGGGAGATGACCCAAATAGATAAAATCATGAATGAAAATGGAATTATTACAACCAATGCCTCAGAGATAAAAGCAATTGTCAGGGAATACTATAAAAAATTATATGCCAACAAACTGGACAACCTGGAAGAAGTGGACAAATTCCTAAACACCCACACGCTTCCAAAACTCAATCAGGAGGAAACAGAAAGCTTGAACAGACCCATAACCAGCGAAGAAACTGAATCGGTTATCAAAAATCTCCCAACAAATAAGAGTCCAGGACCAGATGGCTTCCCAGGGGAGTTCTACCAGACGTTTAAAGCAGAGATAATACCTACCCTTCCCAAGCTATTCCAAGAAATAGAAACGGAAGGAAAACTTCCAGACTCATTCTATGAAGCCAGTATTACTTCGATTCCTAAACCATACAGAGACCCAGTAAAAAAAGAGAACTACAGGCCAATATCCCTGATGAATATGGATGCAAAAATTCTCAATAAGATACTAGCAAATGGAATTCAACAGCATATAAAAAGAATTATTCACCATGATCAAATGGGATTCATTCCTGGGATGCAAGGCTGGTTCAACATTCGCAAATCAATCAACGTGATACATCACATTAATAAAAGAAAATATAAGAACCATATGATCCTGTCAATCGATGCAGAAAAGGCCTTTGACTAAATCCAGCACCGTTTCTTAATAAAAACCCTTGAGAAAGTCGGGATAGAAGGAACGTACTTAAAGATCATAAAAGCCATTTATGAAAAGCCCACAGCTAACATCATCCTCAATGGGGAAAAACTGAGAGCTTTGTCCCTGAGATCAGGAACACGACAGGGATGCCCACTCTCACTGCTGTTGTTTAACATAGTGTTGGAAGTTCTAGCATCAGCAATCAGACAACAAAAGGAAATCAAAGGCATCAAAATTGGCAAAGATGAAGTCAAGCTTTCGCTTTTTGCACATGACATGATATTATACATGGAAAATCCGATAGACTCCACCAGAAGTCTGCTAGAACTGATACATGAATTCACCAAAGTTGCAGGATACAAAATCAATGTACAGAAATCAGTTGCATTCTTATACACTAACAATGAAGCAACAGAAAGACAAATAAAGAAACTGATCCCATTCACAATTGCACCAAGAAGCATAAAATACCTAGGAATAAATCTAACCAAAGATGTACAAGATCTGTATGCTGAAAACCATAGAAAGCTTATGAAGGTAGTTGAAGAAGATTTAAAGAAATGGAAAGACATTCCGTGCTCATGGATTGGAAGAGTAAATATTGTCAAAATGTCAATACTACCCAAAGCTATCTACACATTCAATGCAATCCCAATCAAAATTGCACCAGCATTCTTCTTGAAGCCTGAACCAGCAATTCGAAAATTCATATGGAACCACCAAAGGCCCCGAATAGCCAAAGTAATTTTGAAGAAGAAGACCAAAGCGGGAGGCATCACAATCCCAGACTTTAGCCTCTACTACAAAGCCGTAATCATCAAGACAGCATGGTATTGGCACAAAAACAGACACATAGACCAATGGAATAGAATAGAGACTCCAGAACTAGACCCACAAACGTAATGGCCAACTAATCTTTGACAAAGCAGGAAAGAATATCCAAAGGAAAAAAGAGAGTCTCTTTAACAAATGGTGCTGGGAGAACTGGACAGCAACATGCAGAAGGTTGAAACTAGACCACTTTCTGACACAGTTCACAAAAATAAACTCAAAGTGGATAAAGGACCTGAATGTGAGATAGGAAACCATCAAAACCCTAGAGGAGAAAGCAAGAAAAGACCTCTCTGACCTCAGCCGTAGCAATCTCTTACTCGACACATCCCCAAAGGCAAGGGAATTAAAAGCAAAAATGAATTACTGGGACCTTATGAAGATAAAAAGCTTCTGCACAGCAAAGGAAACAACCAACAAAACTAAAAGGCAACCAATGGAATGGGAAAAGATATTTGCAAATGTCATATTGGACAAAGGGCTAGTATCCAAAATCTATAAAGAGCTCACCAAACTCCACACCCGAAAAACAAATAACCCAGTGAAGAAATGGGCAGAAAACATGAATAGACATTTCTCTAAAGAAGACATCCGGATGGCCAACAGGCACATGAAAAGATGTTCAACGTCGCTCCTTATCAGGGAAATACAAATCAAAACCACACTCAGATATCACCTCACGCCAGTCAGAGTGGCCAAAATGAAGAAATCAGGAGACTATAGATGCTGGAGAGGATGTGGAGAAACGGGAACCCTCTTGCACTGTTGGTGGGAATGCAAACTGGTGCAGCCACTCTGGAAAACAGTGTGGAAGTTCCTCAGAAAATTAAAAATAGACCTACCCTATGACCCAGCAATAGCACTGCTAGGAATTTACCCAAGGGATACAGGAGTACTGATGCATAGGGGCACTTGTACCCCAAAATTTATAGCAGCACTCTCAACAATAGCCAAATTGTGGAAAGAGCCTAAATGTCCATCAACTGATGAATGGATAAAGAAATTGTGGTTTATATACACAATGGAGTACTACATGGCAATGAGAAAGAACAAAATATGGCCCTTTGTAGCAACGTGGATGGAACTAGAGAGTGTGATGCTAAGTGAAATAAGCCATACAGAGAAAGACAGATACCATATGTTTTCACTCTTATGTGAATCCTGAGAAACGTAACAGAAACCCATGGGGGAGGGGAAGAAAAAAAAAAGATGTTAGAGTGGGACAGAGCCAAAGCATAAGAGACTCTTAAAAACTGAGAACAAACTGAGGGTTGATGGGGGGTGGGAGGGAGGGGTGGGTGGGTGATGGGTATTGAGGAGGGCACCTTTTGGGATGAGCACTGGGTGTTGTATGGAAACCAATTTGACAATAAATTTCATATATTAAAAAAAATAAATAAAATTAAGTTAAAAACTTAATAAAAATGGGGAAAAAATTTTAAGAGAGAAAATAACAAATATTAGAAAGATTACAGAAAATTGAACCCTCGAGAATTTTAGGTGAGAATGTAAAATAGTGTAGTTCCTATGGAAAACAGTTGGTGGTTTCTTAGAAAGGTAAACATTGAATTGCTACATGTTCCAGCAATTGCACTCCTTGATGTCTACCCAAAGAAACTGAAAGCCAGGATTTAAACAGATAGCTGTATGTAAGCTCTTATTGCAGCATTATTCACAGTAGCCAAATTGTGGGGAAATAACCTTCATGTTCATCAAAAGATAAATAAACACAGTGTGTTATATATACAATGGAATAATATTCATCATAAAAAAGAATGAATTTCTGATATATGCTAGTATGTGGATAAACCTTGAAGATATTATGCAAAGTGAAATAATCCAGACACAAAAGGATAAATATTGTATGATTATATTTAAATAATGTACCTAAAGTTCTCTTTTTTTGCTGGGTCTCTGTCTGGTTTGGGAACCAAAGTAATGCTGGCTTCATAGAATGAGACTGGAAGTTTTCTTTCCCTTTATATTTTTTGGAACAGCTTGAGAAGGATAGGTATTATCTCTGCTTTAAATGTCTGGTAGAATTCCCCAGGGAAGCCATCTGGTCCTGGACTCTTATTTGTTGGGAGATTTTTGATAACTGATTCAATTTCTTCACTGGTTATGGGCCTGTTCAAGCTTTCTATTTCCTCCTCTTTGAGTTTTGGAAGAGTGTGGGTGTTTAGGAATTTGTCCATTTCTTCCAGGTTGTCCAGTTTGTTAGCACATAATTTTTCATAGTATTCCCTGATAATTGCTTGTATTTCTGCGGGATTGGTTGTAATAATTCCGTTTTCATTCATGATTTTATCTATTTGGGTCATCTCCCTTTTCTTTTTGAGAAGCCTGGCTAGAGGTTTATCAATTTTGTTTATTTTTTCAAAAAACCAACTCTTGGTTTCATTGATTTGCTCTACAGTTTTTTTGATTCTATATTGTTTATTTCTGCTCTGATCTTTATTATTGGTCTTCTTCTGCTGGGTTTGGGGTGTCTTTGCTGCTCAGCTTCTATTTCCTTTAGGTGTGCTGTTAGATTTTGTATTTGGGATTTTTCTTGCTTCTTGAGATAAGCCTGGATTGCAATGTATTTTCCTCTCAGGACTGCCTTCACTGCATCCCAAAGCATTTGGATTGTTGTCTTTTCATTTTCGTTTGTTTCCATATATTTTTAAATTTCTTCTCGTATTTCCTGGTTGACCCATTCATTCTTTAGTAGGGTCCTCAAAAAGTTAAAAATAGATCTACCCTATGACCCAGCAATAGCACTGCTAGGAATTCACCCAAGGGATACATGAGTACGGATGCATAGGGGCACTTGTACCCCAATGTTTATAGCAGCACTTTCAACAATGGCCAAATTATGGAAAGAGCCTAAATGTCCACCAAGTGATGAATGGATAAAGAAATTGTGGTTTATATACACAATGGAATACTACATGGCAATGAGAAAGAATGAAATATGGACTTTTGTAGCAACGTGGATGGAACTGGAGAGTGTTATGCTAAGTGAAATATGTCATACAGAGAAAGACAGGTACCATATGTTTTCACTCTTATGTGTATCCCGAGAAACTTAACAGAAGACCATTGGGGAGGGAAATTAAAAAAAAGGTTAGAGAGGGAGGGAGGCAAAATATAAGAGACTCTTAAAAACTGAGAATAAACTGAGGGTTTATGGGGGGTGGGAGGGAGAGGTGGGTGGGTGATGCGTATTGAGGAGGGCACCTGTTGGGATGAGCACTGGGTGTTGTATGGAAACCAATTTGACAATAAATTTCATATTAAAAGATAATAAACCTAAAATGGTCATATTCATTATGTAAAGACAATAGTGGTTGCTGGGATAGGAATAGGGGCAATGGCAAGTTATTTAATGGTTAATAGAGTTTCTTCTTGGAGTGACAAAAAGGTTTTGGAAATACATGGTGGTGATGGCTGAGTAACATTGGGAATGTGCTTAATTCCATTGAAACGTGCAGTTAAAAATGGTTAACATCACCAATTTAACATTCTGTGTATTTGGCCACAAAAAATTGGGAAGCTAATGTGACATAAATAAAATTAAGGTTTCAACTCACATGGTAAAACAGAAAGAGCAGTAGGCAGTTATAAGTTATGTATGCATATGGTAATACCAAGAGCAACCACGATGAAAACTATTCAAAATTATATATTCCCAAACACTAAAATAATTCAATATGGAGTCCTAAAAAATATTGAAATAACCCACAGGAAGGCAAAAACACAAACAGTAACAGAATGGGTAATAGAAGAAACTAACAGAAACAAATAATAAAATAGTGAACTTAATCTCTTCCACATAAATAATTAATTTGAATGTACATGGTCTAAACACACCAATTAAAAGGCAGAGATTCAAAGAAGGATAAATAATCACATTCCAACTGTCTGGTGTCTACATGAATCTCACTTCAAAAATAATGATGTAGGTAGGTTAAAAGTAAAAAAATGGAAAATTATGTATCATGAAAAACTAATTAGAAAAACTGCTGTAAGAATGGCTAACATGGGGGCGCCTGGGTGGCTCAGTCAGTTAAGCGTCTGACTTTTGACCAGATCATGATCTCACGGTTTGTGAGTTCAAGCCCCAGATCAGGCTCTGCACTGGTGGTGTAGAGCCTGCTTCAGATTCTCAATCTCCCCCACACTCTCTGTCCCTCCATGATTTGTGCTCTCTCCCTCTCTCTCTCAAAATATATTTAAGAAAATCTTAAAAGAAAAAAGAATGGTTAGTATCAAAAAGACAAGATATAAGAAGTGTTGGTGAGGATGTGGACAAAAAGGAAACCTAGTACACTTTTATCACAAATGTAAATTGATGTAACCACTATGGAAAACAGTATGGAGGTCCCTCAAAAAATTAAAAATAGAAATACCATATGATCCAGTAATTCCAGTGCTGGGTATTTACCCAAGAAAAATATAAACACTAACTTGAAAAGATACTATGCACTTCTATGTTTATTGGAGCATTGAAATAAGTCAGACAGAGATAGAAACATACCATATGATTTCACTTGTATGTGGAATCTAAAGAACAAAACAAACAAGCAAAGAAAAACCAGAAACAGGCCTATAAATACAGAGAAGAAACTGGTGGTTGCTAGAGGGGCATAGGAGAGAATGGGCAAAATGTGTAAAGGGGAGTATGAAACACAGGCTTCCAGGTATGGAATGAATAAGTCACAGGGATGAACGGTACAACATAAGGAATATAGTCAATGGTATTGTGATAGCACTGTGTGGTGACTGATGGCAGTAGCTACACCTGTAGTGAGCATAGTATAATGTATACAGCTGTTGAGTCACTACTTAGTATGGCTGAAACTAATATAACATTGTGTCAACTATACTTCAATTAAAAAAAGAATCACTTCAAAAGAAAAGTATGGCTTTAAAAAAGTATAGCTTAAAACTTGGGCTTTCAAAAACCAAATTTATAGAGGAAAGGAAATAGTTTAAACCATTTAACATTCTAATGAAGATGATCTGGCTTTCAATTTTGGCCCACCTGATGCTGAAAACTAGCGGAATCAAGGCAAGAACCTAGCTGCACTTGATACTTATTAGTATCTCATATATGTAACACCAGAATTGTCATTTGAATTGCAAATTAAATGTTCTCTATAGTTTTGCCAATCCTCTAATAACAAAAAATAAAACAACAGAAAATAACAAGTGTTGGTGAGGATGTGGAGAAATTGGAGTCCTGAGTAATGTGGTGGCAATGTAAAATGGTGTCATCATTATGGAAAACACTATGGTGGTTGCTCAAAAAATGAAAAACAGAATTACCATATGATCCAGCAATTCTACTCCTAGGTATATATCCAAAACAATTGAAATCAAGGTCTCAAAGAGATATTTGTATACCCATGTTCATAGAAGCATTTCCCACAATAGCCAAAAAATGTTGAACCAACTCAAGCGTCTATCAGTGGATGAGTGGATAAACAAATGTTTTATATTCTTACAATGAAATATTATTCAGCCTTAAAAATGAAGGAAATTCTGACATACACTACAAAGTGGATGAAACTTGAGGACATAGTGCTAAGTGAAATATACCAGTGACAAAAAGACAAATACCGTATGATTCCACCTATATGAAGTATATAAAATAGTAATCATAGAGACATAAAATTGAATGGTGGTTGTCAGGTCCTGGGAGGGGAGTGTGGGGGCAATTGAGAATTGTTGTTTAATGGTTATAGAATTTCAGGTGTGTAAGATGAGAAATGTCTAGAGATTGCTTTACAGCACTGTGAATGTATTTAACACTACTGAAATGTACACTTAAGAATGGTTAAGATAGTAAATTTTATGTTATGTATATTTTACAAGAATTATAAAAAATTCAAAAAATAAGGGATACGAAAAGTAAATTTATGTTTATTTAGTTGGACACCGGGTTAAAAATGGACCAATCCTCAAAACCACAAACTACCAAAACACAGCGAAGAAATTACAAACTGAATATACATATAACCCTTACAAAAAAATGAATACATATTAAAAGAAAACTCCAAGACCAAATGGTTTCACTGGACAATTTTACCAAACATTCAAAGAAAATAACACCAATTTTACATACACACAGCAGAAGAAGGAATACTTCTCAACTCATTTTATGAAGGCAGAATGGCCCAGATACAAAACAAGACAAAGATTGCATATAAAAAAGAAAATGAGAGACAACTATCCGCTCTGGAATATAAATTCAAGAATCCTCTCACCAAAATTTAACAAATGAAATCCAACCAATAATGTATAAAAAATATAATATGCCACAATCAAGTAGGATTTAGTACAGGTATACAAGTCTGGTTAAATATTCAAAAGTCAGTTAATGCAACCCAGCTGATCAACAGTATTGGCACATAATTTGCACAGAAAAAGGACTTGACAAAATCCAACATCCATTCATGATTGCAGGAAGAAAAATCTCTCACTACACAAGGAATAGAGAGAAGCTTCCTCAACTTGAAAGGAGCATCTAAAAAAAAAAAACCCAGGTAATATCATACTTAATGATGAGAGGCTAAATTTTCTCTCTCTAAGACTGAGTACTGAAACATCTAGCCATTACAATAAGGCAACTTAAAAAAGAAAGAAAGAAAAGTAATACAAATTGGAAAGGAAGAAATTCAACCAACCAACCAACCAACCAACCAACAAAATAACAATTGAAAAGCAAAAAACCAGAAACACCAGCTACAAGTAAAGAACAGAGTGGAGGCGGTGCTGATGGAAGAGCACATACAAAGAGAGAAACGACAGGGGCGTGGAAAAAGAAAAAATAAACATTGACCAGGCAGAGAGACTAAATGGCTTAATCGAGAGAGAGAGAGAGAGAGAGAGAGAGAGAGAAAGAGAGAGAAAAGAAAATAAAGAAGGAGGCGGGGGTGGGGTGTGGGGGGATGAAGATAAAGTTACCCAGACAGAGAAACTATATGGCTTGATTATTCCAGAGAGGGAGAAAGGAAAGGAAAGAAGGAGGTGTAGAACATGTATCAAGAGAATGGATTAAGTACGTCTGCTTAACCAAACCAACAACCAGAGTAACCAGCCTAGAGGAGGGAATAGGTTAGAAGGAGAAAAGGAAGGAAGAATATAACTAAATAACAAGAATTGTCCTAGAATTAATCCAGGCAATGCAGCAGCACTGGTCTGGAGGAGGGGTCCGTCTGGTTCCACAATGTCTATCCCGTTTCGGTAGATACTGGAGTTATCCTGCTGGCACTGAGGAGAGTGGTTTGCTGTAGGCGGGTCCCGCCTCCACTGTGGGCCCCGCGGACCCATCCCTGAGGCCCCACCTTGGTGGTGGTGGGGAGGAAAATGGCGATCCCTCAGTCTCTTCTCCAGGGACCCGGTGTCCCAAGTCACTCCGTTTGAACCGTCCTCATTGTACCATGGGCACAGACAACGCGGTCTGTCTTGCTCCTCTGACTCCCGTGCCCCGGCGCTTGTCTGGGATTTAAACTCCTGCTCTGTGCACCCCGGCACTGGGGAAGCGCCTCTCTATGCCGCCCGATATGTGGTCCTGGCTTGTTTTGTCCTGTCCCGCAGCACTTCAGGAAGGGGACCACTTTCTCCTACTGTGGACTGAGCTCCTGACCTACCACAGAACCTGGGGGTGGCTCCCCTCCTCCCCAGGTGCATGAACGGGGCAGCCAGCCCCAGTCCAGAGAAAGCCCCACAGTTAGAGATGGGATCCCTCTCCGTCATGGTTCGAGGTTTCTCTTGTCCAGATACAGCCCCAGCCACTCTTTCTCTTCCTTTGTCTCTCTGCAGAAGGGGATCCCTCCCCTCTGTGCCTACATGGCCCGTTTTATCTCTCCCAGTTCGCAATCACCCACCTGTGGCCGGTCAGGCTGTCCCGGTGTCTCCCTGGTAGACGCAGTCTCTTTTCCTCCCAGACTCTTGGGGTTCAAAGTCCTTTGGCTTCAACCCTTCTTTGTTTGAGAGACACAGGAAGTATGGATCCCCCTACTTCTCCGCCATGTTGACCCCCAAAGCTAGGACTTAATATCTTGACAATCTAGTGACCCAGCTAATTCCATCCTGCCTCCAGTCCCTGTTTTCCCTGGTCACTGCCCAGATCAATACATTTTCTCATTTTTCCTTTCTCTCTAATGCTCTGGCTTCCTCTGCCTTCATGTACTGCACTCTATCCCTTCTCTTTGGTCTCTCAGATCCTTACAATATGCTCCCTGGAATTTCTGCTTTGTAATACACAGGCTCTCCTACATTCTCAACTTCTCTGAATCTTCTTTTCTCTTCCTGCCTTAACTCAGCCCTAGCTATCCCCAGTCACCCAACTTCTACAGCAACTCTGCAGGGAGGCTGCTCATACTCCCCACAAGTAGCAGGGTGGAGACATAAAGATGGTGTCATCATTACTTCACAGCACCACCTCAAGCAATGTTTGCTCTTGATTATGAAACAAACAAAAAAACAAAAAAACCACACTCCTTTGAAGCTTCCACCATTTGGCTCTACCACTCTTCATTACTGTCACTTACAAACGTATTAGACACATTGCTTCACACATTTATAACCATGGCACTTGGTTCATAGTTATCTCCATCTCAACTCCTGCCATCATCCTGAATAAATTCAGTATTCATCCTATCCAAAAACCTGGTCTCCTTTCAATGTTCTCATCTCTAACGTCTTTTTTCCCCACTCATCTCAGTTCCTATGCCTACAATTACATCCTGGATAAAATAAAATGTCTCCACCTAGAAACATATTTAAATATCCTACTCTAACCAAAGCCTTCTCTCCTTACAGTCTGATATTCTGCTGCTTTCACTTCACCTCTTTGTAGGCATCATCGGGATGGATAGAACTGACCCATCTACTTCTCCCTTTCTTCCTCCTCCCCAACCCCTGTGTCATTTTTCCCTTATCCAAACTAGAATCCATGGCTCATATTTGCAGTGCCTGTTTTTGCAAATACACTTCTTCCCTTTCCCCATATTCCCCTCTGCAATCATTAGACAAATCCCAACAATGGATGACTATGTCCCCTCCCAGCTTGCACTTGGCTGTCAAGCACAGCTACGGAAAGTCATATAATGTGGCACATCGCTACCACTCCAGATAAATGGTGATAAATGAACCATTTACACTACCCAGAGGTCCTATCATATTTCTCTTGTGAATTTACTCTTCCATTATCATCAAAACTCTCATTCAAGCTCCTATCCCCTCACACTTAGCAAATTACCTTGTCTTCTCATCTAGACAGGAAACGAAGCTCTCACCTAGAAACAACCTCACCTTTCCACCACTAAATCTATAAAGCTATCTCTATTTGCACCAAGCCTCACACGTTCCCTTCTCTTATCTAAACCTCACCCACCAGCTGTACTTTCTTTGTCCTTCTGTCATTCTCAGTATCTTGAAGTATTGATTATCCCCTTGAAGTATTGATTAGTGCTGTATTTCCAGCTTAACTGTACTGAAAGAATAGTCTATTTATTTTATTTTAATTTTTTAATGTTTACTTATTTTTGAGAGACAGAGAGAGACAGAGCATGAGTGGGGGAGGGGCAAAGAGAGAGAGGGAGACACAGAATCTGAAGCAGCTCCTGGCTCTGAACTGTCAGCACAGAGTCCGATGCGGGGCTTGAACCCATGAACTGCGAGATCATGACCTGAGCCAAAGTTGGATGCCCAACAGACTGAGCCACCCAGGCGCCCCAAAAGAATAGTCTATATGGCACTGTCCTCACTTCATTATTATTCATGCACTTTACAACTTCCTTTAGTCTGGTTCAGGTCCAATCACTCTTAAACATGCTCTTGCCGGGGCGCCTGGGTGGCTCAGTCGGTTAAGCGGCCGACTTCAGCTCAGGTCACGATCTCGTGGTCCGTGAGTTCGAGCCCCCCGTGGGGCTCTGGACTGATGGCTCAGAGCCTGGAGACTGCTTCCGATTCTGTGTCTCCCTCTCTCTCTGCCCCTCCCCCGTTCATGCTCTGTCTCTCTCTGTCTCAAAAATAAATAAAACGTTAAAAAAAAATTTAAACATGCTCTTGCCAACATCATCAACAACCAACAAATTACTAAACTCAATGACCACTTTTAAGTCCTCAACTCATTGCTCTCTCAATATCACTTAGCATAGACTTGATTATTCCTTCCCATTTTGAATATTCAGCCTTAACTTTCTTGGTAACACATTCCTACCAATTTACCATAAACTTTTACTATATGCAATCAGTAAATGCAAAAATTCCTCAGAGATATCTCCAAATGTTCTCCTGTATTTTATGCTATCTTCCTAAAAGAATCTCTCACACACCTATGAATCTAAGTACCAACCTGTGTGCTTATAAAAATACTTATGAGAAATTCAAGCAATACAGAAAGTACAAAGAAGAAAGCAAAAAATCACCTTAAAACGCCACACTCCAAATCAGCCATCATGAACATTAGGTGAACATCATTTCAGACATCTCCCAATGCATGAGAAAATGTTGTCATTAAGTTCTTCTGTAAGATGATGCACTAGTGGGCAATTTTCTTTTGTCCCTTGGGTGGTGTTTTCCTTCAGACGAGGTTTTAAACCTGTCTTTGCATATTATGTTCCTGTTTACAGTCTTTGCTTTACTACGTTTGCATAATAGCCTGTTTCTTTTCATGTTGCTTATACTTAAATCAAAAGCTGTGTTCAGTCTGCTATTTTCTCTGATACAGGCTCGATGAATTCTCCCGCACTCGTATTTACCTCATCTGGAAAATTTTCTCCCCTTTCTCATGACTACACTGTAAGATGTGTGTCTAATTGTCCATCTCACTGTAGCTTTAGAATTCACAGAAGGGTGGTAATAGTGGTGGTGGTGAGCAGTCACTTGGAGGGTCTGGGCTTTAACACTTTTCAAATTTGTGGCATGGGGTTAGCTTCCTTCCTTGTTTTGCTGTGCCTTGGTGTGCTTTTTGCTGGATTTTGCTATTCTTCTTTTGGGTTCATTTTAGTAGGCGTAGGAGGAGGGGAATTCTGTGATTTGACTTTATGCCACCATGCTCTTCCCTGGCAGCTGACAGCATCATTTATATTTCCACTCTGGACTTCTCTTTTGTTCTCTAGATTCATATAACCGAAGAAGTCATCGACATCTCTCCTTCTATGTTGTGGCAATCCCTGGCCTTGGCCTACCCACAACAATTTCCTGCCTCACCTTTCCTATGCAGATATTTCAGAGATCCCTTGATTTCAAGGAGGAAATGAGAACTGATCTAAATGAGCGATAGTGTTCAGAATCCTCTTAGTTACTGATTGGCCTAAGGATGGGCATGCAAGGGAGGCTAATGTGAGGAATTCCACAGGGAGAGACTTCTCTTTCTGAACAAAATGACAAAGCCTCAAAGGAGGAAGACTTTTCCCTTCCTTTCCCTTCTTCCTGCCTTGGACTTGGATGCATTGAACAGCATTTGTGACCATGAGGAAACAAGCCAAGAGAATCACAAGGGATGGCAGCATTGACATTTTGAATCACTGAACCAATTCCAACAACCACTGTCACCTCTAGACCTTTTGTTTTGTGAAAGCTTAAGCCTCGTTTGTTTAAACTACCCCTAGTTGGGCATTCTGTTGGCAACTGCATTGGTATCAGGAGCCAGAAGAATTACTAACTGTGATGTACACACCTCAAAATGAGCATAAGTGAGCTCATGATCCTCTCCACTAAACCTGATTCTCTTTCAGTCTCTTTCATCTTAGTAACTATTTACACCATTCACTCAGTTGTCTAAGTCAGAAACACGTGGGTTCCCTTTGAATCTTCTGCACCCACACACCCCAACATTCTATCACCAAATGTTGTCAATTCTATCTCTTAAATATCTCTCCAATCTTTCCATATCTGCTGCTACCACTCCAGTGCAACTTACCAGCACCTTTTGCCTGGACTACTGAAAATGATTCTTACCACATCTCCTCTGGCCCATCTTCAATACATTTTCCAAAACCAGCAATAGTAACGTTTTTTAAAGAAACGTATCTGATCAAGTCAGTCCCTTTGCTTAATATTCTCTAACGGTTTCCTACTTAAGTTAGAGTCAAGTCCAAACTCCTCACAGGGCCTACAAGACCTTAAGTGATGTGAACCTTGCCTACCTCTCTAGCTTTGTCTCAACCTTGGCATTACTGGCTTTCTTTTACTTTCTTAACCACTTTGAACTCTTGTTCATGTCAGGAACATATATATTATGTATCTAATATATGTAACATATATATATAATAATATTATATATAATATATGTTATACAATTATAGGTATTTAAATTAACCGAGTAAGGTCAAAGACGTCCATGAGCAAACTCTACTTTTAGGTGTATATCATAGAGCAATGTTTTTTTCAAGTTTCTGGCTACAACACATTAGTGAATGTATTGTGAAATTAACGTGGTGGGTTGTGACTATCGCTAAATTAACAGGACAGAGGCTGATAAATCAGGATATCTAGTCTTTTATGTTTTAGACACAGTCACTCTTTAAATTATTTTAATCTCCTCCCCCATCTGTGTACCTCCATACATGCTATATCCTCAGCTGAGAACATCCCCCCTTAAAAATCACTTCTTACAAGTACTACATCTTTCTTCATCTCACAGGCCATAACTTAGTCACATATACACAGTTTGCTATGACAGAAACTGAGAAATGTAGATACTCTGTGCCATTTTCTAGAAGCACTTTTGTCTTAGCTTTGCAATCCTATCCTTTAATGCCTGAACACCTGACCAAACCGTTTGTGGCTAACCATTACTTAGTATAGATTTTAGCTGTGGCCATCTCACCTTCCAGGCAAAATGAACAGTCACATATTTCAGTCAAAGATTTGCCACTTGAGAGGAATTCCTTTCTCAAGCATCCTTCAGAACCACCCTTAAGTTGAGCTGTGATGCTGTTGTCATCCTCTTCCTGCTGTTGAAACCATATGTTCAATCCCTGGCCTGTGAATCTTCAGCAAGTAAAGTAAGGAAAAGAGGGAATACTGGAGACTTGTCAACAACAAAGCTGTATGTTTACTGGACTCTTGCTGTTTTTATAAGGTCGCTATGGTTCCTGCTGTCTGCTCTCCTCATTTTCTTTAATTTCTCCCAATCCCCCATCCTGATCCACTCTTTTCTCATTGATTCCTTGAGACACCCCCCACCATCTTCACCCAAGCATGTACTTCGGAGAAATTCTTTTATGCTTAATTTGACCAGAGTCAGTTTATGTTGGTTGTATTCCAAAATCGTGGCTGACAAAGGAAATGATATAAGGAAGTAGGATTCAGGCCATGACACCCTGTGAAATTTAGGATTTCTTATCTTATTGAAATGGAACAGGAGACAGTGAAGCTCTTATTCATATTTCTAGAAAGAAGTATAGTGGTGAAATAGTTATTTAGCACCTGGAATAAAGTGTCCACTTAAAATAAACTTTGAATGATTACATAACTTCTGCTTAGAGAACGTGAAGACGACATAAGGAACTCAGGTACCATAGGTCATGGCAGCTTCATCTGACCTACTAAATAAATTAAAGAAAGAAAGTGATGAACTCCCTAAATTAACATCAGAAAGTATGGATTAAAACTCAAGTACATTATGTGATTATGTTAAGAGATCTCATATTGCTTGGTACTAAAGTCTAACTAGAAAACCTGTTCTTATAGATTGGCCAAATATTACCAGTTGATTTCATAGCCTCTTCAGGGATGTTAAATGAAAATCAATGTGTTACTTGGGAAATAGTGAAACCTTGACATTTGGAATGGCCATCTGTGAGAGGATCTGTGGAAATTCTTTGTGGAAAATCCAACTACTTCAGGATGAAAGAAAGAATATTGTGGGGAAAAGGCCAACACAATCTGAGGAGTATTTGTGAGAATGGATTTGGAGAGTGCCTGGGGGAAACACAATTTTAGTTTGAGATGATGGATGCCAACATGGATGCACTTTGCACAATTTGGGCTTTGTGTGTCTGCTCCAGTAGCTACATGTGGCTCTATGAGTTTCCATGGATGGTCAACATGAACTAGATCCATTCCATTATCTCTAAAACAACATAAAACATCAGAAATCCCTTGGTATGTTGTACAGAAAGTAACTAAAAACATTGGGAAAATCTGAATGGGAACCATCACATATGTCACCCCACCTCCTGACTATGTCACCTGAGTGGGACTATAGAGTTATTCTCCATAATTTGAGACTATGTTGATGAAGAAAATGCCAGTATATTTTAATGATACTTTATCAGATGCTCTCAACTGGCATAGAATACTATTGGGAGACACTGAAGCTAAATTGGAATCCCTGGTCTTGAAGAGGATGTGGAAATACCTAAATGGCAGAGGTTAGTTAATAGCACTTAACCATCACAGGGAATGTGGATGTAATGACCATAATGGATACAAGTTCAGGATGGTAGTCAGAATGGCTTGATGTTAGAGATCACTGACTGTAGTCAATTAATTATGGGATCTGGAGGAATAAAACTGATGGATCCTACAGGATTTGAGGAATTCTTTGTGGTGGTCACATCCTCTATGAACAGAACAAGATTTGACATAGTGAAATAGAGTGAGGCAGATAGCTTAGAGTGCTGTCTCTGGGCTCATTCCTCAATTCCTAAAGCTGGAGTGGCTGGGGGAAAATTCATTTATTAAAAAAATATTTGCTGATCAAAAATTATGTGCTAGGTACTGTGGAGACACTGGGGAAACTGTCATGAGCCATGGTACCTGCTACCATGGATTAGAAGGGAAGGTAGACATATTGAAAGGAAACAAAATAATGTTCCTGTAAAGAAGTACAGGGGCTACAGAAACACAGATGTGGCACAGATAGTCAAAAAACTTTTCCTGAAGGAACTGACTGCTAAACTTAGACCTGAAGCATCAGAGTTAGCCAGGCAAAAGGAGGGAAAAGGGGTATTTTCTGCTAGGAAAATAATATGTGTGGAGGCACAGATATGAGAGAGAGAAGGGTGGGAAGATTAAACAAACTTAAAGAATGACTATGCATAGAAATATATAAGACTAGATATCTCCCTTCCCACATACTACAAAACTCCTAGACATGTTAGATAAAATGGAACATTCTTTCAAATGTATACTTGAAGTCACAAAAAGATTAAAGGATATATGCAGAGGCCAGGAATGAAAAAGAAACCAAAACACAATGCCATAAGCACAAAAGCTGACCCCATGGCTTCCCTGAGGCAGGTTACTCATCCCAGTAACATAGCATTTGTGTTTCAATGACCATGTGAAGATGAGACAAGACCTAAGAGACACTGTTGGTAGGGAGTTGTAGAGGAAAATAAGCTTGTATCTCAGGTGATTTGGGGTTAGAATTTATACTCCCTTTATGGTCCAGGATCCTTCAGCCTGATAAATTAACATTAAATGTACTCCCAGGCTGATGAGATTTTGGGCTGTTTGCCCAGCAGAAGCAAACACAAAACTTCTCTGGAGGGGCATTCTCCATAGGACTCTTACAAGGCCTTGCCACATAGGAGCTCAAATTCCAAAATCACAAAGCACAAGAAGAAACAATCTCCCATCAGCAAGAGTCAACAGAAACAACAAACACCATAATTAGGCACCTAGGAATTTCAGTTAATAGAATGACCATATGGAGACTAAGAAATAGTATATTTAAGTAAGAAAAATAAAAGAAGAAATGAAAATATAAGAAAAGAGCAGGATATTATTTTTAAGATTGATGTGAAAACAATCAAGGGAAGCTTCTAAAATTGAAAAATATAGTCATTGAAAACAAAAACCTAATATATGGTTTAAACAGACCATTAAGCTGAAAAGAGAAGTAATGACATAGAAGATGGATTTGACATGATTATCTATAATACAGCACAAATGGGTATAAAGATGGAGACTATGAAAGAGAGGTTAAGAGAAATGGAGGAGAGACTGAGAAGGATGAATATACATCTAATATATGCTCCAGCAGAAAGTCTAGAAAATATTTAAAGGATATTTTAAAGGTTAATGGCTGAGAATATTTCAGAATTGCTGAAAGACACAAGTCCTCATATTCAGGAAGCACAAGCCCTGAGCAGGATATAAAGAGAAAAAATAGAAATCTACAACTAGAATATATTGTAGTAAAACTACAGAACATCAAAAACAAGTCAGAGAGAGGGATAATGCAAATTACCACTGTGGAATGAAATTAACTGACTGAAGATTTCACAAGGAACAATGGAAGTCAGGAGACAATCTGGAATTACATACCCAGCTACAATATCATTTAAGAGTGAGATCAAAATAAAGATATTTTAAGGTAAACAGTGATTAAAAGAGCTTTTAAACAGATACTTCAAGAGGAAGAAAGGTGTACCCAGATGCAGGAAAAAATATCAAAGAAACTGACTGGAATAAATCTAATTGCGAACCAGCATATTTTCTTTGTGTAAATACAATTTAAAAACCCTAGAGATCTGGGGCGCCTGGGTGGCTCAGTTGGTTAAGTAGCCGACTTGGGCTCAGGTCATGATCTCACAGTTTGTGGGTTTGAGCCCTGCATTGGGCTCTTTGCTGATACCTTGGAGCCTGGAGCCTGCTTTGGATTCTGTGTGTGTGTGTGTGTCTCTCTGCCTTTCCCCACTCACACTCTGTCTCTCTCTCTCTCTCAAAAAAAATAAATAAACATTTAAAAAGTTTTTAAAAGAAAACCTGGAGGTCTGTTGAAGAAAGAGTCATTTGAATCACAATCCAGTGAAATTCAGACCCTAACGAGTCAATTCATAGACCCTGAGCCCCTCAAATGAAGGTAAATCCAGGGAACAAATATAAATGTATAATGTGTACCATAATTCAAGTATTTCTCCAAAGGACATTTAGTTAAGTATATATGTACTGCAGAAAGGGAAACACGCACACTTTTTAATGGGTATTAGACATTGACTCAAAGCTAATACTGATGCTTTGGAATGCAGAATGTCACCAAAGTCCATCAGCCAGAGGGAAGATTATGAAGTTCAGATAATGAATTTTGAATGGGAAAAAACTGGAAGAATCACCACATTGCCTCTCTAACACAAAGAATAAGAGCTACTGTGCTAAGAAGTGGGGTGCCTGGGTGGCTCAGTCAGTTGAGCCTTTGATTCTTGATTTCACCTCAGATCATGATCCAAGGGTCATGGGATCAAGCCCAGCATTGGTCTCTGTGCTGAGCGTAGAGCCTGTTTGATATTCTGTCTCTCCCTCTGCCCCTCTCCCCAGATTGTGCAAGCTCTCAATCTCTCTCTCCAAAAGTAAAAAAAAAAAAAGAGAGAGAGAAAGAGAGAGAGAGAGAGAGAGAGAGAGAGAGAGAGAGAAAGAAGGGCAAGAGTTCCTGGGTGGCTCAGTTGGTTAAGTATCCAACTTTGGCTCAGGTCATGATCTCATGGTTTATGAGTTTGAGCCCCAGTCAGGCTCTGTGCTGACAACTCAGAGCCTGGAGACTGCTTTGCATTCTGTGTCTCCTTCTCTCTCTGCCACCCCGCACCCCACTCATGATCTGTCTCTCTCTCAAAAATAAATAAACATTAAAAAATGTTTTTAAATAAAAAAGAGAAGGAATAAGAAGTAACTAAGTTTTTCCCTCCCTACCAAGATACTAAATCAAAAGCTTTATCACATGCCTGTGGAAATATCAGAAAATTTGTGCTACTAACAGAGTATTAAAAGATGGTGAGGTAGTGATTTGTATCTCATTCCCATTCCAATTTTATCCAGCGTTAGAGATGGATGGTCCTTGGAACATGACTGAGGATTATCATAAATATAATCAGGTGGTGACTCTAAAGCAGTTGCTGTCCCAGATGTGGCCTCTTTGATAAAACAAATCAATAGTCTTTTCCAGATTCCAGTAAACAAAGAACACTAAAATCAGGCTGCTTTCTCTGGCATAGAAACTTCTAGACACACCGGGAGAGGTCAACATGACAGAGAAGTAGGAGGATCCGAAATTCCCTTGTCTCTCAAACAAAGCAGTAAAGCAAAAGGACTTTGAACTCCAAGAGTCCGGCTGGCAAAGCAACAGAGACACTTCCAGGGACCTACTGGGACTACCTGATGGGCCATAGGTGCATTGTTGCGAACTGAGAGAGAGAAAACAGGCCACATAGGCACGGAGGGGAGGGATCCCCTTCTGTGGAGAGACAAAGGGAAGAGAAAGAGAGGCTGAGGAAGCGTAGGACTGTATCTGGTCAAGAGAAAAACCACGGGGGGAGGAGCCACGATGGCGGAGCACCATGGAAATTTTTTGTGTGTCTCACGCCCATGAAATACAGCCAGACCAACACTAAACCATCCTACACACCTAGAAAACTTATTGGAGGATTAACACAAGAATCTGCACAACCTGAACCACAGAATTCAGCAGGTACATGGCACAGAGAGGTGAATTTGGGGAGTGAGAAGCTGTGGAGGGTAGGGAGCTGCTTCTGCGGGCAGAGAGAGGATGGAGACTGGGGAGGGGGGAAGAATACGGGAAAAGCACCCCTCCCCAAATGCAGCTGGAGAGAAAGTGGAAAATTGGAAACAGCTGCAGGGACTAAACTAAAAAGGGAGAAAGGAGAAAGGAGAGGGTTTAAATTCCATGAAGACTGTAAACAAGGGGAGTGCAGTCTGCAACACCACAGCTTGATACCTGGCAGTGCTCTCATGAGAAGGGCGAATCCCCAGGAACAGAGTGGGGGCCGGGAGGCTCTCAGGTCACAAGGGGAAAAGCGGTTCCACTGCTGGAAGGACATTTGGTAGAGAATGTTGAAGCCACCTGGCCTAGCAGAACCCAGAAAATGGCCACATTCACTGGTGCTGGAACAAGATTGTTAAGGATGAAGGCTGGTGCCAGATGTGTGTTATAATTTTCCATAATCCCTGAAATGCCGTTGCTACACTATCTCGCAAACTTTTTCTGGGGTGGGCTCGTACCTGGCCGCAGTCTCGGGGCACCAGCAGGAGCAGAGTCTAGCAAGTGTTCCTGGGTGCAGCTGACATTTGGCCAATACTCATTCGGCCATTGCTCGGTGAAACCCTCCCACAGAGGGGCAGAACGGGTCAAAGCCGCAGTCCTTCAGAAGTAAGGGGCCGGGAAAGCAGCCGCATCTGAGACAAAACTCGGGAGAGAGGTACTGCCTGGGGCCTGGTCACAAAGAGTGAAAAAGCAAGGAGTGGACGAAAGCTGAAGACAGAGGACGGGTGTGGAATTGCTGATCTGGGAGAACAGACTGGGTAGCTGGGTGGCGCCATTTTCACCGCTCCCGCACATGCACATATTCAGCTATGAGCGCCACAACAATCCACCCCAGTAGGCTAGCAGCGCCATCTAGTGGAGAGCGGAGCCATTACACTGAGCCCCGCCCAACTGGGCCAACTTCCCTCTTCTAGAACACAAGTCTCACTACTGGCTTAGTTTATGGACTATAAAGTGCTACATAGTCTGACTTCTAGGGGAAAACGAAGTAATTTCAGTCCTACTTCGATCTGTTAGCAGGTCCACCTATTCCATTTTCTTTATTTTCTGGTTTACACTTTTTTCTTTTTCTTGAATACAGAAAGAGAAAAAATTCATGTTTCTTTTCAATTTTTATTAAAAATATTTTAATTTTTATTACTATACTTTTTATTTTTGTGTAATTTTTTTCAAATTCACTGGGTTATTTGTTTTTTGGGTGTGGAGTTTGGTGAGCTCTTTATAGATTTTGGATACTAGCCGTTTGTCCGATATGTCATTTGCAAATATCTTTTCCCATTCCGTTGGTTGCCTTTTAGTTTGGTTGGTTGTTTCTTTTGCTGTGCAGAAGCTTTTTATCTTCACAAGGTCCCAGTAGTTCATTTTTGCTTTTTATTCCCTTGCCTTTGGGGATGTGTCAAGTAAGAGATTGCTACGGCTGAGGTCAGAGAGGTCTTTTCCTGCTTTCTCCTCTAGGGTTTTGATGGTTTCCTGTCTCACATTCAGGTCCTTTATCTATTTTGAGTTTATTTTTGTGAATGGTGTGACAAAGTGGTCTAGTTTCAATCTTCTGCATGTTGCTGTCCAGTTCTCCCAGCACCATTTGTTAAAGAGACTGTCTTTTTTCCATTGGATGTTTTTTCCTGCTTTGTAAAAGAATAGTTGCTTTTGGGGAGTATAGTAATAAATAATAATAAATAATAAAATAATAATAAATAATAATAATAAATAATAAATAATAAAATATAATAAATAATAATAATAAAATAATAAATAAATAATAAAAAATAAAAATAAAAATAATAAAATAATAAATAATAAAAATAATAAATAATAATTTTATAGTAATAAAAATTAAAATATTTTTAATAAAAATTGAAAAGAAACATGAATTTTTTCTCTTTCTGTATTCAAGAAAAAGAAAAAAGTGTAAACCAGAAAATAAAGAAAATGGAATAGGTGGACCTGCTAACAGATCGAAGTAGGACTGAAATTACTTCGTTTTCCCCTAGAAGTCAGACTATGTAGCACTTTATAGTCCATAAACTAAGCCAGTAGTGAGACTTGTGTTCTAGAAGAGGGAAGTTGGCCCAGTTGGGCGGGGCTCAGTGTAATGGCTCCGCTCTCCACTAGATGGCGCTGCTAGCCTACTGGGGTGGATTGTTGTGGCGCTCATAGCTGAATATGTGCATGTGCGGGAGCGGTGAAAATGGCGCCACCCAGCTACCCAGTCTGTTCTCCCAGATCAGCAATTCCACACCCGTCCTCTGTCTTCAGCTTTCGTCCACTCCTTGCTTTTTCACTCTTTGTGACCAGGCCCCAGGCAGTACCTCTCTCCCGAGTTTTGTCTCAGATGCGGCTGCTTTCCCGGCCCCTTACTTCTGAAGGACTGCGGCTTTGACCCGTTCTGCCCCTCTGTGGGAGGGTTTCACCGAGCAATGGCCGAATGAGTATTGGCCAAATGTCAGCTGCACCCAGGAACACTTGCTAGACTCTGCTCCTGCTGGTGCCCCGAGACTGCGGCCAGGTACGAGCCCACCCCAGAAAAAGTTTGCGAGATAGTGTAGCAACGGCATTTCAGGGATTATGGAAAATTATAACACACATCTGGCACCAGCCTTCATCCTTAACAATCTTGTTCCAGCACCAGTGAATGTGGCCATTTTCTGGGTTCTGCTAGGCCAGGTGGCTTCAACATTCTCTACCAAATGTCCTTCCAGCAGTGGAACCGCTTTTCCCCTTGTGACCTGAGAGCCTCCCGGCCCCCACTCTGTTCCTGGGGATTCGCCCTTCTCATGAGAGCACTGCCAGGTATCAAGCTGTGGTGTTGCAGACTGCACTCCCCTTGTTTACAGTCTTCATGGAATTTAAACCCTCTCCTTTCTCCTTTCTCCCTTTTTAGTTTAGTCCCTGCAGCTGTTTCCAATTTTCCACTTTCTCTCCAGCTGCATTTGGGGAGGGGTGCTTTTCCCGTATTCTTCCCCCCTCCCCAGTCTCCATCCTCTCTCTGCCCGCAGAAGCAGCTCCCTACCCTCCACAGCTTCTCACTCCCCAAATTCACCTCTCTGTGCCATGTACCTGCTGAATTCTGTGGTTCAGGTTGTGCAGATTCTTGTGTTAATCCTCCAATAAGTTTTCTAGGTGTGTAGGATGGTTTAGTGTTGGTCTGGCTGTATTTCATGGGCGTGAGACACACAAAAAATTTCCATGGTGCTCCGCCATCGTGGCTCCTCCCCCCGTGGTTTTTCTCTTGACCAGATACAGTCCTACGCTTCCTCAGCCTCTCTTTCTCTTCCCTTTGTCTCTCCACAGAAGGGGATCCCTCCCCTCCGTGCCTATGTGGCCTGTTTTCTCTCTCTCAGTTCGCAACAATGCACCTATGGCCCATCAGGTAGTCCCAGTAGGTCCCTGGAAGTGTCTCTGTTGCTTTGCCAGCCGGACTCTTGGAGTTCAAAGTCCTTTTGCTTTACTGCTTTGTTTGAGAGACAAGGGAATTTCGGATCCTCCTACTTCTCTGTCATGTTGACCTCTCCCGGTGTGTCTAGAAGTTTCTATGCCAGAGAAAGCAGCCTGATTTTAGTGTTCTTTGTTTACTGGAATCTGGAAAAGACTATTGATTTGTTTTATCAAAGAGGCCACATCTGGGACAGCAACTGCTTTAGAGTCACCACCTGATTATATTTATGATAATCCTCAGTCATGTTCCAAGGACCATCCATCTCTAACGCTGGATAAAATTGGAATGGGAATGAGATACAAATCACTACCTCACCATCTTTTAATACTCTGTTAGTAGCACAAATTTTCTGATATTTCCACAGGCATGTGATAAAGCTTTTGATTTAGTATCTTGGTAGGGAGGGAAAAACTTAGTTACTTCTTATTCCTTCTCTTTTTTATTTAAAAACATTTTTTAATGTTTATTTATTTTTGAGAGAGAGACAGATCATGAGTGGGGTGCGGGGTGGCAGAGAGAGAAGGAGACACAGAATGCAAAGCAGTCTCCAGGCTCTGAGTTGTCAGCACAGAGCCTGACTGGGGCTCAAACTCATAAACCATGAGATCATGACCTGAGCCAAAGTTGGATACTTAACCAACTGAGCCACCCAGGAACTCTTGCCCTTCTTTCTCTCTCTCTCTCTCTCTCTCTCTCTCTCTCTCTCTTTCTCTCTCTCTTTTTTTTTTTTTACTTTTGGAGAGAGAGATTGAGAGCTTGCACAATCTGGGGAGAGGGGCAGAGGGAGAGACAGAATATCAAACAGGCTCTACGCTCAGCACAGAGACCAATGCTGGGCTTGATCCCATGACCCTTGGATCATGATCTGAGGTGAAATCAAGAATCAAAGGCTCAACTGACTGAGCCACCCAGGCACCCCACTTCTTAGCACAGTAGCTCTTATTCTTTGTGTTAGAGAGGCAATGTGGTGATTCTTCCAGTTTTTTCCCATTCAAAATTCATTATCTGAACTTCATAATCTTCCCTCTGGCTGATGGACTTTGGTGACATTCTGCATTCCAAAGCATCAGTATTAGCTTTGAGTCAATGTCTAATACCCATTAAAAAGTGTGCGTGTTTCCCTTTCTGCAGTACATATATACTTAACTAAATGTCCTTTGGAGAAATACTTGAATTATGGTACACATTATACATTTATATTTGTTCCCTGGATTTACCTTCATTTGAGGGGCTCAGGGTCTATGAATTGACTCGTTAGGGTCTGAATTTCACTGGATTGTGATTCAAATGACTCTTTCTTCAACAGACCTCCAGGTTTTCTTTTAAAAACTTTTTAAATGTTTATTTATTTTTTTTGAGAGAGAGAGAGAGACAGAGTGTGAGTGGGGAAAGGCAGAGAGACACACACACACACACAGAATCCAAAGCAGGCTCCAGGCTCCAAGGTATCAGCAAAGAGCCCAATGCAGGGCTCAAACCCACAAACTGTGAGATCATGACCTGAGCCCAAGTCGGCTACTTAACCAACTGAGCCACCCAGGCGCCCCAGATCTCTAGGGTTTTTAAATTGTATTTACACAAAGAAAATATGCTGGTTCGCAATTAGATTTATTCCAGTCAGTTTCTTTGATATTTTTTCCTGCATCTGGGTACACCTTTCTTCCTCTTGAAGTATCTGTTTAAAAGCTCTTTTAATCACTGTTTACCTTAAAATATCTTTATTTTGATCTCACTCTTAAATGATATTGTAGCTGGGTATGTAATTCCAGATTGTCTCCTGACTTCCATTGTTCCTTGTGAAATCTTCAGTCAGTTAATTTCATTCCACAGTGGTAATTTGCATTATCCCTCTCTCTGACTTGTTTTTGATGTTCTGTAGTTTTACTACAATATATTCTAGTTGTAGATTTCTATTTTTTCTCTTTATATCCTGCTCAGGGCTTGTGCTTCCTGAATATGAGGACTTGTGTCTTTCAGCAATTCTGAAATATTCTCAGCCATTAACCTTTAAAATATCCTTTAAATATTTTCTAGACTTTCTGCTGGAGCATATATTAGATGTATATTCATCCTTCTCAGTCTCTCCTCCATTTCTCTTAACCTCTCTTTCATAGTCTCCATCTTTATACCCATTTGTGCTGTATTATAGATAATCATGTCAAATCCATCTTCTATGTCATTACTTCTCTTTTCAGCTTAATGGTCTGTTTAAACCATATATTAGGTTTTTGTTTTCAATGACTATATTTTTCAATTTTAGAAGCTTCCCTTGATTGTTTTCACATCAATCTTAAAAATAATATCCTGCTCTTTTCTTATATTTTCATTTCTTCTTTTATTTTTCTTACTTAAATATACTATTTCTTAGTCTCCATATGGTCATTCTATTAACTGAAATTCCTAGGTGCCTAATTATGGTGTTTGTTGTTTCTGTTGACTCTTGCTGATGGGAGATTGTTTCTTCTTGTGCTTTGTGATTTTGGAATTTGAGCTCCTATGTGGCAAGGCCTTGTAAGAGTCCTATGGAGAATGCCCCTCCAGAGAAGTTTTGTGTTTGCTTCTGCTGGGCAAACAGCCCAAAATCTCATCAGCCTGGGAGTACATTTAATGTTAATTTATCAGGCTGAAGGATCCTGGACCATAAAGGGAGTATAAATTCTAACCCCAAATCACCTGAGATACAAGCTTATTTTCCTCTACAACTCCCTACCAACAGTGTCTCTTAGGTCTTGTCTCATCTTCACATGGTCATTGAAACACAAATGCTATGTTACTGGGATGAGTAACCTGCCTCAGGGAAGCCATGGGGTCAGCTTTTGTGCTTATGGCATTGTGTTTTGGTTTCTTTTTCATTCCTGGCCTCTGCATATATCCTTTAATCTTTTTGTGACTTCAAGTATACATTTGAAAGAATGTTCCATTTTATCTAACATGTCTAGGAGTTTTGTAGTATGTGGGAAGGGAGATATCTAGTCTTATATATTTCTATGCATAGTCATTCTTTAAGTTTGTTTAATCTTCCCACCCTTCTCTCTCTCATATCTGTGCCTCCACACATATTATTTTCCTAGCAGAAAATACCCCTTTTCCCTCCTTTTGCCTGGCTAACTCTGATGCTTCAGGTCTAAGTTTAGCAGTCAGTTCCTTCAGGAAAAGTTTTTTGACTATCTGTGCCACATCTGTGTTTCTGTAGCCCCTGTACTTCTTTACAGGAACATTATTTTGTTTCCTTTCAATATGTCTACCTTCCCTTCTAATCCATGGTAGCAGGTACCATGGCTCATGACAGTTTCCCCAGTGTCTCCACAGTACCTAGCACATAATTTTTGATCAGCAAATATTTTTTTAATAAATGAATTTTCCCCCAGCCACTCCAGCTTTAGGAATTGAGGAATGAGCCCAGAGACAGCACTCTAAGCTATCTGCCTCACTCTATTTCACTATGTCAAATCTTGTTCTGTTCATAGAGGATGTGACCACCACAAAGAATTCCTCAAATCCTGTAGGATCCATCAGTTTTATTCCTCCAGATCCCATAATTAATTGACTACAGTCAGTGATCTCTAACATCAAGCCATTCTGACTACCATCCTGAACTTGTATCCATTATGGTCATTACATCCACATTCCCTGTGATGGTTAAGTGCTATTAACTAACCTCTGCCATTTAGGTATTTCCACATCCTCTTCAAGACCAGGGATTCCAATTTAGCTTCAGTGTCTCCCAATAGTATTCTATGCCAGTTGAGAGCATCTGATAAAGTATCATTAAAATATACTGGCATTTTCTTCATCAACATAGTCTCAAATTATGGAGAATAACTCTATAGTCCCACTCAGGTGACATAGTCAGGAGGTGGGGTGACATATGTGATGGTTCCCATTCAGATTTTCCCAATGTTTTTAGTTACTTTCTGTACAACATACCAAGGGATTTCTGATGTTTTATGTTGTTTTAGAGATAATGGAATGGATCTAGTTCATGTTGACCATCCATGGAAACTCATAGAGCCACATGTAGCTACTGGAGCAGACACACAAAGCCCAAATTGTGCAAAGTGCATCCATGTTGGCATCCATCATCTCAAACTAAAATTGTGTTTCCCCCAGGCACTCTCCAAATCCATTCTCACAAATACTCCTCAGATTGTGTTGGCCTTTTCCCCACAATATTCTTTCTTTCATCCTGAAGTAGTTGGATTTTCCACAAAGAATTTCCACAGATCCTCTCACAGATGGCCATTCCAAATGTCAAGGTTTCACTATTTCCCAAGTAACACATTGATTTTCATTTAACATCCCTGAAGAGGCTATGAAATCAACTGGTAATATTTGGCCAATCTATAAGAACAGGTTTTCTAGTTAGACTTTAGTACCAAGCAATATGAGATCTCTTAACATAATCACATAATGTACTTGAGTTTTAATCCATACTTTCTGATGTTAATTTAGGGAGTTCATCACTTTCTTTCTTTAATTTATTTAGTAGGTCAGATGAAGCTGCCATGACCTATGGTACCTGAGTTCCTTATGTCGTCTTCACGTTCTCTAAGCAGAAGTTATGTAATCATTCAAAGTTTATTTTAAGTGGACACTTTATTCCAGGTGCTAAATAACTATTTCACCACTATACTTCTTTCTAGAAATATGAATAAGAGCTTCACTGTCTCCTGTTCCATTTCAATAAGATAAGAAATCCTAAATTTCACAGGGTGTCATGGCCTGAATCCTACTTCCTTATATCATTTCCTTTGTCAGCCACGATTTTGGAATACAACCAACATAAACTGACTCTGGTCAAATTAAGCATAAAAGAATTTCTCCGAAGTACATGCTTGGGTGAAGATGGTGGGGGGTGTCTCAAGGAATCAATGAGAAAAGAGTGGATCAGGATGGGGGATTGGGAGAAATTAAAGAAAATGAGGAGAGCAGACAGCAGGAACCATAGCGACCTTATAAAAACAGCAAGAGTCCAGTAAACATACAGCTTTGTTGTTGACAAGTCTCCAGTATTCCCTCTTTTCCTTACTTTACTTGCTGAAGATTCACAGGCCAGGGATTGAACATATGGTTTCAACAGCAGGAAGAGGATGACAACAGCATCACAGCTCAACTTAAGGGTGGTTCTGAAGGATGCTTGAGAAAGGAATTCCTCTCAAGTGGCAAATCTTTGACTGAAATATGTGACTGTTCATTTTGCCTGGAAGGTGAGATGGCCACAGCTAAAATCTATACTAAGTAATGGTTAGCCACAAACGGTTTGGTCAGGTGTTCAGGCATTAAAGGATAGGATTGCAAAGCTAAGACAAAAGTGCTTCTAGAAAATGGCACAGAGTATCTACATTTCTCAGTTTCTGTCATAGCAAACTGTGTATATGTGACTAAGTTATGGCCTGTGAGATGAAGAAAGATGTAGTACTTGTAAGAAGTGATTTTTAAGGGGGGATGTTCTCAGCTGAGGATATAGCATGTATGGAGGTACACAGATGGGGGAGGAGATTAAAATAATTTAAAGAGTGACTGTGTCTAAAACATAAAAGACTAGATATCCTGATTTATCAGCCTCTGTCCTGTTAATTTAGCGATAGTCACAACCCACCACGTTAATTTCACAATACATTCACTAATGTGTTGTAGCCAGAAACTTGAAAAAAACATTGCTCTATGATATACACCTAAAAGTAGAGTTTGCTCATGGACGTCTTTGACCTTACTCGGTTAATTTAAATACCTATAATTGTATAACATATATTATATATAATATTATTATATATATATGTTACATATATTAGATACATAATATATATGTTCCTGACATGAACAAGAGTTCAAAGTGGTTAAGAAAGTAAAAGAAAGCCAGTAATGCCAAGGTTGAGACAAAGCTAGAGAGGTAGGCAAGGTTCACATCACTTAAGGTCTTGTAGGCCCTGTGAGGAGTTTGGACTTGACTCTAACTTAAGTAGGAAACCGTTAGAGAATATTAAGCAAAGGGACTGACTTGATCAGATACGTTTCTTTAAAAAACGTTACTATTGCTGGTTTTGGAAAATGTATTGAAGATGGGCCAGAGGAGATGTGGTAAGAATCATTTTCAGTAGTCCAGGCAAAAGGTGCTGGTAAGTTGCACTGGAGTGGTAGCAGCAGATATGGAAAGATTGGAGAGATATTTAAGAGATAGAATTGACAACATTTGGTGATAGAATGTTGGGGTGTGTGGGTGCAGAAGATTCAAAGGGAACCCACGTGTTTCTGACTTAGACAACTGAGTGAATGGTGTAAATAGTTACTAAGATGAAAGAGACTGAAAGAGAATCAGGTTTAGTGGAGAGGATCATGAGCTCACTTATGCTCATTTTGAGGTGTGTACATCACAGTTAGTAATTCTTCTGGCTCCTGATACCAATGCAGTTGCCAACAGAATGCCCAACTAGGGGTAGTTTAAACAAACGAGGCTTAAGCTTTCACAAAACAAAAGGTCTAGAGGTGACAGTGGTTGTTGGAATTGGTTCAGTGATTCAAAATGTCAATGCTGCCATCCCTTGTGATTCTCTTGGCTTGTTTCCTCATGGTCACAAATGCTGTTCAATGCATCCAAGTCCAAGGCAGGAAGAAGGGAAAGGAAGGGAAAAGTCTTCCTCCTTTGAGGCTTTGTCATTTTGTTCAGAAAGAGAAGTCTCTCCCTGTGGAATTCCTCACATTAGCCTCCCTTGCATGCCCATCCTTAGGCCAATCAGTAACTAAGAGGATTCTGAACACTATCGCTCATTTAGATCAGTTCTCATTTCCTCCTTGAAATCAAGGGATCTCTGAAATATCTGCATAGGAAAGGTGAGGCAGGAAATTGTTGTGGGTAGGCCAAGGCCAGGGATTGCCACAACATAGAAGGAGAGATGTCGATGACTTCTTCGGTTATATGAATCTAGAGAACAAAAGAGAAGTCCAGAGTGGAAATATAAATGATGCTGTCAGCTGCCAGGGAAGAGCATGGTGGCATAAAGTCAAATCACAGAATTCCCCTCCTCCTACGCCTACTAAAATGAACCCAAAAGAAGAATAGCAAAATCCAGCAAAAAGCACACCAAGGCACAGCAAAACAAGGAAGGAAGCTAACCCCATGCCACAAATTTGAAAAGTGTTAAAGCCCAGACCCTCCAAGTGACTGCTCACCACCACCACTATTACCACCCTTCTGTGAATTCTAAAGCTACAGTGAGATGGACAATTAGACACACATCTTACAGTGTAGTCATGAGAAAGGGGAGAAAATTTTCCAGATGAGGTAAATACGAGTGCGGGAGAATTCATCGAGCCCGTATCAGAGAAAATAGCAGACTGAACACAGCTTTTGATTTAAGTATAAGCAACATGAAAAGAAACAGGCTATTATGCAAACGTAGTAAAGCAAAGACTGTAAACAGGAACATAATATGCAAAGACAGGTTTAAAACCTCGTCTGAAGGAAAACACCACCCAAGGGACAAAAGAAAATTGCCCACTAGTGCATCATCTTACAGAAGAACTTAATGACAACATTTTCTCATGCATTGGGAGATGTCTGAAATGATGTTCACCTAATGTTCATGATGGCTGATTTGGAGTGTGGCGTTTTAAGGTGATTTTTTGCTTTCTTCTTTGTACTTTCTGTATTGCTTGAATTTCTCATAAGTATTTTTATAAGCACACAGGTTGGTACTTAGATTCATAGGTGTGTGAGAGATTCTTTTAGGAAGATAGCATAAAATACAGGAGAACATTTGGAGATATCTCTGAGGAATTTTTGCATTTACTGATTGCATATAGTAAAAGTTTATGGTAAATTGGTAGGAATGTGTTACCAAGAAAGTTAAGGCTGAATATTCAAAATGGGAAGGAATAATCAAGTCTATGCTAAGTGATATTGAGAGAGCAATGAGTTGAGGACTTAAAAGTGGTCATTGAGTTTAGTAATTTGTTGGTTGTTGATGATGTTGGCAAGAGCATGTTTAAATTTTTTTTTAACGTTTTATTTATTTTTGAGACAGAGAGAGACAGAGCATGAACGGGGGAGGGGCAGAGAGAGAGGGAGACACAGAATCGGAAGCAGTCTCCAGGCTCTGAGCCATCAGTCCAGAGCCCCACGGGGGGCTCGAACTCACGGACCACGAGATCGTGACCTGAGCTGAAGTCGGCCGCTTAACCGACTGAGCCACCCAGGCGCCCCGGCAAGAGCATGTTTAAGAGTGATTGGACCTGAACCAGACTAAAGGAAGTTGTAAAGTGCATGAATAATAATGAAGTGAGGACAGTGCCATATAGACTATTCTTTTGGGGCGCCTGGGTGGCTCAGTCTGTTGGGCATCCAACTTTGGCTCAGGTCATGATCTCGCAGTTCATGGGTTCAAGCCCCGCATCGGACTCTGTGCTGACAGTTCAGAGCCAGGAGCTGCTTCAGATTCTGTGTCTCCCTCTCTCTCTTTGCCCCTCCCCCACTCATGCTCTGTCTCTCTCTGTCTCTCAAAAATAAGTAAACATTAAAAAATTAAAATAAAATAAATAGACTATTCTTTCAGTACAGTTAAGCTGGAAATACAGCACTAATCAATACTTCAAGGGGATAATCAATACTTCAAGATACTGAGAATGACAGAAGGACAAAGAAAGTACAGCTGGTGGGTGAGGTTTAGATAAGAGAAGGGAACGTGTGAGGCTTGGTGCAAATAGAGATAGCTTTATAGATTTAGTGGTGGAAAGGTGAGGTTGTTTCTAGGTGAGAGCTTCGTTTCCTGTCTAGATGAGAAGACAAGGTAATTTGCTAAGTGTGAGGGGATAGGAGCTTGAATGAGAGTTTTGATGATAATGGAAGAGTAAATTCACAAGAGAAATATGATAGGACCTCTGGGTAGTGTAAATGGTTCATTTATCACCATTTATCTGGAGTGGTAGCGATGTGCCACATTATATGACTTTCCGTAGCTGTGCTTGACAGCCAAGTGCAAGCTGGGAGGGGACATAGTCATCCATTGTTGGGATTTGTCTAATGATTGCAGAGGGGAATATGGGGAAAGGGAAGAAGTGTATTTGCAAAAACAGGCACTGCAAATATGAGCCATGGATTCTAGTTTGGATAAGGGAAAAATGACACAGGGGTTGGGGAGGAGGAAGAAAGGGAGAAGTAGATGGGTCAGTTCTATCCATCCCGATGATGCCTACAAAGAGGTGAAGTGAAAGCAGCAGAATATCAGACTGTAAGGAGAGAAGGCTTTGGTTAGAGTAGGATATTTAAATATGTTTCTAGGTGGAGACATTTTATTTTATCCAGGATGTAATTGTAGGCATAGGAACTGAGATGAGTGGGGAAAAAAGACGTTAGAGATGAGAACATTGAAAGGAGACCAGGTTTTTGGATAGGATGAATACTGAATTTATTCAGGATGATGGCAGGAGTTGAGATGGAGATAACTATGAACCAAGTGCCATGGTTATAAATGTGTGAAGCAATGTGTCTAATACGTTTGTAAGTGACAGTAATGAAGAGTGGTAGAGCCAAATGGTGGAAGCTTCAAAGGAGTGTGGTTTTTTTGTTTTTTTGTTTGTTTCATAATCAAGAGCAAACATTGCTTGAGGTGGTGCTGTGAAGTAATGATGACACCATCTTTATGTCTCCACCCTGCTACTTGTGGGGAGTATGAGCAGCCTCCCTGCAGAGTTGCTGTAGAAGTTGGGTGACTGGGGATAGCTAGGGCTGAGTTAAGGCAGGAAGAGAAAAGAAGATTCAGAGAAGTTGAGAATGTAGGAGAGCCTGTGTATTACAAAGCAGAAATTCCAGGGAGCATATTGTAAGGATCTGAGAGACCAAAGAGAAGGGATAGAGTGCAGTACATGAAGGCAGAGGAAGCCAGAGCATTAGAGAGAAAGGAAAAATGAGAAAATGTATTGATCTGGGCAGTGACCAGGGAAAACAGGGACTGGAGGCAGGATGGAATTAGCTGGGTCACTAGATTGTCAAGATATTAAGTCCTAGCTTTGGGGGTCAACATGGCGGAGAAGTAGGGGGATCCATACTTCCTGTGTCTCTCAAACAAAGAAGGGTTGAAGCCAAAGGACTTTGAACCCCAAGAGTCTGGGAGGAAAAGAGACTGCGTCTACCAGGGAGACACCGGGACAGCCTGACCGGCCACAGGTGGGTGATTGCGAACTGGGAGAGATAAAACGGGCCATGTAGGCACAGAGGGGAGGGATCCCCTTCTGCAGAGAGACAAAGGAAGAGAAAGAGTGGCTGGGGCTGTATCTGGACAAGAGAAACCTCGAACCATGACGGAGAGGGATCCCATCTCTAACTGTGGGGCTTTCTCTGGACTGGGGCTGGCTGCCCCGTTCATGCACCTGGGGAGGAGGGGAGCCACCCCCAGGTTCTGTGGTAGGTCAGGAGCTCAGTCCACAGTAGGAGAAAGTGGTCCCCTTCCTGAAGTGCTGCGGGACAGGACAAAACAAGCCAGGACCACATATCGGGCGGCATAGAGAGGCGCTTCCCCAGTGCCGGGGTGCACAGAGCAGGAGTTTAAATCCCAGACAAGCGCCGGGGCACGGGAGTCAGAGGAGCAAGACAGACCGCGTTGTCTGTGCCCATGGTACAATGAGGACGGTTCAAACGGAGTGACTTGGGACACCGGGTCCCTGGAGAAGAGACTGAGGGATCGCCATTTTCCTCCCCACCACCACCAAGGTGGGGCCTCAGGGATGGGTCCGCGGGGCCCACAGTGGAGGCGGGACCCGCCTACAGCAAACCACTCTCCTCAGTGCCAGCAGGATAACTCCAGTATCTACCGAAACGGGATAGACATTGTGGAACCAGACGGACCCCTCCTCCAGACCAGTGCTGCTGCATTGCCTGGATTAATTCTAGGACAATTCTTGTTATTTAGTTATATTCTTCCTTCCTTTTCTCCTTCTAACCTATTCCCTCCTCTAGGCTGGTTACTCTGGTTGTTGGTTTGGTTAAGCAGACGTACTTAATCCATTCTCTTGATACATGTTCTACACCTCCTTCTTTCCTTTCCTTTCTCCCTCTCTGGAATAATCAAGCCATATAGTTTCTCTGTCTGGGTAACTTTATCTTCATCCCCCCACACCCCACCCCCGCCTCCTTCTTTATTTTCTTTTCTCTCTCTCTCTCTCTCTCTCTCTCTCTCTCTCTCTCTCTCGATTAAGCCATTTAGTCTCTCTGCCTGGTCAATGTTTATTTTTTCTTTTTCCACGCCCCTGTCGTTTCTCTCTTTGTATGTGCTCTTCCATCAGCACCGCCTCCACTCTGTTCTTTACTTGTAGCTGGTGTTTCTGGTTTTTTGCTTTTCAATTGTTATTTTGTTGGTTGGTTGGTTGGTTGGTTGGTTGAATTTCTTCCTTTCCAATTTGTATTACTTTTCTTTCTTTCTTTTTTAAGTTGCCTTATTGTAATGGCTAGATGTTTCAGTACTCAGTCTTAGAGAGAGAAAATTTAGCCTCTCATCATTAAGTATGATATTACCTGGGTTTTTTTTTTTTAGATGCTCCTTTCAAGTTGAGGAAGCTTCTCTCTATTCCTTGTGTAGTGAGAGATTTTTCTTCCTGCAATCATGAATGGATGTTGGATTTTGTCAAGTCCTTTTTCTGTGCAAATTATGTGCCAATACTGTTGATCAGCTGGGTTGCATTAACTGACTTTTGAATATTTAACCAGACTTGTATACCTGTACTAAATCCTACTTGATTGTGGCATATTATATTTTTTATACATTATTGGTTGGATTTCATTTGTTAAATTTTGGTGAGAGGATTCTTGAATTTATATTCCAGAGCGGATAGTTGTCTCTCATTTTCTTTTTTATATGCAATCTTTGTCTTGTTTTGTATCTGGGCCATTCTGCCTTCATAAAATGAGTTGAGAAGTATTCCTTCTTCTGCTGTGTGTATGTAAAATTGGTGTTATTTTCTTTGAATGTTTGGTAAAATTGTCCAGTGAAACCATTTGGTCTTGGAGTTTTCTTTCAATATATATTAGTTTTTTGTAAGGGTTATATGTAAATTCAGTTTATTTTTTGGCTGCGTTTATAGGGGGTGGGGCAGGGGGGAAAGTGGGTGATGGACATTGGGGAGGGCACTTGTTGGGATGAGCACTGGGTGTTGTATGGAAGCCAATTTGACAATAAATTATATTAAAAAAGAAAAGATATTACATCCCGATCACAGATTAATGGACATGAACACTAGCAGAATTCTATTGCACCCTGGTGGAGGAGCTCCAAACCCCGTATAATGGACATGTGTTTCTGGCTTTAGAAACTTCAAGGACCCTCAAGCTGTAAGGATTAGATGCAATGATGTTGCATAATGGACTGATTCTGGTGTAGTGGAGATGATGCTGTATGGTCAGGTACAGTTTTTAATTGAAGGAGTGCTTCTGTGAAAGGGGATGGATCAGTGCACGTGCATGGTCTTGGGAGTTGGGTGTAGGGGCAAGTGCTATGGCAGAAATGTTACAAATACTTAATTTAGGTTCAGAGTTAAATAACTTGCCAAGGATACAGTTGGCAAGTGGCAAAGCTGAGACTCAAAATATGTTCTGTGCCTGTGAATCTACAATTATTTCAAAATAAAAAGTTTTTTTAAAGGTCAAACAAATCAGATGTATGTAATTCTGAAACAATGCACTGACATTTTAGGCAGACAGGGATACTTACAAAAGAGTGTCAAACTAATTTCAGTGATTTCATTCCCAAATCTTAATGCTAGAAGATAGTGGAACAGTATGTGGCATTGGCCTATGGACAACAGAGTCTTAAAAAAATCAAAATTTACAAATCACCAAGAAGAGTTATGTCACCAGAATAATCTCAAACCTTGAGAACAGAGGTTGTTTACAACTTAACCTGCATGGCAGGGAGTCCTAGATTCTCTGGAAATCCCCAGACCCCAGGAGAAAGATGCCAGCCCCAGTGGTGATGGGATAATGTACCCATATAACTCCCTGGGGTCAACCTCCTCAGTGATATCCCCAGGACTGTCCCTGAGACAAGGACAAGGGAAATCTGCCAGGAGCAGAACCTAGGGCAGCCAGATTTTCTGACAAGAGACTTATTTATCTTCCAAGGATATAATCCAACAACTAATGACCATGAGATTCACTCTCTTGTCATGTATGTGCCCTGCTGGATGCAATATATGCAACAAACACATGATGCAGAATGAAAGGTCTCTTCCTTCCTTCTTTCTCTTTTGAATTAGTTTTGTTGTTGATCCCACTGTTTTTCTTCCACAATTTTGATGAGTCAAACTACTGAGTCTCTCTCCCAGTAATTGGTTTATTTTGGTATTTTTTAATGACATTAAGATGATATGATTGTCAGAGGACCCAGGGATAATGGAATATTTCCCCAGACCACTGTCAACATTCCCTATAAAGTTCTAAATTGAGACATAAAGTCAGAAAACAACAAATGAAATATATGATGCAACTCCAAAGGCCTTCTGGCTTGATAGCACCTACTCTTGTAATGGTAGGATCCCAGTTTTACCTCAAAGTATCCCACAGTTATTTCTCTGTCTCCCCCTCACGTTTCGTCCTGGTCACTAAGTCTCTCTAAATAATAGACAACATCTATCTGTTAACATTTTAGATGAATTTTCCTTGTTTCTGAACCTTATATAAATGGAATTATGTATTAAGATAGTCTTTGTCTCTGGCTTCTTTTGCTAAACATTGTGAGATTCAACCCTGTTGTGTCTAACAGTAGTTCATTTATTGTAATTATTATGGAGTTTTCCATCTTATAATACACTTTTGTTAAAATGAGAAAATTTTCAATGTAAAGGTGCTGGTTTTTTTAAGTGTATTTATTTATTGTGTGAGAGAGAGAGAGTGTGAGCAGAGGAGTGGCAGGGAGGAAGGGAGAGAGAGAATCCCAAGCAGACTCCATGCTCTCAGTGTAGAGACAAACAGGGCTCAATCCCAGGAACCATGGGATCATGACCTGATCATGATCAAGAGTCAGGTGCTCAACTGACTGAGCCACCAAGGTGCCCCAAAGTAAGGGTCCTTTTAAAAGTTGTGATATGGGGGTGCCTGGGTGGCTCAGTCAGTTGAGCATCTGGCTTCAGCTCATGTCATGATCTCGTGGTTCATGAGTTTGAGCCCCGTTTCAGGCTCTGTGCAGACAGCTATGTGTCTCCCTCTCTCCCTGCCCCTCCCCCACTCTCTCTCTCTCTCTCAAAAAAAAGGAATAAACATTAAAAATGTTTTTAAAAAAGTCATGATATGGAAAAGGAGGAAAGTGCCAATGATTGGCTTCTGCTTTGATTGAGCAACCTTACAAATTACTATTTAAATCCTTTAGTAACATCTAAAGATGCTATGATAGGAAAATATAGGATTCAGTAGGCAGAGAGGGAAGGATTAGGACCTGTGGTCCCTGGGTGGGAAAAAACACGTCTTTTGGAATGATGCTGGGAGTGTCTGACCACAGCAAAGCCCTTCAGGCTTAAGGTCTGCTTAAGAATGTAAAAGACCCCACCTACTCCCCCTCAGGTTTCCCTCAAGAATTTGACAAAAGACCTAAGTATGGCCATAAGCCACCCCTCATACAATGGAATAGAACTAATCAGTAACAGACCACCCAGCACCTAGAGCTATCAATCCAATAAGGGTGGGACCTGAGAGGGAATGGGGGGAGGGGAGGGCTAACTAAAACCTTATAAAACAAAGACCCTTGCCTATTGTTGTGGGCATTCACTTTCAAATGTACCCTCTCTGTAAAGAGAGCTTTCCTACTGATGGGGTTTGGGGATGGTGGTGGGGTGGTCTAGAGCTGATGGTTGAGAAGGAATTTTTGAAGACATCTTTGATGCAAAAAGGTTATTTTATTAAAGCACAGGGACAGGACCCATGGGCAGAAACAGCTGCATTGGGGTTGTGAAGAGTAACTGATTATAGGCCCTCAGGTTGTGAGGGGGTTAGGGATAGAGTAAGTCTCTAAGGAGCTTTGGAAGCAAGGCTTCCAGGACCTTGAGAGGCTGGCTGTTGTTAGGAAAATTCCATTTGTTACCATTTAGTAAAACCTCAGTCATGAGACCCTTCAGATCTATATTAGGGGGCCATAAGCTTGGAGTATGATTGCCAACATATATCTAGGGGCAGTTGAGATAAAGGAAGTTTCCAAAGGAATTTTTATATTTTAATGTAGACCTACAGGACCCTGGGAGGTCAGGATAATGTTAAGCCAAGATTCCCTTTGGCCCCTATCAAAGTGTCATCATGGAGGCAGCTAATCTCGTAGAGGGAGGTCACTCTGCTGGTTTCAAACACTTGTCAATGGGCTGTAGGCGGTAAGGGAATTTAATTTTTGATTTGCCTTTGTTTCCCACATCACCATGGCAAGCGCTTAAACCCCCTTACATCTTGATGAGGGTGGTATTAGGGTTCCAGGAAACGGAGTCTATAGGTTTCTAGAGATTAGGCTATGGATAAGATTGCCTTTTTCTTGCAGTTTACTAAGTTACCCATAAACTGAAGGAGACTCCTCTCCTGCATGACTGTGATCTCTATCAGTCAGCCATTTGCTTTCTTTCCTTTCCCCTGTTCTCGGGCAGCCAGGAGTGTCCAAGGAATATCACATATATCCCACCTTTGTGGGGGTGGGGTGGGGTGCTGTTAGCCTGTACTTTGCCCTCAGCTTGCCCCGCACTTCCTCATCACTACTATTCTTACTTTCTGAGCTCATACTCTAATAAACTTTTGCCTGCTGTTCATTTTGTATCCACCTCTTCAGTCTTCCAAGCAGCGAGACAACAAAACCAAATAAATATGGGGGTATTGTGGTAAAATATCCTGCAACAATGTCAATTGCAACATTATTACCAGGGCAAAGATTTTTGTCAAATAAGACAACCAAAAAGAATTACAGGCTTCTTTTAGAGGCTATTTTAACAGGACATTGCAACAACTTCTCAAGTTTTTGGAATCTTAAAAGATCCTGTTGTGCAAATGATATTTCCAAGGTTATATTTATATAAAGAGAGAATACAACACTTTATAACAGTTATTCAATATACAGAAGACTCTATTGTGCACAGAGAAACAAAACTGATATTATTATGAATGTTTTCAACCTTGCAACACTTTATCAAGTCAGATTCTTTTAAATAGTTTGGGATGAAGATTGGTAATCTTCTAGCTACAGAGGAAAGGGTACAACTTCTACATCGTTTTCTGATACTTTCTTTTTAAAAATAATCATTTTATTGTAAAATATAACTTAGACACAGAAAACCACATGGAATACATGTATGGCTTAATGAATTTATTATGAGGTGAAAACCACTCAGGTATGAAATATAGTTTCTCCAGTCACCTAAGAAGCCCCTTCCATGTACCATATTCCAATCACAGACTCTCTTGCTGCCAATAAGAAATCACGATCCTGAATTTTATAGTAATCAGTTCCTTGTAATTTTGTTTTGTTGTGTTGTACAAGTTTTATCACCCAAATGTGATTCCCTACACAGTATAATTGAATATATACTCCTTCATCATTTTTACTTACCATTTATATTTATACCAATAATACTATCAATATAATTACTAGAGATAGAGCATTTTTGATACATGTTATCCCAATTTTTATCTGCCACCAATATTTTAAAACAATCATAATATATTTACAATATAGCCTACATAATACTCTCTCCCACTTAACCCATGTTGATTCTTCTGAAGCTGACTCTCCAGGAGATTCTTCTTCAGGAAGGGCTCATGGAAACAATATTCTCTGAGTCTTGCATATTGATAACAGTTTCTCTGTGTCACTTATACTTGAAAGTCAGTTTTGCTGGGTATAAAATCCTTAGCTCATGCCACTTCTTTTTTCTCTAAGTATATTAAATATGTGACCCTATTTTCTTCTGATATAAAATGTTTCTGTTGAAAAGTCTGATGATAATCTAAATTTCTTAATTTTGTAAGTCACAAGTTATATTTTTTTTCCCTAAATGCCCCAAATATTTTCCCTTAAAAAAAAGGCCTAGTAATTTTGCTAAAATGTGTCTTAATATTGTCTCTCTGGGACAATATTCTCTAGTACATGGTGTGCTCTTTTAGTGTGGGAGATGCCACATAGTTCTACCCTTCCTCTCTCCTGTTAGTTGAACATTGATTAAGATAGTTGGCCTGGACTGCTTCTCCCCTAGCTCTTGACATTTAGGTTTTCTCTGATTTCTTTTATCAGAAATGCATCATTTTCATCATACAGATTTTATACACTTGTCTTAGACATATATGTATGTATCATTTCCTCTGGAGCAATTAAAATAGTGTTGCCTTTTTATGTTTTGTTTTCCATTTTTTCATAGTGTATAAAAATGTAAGTTACTTTTATGTATTGATCTTGTATTGTGTAACCTTGCTGAACTCACTCATTTGTCTAAGTGGGGTTTTTTTTTGGTAGATTCCTTTCATTTTCTATATGGACAATCATTGTTTTAATGAGTTATTTTTTAAATGTTTATTCATTTATTTATTATTATTAATTTTTAAATTTACATATTTAAATTCAAGTTATCAAGGGCAGCTAGGTTCTTGCCTTGATTCTGCTAGTTTTCAGCATCAGATAGGCCAAAATTCAAAGCCAAATCATCTTCATTAGAATGCTAAATGGTTCAAACTATTTCCTTTCCTCTATAAATTTGGTTTTTGAAAGCCCCAGTTTTAAGCTATACTTTTTTTAAGCCATATTTTCTTTTGAAGTGATTCTTTTTTTAATTATAGTTGACACACAATGTTATATTAGTTTCAGCCATACTACATAGTGATTCAACAGCTCTATACATTATACTATGCTTACCACAAGTGTAGCTACTGCCATCAGTCACCACACAGTGCTATCACAATACCATTGACTGTATTCCTTATGTTGTAGTGTAGTATTGGTTTCAGGAATAGAATCCAGTGATTCATCACTTACATATAACACCCAGTGCTCATACCAACAAGTGCCTTCCTTAATGCCCATCACCCATTTAGCCCATCCCTCCACCCACCTCCCCTCCAGCAAACCTCAGTTTGTTCTCTGTATTTAAGAGTCTCTTATGGTTTGCCTCCTTCTCCGTTTTTATCTTATTTTTCCTTCCCTTCCCCTATGTTCATTTGTTGTGATCTTAAATTCCATATATGAGTGAAATCATATTAAGTGAATTAAGTCAGAGATAGACAAATATGTATTTATTTATTTTTAGAGAGAGAAAACGTGCAGGGAAGGGCAAAGAGAGAGGGATAGAATCTCAAGCAGGTTCTGCACTGTCAGTACAGAGTCTGATGTGGGGCTCAACCTCATGAACCATGAGATCATGACCTGGGCTGAAACCAAGAGTCGGACGCTTAAACAACTGAGCCACACAGGTGCTTCTCTACATAGACAATCATATCATCTGTGAAGAGAGTGTTTAATTTCTTCCTTTCCAATTTGTATTACTTTTCTTTTTTTTAATTGCCTCATTGCAATGGCTAGATCTTTCAGTACTCAGTCTTAGAGAAAATTTAGCCTTGTATCACTAAGTATGATATTACCTGTGGGTTTTTTTTTTTAGATGCTCCTTTCAAGTTGAGGAAGTTTCTCTCTACTCCTTGTGTAGTGAGAGATTTTTCTTCCTGAAATCATGAATGGGTGTTGGATTTTGTCAAATCCCTTTTTCTGTGCAAATTATGTGCCAATCCTGTTGATCAGCTGGGTTGCATTAACTGACTTTTGAATATTGAACCAGACTTGTATACCTGTAGTAAATCCTACTTGGTTGTCTCATTGTTGAAAATCAATTAACCATAGATGAATGGGTTTATTTCTGGACTCCCAATTCCATTGCATTTCCTATATACCTGTATTTTTGCCAGCACCATACTATTTTGATAAGTGTAGTTTTGTATCATGTTTTAAAATAGAGAATTTTGAGTGTTTTGTCTTTGTTCATGGTTCATGTCAGGATTGTCCTGGCTAATTTTATGGTCCCTTTCAGTTCCACATAAAATTTAGAATTGGGAGCACCTGGGTGGTTCAGTTGGTTGGGCTTCTGACTCTTGACTTTGGCTCAGGTCATGATCCCAGGGTCGTGGAATCGAGCCCTGTGTCGGGCTCCACACTGAGCATGGAGCCTGCTTGAGATTCTCTCTCTCTCTCTCTCTCTCTCTCTCTCTCTCTCTCCCCCTCATGCTCATGCACTCTCTCTCCCTAAAATAAAAAAATTAGAATTGGCTATTTCTATTTCTGTAGAAAAGGCCATTGGGTTATTTTAGATACTTTGGGAAGTGACGATGAAAGGGGGGCTAAAAACAGATGAATTGCATGAAAGTCAGATTAAGAAGCATGAAAGCAGATGAATTGTGTGAAAGTTGGGTTAGGTTTCCAGATCCCCTTGTCATACTGTGAACTGGTTGATTTATCTCCTGTGTCCCAGCAGAAGACTCAAGGATTTTTCTTGGGAGAAGGTAAAACAGAGGGTCTCTCAAATGGGGGATTCAAGACATAATTGAGGTTGGGAATCCTATATTGCAATAGGGAGCTAAAGGAACATGTTTATACAGACTATTGGTCACCTGAGGTAAGTCTAAACATGAAAAAGGGAGGTGGAAAGAAACTTGAAGGAAACTGTGTGGTAAATCTTTTTTAAAAAGCCATTTAGCCATTCCTCAGAAGATAAAATATTTATGAAACAAAAAGAAAATACTTTATTTTTTTTTAATGTTTTATTTATTTTTGAGAGAGAGAGAGAGAGAGAGAGAGAGAGAGAGTCCAAGCAGGGAGGGGGCAGAGAAAGAGGGAGACACAGAATTGGAAGCAGGCTCCAGGCTCTGAGCTATCAGCACAGAGCCCGACATGGGGCTCGAACCCACAAGCTGTGAGATCATGACCTGGGCCAAAGTCAGGTGCTTAACCGACTGAGCCACCCAGGCGCCCCAAGAAGAAAATACTTTAAAACAACAAAATGTGCTCTTGGAAATTAAAAATATACAGTTGATCCTTGAACAATTTGGGTTGGGGCATTGACCCTGGTGGCGTGCATGGGTGAAATAGGTGACGGGGATTAAAGATTACACTTATTGTGATGAGCACTGAGTAATGTATAGAATTGTTGAATCAGTATATTTTACACCTGGAACTAATATAAAACTATACATCAATTACACTAGAATTTAAAAAATAAGTAAATAAATAAATTTTAAAAATCTATATATAACTTTTGACTCCTACAAAATTTAACTACTAATAGCCTACTGTTGACTGGAAGCCTTACTGATAACAAACTTTCAATTACATGGTTTTGTATGTTACATGTGATATATACTGTATTTTTACAATAAAGTGAGCTAGAGGAAATGTTATTAGGAAAATCATAAGGAAAATAGTTATAGTACTGTACTATATTTACCCAAAAAAATCCACATATAAATTTGACAAATTTAACTGATGACCATAAGGGAAGGGAAGGAAAAATAAGGAACAGGAAGGCAAACCATAAGGGACTCTTAAATACAGAGAAAAAACTGAGAGTTGATGGGGGTGGGGAAAATGCGTGATGGGCATTGAGGAGGGCACTTGTTGGGATGAGCACTGGGTGCTGTATGTAAGTGATGAATCACAGGAATCTACTGCTGAAGCCAAGACTACACTGTATGTTAACAACTTGACAATAATTTTTTTAAAAATCCACATGTAAGTGGACCCACACAGTTTCAAACACCTGTTATTTAAGGGTCAGCTGTATTAGCAGAAATGGAAAACTCGTTAGAAGGATTGGATGATATGTTTGAAAAAAATATTCAAGTAAGTAAATCCAAACAATTAATATACAGAGAGAGAAGAAATAAGAGGTCCAGACAAGAAGAGCTAACTTCCAATTAATGGGGATTGAAGAAAGAACAGGCAAATAACAGATAGAAAGAAATGATCAAAAAGTAAAGAAATATTTCCCAGAACTGAAGGTTATATATTTTTAGCCAGAGCAAGCAAGGGCAAGAGTATACCTGGCACTTTCAAGGGACAGCAAGGAGGCCAGTGTGGCTAGACCAGAGTGAATCAAGGGAGAGTGAGAAAAGAGGTCAGAAAATTGATATGGGTGACAAGTAAGCCTGACAAGCTAAAGATTTGGACTTTTACTCCGAGTGAAGTAGGGATCATTAAAAGGATTTTGAGCTGAGTAATGATGTGATTTGACTTACATATTTTAAAGTTCATTTATTTACTTTGAGTGAGAGATAGAGAGATAGAGAGAGAGAGAGAACAAGCTAGGGAGGGGCAGAGAGAGCGAGCAAGAGAGAATCCCAAGCAGGCTCCACACTGCCAATGCGGAGCCAGATGAGGGGCTAGAACTCATGAACACTGAGATCATGACCTGAGTCAGATGCTTAACCGACTGAGCCACCCAGGTGCCCCTGATATGACTTACATTTTTTTTTAATATTTAGTTTTTGTAAGTATTTATTTATTGAGAAAGGGGGACAGAGCACAAGTGGGGGAGGGGCAGAGAGAGAGGGAGACAGAGAATCTGAAGCAGGCTCCAGGCTCTGAGCTATCAGCACAGAGCCTGATAATGGAGCTTAAATTCGGGAATAGTGTGGGGCACCTGGGTGGCTCAGTCAGTTAAGCGTCCAACTTCAGTTCAAGTCATGATCTCACGGTTTGTGAGTTTGAGCCCCGTGTTGGGCTCTCTGCTGACAGCTTGGAACCTGGAGCCTGCTTCAGATTCCATGTCTCCTTCTCTGTGCTCCTCCCCCACTTGTGCTCTGTCTCTCAAAAATAAATAAATGTAAAAAAAAAAAAAAAAGAAAAGAAAAGAAAAAAGAAACCTTGGGAATAGTGAGATCATGACCTGAGCCAAAGTTGGACGCTTAACCAACTGAGTCACCAAGGTGCTCCTCGACTTACATTTTTAAACTTTTTATTTTAAAATTATAGATTTAAAGACTGTTGCAGAGACAGTTCAGAGAGTTCCCATGTTCACCCAGATTCCTCTAATGGATAGATCTTAATTATACTACAATATTATATTGTACTGTGGGTGTAACCATGAATTTGATGTTTTTTGCATTGTGGTTGTGTATTAGTCTGTTGTTTTACCACATGTGTTGATTAATGTAGCCACAATTAAGATACAGCACTATTTCATCACCATAAAGATCTTCGTTATGCTTCCCCACTGTTATAGTAACACTTCCCACTTTCCCTATGACCATCCCTAATATCTGACAATCAATAATCTTTCCATTTTTATAATTTTGTTAGAGTTTTATATAAATGGAATCATAACAGTGTATCACATTTTAAAATTGGCTTTTTTTAATTCGGCATAATAATGACCCTGAAGCCCATCCAAGTTGTGTGCATCAATAGCTTACCACTTTTGGTATTGGCATGGATGTACCACAGTTTAACTATTTACCTACTGACATACAATATTTGACCTTTTGGGCATTTGGGTTTTTTTTATTCCACATAATGCCCTTGAAGTACATACAAGTTTTATATATGAAAAGTTTATTTCCAGCTTTTGGCTATTAAAACTAAAGCTCCTGTGAACATATGTGTACAGGTTTTGCACCAACATCTATTTTCATTTCTTTAGAGTAAATGCCTAGAAGTAGAATTTCTGGGTCATATGATAAGTGTATGTGTAATTTTTTAGGAAACTGAAAAACTGTTTTTTGAGGTGAATGTGTACTATTTTATATCCCCACCAGCAATGTATGGTGGATCTAGTTTCTCGGTTTTTCCAGTATTTGGCATTGTCATTTTTTATTTTAGCTATTCTAATAGGTGTGTAGAGATACCTCATAATAGTTACAATTTGCGTTTCCCTAGTGGATAATGACCTTGAACATCTTTTCATGTGTTTATTTTCCATCGTATATCCTCTTCAATAAAATGTCTCTTCATGCTTTCTTGACCATTTTCTAATTGGATTTTTTAATGTGGAGTTGTGGGGGTTCTTCATATATACTAGATATGAGTCCTTATATGAGGTTTGCAAGTATTTTTTGTCTTTAGCTTGACTTTTAATCCTCTTTTATTTTGAGAGTGCATGCGTGAGTGCAAGCGGGGAAGGGGCAAGGAGAGGAGAGAAAGAATCCCAAGCAGGCTCCACACTGTCAGCACAGCTCCTGATGTGGGGCTTGAACTCACAAACCATGAGATCATGACCTGAGCTGAAATCAAGAGTTGGATGCTGAACCAACTGAGCCATCCAGGCACCCCATTGCCTTTTAATCCAAGGTCTTACACAGAGCAAAATTTGGTTAAGTCAATTTATCAACTTTTTGTGGACAGGTTTTTGGCATCATGTCTAAAAATTCTTCACCAAGTCCTAGGTCCTGAAGATTTCCCCTATGTTATAAATTTTATAATTTTACATTTGACACATAAATTTATGATCCACTTTGAGTTAATTTCTCTATAAGTTGTGAAGTCTAGGTTGAAGTTCACTTTTTGCCTATAGATATCCAATTGCTCCAGAACCTTTTTGTTGAAAACACTATCTTTCCTCCATTAAACTGCTTTTGCACCTTTGCCAAAAAAAATGAGTTGGATTTGTGTGTAGATAGGTTAGTTATTTCTGGGTTCTCTGTTTTTATGATATATGTGCCCATCTTTTTGCTAAAATCACATAGTCTTGATTACTGTAGCTATATACACTTTGTTGAAGTCAAGTAGAGTAATTTTTCCTACTTTTTTCCTTTTCCAGAATTGTTTTAGCCATTTTATTAGCTTCTTATTATCTATTACAAATTATCTATCACAGGCTTGGTGGCCCAAAACAACATAAATTTATTTTCTTACAGTTCTGTAGGCCAAAAGCCTGATATCAAGGTGTTGGTATGGTCACCCTCCCTCCAAGAGCTATAGGGGAGAATCCTTCCTTTCCTCTTTTAATTTATGGTGGCTCCAGGTGTTCTTTGGCTTGTGACTACATAACTCCAATCCTTGCTTCCATCTTCACATGGCCATATCCTTTGTGTCTATGCCATTTCTTCTAAGGACAGTTGTCATTGCATTTAGGGCTCACTCAGATAATCCAGGATGATCTCAAGATCCTTAATCAAATTTGTAAGAATACTTTTACTAAATAAAGTCACATTCACAGATTTGGGGGTTAAGAAGTGAACATATGTTTTGGGGGACCAACATTCAACCCATTTCAGTTATTCTAGTTCCTTTGCCTTTCTATACAAATAGAATAATCTTATCTATGTACCAAAAAAATCTTGCTGGGAGCTTTGATTAGAATTACATTAAATTTCTAGATCATTCTGGGATAAAAAATATCCTTACTATGGTGAGTCTTTTAATCAACGAACATGGAATGTCTGTTTATTTAGATCTTCCTTGATATCTTTCAGTAGCATTTTTTAGTTTTCAGCATACAAGTCCTATACATGTTTTGTTAGATTTACATACAAGCACTTTGTTTTTTTAGCAATTGCATGTTTTAAATTTATATACTTTAATTTATATAATCTTAATTTTATGCTAGTATATAGAAATACAATTTTTTTCTGTTTATCTTGTATATAAATATAGCCTAGCTGAAGTCACTTTTCAGTGCCAGGAACTGTGTTCAACTGGGTCATTTGTATTCTATCTTCAGTTTCTCTGATTACTTCCTCATTTGTCTTCATTCTGCTGTTGAAGCCATCCACTGATTTTTTCTAAATGCGTATTTAGTGTGTGTGTGTGTGTGTGTGTGTGTGTGTGTGTGTGTGTGAGAGAGAGAGAGAGAGAGAGAGAGAGAGAGAGAGAGAGAGAGAGAACGAGCAGGGGAGGGGCAGAGAATCCCAATCTCACGAACCATGAGATCATGACCTGAGCCGAAAGCAAGAGTCGGATGCTTAACTGACTGAGCCACCCAGGTGCCCCAAAACTTCTTATATTTTAGTTCTAAAATTTCTGTTTGGTTCTCCTTTATATCTTCTATTGCTTTGCTGAGACTTCTAATTTTTTTATTTATTTCAAGTGGGTTTGCAATTGCTTGTTGAAGCATTTTTATTATGGCTCCTTTACAACACTTGCCAGATCATATCATCTGTGTTACCTTGGTGTTAGCTTTGTTGTCTTTTCTCATTCAATTTGAAAATTTCCTGGTTCTTAGTAGAACGAGTGATTTTTTATTTATATCTGGACATTTTGGGTATTATTTCATGAGTCTGAACCTTAGTTAAATCTTCTGGTTGAGCTGGCCTCTTCTGAGAAGGCTGTGGCAGGGGAAGGTGTGGTGTCACATTACTGCCAGGTCGGGGTGGAAGTCCAAGTTCTCCACTTGGCTTTCTCTGACACCACCTTGGTGGTGAGTGGAGGGAGGTTGGGAGACTCTCATCAAAACCCAGAAAGAGTAGGCTGAGTCTTTGTTTCTGAGGGTGGGGGGTGGAGCCATAGCTTTTCTATGGTTTGCTGCAGAATGGTCATGGTCTAAAGGTTTTCTGTATTGCCAGGTTGCCACTTTTATTAGTCCTTCAGCTAGAGAAAACAGGGTTTTGTCTGCCTCTATTGGTGTTTGAGGATTGCTGGCTTCTCCAGTATCCAGTCTAGGATGTATGAGGCAAAAAGCAAACCAAGGAACTTACCATTGTGTTGTTCCTCAGGCCCAATGCCCTTAGTGATCTGGCTTCTCTTTACCATTCAAAGTCTTATGTCTGTTTTATATTGAATATCCAGGGGGTTTATTGCACTTAGTGGCTGGAATGGGAAAAGGTATGTCTTCTCTATCTTCTCTGAAGTCTCCAACATATTTAAAAGATTTCTCTTGGTGCTGTATTGAGATTAGACTATGGCAGGGGGCAGGGGGGATGGAGGCAACAGTGAGATGGGTTAGGAGGCTATTGTAGTAAGAAACGATGCTGGTTCTGGCCAAAGTGGTAGCAGTGGAGATGGTGAGAAGTAGTCAGATTCTGGAAACATTTTGAAGGAAAGCCAACAGAATTTGCCTACAGCTTGGATATAGATTGAGAGAGAGAAAGATATGAATTGGAATTGCCCAAGTTTTTGACTTGAGCACCCGGAAGGATGAAGTTGCCATCTACTAATATGAGGGAGGTCAGGGGAGAAGCAGGTTTTGGCTGGGAGCAGGGGGTGGCATCAGGAGTCACATTTTGGATATATTTCCAAGTGAAATTGTTGAATAGGCAGTTGTATATTATATTCCCCTTTCCCCTTACTTATTCCTTCTGCAACTCCAATTACTCATTTATGAGACCTTCTCATTGTTTTCCACATATTCTAGCCTCTTACTTTTTTCCTTTCACTGTGTGTGCCGTTTGCTGAGTAATTTCCTAAGATCTGTCTTCCAGTTAAATTCTCTCTTCAACAGTGTTTAATCTGTTTAATTCATTCATTGAGTATTTAATTTCAATTATTGCATTTTTCATTTCTAGAAATCTGTTTTGGTTCATTTCTTTTCAAATATGCCTATTCTTTAGTGTTTTGTTCTTTTATGTTCTTTTAGTTCTTTTTATATCCATAATCAATTTTAACATACTTTATTAACTCTATTAGATTCTTCTATTATCTAAAGTTCATGGAGGTTTATTCCTACTGTTTATTTGCTCTTGCTTATTGTGAGTTACTTTATGTTCAATTGGGTTTTATATATGAAATTCTTGTTCAGCCTGGTTTACAGACACGTTTATATTGAGAGGTGTGGTGTGTTTTTTCCAGATGCCCCAGAGAGACCAATTTTTCTGTTAATTTCACAAGTTGTAGGTTCTGGGACCACATAAGCAGTATAAGCTTGAATCACAAACCCATGTAAAGCTCAGTTACATGATTAATAATTCATATAGGAGAAAAATTTGTCCCCCTTCCAAAGCCTAGGCCAAGACAGACAAGATGCCTCAATTGTGTCCATATGCCAGTGGGAAGTCTATTTTAGAAAATGCACCTTTCCATGAGGATATAGATCTTTAAGCACTTTCTTTCTCATCTCGGGTGGTCCATGAGCTTATCTCCTCTCTGTTTTGTGTTAAGACTCAATCCTCTAGGTGCTACTCTATATTTCTTGAACTGGGTAATGATTACACAGATGTGTTCACTTTGTGACAATTCCTCAGTCTGTACATTTAGACTTTGTGCCCTACAGGGAAGGGCACTTCTTGGGCACAAAGTCTTTTCATTTCAATTAAAAATTATATAAAATCTAGAAGTATTTAAAACTTGCAACATGTTAATTCTCTCCAAATTGATCTATAGATTTAATGCAATTCCCTTCAAAATACCAGCAAGAGATCTGTAGGCACAGAAAAGCTTATTCTAAAATGTATTTATGAAAAGGCATAGGCCCTGGGATAGGTAAACAATGCTGAAAAAGAAGAATAGAGTGGGAGGAATTACCCCACTTGATATTAAGGCTTTCTATATAGCTACAGTAATCAAAATAGTGTGGTACTGGTGGAATTATAGAAACATAAGATCAACAGAATAGAGATTCCAGAAATAGAACCACACAAGTACAGCTACCTGATTTTTGATAAAGAGGAAAAAGGAATTCAATAAAGAAAGCACAATTTTCTTAGCAAGTGATATTGATATAATTGGACATTTTAAGCCAAAAAAAAGAAAAACCCTTGACCTAACCATCTTACAGTATACAAAAATTATCTTAAAGTGGATCATAGAGGGGCACCTGGGCGGCTCAGTCAGTTGAGCATCCGACTTCAGCTCAGGTCATGATCTTGCAGTTCATGAGTTCAAGCCCTGCGTCGGGGCCTGTGCTGGCAGCTCAGAGCCTGGATGGAGGCTGCTTCGGATTCTGTGCCTCCCTCTCTCCCTGCCCCCCCCCTGCTCACACTCTTGTCTCTCTCTCAAAAGTAAGCATTAAAAAAGATTTAATACAAAATACAAATAAAAATAATAAAATTGATCATAAATATAAATGTACAACATAAAACTATAAAACTTTTAGAACATAGGAGAAATTTTTCATGACCTAGGGTTAGTCAAAGAACTCTTAAACAGGACAATTTAAAAAATGGGTATAATTGATAAAGAAATTGTCAAAATTAAAAAGGGTTCCTCTACAAAAGACACTAATAAGAGAATAAAAGGACAAACTGCAGACTGGGAGAAAATATTTGCAAATTACATATGTAACAAATAATTTGTACCCTAAATATATGAAAAGTTCTCAAAGTTCAATTGTAAGAAAACCATAGGCCAACTAAAAATATGAAAAAACTTAGGCACTTTTTACCAAAGAGGATGTATAGATGGCAAATAAGCACAAGTGGAAGAATTGTGTACAGCCATCTTGTAACCATGAAGAAGTATCCAAAGATAAAGCTAACACACACGAGGGCAGAACTGAGATAATCAGAACCAAAGATCTGATTAAACTGTGCCTGAAATCCACATACATCTAGACTTTGTAAGTACATGAGCTAATAGCCCATGCTTTACTTGGGTTTTCTGTTATTTGTAACTTAAAATATCTTTATGTCTGCCACACTTATTATCAAAGTAAATAATCTTCAAGACTTAACTCCTCTCACCTGCAGGAAATTTTTCATGGCTGCTACTTTCCCCCTTTTTCCTTTGAGCTCCTCCAGTCTCAAGAGTCTGAGTCATTCATCTTATCTCTCCCTGTTCCCCACTTTCCTCTCCTCTCCATACACACACACACACACACACACACACACACACACACACACACACACATACACACTGCAAACCCTTATGGCACTTTTGTGTTTTACCTCAGTTTTTACTCTTTACTGTTATGGCACTAACCCTGGTGCAATGCAACATTCAACATTTGTTAACACTGAATTGTGACTGTCAGTGTTTGTCTCTCCCTGAAAGATTGTTAGCTCCTGAGGGCTTGGCAGTCCCTTGACTCCACTCTTCTCTGCTCCACTGTTAAATGCATTGATCCATAAAGATGAGGCTCTGTAGTGGGATAGGAGGAGGCTGAAAGGCATCCATTCAAGCTTATTTACTAATGCTTGTGTACCCCTTATGGTTACCTGCTTTTATCCTTCACTGGGGAGTGAGCCACTCAGGCTCTGGATCATCTTTCTATTTTCACACATTCCAAATTCTATGCTTTCAAATTCAAGGCCTACTCCAGAAGGGGGAAGGGCTGTGATTGACCGGGGATACATTTATTATATGGAAATTTTAGCTTAAAAAAGAATCACAAATGTACACTAAACTCTAGTTAATGGCATGCATGCAGATATGCTTAAGGGGAAATATAAAGATGTCTAATTTGAAATACATAAAAAATAATATGGGTTGATGGATAGAGGGATGAATAGATGTGTGTGAGAAGCAAGTATAGTAACATGCTAATTGTAAAACCTAGATGGTGGATATATGGGTGTTCGTAGAACAATTACTTTGACTTTCTGAAATGTTTGAAAATGTTCATAGTAAAATGTCAGGAGAAAAAGGGCTATGGGTTAACATCTCTGGTATCTTCACAGCCACTGCCTTACAATTTAACTGGAAACTTGCAACAACCCCTTTCACACTGGCCTCCATACTAACCTGCTTCTATCTCTGCCACCCCAAGGATTACCAAAGAAAATATTCTGAAACATAAATTGGACCTCCACAGTCCCTGCCAACCTCTTTAGGCTTCATTCCCCAGCACTTGCCATACCTTACTCTAGCCTTTACACCAGCCCAACTCAAGGGCTTATAGTTCCACCCATACACCAGGCTTCCTCCACTTTCCACTTCTACTTATGCTAGTCCTTTTGCTTGGAATGCTCTATTCCAACACATTATTCTGCCTTCCCTTGCCTAGTGAATGCCCTTCAACATTCAAATCAGACTTCTCAAAGTCTTTCCTGTTCCTCTGACTGGGTTCAGTCTCCTTCATGCTCTCATAGCACCCCACATTTATTTGTAACATAATATTTATCCAGTATGCTGTACCTGGGTCTCCAAGTCTGTGTACTAAACCACATGCTCCTTGAGGATCAAGCCCTCTGATAGCATGCACAGGGCCTAATACAAAGGAAGTTTTGATAAACCACTGTAAAATTGAACCAATACTGAATTAGCATGGATGATAATCTGGCACCTTCCAGCAACTTCATCATAGACTTAGTTGTACCTCTTCTACAGGACTTTAAGGCATATCACACCTATTGACTCAGCCATTTTTCTAGGTCTTTCAAACACTTTCATCATGGAACCAACTTGATTTCCTGCCCCAGTTTGGAATATTCTCTCCAATTCCTTTAAAGGCTTACTATTTCTGTAATCTCTATAAGATTATAGGATGTGCTGGGAAAATCTTAAGTGGGTAAATTTACTGATCATTGGAGTGTCAGATATTGAAGTAAGTTCTTTAAAGCTACTGTAATTCCTCCCAACAATTCAATGAGGTAGGGATTATATCTTCATTTTACAGATGATGAAACTAAGTCAAGGAAATATAAAGTAGCCAGCTCAAGATCACATAGGTGGTAAAGATGTAATTCAATCATTGGTCTTTTCAACTTTCAGGAACATCCTCTTTCTACTACAGCCCATTATCTCCAGGCTGGGCCAGGTTCTGGAAAGCCTTGAAACCCAGAAGGTATAATAAGCAGCAGGAAGTCTCGAATGTTCTTGTGCAGGAGGGGATGATGAAAAGAGGCCTTTGGGGAGGTAACATTGAAAAGTTGTGTATAATAGAATGGAATGTAAGGGAGGCTTGCTGGGCTCCGACAAGGAAAATGTAAAATGGATATTGTGTATCTCTTACCACATTCATTGGTGACTGCTGGCATTGTGTTGTGGTCCTATGGGGAAGGAGAGGGCCTCAAGAGGTGAGCTATTTTGAGTTAAAAGGCTAAAAGGGGGATAAAGGAGTGCAATTTCTGTCTTGTGGGTTGTATGAGTGGACAACTCCATGTGTCTGCCTCCTGGAAATAGCCTAGGATTTCTGCCCTTTATGAGATGTAGAAGTCCAGGAAAAGGCCAGAATTGACTGGACAGTTGAATGAAGGTTACCTTCGGGAAGCAGCTTTCGATGGGGGCACTAGAAGATGAGATGGTGCCCTCTCCATCCCTCCTTCAGTAACATCCTCACTGGTCTCTCTGACTTCATCTCACTTCCTCCTAATCCACTCCTAAGGGATGTTTTTTTTTTTTTTTTTTTTTCCAGATTTTGTAAACTTTAATAGCTTTAAACAGAGTAACAGGATACAAATGGGTTCTTTATTCCCCGGATGGTGAGCGTGCACCTCTCTTCTCATGTAAAAGCAAGTTAGATCATGCCATTTTCTGCTTAAACCCTATCATTTTAATGGTTCTCTATCATTCATGGGATACAGTTAAGTCTTTTGACTAACATCAAAATTACATATCCTCCACTATCTGAGGTTTAAAGATAAACATCACACCTAAAACTAATCAACTTTGATCATGTCTTCTCGAACTAGACATGCCCTCTTGGAGATTATTCATGATTCCCCAGGTGAAAGTCACAGCTGTAGTTATACCAAATTGCTTGTCCCCTATATGCACATGGGTGCTCCCCTCTGACTTTATTCATGCTGTTGCCTTGGCTTGGACAACTCTTCCTACTGTTCTCCACCTGACTGGCTACTTTTCATCCTTAAGTTCAGGAATCACCCCTGACAAGATTTACCTGCTTCCTGAACACCCTGCTTCCCCAGGACAGATTCCCTAACTAGCATCTTGTGCTCATCTCTGGTGCCCTTCTGATCTACTCAGTTTAGTGGAGGGCAAGTGCCATTTCAGTCAACTTGATATGAACAGGGTCCTGATAGAAAGGGAAAGGCCTGTGCACCTGAGGCAGGGAACACAACATGAACAAGCAGAATTGGGGATCTGTACTCAGGACAGGTCAGGTCTAAGAAGATTCGGTTTGGGAATCAACAGCATCCAGAAAGTTTGGGGGTGACCATACTTCTAGAGGCCTTCATAGTTGAAATAATTCCATCTAGACAATGTAGAAACTGAGATCCAGACAAGCAATCTCCCCCAAATTATTTGGTCATTGAGAAGGCAGGTTCTTAGTGACAAGTCCTGTGTACTTTTCCACTCCATAGAGGAAAAACTGAAGTTGGGTGCTTGTTTTCCTCCTAATTTTTCGACAGGATCCTCTAATCTTCTGGCACCTCCTGTCTGGATGAGAGGTAAGGTAACCAAGACTCTAGCTTATCCTTAAGCTGATGACAAAGAGAACCCAACCCACCATTCCTGCAAAGGCTCTGAAATCCCTCCCCTCTTTCCTATTGCATTTCTACCAGAAGACACAGTTCCCCATGCCCCAGACAGGAACCTTTCCTCCCTAGATCCTAATACCAACATTCAGATTGAAAGAGCTAGAGGAGGCTATCCAGCCAGTAGATGCCAAACAGAGAGTCACCCCAGACGCACAGTAGCAGAATTTCTAGGACGAAGACATTCTCTGGGGCACCTGGGTGGCTCAGTTGGTTAAGCATCCAACTTCAGCTCAGGTCATGATCCCTCGACTCATGGGTTCGAGCCCCGCATCAGGTTGTGTGCTGACAGCTCAGAACCTAGAGCCTGCTTCAAATTCTGTGTCTCCATTTCTCTCTGCCCCTCCCCTGCTTGCAGTCTGTCTCTGTCTCTCTCAAAAATAAACATTAAAAAAAAAGAAATTCTCATTGGGTCCAAAGTCCTTTTACAATGAGTCTCAGACAGGAAGCAGCCTGCCCTGGGTCACAGAGTCAGGGTGGTAGTAGATTTGGAACTGATGCTCCTGACATTATCCCTTGGGCTCTCTTCAGGACACAATTCCCAATGCTGCATTTTGCACACAACAGGTGCTCAATAAACATCTGTTGGGTCATTGATGTGCAAAAGATTTTCTAACATGGTGAGGGGAAAGAACATGAGTTTTGGAGTTAGGCAGATCCTGCTGTGGAAGACCACTGGCAAATTTCAACCTCCTTCACTGTAAACAGGACTAACAACTATCTCCCAACGCTGTCAGTGAGCATTAAATGAGATATCCTAAGTAAAACCCCTAGCCCAATGCCTGGCACAGAAAAGGCACTTAATAAATTGTAGTCGTTATCAGTGAGAGGTGGTACTGTGATAAGAACACAGACTCTGGAACCAGGCTGGCCCCACAACTTAAGATGTTTGATGCTAGAAGGTTTCTTTGCCTCTGTTTTCTGATCAGTAGGATGAGGACATCAGTGAGGATTAAATGAATCAATATACATAGAACACTAAGAGAAGTGTCTAGCACAAGGAAATAATCATGATGTGTTAGCTCTAATAATTCTATCTTATCCCTTGCACTGGACCTAAACACAGTAATCAAGTTCAGCCTAGAGGAGCATGTCAGATAAAGAGAGAGGGAAGAAAAACAAAACACCAAAATTCCATATTCAAAGACAACACAGGTGTAGCCACTAAGAACAGCCCATGGAAGATATGGAAAGCCTTCCCAACAAACTTGTCAGGCCACTTTGAATTGTTGCCTCTTTCTTTTCTGCTCACTGTACTTCTGGTTATGTTTCTAGTGTGTCAATTGTGTCTCTCATGAAAGCTGGGATTCTGTCCCCTCCCCACCTCAGGTGTAAGGTTGGGGACCAAGGAAGTGCTGAGTTCACAAAAGGGAGAGAAAGAGAAAATGTAAAGAGAAGGCGGCACTCCTGGACCCACCCCACCACCCACCACCACCACCACCACCAGAAAAGAATGCCAAGCAAAGCAATTGCCAAGATAAATCACTTTTATCTATATAGGAAAGGGAGGATCTAAAAAAAATATAAATTACATTAGTAACACAACATAAGAAAAAAACAGGGGAAAAAACAACAGAGAAGTCTGTATGATGCTATTCTAACCTGTTTATAAAAAGGCCCTGCATCAGAAATTCACAATCCTACCCACTTCTAAAAATATATTTAGACATGTACAGAAGCGGTGGGCTTGTTTTTAAATTGTTTGCTTTTCTGTAAAAATATATTAAAGGTGAATAGAAATCCTCTCTCCCTGCCCCCTATCCAACCCCCAGCTCTGTGCTAGGGACTGGATACCAGAGGTTAACTCTCACCATGTTCTACACCTTAGTTACTACCACTCCAACCCCTCCCCAACTCACTTCACTTAGAACCTGAAACATTAAAAAAAAAAAAAAAAAAAAAAGAAAAAGCACACTAGCCTCTTTGGAAAAGCATAACTCTGAGGGTAAACTTGCTTTTCATTTAAAACACAAAACAACATACAGGAGACTCTGAGAGCCCAACTAAACTAAATGGAAACCCAGTCAAATGGAAGTTGGGTTTCAGCTCCACAGAAACTTCTAACAAAGAAACAGAGGGGAAAGAGGCCTGGAACCAGGGGGATTTGCTAGCAATTAGCTGCCTTTGAAATATCAAGGGGCGAGGGTGTTAATGGGCAGAAGGGCTGGGGTCCTGGTCTTTGTTACAGCAGTCAAGGCCTAGTCAGGCAGTTGCCTACACAGGGACACAGACTGTCCCTCCTTCCCTCCCCTCACTACCCTCTGCTGCCTTGAAATCCCCAAGAAGAGCAAAGCTTGGTGGAAATAGAGGGGAGGGGAGTGGGGACCTCACATTCTAGGGGGGGAGGTAGCCAGGCTTTTTGCCTTTGGTGTGACTAGATAGAGGACTGCATGGCCCCTGGGGTCCCCAAAATAAAAAAAAGGAATAGGGTTAAGGGGCCCCTGATTCCAAATGAGGAGAGTAGATGTGGGGCTGTAGAGAAAAGAAAGAAACTGGAGACACAAAGACAACAAGGGCAGCCTCACATACTCCCGTAGCCTGCAATGGTAGCTATTAAATTCCCCAGAAGCACTGGGCAAACTGGGGTGAGGTCAAGGTGGGGAGTAGAGGACAAGGATGCACTCCACTTGGGCAGTACCAAAATGGAGGGAGTGGGGCATTATCCATCCAGTCCAGGTTGCCAGAGAGGCAGGACAGACTGAGGTGGAGGGATACAGGGGAGGAGGAGGGGTTGGGCACTGTCTGGACAATAGAGACATCCACAAAGGGAAGACAGGGAGGGGAGGATCAGATGATCTGCTCCTTTACAGATGGGCATCTCCTCTCCCAGGTTCAGGCTCTCGAATAGCCCATCTGTACTCTGCTTGAGCATTGACCTGATGTCTGGGAGCACAAAGACCCAGAAGCGAAATGTGAGTTCTGAGGTCTTCTTTAGACCAAGACCTTAGGTGGGGAAAGGAGGGAGGCTCCTGATGGAGAACCCAGAGCTGTCCTGTCACATCCTTTCCAGAAGGTCCAGGCTGTGCTCTGTGGTACAGGTGAAGAGAGCAGGCTGTACATAGGGCCAGAGTTATCTGCTTCAGTGGTAGGAACTTTCAGACTGTTGGGAGATCACCTGTTGGGGCCCAGCTATAGCCACATGGATAATGTTCTGCAGGACCTCAAAATCCAGGCAAATCCCTGAAGTTCACCCTGGGACAGGGGACCTCATCTGTAGCCACCCAAAAGTAGCTTCCTCCAATGGGCTACAAAGTCATGGTCAAAGGCTTGGGTGTTGGTCCTCTCCCCACCTTTAGACATGACAGAAATCTCTCTTCTTCCCAAAGATGAATGAAGTCAGCCCACAGCCTTTCCAGTCCACCTCTGGAAATGGCCCCTACTGGGGCAGTAAGGAGACTCCGGGCCCTCTTCTTTATTTTCATGATGCATTTGGCAAGAGGGGAAAGAGGCTAGACCCTTCTCCCAGGAACGAATCTGGAATGGGATATGTCCACTTGGCTGGGGGGCAGAAGGGGAAGAACATATGGGCAAAGGTGGACAGGCTTCTGCAGACAGGGCTGGAGTTGTGGGAAGTGTTGAGCACTGGGAACTCCATAATCAGGGAAATAGCAAGGGGCCCAGGCTCACTTTATGTTTCTCCTCATCCTGCCTCCTAGCTCTAAGTGGGGATGAGAGTATAGGGCAGATAAGGCTGGTAAAAAAGAAACGGGTTGAAGCAGCAGAAGAAGGTTCTGGTCAGCCAGAAACCTCTCCCATTTACCTGCTAGTCAGAGGTATGGAGAAGGAAGGCAGGATGCTCTAGTGGAAGTAGAAAAGGGAGTTAGGGGAGTTGGTGAAGGGGCCCTTTGGGGAGTCCGTGCCTTTGGTCAGTTCCAAGAAAGCAGGACAATGCGCCTCAGCACCTTGTCCGGGGCAGATAGGATCCAGGAGTGCCCCGAGAGTTGACGATGGAGAAGGCAATGGGGGTGAAGGGGTGAGGGGCAGGACACTAGGGGGCTCACAGAAGTAGTTTGCCATTTCTGTGGATTTTCAGGATACGGCCAAGTCTCTGCTTTGCTGTGGCCAGGCCCTTTTTAGGACGCTTTCCTGTGGGGGAAAAGAGAGGTAAGTAAAGGCTATGGCAAGGGCTTCAGCAACAACTCCAGCACCATCTATATTTGTTCTACCCCCCTCCTCTGTTCCTTTGCCCACAGAGTATCCCCATTCTTATACTGGCTCCAGGCACATCTTGGGCAAGAGGCCCTTCTTAACTACTTCCATCATGCCTTGGCGCTTCCTCCTATGACCTCCTGCAGCAGCTATCTACTCCCTGATTAGCCTGTCTGATTCCTTTTCCTCATTGATTTATTTGGTCCCAATCATTTTCCTTCCTAAATTCTGCAGGGATGTGGTAATGCCTCCCTGTCCTCTTATCCTGACCACGGAGACTGGACAAGTGCCTGGTTAGTGATTATAGCTCAGTGTCCTGGAAGGTGGCATTCCCACGGCCTTGTTTCGTTAGCAACCCTCATCTTCATCATCCAATGCCACACTGACTTCACCACCCTTGAGCTGCATACTCTAGGGACTGGGCTTTGAAGGCCAAAGTGAGGAAAAAGAGAGCTTGAGCCATGCCCCCCCATTGCCTCTTCCTCTCTCTCCCCACATCAAATCACTTCCCATGTCCACTGTGACCTCCTCCATATTTGATCAATTTATCTTCTCCCTCTTCATTCCCTCTGCTATAGCCCCAGCTTCTCTTCACTGCAGCCTGAAACCTGTGTATATGTCTCCTCCCTAGACTTCTCACCCACTGCCCACCCTCCACTCTGGTCACCAGAAGGCTCTTTCTAAACCCACATCTGAAATGCCCCTGTTTAACATCAGTTAACGTCCCTTCATTGCCTAAGAGATCAAATACAAGTGCCTTAGGTTGACTGTCAGTATCCCTCCCAGGTATTCTCATCTACCAGGGTACTTAGGGTTTGGAGCTGGTGACCCTAAGATCCTTCTCAGTTCTGCAACCATATGGCAGCCGTACCTTGTCCTGCTTGATTGCTCTGGGAGCCAACTGAAGGGCGCCGCTGGGTCAAGAAGACGCCAGGGGCCATGGGTGTGGTGCTGCGGTTTGCCTGGGCCATACCAAAGGCATTGGGACGAGCAGTATATTCATGGTCAGCAAGACTTCCTGAGAGAGCCTCTTGTTTAGGCTCAGGAGGAGGCAGGGGTGAGGAGGAGGTGAGAAGCTGGGGTGTAGTCGCCAGAGTTGGGGCTGGCGCTGCCACGCTGAGATTGGACTCTTGAGGTTGAGGCTGTTCTACCTCCTTCAACAAAGGCTTCTTCTTGATGTATTTCTTCTTCTGGGCTTTCTGCAGCTCCTGAAATATAAGCCAAGTGGGAGGGGAAAATTCAGGAGTGGAGAAGAGAGAATTGCCCAGAAAGGAAACTAGACACTGGTAGATGTGGTTCTATAAATCTCCCCACCCTAAGTCTAGCCTGGATGTTATGTATACAAAACACACAGACCTTCCATCACCAGAGGTCATCTCTTTGGTACCATCCACCCTTAAGTTATCACTGCCACTAACCAGTACAGTGGTAACAGAAGGGTAAATGAGTTCAGAGACTTGGGTTTTGGTCCTAACATTGCCATTTATGAGGTGGACTATGGATACTTCTAATAAGAATAGCCACATTTATGTCGGCACCTAAGGCCCTTTATACAGTTGACCCTTAGGGTAGTACTAACCTCCCATGCAGGCGAAAATCCACATTTTGACTCCCCAAAAACTTAACTACTAATAGCCTACTGTTGACTGGAAGCCTTACTGATAACATAAACAGTCGATTAACATATATTTTGTATGTTCTACATATTATATACTGTATCTTTTGTTTTTTAATATAATTTATTGTCAAATTGGTTTCCATACAACACGCAGTGCTCATCCCAACAAGCGCCCTCCTCAATGCCCATCACCTACCTTCCCCTCTCCCCTATCCACCCTCAGTTTGTTCTCTGTATGTAAGAGTCTCTTATGGTTTGCCTCCCTCCCTCTCTGTAACTTTTTTTCCCCTTCCCCTCCCCCATGGTCTTCTGTTAAGTTTCTCAAGATCCACATAGGAGTGAAAACATATGCTATCTGTCTTTCTCTGACTTACAATAAAGACAGAGAAAAGAAAATATTAGGAAAATCCTAAGGAAAAGAAAATACATTTACAGTACTACACTAAAAAAAAAAATCTACGTATAAGTGGACCTGTGCAGTTCAAACCTGTGTTGTGCAAGGGCCAACAGTCTGCTTAACTTCATTTAATCCTCAGAGTAGCCCTGAGAAGGAAAATCCCTCAGTTTATAGATGAGAAAACTGAGGTGCAGGGATATTAAGTAGTTTGAGCCCAAAGCCTCACAGGTGAAGAACTGCTAGGTCCAGGATTCAGCCAGGTCTATCTGAATACCCACCCTGTATACTTCTCAAAAAGGAACTCTGAGAGTGAAAGAGGAGTAGCTTTGGAATAAAATAAAATTTTTAAAAAAACAAAGAAAACAAAAACAAAAACAAAACCAAACAAAAACTGGGGTTCAAATATAGGCTTGTGCTCCCTGAGTGGGATGACCTCAACAAGTTACTAACCTTTTTGAATCTCAATTGCCTCATCTGTAAAATGGGCCAAATAAATCTGTTTTTCAGGGTTGTCAGAGAGATTAAATAAAATAATGATGTAAAAACACATAGCACATAGTAGGTACTCAGCAAGTGGTAAACTATTGCTCTATCTTCATATCTTACAAAGGTTTCTCTTATTTTTGCTGGTCTTTTAATAGAGGACTTGGCAATCCTCCAGGCCACTAGGTCTTAAAACCTCAATTCTGGATGGGAGAGATGAATATGAAGTTATGTCACTTCTCCCAACATCTTGGATTTCATCCATCCATTGCTCTACGGAGCTACTATCCACTGTGTAGTGGGTACCTGTAGAGTGGGCATCTGGAGCCCTGAGAACCTGGAAAGGTGGTGCTGAGAGCATGTGAATGACTTCACCTTCTGAAATGCTACACAGCCTCACAGACCAACTCAGTGATTACATTTCTTTGCCTTGGCAGCACAGGCCTACTCCTGCCAGGCTGTGGCTACAATAGGAATTTCTGGGGGATAAAAATAATAATATTAGTAATACAGGCCAGGTACTGTTCTACAATTTAACTCATTTAATACTCAGAAGAAGTATGAGAAGAAAGAATTAAAATCACATTTTGAGAAGAAACTGTGGCACAGAGAGATTAAGTCATTTTCCCAAGGTTATAGGACCAATATGTGACCAAGATGGGATTCAGACCTAAGCCACTGGGCTTCAGAATCACTTTTCTCAGCCATACTGCTATTCCACCCATACCAGAAACTGCATTTCTGCCCCCATTTCTCTCATCTGAATCCAGAGATTATCTATTCACACCTAGATCATATAGCTGAAATTTTTCTACCTTTGCTGCCAATCTCATGTAATTCATCCAGATGAATTACAGAAGACTAGACTGTTTTATGACAGGATCACTTACACTTGCCAATTTCCTTGCTCAGAAGCCTGTTAGCAGGTCTTCACCCAAGTTCAAACTTCCCAGTCTGACATTCATGGTCTTCTACAGTCTGGCCATCCATCCCTATCCAACCCATAATGATTACACTGAGAAGCTAACACGTCTATAGTACTTACTCTGTGACAAGTGCCATGCTCTGAGCTTTTCCATATATTACCTCATCTAATCCTCAAAGTTTATGAGGAAACTGAGGCATAGAGAAATTAAGTAACTTGCTAAAGTGGTAGAGTGAAGATTCAAAGTCAGGCAGGCTAGTTCTACAATCCATTTTTTAATCTGAATTTATCTTACCCTATTCCCCATGAAGCCTCCAATCCAGAAAAGATCTGCTCATTTATTTATTCATCCATCCATTCCTTCATTCATTCACCCAACATTGACTAAACATATGTTTAGTATAGTGGGGATACCAAGTTAAATTAGATATATCCCCACCCTTCAGGCACTTACAGTTTAATAAGGAACACAGAAAAGCACACTTATGACTGTTAAGAGAGAATGCTACAGAAGCACAGAAGACTACTGTAATAAATTGGTGGTAGGTGGTATGAAGGTGTGTTAGGTAAGGCATCCGAAAGGGATAATTCCCAATGGGCAGAGGAACAACCTGTGCAAAGGCAGAGGCATGAGACACTGTGATACACGCTAAGTGAACTTCAAGTATCATGGTACAATAGTATAGCTGGTGTGAAGGGCATGTATGAGGGGCTGGTAGGAGGTTAGGGAGGAGAGGTGACCAGAGAACAAATTAAGAGGGCCTTGTGTGCTTTGCTAAGGATTTCCCTTCTCCTAGAATGCCTTTCTGTTCCTTCCAAAAGCTCAGCCTGCAAAACACCTCCCAAATTTCAAATCCTCTTCTTTCAAGTCATCCCTCATCAACCGAAACAGAAGTGAGCTCCTTAGAAGGCACTAAAAATAGTTTTCACAGCTTTAATTAATGTATCTGTTTATTTAAAGCAGAACACTCCCCTCCCCCACTTTTTTCCAGATTACATCTAACATGGCACTAGGATATATATATAACAGAGGGAAGTTCTGGTCAGAGATGGCCTGCCTGCCCTGCGTGGTCTCTGCTAACTCCCAACAACAGCCTCTGAGACATTTCTAAGCAACTCGAGCGCTCCATATAATAGCATATTTAAAACATAATTCTATTAAATTTTATTGAGATAGGATATGATTATTAAATTCTATAAACATTTAACTATTTTATTGAAATAGCAAGTAACATGAAATTTGAAGTTAGAGGATATGAGTTTGAATCTTGTCTCCTCCATTTACTGGCTGTATTATCCTGGACTAGTCACTTAAAGAGAGCCTCATTTTCTTCACCTGTAAAATGATGAAAATATCACCTATTGAACAGGGCTACTGGGCAGATTACATGAGACGTTGTACATGGAAGCCCCTAACATAAAAGCAGATACCCAACAAATGCTCTAAGCAATAGTCTGTGGCATGAAGAGCCAAGAAGATGTTGATAAGGAGAGAACCAGAAAATTCAACTCCAACTGCTCCCAGGGTTGCTGAGCGCAGTATACACATTAGAGAACTTTGTAAACTGTAACCTGCTAGGAGGTCAATTTAATTCTAGTGAAGTGACCCTTTAGGACAAAAACTAGTGGGTGAAGTTTTCTTGGGCAGTAGGGGCTGAAGATTAAGGCAATAATATTTGGCACAGAGGACAAGGAAAGCCTCTCCCCCAAAATCAAAATCCAATACTGGTTGGGTGGCAGAGAACTTGAGTACACTCAGCTAGTAACCTCCTCGGGGTTCCATCTGATGGCAAATGCTCTCATTCAAGGACAGCCCTGGTCCTTCCCACCTAACAGGTTTTTACACACCTAGAAAGGCAAGTGATATCAACAAGAGCTTTTCTCTAGCCCCCTATTTCCTTTCATCCTAAATCATGTCAACTGTGTGATCTGTGGAAGCAGCTTGTCATCGAGTTGGGCTGTGAAGGATATAGGAGGAGCCTAGGATAATGCCATATATAAAGATCAAAGGCTACCCACCCACTCCCCGATGAAACAGTGGGAACCTATCAGCCTGAAGGTCTCAGTTTTAAGGCTCTAAGTAAACTGGGGTCAGTAGCAAGGCCACTGCCTAGATGTCAGCACCTACCTGCTGGGCTAGTTTTGCAGCTGCTGCAGCCAAGCCTGTCTCAATGGAAGCTACCCGGGTCCCCTCACGCACAGGACGGTCCTGCTTTGGTAGAGTTGGGGTCACACGGGCTGCAGAGGAAACAGGATGAAAACATTTATCTGAATGTCAACCATATTCCCTACCTCTGAGCCTCCCCAAAGGTGGTCTCACTGGTCTCCCTGCTTATAGCTTTTTAGAAAGTTAGATTTTGTCTCCTATCAGGGAAGAAGCTAATTTACAAATGCTCAAAGAACACAATGCACACACTGATTACAGGGTAAAAGTTAACTTCCCTGAATTGGCATTTAAGGTTGTCCATGTTCTGCTCCTGGCCTACTTACCTCCTCAACCTTATTTCTACATCCATATTCTCAGCTTCTCTAAACAGAATGGCTTATTATACCTCTAGAATAAGTACAGATCATCCTCTCTCCCTGTGCCTTCATCCTCACCATCCATACTGCCTAGAGTACCCTCTTCCCTTTGTCCCCCACTTCAAAACCTGCCCATCCTTCAAAGGCAAGCTGAAATCAACTTTCTATACAAAACCTCTAGGACCTCTCTGGCTCACACCAACTTATCCCTCTCCTGAACTTACAATACATACAAGTCACTCAATATATATTATGTACCATCTTGTCTCATTCCCTAACATTGATGTGCTGCTGTGTGTGTTATGTGGTCAACCAAACAGGCTATGAATTCCTGAAGAAGACTGTCTTCTTGTATAACCCTTTTATAGTGCCATAAGAATCTTGAATCAAAAAATAGTTACTTATCCCACATTTTACATAGGAAGTATACTTCAGGATAACCAAATGGCCCCAGATGATGAAGGCGAACTCTTCTTTATAGAAGAATGCCAGCTAATAAATGGAATGACAGAATTAGAAAATCACAGGTTTGCAAGGCCTAATAAAACAATTGATTCTAGGGCACTGGATATTCACACAGTACCAAAGTATTACCTCACATACTACTTGTAGTCTCAAGAAGGAAAAAAACTAGCTTTATGACAGTAAGATCCTATCACCCCTTAACGAAGCATATTTTTCTATTAAAAAAAATCTTTTTTAATGTTTATTTATTTTGAGGGAGAGAGAGAGACAGAATATGACCAGGGGAGGGTCAGAGAGAGAGGGAGACAGAATCCGAAGAGGGCTCCAGGCTCCAACCTTTCAGCACAGAGCCTGATGCAGGGCTCGAACCCACAAACCTCAAGATCATGACCTGAGCTGAAGACGGACGCTTAACTGACTGAGCCACCCAGGCGCCCCTCCCCTTAGGTAAGTATTAACCTGATTGTTACTAATAGTGAGACAGCGGACTTCATGTGCTTCCTGATACAGTGCAATATGAAATTCACAGCATCACCTGGGAAGTAGTTTTGCCAAAGACCGAAAATCAAGTAAGTGGTTCATATTACTTCCAGTTTTTAGGAAATGAAGAGATAAGACAGCAAGTTAAATGACAACATGAGAAAACAATCAGACATTCTACAAGATAATTGGCCTGTTTCATTAAAAAGACAATGTCACAAGGAAACAAACAAAATCTAGAAGGTGGGATGTGTTACAATTACACTAGCTTTTACAATAATCAACAGCATAAAACAAAAAAGGGGGAATGCTCTAGGTTAAGAAAGACTCAAAAGGCATGACAGCCAAATACTTTGTGAACTCTGTTAGATCCTGATTTAAACAAATCCACTGTAAAAATACCTTTTTTGGTTAGACAATTGAGGAAAATTGATTATGGACTTAGTATTAGATCATGGATAGGAATTATCACATTATTAATTTTGTTATGTATAATAGGATTATGGTTATATGAGAAAATGTATTTTTTTAGAGATGCTTATTAAAGTACATTGGAAGTGAGGAATGACACAATATTTAGGATCTGCTTTAAAGCACTGACAATTTTGATAAAAAGAAAATAGATGAATCAAACATAGCAAAATCTTGGTAACTGTTGATTCTTAGTGGTGGGTGTATGGGAATTTATTGTACTATTCTATTTTTAATTAAAGAAAAAAGTCAGTGCCAAAGGAAAAAAAAGAGGTGGTGGTGGTTATTGACCTAGATTTAAAGATTCCTTGGTTAGCTATTATTATTATTATAAAAAAAGACTTTCCGTATAAGCAGTATGCAGATTACAGAATAAGCAATTCAAAAGGCTGAAGTCCTCTCTTTATAAAGATGATATTTGTTTAAAAATGATGTGAAGCAAATGTAGCAAAAACGTTAATGTACAATTTTGGTTATAGATTCTTGGGTATATTTTATATTGTTCTCTATAGTTTTGTTATGTGTGGTGGTTTTAAAACAAGGCCTCAAATTCTTTGACATTGTTCCTATTGATAGGTGGGGTCTTATGTTCCCTCCCATTGAATTTCAGCAGGCTCATTTGTAGCCTATAGAATGTGGTGAAGGTAACACTGCCTGACTTCCCAGGCTAGGTCAGAAAAGGCAATTTCAGTTTCTGCATTGCTTGCTAGAACACACACTTTGAGCCCTGAGCAGGCATGGAAGAAGTTCGATTGCCTTGAGGCCACCAGGCAATGAGGAAGCTAGTCACATGGAGAGGCCACATGTTGGCACTATGCTTGGCAGTTCTAGTCCTTGAGTCTTCCCAGCCTAGGCACCAGATATGTAAGTTAGTGACACCTTAGATGATTCAAACTCTTGGCCATCAAGAAACCCCCTCAGCTTTCTAATTTTCCCAGATAAGGCCCCATACTATATGGAGTAGAGACAAGCTACCCCTACTGTACCCTTTCCAAATGCCTGACCTGTATAATACATGAGAAAGTTCTTGTTTTAAGCTGGAAAAAAAACCCCCTCCTTCAGTGAACCTGGATTTTGAGGAAAAAATACTATGAAAGACATTTTGTGGGGCACAGTGGAGAAAATTTAATGATGGACTGGGTATTAGATGATCTTAAGGAATTATTAACTGTTAAGTACAACAAAGGTAGTATGGTTACATAGGAGGGTGTCCTTAGGCGATATTGAAGTATTAAGGGGTAAAATATCATGTTATGGCTGCAACTACTTTGAAGTGGCTCAGCAAAAGCTAGAAGATAAATGAATAAAGCAAATACAGCAAAATATATTGAGAATATAGGTGTTTGTGTACTATCTTTCTACATTTATGTATGTTTGAAATTTGTCATCATAAAAAATTTTAAATGACTGAGACTAAGATTATAACAACCCAATGAAATGTTTAGTCCTTGAAAACATCCTGATTTGAATACACAAATTATAAGATACTTTTGGTACAATGGGGGGGGTATTTGAATAAGGATTTGGTATTAAATGACATTAGAAAATAAATGTTACTTGACTTAGGTGTCATAAAATGGTACCATGGTTATAGAAGAAAATGTCATTTTCATAGCAAAGCATACTGAACTATTTGGTATGTCATGATGGATGGCAATAGCAAGAATGACAAAGTTAAGGACTTCCAAAAACACACTCCTGAATTAAGACAATGAAAAAACTGGTAAAAATTGTCAGAAAAAAACTTTTGCAGAACTCTGGATAATTAGCTAAAGGCTTACAGTAACCCTCTAGTGAATTCTAGTAGGGAAGTGAAGACTGTGAAACGGGTGAGAAGGACACTTTTTATTGTATATCCACATGTACTTTTTGCCCTCCTGGAATTTATACAATTATTATTATCTTTTAATGTTTATTTATTTTTGAGAGAGCACACAAGTGGGGAAGGGGCAGAGAGTGGGGGAGACAGATGATCTGAAGCAGGCTCTGTGCTGATAGCAGAGAGCCCGATGCAGGGCTTGAACTCATGAACCGTTGAGATCATGACCTGAGTCGAAGTCAGACACTTAACTGACTGAGCCACCCAGATGCCTGCCCTTTTGGACATCATTGGGGATCCATCGTCGGTAAATAATCAGAGACACCAACACATATAAAAATGTTCACCTCAAATATTACTAATTGTGAAAATGTGGCAATAGGCTAAATGCCTCACGTTAAAGAGAAGTTAGGTAAACAAGGTATATCCACAGAATAGAATATTTTGTAGCCATTAAAATACTTATAAACAATGGCGTAAGGACATGCTTATGAAATAATATTGATTTAAAAGGCCAGGTATATTTACTGGTTTTCAACTTTTATAGTCAACCGCTAGTTACTATAGAGTATTTATCACAAGAAAATGTAAATGCTAACAACCTTGACAATGTAAACAAAAATGTGCAGTTCATGAGAAGTGGGAAGCAGGAAGGAGTACTAATGTCTGTATCTTAGAAAGTGGATAATCAAGACAGACTGACAGAAGCTGAGAGACAGAGAAATAGAGACTAAGTTGGTACATCAAGAATGGTGGTATAAATAAACCCTATTATCTTGAATTTTGGAGGTAACAACCAGAAAAAAAAAAACTATGAGGTTGCCTCTCAGGCACAGGATTGGAAGTGGGGAAAGCAGGGGCAAAGACCACTGAATTTCATCCTAAACTCCTCTGTACTATTTGATTTGCTACCTAATATACACATTAATTTGATTAAAAGACAAAAAAAAGCTTAAAGCAGGATATAGGCCTGTCTCTACACAGTGTAATTTTAACCATAAAAAGAAATACATAGGAAAAACAGACTTGAAGGAAACGTGTCAAAACATTAACACAGTGGTTGCTTCCGGGTAACTGGATCATGGGTGGTTTCTTCTTTACACTTTCCTCTATTTTCCATATTTTCCCACTTTTCTATTTTGCTAATCAGCCAGAAACTATATGAAAAAATACAATCAGAAAATAGGACTTAAAAAAGAAAAAAGTAACATTTGCTGACTGGCTAAGAGAACACTTCCTAGGATTACTCTGCCACCCTTGTCCCCCAACCCCAAGCCAACAGCAGAAAGGCCAAATAAGGATGGGTGGGGCCAGCAGGATCTTTATTTCCTGGGGAACCATGGGTAACTGAGATGCCAGCACCCTCTGTGATAGACTGCTGCAGTAATGGCTTTCAATTTGCTCTCATCTCCCTGTAGCATAGGATTCTGCAGTTGTCTCTCTCTCTCTCCTCTCTCTCTTGAGATGTAATGTATTTCTCCAACCCTGGAATTGAGGCTTGACTATGTAACTTGCTTTGGCCAGTGGGACAATTGAAAACATGACACAGGCTGAGGCTTGAAAAGTGCTGGTAAGCTGGGGCTTTCCTTCTCTTACTACTGGACATGCTTCTGCTATCCTGTGAAAAAGCTCAGGCTGGCTTCCTGGTAGACCAGGAGAGACCACATGGGGAGGCCCTAGCCACCCCAAATTAGGTCAAGACCCCTGAGGAAGATCTTTTTAGACCATCCAGCCCCAGCCAAGCCAGTCCAGACTAGGACAATAGCTTAGCCAACCTACAGAATCATGAGAAATGATCAGCCGTTACTGTTCTGAGCCGCTAAGTTTTGGATAGTTTAATAAGCAGCAAAAGCTAACTGACACAGACTCCACTGTGAAAACCACCGAACCAATGAGATGAATAAAATTACCCTCTAAATTCCATGTTCAACTCAATGACCATTCTTTTTTCCTTCCTCAGAGCTGGCCTCTCAGCCAGTATAGGTGACAGTCTAAGGAGTCTTGGGCCTTGTGGAGTTAGGCAGTCAGCAGAATTTCCTTCATTTGACAAAATTATTTATTACCAAAGGTCTGGGATGACAGTAGCAGAATGTTCTCAGAAGTCTGAGACTGCTTGTTGGAATATGCTCAAGATCTTTTTTTGAAAGTTTATTTATTTATAATGAAAGAGAGAGTGTGCACAAGAGTATGAGTGGGGGAGGGGCAGAGAGAGGGAGAGAGAGAGAGAATCCCAAGCAGGCTCTGCACTGTCAGCACAGAACCCTATGTGGGTCTGGAACTCACAAACCGTGAGATTGTGACCTAAGCCAAAGTCAAAGTTGAATGCTTAACCAACTGAGCCACCCAGGTGTCCCTCAAGGTATTCTTTTCACTTCAAGCCATATAATATCAGAAGCAACATGGTTCGTTACCTCTGGCTATGCTGAGCTGAGTGCATGAAATGTGTCTTACTGATCATTTTTACTCCAGCCCCTAACACGGTACCTGGCACACAGATGGTAATCAACAAATGTTTACTGAATAAACAAATGAATGACTGAATCATGTCTCCTTATGTTAAATATCCCAACTACCCCCAGCCTATTTTCCCCAAACCATACCTACAGAGTTTAAGGACAGAATACTGGGTCACCTTTAGGACTCCATGGAGCATCATCTGAATTTTTCTTTTTCTTGGGTCGAGATTTCAAAGCAGGGTCATCATCGTCAGACTCCAGGGAAGGATAAACTGTAGTGAAAGGGAAAAGCAGGGTAAACTGAGATTTCGTTCAGAAGCATGAAGACAGATGGATACCTATATTTCAGCTCCTCCCACTCCTACCAGTAGACTCTTTACTTAATTCATATACAAAGGCAGGAACCCCTGAATGTGCCACATATTTTTCATGTCTTTCTACCTTTGTACTTTTGCTGCAAATGTCCTTCTCCAAGTATCACCTAATTCTGATTCATTCTCAACATCCATTTAGTGAGCAACCTTATGAGTTACTTTACTGACCCTGCAAAATTCAGCTCCAGATTCACTACCTAAAGAAGCCTTCCTTGTTCTCCCAGTCTGACTGAAATGCCTCCTCAACTCTCCAGAGCATCCTGGGTATACCTCTACTGGAGTTACTTGTTATACAGCATTTAAGAGTTGATAAGTAAATAGGTCACCCCTGATTTACCCTGAGGACAGGGATATGTATTATTTGATTTCAAATTAAGGGAGCCTAACAATGCAGAGTGGGCAATCAATAAGTGTTGGCTGAAATGGAAAAAGAAATGCTATGCACATTATTTACAGAAAGGGAACAAAAAGACCATCTGGGCTGAGTGACAACTGAACTGGCAACAAGATTACTGGAAATGAATTATCTGAATGACAAAACACACATATACAAGTATCTCATCCTATACACATACATACAAACATCCAGTTTTATCATACTCTCCTCATAAACCACATGTAACACCTATAGGATTTAATGGGAAAATGGTCTAGATAGATCCTACTGAAGTCAACTCTGTTACTACTGCTGCTAAACCTAAAAGAGAAGCAAAGTGAGAGTGAAACTTCTTCCTAATGATCCTACTCCCACATCTTCTAATGACCAGCTTCAAATTTCTGTAGAATTCTACTTCATCAGAGGAATACAGTCTTGTACTTCCTTCTAGTGGGACCTCTTTTTTTTTTTGTAACTACATGAGATCATGGATGTTAACTAAGTATACTGTGGTAATTATTTCACAATATATGTAAGCCAAGTCTGTATACTGTATATGGTATACTTTAAATTTATACAATTCTGTACACCAATTATTTCTTAATAAAACTTAAAAAAAAGAAAAAAAGGATTTTTTAAAAAATTGTGTGAAAGAGAAAATTAAATTCATTTAAGACTTAATGACAAAAATATATTTTCTAGTTCCTAAAAAAGGAAAGTTGATATAATACACACATTAATAAAATGAAAAGACATGATCATCTCAGTTGAAAAGAATGTGACAAAACCCAACACCCATCCAAGATAAAAAACACTCAGATAAAAGGGCACTTCCTCAATACAGTAACAGACATTTATGAAAACCCACAACTAACATCATACTCAAAAGTGAAAGGCTAAAACTTTTCCCTGAAGATCAAGAATGAGACAAGTATGCCCACTTTCACCACTATTATTCAACATTGTACTGGAAGTTCTATCCAGAACAAATAAGAAAAAGAAATAAAAGGCATCAAATTAGAAAGGAAGAAATAAAACTCTATTTGCAGATGACTTTATGCTATGTACAGAAAAATCCTAAAGAATCTTCAAAAATCTATTAGAGCTAATAACAGAAATCAGTAAAGTTTAAGGATCATGAGAGCTAATAACAGAAATCAGTAAAGTTTAAGGATTATGAGATCAATGTAAAAATCAGTTGTGTTTCTAGAAGAACAATATGTAAAGAAAATTAAGAGAACAATTCCATGTACAATAGCATCAAAAAGAATAAAGCAAATAATAAATTTTAATCAAGGAGGTATGAGACTTATATACTGAAAACTACAAAACATTACTGAAAGAAATTAAAGAAGACCTAAATAAATGGAAAACCAGCCTATGTTCATAGATTGAAGTTCTTAATATTGTTAAGAGGCAATAATATCCAAAGCATTCTACAAATTCAATGAAATGCCTATCAAAATACTGATGGCATTTTTTTGCAGAAATGGAAAAGTTGATCCTAAAATTCCAATGGAATTGCAAGGTACCTGGAATTGCCAAAACAATCTTGAAAAAGAATAGAATGATGGAATAAAATTGAGAGTCCAGAAAGAAACCCCAACATCTATAGTCAATTGAATTTCTGACAAGGGTTCCAAGGACATTCTATGGGGACAAGACAGTCTCTTTAAAAGTGAGCGTTATACAAAGAAACATAGTAAAAAACTCATTGATAAATTAAAATCAAATATTAAAAATTATTCAAATAATCCAAATGAGGGGAGGAAATGAGAAAGAGAAACAAAAAGAGAAAACAAATATAAATGACACAATAAAATGGTAAGCCTTCATCTGAACATATCATTAGTTACATTAAACATAAATGGTCTAAAAATAGATAATCAATAAGGATTTTTTAAAACACCATATAACTCAAGTAAATGGTTACAAAAAAACTCACTTTAAATGAAATCATATAGGTAAGAAATAAAAGGACAGAACAATAACTTAAATTTCCCCTGAAAAATACCTACCATTGCGTGCATTTTTAATTTGTTGAAATGCCATTGTTTCTTAGTTTATTCAGTACTACATCTGAAATCTGTATGTTTCTGTGTGTAAATCTAACTCGTTATTTCTGACTGTGCTAACATTTACCACCCATGACTTCTCCTTTCCCCAAGGGATGGCATCAAGGCCCCCTATAGGAATATTAGCATACCTGTCTCCTGATGGATTTGTGGGAGACATTCTCTGGGCTACATGTTCCACAGTAAGATTTCATGATTAATATTCTTGCCACCAGACTGCACCAGTATGGTCCTGCCACATCCCTGTAAGCACTGAAGTCAGAATTCTAAATTACACTAAGTGATTATGTGGTTGTATCCATTTGCATTTTTCTGCAAATAAGTGAGGTGTACAGCGGTTTCCTGACCTCCAATGAATCAGTTCAATCTTAGAAGCTTATTTTCCTTTCTTTTTTTCAAACAGTGAATACAAGTTTCCTCTTGGTTCAGTTTAGAGAAATGAGGCTTCATCTTATTCTAAATTATTTCAGTGAATAGCAGTGAGAACAGATTCAAGTTTTTTTTCTCTTAATTCTGTATGGATGTGAATCAAATATCACTTGGGAACCAAAGATAAAGGATACAGGCTGAGTTCTGGGTCATGGTAAAAATAAATGAATCAATGAATAAATGAATGAATACATAAATAAAAAGGAAGAAGGGAAGAAAATGATATATCATACCATTAATTAAAGAAAGCTGGATCAACTATATTATCAGACAAAGTAACTTCAGACCAAGAAAAATTACCTGGAACATAAAGGGAACTAACATAATGACAAGAGGTTGAACTCAATAAGAAGGCATAACAATCTTAAATGTGGATGCACCTAATAGCAGAGCTTCCAAGTACATGAAGTAGAAACTTATGGAACTAAAAAGGGATATAGACAAATCCTTAATTTTAATTGGGAGACTTCAACACTTCTCTCTCAGTAATTGATACAAGTACACAGAAAATCAGCAAAGATATAGAACATCATCATCAATCAGCTTGATCTAATTGAAACTTTTAGAACACTCAACCCAACAATAGTTGAATATACATTCTTATCAAGTTCACAGTGCAAAATTATCAACATAGACTAAATCCTGAGTAATAAAAAAAATCATAGTAAATATTAAATAAAACCAAAAGTAGGTCTTTTGAAAAGATCCATTAACTGATAAAATGCTAGCAAGAATGACACAGGAAAAAGGACAAGACACAAATTACTAATATCAAGAATAAAAAGGGAGATACTAAAGACATCACAGACATTAAAAGGATATTAGGAGAATACTACAAACAATTCTGTTTGTAGTATTAATACTATTACTACTAGTAATAATACCTACTAAGGAAAATAAAACCATAGTTAAAACTTGAAAAAGAAGTCTCTAGGCACAGATGGTTTCATTTACAAATTCAACTAAACACCTGAAAAAAGAAAAAAAAAAAACACTAATTCTACACAACCAGTTCCACAAAATAGAAGAGAAGGGAGTATTTCCCAGCTCATTGTTTGAGGCCAGCATTGCCCTTATACCAAAACTGAAGTCAGAGAGTAAAAGAAAATTACAGACCAGTATCAATCATAAACATAGACACAAAAATCCTCAGTGAAATTCTAGTAATTGAATCCGGTAATATATAAAAATATTAATATACCATGATCAAGTAAGGTCTATACTGTAATTTTAAGTCTGGTTCAATATTTGAAAATCAATCAATGTAACCTACCATATTAATAGACAAAAGAAGAAAAACCACATGATCATATCCATTGACAGAACAAAAACACTGGGCAAAATTCGATACCCACTCGTAAACAAACTCAGCAAAAGAGGAATAGAAATGAACTTCCTTAACCTGACAACCTATGGCTAATATTATAATAGTGAAAAGACTGAGTGTTTTCCCCCTTACATTGGAAACAAGGTAAGGTTGTTCACTCACCATACAGTGCTTCAAGTTCTAGCCAAAACAAAAAGGCAAGAAGAAATAAAAGACTTACAGATTAGAACGAAATGAATAAGACTGTCTATATTTGCACATGACATAATCATCTATACAAAAAATCCCAAGAATATATTTTTGAAACTCCTAGAATAAATTAATATACCAATATTGCAGGATACAAGGTCAATACACCAAAATCATATTTATGCATACTGCATTTAACAATTGGAAACCAAAAGTTAAAAAAGGTACCATTCATAATATCTCCAAAAATACAGAACTTTGGGATAAATCTAACAAAACATGTACAGGGTCTGTATGTAAAATTTATAAAACACTGATGAAAGATATTTTAAAAAGATTAAATACAGAGGAACATACCATATACATAGATTAGAAGATTCAATATATCTAAGATGCCAATTGTCTTACAGTCATTGTAGAAATAGTTTGGTGATTTCTCAAAGACTTAAACATAGAATTATCATATGACCTAGCAATTCTACTCCTAGGTATATGCTCAGGACAAATGAAAACATAACATATCCACACAGAAACATAGACGCAAATGTCTATAGCAGCATTATTCATAATAGCCAAAAGATGGAAATAACCCAAATGCCCATTAGCAGATGAACAGATAAACAAATTGTGGCATATCCATACAATGAAATACTGTTCATCCATAAAAAGGAACAAAATACTGATATATTCTACAACTTAGATGAACCTTGAAAACATTATGCTAAACAAAATAAGCCAGACACAAAAGGTCAAATATTACATTATTACTTTATATGAAATATCTATAATGGGCAAGAAAGAAATCAGACAGAAAGCAGATTAGTGATTAACAGGAGATGAGTGTTACCAGCAGGGTAACAATCACTTAATGGATGTGGGGAGTTTTTCTGAGGTGATGAAAATGTTTTGGAAACAGAGAGAGGCACCGGTTTCATAACACTGTAAATGCACTAAATGCCACTGAATTGTACAATTTAAAATGGTTAAATTACATGTTTTGTGAATTTTACCTCAATGAAAAATAAAGATGCTAATTTTCACCAAACTGATCTATACATTTAAATACAATTCCAATCAAAATTCCAGAAGAAATGTTTGTGGCTTCAGATAAACTAATTCTAAAATTTACATGGAAAGGCAAAATTGAACTCATAGTACTTGATCTTAAGAATTGCTATAGGGCTATAGTAATCAAAACAATGAAGTACTGGCAAAGGCACAGATACATAGATCAGTGCAAAAGAATGAAACAATTCAGAAACAGACCCACACAAATTTGGCCATTTGACGTTTTACAAAGGTGTAAATGCAAGTCAATGGTGAAAAAAGTCTATTAAACAAATGGTGGTGTTGTGACAACTGGACATCCATATGCCAAAAAAGGGGCGAGAACCTCAACCTAAACATGCCTTATGTAAAACTTCAGTCAGAATAGATCATGGATAGAAATGTAAAACCATAACATTTTTAGATGAAAAGAGACAACTGTTATGACCTGAGTTTACATAAAGAATTGCTAAAGGAGACATCAAAAGCATAATCATTAAAAGATAAAATTGAAGGGCGCCTGGGTGGTTCAGTTGGTTGAGTGTCCGACTCTTGATTTCAGCTTAGGTCATGATCCCAGGGTTGTGGGATCGAGTCCCATGTCAGGCTTAAGATTCTCTCTCTCTCTCTCTCTCTCTCTCTCTCTCTCTCTCTCTCTCTCTCCCTCCCTCCCTCCCTCCCTCCCTCCCTCCCTCCCTCCCTCTGCCCCTCTCCTTCGCTTGTAGTCTCTAAAAAATAAATAAATAAAATTGAGACACTGGACTTTTCTAGAAAATGTAAGTGCTTACTTTAAGAAAGAAAGTGTTAAGAATGAAAGACAAGCTATAGACTAGGGGAAAATATATCTGATAAGAGACTTGAACTCAGACTATAAAGAAATTTCAAAGCTCAACACTTAAGAAATAAAAAGCACAACTAAAAAAAGGAGCAAAAGTTAGAAGATGGAGGAGTAGGAGGATCCTGATCTTGCTTGTCCTACAGACGTACCAAGGTAACAGCCACATCAGTGCAACTGACACTGAAAATGACCAAAGGCTGGTAGAACAGACATTACACAGTTAATTGTAAACAGGAGGCCACATCAAAAGGGTAGGAGGGATGGAGATGAGACTAATCACAAACAGAAGGGACACTACAAGCACAAAGAAGTGAGAAGATCAGACCCCACCCGAGGCACAGAGGACCCACACTGGAAAGACGAGTTTCTGTAACATTTGGCTTTGAAAACAAGTGGGGCTTCACTTTGAGAGTTTTTACACTCAGCAGGGCTTACCTCCAGGTACTTTAAAAACCAGTGGGCTTAGATCCTGGGAAGAGCTATATTATATTCTGGAGAATTGGAGGGCAATAGGGAACTGGGACCCAGCCCTTCAAGGGCCAGTAAAACAAATAACCTGGCCAAGATACAGCACGGAAGCAGCAGTTTGAAAAGCACCTGGGGTATACTGAAGAAGATTTATTTACTAATCTCAGAACTTGCACTAGAGGAGCAGGAATTTTTAGGAGACGTCTCCAAGAACAAAACTGTTGGTAGGCACCATTTCTCTTTCCCTGTCCCCAGTGTGGATAGCAGGTCACTTGTGGGAACCAGTGTAAACACTGTCTACCTATCTTGCTAGCACCATGTGCCCTTCCCCCATGCTCTCCTGCCAGTCGGTCCATCCAACCTACCCCACTGAAGAGACAGGTCTCCCTCCAAAGCTACTCCTGTACCAATATGCTCTGCAAGGAACCCCAGCAGAGAAAAGCACCAGTCCAAAGTGACTACTGTCTGGGAGAGAAGGGAAGATAACCATACACATCAGTATGCCCTCAGTCCCAGTGCCTGAACCTTAGAACTGGCAGCACAGAGATAGTGCCCTGCCCATCAGTCCTAGACTGGGGGTAGGCATCTTGTCCAACTCTCAGCTCCACGGATCAATGAAAGCCTCTGGGAGTACAATATAGAGACTGCCCTGTGGGTCAATGTGACTACAGCCCCAGGAGATGAGCTGAGGGCAGGCAAGTGTGTAACTACTGACACCACCCAACTTATAAGCCCATGGCAAACCCAGACAGGCCCTTTAACAGCACAGGGACCAAATCCTGCCCTGTGTGCCCAAAGTAGGCAGAGTAGGTCATTGCAACCAAGTGGACTGAAGGTATACGTGGCTCAGTTACAATAGTAGAGGCACACCCACCCACAAAAGAGACACCTCTAACTTGTCTGGTTCTGGTGAACAGGGGACATTGTGCTAAAGGGCACCACAGGACCACTTCTTCATAAGGTCACTACTTTCAAGATCAGGAATTGTAGCCTAATTTCCTAATAGATAGAAACAAAGACAGAGTCAGACAAAATGAGGAGACAGAGGAATATGTATGAAATCAAAGAACAGGACAAAACCACAACAAAACAGCTAAATTAAATGAAGATAAGTAATATGCCTGTTAAGAGAATTCAAAGTAATGGTCATAAAAATACTCACTGGACTTGAGAAAAGAATGAAGGATCTCAGTGAGACCTTTAACAAAGAGCCAGAAAATATAAAAAAGACCCAGTCAGACGCCAATGACTCAATAACTGAAATAAAAATATACTAGAAGGAATCAATAGCAGATTAGAGGAGGAAGAATAATGGATCAGCAATCTGGAAGACGGTAATGGAAAGCAACCAAGCTGGGCAGCAAAAAGAAAAAAAATGAGAATAGGTTAAGGAACTCAATAACATTATGAAGTATAATAACATTCACATTATAGGGATCACAGAATCAGAAGAAAAGAGAGAGAGAAGGGAGCAGAAAATTTACTTGAAGAAATAATAGCTGAAAACTTTCCTAATCTGAGGTAGGAAACAGATATCCTGATCCTGGAAGCACAGAGAGTACCCAACAAAATTATCCCAAGAAGGACCACAGCAAAACACATGATAATTAAAATGGCAAAAAGCAGTGATAAAGAGAGAATTTTAAAAGTAGCAAGAGAAAATGAAACCGTTACATACAAGAGAAACCCCGTAAGGTTATCAGCTAATTTCTCTGAAGAAACTTGTCAGGCCAGAAGGGAGTGGCATCATATATTCAAAGTGCTGAAAGGAAAAAACCTGCAACCAAGAATATGCAAACCCACCAAGGACATCATTCAGAACAGAAAGACAGATAAAGAATTTCCCAGGCAAAAAAAAGTTAAAGGAGTTCATCACCAATAAACCAGCCCTGCAAGAAATGTTAAAGGGAATTCTTTGAGTGGAAAGAGAAGGCCTTAATCACAAGTAAGAAAATAATGGGAAAAAATTTCACAGGTAAATGCAAACACATAATAAAAGTAGTACATAAATCATTTATCAAATCAATATGAAGGTTAAAGCACAAAGACAGTAAAATCAATTATATCTATAAAAATCAGTCAAGGGATTCACAAAATAAAAGGATGTAAAGTATGATGTTATATAGAACATGGGGAGTGGTAAAAATTTAATGTTTTAAGTGGGTACCAACTTAAGCGACCATCAACTTAATATAGACTGCTATAGGCATAAGATGTTATTATGAACCTAATGGTAACCACAAATCAAAAACTTGTAATACATACACAAAAAATAAGAGAAAGGAATCTGAGCATATCACGCAAAAATGCAATTAAACTACAAGGGAAGAGAGCAAAAGAACTACAGAAATAACTGAAAAACAAATAACAATGGCAATAAGTACATACCTTCCAATAATTACTTTAAATGTAAATGGACTAAACGATCCAATCAAAAGGCACAGGGTGGTTGAATGGATAAAAGAGCAAGACCCATCTATAAGAGGCTCACTTCAGACCTAAGATATATGCAGACTGAAAGTGAAAGGATGGAAAAACATTTACCATGCAAATGGAAGCAAAAAGAAAGCTGGGTATCAATACTGATGTCAAACAAAATAGACTTCATTTTTATAAGTTTACTTATTTATTTTGAGAGTGAGAGAGTGCAAGAGTATGAGCAGGGGAGGGGCAGAGTGAGAGGGAGAGAGAATCCCAAGCAGGCTCCGTGATGTCAGCGCAGAGCCCGATGCAGGGCTTGATCCCATGAACTGTGAGATCATGACCTGAGCTGAGATCAAGAGTTGGACACTTAACTGACTGAGCCACTCAAGCACCCCTGATATCAAACAAAATAAACTTTAAAACAAAGACTGCAACAAGAGACAAGGAAGGGCACCACCTAATGATAAAGTGAACAATCCAACAAAAGGATAGAACAATTGTAAATATTTAAGCGCCCAACATGGAATCACCTAAATACATAAAGCAACTATTAACAAAGTAAGGATCTGCAGTAAGGATCAATGCAAGGATCATTCAGACAGAAAATCAACAAGGAAACAATGGCTTTGAATGACACATTGAACCAGATGGCCCTAATAGATATATTCAGAATATTCCAACTAAAAAGAGAATACTCATTCTTTTTAAGTGCACATGGAGCCTTCTTCAGAATAGAACACCTGTAAAGCCATGAAACAAGTCTCAATAAATTTAAAAAGACTGAAATCGTATGATGTATCTTTTCTGACTACAACAGTATGAAACTAGAAACCAACCACAAGACTAACTCTGGAAAAAGCACAAATACATGGAGGCTAAATAACATGCTACTCAACAGTGAATGGATCAACCGAAAAATCAAAGAGGAAATTTTAAAAACATATGGAAACAAGTGAAAATGAAAACACAATTGTCCAAAATAACTGGAATGCAGCAAAAGGTGTTCTAAAAGGGAAGATTACAGCAATACAGGCCTACTTAAACAAACAAGAAAAATCTCAAATATACATCCTAACCCTACACCTGAAGGAGATAGAAAAAGAACAAACAAAGCCGAGTAGAAGGAAAGACATAATAATGAGTAGAGCAGAAATAAATAAAATGGAGACCAAACAATAGAACACATCAATGAAACAAAGAACTGGTTCTTTGAAAATATAAACAAAATGGATAAACCTTTAGCCAGACTCATCAAGAAAAAGAGAGAACTCAAAATCAGAATGAAGGAGGAGAAATAACAACCACACCACAGGAATACAAAAGATTGTAAGAGAATACTCTAAACACTTATATGCCAACAAATTGGACAACTGAGAAAAAATGGATAAATTCCTAGAAACATATAACCTTACACAACCGAATCATGAAGAAATACAAAAATATGAACTGACCAATTACCAGCAATGAAATTGAATCAACAATCAAAAAACTTGCAGCAAACAAAACTCCAAGACCTTCAAAGGTGAATTCTAGGCTTCACAGGTGAATTTTACCAAACACTTACAGAAGTATTAATACCTACCTATTCTTCTCAAATTATTCAAAAAAAAAAAAAAAAAACAAAAACAGAAGAGGAAGGAAAGCTTCCAAATTCACCCTGCAAGGCCACCATCACTCTGATACCAAAACCAGATGAACACACTAAAAAAAGAAAACTACAGGCCAGTATCTCTGATGAACACAGATGCAAAAATCCTCAACAAAATAGTAGCAAACTAAATCCAACAATACATTTAAAAAATTATTCACCACGCTCAAGTGGGATTTATTCCCAAAATGCAAGGGTGGTTCAATATTCACAAATCAATGTGATACATCATATCAATAAGAGAAAGATTAAAAACCATTTCAATAGATGTAGAAAAAGCACTTGACCAGGTACAACATCTATTCATGATATAAATTCTTAACAAAGTAGGTTTAGAGGGAACATATACTTCAACATAATAAAGGTCATATATGAAAAACCCACAGAGAACATCCTACTTGATGGAGAAAACTGAGAGCTTTTCCCCTAAGATCAGGAATAAGAAAAGGATGTCTACTCTCACCACTTTTGTTCAACATAGTACTGGAAGTCCTAGCCACAGCAGTCAGACAAGAAAAAGAAATAAAGGGTATCCAAATTGGTCAGGGAAAGTAAAACTCTCACTATTTGCAGATGACATAATAAAACCCTAAAGATATCACCAAAAATTCACTAGAACTGATAAATAAATTCAGTAAAGTTGTAGGATACAAAATTATATATAGAAACCTGTTGCATTTCTATATACTAAAAATGAAGTAGCAGAAAGAAAAATTAAGGAAATAATTCCAGTTACAACTCCACCAAAAATAACAAAATACCTAGGAATGAATTTATTTAAGAAAGTGAAAGACCTGTACTTTGAAAAACTATAAAATGCTGATGAAAGAAATTGAAGAGAACACAAATAGAAAGATATTCCATGCTCATGGATTGGAAGAACAAATATTGTTAAAATGTCCATACCACCCAAAGCAATCTACAGATTTAATGCAATCCCTTTCAAAATGCCAACATTTTTTCACAGCACTAGAACAAATAACACTAAAATCTGTATCGACCCACAAAAGACCCTGAATAGTCAAAGCAATCTTAAGAAAGAAGAACAAAGCTGGAAGTTATCACAATCCCAAATTTCAAAATATGCTACAATGCTGCAGTAGTAATCAAAACAGTATGGTACCGGCACAAAAACAGACGCATAGATCAATCAAACAGAATAGAGAGGCCAGAAATAAGCCCATACCTATATGGTCAATTAATCCACAACAAAGGAGGCAAGAAGATACAATGGAGAAAAGACAGTCTCTTCATTAAATGGTGACAGGAAAACAGGACAGCTACATGCAAAAAAATGAAACTGGACCACTTTCTTAGACCATACATAAAAATATACTCAAAATGGATTAAGGACCTAAATGTGTGACCTGAAATCATAAAACTCCTAGAAAGTAAACATATGCAATAATCTTGACAATGGACATAGAAACATTTTTCTAGCTATGTGTCCTTGGGCAAGGGAAACAAAAGCAAAATTAAACTATTTGGACTACACCAAAACACAAAGCTTTTGCAGAGCAAAGGAAGCCAGCAAAGGAAACAAAAAGGCAACCTACGGAATAGGAGAAAATATTTGCAAATGATATATTCAATAAGGGATTAATATCCAAAAAATACAAAAACTTAAACAACTCAACACCAAAAAAAGCAAACAAATACTCTGATTTAAACATGGGCCGAGAACCTGTACAGACGTTTTTCCAAAGACAACCTACAGATGGCCAACACATGGAAAAAATGCTCAACATCAATAATCATCATGGAAATGCAAATCAAAACCACAATGAGATATCACTTTATATCTGTCAGAATGGCTAAAAATCAAAGACAAGAAATAACAACCATTGGGCAGGATGTGGAGAAAACAGAACTCTTGTGGACTGTTGGTGGGAATGCATATTGATGTGGCCACTGTGGAAAACAATATGAAGCTTCCTCAAAAAAATTAAAAATAGAATTACCATATGATCCAGTAATGTCACAATGTCACTACTGGGTATTTACACAAAGAAAATAAAAACACTAATTTGAAAAGATATATGCACCTCTATGTTTACTGCAGCATTATTTATAATAGCCATGATATAGAAGCAACTCAACCACAGATAAGCCCATCCACAGATCAATGAATAAAGAAAATGTGGTATTACACACACACACACACACACACACACACACACACACACACACACTGAACTATTACTCAGCCATAGAAAAGAATGAGATCCTGCCATTTACAACAGTGTGGAGGGACCTACAGAGTTTAATGCTAAGTGAAATAAGTCAGAGAAAGACAAATACAATATGATTTCACTCATATGTGGAATTTAAGAAACAAAATGAAGGAACAAACAGAAAAGGAGACAAACAAAAAACTAGAATCTTTATAGAGAACAAACTGGTGGTTGTCAGGGCAGGTAGTTATGGGGAATGGGTGAAATAGATAAAGGGGATTAAGAGAACACCTATCTTGATGAGCAGTAAGTCACGTACAGAACTGTTGAATCTTTATATTGTATACCTGGAATTAATATAACACTCTATGTTTATTATACCTCTAAAAAAATATAGGCAAGTCATTCAAAGCATCTATTTAAAGACATCTCAAAAGAGAGATGCATGAATGGTCAATAGATATATCATCAGACATTAGAAAACCCATTAAATGAGATATCACTATACACTTATTAGGATGGCTAAAATAAATACAATGACAATACCAAGTGCTGAAAAGTATGTGGAGCAATTGGAACTCTCATACATTATTGGTAGGAATGTAAAGTGGCACAACCACTCTGGGAAACACCTTGGCCATTTCTTATCCACTGCCCATACAGTCCAGGAATCCCATTCTAAGGCATTTACCCTAGAGAAATGAAGACTCATGTTCACACAAAAGCCTGCACATGAATGTTCACAGCAGCTCATCCAAAGCTATAAACAACCCAAATGTCCTTCAACAGGTGAATGGATAAAGAAACTGTGGTTTACAATGGACGAGAGCAGTAAAAAGGAAACATCTATTGATACATAAGAACATCTATACTGAATAATAGATGCTAATCTGAAAATATTATATGCTGCGTAACTCCACTTACATGACATTCTGGCAAAGGCTAAAACCACAGGGATGGAAATGAAATCGGTGGTTGCTAGGCGTTAGGGTAGAGGGAGAGCACGGTTACCAAGGGACAACATAAGGGAGTGTGAGGAGGTTCTGTATGCTCATTGTGGTGGTGGTTACAAGAATCTAAACATGTGTATAGCAGCAAAGCCAATTTTACTTCATGCTGATTTGAAAAATAAAATTAAAAAAACCCTTTATCAAAAGGGAAAAGAGACTGAAAAGAAAGGAACAGAGCTTTCAACTTGAGGTGTTGTGCAAAGAGCATTAAGAAAAAGGACTAAAATAAAACCAGAAATTAATAGTAAACAAACAAGATGATTAGTAGTCAAATGAACTAAATAAACAAACTACTGTTAAACACCATGATCAAGTACAGCCAATCCCAAGAAGGAAATGTCAACTCAAAATCAGTAACTCTATTAAGATATATTACCATTAACAAATTAACAGAGAAAAACTATGCACTTATAATCAAAAGATGCCAAAAAAAACCCCATTTGCCAAAACCTAATTCTGTTTCTGATTAAAACAAACGAACAAAAACCTCTCAAACTAGAGATCGATACTCCCCCCTGAACTTCGTGAACACCGCCTATCAGAGACCTACAGAGAGCCCTATGTATCGAGTGGAGAAATACTGGCAGCATTACCTTTAAAGTCAGAAACAATACAAGGATGCCCCCTATCACTGTTACTATTCAACAGTGTGATAAAACTAGAAAAATCTAGAGCTATGGAACACTAGAAAGAAAAGGGATATTATGAGCTAAATTGTGTCCTGCCCCCCCAATTTCATATGTTGAATTCCTAACCCCTAGTACCTCAGAATATGTCTATATTTGGAGATAAGGCTTTCAAAGAGATAATTCAGTTAAAATGAGGCCACTAGGGTGCGCCCTGATCCAATTTGACTGTGTCCTTTTAAGAAGAGATTAGGATATACATAGAGACATCAGGGGCCTATGTTCACAAAGGGAAGATCAGGTGAGGAAGCAGTAAGAGGGAGATTATCTGCAAGCCAAGGAGAGGCCTCAGGGGAACCTAACATTGCTAGTACTTTGATTTTGGACTTCCAGCCTCCAGAACTGTGAGAAAATAAATGTCTGTTGTTTAAGCCGTATAGTCTGTGGCATTTTGTTATAGCAGCTCTAGCAGACTAAGATAGGGGACACAGATTATCTACCTCAAGAGCCCAAGACCATTAACTGAAACAACTAATAAGAGCATAGTAAGGTAATCCAATACAGGATCAAAATAGAAAAATCAATTATTTTCCTGCATACTAGCAGCAGCCAAATGGAAAATGTAATAGATGAAAAGATGCCACTTTCTATAGGAACCAAACTTTAAAACACCTAGTAAATAAACTGAACAACAGATATACAAGAAAACCCATGTGAATAGAGAGACCATGTTTGAAGACAGAAGGACGAGATGGCCTGTTTTGTGACTGCTCATGTCCAAATGACGTCAAAGTCATCCAGAAGTTACACTGGTTCCAAAGCAATTTTCTTTGGCATGTTATTTTTAACCAATCAGGGATGAATTTTCTCACAATTACAGAGAAAGCCCTAGCAATATATGAATACCTACAGACAGAAGCTGAAAATCCTGCAATAGTGCCTCCCACTAGAGGAAGAGAAAATGGTGCCTTTGTTTCCTACAAAATGAAGCTCCAGTGGGAAGAGGATAGCTAAGAAAGCAGATGAGGAAGTTGTGAAGACATTTGCCCTATGTTTAAAAAAGACAAAAAGACTGCTGAAGACTAGGCCCTGAATCAGATTTTAATTTGACGAAGCTGGTATCTATCTTAAGCAAATGCCCTCAAGAACCCACATCTGGAAGGAAAAAGCCTGAGCCCAGGGTTTAAGGCTACAAAGAAACCACTCATTCTGATGCTGGGTGCAAATGCCAATACCTTGCTAACTGGGCAAGGATTATTATTAGGACTGCCATTATTTGGGTGTTTTGCCTTCAAAGCCACAGAGACTTTGAGGAGTGTGCCCTTAACCCTCTTTTTCTTGTAAGCCCTATTATTTTTAGTGTACACATTTTCAGGACATGAAGTTTTTCAAGAATATATACATCCCATTAGAGCAGAAAGGCCTCTCTGATGGAAGATGTCAGTCTCCATAAATTTATCTACAAATGCATGCGATCCTAATTTAAAAAATCCTAATATAATTTTCCATGTAATTTGACAAGCCGATTCTAAAATCCATCTGGAATAGAAAAAACTCAATAATGGCCTGGAAGTTCAGGAAAAATAAGAACAAGTAGATCAGTATCTCCTTATTAAACTGCCTTTCTCGTGTTGCTGGGTAAAGCAGGGAACAAAAGGAAGTAGTTAGGCCAGGGGCAGATGTCTTAGCTGTAGGCTGATGCGACTGTCTCCTGAAGGTATGGTGGGTGGCCAGGGGAACTTGGAAGGCCCCTAAGACCAATCACAGCTCCACTCAGAGATGATGGGCTTGCTGAGCATTTGTGCTCTCTTTAGGTCTAAAGCAAGTTCTGCAGAGGGGATCTGTCCTACCAGACACAAGGCCCATAGTAACTAACCTACGTGGTATTACAAAAGGAATGGACAAATTTTATAGAACAGAAAATATTAATAATATCTAACACTTATCATGTGCTGGGCAATGTTCTGAGTGCTTTATGTAGATTAATTCATTTAATCCTCACAACAATCTATGAGGTAGGTACTATTAGAGAAGCACAGAGAGGTTAACTAGTTTTCCCAATGTCATATAGCTATTAAAGGTCAGAACTGGAAATAGAGTAGAAAAACAAATCCACATACACATGGGAATCTAGTTTATGACAAAAGCAGAACTTCAAACCAGGGGGATAATGATGAACCAGTCAATAAATGGTGTCAGAGCAAATAACTATCCATATGGGAAAAAATTACATTTACATTCTTACCTCCCACAATTCATAAAACTTAATTTCAGAGAAAGAGATACAATTTTGACTTCTACACACGCTTTAGGTAAAAATATAAGAAAGTTTTCTTATACAAGACATAAAATACAAAAAAAAAATCGATAAAGATGACTATGGAAAAACTGAAATCTTCTACATGCTAAAAGACACCATAAATAAAATACAAGCAACAGACTAAAAGAAAACATTTTGCAACATTTCCAGAATATAAATTAAAAAAAACACTCTAGGGGTGCCTGGGTGGCTCAGTTGGTTGAGCGTCCGACTTTGGCCCAGGTCATGATACCACGCTTTGTGGGTTCGAGCCCTGCAATGGACTCTGTGCTGACAGCTCAGAGCCTGAAGCTTGCTTCAGATTCTGTGTCTCCCTCTCTCTCTGCCCCCCGCCCCCCGCACTCTGTCTCCCAAAATAAACATTAAAAAAAATTATTTAAAAAAAACACTCTAACAAATCTAGAATATATAAAGAACTCCTACATATCAATAAAAAAATCAACATCCTAATAGAAAAATGGGGGAAACAATGAATCAATTCACAGAAAATAAATTTAAAAAGAGCCAATAAGCATATAAAACAAACTGAAACACCATTTCTTTTGCTACCAGATTTGCAAAAAATTACGAAGACTGATGATATCCACAGCTGGTAAGGCTGTGGGGAAACATGTATGTCTCATACACTGCTCATATACTGGCCCTTTTGAAGGGGAAATTTGGCACTATTAACATTTATTTTATACATACCTTCCAATCCAGCAGGTCTAGCTACCCTATAGAAATGTTAGCTGGCACATGCACACCAAGAGTTATTTACATGCATTTTCAATGCAGCATTGTTAGTCAAACTAAAAAATCAGAAACAACCTAAATGTTAATCAGAAGGCAATGGTTAAACAGATGGTGGCACATCTATGCTATAGGCTACTATGCAACAGGTAGATCTCAATGTTATTGATCAAGTAGATAGATCTCCATGTACTGATATTGAAAGATATCCAAGCAAGTTGTAGAACCATGTATACTACACAAAACCCTATCTATTTATGTCCACATGTGGTTGTAAGTACAAGAAAATGAAAGGTATACATCAACTAATAGCACAGGTTACCTTCAAGTAACCTTCCTCAGAGGAGGAAGAGTCAAAGGGCTCTTTTGCTTTCTCAGTCTTGTTTGAATTTTGATCAATAAGAATTTAAAAAAACCAACATTAAAACCCACATTAAAGTCAACTGCACTATATAAAAAGTGCTTTATATATTGTAGTACTTAATAAATCTTAACTTAGAAAAAGATCTTCTCTTAAATGTAAAAAGCCCGCTGAAAGGTAATTATATACCTGTGCAAGGGATGAACCAAACAGAGAAGTGGAAGTGATGGAGGTAAAACAGGCAAGAAGGGAAAAAAGAATTACCAGCAAAGGAGGTTAGACAATTTTAAAAATGGATGATAGCTAATTATAATGGCTACCATTTTTTGAGGGTCTTCCATGAGAAAGACAATGTGCCAGGTGCTCTGGACAAACACCATCTCTAATTCTTGAATCAACCTGTAGGTATTTCCATTTTACAGATTAAGAAAACATGGCTCAAAGAAGGCAAGCATCAGGCTTAAGGCAAGGTCTTTGCTCACTACTGTCCCAGGTTATCCTGGATTGGGACTGGGTTTGAGATTGGGACTGGGTTTGAGACTGGGACTAGGGGGAGCGCTTCTGGCCTGGACCCTTACTATACTCTGCATCCTTGAAGCATGCTCCCAAGCTGTCCTGTTCATCCAGACTGGCATTCTCTTCCTCCTCCTCGCTCTCGGTTCTCCAGTATGCTGGACGCTTGATGGGCCGCTTCCCTGGGGTGCGCTGGGAAGCAGGACTGCTAGACACTGTGCCCAGCCCACTGCTGGAGCTCCCACTGCTTCGGTCCTGGCCCCCAGTCCACCAGGCCTGCAGGCTGGAGGTAGCTGGTGAGGACGATGAGGACTGCAGGTTGGCCATGCACAGCATGCCCTGGATGGCCTCCTGAGTGCTGGGAGAGGCAGGGGCCTCGCTGCAAGGGACAGAGGAGAAATGCTGAGGGAGTTTCTGTAGTTGTCAGAGGAAAACAGTCATCAGAACAGTCAGGGAGAAGGGACAATAGTGGGGCTTAGGGTGGGAAGAAGGAGAGAACCATTCCAGATGAGAAACCAGAAATCAAGCCAATGGATCAAGATAGTATATCAGAGACTGTCTTCACATCAAGGCCAGTCCTTCTTGCCTCAAGTCTTTCCACAGACAGCAGGAAGGTGGCAAAAAGAGGGGTGCACCTCCCACACTGTTCACCCATGCTGAATTCTTTCATTTTTTAAACAAGGCCCAGAAAAGGCCCAGTTTTCCTTCCATGCCTCTTCCAGTCCCTCTTCCAAGTCCCAAAAAACCCAAAATTGATCCCTTTTGAAGTCTATATATACATCCACTTTCTGTCAGATCTTAAGTTCCCCAGGACAGATTTCATGTCTGTTTTAGTCTCTCAGCCTGAATGCCTTTGCTAATTCTTTGTCCCTTTAAATATCTTGATAAATATCTGCTGATTGGCTGATCTAGTCTTTTGGGTGGGGGTGGGAGGGTGTGGCATCTGATCACCTGGAAAGGGGAGATCAAAGACAGTACTCACGTGAGGGCAGCATAGTCAGGTCCCCCCACCTGCCTGCTGGCCTTGAGCAGATCAAGAATTCCACCAGCACCACTCCCATTCCCAAGCTTGCCTTCGACCCCTTCTACCATGTCCTCATCTGTTGTATAGTCCTCCTGTTGGGAAAAGAGGATATCACCTCAGCTGCTGAGGGTTGGTCTAGTTAGGCCCCAATACAGTGTTGACATTTTCACTCCGGATACTAGTATCTTCTAAGCACCAAGTATTTTAATCTTCACAGCATCTTGGTGAGGTAGGTATTATAACTCCCATTTTACAGATAAGGAAGCTAAGGCTCAGTAAATAATTTGTGTAATGTCATAATCAGATATTCCATATCAGATACTCTTTCTGCTACATTGCAGTGCCTTTTCTTCTACCCGGCATTAAAGGATTTTTTTAATGTTTGTTTGTTTGGAAACACAGAAAGTGTGAGTGGGGGAGGGGCAGAGAGAAATGGAGAGGAAGAAATCCCAAGCAGGCTCCATGCTGTCGGTGCAGAGCCTGACGTAGGGCTCTATCTCACAAACGGTGAGATCATGACCTGAGCCAAAATCAAGAGTTGGAAGCCTAACCGACTGAGCCAGCTAGGCATTCCACTGCATTAAAGGATTTTTAAAACATGTCAACTAAATTATGATCTCCCAGTTATATGCTTAGCTGTACTTAGCACACAATCTTTCACTTAATAAGTATTTTAGGAATTGAATGCATAAGATATCTTTTTACCTCCGACTAGAATGACAATCTGTGTCTTCAGTCTCTGTAACCAGAATGGCAGAAGACTAGACACAGAGCAGGCTCCTACCTCAATGTCAAACTCAACTTCTCCTGGTTCCCGAACTCGGTTGGGGTCAGAGCAAGGCTTTGCACGGGGCAACTTTCGAGGAAATTCTAGAAAATAATGAAATGCATTTATCATGAAGCTAAGATAAGCATCTGAGCCAAACACCCAGGAGGAAAAGTAAGACTATAATTTTCCTAAAAGTAATGACCACAGAAAACTAATTGAGGGAGGTTTGGACTGGTTTATATATAAATCTCTAGAGCAGAGAATACATGGAGGCCTAAAGAGCTTGTAAATCAGAATGTCAAAAAGCTCAGGCCTAAGGCCTCTGGTCTATCAAGGGTACCAGAAACAAATGTGAAATGGGCAGGGAAGGAACAAGAAAGAATAGGTACACACTTGGTCTTATTATCAAGGTTGCCTTCTCCTTTCCCAATCTCTCGTCAATTTGCAGTTCATCATCTGAATCCAAGTCAAATTCATCCTCCATCACCTGTTCCACCACCAGCCTAGCCTTATCTGCTTTCTTTGTGAGCTTGGCTCGCCGAGACTTAGATAAGCTCTTTACCCTCTTGGCACTAAAAAGGAAGAAAAGGAGAGCATAAAAAGTCACATTCAATATTCTTAAGAAGGCAAGCCCCACCCCCCAAATTGGTCTACAGATTCAATGCAATCTCTATCAAAATCCAGCTAATTTCTTTTGCATAAATTAATAAGCTGATACTAAAATGTATATAGGCATACAAAGGAATTAACATGGGCAAATGAATTTTGAAAAAGAACAAAGTTGGAGGACTTTTACTACTTGGTTTCAAAATTTACTATAAAACAACAATAATCAAGGTAGTGTGATATGAGCATAAGGACAGACATATACAACAGTGGAACAGAGCTGTGAGTCTAAAACTAACCCTTAAATTTATGGTCAGTTGCATTCTGCCAAAGGTGCCAAGGCAATTCAGTGGGAGAAGGGATGGTCTTTTCAACAAATGGTGCTAAGATAACTGGGTATCACATGCAAATAAATGAATGTGGATTCTTACCTCACATCATATACAAAAATTAACTCAAAATGGATCCTGGAGATAAATGTAAAGCTAAAACTATAAAACTTCTAGAAATAAATACAGGAAAATATCTTTATGACCTGGGATTAGGTAAAAACCAACACATTTGTGCTTCAAAAGATACCATTAAGAAAGTGAAAAGATAAGCCATAGACTGGGAGGAAATATTTACAAGTCATTTATTTGGGAAAGGATTTGTATCCAGAATATTTAAATAACTTTTAGAACTCAATAATAAGACAAGCAAGCCAATTTAATAACGAGCAAAAGATCTGAATAGACATTTCTCTAAAGATGATATACAAATGCCCAATAATCACACAAAAAGATGCTTAGTATCAGTAGTTATTGGGAAAATACAAATCAAAACCACAATGAGATACCACTTAATATCCATTAGAATGGCTATAATAAAAAAGACAGACAATAACAATGTTAGCCAGTATACTTCTGGTGGGAACATAAAGTAGTACACACACTTCAGAATAAATTTTGGCAGTTTCTTAAAGAGTTAAATATAACATTACCATATGACCAAAAATTTTACTAAGTGAGAAATGAAAACATATGCCCATACAAAAACTTGTACGCAAATGCTCATCACACCATTATTCATAATAGTCAAAAAGTGGAATCACTCCAAATGACTGTCAGCTAGTTAATGGATAAACAAAATATGGTATATCCATACAATGGTATACTATTCAGCAGTAGAAAGGAACCAATTAATGATACATACTACATCATGGATGAACCTCAAAAACAAGTGAAAGAAGCCAGACATAGAAGACCACATATTATATTTTTCCATTTATATGAAATGTCTAGAAAAGATAAATCTACAGAGACAGAAAGTAGATTAGTGGTTGCTTGGGCTTGGAGAAGAGAACCAAAGGACTAAGTATGAGTGAGCATGAGGCATCTTTTTGGGGTGATAGAAATGTTCTAAAATTGGACTGTGGTGATAGTTGCACATTCTTTAAATTTACTAAAAGTCATTTAATTGTATACTTAAAGCAGGTATGGTATATAAATTATACCTCAAAAAAAGCTATTAAAAATACATAAAGGGGCACCTGGGTGGCTCAGTCAGTTGAGCATAGGACTTGATTTCGACTCAGGTTGTGATCTCATGCTTTGTGAGTTCAAGCCGCACACTGGGGTCTGTGCTGATGGTGCAGACCCTGCTTGGGATGCTCTCTCTCCCTCTCTCTCTGCCCCTCCCCTGCTTACACTTGCGCTCTGTCTCTCTCAAAACAAACAAACTTTATATGTATATATACACATACTTCCTATATACATATATGTATCTATGTATATATATATATATATACTTCCTATATGTGTGTATATATAGATGTATGCATATATATGTATGTATATATATATACATACGAAATGGAAAAAATTAAAAATTTAAAAATGGTTTAAATAATCCTGTTACATATGGTAAACAATATTAACCAGTAAAAACTGTTGAAATAAACCGTATAGTTAAAAAGAAACCAGTTTTTGGTAAATCAGTATACTTGATACATTCAGCAGCCATTTGGTGAACTGGCTTTCTTTCAGTAAATTGGCTGACATTAAATTGACCTGTTTCCTACCCCACAGGGTTTTAGGAGGATTAAATGAGCTACATGAAGAGCCCAACACAAGGCAAGTGCCCAATGGTAGTTAATCTTATAATTAAGTTCTCTGGGCCCCAGTTTCCATATTAATAAAATGGGGATAACAACACTTCAAGGTTGTTGTGAGGACTAAATAATGTACTAAACAGCTAAGATAAAATCTGACGCAAAGCAGAAGCTCAATAAATGGCAGCTATTTATACCCTGGATCTTTTATTAACTTTTAATTGTGAAAAATGTGTAACATATACAAAAATATAAAAGTATAAAAAAACTCTCATGTACCTTTCATTCAGCTAAGTTTCAGCAATTATCAATAACTAGTCTTGTTTCGTCTATACCTCGGATTATTCTGGAGAAAAGCCCAGCCATAATATCATATTGTCTGTAAATTATTTCTGTACCTTGTCTCTTTAGGTTGACTTAACATCAGTCTCTGGCAGCTGCAGGAGGTGACAGAAGCAACATAAAAAAAAGACTGGTGGGGAAGGGGAAAATGTCTCATTGTATTCTCAACAGCCATTATAGGTTGGATCCTTAGGATTCTCAATTTTCTACTCCCCAGGAGATCGACCATGGACAAAGACAATGCTCAACAGTCTACTACTATTTAGTAACTAAATTCTCAAACCCCAAGAACAGCTCTGCTGCTTTCAGAATCTGCCCTGCTCTCACATTCCCTTTTCACTGATTTCTCAGCTAAGTGGGATCTGAAGGCCTTTTCCTACAAAAAGGCTATGAAGGTATCCTTGATGCTTGTATTCCTCTGCTGTTCATACTTTACTTGGCTCTTGACTCTTCCTGTCTGGTGTTCTGAGTGTCCAGATGATCACTCTTCCGGTCTTCCTCTGCCTCTGCCTCCCTATGTGTTTCAGGGTTTCTGACGATCTACTTAGCTTCTGGCTATACCCACACCATCATCCCTATCACCACCACCATCACCTTTAATCTTCATCATTTTATTTATAAGAGCTACCATTTATTAAGCATTTACTATGTGCCAGGCCCTGTGATAGGCACTTTACATACATAATCTCATTTAGTCCTCCAACAACCTGAGGGGAAGCTTTATCTATAGAAGAGATATAATGAGGACACTAAGGTGCAGGGTTAATTAACTTGTTAAAATCACACAGTGAATTTGTGTCAGAGCTGGGATTCAAACTTGGACCTGCCTGATTCCCAAGCCCATGCTTTTTGCTGTGAATGCTTTTATTTTATTCTTTTAGAAAATGCTCTGTTAAAAATTATTTTAGGAGAAGTAATACATGCTCATTGTACACAATTCAAATGCTACTGAAGTAAAAATTTCCTCTCCTGGCTCCCTTCTCCTACTTTCCAGAGAGAACTACTATTACAAGTTTGATGTGACAAGTATAAAATATACGATGAATATACTTATTTGCATGAATGTGTAGAATTATCTCTAGAAGAAAATCATTGACACTGGTTGTCCACGGGGAAGGGAACTGGGGAACAGGGAGGGGCAGGAACAAAATTTTTCACTAAGTATTCTTCTGTACTTTTTCAATTTTAAACTGCATAAATTAAATTTTAAACCTCTTCAAAAAAAGTTAAATTAAAAATGAAGGAAGGGGCACTGGGTGATTCAGTCGGTTGAGCATCCGACTTCAGCTCAGGTAATGATCTCATGGTTTGTAAGTTCAAGCCCCACATTGGGCTTGTTTGTGTCAGCACGGAGCCCACTTCAGATCCTCTGTCCTCCTCTCAAAAATAAACAAACACTTAATAAAAATAAAGAAATATGTATGCCACTTTTCTACACAAGCATATACACACGCACACACACGTGTACACACACACCATTTTTAAAAATTAAAACTATTACTATATATTATTTTGTAACCTGATTTTTTCACTTAAGAATATATCTTGGACATTTTCCCATGTCAATAGATATTTAACTCTTTTTTAATTCAATTATTTTTAATAGCTACATGCTATTCCACTCTATAGATGTGCCATAATTCATTTAACCAATGCTTACTGATGAACATGCTCCTAATTACTATTACAAACAATGATGCAGTGAACACTGAACATTTCTCTTTATGTACCTGTGCAAATATTTCTGCAAAATTCCTAAAAATCTAATCGCAAAAGGTATATAAAAAAACGAATGTTCTTAACCAGTATGCTATACTTCCTTATTCCTGCCAGTGGTTCTGACCCACTGACTTGCTGAAATTTTTAGAACTTGTATACAAGATTTTTCTCAAACTGCCAATTAGATTCCAGGCCTCTCCCCTAACACAACCATAGTTCTCTGAACTAAGCAATGATATCTGATAATATCTGGGTCCTTCCCCAAGTACAGTAAGCCCCCCCCCACCCATGTTCCAGCCCCAGGTCCTAATTCCATGCCTTGTCTCAGTAACATGTTGCCACTGACAGCCCCAATATCTCTGTGTTCCTTCTTCCCACCTCACCTGCCATTAGACATCAACAGGGCCAGCGGGCCCTCATTCCCATCAAGGTCCAAGTCTGGCGAGTCATCATCTGAGTCATTCAGGCAGGTACCAGTGATGTTGAACTGTAGAAGGAGAAGGCTCAGTTGTCACCTGTCTGGGACTCCCATGTGAATCACGATGACCAGTTCCTTCCGGTTTCACTGGTTGAGTTCACTGTTAAAATCACCTGAACCAAGGCCTTCTGCTACACTATCTCCCACCCCCACCCCAAATGATTCCAGGAACAGGAGGTTGACAATGCATGGCTACCCCAGGGGAAACCTATCAATCTTGTAAACCGTGTTCTCTAAAAAGAGGGGAGAGGATCTTCACATGCCCATGGAGAGCACCACAATCTTGAAGCAAGGTAGAGCCCCAGAGAAGGGCTTTTCTTAAGGACCTGTTCAAGACTCCAACATGACACTCATATACCATGCATGTTCTTAAATGTCATTCCCAACCAGCATTTCAAGATTCAGCTCAAGTGTCATTTTTTGGGAGAAGAGCTCCTGATCATAGCTTATGCCCACATAAAATCATCCACCCCTCTGTGTCTCGGGGTCCCCCACACACCCTTGATTATGGCATCCACAATACCTCATTGCACTCATTCGTTTTTATGCCTGCCGTTCTCACTAGCCTGTCAGCCTCTTGAAGGTTACATTCACAGCACCTATCACAGTGCCCAGCACAGACAAGGTCTCAATAAATGCCTATTATATGAGTGGGACTGGTAGCCAAACACCAGGGGCCGTAAGGGAGGTGGGAAGAGAGGACAATCCTTTTGATACCCTGCTCTTCCAAGGGACCCAAAAGGGCTGGGCTGAACCCATGGGCCAGCACCCACCTTTGCTTTCTGGGAAGAGCCTGTCTTCAGTGCCTGATGATTGTATGTATCCATGAGATTATAGCTCAATTGGCCAGCAGGCCCCAAGGCTGAGCTCTCCTTTCCCTTTCGCTCTGCCTTCTTGAAGAGTTCCTTGGGCTTCAGGCCTTTCTTCTTTGAACCACTTTTGGAGGGCAGTGACAGCCTGGACATGGATACTGAAGTGGAATGGACTGGCCTGGTTAAGGGAATGGAGCCAGCTGGGAAGATCCTCTGCAGCCCAAAGATATTGCTCGTCTTCCCAACGTTCTGTTGGAAGATATCCTACAAGAGTGTTAGTACACGAGGGGGTTAGAGCTTACTCAAGAGTTCTCTCTATGCTAAGAGCAGAGGACTGTTCATGGCACTGGCACTATTGCCATGGAAGTGGCTTACAGATGCTCCACATCTAGATGCACACCCTAGTTTTTTTCACAAAGTGTCATCAAGAATTTACGGGGTGGCAGATCTTTACCCAGCCATTGACAAGTGAGGAGAAGACGAGCAGAGAAAAAGCCCAGCACTACTGTCAAAATTGGAGAGAAAAGACTCCAAATGCAGCTGGCATGAGACAGAAAATACTTGAGTACTAAACTATGGTTCCAACTCTAAGGACTGCAGGATTTGAGAGGAGAGAGGTTCTAGTCCTGATTCTGCTACTAGCTAGCTCTATGACCACAGGTAAGTGATCTGAACACTCTGAGGCTGTTTGCTTGGCTGTAAAATTAAAGGATCAGACTGGAAAGGTGGTTTTAAAAGATGATCTGTGGCTCCTCTGAACTTCTTGGGAGGAGCCCTGAAGACTGGAAGTAGGTAGAAGGCAAACAAGAGGAACATGTGTAATTCTAAGCCTCTTGTTTTTATCTTATTCACTGCAGCTATGCTTTGATTCAGCTTCCATGTAGGATCTCATTTGAAAAAAAAAGGTTCCACTGTCTTAAAACATTTGAAAGCCAATGGACCAGACATGATCCATCTCTAAGTCTTTTCCTAACAAGCCCAAAATTTTGTATATACAAAATTGGTTTAAGTGCAAAGAGCTGGAGAAAAGGTAGGCCTTGTAACTAAACTCTGAAGGACTGTGACAGATGGGAATGCAGGAAAATGGGGTAGGAGGTGGACAATGTAAGCTATGGTGTAGGCAGTGAAACATGCTGTAAGCGGTGAGGCTAGAAAGCCCAACTTCCCAGTAGCTCATGCTGACCACCCTTTAGCATGGATTTGAGTGCCTATATCCTGAGTGCTAAATGGAAAGTTGACAGCTTCTGAGCTAAAGGAAAGTTTAAACTTCCCTAAGTCCAATTCTCCTCTGGTGCCTCTGCTACTTCACCAGCCCACACTGAGTTCTCTCTTTGCTGCAAAGTCTATTAATAACAATGGCTCACATTTATTGAGTACTTACTCTGCCAGGCACTGTGCGAGGGGCTCTACATACATTAGCTCTTAATCCTAACAAAACTCTGAAAAGGTGGTGTTATTCTCCCTTTACAGATAAGGATACTAAGGCTCTGAAAGGCTTGCAAGTGACAGAGCAGGAACCAGAACCCAAGTTTCTCTGAGTCTCTTACCATCTACACCTTACTGCCTTGTGGTATAAGCACCTGTTGAAACATGGCTTTGTAATCATGTTTAACATGGAAGAGCTGTCATTTTGTAGAATGCAGAGACTGAGTCAAAATATTAGTAACAACAACTACTACTATGAACTCTACCACCCACTACTACTGTGACCCATCATCAGAACTTATTGAATACCTATTATGTGCCAAGTACTGTACTTAGTGCTCAACATATATTACCTTACGTAACCCTTTTAACAAACTTCTGAGTAGGTATAATTATCCCCACTTTAGAAACAAGGAAACTGAGGCTCAGGCAGTAAACTTCACCCAGAGTCCTCTACAGGATTCCAAGTTCTTTGTGGGAAGACACTGAATTACTTACGTATTCTAAGCACCTAGCCTAATGTGAGAGACACTCAAGGCACATAATAATTATTTAAATGAATGAATAAACAGAATCTTTGGTGGGGTTTTTCCAACCCTTCCCCTGAGCTCTCAAGCCAACTGAAGAAGCCTGACCTGCCACTTGAGCCTTGAGCCCTTCCCAAACGCCTCCCCTGCTCCCCTGCTTCTTACTTCCACCAGGCGGATCTCCCTAGCCAGATCTTTAATGAGCTGTACGGTCCGTACTGTCTCCGGAATCTCATCCTCGTGGTCTGGCAGAGCCTGTCAAACAAAAGGCATAAGGAATAGACCCACACGTAAACGGACAACTGATTTTTGACAAAGGTACCAAGGTAATTCAATGGATAAGGGTAGTTACTCTAACAAATGGTACTGGACCAACTGGATACCCATATGCAAAAAAAAGAACCTCAATCCTCATCTTGCACCACACACTCACACACAGGCACACAAACCCAAATTGGATCACAGACTGAAATGTAACATCTAAAACTATAACCCCTTTAGAAGAAAACAGAGGAGAAAATCTTTGTGACCTTGGGTTAAACGAAGATTTCTGAGGACACAAAAAGCATGAACCATAAAAGAAAAACAACTGATAAACTGGACTTCATAAAAAATAAAATCTTCTCTTCCAAAACCACTGTTAAGACAAACCAGAGACTGTGAGGCAGTATTTGCAAAACCTGTACCTGATAAAGGGCAGTGTCAAGACGTGTGAGGAACTCAGTGGTGGGCTTGGGCCATAGCCCTCAAAAAGTCCAGAATCCCTGGGGAGAACATGGCCTCTTCACTTGTGAGGACAGAGCTCAGTGCTGAGCAGCTACAGGCCCATGGCTAGCTCAACAGCAACCAAGGCTAAGACCTTTTGGTTGTCTCTCTTTTAATTTGTTTGTAATCTTTTTGAATCCTCAAGATTTACATCTTTATGTAGACAGATCTCCCAAGTTTCTCTCTTGTGATTTCTTCTACCAGTTTTCACTTCACTTCTGTATCCAGAGGACTGATAAAAACTCCTCAGCATTACCTTCTTACTTCCCATGGTTTGAATCTTCTTTTTTCCTTGACTCTTTTAATCCATCTGGAATTTATTTTGGTGGCTGGGCAGGGGTGGGGTCCAAGAACCCATGTGATCCAGCTGGATAAATTTAATAGCTCCCTCCACCCAGCCCAAGGGCTCTGGAAAGGTCAGGGAGTGAGTACCTCCCATGGAAGTCATCTTCACTTCACAAAAGACTTATTCCATAAGAATGGGCTCCTCTCTGTAGGATCTGTGTCCTACTCTCCTCCAGCTCCCTTTGGCTGTGCTATTTGGGGCCAACCTGGCTCAGGGCCCGAGTGCTTAAGACTCTTCCCGCCCTCCCTCCCTTTTGTTATTCCTGGGACAGAGTCACTCCAAAGTTCACCTCATGGAGGCGGGGAGGGGAAGGTCTGAAATGAAACCCAAGGCAGCCACACCTGAGGGATGTGGAGAAACAGAACAGTAGGCTAAGGCCCAGGTGTAGGTGAGTCCAGGGACGAAGAGAAGGCCCAAGACATGAAGTCCAAGGATATCTGAGGGGAAGGTTGGCAACAGGAAATGGAGACATTGTACAAGTTAAGCCTATAATGGCTGAAGATCTCCATATGCAGGGGGAAAAGTCTATACAGAATATCAAAAGCATGAGAACAATATTGATATTTCTTTTTTTGTATTTCTTAAAATTGCTTTTTTAAGTCAACATTTGGAGTAAGTAATCCATTTACAGAGTTCAAAAATCAAATAATATAAAGAGATATACTGAAAAGTCTCAACATACATTTGTCCATGCCATCAGTCCCATTAGCCCGCACCCACAGGTAACCACTTTTCTTCTACATCCCTCCAGATTGTGTCTTCAGGCAAATACAAGCACATATAAATGTAATTCTTGTCCCCCCTCCCCACTTTTAACACATAAAGAAGCACATTATATATACATGATTCTACATCTTTACTTGACAAATTCTGGAGATCTTTCCAGATCAGTACAGAGAAAACTTCCTTATTCTCTTTTATAGCTGTTTAGCATTCAATTGGATAGATGGACATTGGTGTATTTCTACAAAGCCATTTTGGCAGTATGCAGTAAGAGCCTTACGTTTTTTTCATATACTTTGAGCCAAAAATTGCTCTTCTTGGAATCTATCCTGAAGCAAAAATCAAGAGATGAGGGAAAAAGGCTGATGCAAACAGATAGTCACTGCATGATTTTTCAATAACTACCCCCCAAATAAAGCAACAATAAACAAGCAGTTAGGTAAGGATGGTATATCCCTGCAAAAGAATATCATGTAACTATTAAATGTTCGTGGAGAACTTTGAGGACACAGGAAATTAACATAAGCTAACAAATTCAGATACAAAATTGTATGTATAGTGATAGCAATCATGTTTCTTAAATGTATATAAAAAAGACCAGAAGGAAATACACCCACAGATTAATGTTAATTCCCTCTGAGTGCTAAAATTACAGGTGATGTTTTTCCTTCCTTACACTCTTCTGTATTTTTTCTAATTCTCTAGAGTAAGCCTGTATCACTTTTTATAATCAGAAAGAAAGGTTTAAAAATGTAATCCAAAAAGTCCTAACCCAGTCCTCCATTCTAACCCCAGAAGGCCACAAGCCTCCCTGGTCTCATCCACCACCCCAAAGCATCTACCCAAAGCCAGTCTCTGTGGAGGCCACAACTATAAAGGAGGTAGAGAAATAAGTATATTTACTTCTTTCTTTGTCCAGGCTCTAAAGGCCAAGTTCAGAGCTTTGCCACCATGGACCAGGTAGGATGCTGGGTGCCTCCTATTCTCTCGCAAACCTAAAGGGCGAAGGAGGAAGGCAGAGGGTCAATAAAGCCATGTGGGGAAGCAAAGGAACTGTTTCTTTTTTCAGGCAATCAGAGAAAATACTTAGGGTTCTAGGCATGACTCCAGATCTCAGTTCTTACAATAGTGTTCATTTAATGAGTACCTGCTACATGCTGGGCATTTAACATCTACTATCTCATTTAATCTTTATACCCACCTACTACCCAAGCATCATTATCTTCACTTTACTATCCAGGAAACTGAGGCTCAGAAAAGCAAAGAGACTTAACGAAGGGCACATACCTAGTAACTGCCAAAGCTAAGACTGAAGCCATGTATATCTGAATCTGAGGCCTATGTTCCTTCTACCACACTGGAAGTGTGCTCTGCCTCTTGGGTTTCAAAATGCAAACACTCAGGAAAACCATGATTGCAACCTACACAGACATGAAGGGCCATTAATAAATGCCCTTATCCCTGAGTCACTCCAAGAGGAGATTATGACAAATAGCCAGCTTCAGGGTCAATACAGAATTTTCTACTGAACTGAGCTATTCAGAACAGGTAACAAGTGGCTAATCATTGAGCCTCTGATTGAACACTTAAGTGCACTCTGTCTAGGTGGCAGATTAAGGGCCTGAAGTAGTAGGTAGAAGACTGTATTCATTGGCCTTTGAGATTCTTTGTAAATCTAAAATACTGATTGCTCATGGCCAAGTTACCTTGAAGAATCTCAGGTCTGAGCAAGGTTGCTGCTCCATTTCAAAGCAGAAAAGAAGAAACCCAGCAGTTTGGCTTCCCACCTGGGCTGATACCAACACAATGATGCCAGCATGGTCAGGACTGGCCTTGTCCTCATCTCATGGGAAGCACATTCAGGAAACTCTGAGACTGTCCAGTTTGAGTTTCTTACTTTAATTAGCAGGGGATAGGGATAATTTCACTGTAATTCAATTTTCTCAGCCACCTTTGCTAAATAAAGTTAAAATACATGCTCTACCATACATTATACTTAATTAAAAAAAAGTCAATCTCAAAAGATCACACACTATATGATTCCATCTTTACAGCATTCTTGACAAAATTATAGAGATGGGAAACATATCAGCGGTTTCCAGAAAGTATGGATAGTGCAAGGGGAAAGAATGGGTGAGACTATAAAGAAGTAACACTAGGAAGTTCTCTGTGGTGATGGAACGAACACACACACACACACACACACACACACACACACACACACACTTGGGGAAGCAGGGCAAAAGGGACAGCTAGGAAAGGGATCCATACCTCGAAAGATGTCCAGGATGTGCTTTCCCACGTACCAACAGATGGTCTCAAAGTTAGGAAACTTGAAGAGGTCTGCTGTGCTCAGCCGCTTCTCAATCTCATAGGCTCTAGAGGAAGCAGGCACAATAATAGCAATGATAACAAGGATCCTGTTTACTGAGTACCTACTGTGTATCAGGTATTGTTCTGAATGTTTTGTATCCATTATCTCTAATCCTCACAACTACCCTGTAAGATCCAACTTTGTGGGTTAGGAAACTTGAGCTCAAATGTTATGTGACTTGCCCAAAGTCACAAAACTACTAAGTAAGGAAGGGGTATTCATCCTCACACTGATCATTATCAGGAACCAGTATCTATTCCCTTCTCATCATCTCGCCACCTTCTATGCTGCACTTCTCACTATAGGGGAGAACTCAAGGACTCTAGCAGGTGGGAATGGCCAACTCAGTATCACAATAGCTTCAGTACTCACTTGAGCTGCATTTCGATGTTAAGGCTGTGTAAGAAGTTCCCTCCAAAGGCAAGGCAGTCCACGGGAGTCAGCACAGCATGGATCCATCCTGCAGTGTAACATGGCAAAATCATAGCTGGCAGAGGACCTTACTTCCTCTGGACATCACTGCCCACTCATCTCAAACGTAAGTCCTTAGAGCAGCCAGCCCGCAGTGACTCAGAAAGTTCTAGCTCCTCCACTCTTCCAACACCCATTCTGCCACCATTATAACCCTAAACTGGACCACCATTTGGGGTTAATAAACTCTTTCGACTTTCGTCCTCTCAACTTCAAGTCTCTTTGATGCCTCACCCATCTTCTCTCCCATCTCTTAGAAGGGCATTACCTCCTTGCCAAGTCTATCCCTTCTAACTCTACTCCAGGTAAAACAAAGAGCTTTTGTGTCAAACAAACCTGGGTTCAAAGTCTGCCATCTTCTAGCTAAATATTTCACAAGGTGGTTGTGTACAGTGTGCACCTAGATGGAACTCAATTATTCTCCTTGCCCTTGACCCTACACTGCCTTCTGGGAAGTTCTAATTCTACTCTTAAATATCTCTCATATTCATCTTCCTTTCCTGGTCCATCCATCCTATCAAAGCCTTGGTTCAGATCCCTTATTACCTGTCACCTAGGCTATTTGCAACAGCCTCTAAACTGGCTCCTCTACACCAGCGGTTCTCATGGTATGGTCCAGGGAATCCTGAGGCTCCCTGAGACTCCTTCAGAGCATATGCAAGGTCAAAACTATGCTCATGATAATACTAAGATGTTGTCTTTTTCACCCTCATTCCCGCACAGGTGTAGAGTGGAGTTTTCCAGAGGGTAAATGACATGACATCACAAACACCGAGAAGCAGATTTAAGTATCAGTCATTTTCTATTAATCTAAACATCAAAAAGATTTTTAAAAAGGTAGATGTCACTCTTCTCACTGCATTTTTGGTTTGAAAATAGCTATTTTTCATAAAAATTATTAATCATGCTAACATGTAATGAGTTTATTTCTCAATGAATTAATAAACAAATATTTTTAAATTTTCTCAGTTTTAATTTATAATATGGTAAATATTGATGACTATAATCCACATAAATAAAAGCCCTTTTGGGTTCTCGGTAATACTAAAGAGTATAAACGGGTCCTAAGTGCAAAGTGTTTGTAAACCACTGCTCTGTGCTAATCTCAATCTCTGAAGTCTATCCTCCACATCTCAACCCTAAGTGATATATCTAAAATACAAATCTGCTCATGTCATCCCCTGCTCAAAACTCTTCAATAAAATGTACATCCACAGGAGAATAGATAAATTGCCATATACTAATACAATAGAATATTGAAAAGTAAGTTGAGTGAACAACTACATGTATCAGCATGAATCTCATAATCATAATGTCCACAGGAAAAAGTTGGGAAGAACTGTCTAATATGATTCCATCTACATAACATCCAAAAACATGTAAAACAATACTAGGTATTGGTTTGGTGAGCTATACCTATCCAATAAAGAAATAGAAATAATCACCAACTTCAGAACAATGGCTAGCTCAGAGAGGGAAAAATGGGAATGGAAGTGAGGAGAGGTATACAGGGGGCTTCAAATATAATTGCAACGTTTTATGTTTTTAGTTGGGTTACAAACACATAAATGTTTATTACATTATTCTTTATATCTTTTGCTACATAAACAAATAAACTTTTGGTGATCCCCCAGCCACCTCTTGGGTAAGTTCAGCCCACCTACCTTCTCAGCTTCACCTGTTCCCAGCCTTTGATCTTTAGGCTCTGGTATCCATAAACTATTTCACATAGCCTTGCTTTGCTTATGCCTTTCCCTATGTCTGAGAGGCCTTTTCTGCCTTTCTCCTCTTGGTCACTCCTACATTTATCTGCCAGGTGTTACTCTTCTGAGAATATTTTCACAAACCTCCAGCTAGACTAAGTGTTCTTTTCCATGCTCCCAAAACTTCTGGTGAATGCCTCCATTGTGGCTATTAGAACATTATACTGAAATGAGCCTGGGTGGCTCAGTCGGTTAAGCATCCAACTCTTGATTTTGGCTCAGGTCATGATCTCACGGTTTATGAGACTGAGTCCTGTGTTGGGCTCCATGCTGTCAGAGCAGAGTCTGTTTGGGATCCTTTCTCTCTCCCTCTTTCTGCCCTTCCCCTGCTCATGCTTTCTCTCTCTCCCAAAATAAACTTAAAAAAAAATCTAGAACATTATACTGAAATGATCTATCAATCTTTTGTCCCTAGCACCTAGACCAATGCAGGGGCATTCAGTAGACCTGCAATGCTTATGGAACTAAGTAGATTACACCCAGTTTGTGTGACTTTATACCAATAAGCAATTAATCCAACTCAAATCTCTGGTAGACAAATTCAATTCATCAAATAGTTATTAAGTGCCCAGCATAGAAAAGATATTATGTGAGAGCCTATTAGGCAAAGGATTAAATGGATGAATAAGTGCCTGGGCTCAGAAACCTATAAAAGAGAAAAAGCAGATGGGTATGAGGGGAGGTAATTTTGCCTCACCATATGTGAAACATTCTATAAAACCAATGTAATCAAATCAATATGATATTGACATATGAATAGACAAATCTGTGCAACAAAAAATCCAGGAATTATACAATACATAACATTAGACAAAGATATTAAAACTATATGACAATTTTAAAGCAGTGATCATAAGAATGCTTCAATGAACAATTACAAACATGCTTGAGACAAAAAAAAACAGAAACAGAAGATGTAAGAAACAAACGTAAATTTTAGAACTGAAAAATACTATATCTGAAATAATGAAAACAGATGGACTCAACAGAAGAATAAAAACAATGGAGAAATAGAAAGTACTCAATATTAACAAAAGAGGAAACAGACTGAAAAAAATAAACTCAGGGATCTGTGGACTACAGCAAAATATATACAGCATTCAGATAATCAGAGACCCAAAGAAAAGAAGTGAGAGTGTGGGAATGAAAAATCATTCAAAGAAATAACAACTAAAAATTTCTTCACTAATATGATAGAAACATAGACCTACACATTCAGGAAGCTCAGTCAACACAAACAGTATAAACCCAAAGAAATACATGCCAAGACACATTATAGTCAAACTGCTGAAAACTAAAGAAAAAAGAAATTACAAGTAGCAAGAAATGACACATGTAAGGGAAAAAACAATTTGAATGAGAGCCAAAATTTCATCAGAAGCCATGGAGGCAAGAAGGAAGCAGCACAACATTCTTCCAAGTGCTGAAAGAACTATCAATCCAGCAAAAATATCCATTAGGAATAAAAGGGAAATCAAGACATTTACAGATGAAGGAAAACTAAGAAAATCTACTGACAGCAGGCCTACCCTAAAACTCTAAACAGAGAAGAAATGATAAAAGAAGAATCTTGAAATACCAGGAAGGAAGGAAGAACAACCGAAGAGTAAAAATACAGGCAAACAGGTGCGCCTGGGTGGTTCAGTCGGTTAAGCACCCGACTTCGGCTCAGGTCATGATCTCGTGGTTCGTGGGTTTGAGCCCTGCATTGAGTTCTCTGTGCTGACAGCTCAGAGCCTGGAGCCTGCTTCAAATTCTGTGTCTCCCTCTCTCTCTGCCCCTCCCCTGCTTGCTCTCTGTCTCTTTCTCTGTCTCTCAAAAATAAACAAACATTAAAAAAAAATACAGGTTAATACAATAGACTTTCCTTCTCTTGGGTGTTAGAAGTTATGTTTGACAGTGAAACAAAAATTGAAACACTGTATGATATGGTTCTCAACGTATGAAGAAATATTTAAGACAAATACATTATAAATGGGAAGGGTAAAGGGATGTGAATAGAGGTAAGGTTTCAACCTTCCCCTCAAACTGGTAAAATGTTAATTAAAATGTCAATACCAGACTGTGATATGAAGTATATATCTATTATACATATAAATTAAACAAGAGCAACTACTAAAAACCTATACAAACCACAGGCTAAAAATTCATATGGAAATACAAGGGCCCTGAATAGCCATAATAATCTTGAAAAAGAAAAACAAAGTTGGAAGGCTGACACTTTCTGATTTTAAAACTTACTAGAAATATATGATAATTGAAATAGTGTGATACTGTTACAAGGACAGACCTATAGACCAATGGAATAGAATTCAAAGTGAAGAAATAAACAAACACATCTGTGGTTAATTGATTTTCAACAAAGGTGTCAAGAGAATTCATTAGGGAAAGAATGGTCTTTTCAAATGGTTCTGGGACAACTGAACAGCCACATGAAAAAGAATGATATTGGACCCTTACCTCACATCATATACAGAAGTTGACTTGAAATGGATAAAAGACCTAAATGTAGTAACTAAAACTATAAAGCTCTTAGAACACAGGTGTACATCTTCATGACCTTAAACTATGAATTAGGCAATGGTCTCTTAGATATGACACCAAAAACACAAGCAAATAAAGAAAAAAGTAGATAAACTGGACTTTTGTTCTTTCTAGGACACTATCATGAACTGAAAAGACAACCCCCAGAGAGAAAATATTTTTAAATTACATATCAGATAAGGTACAATATCCAAAATATATATTAAAAAAACTCTTACAACACAACAATAAAAAGACAAATTACCTAATCAAAAATTGGGCAAAAGTTCTGAATAGATTCTACTCCATAAAAAGATACACAAATGTCTAATAAGCACATGAAAAAATGTTTGACATCAACAATCATTAGGGAAATACAAATTAAAATCTCAGTGAGGGGTGCCTGGGTGGCTCTGTCGGTTAAGCATCCGACTTTGGCTCAGGTCATGATCTTACAGTTTGTGGGTTCAAGCCCTGCATCAGGGTCTGTGCTGACAGCTGAGTCTGGAGCCTGCTTCAGATTCTCTGTCTCCCTGTCTCTCTGCCCCTCCCCTGTTCACACTCTGTCTCACTTTCTCAAAAATAAACATTAAAAAAAATAAAAAATAAAATCTCAATGAGATACCACTTCACATGCACTAAGATGGCTATAATCGCAAAGACAGACAAGAACAAGTGTTGAGGAGGATGTGGAAAACTTGAGACCCTTATAAATTGCTAGTGGGAATGTAAAATGGTGTTAGGTACTTTAGAGAACAGTTTGGTAATTCCTCAAGAAGTTAAAACAGAGCTAACATATGACTCAGCAATTCCTTTCTTAGGTATGCACCCAAGAGAACTGAAAATATACATTAACACAAAACTTTGCACATGATCATTCACAGCAGCATTATTCATTATAGTCAAAAAGTGGGGGTGCCTGGGTAGCTCAGTCAGTTAAGCATCCAACTCTTGGTTTCGGCTCAGGTCATTATCTTATAGTTTGTGGGAGTGAGCCCCACATCGGGTCCTGTCCTGAAAGCATGGAGCGTGCTTGGGATTTATCTTTCCCTCTCTCTCTGACTCTCCCCAGCTTGCACTCTCTCTTGCTCTCTCTCAAAAAATAAACATAAATTTTATTAAAAAAAACACTTAAAACAACACAAACGCCTATAAGATGATGAAAGGATAAACAATATGTGGTATATCCATGCAGTGGAATATTGTTCAGCCATTTAAAGACTAAGTACTGACAAATGCTATAACTTGGATGAACCCTGAAAATATTTTGCAGAGTGAAAAAGCCAGACACAAAGGACCACATATTGAACAGTTCCATTTGTATGAAACAGAACAGGCAAATCCATATACAAAGAACGGCCAAAAGTGGGTTGACAGGGGTGAGAGGAGGAGTGGAAGGAATGGGGAGTAACTGTTAATGAGTACAGGATTTCTTTTTGAAGTGATGAAAATTTTCTGGTATTACACAGTGGTGATGGCTGCACGACATTCTGGATATATTTTTTAAACTTAACTGCACTCTTTAACATGGTAAGTTTTATGGTGTGTGTTACATACCAATTTTTTTGAAAAGTACACTTAACTAAATGAAAATGAAAACTGAACATATCAAAATATATGACACAGCTAAATCAGTGCTGAAGGGGAAACTTACAGCACTAAATGCTTACATTACAAAAGAGGTAAAGTCTGAAAATAATCTAAGCTCTTGTCTCAAGACTAGAAGGAGCAAAATAAACCCACAGCAAGCAGAAGGAAGGAAAAACAAAGATAAAAGCAGAAATCAATGAAGCTGAAAACATAAACAGAAAAAAATCAATTGAGACAGAAACTGTTTCTTTAAAAAGTTTGAAAAATTGACAAACATCCATCAGATTGACACAGAATAAGAAAAGGCACAAAAAACTAATACCAGGAATGAAACCAAGGATATCAGGGTGCCTGGGTGGCTCAGTCAGTTGAGCATCTTACTCTTGGTTTCAGCTCAGGTCATGATTTCATAGTAGTGGGATCAAGCCCCAAGGTGGTGGACTCTGTGCTGGCAGCTCAGAGCCTGCTTGGGATATTCTCTCATTCATTCTCTCTCTCTCTCTCTCTCTCTCTCTCTCTCTCTTCCCTCTCCCTGTTCTCTCTCTCAAAATGAATAAATAAACATAAAAAATTAAAAAAAAAAGAAACAGAGGATATCACTAGAGACTTGGAAGACATCAAAAGGATAATAAGAAAATACAATCAACAACTCTGCATACATAAATTTAACAACTTAGATAAAATGGACCAATTCCTTAAAAAGCACAAACTGAGAGGAGAGGGATGATGGCGGCATAAGAGGACGCTGGGCTCACCGCGCGTCCTGCTGATCACTTAGATTCCACCTACACCTGCCTAACTAACCCAGAAAACCGCCAGAGGATTAGCAGAACGGAGTCTCCGGGGCCAAGCGCAGACGAGAGGCCCACGGAAGAGGGTAGGAAGGGCGGCGAGGCGGTGCGCGCTCCACGGACTGGCGGGAGGGAGCCAGGGCGGAGGGGCGGCTCGCTGGCCAAGCAGAGCCCCGGAGTCTGGCTGGCAAAAGCGGAGGGGCCGAACGGACTGTGTTCCGACAGCAAGCGTGACTTAGCGTCTGGGAGGTCATAAGTTAACAGCTCTGCTCAGAAAGCGGGAAGGCTGGAGGACAAAGGGAGGGAGAGTTGCTGAGCCCCGGGACGACAGAGCTCAGCTTGGTGGGGAACAAAGGCGCTCGCCAGCGCCATCTCACTCACCCATCCCCCAGCCAAAATCCCAAAGGGAACCAATTCCTGCCAGGGAACTTGCTCGCTCCCCGCAAACACCCAACTCTGTGCTTCTGTGGAGCCAAACCTCCAGCAGCAGATCTGACTCCCTCCCGCTGCCACAGGGCCCCTCCTGAAGTGGATCACCTAAGGAGAAGCGAGCTAAGCCTGCCCCTCCTGCCCCCGTGCACCTTGCCTACCCACCCCAGCTAATACGCCAGATCCCCAGCACCAAAAGCCTGGCAGTGTGCAAGTAGCCCAGATGGCCACGCCACCCCACAGTGAATCCCGCCCCTAGGAGAGGGGAAGAGAAGGCACACACCAGTCTGACTGTGGCCCCAGCGGTGGGCTGGGGGCAGACATCAGGTCTGACTGCGGCCCGCCCACCAATGCAAGTTATTCAAGACAGCACAGGGGAAGTGCCCTGCAGGTCCTCACCACTCCAGGGACTATCCAAAATGACCAAACGGAAGAATTCCCCACAGAAGAATCTCCAGGAAATAACAACGGCCAATGAACTGATCAAAAAGGATTTAAATAATATAACAGAAAGTGAATTTAGAATAATAGTCATAGAACTAATCGCTGGGCTTGAAAACAGTATAGAGGACAGCAGAGAATCTCTTGCTACAGAGATCAAGGGACTAAGGAACAGTCACAAGGAGCTGAAAAATGCTTTAAACGAAATGCAAAACAAAATGGAAACCACCACGGCTCGGATTGAAGAGGCAGAGGAGAGAATAGGTGAACTAGAAGATAAAGTTATGGAAAAAGAGGAAGCTGAGCGAAAGAGAGATAAAAAAATCCAGGAGTATGAGGGGAAAATTAGAGAACTAAGTGATACACTAAAAAGAAATAATATACGCATAATTGGTATCCCAGAGGAGGAAGAGAGAGGGAAAGGTGCTGAAGGGGTACTTGAAGAAATCATAGCTGAGAACTTCCCTGAACTGGGGAAGGAAAAAGGCATTGAAATCCAAGAGGCACAGAGAACTCCCTTCAGACGTAACTTGAATCGATCTTCTGCACGACATATCATAGTGAAACTGGCAAAATACAAGGATAAAGAGAAAATTCTGAAAGCAGCAAGGAGTAAATGTGCCCTCACATATAAAGGGAGACCTATAAGACTCGTGACTGATCTCTCTTTTGAAACTTGGCAGGCCAGAGAGGATTGGCACGAGATCTTCAGTGTGCTAAACAGAAAAAATATGCAGCCGAGAATCCTTTATCCAGCAAGTCTGTCATTTAGAAGAGAAAGAGAGATAAAGGTCTTCCCAAACAAACAAAAACTGAAGGAATTTGTCACCACTAAACCAGCCCTACAAGAGATCCTAAGGGGGATCCTGTGAGACAAAGTACCAGAGACATCGCTACAAGCATAAAACATACAGACATCACAATGACTCTAAACCCGTATCTTTCTATAATAACAATGAATGTAAATGGATTAAATGCGCCAACCAAAAGACACAGGGTATCAGAATGGATAAAAAACAAGACCCATCTATTTGCTGTCTACAAGAGACTCATGTTAGACCTGAGGACACCTTTAGATTGAGAGTGAGGGGATGGAGAACTATTTATCATGCTACTGGAAGCCAAAAGAAAGCTGGAGTAGCCATACTTCTATCAGACAAACTAGACTTTAAATTAAAGGCTGTAACAAGAGATGAAGAAGGGCATTATATAATAATTACAGGGTCTATCCATCAGGAAGAGTTAACAATTATAAATGTCTATGCGCCGAATACCAGAGCCTCCAAATATATAAAACAATTACTCATAAACATAAGCAACCTTATTGATAAGAATGTGGTCATTGCAGGGGACTTTAACACTCCACTTACAGAAATGGATAGATCATCTAGACACACGGTCAATAAAGAAACAAGGGCCCTGAATGATACATTGGATCAGATGGACTTGAGAGATCTATTTAGAACTCTGCATCCCAAAGCAACAGAATATACTTTCTTCTCGAGTGCACATGGAACATTCTCCAAGATAGATCATATACTGGGTCACAAAACAGCCCTTCATAAGTTCACAAGAATTGAAATTATACCATGCATACTTTCAGACCACAATGCTATGAAGCTTGAAATCAACCACAGGAAAAAGTCTGGAAAACCTCCAAAAGCATGGAGGTTAAAGAATAGCTTACTAAAGAATGAGTGGGTCAACCAGGCAATTAGAGAAGAAATTAAAAAATATACGGAAACAAACGAAAATGAAAATACAACAATCCAAACGCTTTGGGACGCAGCGAAGGCAGTCCTGAGAGGAAAATACATTGCAATCCAGGCCTATCTCAAGAAACAAGAAAAATCCCAAATACAAAATCTAACAGCACACCTAAAGGAAATAGAAGCAGAACAGCAAAGGCAGCCTAAACCCAGCAGAAGAAGAGAAATAATAAAGATCAGAGCAGAAATAAACAATATAGAATCTAAAAAAACTGTAGAGCAGATCAACGAAACCAAGAGTTGGTTTTTTGAAAAAATAAACAAAATTGACAAACCTCTAGCCAGGCTTCTCAAAAAGAAAAGGGAGATGACCCAAATCAATAAAATCATGAATGAAAATGGGATTATTACAACCAATCCCTCAGAGATACAAACAATTATCAGGGAATACTATGAAAAATTATATGCCAACAAATTGGACAACCTGGAAGAAATGGACAAATTCCTAAACACCCACACTCTTCCAAAACTCAATCAGGAGGAAATAGAAAGCTTGAACAGACCCAGAACCAGCGAAGAAATTGAACTGGTTATCAAAAATCTCCCAACAAATAAGAGTCCAGGACCAGATGGCTTCCCAGGGGAGGTCTACCAGACGTTTAAAGCAGAGGTAATACCTATCCTTCTCAAGCTATTCCAAGAAATAGAAAGGGAAGGAAAACTTCCAGACTCATTCTATGAAGCCAGTATTACTTTGATTCCTAAACCAGACAGAGACCCAGTAAAAAAAGAGAACTACAGGCCAATATCCCTGATGAATATGGATGCAAAAATTCTCAATAAGATACTAGCAAATCGAATTCAACAGCATATAAAAAGAATTATTCACCATGATCAAGTGGGATTCATTCCTGGGATGCAGGGCTGGTTCAACATTCGCAAATCAATCAACGTGATACATGACATTAACAAAAAAAAAAAAGAGAAGAACCATATGATCCTGTCAATCGATGCAGAAAAGGCCTTTGACAAAATCCAGCACCCTTTAATAAAAACCCTTGAGAAAGTCGGGATAGAAGGAACATACTTAAAGATCATCAAAGCCATTTATGAAAAGCCCACAGCTAACATCATCCTCAATGGGGAAAAACTGAGAGCTTTTTCCCTGAGATCAGGAACACGACAGGGATGCCCACTCTCACCACTGTTGTTTAATATAGTGTTGGAAGTTCTAGCATCAGCAATCAGACAACAAAAGGAAATCAAAGGCATCAACATTGGCAAAGATGAAGTCAAGCTTTCGCTTTTTGCACATGACATGATATTATACATGGAAAATCCGATAGACTCCACCAAAAGTCTGCTAGAACTGATACATGAATTCAGCAAAGTTGCAGGATACAAAATCAATGTACAGAAATCAGTTGCATTCTTATACACTAACAATGAAGCAACAGAAAGACAAATAAAGAAACTGATCCCATTCACAATTGCACCAAGAAGCATAAAATACCTAGGAATAAATCTAACCAAAGATGTAAAAGATCTGTATGCTGAAAACTATAGAAAGCTTATGAAGGTAATCGAAGAAGATATAAAGAAATGGAAAAGGCATTCCCTGCTCATGGATTGGAAGAATAAATATTGTCAAAATGTCAATACTACCCAAAGCTATCTACACATTCAATGCAATCCCAATCAAAATTGCACCAGCATTCTTCTCGAAGCTAGAACAAGCCATCCTAAAATTCATATGGAACCACAAAAGGCCCCGAATAGCCAAAGTAATTTTGAAGAAGACCAAAGCAGGAGGCATCACAATCCCAGACTTTAGCCTCTACTACAAAGCTGTAGTCATCAAGACAGCATGGTATTGGCACAAAACCAGACACATAGACCAATGGAATAGAATAGAAACCCCAGAACTAGACCCACAAATGTATGGCCAACTAATCTTTGACAAAGCAGGAAAGAACATCCAATGGAAAAAAGACAGTCTCTTTAACAAATGGTGCTGGGAGAACTGGACAGCAACATGCAGAAGGTTCAAACTAGACCACTTTCTCACACCATTCACAAACATAAACTGAAAATGGATAAAGGACCTGAATGTGAGACAGGAAACCATCAAAACCTTAGAGGAGAAAGCAGGAAAAGACCTCTCTGACCTCAGCCGTAGCAATCTCTTACTCGACACATCCCCAAAGGCAAGGGAATTAAAAGCAAAAATGAATTACTGGGACCTTATGAAGATAAAAAGCTTCTGCACAGCAAAGGAAACAATCAACAAAACTAAAAGGCAACCAATGGAATGGGAAAAGATATTTGCAAATGACATATCAGACAAAGGGCTAGTATCCAAAATCTAAAGAGCTCACCAAACTCCACACCCGAAAAACAAAGAACCCAGTGAAGAAATGGGCAGAAAACATGAATAGACATTTCTCTAAAGAAGACATCCGGATGGCCAACAGGCACATGAAAAGATGTTCAACGTCGCTCCTTATCAGGGAAATACAAATCAAAACCACACTCAGATATCACCTCACGCCAGTCAGAATGGCCAAAATGAACAAATCAGGAGACTATAGATGCTGGAGAGGATGTGGAGAAACGGGAACCCTCTTGCACTGTTGGTGGGAATGCAAATTGGTGCAGCCGCTCTGGAAAGCAGTGTGGAGGTTCCTCAGAAAATTAAAAATAGACCTACCCTATGACCCAGCAATAGCACTGCTAGGAATTTACCCAAGGGATACAGGAGTACTGATGCATAGGGGCACTTGTACCCCAATGTTTATAGCAGCACTCTCAACAATAGCCAAATTATGGAAAGAGCCTAAATGTCCATCAACTGATGAATGGATAAAGAAATTGTGGTTTATATACACAATGGGATACTATGTGGCAATGAGAAAGAATGAAATATGGCCTTTCGTAGCAACGTGGATGGAACTGGAGAGTATGATGCTAAGTGAAATAAGCCATACAGAGAAAGACAGATACCATATGGTTTCACTCTTATGTGGATCCTGAGAAACTTAAGAGAAACCCATGGGGGAGGGGAAGGAAAAAAAAAAAAGAGGTTACAGTGGAAGAGAGCCAAAGCAAAGGAGACTGTTAAAAACTGAGAACAAACTGAGGGTTGATGGGGGGTGGGAGGGAGGGGAGGGTGGGTGATGGGTATTGAGGAGGGCACCTTTTGGGATGAGCACTGGGTGTTGTATGGAAACCAATTTGACAATAAATTTCATATATTGAAAAAAAAAATAAAAATAAAAATAAAATTCTTTATTACTGAAAAAAAAAGCACAAACTACCATAGCTCACCCAATATGAAACAGATAATTTGAATAACCTCTAAAGTTTAAGGAAATTGAATGTTAATTAAAAACTTCTCCACAAAAGAAATCTCCAGGTCCATGTGACTGCACTAGAGAATTCTACCAAAGGTTTGAGAAAATTTAACATTAATTCTGAAATCAAAGAATGAAGTTTAAGAAATCAAGGAAGGAGCACCTGAAGTGGCTCAGTCAGTTATGCGTCTGACTTTGGCTCAGGTCTTAATCTCACAGTTCGGGAGTTTGAGCCCTGTGTCAGGCTCTGTGCTGACAGCTCAGAGCCCGGAGCCTGCTTTGGATTCTGTGTCTCCCTCTCTTTCTGCCCCTCCCCTGCTTGCATTCTGTCTCTCTCAAAAAGAAATAAACATTAAAAAACTAAAAGAAAAGAAATCAAGGAGGATCTAAATAAATGGAAAGACATACTGGGTCCATCAAAGACTCAACATGGTAAAGATGTCAACTTCCCCAAATTGAGACAACTGGGGGCACTTTTTCAAAACATACACTCAGATCCCACCCCAGACCTAAAAATCCATAATGCTAGGGGTAAAGCCTAGGCATGTATTGTTTGGGGGGGGGAGGGGAAGCCCCACCCCCACCCCAGGTAATTCTGATTTATAGACTGCAAGGCCAGCCTCCCAGTCACTATTCCTAGAGCCATGGGGCTGAGAGACCTATTCTCTATCTGTCCACCAAGTTGGCATAGCCCAGCGCAAGAGGTCCATCAACCTCTTCCTGTACCTTCCCACCTGCAATCTCCCCAAGGAACTATGCTGCCTACTAGCCATCACATGCATTTTCTTAAGGTCCAATTCTGAGTCATCAGCTGATATGAGAGGGTTTTCCCACATAATCGGATCAATATATTATAGGAAGGGTCTACCTCTGGTACCACAACCTCCCTTCCTCTTCCAGCCCTCCTCAAACCCTCCCAGAGGGGGCCCAGGGAAGACCTGTAGGAATGAAAAGTGTCTGTCCTTGCTTCACGGAACATTTATAGCACTTGTCCACCTGGTCCCCAAAAAACATCTCATTCTGGTTAGAGGAGCTGCTCCAGCACTCAAAGAGAGTCAGATTGGCATTTGTTGGGCGGATCAGGTAGAAGATCTTCTCACCCTGAAACAAAACAGGTTTAAGTGCCAAAAACATCAACAATTTCCATAAAAATCCTCCAGAGGGTCTCCAAAAGGATATTTTCTCTCCCATGCCCCAAGACCACGTAATATGACAGATTCTCCCCCAAACCCATCCAATAATCATTTTTATGCGGATTTGGAAAACTTCAAAAGCTCCTTTTGCACTTTATGGTTTTGAGCCACTGTTAACATTGACAAAAAATGATTTGGAAAGGGCATTCCAAACAAAATTGTTCAACTTAGGACAAATATACACCAAAAGCTTCTACTTTAGATGCAAAGTCAAATGAAAAATGGCCTCTATAGATGAGTAGATCAATACTACTAGCCCTAGGAGAATTTAAGGCCACATTACTGATGAGAAAATTGAATTTGCCTTTAAATGCCATTTACAGAGAGTGTTCCTTCTCACACCTGCAATCAAAGCTAATAAAAGTTTAAAAGTTCAGTAATTGCCCAAGGACTTCTACAAGATTATATGTTAGGTGATTATCTGTTGGAAAAACATTTTATTTCCTAATTATGTTTTGCCTAGACAATCACCAGATTATTTGGTTGAAAAGAAATAAAAGCCCACCAGCACAAAAATATCCTCAACCTACAGCTGATTAGTTTAACCAATATTTCCTGATAATAAATTTCAATGGAGAAAAGCAATAACACTAGAAATTATCTATTGTACAATTGGAGAAATTTCATTCAGATCTGTAGATTAGATAACAGTATCCTATCAATATTGATTTTCTGATTTTGATAACTATACTGCAGTTATATACGAGAATGCCCTTATTTTCAAGAAATATGCACTGAATTATAAAGGGACACATGTTTGCAACTACTCTCAAATGTTTCAGAAAATATATATATATACATATATGTATATTTTATTATGTTTGCTTTATAGAAAGAGAGAATATAATAAAATGTAACATTTGGGGAATCTAAGTGAAGGGCACACAGGCATTCTTCCTACCATTTCTGCAATTTTTCTATAAAAAAGGAATTATTTTAAAATGAAAAAGTTAAATCTAACATTTGCATAGCAGTGATTTACATGCTCCCATTTCATGATAAACCAGTGAAAACAACTAGTTTAGGATTTGTGATCATTTGGACAAGAGCCATATCCAAGTCTTCTGCTCTTTCCTTGGCATTTCTGATAAGAAAAATAAATAGTATGATGGTGGAAAAGAATCAAAATTAAGAAATTTGTTTTCCAGGGGTGCCTGGGTGGCTCAGTCAGTTAAGCATCTGACTTCAGCTCAGGTCATGAACTCACGGTTCATGAGTTCAAGCCCTGGGTTGGGCTCTGTGCTGACAGCCTGGAGCCTACTTCGGATACTGTGTCTCCCTCTCTCTCTGTTCGTCTCCCACTTGCTCGCTTGTCTGTCTCTGTCTCTCTCTCTCCCAAAAATAAATAAAGATTAAAAAAAATTGTTTTCCAGACTTTAAAAATCCTTCATAGTCACTGATAATCAATATGCTAATTACAAAATTGAAACAATCACTAAAAGGGAAACTACCCATAGGAAGGCTAACATTAAAAAAAAAAAAAAAAAACAACCTGTCATGGGCACCTGGGTGGCTCAATTGGTTAAGTGTCCAACTCTTAGTATCAGCTCAGGTCATGATCTCATGGTTCGTGAGATCAAGCCCCACATCGGGCTCTGTGCTGACAGTGCAAAGCCTGCTTGGGATTCTCTCTCTCTCTATCTCTCTGACCCTGCCCTACTTGTTGCACATGGTCTCTCTCTCAAAATAAATAAATAAACATTAAAAAAAACTTGTTATATATATGCTCTATCTTGGTGGTGGCAGTTATGCAACTACATACAATGTCAAAACTCATCAAACTATACATTTAGAACATATTAATTTTATGGTGTATAAATTATACCTCAATAAGGATGGGGGATGGGAAGTTTCTCATGTTACCAAGAATCTGCAGTAAATATGAACATTTCTATACATAGTCATAGGAGTATAGATTGGTTCAATGGACAGCCAGAAAACCTTAGGCATCTGCTGTTATTCAAAAAAATGTTAAGCATCAAAACTGTAGAGACAGTTTATATGGCATATCCACTTAGTGCCCAACCCTGATAGAGTAGTTATATGGAAATGTCACCCAAACAGAATCTGGGAGGCAGGTAGACCTCAGCAGCCTCTTCTGTGCTGCCACCTGAAACAAAGAGGTGGCCCAAGGCCAGGCTGCCTCTAGAAGCCACATTCATTCCTACCTTGAGCACATGGTACCAGACCGAGGTGCCACCAAAGTCAATGTGAAAGTCTGTATAGCTATCCCGCACACTCATGAGGCAGTACTTTTGCACATTGGGCCTCTCAAATATACACTCCTCTGGCCACAAGTTCTCCACCCACGAGAGCTTCCGAACAATCTTGGGAGTCTCCACAAGGTTAGAAAGCCTAGCAAGGAAGGGGTGGAGAGCAGACGTCAGCTGATTGGGAATTAAAGATTAAAGCCTGAATAAAATGCTCCCCATCCCAGTGAGAGTCAAATAAGACAAAGAAGTCCTTTCCACAGGATCCCCAAGGGCACATAGGATACTTATTTCTATAAGTCTGGTCAGCATCCTCATTCCACTCAGAAGTCCCAAGTCCCAGCTCCACAGCATTCCCCAGTCAAAGGAGGTCATTTCCTCCACAAAATGCTCATAACTCCCTTCGCCTGGGTCCACTCACTTGGCACTGAGTCAATAACAGTTATTGTACTGTCCCCATGTCTTAATGTCTTCTTTATGAGGAACCATTAGAGAAACCTTTCAAGGGCTCAGTTTCAGGTAGTGTTTCTCCCCAACATCTGGTTGTTTTTATCTTACGTAAAACCACAAACCTTATGATATTGCACTCCTTCCTTGTCCTTACTTTCAGGAAATTCACTGAAAACGCTACAGTCCTTCTCTAACAACTATCCAGACACTCATACACGCATTTTGTGTGCAGATTACCCACCAGATGCATCCTATTTCTCGACTTTTATTTTCCTTTTGTGCCATTTTTGTCTATTCTTTCCTCTCTGTATCTCTGTAAGCTACCTCAAATAGCCGTTCAAGATGAAGTGAGATACAAACAAACACAGCTTTAAAAAAAACCCTCAGGTTGTTAACTCTGATGTTAACACCAACAGCAAGGATTTTAATATTGTATAGTTATTCAAAATGTTGCCATTGATGGAAACTGGTTGAAGAATACACAGGACACCCTGTACAGATTTTTGCAACTTCCTGTAAATCTATAATTATGTCAAAATTAAAAGTTAAAAAAGTACATAATCAGACAATAAGTTTTCTAAGTGCAAAAAGATATGTTACAATTTGGGGAATTTCCCGCATTTCTGAGCACAGAGAAGACTACATGTATCTACTGAGTGCATGAGTCCAGATAGAATCATTTAAAGGTTATAAAAACCTCTTTTTTCTTTTATATCTAAGTAACCTTACCCTTAGAGAAACTACTTGGGGGTAATTCAGTAAATCTATTTCCAGGGACAGAGGACCTATACTGGGAATTAAATAGTGACCACACTACAATCTAAATACAAAAAAAAAAAAGTCTAAGAAAGCTGTCCTGGGTCTTGGAGACAAAAATTAATTAAAATAGCTACTGTATAATCTATCCAATGTTAGAAACTGTAGAAGAGAAATACAATTTGGTTGTTATAATGGGAAGAGCTACCCTAGAAAGTATAAACCAGCTCATCATCCCAAAGGAAGAAACTACCAAGAGGAAGGGAAAAAGGAACACTTATACTCAGTATATCACAAGTTCCAGGGACTTTGTTAGGCTTTTTACTTACCCCTGTTCCTCCTACCTGGTATCAGAGAATTCCAAACTAATGACATTGAGGACTTTCTCCCTCTTCCCACTATAATAGTATTTCACAAAATCACCAAGCTTCATCTTGCAGTCAGCCTGGCGGGTCACATCAATCACATCAATCTCTTTGTCAGAACCTAGAATAAAAAGATAGATTCTGCACCAAGTGGTCTCAGGGACCGGGGAAGCCTCCCTCCCCCCTTCACCTGTCCCTAGAATGGACTGACACTCAAAACTTCTCACCACACACACTGTATTTGTATGTATGTATGTATGTATGTAGGAATCCCTCACGCTCTCCTTATACCAATGTGCTGGGTCCAGGCCTATTAGAGTAACACAACTGCCTGACATACAGTCTCACTCATGATACAATCCACATGCCTGGGCCTATTCCCTCACTTTTCTTCCTATCCCCAAAATTTAATGCTCAGAAGACAACTGGCACATGAGGGCAAAAATCAGAGGCTTTCTTATCTCAAAAGAAGGGAGACTCCCGGGGCGCCTGGGTGGCTCAGTCGGTTAAGCGTCCGACTTCAGCTCAGGTCACGATCTCGCAGTCAGTGAGTTCGAGCCCCGCGTCGGGCTCTGGGCTGATGGCTCGGAGCCTGGAGCCTGCTTCCAATTCTGTGTCTCCCTCTCTCTCTGCCCCTCCCCATTCATGCTCTGTCTCTCTGTCTCAAAAATAAATAAAAAGGTTAAAAAAAATTTAAAAAAAAAAAAGAAGGGAGACTCCCATGATCCCTGGAATTTCCCTGGTAAAAAAAAAAGTGGGGCTCAGCCTGCGGGCTCGGGGCCTATTAAGGAGGAAAAGGAAAAGAAAACCAGGATTTTGGTCCTAGTTTTGCCAAAGACTGACTCCGGGCAAAGCACTTTACCTCATATTCCCAAGATGGCTAGAAAAGAAATGCAAAGGTAGACTGGAAGCAAAGGGTCACTGGTCTTGATGGGAGTGAATGATGTCACAGTTAGGATAGTTCATCTTTCTTACCAACATAGTGTTCCACATCCCTCACAGTGAATGATGGTGAAGGCAGCGTCATCCCCAATCCATCCTTCTTCAAGACTAGGATGGGCACACTGAAGCTATTCTCCTCCAAGAATTCCACAGTCAGCTGACTTCCAGTGGGCTTCAGAATCACTTCATCTGAGCTGTGGGCCACATGAGAGAAAGCCTGAGCCCCAGAGGCACTGACACTAAAGGCTTCACTTGATGCTGCCATTCACCCAAGGGGTGGGGCCTTCCTGAGCAGACCTTAATGTGGACTGTAAACTAATGGCATATACCTCATGTGCCAGGGAAGAAATGACTTATCCAAGGTAAGAAGCCAGGTCACTGGCAGAGGTGGGGAGCTAACCCAAGGATATCTTGTTAATAGCATACTCTTCTCTGAATGGCAAAAGAAGAAATCAGTCAATAACCTGCCCAGAAAGAAAAGATGTATCTGCAATTTTAGTTAATTTACTCTAACCCAGAGCAGGGTCACCCATTTAAAACACTGGCAAATAAAAAAGACCGATTTGCAAATGACATATCCAATAAAGGGTTAGTATCCAAAATATATAAAGAATTTACACCCTCAACACACACACAAAAAATGCAAGTAATCCAATTTAAAAATGGGCAGAAGACATGAACAAACACTTCTTCAAAGAGGGCATACACACGGCCAATAGACACATGAAAAGATGTTCAACATAACTCATCACCAGGGAAATGCAAATCCAAACTACAATGAGATATCACCTTATACCCATCAGAATGGCTGAAATCAAAAACACAAGAAACAACAAGTGTTGGTAAGGATGTGGGCAAACTGGAACCCTCATGTACTGTTGGCGGGAATGCAAACTGGTGCAGCCACTGTGAAAAACGGTATGGAGGTCCCTCAAAAAAATAAAAACAGAACTACCATATAATCTAGTAATCACACTACTGGGTACTTACCCAAAGAATATGAAAACACTAATTTGAAAGGATAATATGTACCCCTATTTTATTGCAGCATTATTTACAATAGTCAAATTATGGAAGCAACCTAAATGTCCATCAATAGATGAATGGATAAAGAAGATGTGTATACACACACACACACACACACACACACACATATACATATAATGGCATATATATACATTGGAATATTATTCAGCCGTAAAAAAGAATGAAATCTTACCATTTGCAACAACATGGACAGAGCTATAGAGTATAATGCTAAGTGAAATAAGTCAGAAAAAGACAAATACCAGATGATTTTACTTATATGTGGAATTTAAGAAACCAAACAAAGGAAAAATAAATAGACAAATCAAAAAACAGATTCTTAACTACAGAGAATAAACATGGTTATCAGAGGGGAAGTAAGTGGGGGGGATGGGGGAAATAGGTGAAGGGGGTTTAAGAGTACACTTATCTTGAAGACCACTGAGTAATGTATACAATTGGTCAATCACTATACTGTACACCTGAAACTAACAGAACACTGTATGTTAACTATACTGGAATTAACATAAATAAAAAATAAAAGACTGATTAAAAAAACAATTTTTACAACCAATTTCTCAACACATGTATGTAATTAACTAGAAAACAGGAGTTTTTATTTTTTTAAATCATGTTGGAGGAAGATGGACTATTTGACCAAGTTGTGTCGGAACAAGCAACTGGAAAAATATTAAGCTCAATGTCTATCTTTCTCTTTACATAATTCTAGATGGATCAACATTTAAATTGAAAAAAAAAATGAAGCCATCTGTATGTCTTCTTTGGAAAAATGTTCATGTCTTCTGTCCATTTCTTAACTGGATTATTTATTTTTGGGGTGTTGAGTTTGATAAGTTCTTTATAGATTTTGGATACTAATCCTTTATCAGATACATCATTTGCAAATATCTTCTCCCATTCCACAGGCTGCCTTTTAGTTTTGTTCATTTTTCCAAAGAAGACATATAGGTGGCTAATAGACACATGAAAAGATGCTCAACATAACTCATCATCAGGGAGATACAAATCAAAACCAAATGAGATACCACCTCACACCTGTCAGAATGGCTAACTAGAAACAGGAAACAACAGATGTTGGTGAGGATTTAGAGAAAGGGGAACCTTCTTACACTGTTGGGGGGGAATGCAAACTGGTGCAGCTACTCTGGAAAACAGTATGGAGATTCCTTAAAAAAATAAAAAATAGAACTACCCTATGACCCAGCAATTGCACTACTAGCTATTTACCCAAAATACCCAAAAATATTGATTCGAAGGGGTATATGCACCCCGATGTTTATAGCAGCATTATCACCAATAGCCAAACTATGGAAAAAGCTCAAATGTCTATCGACTGATGAATTGATAAAGAGGATGTGGTGTATATATACAATGGTGTATATATACAATGAAATATTACTCGGCCATCAAAAAAAAATGAAATCTTGGGGCACCTAGGTGGCTCAGTCAGTTAAGCATCCTACTCTTGATTTTGGCTCAGGTCATGATCTCACAGATCGCAAGATTGAGCACCACATTGGACTCTGTGTTGACAGTGCAGAGCCTGCTTGAGATTCTCTCTCTCTCTCTCTCTCTCTCTCTCAATCTCTCTCTCTCCCTTCCTCCCTCCTTCTCTTCCTCCTCCTCCCCTGCTCACATGCATGAGTGATCTCTTTCTTTCTCAAAATTTATAAAATTAAAAAAAAAAAAAGAATGAGGGGTACCTGGGTGGCTCAGTCGGTTGAGGGTCCAACTTCAGCTCAGGTCATGATCTCACAGTTCGTGGGTCCCAGCCCTGCATCAGGCTCTGTGCTGACCACTTACTCAGAGTCTGGAGCCTGCTTTGGATTCTGTGTCTCCTTCTCTCTCTGCCCCTCCCCCGCTCATGCTTTATCTCACTGTTTCTCAAAAATAAATAAATGTAAAAACAAAAATTAAAAAAAAATGAAATCTTGTCATTTGCAATGATGCGGATGAAGCTAGAGTGTATTATGCTAAGCAAAGTAGTCAGAGAAAGATAAATAACATATGATTCCATTTATACGTGGAATTTAAGAAACTAAACAGATGAACATATGGGAAGGAAGGGGGAAAAAAAGAGAGGGAAGCAATCCATAAGAGACCCTTAACTATAGAAAACAAACTGAGGGTTGAAGGAGAGAGGTGCATGTGGGATGTGGGTGGGGGGTGGGGTAAATGGGTGATGGATATTAAGGAGGGGCACTTGTGATGAGCACTGAGTGTTATATATAAGTGATAAATCACTAAATTTTACACCTGAAACCAATTTTACCATATATGTTAACTAACTAGAATTTAAATAAAAACTTGAAAAAATGAAGCCATATAGTAGAAAAAACATGGGAGAGACAAGGCCCACTAGTCATTAAAAATAGCAATAAATAAATTTAACTACATAAAAATTAAAATTTCCTACAAGGAAATATAGGGGTGAATATACCTTTTTGAATTCATGTTTTCATGTTCTTTGGGTAAATACCCAGTAGTAGAATTACTGGATCATAAAAAATTTCTATCTTTAATTATTTGAGGAACCTCCATACTGTTTTCCACAGTGGCTACACGAGTTTGCATTCCCACCAACAGTGTACAAGGGTTCCTTTTTCTCTACATCCTCTGTAACACCTGTCATTTCTTGTCTTTCTTATTCTCACCATTCTGACAGTTATAAGGCGATAATCTCATTATTTAATGTAGCCTTATTTACAATAGCTAATATACAGAAGCAACCCAAATGTCCCTGCATAGATGAATGGATACAAAAGATGTGGTATATATATATGATGGAATATTACTGAATGGATACAGAAGATGTGGTATATATATACAATGGAATATTTCTTGGCCATAAAAAGAATCAGATCTTGCCATCTGCAACAACATGGATGGTCCTAGAGAGTATAATACTAAGTGAAATAAGTCGGATATAAAAAGACAAATATCATATGATTTTACTCATATGTGGATCATGAGAACTAAGTAATGGATAGAATTGCTAAATCATTATATTATATAGCTGAAACTAATATAATACTGTATGTTAATTATACTTCAGCAAATAAATGCTTAAATAAAATTTTCTGTAAGAAAATCTATTATAAATCAGTAAAAAACGGGCAGTAACCCAATAGAAAAATTGTCAAATAAGCAGGAAATAAACAGAGAAATAAAGATGACTTACAAAGGCACAAAAATATGCGCCTTCTTCATAACTAAATGCAAGTGGAAACATTTCATATTTTATCTTATCAGAAAGGCAAAGAGTTTGATAATAAACAGTGTTGGTCAGGATATAGGGAAACAGCCATCCTCACACACTATCTAGTGGGAATAAGAAATGGTACAGTCACTTTGGAAACAAGTTGGCAACATTTATAAACATTTTTAAAGCACATAATCTTTAGTCTTACAACTTCACTTTTAGTTAGTAAATCTACACATATACTTAATCCACATATGCAAAAAAGTACAAAGACATTCACTGCATCATTTTTTTCTAACAGCAAAATACTAGAATCAATTTAAGTGTACATCAATAGAGGATTGGTTAAATAAGTAAATAAATATCCATACAATGGAATACTAAACATCCATGAAAAAGAATGAAAACCACCAGTATGTGCTGGTATGGACTGAGCTCCAAGATATATAATTTAGGTTTAAAAAAAAGCAAGATGAAGAACACTGAGTGTATTTATGCTTTTTTTTAGAAAAGTAGGATACACACACACACACACATTTATATAAGTAAAACCTATTTCTGGAAGAATGTACAAGAAACTCGTTGACTAAAGAAGGGATCTGAGGGGTCTGGGACAGAAAGGAGACTCACTGCCTCTGAACAAACAAATCAAAAGATATTAAGGTGAAGAAACACATAATTCTAAGTAACATTTCAATTACAAGAAAGCTGAAAATGGTTGCATGAATTAAAAACCAAGCAAAAGTGAGTGCCTTATTCATTACTTTTTCTAATTCATTATTTTTGTGTAAGGAACTTCTTTTTAATAAGCTCATTTTAATATTTTTAAAAGGGAAAAATAAACCACCTGACTGGCTCAGTCAGTAGAGCATGTGACTCTTAATCTCAGGGTTGTGAGTTCAAGCCCCAAGTTGGGCACAGAGTTTAATTTTAAAATAAAAATTAAACAATTTTTAAAAACACATTAAAAGGGAGAAAACTTTTTTTATTTAAAAGAAATACATGACCAAACATATTTTTTTTATTCTTAAAAAGAGTTTCCTCTTGTCTACAATGAGAGAATTGAACTTTTTGATCTTTAGACTCCTAGTGGAAGCATTCCTTGGGTGCATGCAAATATCCTCTAACAGGTGAAAACTGCCTCCCAATCTAACAAAAGTTTTTACAAGTGGACCTTAATGTACTCCGCATGTAGGATGAAACTCTAACAATGTTTCTTAGAAAAATGACTAAAACAGAAGATTCCTCCCAGAGGGAACATTCCTAAATGGGGGAGGTATCTAATGAGACAGCCAGTGGCAAAGTTGGGAAGAAACGAATCCTAGCCTCCCAGAGCCCTGGCATTCACCAACCCTCACCTGTCAAAGGTCCTACTCCGGAGCTCTCTAATGAATGTAGGACTTCCGGTCTTCACTGGCTTCCCCTTGTGTGTATCATGCCCTTTCGAAGATACACGGCGTTTTTTCACTAAGCCAGAGAAAGACACAAGACTGAGTCAGAATGGCCATGAACTATGTAGGGTTCCAAGAGCAAAGGCCTCAGCAGATCCTGCTTCTCTTCCAGTCTAACAACCCCTTGGAGCACCTGAAGTCAACGAGGCCCTCACATACTCAGGAAAAGTTCCTGGTGAGGTTGGTGCTTCCTCTGGGAATTCCCTAGGAAGAGAGGGAGGTAAAGCTCTGCAATTCTGCCCTCTCACTGGGGCAGCTGCTAACCTGCTGGGCCTACACAGGCTTTTGCTATTTCCCAAGCGCTCAGACAAAGGCAATCTTCCTTTCAAGCTTCCTTCGTTTTGTCTCACCTCTGGACCACTTTCTTTTGAAAACTCTAAGATCTACTTACTAATGGAGGGCCCATGTAAGACTTCACAGTTGGGGCAGTGGTAGAGGTCAATGTCAGCAGCTTTCTCTTCTTCAACGCCAACACAACTAGAAAAGAGAAAAACAGCCAACGTTTATGGGAATTTTATTTTTCGTAAGGTCTAGAACTGTGCTGTCCAGTATACATAGCTATTTACATTTAAATTAATTCAATAAAATTTTAAATGCTGTCCCTGCATCATCTAGCTACATTTCAAATGCTCAGTAGCCACACATGGCTAGAGGTTACCCTACTTGGCAGATTATCAAACACTTTCACCAATGCAAAAAGTTATATTGGACCACACTGGTCTACAACAATTATGACAGAGCTAAAAATGTACAGACAGCAAAGCTTCATTAAGACTCAGAATGGGGGGGGCGCCTGGGTGGCTCAGTCGATTAAGCATCCAACATCAGCTCAGGTCATGATCTCACGGTTCGTGAGTCTGAGCTCCACATCGGGTTCTGTGCTGACAGCTCAGAGACTGGAGCCTGCTCCAGATTCTGTATCTCCTCTCTCTGCCCCTCTTCGGCTCACACTGTCTCTCTCTCAAAAATAAATAAACATGTAAAACATTTTAAAAAAAGACTTAGAATGGTAAAAGCTAGAAGAGATTCTAAAACAGTGCTGTCCAACAGAAATATAATGTGAGCCAGATATATAAGTTTAAATGTTCTAATAATCACATTAAAAAGGTAAAAAGAGGGGTGCCTGGGTGGCTCAGTCAGTTGAGTGTCCTGACTCTTAATTTCGGCTCAGGTCATGATCCCAGAGTCATGGGATGAAGCCCCATGTCGGGCTCCACACTGAAAATGGAGCCTGCTTAACGATTCTATCTCTCTCCCTCTTTCTGCCCTTCTCCCCTGCTTGTGCACACTCACTCTCTCTAAAATAAAAAAAAAAAGTAAAAAGAAACAGGTGAAATTAATTTTAAAATTTAATTTAACCAATATATCTAAAATATTCTGACTTCAACATATAATCAAAACTTTAAACTTTACTGAACTATTTTACTTGATTAAATGAAAAGGACTGAAAAGAGTATTTTATAATCAACAGTGGTTCTGAGTGAAGGATTACAGGTCATTTTTCTCTTATTTGTATTTTCTAATGCTCTACAATGAACATATGTTACTTATTTCATAATGTAATGTGTATGTATGTATGTAATGTTTATTTAATTTTGAAAATTTGAGTTTAAGTTTATGTGAGCTGTTCATCTCACAAAAGTAAATCCTTCCTCACCAAAGTCATTAGCAGCCCTCCTAATAACTTCTGGCTAAGATCAAACTCCTAAAATCCTTGGTCAGCCACACACAGCAGGGAGCATAAAAATAGGGCAGAACTCCAACTTTTTCCTCCAAGATCATGCTCACAAACTGACTTCTTGGGATCAGGACCCCACCCCTGTCCCAACTGCTAACTGCTAATCCTGTGTCTGTAAATCTGCTGCATATCAATAAATTGGGGATATCACCATCAACTTGGTAGAGTTTTTCTAAGGGCTCAGATAATGTATTTAAAGTGCTTGGCACACACTCTGGAAAACAGTATGGAGGTTCCTCAAAAAATTAAAAACAGAGGGGCGGCTGGGTGGCTCAGTTGGTAAAGTGTCTGACTTGAGCTCAGGTCATGATCTCATGGCTCGTGAGTTCAGGTCCTCCGTCGGACTCTGTGCTCAGAGCCTGGAGCCTGCTTTGGATTCCGTGTCTCCTTCTCTCTCTGCCCTTCCGCCACTCATGCTCTGTCTCTCTCTGTCTCTCAAAAATGAATAAACATTAAAAAAATTTTTTTTATTAAAAATAGAACTACCCTATGAGCCAGTAATTGCACTACTAGGAATTTATCCAAAGGATACAAACATGCTGATAGAAAGGGTGCATGCACCCCAATGGCTATAGCCGCATTATCAACAATACCCAAACTATGGAAAGAGCCCAAATGTCCATCAACTGATGAATGGATTAAGAAGATGTGGTATATATATACAATGAACTACTACTCAATGATCAAAAAGAATAAAATCTTGCCACTAAGCGAAATAGCCAGAGAAAGACAGGTATCATATGATTTCACTCATATGTGGAATTTGAGAAGCTTAACAGGTGAACATAGGGGAAGGGAAGGAAAAATAATGAGGGAAGCAAACCATAAGAGACTCTTAAATACAGAGAACTGAGGGTTGATGGGGGTAGAGGGGTGGGGGTATGGGTTAAATGGATAATGGGCATTAAGGAGGGCACTTGTTGGGATGAGCACATATTACACATATGTGATGAATCACTGGGTTTTACTCCTGAAGCCAAGACTACACTGTATCTTAACTTGAGAATAAAAAATAATAAATAAAATAATAAATAAAGTGCTTAGCACAGTGAGCACAGAGAAGCACATCTCACCCTTCACCTGCCTAAACTTTCTTTAAATATATTCCCCAGACCTTGTAGCATTAACTCACTTTGTCAGACCACATGCTTTCTCTGTCTCACACCCATTAGCCTTGGACACTGCTCAAGAAGGACCCACTATTCATCCCTCTCTCCTGAACTTTCATCCCATATAGCTATGTACTTTCTCCACCCCCAAACATCCACTGGTCATCAACATTCCTAACTTTTCTCTTGTATCCCCAAGCAACCCCATTTCTTGGTAAACCCATCTAATTCATAACCCCTTCAACAAACCCCTTCTTCACCTTCCTGGCTTAACTGACCACAGCTTCTCCTAGGAGAAGCCATCTTCTCTATACAAGTGCCACTCGGTGTGGTCCACAGACTAATGCTGATACGTGAACTGTTCACCACAGGTCTGTAATAAGTACAAAAAGTCAGCATGAGCATCCACAAACTTTTATGACAATTTGGCTGAGTAATTTTCTCTCTGTTGAATCTAACAATAAGAAATTGGGGCTTATATTTTGTACAGCTTTTTTGGTTCATCCATTTTTCTAGTAATTCATTTTTTATTGTACCAAATGATTGGTCCATTATTGTTTGGAAATTTTAAAAACCAGACAAACCTGGTCCTTCACCACAGAACATCTAAGAAGCACTGTGCTAGAACCCCAATCAGGCAGAAGTTATGCATTCTACCAGACCCTTATGTAACTCAGGGCTGTGTTGGAAGCAGACATTCCCCTCACTCTCCAGTGAGAGATCATCTCTCCTCTACCCCGTGTATGATCTCTTACTCCTTTTTAAAAAAATGTTTGAGAGAGAGAGCATGAGCGAGTGGGGGAGGAGCAGAGGAGAGAGAGAATCCCAAGCAGGCTCCGCACTGTCAACGCAGAGCCTGATGAGGGGCTCAAACCCATGAACCACGAGATCATGACCTGAGCTGAAATCAAGAGTCAGATGCTTAACCAGCTGAGCCACCCAGGCGCCCCAGATCTCTTACTCCTTTGAGCTTCATATCATCTAGACATGCCTCTTTCCACTCCTCTTCACTGTCAGCTCCTCAGCTCCCCAACATACCCCTTTCACTCATTTAAGAACCTGTTCACAGATTCTTCTCCATCCCAAGTCCTGCCAACATCCCACATGATGTTAGTACTGATGCAGAGGCCCAACACACTGGCCTCTTCTTAGCTCTTTGACCTCCTTATCTTCAGAGGCTAGTGTCTCCACTTCCCTTTCAGCTATCAATTCTCATGGTCATCATCCAGCCCTTGTCAATACTTGCAATAGCTCCACATCTAGAATATGAAATTCATACAGCATACTTGTGACCACAAATATAATCATCCAACTCTTATTCATTACACCTGTTCTTTGCTCTCAAAATCCCTTGAGCCTACTTTTCACCTCTTCATCTATTCTTAACTTCACCCTTCTTCCCTATCTAGCTTAGATTCCAGCATTCCTCACTTCAGCCATTCTCCAACAGATATCCTCAACTCCCTTGCCCCACTGCCTTTCCATCACTCCCACGTGCACATTCCAACCCTGGCTCAATCCAACTATGTAACACTGGACCATTGGACATGGCTGGAGAAAAATCACCACTGGATCAGCACCACAATAAATTCACACTGTCCAAAATATGAGTCACAGCATAGCCAACACAATATCAAATGAAAAGAACAAAGTTGGAAGACTGATGCTACCTGATTTCAGGACTCACCATAAAGCTACAGTAATCAAGACAGTGTGGTATAGATGAAAGATAGACAAACAGATCAATAAAACAGAATAGAGAGCCCAGAAGTAGACCTACATAAATATGGTCAACTAATCTTTGACAAAGAGCAAAAGTAGTACAATGGGGCAAAAAGATAGTCTTTTCAACAAATGGTACTGAAACTGGACATCCACATGCAAATGAATGAATCTTGACACAGAACTTGTACACTTCACAAAAACGGAACTCAAAATGGATCACAGACCTAAATGTAAAATGCGAAAGTACAACACTCCTAGAACATAGGATAAAAATCTAAATCAGCTTGGGCATAGCAATAATTATTTTTAGATGTAATACCAAAGGCATGATCCATGAAAAAAAGAATTGATAAAACAGACTTCATTAAAATTAAAAATATGATCTTTGAAAGATACTGTCAAGAGAAAAACAAGACAAGCCAAAGACTGGGAGTAAACAACTGCATAAACACATATTTGATAAAGGATGCTATCTAAAATATACAAAGAACTCCTAAAAATTAGCAATAAAACAAACCTGATTTAAAAATGGGCAAAAGATCTCTACAGAAACCTCACCGAAGAATATATGCAGATGGAAAATAAGCATATAAAAAGGGGCTCCACATCATATGTTAGGAAAATTAAAATTAAAACAACTATGAGATACCACTATACATCATCTATCAGAATAGCCAAAATTCAGAACACTGACAACACTAAATGCTAAGGAGGAGGTAGAGCAAAAGGAACTCTCATTCACTGCTGGTGGGAATGCAAAATGGTACAGCCATTTTGGAAGACAGTTTGGCAATTTCTTAAAAAACTGAACATACTCTTAACATACAATCCATCAATCATGCTCCTTGGCATTTACTCAAAGGAACTGAACAAAAACCTACACATGGATGTTTATAGCATCTTTTTTCATAAATGCCAAAATTTGGAAGCAATTATGATGTCCTTCAATAGGTGAATGGATAAACTGTGGTATATCCAATGAAATGTTTATTCAGCACTAAAAAGAAAGGAGCTATCAAGCCAGGAAAAGGCATGGAGGAAACCTGAACACATATTATGAAGTGAAAGAAGCCAATCTGAAAAGGCTATGCATTATAGATTCCAACTATATGACATTATGGGAAGGGCAAAACCATGGGGACAGTAAAAACTGATTGCCAGAGGTTATCGGGGAGAGAGAGATGAATAGGTAGAGCACAGAGAATTTTTTTAAGGCAGTGAAACTATTCTGCATGATACTAAAATGCTATAACAGTGAATGCATGTCATTATACATTTGTCCAAACCCATAGAATGTACAACACCAACAGTAAACACTGTTGTAAACTATGGACTTTGAGTGATAATCATGTGTCAGTGTAGGTTTGTCAATGGTAATGTACCACTCTGGTGAGGAATGCTGATAATGGGAGAGGCTACACATGTGGGGGCAAGAGGAATATGGGAAATATCTGTAACTTCCTCTCAATTTGACTGTGAACTTTAAACTACTCTAAAAAATAAAGTCTATTGAAAAAATATCTGGGTCATGTTTCCTCAGAATCCTCCTATATTTCCCTGCTCAATTCTCTCTCCCATCATTCACAGTGGTTATATAAAATCCATGGTCCCATTACCTCCCACCTCTTTCAGAAAATGACCCTGCCTACTTCTTAGACAAGATGAAGTAATCAGATGGGAACTATCTCAACTTTCCACACCAAATCTACCTCCTTCTGTACCCATCCTTTCCTCTGGTTACAATGAAAGAAATATCCTTCAATCTTTCCAAAGTTGGCTTTTCCACCCAGGTTCCCATCTTTTTTTAATCTTCTCAATCAATTATCCCTTCTTTCTTCAGTATCTTCAACCTCTTCCTCCCTCCCTTCCTTCCCCTTCACAATAGCATTTAAACAATTAAAAAAGATAAGACCCTCTCTCCTGTCTGCCCCTCTGCCACTTCACAGCCAAATATCTTCTTTGTATGCAGGTTGATACTGACTTATTTGAATAGTTATCAGTTAGTAATGGCACAAAACTCAAAAGGTACAAAACTGTATACACTAAAAAGTCTACCTACTTCTTGCCACCTGGTATTACCCAGAGATGTTCTATCAGAGCCAAACTTATAAGAGGAATTTTCTAGAGTTGTTATGTATACTTTCTCACCCTGCTGCAGTCTGATTTTAGTCCCCACCTTCTTTAAAACAGAGTTCATCAATGTTCTGACTTCCTTATTGATACATGCAGTAAGTACTCCTCTCCTTTATCTCACTTGATCTCTTAGCAGTATTAGCACACAGTGCTGACCCTGTGCTCTCTCCCCACTTGACAAGTTCTCTACCCTTGACTTCTATAACACCCCATTTGCCTGATGCCCATTTCTTCAGTTAACATTATTGAGGGGAGCCTGGGTGGCTCAGTCGGTTAAACGTCCAACTTCGGCTCAGGTCATGATCTCGCAGTTTGTGAGTTCAAGCCCTGCCTTGGGCTCTGTGCTGATAGCTCAGAGCCTGAAGCCTGCTTCAGATTGTCTCCCTCTTCCTCTGCCCCTCCCCCACTCATACTCTGTCTCTCTCAAAAATAAATACACATTAAAATTTTTTTAAAACCCATTACTGAGCATCTTCCAGGCCCTGGTCCAACTGCTAGGGAGGTAAGGACATAGAGCAAAGCATACAGAAATCCCTGCCCTCCTGGAGCTGATACCATTGTAGTGGCAGAAGCAAACAAGAAACAAAATAAATCCGGGGTGCCTGGGTGGCTCAGTCGGTTAAGCGTCCCACTTCGGTTCAGGTCATGATCTCATGGTTTGTGGGTTCGAGCCCCACGTCGGGCTCTGTGCTGACAGCTCAGAGCCTGGAGCCTGCTTCAGACTCTGTGTCTCTCCATCTCTCGGCCCCTCCCCTGCTCACGCTTTGTGTCTCTCTGTCTCTCAATAATAAATAAACGTCAAAAAAAATTTTTTTTAAGAAACAAAATAAATCCACGTAATCAGTGAGATACATTGTATAATAGTGAGAAGAACAAAGTAGAAAAATAAAGCAGGAAGGGGAATATATGTGCATGTGTACACACACACACACACACACACACACACACAAGTGGGGTAAGGGGATAGCAATGGTATTGAAATTTTAGGTAAGGAAGCCAATAGGTACTGAAATCTTACATACGAACTCACTGACAAAATAACTTTTGAATAAGGACCTGAAGGGAGTAAGGAAGCAAGCCATATGGATATGAGGGAAGAGCATCCCAAGTAGAGAGAATAGCAAGTACAAAAGCTCTGTGGTAGTAGTGTGCCCAGATTACTGAAGCAACAGAGGAGGACAGTATTCTGGAATAGAGAGGGTAAGGGGGACAGTAATAGGTCAGAAAGGTAATGGGCTCACATAGTAGGGTCTCATAGGCCATCGTAAAGGATGTTGGCTTTTCCTGAGTGAAGAACTGGGTGAAATCCATAAGAGAATTGTAAGCAGGGATGTGATGTGATCTTAATTATGTCTCTGGCTGCTCCTTCTGTTTCCCAATGCACCCTTTTTGTCCTATCCACTCCTTAAATGTTGATGCTCCTAGGCCTTCTTCTCTCCTCACTTTCCCTTGTCGATCTCACCCCCAGAGCTCAATGTGCCCCTTATGCACCTATGACGGCAAGCTAGATCTCTCTGCTGAGTTCCAGACCCCTCCCTAGAAATGCTTCCTGGTACTTCTACTGGATAGACTCTTTACATGTTTCAAATTTCACATGTCCAAATTCAATTCCTCCCTCGGCCTGCCCCCCCCCAACATACTCCCTCTCTTGGCAAGTGGCACCATAACCTCAGACTGCCTGAGTTTATATCCTAGCTGTAACTGCCACTTATTAGTATGGGAACTTGAGCATGTTACCTCTGTGCCTCAGTTTCCTCATCCCTAAGGTGGGGATAAAAATTGTATGTACATCACAAAGTTGTTATCAAAAATAAATGAGTTAATCCATAGAAGGTGTTTACAACACTGCTTCATACATAGAAAGTGCTCTGTATCATTCAAGCTATCATGTCCTAGCAATTCTATCTCTTGATTAGCTATCAGTTGTGCCCTTCTGTCATCCTTATTGCCCCTGCCCTAATCCAGGCCCCTGTTATCTCCAGCTAGGATTACTGTCCTGCCCTCCACCTGGGCTCCTGGCCTCTACTCTGTCTTCCCCCAACTGGCCCTCCACACTACAGCCAAAGGGACCACTTTTAAAAACACCAATTTGAGGGGCACCTGGGGTGGCTCAGTAGGTTAAGCATCTGACTCTTGATTTCAGCTCAGGTCATGATCTCACGGTTTGTGAGTTCAAGCCCCGCTGACAGTGCAGAGCCTGCTTGGGATTCTCTCTCCCTTTCTCTCTGCCCCTCCCCCTGCTTGTGCGTGCGCGCGTATGTGTGTGAGCACACGCATGTGTGCTCTCTCTCAAAATAAATAAATAAACAAATAAATAAATAATCTTTTTAAAAACCCACCCATTTGATTTTGTCAACCCTTGCTCAAAACCCCTCACAGCCTTCCTATTTTTCTTATGTTTAAAGTATAAACTTACCATGGTCTACAAGCCTTGCCTCTCTGGCCTCAACTCTGGCTTCTCACGAGCAGCGTCAGCTACATAACTTATAAGGCCTGGTGCAAATGAAAATCAGGAGCCTCTTGTTCATAACACAGAGGAAAAAAATCTATTTTCCTTTCTTCCACAGTCTCTCAACTTGTTATAGGCCTTTTTATTTGTTATTTATTGTCATGCTCCCTGGGCATGAGGATACTCAAAGGGGAAGTACAGGCCACACCCTGTGACTCAGTGCACAGGATGCATGCACTCAACGCTGACCCTCTTGCACCTGCATCCAGACCTGGTGCCCCAGGCAGCCAACTGAGAATCTGTTCAGGGAGTAGGGAGGCAGTAGGAGGTAGGACCACATGTGAGCTAAAGCTCTAAGTCCCTAAGAAACAATCCATTGTCCCACTGGATTTCACATGCAAAACATAAATTTCACATACAAACAGGTAAAATTATTAAGAATTTCAAAACAACCATAAAACATTAAACCTCAAGCATGGTGTCCCCTTCCAAATATGAGGCTCTGTGTGACTGGTCACACACCCATGACGTCAGCCCTGCTCTGAAAAGCCAGCTGGGTCTGACTTTGCCTCAAGTCACGATATCATGGCTTGTGAGTTCGAGCCTGGAGCCATGTCAGGCTCTGTGCTGACAGCTCAGAGCCTGGAACCTGCTTTTGATTCTGTGTCTCCCTCTCTCTCTGCCCCTCCCCCCTCTCAAAAATAAACAAACATGAAAAAAAAATTGAAAAGCCAACTGGACTCTCAGTGCCATGCTCTTTCAGTTCTATGGGTCTCATCACACATGGCTCCCTATGCCTAAAACATTCCTGCTCTTCCTCTTCCCTGCTGCCATGGCACTCCCCCCGACACACTATCCCTATTTTGGCACTCATCACGTGGACGTACAACTGCTCATTCACTTGCTACCTGCCCCACTACATTTGACAGCATCAATCTCATTCACCAGAAGTCCTCACCTTATCCATCTTCCAGTCTTGTTTTATTTATTCTTCAACTCAATTCAACAAACATTCATTGGGCTAGATAATTCTTCACATCAGGAAGACAGATGGATGAAAATCAGACTTGTGGCTGCACTGTCTCAATAATTATCACTGAGACCAAGGGTCCTAGATGCTAATTTGCTTCCTTAGTGAAGAGGCAAATTATCACAGCACCAGGTCTCAAGATTAAGATGAATTATCCCCAACATGTACCACAGAGCCTGGTACATGGTAGACACTCAACCAATATTTGTTAATAAAGTAAATGCATAAACTTAACAAATATTGATTGAGAACAGCCACTGCCCTCATGGAGTAGACATTCTAGAGGGAGAGATGGACAAGTGGTGCCAGAGGTTTCATAAGTGGTAAAAAGTAAACAGATCAGGTTAAGGGGATGAGGAGAAAACAACCAAATTTGAAGCCTGCATAAAAGGAACTGAGGAGAAAACTGAGCTATGAGTTATATGTATATTATCACATTTATTCTCCACAACTAAGCAGGGCATTCTGTATAGTATTCACAGGCAATATAGCACAGAGGTAAAAGTACAGCCTTGGGAGCCAAACTGCCTGGGTTTGAATCACCTCTGCCACTTACTGCATGTGTGAACTTAGAGAAGAAAGCAACCTGACTAGGGACAATAGGACCTGAAGTAGTGGGTGTCAACAGAGACTAAGAGACCTGGACTTCCACTCCTACCTGTCAGTAACTAAGGGGTACCCTCTTCCCCTGCCACTAAAATTGCAGTGTCTAAAGAGGCCTGCAAAAACAGAAGATGTAATAATACCCGAATCTCCTAACATCATACCCAAAATATCCAGGATATAATGAAAATAATCACTTATTATATCAAGAACAAGGAAAATCACAACTTGAATGAGCAAAGGAAATCAATAATCTCAACACTGAGATGACACAGATGTTGGAATTACCTGACAAGGATTTTTAAAGGAGTAATCATAAAAAATGCTTCAAGGAACAATTACAAACATGCCTGAAACAAATGAATAGATAGAAAACGTCAGCAAAAAATAAAGAACTTCCGCAAAGTAGAAGATACAGAAAAGAATCAATGGCACTTTTAGAACAGAACGCTACAATAAGTTTAATGAAAATTCATTGCATGGGCTCAACAGCAAAATGGAGACAAGAGGAAAAAAACAGTAAACCTGAAGGCAGAATAGAAATTATCCAATTTTGAACAGAAAGAAAATAGACTGAACTATGAACAACTCTACACCAATAAATTGGACAATCTACAAGAAATGGATAAATTCTTAGAAATATACAATCTACCAAGACTGAATTGGGAAAAAATAGAAAGTCTGAACAAATTACTAGTAAGGAGACTGAATCAGCAATAACAAAATTCCCAGTTAAGAAAAGCCCAGGACTAGAGGGCTTCACTAGTGAGTTTTACCCAAATATTTAAAGAAGAATTTCAATTCTTCTCAAACTCTCCAAAAATATCAAAGAAGAGGGAAGACTCTCAAACTCATTTTATGAGGCCAGCATTATCCTGATACCAAAACCAGACGAAGACACTAAAAGATACTACAAGAAAAGAAAACTACAGGCTAGTATCCCTAATGAATATAGATGTAAAAATCTCAATAAAACACTAGCAAAATGAATTCAGCAATATATTAAAATAAGCATTTACCATGATCAAGTGGGATTTATCCTTAGGATGCAAGAATGTTTCAGTATAAGCAAATCAATAAAGGTGATACATCACATTAATCGAATGGAAGAAAAAAACCATGTGATCATCTCAAAAAGTACAGAAAAAGTATCTGATAAAATTCAACATTTGTTCATGATAAAACTCTCAAAAAATGGGTTATAGAAGAAAACGTGACTTAACATAATAAAGGCTATATATGTCAAGCCCACAGTTGACATCATATTCAATGGTGAAAGGTTTAAAACTTTTCCTCTAAGATCAAGAACAAGACAAGGGTGCCCATTGTCACCACTCCTATTCAACACAGTACTAGAAATCCCAGCCAGGGCAATCAGGCAAGAAAAAGAAATAAAAGGCATCAAAATTACAAAGGAAGATGTAAAGTTGTCTGCAGATGACATGATATAGAAAATTGTAAAGACTCCACCAAGAAACTCAGATCTAATTAATCAATTAGGTAAAGTTGCAGGATACAAAATTAATATACAAAAATCAGTAGCATTTCTACATACTAAAACAAATTATCTAAAAAAGAAACAAAAAAAAATCAGCCCACTTACAATAGCATCAAAAACTATGGAAATAAAAACATACAATACAATACATATAATAGCATCAAAAAAACATACAATAGCATCAAAAAAATTACAATAGCATCAAAAACTAGGAATAAAAATAACCAAGAAGGTGAAAAATCTCTACACTGAGAACTATATCAATGAAAGAAACTGAAGACACAAATAAATGGAAAGATAACCTGTGTTCATAGACTGGAAAAATATCATTAAAAAAGTCCATACAAGGAATCCTTGTACACTGCTGGTGGGATTTTAAATTGGTACAGCCACTGTGGAAAAAAAATGGAGGTTCTTCAAAAATTTAAATGAACTACCATATGATGTAACAATTCCACTTCTAGGTAAATATCAAAGGAAAACAAAATCACTATGTTGCAGAAATATCTGCACCCCCATGTTCAGTGCATCATGATTTACAATAACCAAGTCATGGAACAAACCTAAGTGTCTACCAAAAGATGAATGGACAAAGAAAATGTCACACACACACACACACACACACACACACTGAAACACTATTTCATTAAGCCATAAAAAAAGGAAATCCTATCATTTGCAACAACATGGTCAAACCCTGAGGGCATTACATTATATAAGTCAGTCAGAAAAAGATAACTTATGATCTTTTATGTGGAATCTAAACAAAACAAAATAAACCACAAACTCATAGTAAAAGAGATAAGACTTGTGGTTACCAGAAGTGGGGGGAACTGGGGATGGGTGAATTGGAGAAAGTTGTCAAAAGGTACAAACTTCCAGTTATAAGATAACTAAGTACTAGGGATATAATGTACAATATGATGACTATAGTTAACACTGCTGTATTGTAAATCTTATTAAAGTTGCTTAGAGAGTAAATCCTAAAAGTTCTCATCACAAGGGAAAAAAACCTCTTTCCTTTCTTCTGGGAGGTATTTATATGAAGTGATGGATATTAACTAAACTTACCGTGGTAATCATTTCACAATATATATAAGCCAAGTAATTATACTCTACACCTTAAAATCATATAGTACTGTATGTCAATTATGTCTCAATAAAATTGAAAGAAAAATAGATTAAAAAATTATGAACAGAGCTTAAACAACCTGTAAGACCAAAACCAAAGACAGGGGTGCCAGAGTGGCTCAGTCAGTTACATGTCCTGACTTCAGCTCAGGTCATGTTCTCGTGGTCTGGGAGTTTGAGCCCCGCGTCAGGCTCTCTGCTGACAGCTCAGAGCCTGGAGCCTGCTTCAGATTCTGTGTCTCCCACTCTCTCTGCCCCTCCCCCACTCATGCTGTTTTTCTCTCTCCAAAATGAATAAATGTTTTAAAAATTTTTTAAATAAAAAAAGACAACTAAAACAAAAGACAATCTGAAATATTTCTACACTGAAAAACAGCATAATCAAATTCCTGAACACAAAAGACAAAGGAAAAATCTTTAAAGCAGTGATAAAGAAATGACACATTACCTAAAGGAGAACACCAATTCAAATGACCAAGGATCTCTCATCAGAAACAATGGAGGCCACAGGGGAAGTAGCACAATAGTTTTCAAGTGCTGAAGGAAAAGAACTAAAAACCCAGGATCTAATATCAAATGAAAAGACCTTCAGGAATCCAAGAGAAATCAAGACATTCTCATATGAAGGAAAACTAAGAGTATTTGTTGCCAGTAGAACTATCCTAGAAAAATGGCTAAATGAAGCTCTCTAAAAAGAAAGGAAATGGGGCACCTGGGTGGCTCAGTTGGTTAAACCTCCAACTTAGGCTCAGTTCATGATCTCATGGTTTGGGAGTTCCAGCCCCATTTCAGGCTCTGTGCTGACAGCTCAGAACCTGAGCCTGCTTCAGATTCTGTGTCTCCCTCTCTCTGCCCCTTCCCTGCTCTCACTCTCTCTCTCTCTCTCAAAAATAAACATCAAAAAAGTAAAATAAAAATTTAAAAAGAAAGGAAATGATAAAAAGAATCTTTGGGAAGATCAGGAAGACAGAACAAGGGAAGGAGTAAATACCTGGGTAACTACAATATGCTTTCCTTCTCCTCTTGAGTTTTCTAAATCATGTTTGACAGTTGAAACAAAAATTATAACACTGTCTGATGTATTTCTCAATGTATATAGACAAAATAATTTAAGATAATTATGTTATAAACAGGGTAGCATAAAGGAATTTAAAGGGAAGTAAGGTTTCTTCTACTCTTCACTCAAACTGGTAAAATGTCAATACTGGTTGATGGTAATAAGTTATGTAAGTATTATGTTAATACTTAGAGCAAGCATTAAAAAAGCTATACAAAGCTATATATATCTATATTCAAAAACACAATGTATAAGCCAAAGTGGAATTCTAGAAAAGGTGTAAGTAACCCACAGGGGGGTAGGATAAAGAAAACAAAGAACAGAGGAAACAAACAGAAAATAAAACAAAACAAAAATGACAGACTTAAGCCCTAAGCTATCAATAACTACATTAAGCAGAAATGGTCTAAATATACCAAAAGGGGATAAATATAATACCGAACTATATGCTGTCTACAAGAAACTCACCTTATATACAATGATAGAAGCTGAAAGTAAAGGGATGAAAAAGGATATACCGTGCAAACTTTAATCCAAAGAAAGTGGAGTGGCTACATTGATATGACATAAAGTAGACTTGCATGCAAAAAAATTATCAGAGACAGAGAAGCACATCACATAATGATAAAAGGTCAATCCACTGAGATGTAGCAATCCCAAATGCATATGCATCAAACAACAAAGCTGCAAAATGTGAAGCAATAAATGATAGAACTGAAAGGAAACAGACAAATCAACACTTGTAGCTGGACACTTCAATACGTCCTTCTCAACAACTGACTGAACTAGTTAGAAAATCAGCCAAGGACAGAGAAGAATTCAGGAAACACCATCAACCAACAGGAGTAAAGCAACATTTATAAAAAAAAAATAACTCAACCCAACAATAGGATTATTTTCATGTGACCATGGAACATTTACCAAGACAGACCATATCCTTGGCCATAAAACAAACCTCAATATATTTAAAGAAATTGCAATCATACAGAGTATATTCTCTGATCACTATGGAACCAATAAGAAATCAGTAGCTGAATGGTAACAGGAAAATCTACAAACACTTGGAAACTAAACAACACACTGCTATGCAATTCTTAGGTCAAACATGAAGTCTCTAAGGAAATTAAAAATTACACTGAACTACATGAAAAGGAAAACATACCAAAATTTGTGGGACATAGCTAAATTGATAACACTAAATGCTTACATTAGAAAACAGGTAAAGACTTAAATCAATAACCTAAGCTCCCACCTCAAGAAATTAGGTAAGAAAATAAACCCAAAACAGGAGGAAGGAAATAATAAAGGCAGAAATCCAGATTGAAAACAGAAAGACAATAGAGAAAGTCAATGAAACAAAAAGCTTGTTCTTTGAAAAGATCGATAAAACTGACAAACGTCTATGAAGTTTGAGAAATAAAGAGAATTTTTCAGTATCAGGAATGAAATATCACCACAGAGCCAGCCTACAGATATCAAAAGGGTAGTAATATTTTGACCAATTCTACACACTTAAATTTGACAACCTAGATGAAATGTATCAATGCTTTGGAAAGCATAAACCACCACAATACATCTGGTATTAGAGAACTTTCATTGTCCCAAAACTATTAAATAAATTTAATCCATAATTTTAAAACCAAAAAAAGATCAAATAAAGATAATTAAGCAAAGTATTTAGCATAGTGACAGGCACATTAGCTAGTACTCAATAAACAAAGGCCATTATCATTTTATTTAAATCATTACAACCACTCCTGGGGAAACTGAGGCTTCACAGAGTTGAAATCCTTTGCTAAAGAGTCAGAATTCGAACCCAGTTCTGAACCCAGTGCCATTTCCTCTAAAGTTTCGAGTCCACACCTCAGCCATGCCCCCCCTTGGAGATGTGCCAACCAGCACTTCCTTTATAGATAGGAAAACTGCAAAGTGGTGAGGTTTTGCCAAAGCCCCAGAAGTCAATGCTCACAAACTAATTCTTCACCAGTGTACAACAATTATTCTCAAAAATTTGGGTGCATCAGAATCTTTCGTTTTGTTAAATAGAGATTGCTGGGTCCCAGCCCAAGAATTCACATTTTTAAAAAATTCCCAGTTAATGAACCATACTTTGAGAACAAAATGTTAGCACACCCATCCCCCAAACCAGAAGCTGTCACACTCCACAGATAGGGAAGGAATTGAGACAGAATAATGCTCTAATCAGTGGTTCTGAGGGTGGCCCCCCACTCACCTACTAAATCAGAAACCCTGCAAGTGAGGCCTACCTATCTTGTCTTTTAATAGGTCTTTCAAGTGATTCTGATCCATGCTAAAGTTTCAGAACCATTGTTCTACAAATCAAAGTGATTTGCAAAAACCCAGCCCTTCACAGGAGAAAAAAAGTTAACACCAACTTTTTTCCACTTTTGAGAACTTGGACTCTGGAACCAGATAATTCTAAGTTCAAATCCAGACTTAGAAAGTAATTCCATGAATTCTAGATTCTCAGCAGCAAAATGGAATAGTCATCTTCCAGGAAGTAACTTGGCATTATTAATCCCTAACTGGACTTGAAGCAGCCTAGCCTATGGAAATCATCAGAGATGTGAACAGATTTATATCACCTATAAGGCATCTGTGGGCTTAAATGTTGTGAGCAACCATGAAAAGTCCACAATATTTAATTTTCAATTGTGCTTAAGTACAATCTTATATGGGCACTGTGAGCCTGGTGTGTGTGCATGTGCACACAACGCATGGGTTAAGCAAGAGCAGCCCACCAGGACCTGATTCTTAGATGACTTCCTTGTTTTCTGCTAGCCCATAGAGAGAGGAATGAGAAGAGATAAAAACGTGGTCTCTTTCATAGAAAAAAAAATAAGGCAATTAACCTGTGTCAGGGTCTTCGCAGAAACCCATGATTCACCACAGAAATGTAATTAAGGAGGAGCCTATCCCATAAACCCATTTCTACATTTGTAAATTTGCAATTCATAATGGCCTCAGTGGTGTTCTTTCTAAATGTCAACAAGAACACTGTGCAACAATGTTCACCATGTTTCTCTTTTTGTTTTGACCAGCAACTTGTATCAAAATGAAAAACATTTCCAGAACTCCCAAAGTTTCCCTCATAACATATTATAAAAAAGTAGAAATGATGTTAAGTATCCAACCACAGAAGAAATGACCAAGTAATTGATGACACATAGATATATGGTGGGATATCAGAAATGAGATTTACATGAATATTTGACAACCTGGTAAAATACTCACAGTAGAATGTTAAATAGGAATAAAAGTCAGGCTACAAATGGTATTTATAATACAATCCCATGTTATAAAAATATAGGTTTATATCCTAAGTCAAAAGACAGGAGATAATGCAACAAAACATTTAATAGGGGATTATGCTGGACAGCAGATTCATAGATGATTTTGATTTCCTTATTATTTTTGTCTTTTCTACAATGAGCATGTCTCACACATATAATCAGGAAAAAACTTAAAACATTATTTAAAAAAGAAATACCTAACTTTTAATTGGGTGTGGATTCAAATAATTTATGCAAAGTCCCTGTCATGGGGCCTGGCATATAGTAAGCACTCAGAAAGCATTTGTTCCGGTTTTCTGTTCCTAGACTATGGAGTTAGAGTCTCTATACTGTGGGCAGTTCACTTTCCAGGTTTGAATCTACACACTTCTCACATAATCCAAAGCAAAGGCCACAGGCAATAGCTTATTTTAAGAAGGCCCATTCATTCATTCATTCATTCATTCAAAAATTCACTCAGTATATCTATTATCTGTTCAGCACTAAACTAGGTTCTGGGGATACCAAAAATGAAAAGATGACATCTCTGCCCTCAAATAACTCTGGCTAATGAGTGACACAGGTTTATTAATAACTATGATATGATGAAATAATTACTTTCAATAAGGATGTACACAAAGTACAATGGGAACCAGGAGGAAGGAGGCCTTTTACAGAGGAGGTATGCCATGACCTATAAAAGGGAGGACATTAGTAGGAATTGCATGCACAAAGAAAAAGAGGGATAAAGGAGTATAAAATTTTCCCAGAACTATAAGTAGTTCAGTCTTGCTGGGACATAAAGAAAGAACCAGGAGGAGGAGTGGCGGGAAATGAGACTGAACAAGTAGATCACAAAAGGTCTTGTCTGTCACACAAAGGAGACTGAATTTTATTCTGTAGGGGAACCACCAAAAGAATTTTAAACAGAGGAGTGACTTGATCAGCACTAGCAAAGATACCAGGAATCCTGAAAATCATCTTAATCCCGCTTATTTCCAGAGGAAAGAAAAAGGCCCCACCCTCTAGGTCTGTCCTCTCTTAAGTGAAATCACATGAAGCAGTAAAAAGAACTCTGCACCTGGCACACAATAAATAATAAAGATCAGCTGAACATGAATTTGAAGGCGCTGCAAGGGGCCGTCCCTGCTGAGAGCCGAATTTCAGCATAGCAGTACCAGAACCTTCAGTTTGGCTGGGACAACAGGAGCTCATTCAGAAGGGACTAGTGACAACTGAAAATTGTGGAATCTATCATACTGTACTCCAGTGCAAAAATTCCTCTCATGGTTTTCTTTCCATAACTGGGCCTTAAGTCCCAACAACGAGAGAACATCAGTTTCTTCCCACACACTAACTTCTCTGGAATCCTGGGTGACAGATGCTTCTGTGCACACATGGTTAACTGGAGGAAATTCATTAGTGGTTTCGCTCCTGCTGTTTTACCCAATACCTCTTCTGCTTACTTCAATTTAGTTGGATGGTTCTGCAGATAAATACTGAAGAAATAAAGTACTATTGCATTTCTGCCTCCACCTGCTGAATGCATGCAAAACGCTTCAAATCATCAGGACAGATGTATTAGATATATTTTATAGGCAAAGACCATGAGGTTCAGAGAGGCAAAGCAACTTGCCAAAGGACACTCTGATAGTAAGTTGAAAGGCACAATTGAAATCCATGTTTGTTTCAATTATTTCAAAAATACAGCACTGTCTCCCAAGAAGCCGGAATCTGAGGCAAAACACAATTGCCAGCATACAAAAATGATACATTCTTTGTGGCTGGAAAGAGAACACTTCCTAAAATAAAAAAGGGGACAAAGAAGAAACACATGGGATAGAAAAAAAGAGGAGACACCAGAGGTCATTGTGAGCTACGCCCTGGTCTTGCAAGGAAGGATGAAAAAACATGGGTCTGGGAGGTGGGTTGGAGCTAATTCTTGGCCAGAGAAGGGGGAAAAGTTTCTGAGCAGGAACCTAAAACAGGACTGAGAAAGGAGCGTGCAAGTGAGCACCTGTCCAGTCTGGACTGCCCTCCTTACCTGCCATGAAACCAGTCCTGGCACATGTCACACTCGATCATGAAGCGGGTCACATCATAAGGCAGCCGGCAGAGGCAATACACTGGTACTGAGGCCATCTTCGCCCGGCCTTGGAGCGCTCTGCGGCGGGCCAGGTTCGTAGCGTCAAGAGAAGCAGGAGGCAGCACCACGCGTCCTTTCTGGACGATAGCTGGGCACAAACAACACTTTTTACCGAATGAATCAGGTCCCCCAGGGTACCAACCCTCAGTTCACAAATGGGCAGTTAGTGCTGCCGGGATGCAACACAGCTGGTGTGGCTGTAGGGGGCAATCGGAGAAAAGTCCACCGGCCACCAGAATGTTTTTAACAAATAAAGGACGGCATTTGGCCGTCGAGGTTTCTCCCCCGCCCCCCAGCTCCATCGGCCCCCTGAGTCAGTGATAACTTCTTTCCGGGTTTCAGGGAAATATCTGACGCCTTTTCAGGAAGCTTCTTTAATCCCTTACTGAACCCTCTCCTTGCTAGCAACCTTGCTTCCCAGGGCTCTCTTTATTATGACGCAAACCAGAGGCAAAATAAATAGGCTGGGGTACCTTAGAAAAAGCCCTTTCTCTCACTCCCAAAATAGGGGCAGCTAGAGAGAGATGAGGGATCCCTGGAAGTCGCCTCAGATTACTCGAGAATCACCTCGATGCCTTCAGGAACAAGGCAGACAAGACTAGGCGCCCAACTCAAATCACAGTTCTGGGGTCGTGCTGAGAGTTGAAATGGTCTTCTCCTTCACTTTCAAAATCATTCCATCCCCAACCAGTCAGTAGTCTCATCACCCCAACAAATTAAATAAATCTCAATTCTAGAAAAGATCAGATCGTCCTCTACTTCGAAGACGACAGGGCTCCGAGTTGCACCCCCAAAACTAAAAAGGATCTCCTCTAAACCCCTGAAACTGACTAGAATTTCTTCACACTCCCGCAACTAAGCAAGGATCTCACCCGCCCCCCCCCCTCCGGCTCGGGAACGGACAGGCATCTCCTCACAGCCCCCTCAGAGTGACGAGGACTCCCCTGTCCCCCCAAACTGACAGAGATCTCATCACAGATCTCAAGACTGACAGGAATATTCTTGCAGCCCCCGAAACTTACGAGATCTCTTCACACCGCCCAAAATGACAGGAACCTCCTCACGCCCCAAACCTGACAAGAATGGCTTTTGCCCTGAACCCTACAGGGACCTCCTCATCTGCAAAGCTACAGGGATCGCTCACACTAGCGGAGTTCTGTTCCACCGACGCGCCGGCTGCCGGGCTTGCTCCGGAGCGCCTCAGCACCTAGCTCAGCGGAGGATCGGCAAGCAGTTCCGGCCCCACCGGCGGCGCGCGCCGAATTCTGGGATCGTCACGGCAACGCTGCGAATCTTGCTAGCCTTCCCCCAGAACCACCCGCTGGGTTGCGCGGCCCTGGGCGCCCGGCGGTACTTCAGAGCAGCTTTCTCCACGGTTTTGCCCCGAGCCCGGTTGTTAGGGCCTACTGGAGCCCGCAGCTCGGGCCTAGTCCGGCGGCCGCCCGGGGAGCGGGCAAACGGCGTCGTCCCTGGGCCGGCTGGAGATCGCTGCGAGCAAAGCAAGAGAAATGAGAATAACCGGCGGCCAGGTCGGAGGAAAAACTGCCGGAAAAGCTGCCGGGAGAAACCCGGTGGCGATGGTAGGCAATTCGAAGTAGTCAATAAAGTTTATTCAAAACAAGGAGGAAGTTGAAGCGGAGAGGGGAGGAGAAATATGGGGTAAACAGCTACCATGTTGAGAGTGGCGGCGCCGCCGCGGGGAGGCTACCAGACCGCCATCTTATGAGGGCTGGGCACACGAGGTAACCGCGACAGAGGCGGGGAAGGGAGGCCAGCGGCTCCCGCGTGACGCCAGCAGAGGCGGGGCGCCACCTTGAGAAAGGGGGACGGGATTCGGCTACCTTTGGACCCGCTCGTTTCTTCTAGGTACCCAATCAAGGCTGAGGACCTTAAGCTACCATCTTAGGCGAGGCAGTCACTTGGCTCCATTTTGAGTGGGGCCAGAGCCTTCCAAGCCTTCCTCCTCCTCCGGGCCAACAGGGAGTTAAGCACCCTCCTTCCTCCTCCCCCGTCACCCCGCCCCCCACAAAATCACTGTCCCTCCACCCCTCCTCTCCTACTTCCTCCTCCTCCTCCTCCGCAGCCTTCTCGTCCTATGAGAGGAGGTGAACTCAGTGACTGCAAACTGCAAAGCTAATGGGTCGCCGCGGGGGCGGGCTTCGGCCAGGATAGAGATGGAGTACTCACAGTAGCTCCCGTCTGTTGAGCACATTCTGTGGCTGGTCTCTTTTGCATGGTCTCCGAATCGTTTATTCTTCACCCTACAAGGAAAGCTCTGTTCAAGTGAAGACATGGGTTTAAGGACGCCAAGTGGCTTCAGTATCAGAGATGGGAAGTTGAACTTTGCACCCTCTACTACCCCCTCTCCCACCCCACCCCCCCACCCCGAGTTGTCTCTTGTCGGTCCCTCAGTCGGTCCCTTGGTCCTAGTCCCTCCGTAAAGCTTTTGTGTACTTCCCAGCTCCCTCTGAACTCTCTATTCTTTGACCCCACCATTTCAGTTCAGTTTGGTTCAGATACTGTGCCATGATTTTTATGCACAAGTCCCAGTGTTTTCTGACTAGCCTGAGAGTGGGTGGGAGAAGAGGTTGAATGAATGGAACTCCACAGACATAGAAGATGGCGCTGGTGTTCTCTGACATTCTAGAATATTCTCTAGGAATCCTTTTACTATTTCATTTTTTAAAGGGCACTACCACTTTAAACAAGAAAATGTGTGTATGCACATCAATTTCCTAAGTGATGGTGGCTTAGACCGTGGGGATACCATGATGAAGAGGGACTCCAGTGGGGAAATTGCCAGCCAGTGCAGAAGACAAACATGCAAACCAACAATTGGGATTGCAAGGTCCAGTAAGCATATATCTACCTCTTGCAAAGTGCAAAATAAAGTCATGAAAGTGCCTCAGAAGCAACTTGGTGCTGTCAAGGAAGGTTTCAGGGAGACCTGAAGGCTATATAAGAGTTCACTGAAGGATCAACATGTACAAATGCATGGAGGCACACGGAAAAACATTTACAAAAAGAAGTTAAATGTTATATTTTATCCTGTAAACAATAACAAACCACTAAAGGTTTTTGAGCAAAAGCAACTCAAAAGTCACATTTGCATCTGAGCCAGGGGAAAATTCGGGATTAGTGGGACCTGAAGCTTATACAGTTTGTGAGGTAGGTCTTTAAGAAAAGAATAGAGGGGTGCCTGGGTGGCTTGGTCGGTTGGGCGTCCGACTTTGGCTCAGATCATGATCTCACCATTTGTGAGTTTGAGCCCCGCATAGGGCTCTATGCTGACATCTCAGAGCCTGGAACCTGCTTCGGATTCTGTGTCTCATTCTCTCTCTCCCCTCCCCCATTTGTGCTCAGTCTCTCTCTGTCTCTCAAAAATAAATAAATGTAAAAAAAAATTTTTTAAGAAAAGAATATGGACTTGTGAATACAAAATTAGGCTCAAAGGTAGAGTATTTCTAGAAGCTATTCCTACACCTAGGTAATAACTATAAAGAAGAGATACAAACCATATAGAAATGTCTCACTAAAATGAAACTAAATGTATCCCCCCTTCAATCAACTTCCATTCAGCTGGATCTCAAAAATGTCTGAAGCAGCTCCAACACCACCTAATACAAGAGAAAATGTGACTAGGGAAACTAGTGGAAGGGGACAGTGGTTTTAATCAATTGTGGTTTAAATATATTCTGCAAACTTTATAAAAACATATGACCATGTGACCATATGACAAGTGACATGCCCTGCAGCTAAAGCTTTCTTAGCTTAAGGGGGAGGGGGGGTGGCTGACTTTGGCCACACATATAATAAAATTGGAAAGACACAGATAAGATTAACATGGCCCCTGCACAAAGATGACATACAATGTTGTGAAGCCTTACATAATAAAAAGGAAAAAAAGGGAAGACAGGAGGGAGGAGGCTGTTGCATTAGTAATGAAACAAAGATGAGGCCTGAATCAGGATAGCTGCAACATAGGTAGAAAAGGATTAGATAAGTGGGATATTTTGGATGTTGAATTGGCAGGGCTTGGGAACTCATTGAAAATAGGTGAATGAGTGAAGGGAGTGTGAGTTCATTTCTGGGTTGGGTGTCAAGAGTGGATGATGGTGCCATTGACTGAACTGGAGTGTACGGAAGGAAAAGCAGGTTTGGTGGGGAAGAAGAGACTAAATTCAGTCTGGAGCACATTGAGTTAAAGTGTGTTTGAAACATTAATTCACTCACCCAGAAATTCTTTCTTGAGCATCTAGTATGCTCCAGGCACCATATTAGGTGCTGAGGATGTAGTGGTAACCCAGGTAAGATCCCGACCTTCATGGAGCTGCCATTCTACTGGGGGGATCAGTCAATAATCAAACAAATACAGTTTCATTCATGTATTTATATTTACCAGGCAGTGTTCTAAGCACTGGGGACTCAAGGGCAAACAAAACAGACAAGTTCCCTGCCTTCCTGTGATTCACATTCCAGCTAGGGAAACAAGCAACAAAATGAGTCAAGAGAATCTCAGTGAGTGCTATGAGTTGCAGTGAGTGCTATGAGAAAAATAAAGCAAGTTATGAGATAGAGAAAGATCTGGATAGAAGTTAGTCTGTTTTAAATAGTCAAGGCCTCTTGTAGAAGGTGGTGTGTAATCTGAGACCTGAATAATATGAAGTAACCAGGGACAGGGCAGAAAGAATAAAATGTGCAAAAGTCCTGGGGCACCTGGGTGGCTCAGTTGGTTAAGCATCCGACTTCGGCTCAGGTCATGATCTCGTGGTTCGTGAGTTTGAGCTCCGCACCAGGCTCTCTGCTGACAGCCTGCTTCGGATTCTGTGTCTCCCTCTCTCTCTGCCCCTCCCCCACTCACACTCTGTGTCTCTCTCTCTCTCCTTCAAAAATAAATAAACATTAAACAAAAAATTGTTTTAAAAAGTGCAAAAGTCCTAATGTGGTGGGGTAGGGGGTAGTTCAGGCATTCCGTCAAAAACACTTCCTAAACATTTATTATGGACTGGACTGGATATAGGTGGTGATTGGGGTGGGGTCTCCAGTCATAAATAAAAGAGACCCTGTGTTTACCCTTAAGGAGTATACAGTCTAATGAGGGAGTCAGGTTTCAATGAACAACACAAGGCTGAAAAAAGTCAAACCCTAAGTGCTGCCTACAGGCATCAGCAACATGTGTAGGAACAAAGAGCTATAATGAATTCAAACATGTTCATTTGGTATGTTGCAAAAGCCTTCACAGGAGGTGGCATTTGACCCATGTATAGTAGTACTCATCCCTGAAAGTTCTTCCCTAGTGTTCTTGGGAGGTGGGATGGAGATGCTAAAGATAATGGGAAAGGCAAAGCTGATGGAGGTGAATCTGACGCAGATTTTGCTGACAAAGGAGCTCTTGGCACTGCTAAGGATAGGAGGAAGCTGGCTGCTGCCCTAGAAATGTGTGCTCTGGTTATGTCCTTCATAGCATCAGTGCAAGATGTGAACTGGCTACCATAGAAGGAGGCTGCTCTGGAAACTTTCCTCCCCTACCCCACCTCCATTTAATGGTTACAAACATTTCTTTTTAATTACAGAAACAATAGTAAATGAATTCCCATTGTAAACATGCAAACAGGCTGAAGATACCACCACTCAATCTCTGTTTACTTCCTTAAGGGGAACTTCAATGGCCTCTTTTCCAATTCATCTCTTTGCATATAATATGTACATATGAGATGAAAAGTGATGAGGGCTAAAGTGGACTATAAAGTAAATGAGAAAGAAGGAGGGAAGTGGGAAAAATTGCATGAGGAAGAACAAGTTTGCTCCAAAACAGATTGGGAAGTACAAGTACAGTGAAAACAAAAGAAAAATAATAACACATAACATTATCTGAGGATTTACTATGTGTTAAGCACTATTCTAGGCTCTTTACATGCACACATTAACTCAGTCCTTAAAGCAACATTATGAGGGAAGTACTAGTACTATCCCCATTTTAAGTGTAAGGAGTACAGGCATACCTTGAAAATATTGCAGGTTAAGTTCCAGAACCCTGCAATAAAGTGAATATCAGAACTGAAATTTTTGGTTTCGCAGTGCATATAAAAGTTATGTTTACACAATATTATAGTCTATTACGTGTGCAATAGCATTATGTATAAAAAAACCAACAGAGATACCTCAATTTAAAAATACTTTAAGGGGGCGCCTGGGTGGCTCAGTCGGTTAAGTGGCTGACTTTGGCTCAGGTCTCACGGTCCGTGGGTTCGAGCCCCGCGTCGGGCTCTGTGCTGACAGCTGGGAGCCTGGAGCCTGCTTCGGATTCTGGGTCTCCTTCTCTCTCTGCCCCTCCCCTGCTCATGCTCTGTCTCTCTCTGTCTCAAAAATAAATAAAAACATTAAAAAAATTAAAAATAAATAAAAATACTTTATTGTTGGGGCCCCTGACTGGCTCAATTAGTAGATCATGAGACTCTTGATCTTGGGGTCATGAGTTCAAGCCCCACATTGGGCGTAGAGCTGAATTAAAAAAATTACTTTGTTGCTAAAAATTGCTAACAATCATCTGAGCTTTCAACAAATTATAATATTTTTGATGGTGGAAAGTTTTGCTTCAATGTTGATGGCTGCTGGCTGATCAGGGTGGTAGATGCTGAAGGCTGGGTGGTAGTAGCAATATCTTAAAATAAGGCAACAATGAAGTTTGTCACATTGACTCTTCCTTTCAGGAATGATTCCTCTGTAGCATATGGTGCCATTCAATAGCATTTTACTCACAGTAAAATTTCTTTCAAAAGTGGAGTCAATCCCAGGGCACCTGGGTTCTTCAGTCCAACTCTTGGTTTCAGCTCAGGTCATGATCATGGTTCATGAGTTCAAGCCCCACGTCAGGCTTTGTGCTGACAGTGTGGAGCCTGCTTGGGATTCTCTCTCTCTCTCTCTCTCTCTCTCTCTCTCTCTCTCTCTCTCTCTTTCTCTCCCCCTTTCTCTCCCCCTTTCTCTCCCCCTTTCTCTCTCTCTCTCCCCCTTTCTCCCCCCCACCCCTCCCACACTCTAAATAAATAAATAAATAAATAAATAAATAAATAAATAAAGTGGAGTCAATCCCTCAAACCCTGCCATTGCATATCAAATATGTTTATGTAATATTCTAAACTCTTTGTTGTCATTGCAACAATCTTCACAGTATCTTCACCAGGAGTAGATTCCATCTCGGGAAACTACTTTCTTTGCTCATCCATAAGAGGGAACTCCTCACCCGTTAATTTTATCATGAGATCACAGCAATTCAGTCACATCTTCAGGCTCCACTCCCAATTCTAATTCTCTTGCTGTTTCTACCACATCTGTAAGAACTTCCTCTGCTGAAGTCTTGAACACCTCAAAATCAAAAGTCATCCATGATGTTTGTTTTTAAATAGTGTGCATTTTATTTAAAACCAACCAAGCACTAATAAAAATATATCACTGCAGCTGTGATTCCACATCAAACCTTAACAGTAAGAACTAGGCATTTAATTCATTCTTCACATCATGTGCTGGGCCTGGCAGAGGACACCCACCTCCACCAGAGCCTTAGAGGAAGAATGAGACCCATGGTGGACAGGGCTCAGGTGGCAGGCACCCTGCCCCTCTCTGAGCTTGTGAAGGGAAGGGGCCATGGTGTGCAGCTCTGGTTGTCTGCTCTGCACTCCTCCTGGGCCACTGAGGTGGACCCTGATCTGCAACTCCTTAGTGGCAGTGAATGGAGGGGAAGGGGTGGAGAATCATCTGGAGCTGTGCAGACCAGATGAGTCCTCCTTTCTCCTTCAGTGTCTCTAAAATCCCCACAGAGGATTTGATGGCCATTGCAGGGTTCTACTTACAGGCACAAGCCCATGAAGCAGTCACCTTTTCTTTGGCTATAGAGGAATCAAGATTCTGAGAGGGAAAATTCTTTTCTTGGAATCAACTTCTTCTAAACTCTTGTTAATGTTGGTATGTTGACTTCTTCCCATGAATCATGAATGTTCTTTTTTTTTAACATTTATTTTTGAAAGCGGGGACAGAGGATCCAAAGCAGGCACTGTGCTGACAGCAGTGAGCCTGATGCAGGGCTTAGAGTCACAAACTGCAGGATCAGTGAAGTCAGACACTGAGCTGAAGTCAGACACTTAACCAACTGAGCCACCCAGGTGCCCCATGAATGTTCTTAATGGCATTTAGAATAGTGAATCCTTTCTGGAAGGTTTTTTAATTTTTTTTTAATGTTTATTTGTTTTTGAGAGAGAGACAGACACAGAGAGCATGAGTGGGGAGGGACAAAGAGAGAGGGAAACACAAAATCAGAAGCAGCCTCCAGGCTCTGAGCTGTCATGACAGAGCCCAACACAGGGCCCAAACCCACGAACAGTGAGACTATGACCTGAGTCAAAGTCCGACATTCAACCGACTGAGCCACCCAGGTGCCCCTGGAAGGTTTTTTATTTACTTTTCCCAGATCCATCAAAGGAATCACACTTACAGTTATACTGTTAGGAAATGTATTTCTTAAATAATGATATGAAAGTTGAAATTAGTCCTTGATTCATGGGCTACAGAATGGATGTTGTGTAGCAAGCATGAAAACAACATTAATCTTGTACATCTCTATCAGAAATCTTGGGTGACCAGGTGCATTGTCAGTAAGCAGTCATATTTGGAAAGGAATCTTTTTTCTGAGCAGTAGGTTTCCATAGTGGGCTTAAAATATTCAGTAAACCATGCATACAGATGTATTGTCATGCAGACTTTGTTCCATTTATAGAGCACAGGCAGAGTAGATTTAGCATAATTACTTTTTTTTTTTTTAAGTAAAACCTATGCCCAATGTGGAGCTAAAACTCATGAACCTGAGATCAAGAGTCACATGCTTTACCAAATGCACCAGCCAGGCACCCCATTAAGGGGCCTAGGATTTTAAGAATGGTAGATGAGCACTGGCTTCAGCTTAAAGTCACCAGCTGCATTTGCCCCTAGCAAGAGTCAGTTTGTCCTTTGAAGCTTTGAAGCCAGGTATTGATTTCTCCTCTCTAGCTATGAAAGTCCTAAAGGGCATCTTCTTCCACTGGAAGGCCATTTTGTCTACATTGTGAATCTGTTGTTTAGTGTAGCCTCCTTCATGAACTATCTTAGCTAGATCTTCTGGATAACTTGCTGCAGCTTCTACATCAGCACCTGCTGCTTCACCTTGCACTTTTATGTTATTGAGATGTCTTTCCTTAAACATCATGAACCAATATCTGCTAGCTTCCAACTTTTCTTCTGCAGCTTTCTCACCTTTCTTAGCCTTCACACAATTGAGGAGAGGTAAGGCCTTGCTCTGGATTAGGCTTTGGCTTAAGGGAACGTTGTAGCTGGTTTGATCTTCTATCCAGACCACTAAACTTCCTCCATATCAGCAATAAGGCTGTTTTTGCTTTCTTATCATCTGTGTGTCCACTGGAGTAGTGTTATGCCCAGAATTCGTGATCCCCAAAGACCACCAGGGAGCCGAGTCCGATGCAAAAGCAAAAGAGCCTTTATTCGAGCTAGCTCGAGCTCAATCCCCTACCTGCACCCACGCAGCGGTGAGATACGGGGGGAGAGAGAGTGAGTTTCAAAAGCACAAAGGTTTTATTGGGGTCTAGGGGCAGCTGGTGAGGTAATCACTGTGGCCTCGGCCGATTGGCTGGGGAAGGGTCGGAGTCCTGTTACTCAGGTCGCCAGGCGTGTTTTGATCAGGAAGTTTGAATGGATGAGCGGGAGGTTACTCAAGGGGAGGAGGCATGGTCAAGGTGGAGGACACAGAACAAGATGGAGTCCGCTGGCGTAGGTCTGCCCTTTCAGTAGCACTTATAATTTACTTCAAAAACTTTTCCTTTGCATTTACAACTTGACTGTTTGGTGCTAGAGGCCTAGCATTTGGCCTCTCTCAGCTTTTAACCTGTCTTCCTCACTACACTGAATCATTTTTAGTCTTTGATTTGAAGTGAAAGACATGTAACTCTTCCTTTCACTTGAACACCTAGAGGACATTGTAGGTTATTAACTAACCTAATATCAATATTGTTGTGTCTCAGGGGATAGGAAGGTATGTGCAAGAGTGAGAGAGATGGGGAATGGCTAGAGGGTGGAGCAAATAGAGCACACAATATTTATCAATTAAATTTCATGTCTTATATGGGCACAGTTCATGGTGCCCCAAAACACTAACAACAGTAACATCAAAGATCACTAATAAGAAATCACCATAACAAATATAATAATAATGAAATTTGAAGTATTGTAAAAATTACCAAAATATGACACAGAGACACAAAGTGAGTAAATGATGTTGGAAAAAGGTGCAAATAGATTTGTTTGATGCAGGGTTGCTACAAACTTTCAATTTGTGAAAAAAAAAAAGGAAAAAACAAGCAAACAAAACAAAACCCTACTATCTGCAAAACACAATAAAAAGAAGTATGCTTGCACCGAGACTTTAAATCACTTGCTCGAGATCATATAGCTAGTATGTATCCAAGCTGGGGTTCCTGGTAATACAAGTCCAGAGCCTAGGTTCTTCACCACTCCATTATTCCACTAGTACAGATTTTTTTTTACATTTTATTTATTTTTTTGAGAGAGACAGAGCACAAGTGGGGGAGGGACAGAGAGTGAGAGAGACACAGAATCTGAAACAGGCTCTGAGCTGTCAGCACAGAGCCCGACACGGGGCTCAAACTCACAAACCGTGAGATCATGACCTGAACCGAGGTCAGACGCTCAACCCACTGAGCCAGTCAGGTGCCCCTCCACTAGTATAGATTTAACAGCAACTGGTGTTTCTAAATTAGAATCAATGTAAGGGGGGAAGGTAATCAACCATTCTTTGCATATTGAATCACAGAAGCAAAAATAGGGTTTACACTCACTTGGAATAAAAACTAGCATGATGGTCCCTCGGGTGCCAAACTGGGTAGCTAAGAACACCAAACCATTTCTCCAGGGCTTACTTTAAGAATGTGCCTATTAAAAAAAAAAAAAAAAGAATGTGCCACCTGTGGGGAACTCTGCTCCCAGAAAGGGCTTCAGGCTTGGTTTAATGTTCTACTGTTACCCTCTTGACATTCTTCACATAAGACAAAGGATAAGAACCATATGATATTTCAATAGATGCAAATAAAGCATTTGACAAAGTATAACATCCATTACCATTAAAAGCCCTCCTTGAAAACAGTATAGAGGACAGCAGAGAATCTCTTGCTACAGAGATCAAGGGACTAAGGAACAGTCACAAGGAGCTGAAAAATGCTTTAAACGAAATGCAAAACAAAATGGAAACGACGACGGCTCGGATTGAAGAGGCAGAGGAGAGAATAGGAGAACTAGAAGATAAAGTTATGGAAAAAGAAGAAGTTGAGAGAAAGAGAGATAAAAAAATCCAGGAGTATGAGGGGAAAATTAGAGAACTAAGTGATACACTAAAAAGAAATAATATATGCATAATTGGTATCCCAGAGGAGGAAGAGAGAGGGAAAGGTGCTGAAGGGGTACTTGAAGAAATAATAGCTGAGAACTTCCCTGAACTGGGGAAGGAAAAAGGCATTGAAATCCAAGAGGCACAGAGAACTCCCTTCAGACGTAACTTGAATTGATCTTCTGCACGACATATCATAGTGAAACTGGCAAAATACAAGGATAAAGAGAAAATTCTGAAAGCAGCAAGGGAGAAACGTGCCCTCACATATAAAGGGAGACCTATAAGACTCATGACTGATCTCTCTTTTGAAACTTGGCAGGCCAGAGAGGATTGGCACGAGATCTTTAATGTGCTGAACAAAAAAATATGCAGCTGAGAATCCTTTATCCAGCAAGTCTGAAATTTAGAAGAGAAGGAGAGATAAAGGTCTTCCCAAACAAACAAAAACTGAAGGAATTTGTCACCACTAAACCAGCCCTACAAGAGATCCTAAGGGGGATCCTGTGAGACAAAGTACCAGAGACATCACTACAAGCATAAATCATACAGACATCACAATGACTCTAAACCCGTATCTTTCTACAATAACAATGAATGTAAATGGATTAAATGTGCCAACCAAAAGACATAGGGTATCAGAATGGATTAAAAAAAACAAGACCCATCTATTTGCTGTCTACAAGAGACTCATTTTAGATCTGAGGACACCTTTAGATTCAGAGTGAGGGGATGGAGAACTATTTATCATGCTACTGGAAGCCAAAGAAAGCTGGAGTAGCCATACTTATATCAGACAAACTAGACTTTAAATTAAAGGCTGTAACAAGAGATGAAGAAGGGCATTATATAATAATTACAGGGTCTATCCACCAGGAAGAGCTAACAATTATAAATGTCTATGCGCCAAATACCGGAGCCCCCAAATATATAAAACAATTACTCATAAACATAAGCAACCTTATTGATAAGAATGTGGTAATTGCAGGGGACTTTAACACTCCACTTACAGAAATGGATAGATCATCTAGACACACGGTCAATAAAGAAACAAGGGCCCTGAATGACACATTGGATCAGATGGACTTGAGAGATCTATTTAGAACTCTGCATCCCAAAGCAACAGAATATACTTTCTTCTCGAGTGCACATGGAACATTCTCCAAGATAGATCATATACTGGGTCACAAAACAGCCCTTCATAAGTTCACAAGAATTGAAATTATACCATGCATACTTTCAGACCACAATGCTATGAAGCTTGAAATCAACCACAAGAAACAGTCTGGAAAACCTCCAAAAGCATGGAGGTTAAAGAACACCCTACTAAAGAATGAGTGGGTCAACCAGGCAATTAGAGAAGAAATTAAAAAATATATGGAAACAAACGAAAATGAAAAGACAACAATCCAAACGCTTTGGGATGCTGCGAAGGCAGTCCTGAGAGGAAAATACATCACATTCCAGGCCTATCTCAAGAAACAAGAAAAATCCCAAATACAAAATCTAACAGCACACCTAAAGGAAATAGAAACAGAACAGCAAAGGCAGCCTAAACCCAGCGGAAGAGAAATAATAAAGATCAGAGCAGAAATAAACAATATAGAATCTACAAAAACTGTAGAGCAGATCAACGAAACCAAGAGTTGGTTTTTTGAAAAAATAAACAAAATTGACAAACCTCTAGCCAGGCTTCTCAAAAAGAAAAGGAAGATGACCCAAATAGATTAAATCATGAAAGAAAATGGAATTATTACAATCAATCGCTCAGAAATACAAGCAATTTTCAAGGAATACTATGAAAATTATATGCCAACAAATTGGACAACCTGGAAGAAATGGACAAATTCCTAAACACCCACACTCTTCCAAAACTCACTCAGGAGGAAATAGAAAGCTTGAACAGACCCATAACCAGCGAAGAAATTGAACTGGTTATCAAAAATCTCCCAACAAATAAGAGTCCAGGACCAGATGGCTTCCCAGGGGAGTTCTACCAGACGTTTAAAGCAGAGATAATACCTACCCTTCTCAAGCTATTCCAAGAAATAGAAAGGAAAGGAAAACTTCCAGACTAATTCTATGAAGCCAGTATTACTTTGATTCCTAAACCAGACAGAGACCCAGTAAAAAAAGAAAACTACAGGCCAATATCCCTGATGAATATGGATGCAAAAATTCTCAATAAGATACTAGCAAATCGAATTCAATAGCATATAAAAAGAATTATTCACCATGATCAAGTGGGATGCATTCCTGGGATGCAGGGCTGGTTCAACATTCGCAAATCAATCAAAGTGATACATCACATTAATAAAAGAAAAGATAAGAACCATATGATCCTGTCAATCGATGCAGAAAAGGCCTTTGACAAAATCCAGCACCCTTTCTTAATAAAAACCCTTGAGAAAGTCGGGATAGAAGGAACATACTTAAACATCATGAAAGCCATTTATGAAAAGCCCACAGCTAACATCATCCTCAATGGGGAAACACTGAGAGCTTTTTCCCTGAGATCAGGAACAATCTGAGAGAGGGATGCCCACTCTCACCGCTGTTGTTTAACATAGTGTTGGAATCCTAGCATCAGCAATCAGACAACAAAAGGAAATCAAAGGCATCAAAATTGGCAAAGATGAAGTCAAGCTTTCGCCTTTTGCAGATGACATGATATTATACATGGAAAATCCGATAGACTCCACCAAAAGTCTGCTAGAACTGATACATGAATTCAGCAAAGTTGCAGGATACAAAATCAATGTACAGAAATCAGTCGCATTCTTATACACTAACAATGAAGCAACAGAAAGACAAATAAAGAAACTGATCCCATTCATAATTGCACCAAGAAGCATAAAATACCTAGGAATAAATCTAACCAAAGATGTAAAAGATCTGTATGCTGAAAACTATAGAAAGCTTATGAAGGTAATTGAAGAAGATATAAAGAAATGGAAAGACATCCTCTGCTCATGGATTGGAAGAATAAATATTGTCAAAATGTCAATACTACCCACAGCTATCTACACATTCAATGCAATCCCAATCAAAATTGCACCAGCATTCTTCTCGAAGCTAGAACAAGCCATCCTAAAATTCATATGGAACCACAAAAGGCCCCGAATAGCCAAAGTAATTTTGAAGAAGAAGACCAAAGCAGGAGGCATCACAATCCCAGACTTTAGCCTCTACTACAAAGCTGTAATCATCAAGACAGCATGGTATGGACACAAAAACAGACACATAGACCAATGGAATAGAATAGAAACCCCAGAACTAGACTCACAAACGTATGGCCAACTAATCTTTGACAAAGCAGGAAAGAACATCCAAAGGAAGAAAGACAGTCTCTTTAACAAATGGTGCTGGGAGAACTGGACAGCAACATGCAGAAGGTTGAAACTAGACCACTTTCTGACACCATTCACAAAAATAAACTGAAAATGGATAAAGGACCTGAATGTGAGACAGGAAACCATCAAAACCTTAGAGGAGAAAGCAGGAAAAGACCTCTCTGACCTCAGCCGTAGCAATCTCTTACTCGGCACATCCCCAAAGGCAAGGGAATTAAAAGCAAAAATGAATTACTGGGACCTTATGAAGATAAAAAGCTTCTGCACAGCAAAGGAAACAACCAACAAAACTAAAAGGCAAGCAACGGAATGGGAAAAGATATTTGCAAATGACATATCAGACAAAGGGCTAGTATCCAAAATCTATAAAGAGCTCACCAAGCTCCACACCCGAAAAAGAAATAACCCAGTGAAGAAATGGGCAGAAAACATGAATAGACACTTCTCTAAAGAAGACATCCGGATGGACAACAGGCACATGAAAAGATGTTCAACGTCGCTCCTCCTCAGGGAAATACAAGTCAAAACCACACTCAGATATCACCTCACGCCAGTCAGAGTGGCCAAAATGAACCCATCAGGAGACTATAGATTCTGGTGAGGATGTGGAGAAACGGGAACCCTCTTGCACTGTTGGTGGGAATGCAAATTGGTGCAGCCGCTCTGGAAAGCAGTGTGGAGGTTCGTCAGAAAATTAAAAATAGACCTACCCTATGACCCAGCAATAGCACTGCTAGGAATTTATCCAAGGGATACAGGAGTACTGATGCATAGGGGCACTTGTACCCCAATGTTTATAGCAGCACTCTCAACAATAGCCAAATTATGGAAAGAGCCTAAATGTCCATCAACTGATGAATGGATAAAGAAATTGTGGTTTATATACACAATGGAGTACTACATGGCAATGAGAAAGAATGAAATATGGCCCTTTGTAGCAACGTGGATGGAACTGGAGAGTGTGATGCTAAGTGAAATAAGCCATACAGAGAAAGACAGATACCATATGTTTTCACTCTTATGTGGATCCTGAGAAACATAACAGAAACCCATGGAGGAGGGGAAGGAAAAAAAAAAAAAAGAGGTTAGAGTGGGAGAGAGCCAAAGCATAAGAGACTGTTAAAAACTGAGAACAAACTGAGGGTTGATGGGTGGTGGGAGGGAGGGCAGGGTGGGTGATGGGTATTGAGGAGGGCACCTTTTGGGATGAGCACTGGGTGTTGAATGGAAACCTATTTTACAATAAATTTCATATACTGAAAAAAAAAAAATTAAAAGCCCTCAACAAAGCAGGTTTAGAGGGAACAAATTCAGTAAAATTGTAGGATACAAAATCAATGTACATAAACCTATTGGATTTCTACACACCAATAATGAAGAAGCAGAAAGAGAAATTAAGAAAACAATTCCATTTACAATTGCACCAATAATAATAATAATAATAACAATAATAACCAAAGACATGCAAGACCTGTATTCTGAAAACGATAGAACACTGATGAAAGAAATTGAAGATGACACAAATGGAAAGACATTCCATGATCATAGATTGGAAGAACAAATATTGTTAACATGTCTATACCAACCAAAGCAATCTACATATATAATGCAATCAAAATACCGATAGCCTTTTTCAGAGAACTAGAGCAAACAATCCTAAAAATTTGCAGGGAACCACTCAATACCCTGAAAAGCCAAAGCAATCTTGAAAAAGAAAAGCAAAGCTGGAGGCATCGTATTTCTGGACTTCAAGTTATATTAAAAGCTATAGTAATCAAAACAGTATGGTACTGGCACAAAAATAACACATAGATCAGTGGAATAGACTAGAAAACTCAGCAATGAACCCACACCTATATGGTCAATTAATCTTCAACAAAGCAGGAAAGAATATCCAAAGGGGAAAAGAATGTCTCTTCAACAAAAGGTGTTGGGAAAACTGGACCACTTTCTTACACCATACACAAAAATAAATTCAAAATGGATTAAAGACCTGTTTGTGAGACCTGAAACCAGAAAAATCATAGAAGAGAACACAGGCAGTAACTTCTTTGATATCGGCCGTAGCAAATTCTTCCTAGATATGTCCCTCCAGGTAAGGGAAATAAAAGCAAAATAAACTATTGGGACTACCTCAAAACAAAAAACTTCTGCACAGTGAAGGAAACAATTATCAAAAGTAAAAAGCAACCTGCAGAATGGGAGAACATATTTGCCAATGACATATCTGATAAAGGGTTAGTATCCAAAATATATAAAGAATGTATAAAACTCAACACTCCAAAAATGAATAATTAAGAAATAGGCAAAAGACATGAATATCTATTTTTCCAAACAAGATATACAGATGGCCAACAGAGACATGAAAAGATGATCAACATCACTCACCATCAGGGAAATGCAAATGAAAACTACAAGATAAAACTTCATACCTGTCAGAATAGCTGTCAGAATCAGCAACACAAGAAACAAGTGTTGGCCAAGATGTGGAGAAAGAGTAACTCTCTTGCACTGTTAGTGGGAATGCAAACTGGTGCAGCCACTCTGAAAAACAGTATGGAGGTTCCTCAAAATGTTAAAAATAGAACTACCCTACAATTCAGCAATTGCACTATTAGGTATTTACTCAAAGAATACAAAAATATGAATCTGAAGGGATAGATGAACCCTGATGTTTATAGCAGCATTCTCTACAGTACCCAAAGTATGGAAATAGCCAAAATGTCTATTGACTGAAAATTGGTATATATATATATATATATATATATATATATATATATATGAGTATACACACACACAACACACACACACACACACTAGATTATTACTCAGCCACAAAAATGAATGAAATCTTGCCTTTTGCAATGACATGGATGCAGCTGGAGAGTATTATACTAAGTGAAATAAGTGAGTTAGAAAAAGACAAATACCATATGATTTCACTCATATGTGAAATTTAAGAAACAAAACAAATGAGCAAAGAGTAAAAAAAGAGAGAGAGCAAACCAAGAAACAGACTCTTAACTATAGAAAATAAACTGATGGTTACCAGAAGGGAGGTGGGTAGAGGGATAGCTGAAGTAGGTGAATGGGGATTAAGGAGTGCACTTGCTGTGATGAGCACCAGTGATGCACGGAATTGTTGAACACCTGAAACTAATATTAAACTGTATGTTAACTAACTGTAATTTAAATTAAAACTTTTAAAAAAGAATTTTTTTTCTGGCTTGCTTTTCTGCAAATTCAATTATTTTTTTTTAACTTTTTTATTATTTTTTAAATTTACATCCAAATTAGTTAGCATATAGTGCAACAATGATTTCAGGAGTAGATTCCTTAGTGCCCCTTACCCATTTAGCCCATGCCCCCTCCCACAACCCCTCCCGTAACCCTCAGTTTGTTCTCCATATTTATGAGTCTCTTCTGTTTTGTCCCCCTCCCTGTTTTTATATTATTTTTGTTTCCCTTCCCTTATGTTCATCTGTTTTGTCTCTTAAAGTCTTCATATGAGTGAAGTCATATGATTTTTGTCTTTCTCTGACTGACTGATTTCACTTAGCGTAATACCCCCCCAGTTCCATCCATGTAGTTGCAAATGGCAAGATTTCATTCTTTTTGATTGCCGAGTGATACTCCATTGTATAAATATACCACATCTTCTTTATCCATTCATCCATTGATGGACATTTGGGCCCTTTCCATACTTTGGCTATTATTGATAGTGCTGCTATAAACATGGGGGTGCATGTGTCCCTTCGAAACAGCACACCTGTATCCTGTGGATAAATGCCTAGTAGTGCAATTGCTGGGTCGTAGGCTAGTTCTATTTTTAGTTTTTTGAGGAACCTCCATACTATTTTCCAGAGTGGCTGCACCAGTTTGCATTCTCACCAACAATGCGAAAGAGATCCTCTTTCTCTGCATCCTCACCAACATCTGTTGTTGCCTGAGTTGTTAATGTTAGCCATTCTGACACGTGTGAGGTGGTATCTCATTGTGGTTTTGATTTGTATTTCCCTGATGATGAGTGATGTTGAGCATTTTTTCATGTGTCAGTTGGACATCTAGATGTCTTCTTTGGAGAAGGCTTTTCTGTCTTTTTCCCATTTCTTCACTGGATTATTTGGTCATTCATGTCTTTTTCCCATTTCTTCACTGGATTATTTGGTTTTTTTGGGTGTTGAGTTTGATAAGTTCTTTATAGATTTTGGATACTAACCCTTTATCTGATATGTCGTTTGCAAATATCTTCTCCCATTCTGTTGGTTGCCTTTTAGTTTTGCTGATTGTTTCCTTTGCTGTGCAGGAGCTTTTTATTTTGATGAGGTCCCAGTAGTTCATTTTTGCTTTTGTTTCCATTGCCTCCGGAGACCTGTTGAGTAAGAAGTTGCTGCAGCCAAGATGAAAGAGGGTTTTGCCTGCTTTCTCCTCAAGGATTTTGATGGCTTCCTGTCTTACATTGAGGTCTTTCATCCATTTCGAGTTTATTTTTGTGTATGGTGTAAGAAAGTGGTCCAGGTTCATTTTTCTGCATGTCGCTGTCCACTTTTCCCGGCACCACCTGCTGAAGAGACTGTCTTTATTCCATTGGATAGTCTTTCCTGCTTTGTCAAAGATTAGTTGGCCATATGTTTGTGGGTCTGTTTCTGGGTTCTCTATTCTCTATTCATTGATCTGAGTGTCTGTTCTTGTGCCAGTATCATACTGTCTTGGTGACTACAGTCTGTAATACAGCTTGAAGTCTGGGATTGTGATGCCTCTTGCTTTGGTTTTCTTTTTCAAGATTGCTTTGGCTATTCGGGGTCTTTTCTGGTTCCATACAAATTTTAGGATTATTTGTTCTAGCTCTGTGAAGGATGCAGGTGTTATTTTGATAGGGATTGCATTGAATATGTAGATTGCTTTGGGTAGTATCAACATTTTAACAATATTTGTTCTTCGTATCCAGGAGCATGGAATCTTTTTCCATTTTTTTGTGTCTTCTTTAATTTCTTTTGTAAGCTTTCTATAGTTTTCAGTGTATAGATTTTTCACCTCTTTGGTTAGATTTATTCCTAGGTATTTTATGGTTTTTGGTGCGACTGTAAATGGGATCAATTCCTTGATTTCTCTTTCTGTGGCTTCATTGTTGGTGTATAGGAATGCAACTGATTTCTGTGCATTGATTTTATATCCTGCAACTTTGCTGAATTCATGAATCAATTCTAGCAGTTTTTTGTTGGAATCTTTTGGGTTTTCTGTATAGAGTATCATGTCATCTGTGAAGAGTGAAAGTTTGACCTCCTGCTGGCTGATTTGGATGCCTTTTATTTCTTTGTGTTGTCTGATTGCAGAGGCTAAGACTTCCAATACTATGTTGATTAACAGTGGTAAGAATGGACATCCCTGTCTTGTTCCTGACCTTAGGGGGAAAGCTGTTAGTTTTTCCCCATTGAGGATGATATTAGCGTTGTGTTGTTCATATATGGTTTTTATGATCTCGAGGTATGCTCCTTCTCTCCCTACTTTCTTGAGGGTTTTTATCAAGAAAGGATGCTGTATTTTGTCAAATACTTTCTCTGCATCTCTTGAGAGGATCATATGGGTCTTGTCCTTTCTTTGATTGATGTGATGAATCACGTTAATTGTATTGCAGATATTGAACCGGCCCTGCATCCCAGGTATAAATCCCAGTTGGTCAGGGTGAATAATTTTTTTAATGTATTGTTGGATCCGGTTGGCTAATATCTTGTTGAGTATTTTTGCATCCATGTTCATCAGGGAAATTGGTCTATAGTTCTCCTTTTTAGTGGGGTCTATGTCTGGTTTTGGAATCAAGGTAATGCTGGCTTCATAGAGTTTGGAAGTTTTCCTTCCATTTCTATTTTTTTGGAACAGTTTCAAGAGAATAGGTGTTAACTCTTCTTTAAATGTTTTGTAGAATTCCCCTGGAAAGCCATCTGGCCCTGGACTCTTGTTTTTTGGGAGATTTTTCCTGGAAAGCCATTTGGCCCTGGACTTTTGTTTTTTGAGAGATTTTTTATTATTACTTTGATTTCCTTACTGGTTATGGGTGTGTTCAAATTTTCTATTTCTTCCTCTTTCAGTTTTGGTAGTGCATATGTTTCTAGGAATTTGTCCATTTCTTCCAGATTGCCCATTTTATGGCATATAATTGCTCATAATATTCTCTTATTATTGTTTTTATTTCTGCTATGTTGGTTGTGATCTCTCCTCTTTTATTCCTGATTTTATTTATTTGGGTCCTTTCCTTTTTCTTTTTGATCAAACTGGCTAGTGGTTTATCAATTTTGTTAATTCTTTCAAAGAACCAGCTTCTGGTTTCATTCATCTGTTCTATTGTTTTTTTGGTTGCAATAGCATTAATTTCTGCTCTAATCTTATGAATTAATTTTTTTCTGCCTTGCTTTTCTGCAAATTCAATTATTTAGTCATCAAAATTTACATTTTTAGGAACTTCATTTTCTTTTTAAAAATTTTTTAATTTTAGGATAGTTTACACACAATGTTACATTAGTTTTAGGTGTACAACATAGTGATTCAGCTTCTCCACACAGTATGCTATGCTTACGACAAGTGGATCTACCATCTCTTGCCATACAACACTATTACAGAATCTTTGGCTATATTCACTATGCTGTGCCTTTATTACCATGACTTGTTCATTCTATAACTGGAAGCCTGTACCTTCCATTCCTCTATACCCATTTTGCCTATCCCTTCATCTGCCTCCCCTCTGGAAACCATCAATTTGTTCCCTGTAGTTATATGTTTGATTATGTTTTTTTTGTTGTTGTTTATTCATTCATTTTGTTTTTTAGAATTAGAAATTTTATTTTCAACCAATATGATGGAAAGCACCATCATTCACAATATTGCAAATAGTATTTGATAACTTTTCATTTTGAAAGGGGGCTTTGTGTTGGTGCAACTGTTACTGGGACTTTTTTGTAGGCTGTGACAACATTGGGATGGATTTCTGATAAGTTATTTCAAAATACAAATGTTAATGCACCTAGAGCTGATGATTCTTGTGGAACAATTTTTCTAAAAAACGATCTCTTCATACAAAGCACTTTTGTGTTAGTCTGAATCTAATTTTAAATATAAATTTGTACAATGGCATTTGATGTTTCCTTTGACATTTCCTGTAACTTGTGGAGGTCTGCTATAGACTGAATGCTTACGTCAGAGTAATATGTTAAAATCCTAACCCCCAGTGTGATAGTATTAGGAGGTGGTGTCTTTAATAAGTGATTAGGTCTTGAGGGAAGACCCCTCATGAATAATATTAGTGTTCTTATAAAAGAGACCCCAAAGAGCTCCTTCACCCCTTCCACTACACAGCAATAAGATGGCCATCAAATGAACCAGAAAGTGGGCTCTCACCAGACACTGAATCTGCCAAACCCTTGATCTTGGAATTTCTAGCCTCCAGAAATAAAGTTTTGCTATAGCAGCCTAAACAGACTAAGACAGGGTTATACAAATGGAAAATGGTGTGACAATTTATTTATAATTCAAAATGCCTGTTTATGTATTCTACCACTGTATCTTCAATTACAACGAAAACACTTTAAAAGTGTTAATAATTGTCATTAATAATTGGCTCATCGGAAGCTTTCATCAAATGTGTCTAATGTGATGATCTTTAAATTTCCTTTCCATTTTTATGCCTGTGGTTATTTGCTTTGCAATGTTGCAGCAGTTTTCAAAAGCAGAGATTCTAAACTCTTCAAAGAATTCTAACACCCCCCCCCCATGTACTTTACTGCAATATGAATGGGTACACTTTTATTTTGTAATAATTTACTGAACAAGTTTACAGCCCAGGCACCAGCAGTTCCTGTCCCAGTGCTCAAACCAGAGTTAATATCTGTGCAGATGCTGCAGCGACAGGCTTTGCTGACAGAAGGGCAAGATTGCCTCCCACCATGGGTCCCATCACTGCCTCTATGCAGAAGCCATCCTCAGGCATATGGTCTCTCCACCACCACTGCTTCTGCTACTGCTGCCACCATTGTCACTGGCCTAATGTCTTCCCTCTGGGCTGGTGCCCCAGACTTCCCTAGATGTGCTTGTGCATGGCAGACAGTGTGACCAACTGCTCAGCATGCACACAACCTACCAGGCCCACGTGCTATGCACATTGCCATCCACTGTATCTCTACTGCTCATGTGTACAGTCCATTGTCACATTGTACTACAATTACAAGACACTAGTTCAAAGATAAAATAATTAAGAATGTCAAGACAGGGGCATCTGGGTGACTCAGTCAGTTAAGCGTCCAACTCTTGATTTCAGCTCAGGTCATGATCTCATGGTTTGTGAATTTGAGCCCCATGTCAGGCTACATTCTGAGTGCAGAGCCTGCTTGGGATTTTCTCTCTCTCCCTCTCTCAGTCCCTCCCCCACTTGTGCTTGCTCTCTCTTTCTCAAAATAAATAAATAAACTTAAAAAATATGGAACCACCCTTGAAACCTAGGAATAAATCACAGGTGATTGTGGTAAATGATTTTTTACTGTATTGACGGATTTGGCTTGTTAGTTTTTTGTTGAGGATTTTTGCATCTACGTTCATCAGAAATACTGGCCTATAGTTCTCTTTTCTATTGGTGTCTTTATCTGGTTTTGGTATCAGGGTAATGCTGGCCTCAAAGAATGAATTTGGAAGTTTTCCTTCCTTTTCTATTTTTTGGGGGGGAAATAGTTTAAGAAGAATAGGTATTAACTCTTCTTTAAGTGGTTGGTAGAATTTGCCTGTGAAGGCATCTGGTCCTGGGATTTTATTTGTTTAGAGCATTTTAAAATTACTCATTCAATTTCTTTGCTGGTTATAGATCTGTTCAAGTTTTCTATTCTTGTTCCAGTTTTGGTGATTTATATGCTTTTAGGAAGTTGTCCATTTCTTCTAGGTTGTCCAATATGTTGGCATATAGTTTTTCATAATATTCTCTTATAATTGTTTGTATATCTGTGTTGTTGGTTGTTATTTTTCCTCTCTCATTTGTGATTTTATTTGATTCCCTTCTTTTTTTTTCTTGATATCTCTGGCTAGAGGTTTATTAATTTTATTGATATTTTCAAAGAACCAGCTCCTGGTTTCATTGATCAGTTCTATTGTTTTTTTACTTCTACATCATTTGTTTCTGATTTGATCTTTATTATTGCCTTACTTCTCCTGGTTTTAGGGTTTGTTTCTTGTACTATTTCTAGCTCATTTAGGTATAAGGTTAGGTTGTTTATTTGGGATTTTTTTTACTTCCTGAGGTAGGCCTATATTGCTCTAAACTTCTGTCTTAGAACCTCCTTCCTGGATTCCAAAGGTTTTAGACCGTTGTGTTTTCTTTTTCATTTGTTTCCATGTTTTAAAATTTCCTCTTTGACTTCCTAGTTGAGTGATTCATTGTGTAGTAGCAGGTTATTTAACCTCCATTATTTGTGGTCTTTCCAGATTTTTTTCTTGTGGTTGACTTCTAATTTCATAGCATTGTGGTCAAAAAAGATGCATGGTATGACTTTGATCTTATTGAATTTGTTAAGGCTTGTTTTGTGGGCTAATATGTAATCTATTCTGTTGAATGTTCCATGGGTACTAGAAAAGAATGTGTATTCTGCTGTTTTAGGATGGAATGTGCTGAATACATCTGTTAAATCCATCTGTTCCTGTGTATCATTCAAAGCCACTGTTTACTTGTTGACTTTCTGTTGAGATGATCTATCCATTGATGTAAGTGGGAATATTAAAGTCCCCTAGTATTATTGTATTGTTATTGATGAGTTCTTTTATGTTTGTTATTAGCTGCTTTATGTATTTGGGTGCTTCTATGTTGGTTGCATAAATATTTATAATTGTTATATCTTCTTGTTGGATTGTCCCTTTTATTTTTTTAAAATAATTTTTTAATGTTTAGTCATTTTTGAGGGGGGAGGGGCAGAGAGAGAGGGAGACAGAGAATCTGAAGCAGGCTCTGTGCTGTCAGCACAAAGCCTGACGTGGGGCTCGAACCTATGAACCATGAGATCATGACCTGAGCTGAAGTTGGACACTCAACAGACTGAGCCATCCATGTGCCCCTGACCCCTTTATCTTTATGTGTGTCCTTCTTTGTCTCTTGTTATAGTCTTTGGTTTAAAGTCTATTTTGTCCCATATAAATATTGCTACCCCAGCTTTCTTTTGATGTTTGTATGATAGATTTTTCTCCATCCCTTCTCTTTCAATCTGTAGGTGTCTTTAGGTCTAAAATAAATCTTTTGTAGGCACATATAGATGGGCCTTGTTTTTTTAAATTATTTTATTTTATTTTTAAATGTTTATGTATTTTTAAAATTATTTTATGTGTTTCTATGTGTTTGTGTTTTTTAAATTATTTTATTTTATTTTTAAATGTTTATGTATTTATTTTGAGAGAGAGTGAGAGAGAGTGTGCATGCTCACACAAGCAGGGGAGGGGCAGAGAGGAGAGAGAGAATCCCAAACAGGCTCCATACTGTCAGTGCAGAGCCTGATGTGGGGCTCAGTCTCATGACTGTGAGATCATGACCTGAGCTGAAATCAAGAGTTGGACACTTAACCTACTGAGCCACCAAGGTGCCCCTTTATTTTATTTTTTTAATGTTTATTTATTTGTTTTGAGAGAAAGAGAGAGTGTGCCAGTGAGGGAGGAGCAGAGAACAAGAGACAGAGAATCCAAGGCAGGCTCTGAACTGTCAGTGCAAAGTCTAGTGCAGGGCTCGAATGCATGAACCATGAGATCATGACCTGAGCTGAAATCAAGAGTCAGATGCTTAACCAAGCCACCCAGATGCCCCAGGTCTTGTTTTTTAAAATCCATTCTGTCCCCTGTGTCTTTTGATTAGAATATTTAGCCCATTTACATTCAAAGTAATTATTGACAGATATGTATTTATTGTCATTTTATTATTTTTTTTGTGATTGTTTCTGAAGATTTTCTCTGATCCTTTCTTGTATTTCTCTCTTTAATGGTTTGCTGATTTTATTTATATATTTGGATTTATTTATCTTTATTCTTTGCATATTTATTAGTGGTTTTTGACATGTGGTTCCCATTAGGTTTGTATATAGCCTCTTCTGTGTATACCAGTCTGTATTAAGTTGATGATCATTTAGGTTTGAACCCATTGTTACTCTTCTCCTCTGCATGTTTTATATTTCACATCCTTTTATTTTGTGAATTTCTGGACTAATTTCTTATAGGATTATTAATTTTTACTGCTTTTGTTTCCTACCTTTGAAGTGTCACTTTTGGTATCTCTTTTCCGCTCAAAGAGCCCCCTTTATTATTTTTTGCAGGACTGGTTTTTTGGTCATGAACTCCTTTAGTTTTTATTTGTCTGGGAAACTCTTTATCTCTCCTTCTATTCTGAATAATAGCATTGCTGCATAGAGTATTCTTGGCTGCAGATTTTTCCCATTCAGCACCTTGTACCTATCATGCCACTCCCTTCTGACTTGCAAAATTTCTGCTGAAAAATCCCCTGCTAGCCTTATGGGATTTTCCTTATATGTAATGGTCTTCCTTTGTCTTGCTGCTTTTAATTTTTTTTCTTTATAACTATATTTTACAAATTTAATTACAATATGTCTTGGTATGGATCTGCTTTTGTTGACTTTGATGGGGGTTCTCTCTGTGCCTCCTGGATCTGGATGTATGTTTCCTTCCCCAGATTAGGGAAAGTTTCAGCTATTATTCCCTCAAATAAATTTTCTGCCCCCCTTTCTCTCTCTTCTCTGGGGATTCCTAGAATACAAATGTTATTACATTTGATAGAGTCACTGAGTTCCTTAAGTCTATTCTCATGCTGCACAATGAATTTTTCTCTTTTGTTCAACTTGGTTTCCATTATTCTGTCTTCAGCATCAGTAATTCATTCCTCTGCTTCTTCCATCTTGCTGTTCGTTCCATCTAGCATGCTTCTCATTTGGTTTATTGAGCCCTCTATCACTGCTATTTTATTCCTTATCTCTGTGTTAAGGGTCTTACTGATGTCTTCTACTCTTTTCTCAAGTCCACTGAGTCCTCGTGACCATTACTTTAAATTCTCTATCAGGCATGTTACTTATACCTGTTTGACTTAGATCTCTGACCATGGCCTTGTCCTGTTCTTTCATTTGGGATAAATTTTTCTGTCTTTTCATTTTGTCTAAGTCTATGCGCCTGTTTCTGTGTGTTAGGAAAGTCATCTACATCTCTTGTTCTTCACAGTAATGGCCTTATGAATAAGAGGCCCTGTAGTGCCCTGCCCTGTGGTGTACCCTGTTCCCCAGGACCTGGCACTTCCAGGAGCATCTCCAGTCTATGCTGCATGTACTCTGCTGTTGTGTCCTAGTCGCTTTATCCTTCAGACAAGTCCTCTGCAGAAGTTCTGTTTGCCTGTTGTGGGCAGTGTTTGGTCCCTGGCCTGAATGTTGTGCCTTTTAACCAGGTGTACTTTGGTCTATTTGTGAAATGAGACTTGTTGCCACCACTGTAGGAACTGAGGCACCAGTAGACTCCTATGTTAGAAGACATGGTGTGAGCAAGGGTTGGGCCTGTCTTCTCATGGAGGAGGCCCACCGTGCTGGGACTGAGGCAAGTATGCCTGAGAAGGGCAGTTCCACTGGAGTGTGGGGTGGTGGGGCTTAGTGTAAGTAAGTTAGGTAGTAAGTGTTGGCACTGCAATGGTTCCTGAAGCGGCTCTGTGCTTATACTGAGGGGTAAGGGAGGGGAATGGTGCTGGCCAGTTCCTTTGTTCCTGAAGGGATCTCTTCGTAAATGCTGTCTGTATGGGATGTGATCTGAGGTGAACAAATTAACCTCCCCACTATGTGCCCCAGGTGCTCTTCAGATCTCTTTCCGTGCTGTATGTCTACAGATTGCCTGCCTTCTACCAACAAGCAGGGCAATGCCCTCCAGGCTGTATTCCAGCCAAGACTGCTGACATTTAAAACTCCAGGCTTTAAGCCCCACTGGTTGCCAGAACTCATGAAATTAGGCCCCTCTTGCTTTCCAGGCCAATTGCTATGGGGGTTCGTTTTCCCTGTGTGCTCCCACATGTCTCTCACCCTTCTCTGCAATGTATCTCGCACTTCTCCATGACCATGGCTCCCTCCCCAACCTGGTAGCCACAATCTGTTACTCTTCCAAACCAGATCTCCACATGTCCTACCTTCTTTGATATGACCTCTTCTCTCCCTTTAGTTGTGGAGTTTGTTTTGCCAGTCGTCAGGTTAATTTCTGGGGTACTTAGGATGATTTGATAGTTTTGTAGTTGTAAATGGGACAAGTAGAGCCTAGGGTCCTCCTACTCTGCTGCCATCTTCCAACTACATCCCTATTACGTTTTATAAGTAAAATATTTTTTAGTGTTTATTTATTTTTCAGATATATATATAGAGAAACAGAGTATGAGCGGGGAAGGGGCAGAGAGAGAGGGAGACACAGAATCTGAAGCAGGCTCCAGGCTCTGAGGTCTCAGCACAGAGCCCGACGTGGGGCTCGAACTCACAAACCATGAGTTCATGCCCTGAGCTGAAGTCAGCCACTTAACCAACTGAGTAAAATATTTTTTAATGTTTATTTATTTTTGAGAGAGAGAGAGAGAGACAGAGACAGAGTGTGAGATGGGGAGGGACATAGTGAGAGGAAGACACAGAATCTGAAGCAAGCTCCAGGCTCTGAGCTGTCAACACAGAACCCGATGCAGGGCTCAAACTCACAGACTGCATGATCTGAGCCGAAGTCAGATGCTCAACCAAGCTACCCAGGCTACCCACCACTGGGGGTTGTGGTGGCAGTGGGTAGAGACAGAATAACAATACAGATACATGGAGGTTAGTGTGGATATTTATCATTTTCACATGAATAGGATCATACTGTCCATATTATTTGGCCAGTTGCTTTCTTCACTTGGCGATATATCTTGGAGATCTTTCTACCAAAACCAAAATCAACCTTGTTTTCTTTCTGGAATTCCTACTCAGGGAATTCCATAACTCAGGTGGGTCTTGATTTATTTCTCTACTCCTCTGATGGATATTTTAAGTCGTTTCATTTTTCACTAATACAGAGCTGCAGCAAACATACCAGTAGGGGCCTCCTGTGCTCAGGCATGTTTCTCTAGGTGGCCACTCAAAAGTAGGTTGCTGGGACGTGGGGTATGGGTATTTTCAATTTTAATACATACTGTCATGTTGCATTATGCCAATTTTCATTCTCATCAGGAGTATATCTTCATATTTCCTAAGACTCTGACCTTTAAATTGTTTACCAATCTGATGGATGAAAAAAATGGTAACTCATGTTTGTTTGTTTTAAATTCTTATTATCTCATCACTAATGAAGTTGAACATCTTTTCATATGTTTATTGGCCCATCCTTTGTGAATTGTTTATAACCTTTGTCTAGTTTTTCTTACAGGGTTGTCCTTTTTCTATATATATTGAGTTGTAGGAGTCATTTCTAGTTCTGGATATTAACCCGTTGTCTATTATGCATGTTGCTGATATTCTCCCATAGTATGTAACATGTTTATGGTTTATGTTATCATACAGAAGTTTTAAGTGTTTGTATAGTGATTTGATATATTTATATCAACCTTTCTCTTCTATGGCTTTTCTGTTGTTAGAAGGCCTTTCTTATCCAAGGCAACAGCCATCTTCTCTTTTTCTCATTCTGTTATAATGCTTTCCATTTAGGTCTTTAATCTACCTTAAACTCATTTCCTTCTCAAAACCTTTGCACTTTTGCTGTCTAGAACTCTCTTCCCCCAGATCTTCCTATGGCTGACAAATTCAGCACTTCATTCAAATATTGCTTCTTCCAAAAGGCCTTCCCTGACTACCTTAAATAAATTGACCACCCACTCTCCATTAAGGTGTTCTATAGTTCATTACCTTGATTTATTTTCTTTATAGGTCACCTCTCTCTGAAGTTATCTGATTTGTTTATTTGTTGTATCTTCTTAGATTGTAAACTTGATGAGAGTAGGGATTTTTGTCTTGTTCCCAGCTTCTAGAATACTTTTAGAGTTTATTGTAGTGAATTTGATATGCTATAGGGATAAATAAAATTTTTTCCCAAAAAGATAGCTGATTGTTTCAACACTAAAAGTCCCCTTTTAAAAGGGGTATTATTTCAGTCATCCTGTTTTTATACTCCTACTAAATACTGAGTGAGTCAAGAATAGTTATGATTATTAGTCCAGTGGTTCTCAACCCTGGTGGTATATTAGAATCACACTTAAATATTTTTTAAAATTTAGGTATAGAGTGTGTATTAGTTTTCTAGGGCTACCATAACAAAGTATCACAAACTGGGTATCTTAAAAAAACAGAAATTTATTGTGTCACAGTTCTAGAGGTGAGAAGTCCAGAATTAAGGTATTGGCAGGCCATGCTTTCTCCGAAAGCCCTAGCAGAGTATCCTTCCTGTCTTTCTAGCTTCTGGTGGTTGCAATCCTTGACATTCCTTGGCTTGTAGATGTATCACACTGCCTCCATCATCACATAGTGTTCTTCCTGTGTGTCTGAATTTCCCTTCTTATACAGATACCAATCATTGGATTAAGATCCACCCTACTACAGTAGGACCTCATTTTAACATGATTACATCCACAAAGACTGTATTTCCAAATAAGGTTACAATCACAGGTTCTGGGTGGATGTGAATCTTGGGGGCATACTATTCAACCCATTACAGAGTGTCACATTTTAAAAATCTGCTTCATTAAGTCTAGAGTGGAGGTCCAATATCCTTAATTTTTAAAAGCTTCACAGACTTGACAAATGTCAGTGTTCACCTGGAAAGGCAAACATGAGAGATCAACTAGAACGTTTCTTAAAAAAATAAAAAAGGAAGTGATAGAAAACTAGTTCTGTAAGATACTAAAAATACTGAAAAATAAAATGATTAATACAGTTTAGCACAATAAATGAATTAGATCAATGGAACAGATTCCATAAGTAGACCCAAATATCTAAAGGAATTTAGTTTATGATAAATGTGACAATTGAAGTCAGTGGGGAAAAAAAGGGCTTATTCCATAAATGGTGCTCAGATAACTGGCTATTTGGTGTTGGGGTGAGGGAGGGAGTATCCTTACTTATTCCTTGTACCAAAATATAATTTTAGATGGGTAAGAAGTGGAAAAGGAAAAAAAGTCAAAACATAATTCCAGAAGAAAAGATGAATGTACTTATATGTACTTAGGAATAGGGAATGCCCTTTCAAAGCAGAATCCCAAACGCAGGTGCTAATAAAGGAAAATACTGATGAATTTGTGTGCATAAAGGTTAAAAGCTTTGTGAGACAAAAAAAAAAATACCATAAACGAATTCAAAAGATCAAAAAGGGAGAAGTTTGCAACACATATGACACAGGGCTAGTTTCTTTACAATGAATTCAGAAAAAAATATGAAAAAGGCAAAACCCAATAGTAAAATGAGCTAATGAATAAGAAAATAATTTATAGAGAAAGACATACACATCAGTGAAGATTCTAAAAGATCTTCAGGGGTGCCTGGGTGGCTTAGTCAGTTAAGTGTCCGACTTCGGCTCAGGTCACGACCTCGCGGTTTGTGAGTTCAAGCCCCACATTGGGCTCTGTGCTGACAGCTCAGAGCCTGGAGCCTGCTTCATATCCTGCGTCTCCCCCTGTCTCTGCCCCTCCCATGCTCATGCTCTGTCTCTCTCTCAATAATAAAAAAATGTTAAAATTTTTTTTTAAAAGATGTTCAATCTCATCCATCAGATATATAGGAAATATATTTATGTATTATATAAGATATGTAAATAAAACACAATAAAACTCCATCTTCACCTATCATATTGAAGTGTTTAAAGTTTGATTATATGCAGAGCAAGAGAAGATATGAGGAAATAGATATACACTGCTGGTGAGACCATAAATTGGTGCAACTTTTTGCAGGTACGATTTGGCAATATTTATCAAAATAGAATATGCACATATTCTTTGAATGTGGTGGACTTTGCTAGAGCATTCCCAGTAATCATTCCCCACTTTTTCCTTCTTACCAATCCATAGGTTTTTATTTGTGTATCTATTCTTCCCACTCATAGTCCATGTATTTTGGGGTAAACTAATTCTACTCCTAGTTATTCTGGCCACAAACATTATTAGTTCAGGGGAAGGTTTGTGACATAAGCAAGCCAATTAGGGTGCATCTTGGGAGTCCTGTTCACTTGAAAGGTTGGATCAGAAGTTTTTGCCAAACTTAAAAGTTGAGACTCAGCCTCCATTGCCACTGACAGCCATCTCATGGTTGGCTTTGCCTACAGCAAAGGTTCTCAGCCTTTAGTGTGCATCAGAATCACCTAGTTTGTTACAACACAGATTGTTGATCTCTACCCCCAGAGTTTCAAATTCTGTAGATCTGAGGTAGGGACCAAGAATTTCCTTTTGTAAGAAGTTTCTAGATGCTGCTGATGCTGCTGGTCCAGTGACTGCACTTAAAAATCCACTTGCATAAAGGAGAACTGCAGAACATAGAGACTGAAAGAAACTGGGTAGCTCTGTTTCACCCTACTGCTGAGTTGTGGTTTTTTTTTTTTTTTTTTTTACTTGTAACCAAAAGCATCCTAATCAATATACCTAGTAATCTTGCCACTAAAAATTTACCCTATGGATATCCTTGCTGAAGTTCACCAAAATATATGTCCATAGATGATCATTGCAACATTGCTTATAATAGCTAACTGGAAGCAATCAAAGCATATATTAATAGGGAACTAATCTATCTGATAGAATCATCCATCTAATGGAATACTATGTGGTATTAAAAATTATGAAAATCTCTATATGCTCATAAAGAAATATCTCTAAGATTTATTAAATAAAAAAATCATGATGACTAAGAGTAATTTATACTTTTTAAACAAAAGAATAAACATTTATTTGCAGGTATATGATTAATTACTTCCTGGAAAGTTAATTCTGATTAAGAATGGCTATATTTGAGGAGAAGGGTTGTGATTGAGGTGGTGCTAGAGGTTTTTCAGTCTTCACTTTGCACGTTTGTATTGTTTTAATTAACTTGAGGTAAATTTTCCTTTTTTGAAAAAGGAAATGCTATTTGGAGTTATCTGGACAGAGCACAGGTCAATTTTAGTTTCTATGTAATTCTGTATTGAAAAAAACAACTAAAAAATGTTATATTCTTCTTTAAAAGATTAAATCATGAAAAGATAAATGAAAATTGAAGACTTCTTAGGTATTCAGCCAGGCTTGAGTGCCACTAACATGATGCATAGGTTATAAACTGGGGAGGACCTATACCTATCCAGATTGAGACTCAACTAGAGAGTTGTTTATTGTACCCTAATATGCATATGAATCACCTAGGGATCTTGTTAAAATGCAGATTCTAATTTTTTTAACACATTTATTTTTGAGACAGAGAGCACGAGCGGGGGGGTGGGCAGAGTGGGAGACAGAGAATCTGAAGCAGGCTCCAGGCTCTGAGCTGTCAGCACAGAGTCTGACACAGGGCTCAAACTCACAAACTGTGAGATCATGACCTGAGCTGAAGTTGAATGTTCAACTGACTTAAGCCACCCAGGTGCCCCTAAAATGCAGATTCTAATTGAGTAGATCTAAGGTGGGGTCCAATATTCTGCAGTTTTTTTTTTAATTTTTAAATGTTTATTTTTGAGAGAGAGAGAAAGAGTGTGAGCAAAGGAGGGGCAGAGAGACAGGGAGACATGGAATCTGAAGCAGGCTGCAGACCTGAGCTGTCAGTGCAGAGCTGGATGTGGGGCTTTAACTCACAAACTGTGAGATCATGACCTGAGCCGAAGTTGGATGCTTAACTGACTGAGCTGCCCAGGTGCCCCCCCCCTTTTAAAAAAATGTTTGCTTATTTTTGAGAGAGAGAGAGAGTGACTGTGAGTGGGGGAGGGGCCGAGAGAGAGAGGGAGACACAGAATCCAAAACAGGCTCCAGGCTCTGAGCTATCAGCACAGAGCCCGATGCCCAACACAGGGCTTGAACTCATGAATGGCAAGATCGTGACTTGAGCTGAAGTTGGACACTTAACTGACTGAGCCACCGAGGTCCCCCTATTCTGCAGTTCTAGTAGGTCCCAAGTGGCGTTAATATTGCTGGACCACTGATCAAACTTTGATAGCAGGAAAAAAAGAAGTGAAGAGGAAGAAGAAATAGGAAGTGTGGGAGGGGCCGATTAAGATGGAGAGGAAGGGACAGATATAAGATACTGCAGTAGAATGGACATATTGGATGAGGAGAGTTTGGGATCATGTTTTTGGCCTGGATGATATTAACCAGAGATAGAGGAATCAAGCTGGAGATAGGAGGAGGTATAGGAAACAATGGAGGAGTGGTAGCAAGACTTCACATTTAAACATATTGAGTTATACTTTTTCTGGGAGAGTATTATATGGACTTGTCCATCAGACCATTTGAACTCTGCATCTCCTCAGCAGAGTTCAGTTACAGGTAGATTTTGAAGTCAGCTATTTAAAGGTAAGAGTTGAGGCCATGGGATGGGATAAATCTCACCAAGGAGAAAGAATAGTGAGAAGATGGCTGAGAACAGAAACTCTGAGAAATGCTGATCTTTTTTAAAAAAAAAAATCTTGGGGCGCCTGGGTGGCTCAGTCAGTTGAGTGTCCGACTTCGGCTCAGGTCATGATCACGCGGTCCGTGAGTTCGAGCCCCGCGTTGGGCTCTGTGCTGACAGCTCAGAGCCTGGAGCCTGTTTCAGATTCTGTGTCTCCCTCTCTCTGACCCTCCCCCATTCATGCTTTGTCTCTCTCTGTCTCAAAAATAAATAAACGTTAAAAAAAAAATCTTTATGTTTATTTATTTTTGGAAGAGAGAGAGAGAATGAGTGCAAGTGGGATTAGGCAGAGAGAGACTGAAACACAGAATCCAAAGCAGGCTCCAGGCTCTGAGCTGTTAGCACAGAGCCCAGTGTGGGGATCAAACACACGAATTGTGAGATCATGATCTGAGCCAAAGTCAGCCACTTAACTGACTGAGCCACCCAGGCGCCTCTGAGAATTGCTGATCTTAAGACAGGCTAAGGAAGGAAATGAAGTAGAGAGGCAGTACAGCAGTACAGAAGACTAAATATTCTGAAGGGCCCTCCTACTACCAGAACAATTTGATCCTGCATAAAACATAATTTTTATTGTATTGCTGGATATGTGAGTTAGCAACTGCTGCATAATAAACCATCCCAAAACTAAGGGGCTTGAAACCAAACCATTTATGCATTGGCTATATAGCTCTGCTGTTTGGGACCAGGCTTGGCTGATATTGGCTGGGCTCATGTGCCTGTGGTCTTTTGGTGGGTTGGCTGGAGGTTGACAGGTCTAGGGTGGTCTTGTCTGGTATAGCTGGACAACTGGGTCTCACCCTCCAGAAGTCTAGCCCAGGCTTGTTCACATGGTAGTTCCAGGGGTTCAAGAGAGTGAGCAGAAGCATGCAAGCCTTCTTGAGGCCTAGGCTTGGAACTGGCACAATAATCACTTCTGCAACAGTCTATTGACCAAAACAAAACACTAATCCAGATTTGAAGGGTGGAGAAACAGATGCCATCTGTTAATGGGAGGAGCTGTAGAAGGTGTAGATACAAGAAGTTGTGAACAATTGTGGCTATTTTTGGAATTTATCATGCTGGACTTACTAGAAGTAAAAGGAGTCTTTAAAGAACAAGCAAACAAATCTATGACAACAAAGTTAACAAACCCCAGTAATCTGGCTGGGGAGAGCAGGGCACTTGAGGAAACTTCCAAAAATGGAACAGAGGTATATCCTTGGAAAACTGAGGTATTATTACTGGATTAAACAAGGAAAGGGTGCTAGGTATCCAAGAATCTAGACTTTTTTCTCAGAAAATTATAGAAATACTTTAAATTGACAATGAATAGTCTTGGTCTTTCTGGTCCTAGACTAGTATGCATATGTGTCAACTTTTAGGAGTTTGAGCTTGGACTCAAAACCAGTATGTCTTCTGAATGTACTGTTTTCACATCCACTGGCTTGTTTTATTCTCACAACTATCTGTAAGGGAGGCAAGGCAGGTATTATTCCCACTTAATACTACTTTTTAAAATAATTTTTTCCACAAAATATCTTTTTCATTATCTTATAAAGGTGAACATTTGTAAACCTTAGGTCCCAGCAGGAGCCATGTGCAAAAGTATTCACAGCAACATTAATGGAAACCCATATTTCCACTGGACAGAGAATAATTAAATTGTGGTGTATCCGTAAAGTGGAATACTATATAGAAGTGAAAACAAATTCACTACAACTAATGCAACAACACATTTGAGTCAGAGAAATCAAGTTGAGTGAGCAAAGGAAGTTGTAGAAGACTACATAATAATTACATGTTTATTTTTTTAAGTTTATTTATTGTGAGACAGAGAGAGAATGCAAGTGGGGAAGTGGCAGGGAGAGAGAGAGAGAATCCCAAGCAGGCTCTGCACTGGCAGTGCAGAGCCTGGCGTGGGGCTCAAACTCACGGACCTCATGATTATGACCTGAGCCGGAACCGAGAGTCAGACAACCGACTGAGCCACCCAGGCGCCCCTACATTTTTATAAAATTAAAAAGCAAGTAAAACCTAACAATATGTTGTTCAGAGATAATTACTTATGCAATAAACATATTTACAAAGAAAAAGGGAGCACCTGGGTGGCTCAGTCGGTGAAGCATATGACTTTTGGTTTTGGCTCAGCTCATGATCTTGAGGTTTCCTAAGTTCGAGCTCCATGTTGGGCTCTGCACTGGCAGTGCAGGGTCTGCTTGGGATTCTCTCTCTCTCTTCCTCTCTCCCTGCCCCTCTCCCACTCATGCTGTCTCTGTCTCTCTGGAAATAAATAAATAAACTTAAAAAAGAAAAAACAAGGGAATGAAAACAAAACTTGAGATACCGGTTACCTTTGGGGGAAGATAGGGAGATGGAATAGTCCTTAGGTTGGGCAGTGGGCTCATGAGTGTTCATTTTATTATCTAATCTCATAATGTATGTTACATACAGCCTTTTGTGTTTATCAAATATTACATGATTTTTTTTCAAAGTAGTCACAAAAGAAAGAGAGAGATGTTAAGGGAAGCCAGAGAGTTTTAGAAAATAGGTTCGGTTCCAGTGTCAATTACTATGGAAGTTCTCCATGAGATGAGGCCTGTATGAACACCCTGGGCTTGGTGACTGGGAGCACAGTGGTCACCTTTGGAAGCAGCCACATTCAAATGGGAAGGACTGGCACCCAATTACAGGCTAGGAAGGAATGTGTTATGAGGAAGTCAGGAATTGGAAGCATAAAGTCTTCATCTATTACCATCTCCCAGCAAACCCACAATGATAGCTAACATTTATCAAGGCTATATTATATGCCAGGCACTTTACATACGCTATGTCACTTAATCCTCACAACCACTCCCACAAGGTGGGCTAGGGGAGCAAAGCTTAAATGCTTGTGTTACCATCAGATTATATTCACTACAGCCGCATGCAGAGAATCCCTAGGACACGAATGGGAACGAATGCTTCACTAGTTCATTCCAAATTTTAGGTATAATGACTCAAGTAGTTAGATAATGGCAACCAGCCAAAATGTGATGAATCAGTTCTGCCCAGAAATGGGTCATTTGTCTCTGTGGTGCTTTTATTGCAACTCACCAAACTTAGCTCTCCCTTGTTCCAAGCACATAGTAGAATTGTACTTTTCCACTTCTATGAAAGTAGGTGAAAACATGTGACTTGCTTTGGGCATTGAAAAGAGAGAAGAGATGTGTGCCACCTTAAGCTCTAAGAGTCAGTATGCATTTTGGTCACATGGTCACAGGGGAAGCCCTGACCCAGTAATGGGACTTGTGAGTCTGAGTTTCCAAGTGGCTATAGATGAAGAGTTCCCCTGCCAATACATGCTGGAAATATATGAGCAAGAAGTATACCTCTGTTATGTTATTGAGATTTTGGGGTTATTGCAGAAAAACCTAGCTTATCCTGACTGATACACTCCCCTTTTCTAGAGTTAGAGATTATTAATGTAGAAGGACTGAATAATGAAATGAGAATGTATACATATGTGTAAAACAAACTGCCCAGACCTCTCTCAGGCATAGATCACTTTCTGTAATCTGTTCCTAATAAATGACCACAGAATTCTCATATTTCTCACACACAAAAGACTAGTTGTAGAAGATGTAAATAGAGGGCAACATTCTAGGCTCACATTATTCCTAATACTTGTGATTTTAGAAGATACATTTTGTCACTTCTCCCTCCAATCCATGAAAAAGCACAACTCGCCCTGCTCAGATCATATACCCTCCCACTGGGGAAGGGGAAGCCACGTGACCATCAACCCACCTCTACCCCAAGACAGGGAGGAGCACTACCCCAAAGGGAAGACCTGGGTTTAACTGCCAGAAAGAAGGAATGCTGGGCAGGCTGAAACAAAGTTATCTACTTAGTCAAAACAAACTTAGATTTAGAACCCTGGTTTTATTGCTCATTAGCTGTGTATGAACAAACCTGGACACCATTGAATCTGCCCACATATAAAGTGGGGATAGTACTTTGCAGACTGGCTTGAGGACTATAAATAATGTACAAGAGCCTAGTAGTACACCTGGTACCCAATAGGTCCTCAATAAATGGTAACTTAAAAATTTTTTTTTATTATTTTGAGAGAGAGAGAGAGAGAGAGAGACAGAATGCGAGTGGGGGAGGGGCAGAGAGAGAGGGAGGCACAGAATCTGAAGCAGGCTCCAGGCTCTGAGCTGTCAGCACAGAGACTGATGCGGGGCTCTAACCCACAAATTGCGAGATCATGACCTGAGCTGAAGTCAGACGCTCAACTGACTGAGCCACCCAGGCGCCCCAAATGGTAACTTTTATTTATTTATTTATTTATTTATTTTATTTATTTATTTTTTTTCCAAATGGTAACTTTTAAAAGCCAAATGGGGGGGCGCCTGGGTGGCTCAGTCGGTTGAGCGTCCGACTTCGGCTCAGGTCATGATCTCACGGTCTGTGAGTTTGAGCCCCGCGTCGGGCTCTGTGCTGACGGCTCAGAGCCTGGAGCCTGTTTCGGATTCTGTGTCTCCCTCTCTCTGACCCTCCCTCGTTCATGCTCTGTCTCTCTCTGTCTCAAAAATAAATAAACATTAAAAAAAATTTTTAAAAGCCAAATGGTAAAGATTTCTTCCGATTAGTTTTTGAGTCCCAACACCCAAAGATCAAAGGAATCTGTAGCCATAATGAATCCAATATGAAACAAAGTATGTTACAAATAATAGAGTTTTCATTTAAGGGTAAGGTGTTTACAAGTTTCAGTAAGCCTTTAATGCTCACCTTTAGACTCAGCTATTTCTTTTTGTAATCTGTACACACAAGGCACAGAGCAGTGAGGGAGGCCAAGCCCAGCTAGTGTCACTCTGTGGAAGCAGTAAGGTAACAAGAATGCCCTCGAGTCCTGGCTTCAGACTCTGCTCCAAGCATCCCTCTATTGCTCAAAGGTGACTCAGAGCTCAGGGTTTGTTTTTTTTTTTTCATAGCCCCACAACACATTTAAATGAATACCATTCAGTGCTGAACCTTCATACTCAAACTTTCTTGTGTGTTTTTGCCATCAACATATCCTGCCTTGGAAGTCTACAATCTGCTTTATACCAGGGAATATTTTCAAAGGTGTTTTAGCTGTCCTTGGTTTAGTCATCAAACATTTACTAAGTGCATGCTGGGTGGTTGGTGCCAAGAAGACAGAGATGGTCAAGTTTAATCAAGGGGCAGAGATGTGCCCCTTGGTCTGTCTTCAGGTGAGACAGATATAGGGACTGGGTGTGATGAATCTGTACAGGGATCCCTAGTCAGGGATCAGGAAAAGAATCACAAGGATATGAGCTGAATCTTGTGGGGGTAAAGTTGAGAATGCACCAGAGACGAGGGGAGAGAGGCATTCTAGGCAATGGTACAAGCAAATGAGAAGAAATGGATATTAATAGCTGCACAGGATGCACTTTAATGTTGCTGAAGGGGGTTGGGGGTGGTAGGAAATGAGGCTAGAGAAGTGGTCAGGGGCAAGATCATGAAGGGACCATGGAGGTGGGGGTACAGCATGTTAGGACAGATTACTCTGGAAGCTGTACACATGGTGGATCAAATCGGTGGTTCTTCGTCTCTTGAGTCATAGCCTTCTTTAAGAACCCGAAAAAAAAGTATAGGCCCTCTCACCAGGGAAAGGCACATACACTTAAGCACAAAATGTTGCTTAAAAATTGCCTGGTTAGGAGTAAGGCCAGGGAGCAGCTATAACAATTCAGGTGAGACATGAAGAGGCCTGAACTGAATCACAGCAACTGGGACAAAAGAGAGACAGATAGATGTGAGAAACAAAACAATGGTTGAGTGTTACCAACAGATCTTGTCATGAGTTGGCTTTTAGAAATGAGGCTAGGATAACTCCCAGGTTGGTTTGTGATTTAGACAATTGAGTAGAAGGTAGCATCACTCATGGAGAGGAGCAGGCTTCAGAAGAGAGGATGTGTTCAGTTTGGGAAATGTCAAAAGTGCCTTTAGAACATCCAAATAAAGAAGTTCAGCTGGAAGCTCTATATGCCCTTCCTTTTGTGATTCTTATACTGGCTCCATTGCCTGCTCTCTTTAATTACATGTAGGCTCCTAACTCTCCGTGTAACACTTCTGAATTGAGACAAGCATATCCCCCACTTGCAGAAAGGGATCCAGATGGGGGAAGAAAGTAAACTGCACACACCCAAAATTATTTCACAGTTTTTTTACTAAAAGAATAGACTTTTATTAAGCACTGTAAGTTTCTTTCCATCAGCATTAACAGAACAACAGACCAATTTCCATCACAGAAGAACTCCTGAGACATTTTCATTCCTTTCTGAAACACTTCCAGAAACTCCTGCAGGTTCCCCTAAGAAGCATCCATTCAAACTTACATTAATAAACTATGGAGCTTTTGTGGTGAGGTGGGCCAAAATGGCAGGGAATTTGGAATCTGGGAATGGGAAAGAGAAATACATATTATCCATCCACTAAATACACTGTCAAGAGCACAGGAGAAGAGATATTAACACAGGAAAAAACAATGGAAGAATTTACTTTTGTCAATAACATCATTTATCAGGGAGCACTAAAAATCATTGACTCCTTGCAGTTAAAGTTTCTTTAACCTAGTATGTTATTCTAAAAATAGAAGAGAATAGAATAAAATAAAAGGAGGGGAGGTGTCTTCTGGGAAGTAACTAAAATGAAGTCATCAGATTTGGCAGGGTTATGAAAGATTAATAAAATCTGAAATATTTAATTTGCTTCATTTACATGAAAATTCACTAGTCATTAGTTACTACCAACACGGACAAAAGAGCATCTAAAAAGTACAAGGGCAATGTCAAAAGCTGAAATGGGCACCCTAGCACAGGGGGTATTTTACTTTGCTTTTAACTTGGAAAAGATGATTTTGTAAAAAAAAAAAAAATGAAGTTATCTTCTTAGAACATCAAAATGACTTCTGACAATATTGAGGGTAATTAGCAGTAATAAGGGAATAAGTGCACTGAGCTCTACCTGCCCCAGCAAACTACTGCAGTAAGCCAAGGGAAAGAAAGTAGAAAGTCAAATTAAAGATGCCAAAGTCACAAGAGGGAGAATAATAGAGAGTGACATACAATGGAACAGTGAAAACTTACCCCCTGCCCCCAAACCCCAAGCATATTTAGGAAATATGCATCCGGAAGTGAACAAGTACAATGATTAAACCTTAGTAGAATTATACTAGCTACTTTAAACTGTGGTCTACTTGTATGGTCATTTCAAAGGAAGTGGGGGTCTTAGAGACTGAAAGGGTAGCACTGACATGCCCACACAAGCCTTCTAAGGTTCCAATGGACTGGATCACTATAACCAAACAGTTACTTCCACATTCTTCCTACCCTACGTAAGCATTCCTCCCCCCACCCCCCCACCCCCACCTTAACCACCCTCCCTAATGCCTTGTCTGGCTGTTTTTCTCAGTGATCAAAAAAAGTTCATGTGACTTGGCCAATGATGCCAGAAAATCAAGATGGAGACAAAAATCAAATGTCACTGGCCAAACCAAGTGCCATTTTTGGGCTTTAAAGTCTACCTGAAGTCCTCCTGGCTCAGAATGAAAATGATGCAAGTGAGCAAAAGTTTGTCAGGCCTGGTTCAGGCCAGACTGGCCACTGAATAAGGGTGGGAGTTTTAGGCTGACCCCAAGACAGGCCAGCAGAAATCAAGATGCCAAGTCCTTGGGAGTCAGTGGCTATATACAACCAGGGTTGCTTTTGCTTGTGGCCCTACAAGGTCAAGGGGTTGTTTCTGGGGGTTCCTATATGACTTTGTTCAAGAGAGGCACATACATCATAGTCAGAAATGGAGCCTCAAGTAAAGGATGACAGTCTCTTCAAATGGTACTAGCAGCAAAGATCAGACCCACCTTCCCCAATTTGTCCTCAGGTAAGAAAAAGTTCATCTTCCAGTAATGAACCTTAGTCTTTCTGGCTTCAAAACTGTAGATTTTGGTAGATAAATTAAAATACAGGAATATGGCCCTTTATGGTTCTTTATTATGACCTTCCAAACCCAAAATGCTGAATCCAAATAAAAATCAAGGTTGGAAGTGAGCCACTTATTTCACCCTTGGCCAGGTTAGGAGAAAGCAGAGGGGTGTGAAAGGGAGAAAAGCAAGCCTTTTGGCAAACTGGAATCACCCCTGTCAAAGCAGCAATTTTACTTCTCACAGTGAATGCCTACAAAATAAATTTTCTTAAGGCTGTGAGAGTTAACAATACTGTCACTTGATTGTGTCGAATAGATTCAAGATGCATAGAAATGGCAACTGAAGAAAATACCTTTCCATATAACTCCAAGTACTTCCTATTAGAAAATGGTGTCTATATATTTAATTTAACTCAGCTCAGCAATTCTGGTTATTTTTAGAGCTTCAAAGGATCCCTCCCTCTGTGGCTCCGGAAAGAAATTTCCAAGCTGTCTAAGTTCAGTACCGAATCCCTCTCTTGCTGGACATAGAAATCCTAACCTTCAAGATTTTTGTGAAAGTCTGAGCAGGCCCAAGAGAAGAGGGGGGGACCAAATTAAAGGAGCAAATTCCAAAGAGGAGGCTTTTGTACACTTTGTTTCTGGTTATATCTTGCTAGGTGTTCACTTTTGTCATCTTGCTTTGGTTTATGTAAGAAGTGTCTGGGCAGAGGGAGAGACATTCTAAGGGCTCTCTCCCCCTACAAGTTGTGGGTTCTCTTAAACTGGGCTAGACTAGGATTAAACAGTCTGAGACTGTTTTCAATCTCTCATGATGCGCTCATTGTAAGTGGGCAGTAAGCAAACAGACTTTTGGTTGTCTGGAAAATAATCACCAAGGACTTACTGTGGGTTAAGGTGCATGGGGTTTTTCAAAAAGAGAGAGAAATCCTGCTAGAAGTCTAGTCAGTTGAATTCCTGTAGACATGGTACTTCTTGGGCAAGAGTATCACAAAGCCCAAAAGGAGATGTGTGAGGCTGAAAGCCTCAATTCCTGAATGAAGACACAATGCTAATCTGTTGTAAGCCATGTTCCCATCCCTCATACTTAAGCTGCTGAGGAGGGAAACTGGAAATGCAAGGTTGTCTCAAGAGTATCTCTGGCAGGGAAGAACAGCTTTTTTTGTCCTGGGCAGATTCTGGCCTCATCAGGGGCTGGGAAACTTTACAGAGTACCCCCAAAGGCCTGGGCCAGAGTCATCTGAAGTCTTCTTTGCAAAGCAAATGAAAAGATCCAGTAGTCAAAATGTCAATGAACAAATAAAACAATCTAGGCATATAAAACCAAATTGTCGATTTCCTTACATTTCCCTACCCCATCTTTCCAATGCTAGTTCTCTCTCCTTCAGGGATTCATGGCAATCAATTCTAGCCTGAGGTCGGTTTGACCCAGAAGCTCCAGATGAGATTTCCTCCAAATTAACTGCAAGCCCTGGTAATCACCTCCCATCCCCCTTCCCTCTCTGAACTAGGCTGCTCTAGCAGAAGGAAATGCCCAAATATTCCCCACCCCATTCCAACCTTCTTGTTCACTATATGGGATGTGAGGACTCCATTCAAGATTAAACTTGTGACAACCCAACTGTTTGTTGTTCTGAACAGGCAATCTCTGGAAAGTACTTTTTTGTCTGCTTTAGAGAAGCCCATCTTCTCATAACCGATGGGCTGTGACTCAGTAAGGATTTTAAAGTGTGGTCTTTTGAAACCCACCACTCCATAGCAGTGGAAGCATTTCTGGGAAATTCAGCAAATCCTCTGGGACATCACCATGTATGTAGGTACGTGTGCACGCACACACATACACACACACACACATATATTTATATATATAAAATATGTATAGATAAATAGATCTGTCTCTTTATATAAAGGGTATGTGTATGCATATAGATACACACATTCATATATACATACACCCACACGCCCATACCCAAACACACACACACACACACACACACACGCACACACCATCTTTTGAGTTCCTTTTCGTACTCAGTTTCATTGCATTGATTCCCACCCTTTCAGGGTGTGGGCAGCAGGGAGTGGGTGAACTGCACCACATCTTCTATTTTACAAACAATGCATTAGTTCAGAGGCAGGAAAAATCTGCCCGTACTTTTCTGACTCACTTGAATCCCCCAGTACAAAGGCCATTGGTAGTTTTTGTTTGTTTTTTTTAAAGTGTATAAAATAAAAAATAAAATAAAATAAAATAAAATAACCAATACTATTTCACTTCCCTGAAAACACTTACCTATCTGATTGCCAGGCCAGAGTTAGAGGCGGTTGTATAAAATCCTGGGTTAGGTGAATGGGGGGAAAGAACGAGAGGAAGGCAGATACTGATTATATACCAAGGTCTCACGAATTCATAGAGAAAAAAGCAAGGTAGGAAGCCACAGACAGCAGTCCCTGCCATCCCACAAGTTTTGTAAAGAGTAACATGATGAAGACACAGAAAACCAAAGCTGGAGCTTTTCTATAGGGCCTTACATGATGACACCAGATTTCTGACAGACGCTGCCTTACTACACTCCCAGGGGAGGCAAAGAGAATACTGGCATTACATATTCTACTTGAGAATAGGACCTAGTCCTGTTGCCAGTCATCTTTTACCAGAGCTTCCCCAGAAGCAGACCACGAAGTCTGGAGGTCAGAAAAAGACAGGGAAAGGGAAAAGATGAATACAATAGGATATCCCAACAAAATCTTGGATAAACCTAGGGTAAGCATTTATGTCTTCCTCTAACTTGGGCCTACAATCAGAAAGGTAAAGGTTTTCCTCTCTTCCTGACCTGCTGAAGTCATCTTCTGCTCATTATTCCTCCTTCTGTTGTGCCACAGTTCCTAGCTTTTGCTCTCCTAAGCGGCTCTTCTCCCCATTCTTCACGGGGAAGTAGCGGTTACCATTAGTACACACGTTGCTGTCTCTGGATAAGGCACACTGTGATGGAGCTGGAAGATGATGATCACTCTTCTCTTCCTTGATCAATGTGCCATTGTTTCCATTTACCTGTGAGTGGGACCGACCCTGATGAGGCTCTAGGGATTTAGAAACTCCATCTGAAGTGCTCTGTCAAACACAGATATATTCAGTTGAAATGGTAATCCCAGACTGACAGTTCCCAAGCATGTTCATAAGCTAGCTTGCAGAAGCTGCTTCAGTTCTTCAAAAACATCAGAAAGCCCAAAGCCTGTAAACACCTAGTAAAGTGTGCTCTGATAACTGTCCTGAGAACTTAGGGTGACCACAGATGGATTTGACTGAAACTCAATGGCTGAGATGACAACATAATGACATAGGTATCATTTATAAAGCTTTACAATGTATTTTTCTAATACTGGTCAGAACCCTAAATGGTAGATATTATGTATCATTTACAGATGAGGGAGCTGAGGCTCAGAAAGATTAAAGTACATTGCTCAAGGACACTCAGATAGAATGTAGTAGGGGGCACCTGGGTGGCTCAGTCGGTTAAGTGTCCAACCCTTGATTTGGACTCAGGTCATAATCTCACAGTTCGTGAGATGGACAGCACCACTGTCCAGGGATGATGCTTTAGCTAAAAACAAAGTCAACATGAGAACTTCCTTGGACAGGCTACCTCTGGAGTAGATAACAGTATCCCCAGTAATCTTAGCAATGAGAAATTTATGATCATCCACAATCCCTTCTTTTCCTTTAGTTTCTTCATGTGTAAAAAAAATAATAACAGTACCTATTTTTTACATTCCTATAAGGATTCAATGAGACACTCCATGTAAAGCACTTAGAATGTGATGTGCCTGGCACACTGTAAGAACTCAATAAATGCTAGCTAATATTATTGTTTTGATTCCATGTCCCCAAGCAAACTTCTGATATCATGGCTTCCCTTACAGCTTACACTTACATGAAGAAAGCTCTGGTATAAACGGTTAAGAGCATATGCATTAGAGTCAGCCAGATCTAAGTCTGAATCTTGTCTCTAACAATTAGAGTTGTTATACTGTAGTAGAATCAGGACAATCAGGATAGGGCAGGATTTTGGAATCGTCAGCTCAGGCTGGAATGGCAACTTGGATGTTGACTTGATGGATAATTTTGGGCAAGATGTTTCATCCCTCTGAGCCTCAGTTTCCTCTGTTTAAAATGGAGAATCCTGTGGTGCCTGGGTTGCTCAGGTGGTTAACTGTCCAACTCTTGATATGGGCTCAGGTCATGATATTTGGGGAGAGGGGTATGTCTAATGAACATCAGTGGAAACTGTTATAATTCAAGGTGTACATTAGAGGAAAGTTTAAGACCATTTTGAGCCATCAGGAATAAGCAAAATGGCAACAACTCCTTCCTTCTCATATTTAGCAAAGGCCAAAGTCCAATTTTCTAAGCATCTCTGGTAGGAAGCCCTCAGAAAACCCTGAGAAGCTGGCAATTCCACTGTTAACTTCACTTTGGCCCCTTTTCTGGCTGCATGTAGCACATACTATGCTAGGTACAGGTGTTCAGGACACAGTACCTGGTTTCTATCCTGTGGCTTCACTCAGGGAGAAAGATAACACTCTGCAGCACTGTGGGAACAGTGTGGGCAGTTAACACTCACTAACTCACAGCTAGAGAGCGAGGGAATGAAATCAAATGCTGGGAGTAGCTAGGAAAGCTCACAGTTTTCTGGCCTGATCTGATCATTTGCAAGTTAGCTGAAAAGACAAGATGTATCAAACAGAAGGTAGATAATCTCAGGACGGTGCTTACTTGTTTATTTCCTTTTTTGTGTCCTTTGGATCCTCTACCAGTCTGTTCTTTTCCATGCCTGTAGAAAGTGAGGGGAAAAGTGATCCTGAGGAATATATAAAGCCCACATTTTCACTTAATTAATCACCTCCTCTAGGAAGTTTGACCCTCTTATGGAAAGTTAGTCAATGCCTCTTACCTTAATGGACTTATTCAATAGGTGGGTATTTTCCCAATAGCACCTTGAATAACACTAGCTCATACCAACCTATTGGAATACATACCCTTTTCCTGGCCCACCAACCGAGACCACTTGCATGCCAAAAGAGCCTCGGCCCCTGGAGGACCTGCTGCCAGCCCACTGGCCCACAACCATCCCAGCAATCTCCAGTTTTCCTCCTTGGGAAGGGATTGGATGGAGACCTGGAGAGATAGGAAGAAGGAAGTAATGAATGCTAAATGCAAGGTAGGATAAGAAGTGGAAACAAAGATCCTACAGCCCACCTACTCTGCTTATTTCCATTTCTCTATGATAAACACTCTGTCATAACAACAAAGGTTCATGGTGGAAACAAATTTAGGGACAGGGGTTGAAGATCTGTACACATCCACTTTATTTTTTTAAATGTTTGTTTGTTTGTTTATAGAGCAAGTATGTGCACAAATGGGGAAGGGGCAGAGAGAGAGGGAGAGACAGAATCCCAAGCAGGTTCTGCACTCTCAGCGCAGAGTCCAATGCAGGGCTTGAGCTCATGAACTGTGAGATCATGGCCTGAGCCGAAATCAAGAGTAGGATGCTTAACAGGTTGAGCCACCCAGGTGCCCTGTGTACACATAGCAAGTGGGGTATGGACAATTCATTTTTTTGCTACAGGGCCTGGCACATAGTAGCTATTCAATAGTTGCTGAAAGAATGAATGTCCTAAAATCTAGTTATTAGAAAATTATAAGCCAAATGCCACTTCTATTTTCCTTTCTTTTTTCTTTGCATTAAAGTTTAGTTGACACATGTTACATTAGTTTCAGGTGTACCACCTAGTGCTTCGACAACTCTGTAGTTATGCTGTGCTCACCACAGTACAGCTACCATCTGTCACCATTCAATGCTATTACAATACCATTGACCTTATTCCCTATGCCGTGCCTTTCATTCCTGTGACTTACTCATTCCATAACTCATTCCACTCTCCTTCACCCATTTTGCCCATCCCCTCAACGTTCCTCCCCTAAGGCAACCATAAGTTCCTTCTCTGTTTATGGGTCTGGATTCTGCTTTTTGTTTATTCATTTGGACCAAAACCACTTTTTTCTTTTTAAGCTTTTATTCAAATTTCAGTTAGTTAATATTAAAGTGGGCCTAAACCATTTTTGATTCAAATATGTATCACTACACAATGGAGGATCAGCCAAACCAGCAAACTGAACTGAAAATAATGAAACTAAACTGAAAGTAATCTATAATTAATAAGCAAGAATAGCAACAGTTGAAAACCAGAACCAATTCAAGACAAGATAGCATATCTCTTTAAAACAGGAAATTCCAACTCAGTCTGTATGAGCTCACAAGCACAGTAGAGCTTTGTAATTTGGCATAAAAGGAAGCCTTCATAGAATCCACAGTTCTAGTAAACATTTAATTTTAGTTTATGGAAAAAAAGCAAATGTTAATAACCCTCCACTCATTTAGCCAGTTGTCAGTAAAGAGTCCTTCATTCATATAACAGTGGATGTCTAAGGTACCAGGGTACTAGCCAGTTCTAAGAGGGCTAGAAAGACTTGCCTTTGGGGATCTTACTGTGGCCTTTGAGGAGGCAGAAGGCTCTTCATGAACCACCAGTAACTGGAGACTAGGCATCACTGGGAGCTGGGACAATGGCAAGGATCTCCTGAGAACTTAGCCTTAATTAAAGCTGTCTTCTGAGACACAATAAAATCAACATGCAAAGAATGGGAACAAAGATCTGTAAAGTCAGCTTCAAGGAATGGACTGAATGGCTGGCTCCCTGGTTTGTAAAACTTGATCATTACCTGACTGAACAGAGCAAACATCCACACTGCTCATCCAAGTAGAGCCTTGAACTAAATATGCATACTGAATTTTATGACCCTAGATAAACTTCCAGCTTTATTTTTTTTAAGTAGGTTTCACGCCCAGGGTGGAGCCCAACACAGGGGTTGAACTCATGACCCTGAGATCAAGACCTGAGCTAAGAATCAGACACTTAACAGATTGAGCCCCCCAAGAACCCCCCCCAGCTTTATTATTTTTAAAATGATGAACAGTGGACAACAAATACCTTGAACCATAGCAATGACATTCCCACCTGATCACAGAACCTTGATACTTCATGTCAAAATGTCCCTATTAAAAAATCCTGTTTCACCAAGGTTGTTTGAGTTATTAGGATCAGTATATTTGTTTCAGGCACAGTATTGGGCCTGATATATATGAAACTGCTGACTCTGTGACTGGTACTAACTACCAGATGGGTTATTATGAAATAGATTGAGGATGACAAATACATCACTCATAGGTACTGACCTGTGAATCCCCGGCTCCTTCCTTGAGGGGGAGGTGGCATTGAGCCCATGGCTCGGGAATAAAGTGAAACAGGGTAGAGAGGGGGCACCATGGGAGGCACAAAAGTAGGTGATGGAAGTAGAGCAGAAGGTGGTGGATGGTTCATGTTGACTCCTTCAAGGATACTCTGTCTCATCTTTTCCACTTTGGTTGCCAGATCAGCCTTCAAATGAAGAACAGAATTAATAACAGTAGCTGCCATTTTTTTTAACGTCTTTGTTTCAGGCACAGTATTGGGCACTCTAGGGACAGTCTCACAAATCTATTCCCATTAAGAGAACTGAGGCATGGAGTTAAATGGCTCAAGGAGTCATACTCAGGGAAACCTGTCTGGCACCAAAGACCCACTTTTTGCATGACACCAAACTACCACACTAGCTCTGACCAAGGCCTTGTGAGGCACATTGACTAGGTCAAGGGAGACAAATATAACAATAAGTATTTACTGATGGTCTGTCACACGACCAGAAATAGGCTAGGTTATTTTTTAAGGTGGATAGAACAGAGTTAGGTGAAAGAATAAAACCTGACATGCACAAAGTTTTTTAACCTTCTCCCCCATACCCAAGATCAGAGACCATGACCTCTGTCCAGGAGAAGCCCATGCCTCTAGTCCAGAGATCAGCAAACCTGTTCTGAAAAGGGCCAGATAGGATTTGTAGGCCATATGGTCTCTGTCACAACTATACAACTCTGCTGTTGTGGTGGGAAAGCAGTCACAGGCAATATGTAAATGAATGGATGTGGCTGTGTTCCAATAAAACCTTATTGGAATAAAAATTTCAAGGTTTTCAGTTTTGATGTATTTTGCCACCCCCTGCTCTAGTCCCTCAGCTCATTCCCCCCAAGTGGATAAAGAAGTAAGGGTTCCTTTCCCTGTCTTTCCTAAGGTTTCATTGTAAAGAATCTCCTGCTTCTACTCTGTCATCTACTTTACTATTCTCTTCTAGTTCCAAACATATTTCCTTTACAAAGGTTATCACCATTTGCAGAAGTGACTTATAGTTTTTGCAAATAAGGGAAATGAAATCCTAAGAATTGCAGGAAAGCCCTATTCCATGTGAAGGAAATACTCAGATAAGAAAACAATAGGAAAATTTGGTGTTCATAAAAAACACTTTCCAACGTATGGTTTTATAACATGGACATATCAGACTCTGGGCCTTTGGGATTATCCTTGACCCAGTTAGGTTAATGTCACACATTCCCCTACTTCTGCTACCTCCCTCTCCAATGTCTCTGTTCCTTTCCACCCTCTGCCCATTCATCCCCACAGTGGATCAGAGATGGCCCTTAGCAGCTGCCCGACATAAAGGTACCTGGCCATCACAGAGCTCAACCAGGGATACTCGCTCTCGGCCTGCTTTAATCAACTTGCTCTGGAACAGCTTGCCATCAAAGTAAATCCAGGGGCAGCAGTGCTCCCACGGGACTGGCTGGCCACAGGCATCATTGGCAAACAGAGCTGTGTCGACCCCACTCATGAAGAGGGCAGCAAGCTGGATCCCTCGGGCATCCAGTTTCTCAATCTGAAACCACCACAGAGGAAAAACTACTATTAAAAACTGTCACTGGTTACATCTACTCTTGTTCCTGTTATTCTGATTATTCAAATTAAACTTGAGCGTGTTGCCTCTTAATATAGACATTTGAGTGCACAAGCAGCTTCTATCCATGTCACTCCCTGACACAGTTTGAAAGATACTCATTATAGTTTGAAAGATACTCATTACAAAAAAAAGACATCAGCTTTAAAACTTCAAAAAGGCACCAACCATTTTGTTTTTACCTGTCAAGTTAGAAAAAGTTTAAAAATCCAAAGAGAAAAAGAACACCCAGTGCTGATAAGGATGAAATAAATGGGCACATTCATATAAAGCTGATGAGAAATGTACATTACAATTAAGCAGTATGTGAATAACCCTGAAAAATGTTAACATTTCTTGACTCAGTAATCCTACTTTCATGAATCTATTCTAAGGAAGTAGAGCTATGAATAAAACTCTATGCGTAAAGATTTTAATTGTAATGTTACATCTAATAGGGGAAAACTGGAAACCAAATGGCCAACATTATAATAATTAGCTGATACATGCATATAATAAATTTCTTAAACTTTTTTAAGACATAGAAAATATGTGCTATGCTAAGTTTAAAAACACAATATGTAATCACATACACAATACCTCAACTGTGTAGAAAATGTTTATATTTATTATCTCAAGTTGGCATGGTAGATGGCTTCAACAGGAAAAGGAGAAGTACTTGCAAGTTCCCTCCTACATGTGATCTGGAGACAGTAACTGCCCTAGGGCCAAGCAATATTATACTTACTGTAAAGAGGAACCAACACTGTTTTTCTTAGACTGTTTTTGTCTTTCCCTTAGTTAACCTCACTTAAAGGAAGATTCTGTTAGCCTTATTGGGCTAGATCTTTTCCATGTTTATCCTAGGGCCTCAAAAAACCATGGCCACTGAAGTCAGGAGAGGGGTGTTCTGCATTAATAGCTAGTATTATTGGATTCTGTGTACTTAAGATATGCAAGACACTGTTCTAGGTGTTTTGCATGGATTATTTACTTTATTTAATATCCCTACAAGTAAGGAAACTGAAGCAAGAGAGGTTAAGCAACCTGCCTCAGATCACACAGCTAGGATGCAATGAAGCCGAGATTCATTTTTTTTTAATTCTTTTTATTTTTTATTTATTTTTAATTTTTTAATATATGAAATTTACTGTCAAATTGGTTTCCATACAACACCCAGTGCTCATCCCAAAAGGTGCCCTCCTCAATACCCATCACCCACCCTGCCCTCCCTCCCACCACCCATCAACCCTCAGTTTGTTCTCAGTTTTTAACAGTCTCTTATGCTTTGGCTCTCTCCCACTCTAACCTCTTTTTTTTTTTTTTCCTTCCCCTCCCCCATGGGTTTCTGTTACATTTCTCAGGATCCACATAAGAGTGAAACCATATGGTATCTGTCTTTCTCTGTATGGCTTATTTCACTTAGCATAACACTCTCCAGTTCCATCCATGTTGCTACAAAAGGCCATATTTCATTTTTTCTCATTGCCACGTAGTATTCCATTGTGTATATAAACCACAATTTCTTTATCCATTCATCAGTTGATGGACATTTAGGCTCTTTCCATAATTTGGCTATTGTTGAGAGTGCTGCTATAAACATTGGGGTACAAGTGCCCCTATGCATCAGTACTCCTGTATCCCTTGGATAAATTCCTAGCAGTGCTATTGCTGGGTCATAGGGTAGGTCTATTTTTAATTTTCTGAGGAACCTCCACACCGCTTTCCAGAGCGGCTGCACCAATTTGCATTCCCACCAACAGTGCAAGAGGGTTCCTGTTTCTCCACATCCTCTCCAGCATCTATAGTCCCCTGATTTCTTCATTTTGGCCACTCTGACTGGCGTGAGGTGGTATCTGAGTGTGGTTTTGATTTGTATTTCCCTTATAAGGAGCGACGTTGAACATCTTTTCATGTGCCTGTTGGCCATCCGGATGTCTTCTTTAGAGAAGTGTCTATTCATGTTTTCTGCCCATTTCTTCACTGGGTTATTTGTTTTTCGGGTGTGGAGTTTGATGAGCTCTTTATAGATTTTGGATACTAGCCCTTTGTCCGATGTGTCATTTGCAAATATCTTTTCCCATTCCGTTGGTTGCCTTTTAGTTTTGTTGGTTGTTTCCTTTGCTGTGCAGAAGCTTTTTATCTTCATAAGGTCCCAGTAATTCACTTTTGTGAAGCCGAGATTCAAACCCAAGGCAGACTGGCTTCAGAGCCTACCTTTTAAACTACTGTGTTCTGGGGCCCCTGGGTGGCCCCAGTTGGATAAACGTCCGATTTCGGCTCAGGTCATGATCTCAAAGTTTGTGGTTCGAGCCCCGTGTTGGGCTCTGTGCTGATAGCTCAGAGCCTGGAGCCTGCTTCGGAATCTGTGTCTCCCTCTCTCTCTGCCCCTCCCCTGCTCAAGCTCTGTCTCTGTCTCAAAAATAAGTAAACTTGAAAAAAATTTAAACTACTATGTTCTGCGTTCAGTTAGATGGTGGATTTGCTTTCTTCCTTATGTTCTTCTAGATTTCTCTCTAACATCCAATAAGTATTACTAAAAAGGCAGGCATTTACTCAGACAAACTCAGGACACAAGGAAGAATCCCCTGTAGTGTATCTTGCAAGAGTCAGAAACCTTACCATAGTTTGTGGCCACAACTTATTTGTAATGTATAATATCCATCTTTTCTGTCCATTCTCACCTATCAGTATGGGAGCAGTGGTGCAGGTACCTCTTGGTTTTATTAATAAACATACATGATTGGCTAAAGTAAATCAAACATTTGTCTGTAGAACTTACTCTTCTCCTCAGCACCAGGGGAAAAAAAGACCAAAAGGAAAGCATTGAGCTCATAAAAGAAAGATTTTAAGTTAGGGTAAAACAAATCACCTTGAGTTCTTGAAGTTGATCTGGCTCATAAAGCTGGGTAGATACTGCCTGTGCAAGGAAAGTGTCTAGCTCATGGCGATGCAGGATTCGGCCACCAGGCCACTGAACCATGTATCTAGAAAATAAAAGCATAATTATTAAGGTAAAAAAGCTCATTTATTCCTTTCACAAACACTTATTAAGCTAAGAACCTATGACGGGCCAGGTTTTGACAATTTCAGTAGAATAAAGTTAAAGCATCTTCGCCTTTGTTTATTGCGGTCTAGGTGGTAGAGGAGACAGGCATGTGCCTCAACAATGACAGGAGAGTGTGATAAGTACCAAGATAGAAGAATGTACAGGGTGCTACAAGAGCACAGGAGAGGGCTAGGCTAAAGGAGTGAGGGAGGGTATCCTGAAAAAATAGCAGGAGCTGGGTTTCAAAGGGCCTGTAGAAATTAGTAAAAAAAAAAAAAAAAAAGTGGGGAAGGATGTTCTAGTTGAGGGAACAGTATATGTGAAGGCATAGAGGTGTGGAGTTCAGTATGATATAGTAGGTTCCATAACTCAAAAAGATATCTGCACCCCCATGTTCACTACAGCAGCATTTACAATAGTTAAAACATGGAAACTACCTAAGTGTCCACTGATGGATGAATGGATAAAGCAGTTGTGGTATATATACAAATACAACGAATATTATTCAACCATAAAAAATGAGGAAGTCCTATCATTTGCAGTAATATGGAGGGACGTGAAGACATCATGCTAAGTGAAATAAGTCAGACAGAGAAAGACAAATACTGCGTGATCTCACTGATAAGTAGAATCTTAAAAAAAAGAACTCATAGAAAAAGAGATCAGAGTTGTAGTTATCAGAGGTGGCAGAAGGGGAGGGGGAATTGGAGGAAGGTAGTCAAAAGGTATAAACTTCCAGTTATAAGATAAATGAGTACTGGAGATAATGTACATGACTGTAATTAGCACTGCTATGTGGTCTATAGAAAAGTTAAGAGAGTAGATTCTAAGCATTCTCATCATAAGGAGAAAGTTTTTCTTTTTCTTTATACCTGTATGAAATGATGGATGTTAACTAAACATTGTGGCAATCATTTCACAATACATGTAAATGAAACCATCACGCTGTATGCCTTAAACTTATACCAATTTTATATCAATTTTTCTCAATAAAACTAAAAAAAAAGGTCAGATTATGAAGTGTCTCAAAAACAGTATTAAGGAATTTGGACTTTCATTCTGAAAATATAAGAAGATACTTAGGGATTATCAGCAAGACAGTGATATTGACTGGCTCATAGGGTAAGAGAGAAGAGGCATGTATGCCAGTTGGGAGGCAACTGCAGCAATCTGTGGCTGAAGAGGTATGAACAAAGGCACTGGCTCAGGGGTTGGAGAGGGCCAGGGGACAAAGACAAGAGCTACTGAGTAGATATATCCATAGGATTTGGTCATGCATGTTATGGGAAGGGGGTAAAGAAAAAGGAAGAGTCTAAGATTCCTAGAATTCTGACTTGAGCAGATGGCTAGATGATAGGGCCATTCCTCAAGATAAGAAATCCATTAATTAAAATAAATAAGTACTCATTGATGAGTATTTGAGTTGAATTTCATGAACTGAATATGTCTTACCATTCTAGGCACCAAGATGCAGAAAGAGGAAGAAAGATGAAAAAAATACATCAGTACAAAGTCTATGTCCTTAGCTCCCTGAAAGACCCACAAGACAATGATCATTCATAATTATTGGAGCTGTGTGAGACTTCAGAAAGCTGGCCCTTAAAGCAAGGGATGGTCTTTTCTGAGTGGCACGTGGAATGAATCTGTGGGGACTGTGATCCAGTTGCTACTACCAGGAGGCTGTATGATGCCCTGGAAAGAACCTGGCTTTGAATCTCTAATCTGCTGTTTCCTCACCTGGAAAGATCACAACAGCACAGGCAGCCCTACTGCCATTACTCTTTCTTCAAGCCCAGCTGTCATTTCTCTCAACTCCAGGATGTTTCTGGGCCTGCAGAACATGCCAACAAGCCCTGTTGCTTCTTTACAAACTAAGTTCTAGGGGCGCCTGGGTGGCTCAGGTCGTGATCTCAGGTTCATGAGTTCAAGCCCCACATTGGGCTCTCTGCTGTCTGTGGGCAGAGCCCGCTTCAGATCATCTGTCCTGCACCGACCACCCCCCCATTCGCCTTTGTGTGCGTGTGCACTCTCTCCCTCAAAAAAAAAAACCCAAAAACAAACAAAAAAAACCGCTTAAAACAAACAAACAAACAAAGTTCTAAATGACTGACCTTTCCAGGAGGTATCTTTCTGGGCCACACAGAAAGAACAGTTTATACCCTCCTCCCTGCCCACACATTCTCCATGTGGAAAATTTATTCATACTTTATAATCTATTTTATACTTTTTGATGCTGTATTATATAGTGCACAATTCAGAGTTTATATCTTCTATCAATATAAAATATTTTCCTTTACCCTCAATGTTTTTTTGCCTTGGGGACTATATTATTTATTAATAATGCTTCTTTCTTGTGATTTATACTTCCTTGATTGATTTACCTTTGCCCATTCTTTTATTTTTAATCTTTCCATCTTATTTTGTTGGCAAAATATGAAGCAAAAGTAGACAAAAATGAACTGAAATGCAATTATAGTAGAAGAATTTAGCATACTACCATTAAGCTATGACATGTAAAATGTGCCTTAGATACATTTAAAATCACAGAAGATTTGAAAAATACAATAAATAAGGTTCAAATGCTTGACTGAAAACATATTCAAGAACTCATGTGAGTTCCAATGAGATCTAGGACCTTGTTTGGCCTCATCTATTGTCTTGTTTCTTATTAATATTTATTATAAACTATCTAGCATAGTACATGGCCTAGAGTACATATCAGTAAATATTTATTAGGGGACTGACTGAATGCATCAACCAGGTCATGGAAAAAATCCCCCAAACCAAGAAAAAAACTCAACAAAAATCCTCCAAAGCTGAATTGTACCAGTCACATCCTGATTACTAGAAAGAAAAACTGACTTAAAGGAGCTCCTAAAGGAGTCAAGTGTGGGAGACAGGCAGGATCACTGAAAGACTAATAAAATGAGAAGGATGTGACTTTACAAGTTGAACAGGTTGTTTTGGGTGCTCTAAGGAAACAGTGACTAAATTCACCTGGGAGACTCAGAGAAGGCCTCACAGAGGGGAGAACATTTAATTTCCTAGGGATGTGAGATTTTTGGTTGGTTTGGATTATACTCATTAATGTTAACTTGCAATTTTTCATGTTTCTCTAACCTTAGTGTGGTGCATGGCAGAATGGATGCTCAAAAAATGTTTGCTGAACAAATGAGGCTATGGCAGGATATTCCAAAGGAAATGCTAGCTCCATCTTTTGGCCAACACTGCTATTCAACCAGCCTCGAATGAATTACATGAAAGAGAGGACAGTGTCCAAAGAGTCAGAGGCTCATTAATGAGATAGCAGGAAATACTAATTATTAAATCAACCAATATTTAGTAATGCTCATCATGTGTTATTTTTTAAATTATATGATTCCATTGGGGATTAATTTTGTACAACCACAGGAGTACGAATTTCCCATGGAAGTTCCTCAATCTCAATTACAAGACAGCTTTATTACTATTAGTAGTATTTACATTACTATATATACTACACACAAGCATTATATATATATACATATATATACACATATATATAGTGTGTATATATATATATATATACATATATATGTGTATATATATTACAGTATATGCAGCAAACTATAAGTTACTCATAGGAACAACATTTACTAAATGCCTCTTGTATTCTAGACACCCTGACATAAACTTTATATACATAGAACATGGTAGCAAAGAATACAGACTTGGGAGCCTGACATACTGTGTTCCAATCTAGGTCCTACTACTTCTTTTCTTTTTTTTTTTTTTTTTTAACGTTTACGTATTTATTGAGAGAAAGAGAGAGAGAGAGAATGAATGGGGAAGGGGCAAAGAGAGGGAGATAGAGAATTCCAAGTAGACTTCCCACGGCCAGTGTAGAGCCCGATGTGAGGCTCGATCTCGTGAACCATGAGATCATGACCTGAGCTGAAACCAAGAGTTGGACACTCAACAGACTGAGCCACCCAGGTGCCCCTCTACTATTTTTCTATGTGACTCTGGGCAAACACTTTAGTGTCTAGGGGCTTTAGTTCCCTCCCTCAACTCTAAAATGGGGCTAATTTTACCTACATCTCAAAAGGTTATAATAGGTAAAAGAGAAAATGCATGTAAAACCACCTAACCTAGTGCCTGTCATAGTAGCACTCTTGGTTACCATTGTAACTGAGACAATTATGGTCGAATTCTTCCTTTACTATTTGGTGAAGCCCCCATATCATATATTAAATTCTCATATGTACAAAGATCTGTTTTCTACTTATTTATTCTGTATTTATTTCTCATGCCAGTACAATGCTAGCCTACGTTTTAAATATGTTTTTTTTGGTTGAGTTTAATTTTCTTTTTTTTAATATATGAAATTTATTGTCAAATTGGTTTCCATACAACGCCCAGTGCTCATCCCAAAAGATGCCCTCTTCAATACCCATCACCCACCCTGCCCTCCCTCCCACCCCCCATCAACCCTCAGTTTGTTCTCAGTTTTTAAGAGTCTCTTATGCTTTGGCTCTCTCCCACTCTAACTTAAATATGTTTTAAAATATGGTAGTCTCTGCTTTTATCCACTTCTTTTAATTTTAAAATAAAATTTATGATTTCATTCTTACTTCAAAAGCTGAAGTTCATTATCATTAAGAAAATGTAAAAAATGCAACAGAAAAGTATAAAGAAAACAAAAGATAAAAGCTGAAGTGATTTGTACTCTTACCATTCAGATATTACCACTGTTATGTTTGTTATGATTTTGGCTTTTTTCTTCCTAACCTCTCAAATCTCAATTTTCTCTATTACATTATATATATATTATATATTGTATATAATGTATATATCTAATAATATACCTAATAATAGTATAGTACAGTATAATGTATTAGTATATACATCTAATGATATATCTAGTAATATCACGAATTGTATATTTTATATAATATATATACTTTTATATATTATAAATATATATACTTTTATATATTATAAATATATTATATATACTTTTTTCACTCATTATACTATGAGAATGCCTCATTCATTAAATACTTTTCAAACACATTTTTGTTTCATTTTCTTAAAATTTTTTTTTTTCATTTGAGTATAGTTGACACAATGTTACATTAGTTTCAGGTATACAACTCAGTGACTTAAGTTTATACATTACGTTCTGCTCACAATTGTAGCTAACATCTGCCATCATACAAAGCTATGTTTTAATCTTTATTAGAGAGAGAGAGAGAGAGAGAGAGAGAGAGAGAGAGAGAGAGAATCTGCAGCAGGCTCCAGGCTCTGAGTTGTCAGCACAGAACTCATGAACTGTGAGATCATGACCTGAGCTGAAGTTGGACGCTTAACTGACTGATCCACCCAGGTGCTCCAACACTACTCAATTTTTTAATGTTTATTTATTTTTGAGAGACAGAGTGTGAGCAGGGGATGGGGCAGAAAGAGAGGGAGACACAGAATCTGAAGCAAGCTCCAGGCTCTGAGCTGTCAGCACAGAGCCCAACACGGGGCTTGAACTCACAAACTGTGAGATCATGACCTGAGCTGAAGTCGGATCCTTAAACAACCGAGCCACCCAGGCGCCCCAACATTACTCAATTTTTAAAATAAATACTTTATTTTGCAAAAATTTTACATATACAGAAACTTACTCTATTTTTTTTGTTGAGGTATAATTTACATACCATAAAATTCATCCATTGTTAAGTATAGAATTTAATATTTAGTACATTTACAGAGTTGTGCAACTATCATCACAATTGAGTTTTAGAATATTTTCATTGCCCCAGAAAGATCCCTTGTGCTCACATGCAGTCACTCCTCATTCCCACCCTGAAGGCAACCACTTATCTACTTCTATCTCCATAGATTTGCCTTGCTAGACATTTCATATAAATGGAATTTTGTGGTCTTTTGTAATTTGCTTCTTTCCTTAGCATAGTTTTTATTTTAATTCAACTTTTAAGATTGATATTGTTGTAGATTCACATGCAGTTGTAAGGAGTAAAACAGAGGGATCCCTCGAACACTTTACCTAGTTTTCCTAATGGTATTATCTTGCAAAATATAATGCAACATCACAGCCAGGATACTGACACTGACCCAGTCAAGATAAAAAACAGTTCCATCACCACAAGGATCCCTCATATTGTCTTTTATAACCACACCCACCCTCTTCTCCACTCCATGTTCCTAACTCCTGGAAGTCACTAATCTGTTCTCCATTTCCATAATTCTGTCATTTCCACAATGTCACATAGTATGTAATATTTTGGGACTGGCTTTTTTAACTTAGCATAATTCCCTTAAGATTCATCCAACTTATTGTGTGTTATCTAAAGTTTGTTGCTTTTTATTGGTCAGTAGAATTCCATGGTATGTATGTGCAATACTTGAACAATTCATCTGTTGAAAGACATCGGGGTTGTTTCTAATTTGGGAGTATTAAGAATAAAGGTGCTATAAACATTAATGTACAGGTTTCTGTGGGTACATAAAATTTCATTTCTTTGCGATAAATGCCCAAGAGTGCAATTTCTGGGTTGTATAGTTATTTTTAAAGAAACTGATGAATTGGGGATGTCTGGGCAGCTCAGTCAATTAAGCATCTGACTCTTGATCTCAGCTCAGGTCTTGATCTCAGGGTTTTGAGTTCAAGCCCTGCATTGGACCTTCTTAAAAAAAAACTGACAAATTGTTTTCCAAAGTGGATGTAGCATTTTACATTTCCAAAACCACCATTTGAATGATCCAGTTTCTCCACATACCCCCAGCATGTGGTATTATCATTACTTCTTATATTAGCCATTCTGATAGCTGTGTAATGATATCTCACTGTGGTTTTAATTTGCATTTCCCTAATGGCTAATGATACTGAACATATTTTCATGTGTTTATTTTATTTGCTATGGTATATCCTCTTTGGAGAATGTCTATTCATGTATTTTGCCCACATTCTAATTTCATCCTCTTCACATGGGCTTTCTTTCAACTGGTAAAAGTATTTTTTTTAAATGCCATTTATTGAAAAATTTTACATAATCTTTGGGTAATTCAGAATTAGATTAGGCATGTTTCAGAAGCTTCTGAGATTGAGGTCTCCAAACCAATGTGAATAGCTTATGTGATCGGTGGAAGGATTGGGGAACCTCATGATATAGGATGCATAGATGGCTACCAATGAAGACAGAATCCCTTATGGACAGGGACTTTCCTGTAGCACTCAGTCATCATTTTTAAGTTATCTGTCACAAATATTAAACGTCTCACCAGACCAACAATAATACCCCTATCGTATTTGCAATTTATTAGTTTCCGTATAGAGAGAACATGGAATTAAAAGTTCTGTAGACCTAGAATCACACTTAATCTAATCCCTTATATTAATAATAATTAAAAGCTAGCACCTCAGTGTCCACACGAATGCCTATCTTTTGCTGATGGAATACCACCTTCCTCTCACTCACTGTTTGTGATTCAAAGATTGCAGTGAGTGCATCAATCAGAGCATAAAACAAGCCGGAGAGGTGCCTGGCTGGCTCAGTCAGTAGAGCACGCAACTCTTGATCTCAGGGTTGTGAGTTTAAGCCCCATATTGGGTGTAGAGATTACTTTTTATAAAAAGCAAGCCAGGAATTCATGGTCCCAGAGAGGTGGAAAAGATTCGCTCCACATAGCAGTAAGTGGCCCAAGTGCTCCACCAGTTCCCAAGCAGAATCAGGCCGGAGCTGCATGCAGGGAGGAGGTAGAGGAGAGGCATGTTCTTCACCCTCTACTACCTCAGATGTTTTCCCGGGTGTTCCAGGCAGGGGAGTTGTTGTCTCCCAATAGGATAGTTAATTCCTTGAGGACAGGACCCCCTCTCTGGCCTCCCTCAAAGCAATTTCCTCCCCAGGTATGAGCACAGAGCAGATACTTAGTGAAGGAAGGAAGGAAGGGAGGGAGGGAGGGAGGGAGGGAGGGAGGAAGGAAGGAAGGAAGGAAGGAAGGAAGGAAGGAAGGAAACCACAATGTACAGAGCACCTGCTATGTGCCAAGTATGGAACCAGGAAAGCTGTTTCATGTAACCCTCACAATAGTCCTGAGGTAGGCTCATCACCTCTGTTTTACAGATGTGGAAACAGTCTCAGGAGAATATGCCCATTGTGCCACAGCTAGTAAACAGGGGATCATCAATTTGAAAACCCAGGGCTTCTCCCTTCAGAGCTCTTTCTACTGCTTATATAAGCCAAGGATTTGGCAGCAAGTGAGCACTCCAGCTCCCAGATGGCTGGTCTAGAGCTCACGTTTAAGAGGCCTTTAAGCACATGAGGCCAGGAGTCCAGAATCCTGGGTCTAGGAGCCCTGGCTCTACAGCACTACTTTGTTTTTTATTTTATTTTATTTTATTTTATTTTATTTTATTTTATTTTATTTTATTTTATTTTATTTTATTTTATCTTATTTTATAATATATGAAATTTATTGTCAAATTGGTTTCCATACAACACCCAGTGCTCATCCCAAAAGATGCCGTCCTCAATGCCTATCACCTACCCTCCCCACCCTCCCACCCTCCATCAACCCTCAGTTTGTTCTCAGTTTTTAAGAGTCTCTTATGCTTTGGCTCTCTCCCACTCTAACCTCTTTTTTTTTCCTTTCCCTCCTCCATGGGTTCCTATTAAGTTTCTCAGGATCCACATAACAGTGAACACATATGGTATCTGTCTTTCTCTGTATGGCTTATTTCACTTAGCATCACACTCTCCAGTTCCATCCACGTTGCTACAAAGGGCCGTATTTCTTTCTTTCTCATTGCCACGTAGTACTCCATTATCTACAGCATTACTTTGTGACCACGAGTGAGTCCTTTACCTTCTTTGCACTGGGGGCCAGACCAGTCCAATGTGGTGCTCCACTCAGGGAGGGGGTAGCAAAACTACCTGGAAGCATGTTTGCAGACCATGGTAGTAAGAATTGTCTGGAGACTGACGTTGCTCCCTTGCTGGAGGGGTGCAGGGCATGGTGGTCTGATAAAGAGTTATGATCTCTAAGGGTCTGACTTCTGAGAGTGATTTTAAATTCTGAGGAACCACATCCCCACTCCAGAGGGACATTCCACAACAGGCCCATGAAGGTCAAAGAAACTGTCGGGTCAGGATACTTTTAAAGTAGAAAACACCTGAAAGTAATTAGAGAAAGGGGAAAAAAACTACTACTTTAAAGGGGAAAAACAAGACGGCAGTCAGGAGGGGGTGGGATGGGCATTAACAAGGAAGCAGTGGACATGGTGTGCAAACCCAGATGCAGGGTAGGGTCAGGCTAGGCTGAGCCTGGACAAATCAGGCTTTTGGCATCTGGCTTGCCTAGTGTCTGCCATGGGGCTGCACTTGCTGCCTCATACAGGGGTAGTGGTTTCCTCAAAAAATAATCTGAGCCTTTAAGTTCAGGCAGACCTTAGAGAATAAATACAGGCAATAAAGGCAGAAAGAAAAACATAATTCAAGTGACTCAAAATCTGCCTGACATGTTTCTCCTCTTCCTCTAAAATCTCCTCCACAGCCCCAGCTCTGTGATGCCCTCTCCGACCCACAGACACAGCAAGTATGTGGCCCCTCCCAAGTGTGCAGGCAGATAGAATGGCAAGTCAGCCTTTCCATACATCCCCCATACACTGAGCAGACCGAATCCCCCTGTCTCTCTCCCACTGAACTGTGAGGAACTGGAGGATTGAGACTGGGCCTTTGTGTCCTTCTAATCTCTATATGGAAATGGCTGTGGGTTCATCAACATCCTTTGCCCATAAGCAGCCAGGCTAAGTAAGAACACACCAAACCTGCTAGCGTGATAGGCACACCACCTCTCCCAGGGACATGGACCTTGGGGGCAACTTTGTTCTGGAGGAATCGAGCATGTTTCCTATGTCCCAGGCCACTTGCTGGCCCCCCAGAGCCACCCTATACCAGGGCACAATCATAATTTGGGAGAATTTCTCTAACACATGAAATCAATGTCGAGTTACAGATTTCAAGCAATAGAGAGAGCTTGTTTGTGAGAATAGCACCATTCCAGTGCTATTGGGATGCCCTGGTGGGAAAGGTGGATCTTGCATTCACCAGTGTGTGGAAAAGAATGCTAGGTATGTGTACATGTGTGTGGTAGGAGGATTTGGGCTCACACGCCTCTGCAGCTACATGGCAGGCTGGACCTGGCTTCTTGCCATTGGGCTCCTGCTTCCTGGGGCTTTTGCTGACAGAAGGCCCATAGTGCAGGCTGGGATCATTCAGGAATGTGGTCTGCCCAGGCTTGGTGGAGAAGAGCAAGGGGACCTGACCAGGGAGCTAATGCTCAGTAGCAAATTGTCCAGAAGCCAGGCACTGTAGCTTTCCCAAACAGGTTAATGTCCTCGTCTGTGCCGTGGTTGAGGTACTTCACCAAATTCTTCTCAAAGAGGAGCAGGTGGTAGGTGCTCATTGTGCAGATGCTGCCAAAAAACTTCTGGTAGTAGTAGCACAGGTCGGTCTGTGCTTGGATGGGAAGAACTCGTAAATAACCACCTGGTCACACAATATCATGATGATGATGATGATGCCAAGCATCCCAGAGGATGGGGGATTTGGCTGAATCTCTGCTGGGGAGACTTCTGAATGACGTCCCACAGCTCCCAAAGCATCTCGGGCTAGAGGATGTAAAAGGGCTGATCAGGATGCAGCTTGCCAACAGCTCTTACAGTTCCCAAAGAAGCTGTAGTTAGGGCTCTGGTACCACTGTGGTATATCTGAATGGTAAACAGACGGGTCTCACACAATTCGGATTCCCTCACTGTATAAACTCTCTGTGAGGAAGTGCCCTTCAGTGGTGACCAACTGAGAGTTCGTCAGGCAAATTGTGGTTTTCGTGCCCACATCTTCTTGGAAATAGGCTGTGGGCACCCCACTAAACCCCAGGACTGCATCATGATCTCTATTTCTTGGCCCATCTGGGAGGACTTCAGAGATCCTGCTGATGAGACAACTGCATACCTGCCCCACAGCCCAGCCTTGGTTCCAATGTTCTCCTTGGGCAGAAAACCCTCCCATTTGGAGAGGCTAAAGGGAAAATCTGTGGCCTCTACTATGGATACATTCACATGGTCCCAGAGGTGGCAGCGCAGGGCCTCTGCACTGAACTTGGCCCCCGGCCTTGGCCTCTTATAAGATACTTTGTACTTCTTAAGGTTCAGATAATTTCTCCAGATTTTCTGAAGCCTGGTGATAAGGTTTTTGGAAGAGCTGTTCTTGTTCCACACTTGGAAGGAGGCCTCTGGCTTGGCCTTAGCTGGGTCCTGGGGACTGCTGACAGCCTGGTTGCTCCTTGAAGTCACAGACTGTTTCTCCAGACTTCTCAACATCTGGAATCCTTTGGTTTGCAATTTAAGGGAATCATAGTTACTCTCTTTCTTCTCCTGCCACACACAGATGACCACAAATAGGAGAAAGGCCAGCACACAGCAGCTGAACTATTTCTTCAAGTTGGCGTGAATCATAATGAGAGGCGTTCAAGGCAGCCACTCTGTTCTGAGCAAGAAAACAAGACTGCTTTTCGCTAATCCCCCTGGGGTTGCAGGCATTCAAGTCCTCAGGAACCAGCACTATTCTACATAGGAGGAATGTTTGCCTTATCGGGCCTGGAGGCCAAGGCTCATTTTTCTCAGCATGATCAAAAAATATCTTGAAGTTTCCAGGGTCAAGGTCAGTGCCTGTAGCTCAGCTTCATGTGCCAAATAAGCAAACATTGTCTTCTTACAAAGAAGGTGCTCCATAGCCCAGGAGTAGGGGGCCTACATCCAGCCTGGGATCAAAGCCTTCATGGATGAGGAAGCCCTCAGTGCTGGGACACAGGACTGGCACCAGGGCTTGGGCATGCTCAAGGAGGCCAGTTCATTTCAGCTAGGCTCCATGACTTTACTGTTTCTCCCTGGGCTGCTCACTGTGGAACGCTGTACAATCGGCTCTACCCCGCTTGCTGAGCGCTCGACCACCCAGGCTGCAGCTGCTCCCTGTTATTAGCACCAGGTGGCTTCCTGAGCTGGCCCTATCTCACAACTCCCCTCCCGCAGGTGCTGGCCAACTCCATGCCCTGTGGCCACAGGGGAGCCTAGCAACTGGAAGCCTGGTGCCAGGCACTGAGTCCTGGCAGGAGGGTCTATTGGGCACTGAGTCCTGGCAGGAGGGTCTATTGGGGAGGAGTGGGGGATTGGGGCTGAGGGGTGGATGGGACGGTGAAGGAGGGAAGAAGAGAGCCTCAACTGGCAAAAGTTTTTAGTTCTAAGGAGGTCCAATTGATTAATTTTTCCTTCTATGAACTGTGCTTTTGGTTATAAGTCTAAAAAGTCTGCCTAACTCTAGTTCCTGAAGACTTTGTATTTTTTCTAAAACTTATATAATTTTATGTTTATATTTTAAGTCTATGATCTATTTTGAGTTAATTTTTGTATAAGGTGTGAGGTTTAGATCAAGGAGGTTTTGTTTTTGTTTTGTTTTTGGCTTACGGGTGTCCCATTGCTCCACTACCATTTGTTGAAAGGCTATCCTTTGTCAGCTGAATTGTTTCTGCTCCTCTGTCAACAACCAGTTGACTATATTTGTGTGGCTCTGTTTCTGGGTTCTTTATTTTCTTCCATTAACCAATGTGTTTATACCTTAGCAAATACCGCCACTGTCTTGATTACTTTAGCTATATACTATGCCTCAATATTGGGTAGAGTGATTCCTACACTTTTTTCTTCTTTATCAAGATTGTTTTAGCTACTGTAAGACCTGTGCCTTTCAATATAAATTTTAGAATAAGTTCATCAATGTCCACAAAAAAAATCTTGCATTAAAAAAAAATCTTTCTTCCTACAGAAATTACATTAAACCTATAGGTCAATGTGAGGAGAAACGACAGCTTTACTATGGTAAGTCTTCCAGTCCATGAACTTTCCTTCTTTGATTTCTTTCACTACCATTTAGCATAATGATTTTACATGCTCTGGCATGTATCAGTAATTTGTTGGATTTTACTCCTGAGTGATATTTCACTGATGGATATACCTCTAGTTTATCCATCTACCAGTTGACAGATATTTGAGTTATTTCCACTTTTTAACTATTATGAATAATGCTTCTATGAACATTCATGTCCAAGTCTTTGTGTGGATATATGTTTTTGATGCTTTTGGTTAGGTATGTAGCAGTGAAATAAATGAGTCTTAATGATACATTTATGTTTAACCTTTTAAGAAAATGCCAAACTAATCTCCAAAGTAACTAACCATTTTAGTTCCCACCAGCAATTTAGGAGGGAATTCCAATTTCTCCACAGCTTGACCTACATATGTTATTGTCTATCTTTTTTCAATCATTCTGAGTGGAGTCATATTTCATCGTGGTTTAAATTTGCATTTCCCTAATGATTACTCAACTTGAGAATCTTTTCATGTGCTTATGTTCCAATCTTATATCTTCTATGGCAAAATGTCTATTCACATCTTTTAGTCATTTTTAGAGAGTGATTTTTTTTAAGTAGGTTCCACACCCAATGTGGGGCTTGAACTCACGACCCTGAGATCAAGAGTTGCATGTTTGGGACACCTGGGTGGCTCAGTCAGTTGAACATCTGGCTCTTGATCTCGGCTGGGGTTGTGACCTCATGGTTCATGGGATCAAGCCTCTCATTGGGCTCTGTGCTGACAGCACAGGGCCTGCTTGAGATGATCTCTCTCCCTCTCTCCCTGCCCCTCCCCTACTCGCTCTCTCTCTCAAAATAAATAAATATTAAAAAAAAAAAAAAGAGTTGGATGTTCTACCAAATGAACCAGCCAGGTGTCCCTCTTTCACTCATTTTTAAATTGGTTGTTGGTTTTGTTACAAGTTGCAAGAGTTCTTTATATATTCTGGATACAAGTCCTTTATCAGATATATGATTTGTAAATATTTCCTGTGGCTTGTCTTTCAGTTTCTTAATGGTGGCTTTTGAAGTGCAAATTTGGTATTTTGATGAAATCCATTTTTTTAAGTGCATTGTGCTTTAGCTGTTGTATCTATAAAATCTTCACCTAACCCCAATTCATAAAAATTTTCTCATGTTTCCTTTTGTAAGTTTTATAATTTTAAACATTACATTTTAATCTATTATCCATTTTGAGCAATTTTTGTGTATAAAGGATCTAAATTCATCATTTTTATCAGGTCAGGTCAAATTGGTTGACAGTGTTGCTCAAGTCTTCCATATTTTTGCTGATTTTCTGTCTAGCTGTTCTGGCCATTATTGAGAGTAGGGTATTGAATACTTCAACTGTTACTGTTGAAGTATATTTTGTTCTTAAGTTTTATTGTTTTATGCTTCATGCACTTTGTTAGGAGTACATATGTTTATAATTTGTTAGGGCATTGTTAGGAGTACATATGTCTATAATTGGCATATCTTCACAATGAATTGACCCTTTTAACACTACAAAACATTCTTTTTTATCTAATAACATTACTTGTCTTAAAGTCTATTTTGTCTGATATTATTATAGCCATTACAATTCTCATATGGCTACTGTTTGCATTGTAGATTTTTTCTATTCTTTTCTTTTGGATCTATTTGAGTCTTTGAATCTAAAGCATATCTCTGGTACACAATTCATGCTTTTTACCCAATCTGACAATCTCTGCCTTTTGATTGTTCAATTCATTTACATTTGATGTAGTTATGTTTAGATGTTTCATACCTTTTTTATTTTTTGCTTTTTCCTCTTTTACTCTTCTATTGTGTTAAACAGATGTTCTCCAATGTAGCATTTTAATTTTTTTAACTATAGTTTTGGTAATTTTCATAGTGGTTGCTCTGTGGATTGCAATGTATATCTTAATCGACACACTACTTCAAATTAATACTAAATAATTCCAGTAGAATATAGAGAGATTGCTCCAATATATTTCTCTTCTTTCCTCCCTCCATTGTAGTATTGTCACATATATTATACCTTCATTCTAACACCAACACACAATTTCATAATTTTTGCTTTATGCAGTGGTCTTTTATTTTTTTTTATTTTTTATTTTTTTTAATTTTTAAGTGTTTTTATTTATTTTTGAGACAGAGATAGACAGAGCATGAGCAGGGGAGGGTCAGAGAGAGAGGGAGACACAGAATCTGAAACAGGCTCCAGGCTCTGAGCTGTCAGCACAGGGCCCAACGTGGGGCTCGAACTCACAGACCGCGAGATCATGACCTGAGTTGAAGTCGGATGCTCAACCGACTGAGCCACCCAGGCGCCCCATATGCAGTGGTCTTTTAAATCAGTTAAGTGAGGGGTGCCTAGCTGGCTCAGTCCATGGAACATGTGATTCTTAATCTTGGGGTTGTGAGTTCAAGCCCCATGTTGGGTACAGCAATTACTTAAAAATAAAATCTTAAAAAAAATAAATCAGTTAAAGGAAGAAATGAGAAAAAATATACTTATGCCACTTTTTATATTACCTATGTAATTACCTTTACAGGTGGTCATTAATTTATCTATTTGGTGTCATTTCCTTTCAATCTGAAGGACATCTTTCATTTTTTAATTTTTTTATGATATATATTTATGTATTGCTCTAAATTTTAATTCCAGCGTAGTTAATATACAGTGTTAAATTATGTTTCAGGTGGTGGCACCTGGGTGGCTCAGTCAGTTAAGTGTCAGACTTTGGCTCAGGTGGTGATCTCATAGTTCGTGGGTTACAGCCCCACATTGGGCTCTGTGATGACAGCTCAGAGCCTGAAGCCTGCTTTGTATTCTCTGTCTCCCTCTCTCTCAAAAATAAGTAAACATAAAAAAAATTACAAAAAGAAGTTAGTTTTAGGTGTACAATATAGTGATTTAACAATTCTATTTACTATTTGCTATCACTGCTCATCAAGATAAGTGTACTCTTTTTTTTTTTTTCAACGTTTTTTTTCAACGTTTTTTTTTTTTTTTTAATTTATTTTTGGGACAGAGAAAGACAGAGCATGAACAGGGGAGGGGCAGAGAGAGAGGGAGACACAGAATCGGAAACAGGCTCCAGGCTCCGAGCCATCAGCCCAGAGCCTGACGCGGGGCTCGAACTCACAGACCACGAGATCGTGACCTGGCTGAAGTCGGACGCTTAACCGACTGCGCCACCCAGGCGCCCCAAGATAAGTGTACTCTTAATCCCCTTCACCTATTTCACCCACCCCCCCACCCACCTCCCCTCTGGTAACCATCTGTTCTCTATAGCTAAGAGTGTGTTTGGGGGTATGTTTCTTTTTATTTGTTTCTCAAATTCTACATGAGTGAAATCACATGGTATTTGTCTTTCTCTGATGGACTTCTTTTGTTTGGCATTATGCTCTCTAGCTCCATCCATGTCACTGTATTTTTGATTTGCATTTTCCTAATGATCCGTGATGTTGGGCATCTTTTATGTGCTTTCTGTTTAATTGCATATCTTCTTTGGAGAAATGTCTGTTCAAATCTTTTGCTCATTTAAAAAATTAAAGTATTTTTCTTTTATTGTTTAGTTGTAAGAATTCTTTATATATTCTGGATACTATATCCTTATTGGATATATGATTTGCAAATATTCTGTGGATGGTATTTTCACTTTCTTCACAGCATTGTCTCCAGAACACTAGCTTGAAGTTTTGATCTAGTTCAGTTAATCTTTTTTTTCTTTTTGGCACTTACACTTTTGGCATCATATCTAAGAAACCATTGCCTAACCTGAGGCCATGAATATTTATATCTGTTATCTTTAAGGGTTTTACAATTTGAGCTCTTATATTTAGGTCTGTGATAATACATTTTGAGTTAATTTTTATATATGATGTGAGGTAGAGATCCTAATTCATAATTTTGCATGTGGATATCCAGTATCACAGAACTCTTTGCTGAAAAGCCTATCTCTCCCCATTGAATTGTCCTGATACTGTTGTCAAAATTAAATCTACCACAAGTGGAAAAGTTTATTTATGGACATTCAACTGTACTCCATTAATTTACATGTCTATCCTTATGCCAGTAAACCACTGTCTTGATTACTGTAGTTTTGTAATAAATTTTGAAATAGGGAAGTGTGAATCTACAACTTTGTTCTTTTTTTCAAAATTGTTTTGGTTACTGTGAGTCCCTTGAATTTACATTTTTTTAGTGTCAACTTGTTAATTTCTGCAAAGAAGAGATCTGGGATTTTGGATTATGTTGAATATGTAGACCAATTTGGGGAGTATTGTCATCTTAAGAATCTTTTGTCTTCGTAAACGTGAATGAGGGATATCTTTCCACTTATTTAATTCTTCTTTAACTGTAGTTTTCAGTGTATAATTCTTGTACTTCTTTTGTTAAATTTATACCTAAGCACTTTATTCCTTTTGATGTTATTATAAAAGGAGTTGTTTTCTTTTATATTTTGAATATTGATTAGTAGTGTATTAGTATACAATTAATATTTTTATATTGATCTTATATCCTGTGACTTTGCTGAACTCATTTATTAGTTCTTTCTTTGCACTTTTCAAAAGTTGTGGTAAAATACACATAACATAAAAGTTACCATCTAAAGCATGTGTAAGCATACAGTTTGGTAGTATTAAATACATTCAAATTGTTGTACAACCATCACCATCGTTCATCCCCATAACTCTTTTCATCTCGTAAAACTGAAATGCTATACCTGGTAAACAATAACTCCCCCATTATCCACCCCCCACCCCTGGAAGCTACCATTTTATTTTTTGTCTTTATGATTTTGACTACTCTAAGTACCTCATACAGTGGAATCATACAATATTTATCTTTTTGTGACTGGCTTATTTCACTTAGCATAATGTCCTCAAGGTTCACCTGTGTGGTAGCATATTCCAAGATATCCTTCTTTTTGAAGGTTGAGTAATATTTCATTGTATGTATATATCATAATTTGCATATCCATTCATCAGGTGATGGACACTTGGGTTGCTTCCACCTTTGAGCATTGTGAATAATGCTATGAACATGGGGGAGCAGGGAGGTCCCTGCTTTAAATTCTTTTGGGTATATACCCAGAAGTGAAATTGCTGTATCATATGGCATTTATATTTTTATTTTGTTGAGGAACTGTCATATTGTTTTCCAAAGTGGCTATACCATTTTATATTCCTACAAACAATGCATGAGGATTCCAATTTCTCCACATCCTTGGCAATACCTGTTATTTTCTGGATTTTTTTTTGACAGTAACTATCCTAATGGGCATGGGTTAGTATCTTACTGTAGTTTTGCTTTACATTTCCCAAATGATTATTGATGTTGAGCATCTTTTCATGTACTTATTTGCCATTTGTACACCTCTGGGGAAATAAATGTCTATTCAAATCCTTTGACCATTTTGGAATCAA